>NC_087363.1:4995714-6244642 GCF_030014295.1 Loxodonta africana
CAAATTCAGAGAAGTCACTGATGCCTCCAAAATCTCTCAGTAATTTAGAGGTGTGGTAGGATTAGAATGCAATCACTTGACTTTTTTCTTTCATTAAATAAGCTCAATGATAACCTCCTAAAGAAAAGGTACTGTTATTCTTCACTAAAGCTAGAACAAATATGATTCTGGCCCATACCCAAAAAGGTCCCAGAAGGTGAAATTCACCAAGAAAGGCCACCAGGGTACTAAATAGAGGCAAGTTGTCACAGGGTACACATCAAGGGATTTTTCAGGGGAATGATCTTCAAAACACAGTGAGCCCTAAGAAAGTTACGTCCTATGGATCCAAAATGTCACTTAAGCACAAATTTCCTTCTTATAACTTTCTGGCAAAAATGAGAATTTTGTTTCCAATATATACAAATTCTGAGTCATTCCTATTTGGGGACATTCAGAAAAAGAGAGAACATGGGGTAGCAAATACTAAAGGGAAAAAATGAATTCACTGAAGAGGAACACTGGTTTCTGCAGCAGACCCTGAAGGCAAAAGAATCTAACATTTGTTTTTTTTTTTTCAATTCCTGGCATGTAAATTATTTTGCACCTCTGAGATGATGGTGGGTCCTAGGCACTTATAGAAGAACATGAGATGTAGGATGACTGATGTGAAAGACGGGAGCCAAAAACTCCCAAGTCATAAGTCAGAAAGGCACAGAATATCTGGACACCAAATCAGAGTGGAAAAGAGGGGAGCCACTTAGCAAGCATGTCATCTCCAACAAAGAAAAGTGAATCTAAAAGTGTCTTCGTGAAATTAGGAAGAAGTACTTATTGAACACGGTCCAGTAAATGGAAACGAATACTTGCATATCCATTATTAATTTTTTTTAGTTGCTAGGTGTATTTGCATTTTTCATTGTGCTTTAAGTGAAAGTTTACAAATCCAGTCACTCACAAAAACTTATATACACCTTGCTACATACTCCCAATTACTCTCCCTCAACTGAGACAGTCTGTTCCCTCCCTCCATTCTCTCTTTTCATGTCCATTCCGCCATCTTCTAACCCCCTCTACCCTCTTATCTCCCCTCCAGGCAGGAGATGCCAACATAGTCTCAAGTGTCCACCTGATCCAAGAAGCTCCCTCCTTACCAGCATCCCTCTCCATCCCATTGTCCAGTCCAAACCATGTCTGAAGAGTTGGCTTTGGGAATGATTCCTGTCCTGGGCCAACAGAAGGTCTGGGGGCCATGACCACCAGCGTCCTTCTATTCTCAGTCAGACCATTAAGTCTGGTCTTTTTATGAGAATTTGGGGTCTGCATCCCACTGCTCTCCTGCTCCCTCAGTGGTTTCCTGTTGTGTTCCCTGTCAGGGCAGTCATCAGTTGTAGCCAGGCACCATCTAGTTCTTCTGGTCTCAGGATGATGTAGTCTCTGGTTTCTGTGGCCCTTTCTGTCTCTTCGGCTTGTAACTACCTTGTGTTCTTGGTGTTCTTCATTCTCTTTGGTCCAGGTGGCTTGAGGCCAATTGATGCATCTTAGATGGCCGCTTGCTAGCATTTAAGACCCCAGACACCACTATCCAAAGTGGGATGCAGAATGATTTCTTAATAGATTTTATGCCAATTGACTTAGATTTCCCCTGAAACCATGGTCCCCAGACCCCCGCCCCTGCTATGCTGGTCTTCGAATTATGCAGTTTATTCAGGAGACTTCTTTGCTTTTGGTTTAGTCCAGTTGTGCTGACCTCTCCTGTATTGTGTCTTGTCTTTCCCTTCACCTAAAGTAGTTCCTATCTACTATCTAATTAGTGAATACCTCTCTCCTACCCCTCCTGCCTCCCCACTCTCATAACCATCGAAGAATATTTTCTTCTCTGTTTAAACTATTTCTCGAGTTCTTATAACAGTGGTTTTATACAATATTTGTCCTTTTCCAGCTGACTAATTTCACTCAGCATAATGCCTTCCAGCATAATGCCTCCATGTTATGAAATGTTTCCATTGTGAGAATATACCATAATTTATTTATCCATTCATCCGTTGATGGGCAATTTGGTTGCTTCCATCTTTTTGCTATGGTAAACAGCGCTGCAGTATACATATGTGTGCATACATCCGTTCGTGTAAAGAATCTTGTTTCTCTAGGATATGTTCCAAGGAGTGGGATTGCTAGATTCAATAGTAGCTCTATTTCTAGCTTTTTAAGGAACTGCCAAATAGACTTCTAAAATGGTTGTACCATTTTACGATCCCACCAGCAGTGTAGAAGTGTTTCAGTCTCTCCACAACCTCTCCAGCATGTATTATTTTGTGTTCTTTGGATTAATAACACCCTCGTTGCAGTGAGATGGAATCTCATTGTATTTTTTATTTCCATTTCTCTAATGACTAATGATCATGAGCATTTCCTCATGTATCTGTTAGTTTCCTGAATGTCTTCTTTTGTGAAGTGTCTGTTCATATCTTTTGCCCATTTTTTAATTGGGTTACTTGTCTTTTTGTAGAATTTTTGTAGTATCATGTAGATTTTAGAGGCCAGGCAATGATCAGAAATGTCATAGCTAAAAACATTTTCCCTGTCTGTAGGTAATCTTTTCACTCTTTTGGTGAAGTCTTTGGATGAGTACAGGCATTTGATTTTCAGGAGCTCCCAGCGATCTAGTTTTTCTTCTGCATTGTTAGTAATATTTTGTATACAGTTTATGCCATATATTAGGGCTACTAGCATTGTCCCTATTTTTTCTTCAATGATCTTTATCATTTTATATTTTATATTTAGGTCTTTGATCTATTTTGAGTTCCTTTTTTTGCATGGTGGGAGGTATGGGTCTTCTTTCCTTTTTTTAGAGATGGATATCCAGTTATACCAGCACCATTTGTTTAAAAGACTGTCTTTGCCCCACTTAACTGACTTTGGGTCTTAGTCAAATATCTACTGCTCTTCTGTGGATGGAATTATGTCTGGATTCTCAATTCTGTTCCATTGGTCTATGTATCTGTTGTTGTACCAGTACCAGGCTGTTTTGACTACTGTGGTGGTATAACAGGTTCTAAAATCAGGTAGAGTGAGACCTCCCACTATGTTCTTCTTTTTCAGTAATGCTTTACATATTCGAAGTCTCTTTCCCTTCCATATGAAGTTGGTGATTTGTTTCTCCATCTCATTAGAAAATGTCTTTGGACTTTGGATTGGAATTGCATTAAATCTACAGATCGCTTTTGGTAGAAAAGACATTTTTACAATGTTAAGTCTTTCTATCCATGAGTAAGGTGTTTTTCCATTTATGTAGGTCACTTTTGGTTTCTTGCAGAAGTGTTTTGTAGTTTTCTTTGTATAAGTCTTTTACATCTCTGCTAAGATTTATTCCTAAGTATTTTATCTTCTTGGGGGCTAGCATAAATGGTATTGCTTTGGTGATTTCCTCCTCGGGGTTCTTTTTGTTGATGTAAAGGAATCCAACTGATTTTTGTATGTTTATCTTCTATCCTGATACTCTGCTGAACTCTTCTATTAGTTTCAGTAGTTTTCTGGAGGATTCCTTAGCCTTTTCTGTGTATAAGATCATGTCATCTGCAAGTAGAGATACTTTGACTTCTTCTTTGCCAATCTGGATGCCCTTTATTTCTTTATCTAGCCTAACTGCACTGGTTAGGACATCCAGCACAATGTTGAATAACAGTGGTCATAAAGGGCATCCTTGTCTGGTTCCCCATCTCAGTGAGAATGCTTTCAGGCTCTCTCCATTTAGGGTGATGTTGGCTGTTGGCTTTCTATAAATACCCTTTATTATGTTGAGGAATTTTCCTTCTATTCCTATTTTGCTGAGAGTTTTTATCATGAATGAGTGTTGAACTTTGTCAAATGCCTTTTCTGCATCAATTGATAAAATCATGTGATTCTTGTCTTTTATTTATATCATGGATTCCATTAATTGTTTTTCTAATGTTGAATCATCCTGGGATACCTGGTATGAATCCCACTTGGTCATGATGAATTATTTTTTTGATATGTTGTTGAATTCTAGTGGCTAGAATTTTGTTGAGGATGTTTGCATCTACGTTCGTTAGGGATATAGGTTTGTAGTTTTCTTTTTTTGTGGCGTCTTTTCCTGGTTTTGGTATCAGGAATATGCTGGCTTTATAGAATGAGTTTGGGAGTATTCCGTTGTTTTCTATGCTCTGAAATACCTTTAGTAGTAGTGGTGTTAACTCTTCTCTGAAAGTTTAGTAGAACTCTGTAGTGAAGCCATCCAGGCCAGGGCTTTTTTTGTTGGGAGTTTTTTGATTACCTTTTCAAACTCTTCTTTTGTTATGAGTCTATTTAGTTGTTCCACCTCTGTGTTAGTTTAGGTAGGTAATGTGTTTCTAGGAGTTCATCCATTTCTTCTAGGTTTTCAAATTTGTTAGAGTATAATTTTTCATAGTAATCTGATGTGATTCTTTTAATTTCAGTTGGATCTGTTGTGATATGGCCCATCTCATTTCTTATTCGAGTTAATTGCTTCCTCTTCTGTTTTTCTGTTTTGAGTTTGGCCAACGGTTTTTCAATTTTGTTGATTTTTTCAAAGAACCAGGTTTTGGTCTTGTTAATTCTTTCAATTGCTTTTCTATTTTCTATTTCAATTCTGCTCTAATTTTCATTATTTCTTTTCTTCCACTGCCTGAGGGTTTGTTCGTTTTCCTCTATTTGTTCAAGTTATAGGGAAAATTCTTTAATTTTGGCCCTTTCTTTTTTTCTTTGTGTGCATTTATTGATATAAGTTGACCTCTGAGCACTGCTTTTGCTGTGTCCCAAAGTTTCTGATAGGAAGTGTTTTCATTCTTATTGGATTCTATGAATTTCTTTATTCCATCCTTAATGTTTTCTATAATCCAGTCTTTTTTGAGGAGGGTATTGTTCAATTTCCAAGTGTTTGATTTCTTTTCCCTGTTTTTTCTGTTATTGATTTCCACTTTTATGGTCTTATGGTCAGAGAAAATGCTTTGTAATATTTCAATGTTTTGGATTCTGCTAAGGCTTGCTTTATGACCTAATATGTGGTCTATCCTAGAGAATATTCCATGCGCACTAGAAAAGAAAGTACACTTGGCTGCTGTTGGGTGGAGTGTTCTGTATATGTCTATGAGGTCAAATTTGTTTACTGTGGCATTTAGATCTTCCATGTCTTTACTGAGTTTTTTTCTGGATGTCCTATCCTTCACTGAAAGTGGTGTGTTGAGGTCTCCTACTATTATTGTGGAGCTGTCTATCTCACTTTTCAATGCTGGTAGCGTTTGTTTTATGTATCTTGCAGCCCAATCATTGGGTGCACAAATAGTTAGTATGGTTATATCCTCTTGGTATATTGTCCCATTTATCATTATATAGTATCCTTCCTTATCCTTTATGATGGATTTAACTTTAAAGTCTATATTGTCAGAAATTAATACTGACACTCCTGCTGTTTTTTAATTTTTGTTCACATGATATACTTTTTTTTTCCACCCTTTGAGTTTTTGTTTGTTTGTGTCTCTAAGTATGACTCTTGTAGGCAGTAGATAGACAGATCGTGTTTTCTAATCCATTCTGCCACTCTCTGTCTCTTTATACGTGCATTTAGGCCATTTACATTCAGCGTAATTATGGATAGGTATGAATTTAGTGCTATCATTTTGAAGTCTTTTTTTCTGTGTTGTTGACAGTTTCTTTTTCCCACTTAAATTTATGTCCTGAGTATCTTTATATATTGTCCTTTTCCCCTATTCGTTGTTGTTGATTTTGTTTCTGAGGAGTCTCTATTTTTTTCTTGTGTTTTATTTTGATGTGTAGGATAATTTGTCTCCTTTGTGGTTACCTTATTATTTACTCCTATTTTTATAAACGTAAACCTAACTTTTATTTCTTCATATCACCTTGTCTTTCCTCTTATGAAAGATCAATGACTACGCTTCCTAGTCCCTCTTTATTGTTTTAATGTTTCTTCTATTACATAATAACATCATTGTTTCCCTGTTTTGAGTGTTTTTTTATCTTGATTTATTTTTGTGATTTCCCTATCTGGGTTGACTTCTGATTGCTATACCCAGTATTCTAGTCTTGGGTTGATACCTGATATTATTGGTTTTCTAACCAAAGGACTCCCTTTAGTATTTCTTGTAGTTTTGGTTTGATACGAATTCCCTAAACTTCTGTTTATCTGGAAATGTCCTAATTTCACCTTTATATTTGAGAGACAGTTTGCTGGATATGTGATTCTTGACTGGCAATTTTTTTCCTTCAATTTTTTAGATAAGTCATCCCACTGTCTTTTTACCTGCATAGTTTCCTTTGTAGGTGACTTTGTTTATCCCTAGTTGCTCTTAAAATTCTCCCTTTATCTTTGGTTTTGGCAAGTTTGATTATGTGCTCATGACTTTCTTTTAAAATCTACCTTATGTGGAGTTCGATGAGCATCTTGGATAGATATCTTCTCATCTTTCACAATACCAGGGAAGTTTTCTGCCAGCAAATCCTCCGTAATTCTCTCTGTATTTTCTGTTATCCCTCCCTGTTCTGGTACTCCAATCACTCGTAGTTTATTTCTCTTGATAGAGACCCACATGATTCTTAAGTTTTCTTCATTTTTTTAAATTCTTTTACCTGAGTTTTCTTCAACTCTATTGGTGCCAATTTCTTCAATTTCAGAAATTCTGCCTTCCACATGCTCAATTCTGCTCCTTTGACTTTCTACTGAGTTGTCTAATTCTGTAATTTTATTGTTAATCTTCTGAATTTCTGATTGCTGTCTGTCTATGGATTTTTCCAGCTTATTAAATTTTTCATTATGTTCCTGAATAATCTTTTCAATTCTTCAACTGCTTTATCTGTGTGTTCCTTGGCTTATTCTGCACATTGCCTCATTTCCTGCTTAATGTCTTAAAGGTTTCTGTTTATTAATCTTTTGTATTCTGCCTCTGGTAAATCCAGGAAGGCACTTTCATCTAGAAGATCCCTTGATTGTTTGTTCTGAGGCGATCGTGGTCTGTTTGTTTATGTGATTGATATGACTGTTGTCCTTGAGCCATCTATACGTTATTGTATTAGTTTTTTTACGTTTGTTTACTGTGTCGTAGCTTCTTGTTTGTTTTGTTTTGATACGCCCAAATGGGTTGCCTGAGTAAGCAAGCTTGATTATTTTCGTATTTGGAGCTCTGACATCCTGTCTCCAGATGGCCAGAGCTGTTATCAGGTATATCAGTTTAGGGGTCCATTCACTTTTCTTGTATGAATTCAGCTCAGGTGTCCAGGAAGCTGATCATCAAGTGTGTGGTGCAGGCTCTGTCCTACAGTCTTAGAGGGGCAAGTATCTGGTTGCAGTAGGCTGTCATGCTGTGAACATGGCAGGGGGCTGAGAACCGTCCCCCAAATTTCTGAGAAAAGCATGTCCCTGTTCCCTACAGTGTACAGGTGGGTGGGTTCTGCAGATGGACCATGGGCACCCAATGTTTTCGGTTGTAAAGCCTGGGAGGTACTTGTACTACACCTGGGTCAGAGTCAAAGCTGATGTCCTCAGTATACACTGTAACCTTCCCATCACTGGCAACAACACCCATCTCCCTCAAACATCATGTTTACAAAGTTCATTTCTAAGAACAGACACCTAGTTATTTCAAAAGAGAGAATGGATGAATGAACCCTGGCTCGTAAGGTCAATAAAACGGATGTTCACGTTTTGGATCGCAAATACAATCTCAAAAGGACAGAATTAAAGAAAATCCATACTTATTAGGAAGATTCAAGTTTTAGAAGAGACTGATTTGAGAATAACTTTGACCTGTCTTCTGTGCCAACCCTAAAGTATACTGACTAACTAACCAACATTATTTTTACTAATACTCTCACCCCTACCTTCAAGGTATGTAATTATTGGATATTGATCAGGTTTAAAAGTCACATGTATACTTCCAAAATCCCACCCGTGTGTGTAGACTAGCTTTACGAACAAAGAATCAGAATTATGAAGTTATTGGGAATTTTAATTTAATCATGATTTCAACTTAACATTCAATTAACCAATTTATGTAAAGTGCTTTCAAACCTTGTATTATGATGCTTAATTGTTATGTTACATTCCGCCTTCTCGTCCACTACACACACACACACACACACACACACACACAGAATCAGCAAAGTAACCACAACCATCCCTCAGACTCTACAACACCCATTATTCCAAACTTATAGGAACAGTTTGGCTTTCACAACTATTTTCTTTGAGCTTCTCTTTGACTAAGATCTCACAAAGCCTCTCAAGATCTTCTAGACTAGAGGCTACATGCTACTGGTTTGCTGGCTCCATTATTTCACCTCCTACAGGGATTCCCAGAGGCAGTAGTGCCCCCTGCTAGTAGGGAGGGCACAATCTGCTTTCTGGAAGCCTGTGGGTGACAGGAGTGGCAGCCTAGATTTCTGTCTTTGTGAGCCTTTCTTTTCTAGAGCACATTATAAGCATATGCTACACCTGAGATATGTAACCGCCACAGGAGCCTCCACTGTGACTGGCAGGTTGTCCAGAAGCCATGTTAAAGCAAAGCCAGGCTAGCCAACAATGAGGCACTTCTGCCTGGAAATGCCTCCTCAGTGTTGCAAATGCAAGAGCCTCACTGAATTCAATATTTCCTGGCTCTCCGTTTCCCCCAGTGCTTCAGTAGCAGATAATAGCACTCCCAGCCCCGACCTGTGGCTATGCTACCTAGCTCTATCTCACTTCCTAAGGAAGGTGCTGAGACCCCTCTCAATGTGAAGTCTCTTACATTTACACAGTGTGACATGGATCCTTCTCAAACACACTACTCCTTAGGCATGCAGGTCAGACTCAAATCTGTCATTCACTCTCCATCCTCCCAGCGCCTAACCCAAGGGGCAGAAACGACAGAAAGGAAATGATCTTGTTGTTTTTTTCAAAGTAACACTAGTGAGCTTTCATTGATTCGGAGAGTAAACCCTTGTGCTATAGGTCACTGATACATGTCGCATCCCTCAAGGTGAACTCAGCCTGCCGATCTTCCTGGTTTCCCTTCCTTAACCTGATCAGTGTTTTTCAACCTTTTCACAGCCCCTTCCACAGGCTGAACGTAAGAACTGCACGCCCTTTGTGTAGTTTTCACAGGCAGTCCCCAGTTATGTCCAAATAATGTGCAACCTGTAGTTACAAACCAATCCCCATAGAGCCTATTTATATTAAAAATTTGAGGTATATACAATGGTTCACAAAAATAAATTGGCGCTACTTTGGGAAGCGCATTCAAACACTGTTATTATTACCATATTATCATGTTAAAGATATCTTAGTGTATCTGGAAATGAGTCGTTAATGTTTATGTATAGAAAAGGAATACTACATGCTAAGACAAACATTTGATTAACTGACATTAAATACCGTACCTAACTGTTCAGACTTATGTACAAATTCAACTCAAAGACAGATTTAGGAATAGAACTTGTTCCTAATCCGGAGACTGCCTGCATGACAAAAATAACATTTTTTCTTTAGACCTAAAAGCATATTCTTTTTCAAGTTATACTAGCTCCCTCAGCCTTGAGAATTCCTTCCCCCGCCATCACCAATACCAACTTAAAACTTTAGACAAAATTTTAAGTTATTCCCAGTAATTTGCTTTGTGTTCCAAACGATTACCTGCCAACCTATATTTCACTTTACTAGAGAAAGCTGTTATGTTCCCAGAGAGCTTGAGCTTCACAGTAACTTCTCCTTTTACCTTCATTCACCTCAGAGTTCTCATCTCCGTAACAAGAACTGTTAAGTGCTCCCTATTCATTTTTTTTTAACTTGCCAAGCTAATTGATTTCCTATCAAGTGTAGACATTTTGCAAGTATGATTAACCAGTAAGCAAAGTACTCACGGAGTTACACTAAGCAAGGTGTGCAACAGGCTTAATTGTGTTTAGTTAGTAATCAATAGTGCACAATTTCACAGGCATTTCAACACATCAGAGATGTGGTGAAAAACAGGTAAATTGTGACTACAGATTAGTAAGTAGGAACAAGTAAACCCGTGTGTACCTTGCCTATTGGATAATCCATCTCTGGAGTATGTCTTAGATGTGTGAAAATCACACTGTTTCCTAAAGAAACAAATTTGTAGGGAGAAGAGTAATAAAAGGGCTTTGAAAAGGTATCAGGATGTCTCCAAGGAATCAGGTAGATAGATCTTTGTCAATCTCAGGCCAGAATAAGTTCTAAATGGATTACATTGAACTCCAGAATATAGTAAAATTTGCACACTAGTTAACCACTGGAAAACTGAAGGGACTTCTTATGTTTCACTACAAGGATGGAAAACCCTGGTGGCATAGTGGTTAAGTGCTACAGCTGCTAACCAAAGGGTCAGCCGTTCGAATCTGCCAGGCACTCATTGGAAACTCTATGGAGGCAGTTCTACTCAGTCCTACATGGTCGCTATGAGTCGGAATTGACTCCGGGACACTGGGTTTGGTTTTGGTTTTCCATAAGGATGTACAGTATGCCTTTCCTTAACCTGATCAGTGTTTTTCAACCTTTCAACCTGGGGAAATGGAGGAGAGAGGTAGGGAATACCTTGCAGTTTTAATCTGCTCTTAAACTCCTGCACACACCTCCTCTTTTCAAACCATGGTTTACAGGAGATATTCCCTCCCCACACAGCCCTCTTTTACCAGCCAAATAGTCTTCTTCAAACACAGTTTTCAAAGATCTGAGGAAGTCTGAAGAGGCTTAATTTAGACCCTGCATTCCTCTCCCTATAGGGTCGCTATGAGTAGGAATGACTCGAGGGCAGTGGGTTTGGTTTTTTTGGTTTTTTTTTTTTTTTTTTTACAGCCTATTTACATGCAGAAAATAATTAACACCTTTTTTTTTTTTTTTATAGCCCCAGAAAAACCTCAATTTACAGCCATCCCCAGGCCCCGCCCCACCCGCCCCAAAAATCTGTCTTCTTGAAGAAGAATCTCAGTGTGCTGATCTGGTCTGCAGTTCACTGCAGGCATTTCCTTCCTCACAATTTACCAGTCATCAGTTAAGCGTCTCATTTAGACCTGCTCCGCCAGCGCCCAGCTGCTTAGAACATTTTTACCCCTATAATGAATCTCTGGGTCCCTTCAGCCCACTCAGAGCGCCCAACTGCGGTGAACCTGGGCCGAGGGCTCGCCTGAAGGTCCAGCGGGCAGAGAAGCTTCTCCGGGCAGCACTCGGGCTCGGTCCCGGGTCACGCCGCCCAAGTAAACCCGTGTGTACCTCGCTTATTGGATAATCCATCTCTGGAGTATGTCTTAAAAAAAAAAAATGTCTTAGATGTGTGAAAATCACACTGTTTCCTAAAGAAACACCCCGCCCGCACCAGGGCACAGGGTCTGCGTCCACCTCAGAAGCGGGGCTCCCTGGGGGGTGGTTAACCCCAGACTATCCCCGCCACGCCCCGCCCTGCCATCCCGCTAGCCCGTGCCCAGCAAAGGTATGATAGGACCGGCAGCCCCAGGCGTCCCTCACCTCAGGACAAGCGCTCCGGCTTCCTCCAAGGGCGCGAGGGAAAACCCCGCCGCTGGCGCAAGCGCACTAGCGCTCTCGCGCCTTCGCCCCTCTGGTCCACGCGCCAGACCCTCGGACCAGGCCCTGGCCCGCCCTGGCCCTGTCCGTCAGCGTCCACGAGAGCCAATCAGCTCACACGGGAGGCCCAGCGCCGGTCACGTGGCCACAGCAGCCAATCAGTAAATGGCCCTCTGCCTTGCGGCTCCGAAGTTCCTGGGGGGTTCGGTTGCTACAGGGCGGAGTGGGTGCAAGGGGTGCACAAAAGACTGAGCCTGCGTGTTCGGGGACTGAAAAGCCCTTGGTTGATCATTTGCTACATCTGTTAGTTTCTAAAATCCTAATATGAGTAGCCATCACCTGGGTATCTTGTTAAACTGTGGATTCTGATCCAGTAAGTTTGGGGTACAGACCTGAAATTTCACCTTTCTAATTAGCTCCCAGGTGGTGGTGATGATGCGCCTGGTCCGTGGACCACCCTTGAGGAGCAAGATTTTAAGGAAATCTGTCAGAAAGTGTCGGTTTTACACCCGCCCCATGTTATTTTCAAGTTTCGAGACCTCTTCCTCCAGTGGTGCAGAGCATTCCAGTGACTAAACACGGAGTGTCCTGGTGATGCTTATAGTTTGGGCACCTGCTGAGGGAAAAAAAACCCGCTAACCAAACCCACTGCTGTGGTATTGATTTGGACTCATACGACCCTACAGGACAGAGTAGAACTGCCCCATAGGGTTTCCAAGGCTGTAAATCTTTAGGGAAGCAGACTGCTTTGTCCCAGGAGCAGCTGGTGGATTGGAAACCCTGACTTTTTGCTGCAGTGTTTAATTTCCACACCACCCACCTTGGGCTAAGGGACAAGAACCTATGCTGACTTGGGGTTGGAGTGTGGTAAGTAGAAATGGAGACGTATGATCCTTGGAAATAACAGGACTATGTTTGTTCTAAAATAGTGGGCATGTGTTTCTGAGTGGTAGCTCTACCAGACTCTGGCATACAGTCTCCCCTACTTTATGGAATTTACAGTCTGTCATAGAACTCCAAGGGCAAGTTCAGGAAGGGAGCCCGGAGTATAGGAAAAACATGCAGGGACCTAATGGTTGCAGCATAAGCTAGAGTGGTTGTAAACCTGCCTTGTTCTTGTTAGGTACCGTCGAGTCAGTTCTGACTCATAGCGACCCTATGCACAACAGAACGAAACACTGCCCGGTCCTGAGCCATCCTTATAACCGGTGTTATGCTTGAGCTCATTGTTGCAGCCACTGTGTCAATCCACCTCGTTGAGGGTCTTCCTCTTTTCTGCTGACCCTGTACTCTGCCAAGCATGATGTCCTTCTCCAGGGACTCATCCCTCCTGACATGTCCAAAGTATGTAAGATGCAGTCTCGCCATCCTTGCCTCTAAGGAGTATTCTGGCCGCACTTCTTCCAAGACAGATTTGTTCGTTCTTTTGGCAGTCCATGCTATATTCAATATTCTTCGCCAACACAATTCAAAGGCATCAACTCTTCTTCGGTCTTCCTTATTCATTGTCCAGCTATCACATGCATATGATGTGATTGAAAATACCACGGCTTGGGTCAGACACACCTTAGTCTTCAAGGGTGACATCTTTGCGCTTCAATACTTTGAAGAGGTCCTTTGCAGCAGATTCGCCCAATGCAATGTGTCTTTTGATTTCTTGACTGCTGCTTCCATGGCTGTTCATTGTGGATCCAGGTAAAATGATATCCTTGACAACTTCAGTCTTTTTTCCTTTTATCATGATGTTGTTCATTGGTCCAGTTGTGAGGATTTTTGTTTTCTTTATGTCGAGGTGTAATCCATACTGAAGGCTGTGTAAGTGCTTCAAGTCCTCTTCACTTTCAGCAACCAAGGTTTTGTCATCTGCATAACAAGGGTTGTTAATGAGTCTTCCTCCAATCTTGATGCCCCATTCTTCTTCATAGAGTCCAGCTTCTCGTATTATTTGTTCAGCATACGGATTAAATAGGTATGGTGAAAGAATACAACCCTGACGCACACCTTTCCTGACTTTAAACCAATCAGTATCCCATTGTTCTGTCCAAACAACTGCCTCTTGATCTATGTAAAGGTTCCTCATGAGCACAATTAAGTGTTCTGGAATTCCCATTCTTCGCAATGTTATCCATAGTTTGTTATGATCCACACAGTCAAATGCCTTTGCATAGTCAATAAAACACAGGTAAACATCCTTCTGGTATTCTCTGCTTTCAGCTAGGATCCATATGACATCAGCAATGATATCCCTGGTTCCACGTCCTCTTCTGAAACCAGCCTGAATTTCTGGCAATTCCCTGTCGATACACTGCTGCAGCAGTTTTTGATTGACTTTCAGCAGAATTTTGCTCGTGTGTGATATTAATGATATTGTTCTATAATTTCCACATTCAGTTGGATCACCTTTCTTGGGAATAGGCATATGTATGGATCTCTTCCAATCAGTTGGCCAGGAAGCTGTCTTCCATATTTCTTGGCATAGATGAGTGAGCACCTCCAGCACTGCATCTGTTTGTTGAAACATCTCAATTGATATCCCTTCAATTCCTGGAGCCTTCTTTTTTGCCAATGCCTTCAGAGCAGCTTGGACTTCTTCCTCCAGTACCATCGGTGCCTGATTATATGCCACCTCTTGAAATGGTTGAATATCGACTAATTCTTTTTGGTATAATGACTCTGTGTAGTCCTTCCATCTTTTGATGCTTTCTGCATCATTTAATATTTTCCCCATGGAATCCTTCGCTATTATGACTCGAGACTTGAATTTTTTCTTCAGTTCTTTCAGCTTGAGAAACACCAAGTGTGTTCTTCCCTTTTGGTTTTCCATCTCCAGTTCTTTGCACATGTCATTATAATACTTTGTCTTCTCTCGAGGCCCTTTGAAATCTTCTGTTCAATTCTTTTACTTCATCAATTCTTCCTTTTACTTTAGCTGCTCGACGCTCAAGAGCAAGTTTCAGAGTCTCCTCTGACATCCACCTTGGTGTTTTCTTTCTTTCCTGTCTTTTCAATGACCTCTTGCTTTCTTCATGGATGATGTCCTTGATGTCATTCCACAACTCGCCTGGTCTTTGGTCACTAGTGTTCAATGCGTCAAATCTATTTTTCAGATGGTTTCTAAATTCAGGTGGGATATACCCAAGGTCAGTTTGAACTTCCATATGAGCAATCAATGGTCTGTTCCACAATCGGCCCCTGGCCTTGTTCTAACTGATGATATTGAGCTTTTCCATCGTCTCTTTCCACAGACATAGTCAATTTGATTCCTGTGTGTTCCATCTGGCCAGGTCCATGTGTATAGTTGCCGTTTATATTGGTGAAAGAAGGTATTTGCAATGAAGAAGTCGTTGGTCTTTTAAAATTCTATCATACAATCTCTGGCATTGTTTCTATCACCAAGGCCATATTTTCCAACTACTGATCCTTCTTCTTTGTTCCCAACTTTCGCATTCCAACCGCCAGTAATTATCAATGCATCTTGATTGCATGTTTGATCAATTTCAGACTGCAGCAGCTGATAAAAATCTTCTATTTCTTCATCTTTGGCCCTAGTGGTTGGTGCGTAAATTTGAATAATAGTGGTATTAACTGGTCTTCCTTGTAGGCGTACAGACATTATCCTATCACTGTCAGCCTTGTACTTCAGGATAGATCTTGAAACGTTCTTTTTGACGATGAATGCAACACCATTCCTCTTCAAGTTGTCATTCCCAGCATAGTAGACTATATGATTGTCTGATTCAAAATGGCCAATACCAGTCCATTTCAGCTCACTAATGCCTAGGATATCGATGTTTATGCATTCCCTTTCATTTTTGACGATTTCCAATTTTCCTAGATTCATACTTCATACATTCCAGGTGCTGATTATTAATGGATATCAGACAATGTTCTGCTGCTGTTCATAAGGTTTTCACTGGCTAATGCTTTTCAGAAGTCGACTGCTGGGTACTTTTTCCTAGTCTGTCTTAATCTGGAAGCTCAGCTGAAACCTGTCCTCCATGGGTGACCCTGCTGGTATCTGAATACCGGTGGCATATCTTCCAGCATCACAGCAACACACAAGCCCCCACAGTATGACAAACTGACAGACACGTGGAGGAAACCTGCCTTAGAATTCTTAAAAATTTTCCAGATACTCTTCTGTAATTCCAGAGTCAGGACGTCAAGAAGCCCATTGCCTCCACCATCTCTCAAACTTGACCTGAACTTAGTGTACAGACTGGCCAACCAGAAGCTTTGTAGTTTAGCATAGCCAAGCTCTTATTACCCAGCATTGTCCTGATGTGGTTCAAGAGTCTAAGTGCTAAATTCTCTAAAACTTTCAGACCAGGTGGTGTGATATTCCACCACATTGCTTCAAGCAGTTATCTCTCACTATTCACCAAGGGGACTAAACTGCCACATAGAACTTCATCCTTGTCAGTGTGTTTTATCAGGACTAGAAGTGAAGCCCAATTAGTAACCTTGGACATTGTTCATCACATTGCTCAGTATCAGAGCAGGCATAGCACAAAATTCAGAGCTTCTGGGAACACATTAAATCAAGTATAGCACTGGTTCTGGTTACAGCGGGAATAAACAGATGTCCGACCAAGAAAAATACATTTGAAGTCTCAAAGAAAAATTCCTTTGCTGTCTTCTAAGGTCGCTATGAGTCGGAATCAACTCAATGGCCATGGATTTGGTTTGGGTTGGTTTTAGCATTAAACTGGAGGAGTCCTGGTGGCTCAGTGGTAAAGTGCTTGACTGTTAACCAAAAGTCAGTGGTTTAAACCCACCAGCCATTTCACGGGAGAAAGATGTGGCGACCTGCTTCTGTGAAGATTACAACCTTGGAAATCCTATGGGGCAGCTCTACTCTGTCTCAGAATCGACTCCACGGCAATTGGTTTGATTTCGGGTTTATCATTAAACCTGTGGTTCTTAAGCGTGCCTGTACAGTAAAGGTTTTTAAGGGTGTAGATTTTGGGCCCCTGTGCCCAGAGGTTCTGATTGGTGTGAGGTGTGGAACCTGGATAGCTATAGGTTTAAGAAGTTCCTCAGGTGATTTGCTATCCAGCATGTGTGAGAACACCTGCATAAGTTGCTAGATCAATGGAGTCATTCTCTCACAAGGAAAAGTCAGCTCTGCAACACAGATCACTAATGACACGAAGACTGTGAAAACAGAGGGCATTTTCCACACAATATGTGAGAATAGATAAGAAAGGCCAAAAACAATTCATAGGAAATAAATACACCAAGGATAATTCAGCGGTACAAATTGAAAAGCCAGGTCCACAACTCAGTTTCATTCTAGTTAATTAGCTAAATAGTTCAAAAAGAACCTATTGTCTTTGCTAGCCATGCGAAGCGGACCAGCTCTCTAGTGATATCTTCACTTATTCTACACCCCTCTTACCAAAAGCAAATTTCTGGTTGAATATCATTAACAGTTATTCTCTGAGGCTTTTGCCAAAGTGTGTCACAGAGTCACGAGGGGTACTTGTTAAAATGCAGATCCCCAGGACCCACCCCAGAGCCTCCTGTTACCTCTCTCATGTAACAATCCTGAAGTCAGTATTGGTTAAATGGGAGTCCAAACTGGACCTCTTGATAGACAGCATCTACACATAGGCAAGCCCTCAAGTAAAATAGCTATGCTATTAGTTTAGTTTGCCGTGCTGGCTAAATATAGGAGGGCCATTCCATTTTTAAAAAACTCCAAGGGATTCTCAGTTCTCTTTACTGGGACTGTATGAAGTTCTGTCATTATTATTTTTAATAAGGCATCGGGATGCTGTTGTTGCACAGAGATTTTCTATGGAATGATGTGTAATGCAGTGGAGCTTGACTCAGTTTTTAACTCTATTAGTGAGCTCCCCTGAGAACGCTCTCCTAACAACAGCCATCTTTTTCTAAAGTGACTTTATTTGTGACACCAAAAATATGGAAGCCCAGTGTGTGAGCCTTCAAACTAGCTTCTGTCTTGCTCTGATGCTTTTTTTTTTTTAATTAATTTTTGTTAAGCTTCAAGTGAACATTTACCATTCAAATCAGTCTGTCACATGTAGGTTTACATACATCTTACTCCCTTCTCCCACTTGCTCTCCCCCTATTGAGTCAGCCCTTTCAGTCTCTCGTTTCGTGCCAATTTTGCCATCTTCCCTCTCTCTCTATCTTCCCATCCCCCCTCCAGTCAAGAGTTGCCTACACACTCTCGAGTGTCCACCTGATTTAATTAGCTCACTCTTCATCAGCATCTCTCTCCCCCCCACTGACCAGTCCTTTTCATGCCTGATGAGTTGTCTTCGGGGATGGTTCCTGTCCTGTCCATCAGAAGTTCTGGGGAGCATTGTCTCTGGGATTCCTCTAGTCGCAGTCATACCATTAGGTATGGTCTTTTTATGAGAATTTGGGGTCTGTATCCCATTGGTCTCCTGCTCCCTCAGGAGTTGTCTGTTGTGCTCCCTGACAGGGCAGACATCGATTGTGGCCGGGTACCAACTAGTTCTTCTGGTCTCAGGATAATGTAGGTCTCTGGTTCATGTGGCCCTTTCTGTCTATTGAGTTCTTAGTTGTCGTGTGACCTTGGTGTTCTTCCTTTGCCTTTGCTCCAGGTGGGTTGAGACCAATTGATGTATCTTAGATGGCCGCTTGTTGGCATTTAGGACCCCAGGTGCCACAATTCAAAGTGGGATGCAGAATGTTTTCATAATCGAATTATATTGCCCATTGACTTAGAAGTCCCCTCAAACCAAGTTCCCCAGACCCCAGCCCCTACTCCGCTGACCTTTGAAGCTTTCATTTTATCCCGGAAACCTCTTTGCTTTTAGTCCAGACCAACTGAGCTGACCTTCCTTGTATTGAGTGTTGTCTTTCCCTTCACCCAAAGCAGTTCTTATCTACTGATTGATCAATAAAAAGCCCTCTCCCTCCCTCCCTCCCCCCTTTGTAACCACAAAAGTACGTGTTCTTCTCCGTTTTTTCTATTTCTCAAGATCTTATAATAGTGGTCTTATACAATATTTGTCCTTTTGCCTCTGACTCATTTCGCTCAGCATAATGCCTTCCAGATTCCTCCATGTTATGAAATGTTTCACAGATTGGTCACTGTTCTTTATCGATGCGTAGTATTCCATTGTTGGAATATACCACAATTTATTTACCCATTCATCCATTGACGGACATCTTGGTTGCTTCCAGCTTTTTGCTATTGTAAACAGAGCTGCAATAAACATGGGTGTGCATATATCTGTTTGTGTGAAGGCTCTTGTATCTCTAGGGTATATTCCGAGGAGTGGGATTTCTGGGTTGTATGGTAGTTCTATTTCTAACTGTTTAAGATAACGCCAGATGGATTTCCAAAGTGGTTGTACCATTTTACAATCCCACCAGCAGTGTATGAGAGTTCCAATCTCTCCGCAGCCTCTCCAACATTTATTATTTTGTGTTTTTTGGATTAATGCCAGTCTAGTTGGTGTGAGATGGAATCTCATCGTAGTTTTAATTTGCATTTCTCTAATGGCTAATGATCGGGAGCATTTTCTCATGTATCTGTTGGCTACCTGAATATCTTCTTTAGTGAAATGTGTGTTCATATCCTTTGCCCACTTCTTGATTGGGTTGTTTGTCTTTTTGTGGTTGAGTTTTGACAGAATCATGTAGATTTTAGAGATCAGGCGCTGGTCTGAGATGTCATAGCTGAATATTCTTTCCCAGTCTGTAGGTGGTCTTTTTACTCTTTTGGTGAAGTCTTTAGATGAGCATAGGTGTTTGATTTTTAGGAGCGCCCAGTTATCTGGTTTCTCTTCATCATTTTTGGTAATGTTTTGTATTCTGTTTATGCCTTGTATTAGGGCTCCTAGGGTTGTCCCTATTTTTTCTTCCATGATCTTTATCGTTTTAGTCTTTATGTTTAGGTCTTTGATCCACTTGGAGTTAGTTTTTGTGCATGGTGTGAGGTATGGGTCCTGTTTCATTCTTTTGCAAATGGATATCCAGTTATGCCAGCACCATTTGTTAAAAAGTCTATCATTTCCCCAATTGACTGACACTGGTCCTTTGTCAAATATCAGCTGCTCATACGTGGATGGATTTATATCTGGGTTCTCAATTCTGTTCCATTGGTCTATGTGCTTGTTGTTATACCAGTACCAGGCTGTTTTGACTACTGTGGCTGTATAATAGCTTCTGAAATCAGGTAGAGTGAGGCCTCCCACTTTCTTCTTCTTTTTCAGTAATGCTTTGCTTATCCGAGGCTTCTTTCCCTTCCATATGAAATTAGTGATTTGTTTCTCTATCACCTTAAAATATGACATTGGTATTTGGATTGGAAGTGCATTATATGTATAGATGGCTTTTGGTAGAATAGACATTTTTACTATGTTAAGTCTTCCTATCCATGAGCAGGGTATGTTTTTCCACTTAAGTATGTCCTTTTGAATTTCTTGTAGCAGAGCTTTGTAGTTTTCTTTGTATAGGTCTTTTACATCCTTGGTAAGATTTATTCCTAAGTATTTTATCTTCTTGGGGGCTACTGTGAATGGTATTGATTTGGTTATTTCCTCTTCGGTGTTCTTTTTGTTGATGTAGAGGAATCCAAGTGATTTTTGTATGTTTATTTTATAACCTGAGACTCTTCCAAACTCTTCTATTAGTTTCAGTAGTTTTCTGGAGGATTCCTTAGGGTTTTCCATGTATACGATCATGTCATCTGCAAATAGTGATAGCTTCACTTCCTCCTTGCCAAGCTGGATACCTTTATTTCTTTGTCTAGCCTAATTCCCTGGCTAGGACTTCAAGTACGATGTTGAATAAGAGCGGTGATAAAGGACATCCTTGTCTGGTTCCCGTTCTCAAGGGAAATGTTTTCAGCTTCTCTCCATTTAGAGTGATATTGGCTGTTGGCTTTGCATAGATGCCCTTTATTATGTTGAGGAATTTTCCTTCAATTCTTATTTTGGTAAGAGTTTTTATCATAAGTAGGTGTTGAACTTTGTCAAATGCCTTTTCTACATCTATTGATAAGATCATGTGGTTTTTATCTTTTGTTTTATTTATGTGATGGATTACATTAAGGGTTTTTCTGATATTAAACCAGCCTTGCATACCTGGTATAAATCCCACTTGATCAGGGTGAATTATTTTTTTGATGTGTTGTTGGATTCTATTGGCTAGAATTTTGTTGAGGATTTTTGCATCTATGTTCATGAGGGATATAGGTCTAAAATTTTCTTTTTTTGTAATGTCTTTACCTGGTTTTGGTATCAGGGAGATGGTAGCTTTCATAGAATGAGTTGGGTAGTATTCCGTCTTTTTCTATGCTTTGAAATACCTTCAATAGTAATGGTGTTAAATCTTCTCTGAAGGTTTGGTAGAACTCTGCAGTGAAGCCGTCTAGGCCAGGACTTTTTTTTGTTGGAAGTTTTTTGATTACCGTTTCAATCTCTTTTTTTGTTATGGGTCTATTTAGTTGTTCTACTCCTGAATGTGTTAGTTTAGGTAGGTAGTATTTTTCTAAGAATTTATCCATTTCTTCTAGGTTTTCGAATTTGTTAGTGTACAATTTTACGTAGTAATCTGAAATGATTCTTTTAATTTCATTTGGCTCTGTTGTGATGTGGTCCTTCTCATTTCTTATTCGGGTTATTTGTTTCCTTTCCTGTTTTTCTTTAGTCAGTCTAGCCAATGGTTTATCAATTTTGTTAATTTTTTCAAAGAACTAGCTTTTGGCTTTGTTAACTCTTTCAATTGTTTTTCTGTTCTCTAATTCATTTAGTTCAGCTCTAATTTTTATTATTTGTTTTCTTCTGGTGCCTGATGGGTTCTTTTGTTGCTCACTTTCTATTTGTTCAAGTTGTCGGGACAGGTCTCTAATTTTGGCTCTTTCTTCTTTTTGTATGTGTGCATTTATTGATATAAATTGGCCTCTGAGCACTGCTTTTGCTGTGTCCCAGAGGTTTTGATAGGAAGTATTTTCATTCTCGTTGCTTTCTAAGAATTTCCTTATTCCCTCCTTGATGTCTTCTATAACCCAGTCTTTTTTCAGGAGGGTATTGTTCACTTTCCAAGTATTTGATTTCTTTTCCCTAGTTTTTCTGTTATTGATTTCTAGCTTCATTGCCTTGTGGTCTGAGAAGATGCTTTGTAATATTTCGATGTTTTGGATTCTGCAAAGATTTGTTTTATGACCTAATATGTGGTCTATTCTAGAGAATGTTCCATGTGCGCTAGAAAAAAAAGCATATTTTGCAGCAGTTGGATGGAGAGTTCTGTATAGGTCAATGAGGTCAAGTTGGTTGATTGTTGTAAGTAAGTCTTCCGTGTCTCTATTGAGCTTCTTACTGGATGTCCTGTCCTTCTCTGAAAGTGGTGTGTTGAAGTCTCCTACTATAAATGTGGAGGTGTCTATCTCACTTTTCAATTCTGTTAAAGTTTGATTTATGTATCTTGCAGCCCTGTCATTGGGTGCGTAAATATTTAATATGGTTATGTCTTCCTGATCAATTGTCCCTTTTATCATTATATAGTGTCCTTCTTTATCCTTTGTGGCAGATTTAAGTCTAAAGCCTATTTTGTCAGAAATTAATATTGCTACTCCTCTTCTTTTTTGCTTATTATTTGCTTGATATATTTTTTTCCATCCTTTGAGTTTTAGTTTGTTTGTGTCTCTAAGTCTAAGGTGTGTCTCTTGTAGGCAGCATATAGATGGATCGTGTTTCTTTATCCAGTTTGTGACTCTCTGTCTCTTTATTGGTGCATTTAGTCCATTTACATTCAGCGTAATTATAGATAAATAAGTTTTTAGTGTTGTCATTTTGATGCCTTTTCATGTGTGTTGTTGGCCATTTCATTTTTCCACATGCTTTTTTGTGCTGAGACGTTTTTCTTAGTAGATTGTGAGATCCTCATTTTCATAATGTTTAACTTTATGTTAGTTGAGTCGTTACGTTTTTCTTGGCTTTTTTCTTGAGTTATGAAATTGATATTCCTTTTTGTGGTTACCTTATTATTTACCCCTATTTTTCTAAGTAAAAACCTAACTTGTATCGTTCTATATCGCCTTGTATCACTCTCCATCTGGCAGTTCAATGCCTCCTATATTTAGTCCCTCTTTTTGATTATTGTGATCGTTTATCTATTGATTTCCATGATTCCCTGTTATGTGTATTATTTTGTTTATTTATTTATTTTTTAGAATTAATCTTAATTTGTTTGTTTTTGTGCTTTCCCTATTTGAGTTGCGTTGATATCAGGACGTTCTGTTTTGTGACCTTGTATTGTGCTGGTACCTGATATTATTGGTCATCAGTCCAAACAATGTCCTTTAGCATTTCTTGCAGTCTTGGTTTAGTTTTGCAAATTCTCTAAACTTGTGTTTATCTGTAAATATCTTAATTTCTCCTTCATATTTCAGAGAGAGTTTTGCTGGATATATGATCCTTGGTTGGCAGTTTTTCTCATTCAGTGCTCTGTATACGTCGTCCCATTCCCTTCTTGCCTGCATGGTTTCTGCTGAGTAGTCTGAACTTATTCTTATTGATTCTCCCTTGAAGGAAACTTTTCTTTTCTCCCTGGCTGCTTTTAAAATTTTCTGTTTGTCTTTGGTTTTGGTAAGTTTGATGATAATATGTCTTGGTGTTTTTCTTTTTGGATCAATCTTAAATGGGGTTCGATGAGCATCTTGGATAGATATCCTTTCGTCTTTCGTGATGTCAGGGAAGTTTTGTGTCAGGAGTTCTTCAACTATTTTCTCTGTGTTTTCTGTCTCCCCTCCCTGTTCTGGGACTCCAATCACTCACAAGTTATCCTTCTTGATAGAGTCCAACATGATTCTTAGGGTTTCTTCATTTTTTTTAATTCTTTTATCTGATTTTTTTTCAGCTATGTTGGTGTTGATTCCCTGGTCCTCCAGAAGTCCCAGTCTACATTCTAGTTGCTCGAGTCTGCTCCTCTGACTTCCTATTGCGTTGTCTAATTCTGTAATTTTATTGTTAATCTTTTGGATTTCTACATGCTGTCTCTCTATGGATTCTTGCAACTTATTAATTTTTCCACTATGTTCTTGAATAATCTTTTTGAGTTCTTCAACAGTTTTATCAGTGTGTTCCTTGGCTTTTTTTGCAGTTATCCTAATTTCATTTGTGATGTCGTTAAGCATTCTGTAAATTCGTTTTTTATATTCTGTATCTGATAATTCCAGGATTGTATCTTCATTTGGGAAAGATTTTGATTCTTTTGTTTGGGGGGTTGGAGAAGCTGTCATGGTCTGTTTCTTTATGTGGTTTGATATGGACTGCTGTCTCCGAGTGATTTTCCAGGTAATCAGCTAAAAAAAAAATGGAGTCTGATCCCTATCTGAATTCTCCCTCTGGCTCAGGGTATTCGGATGTTAATGGAGCCACCTGGGGAGGGTGGGGGAGGGATCAGAGAGCTAGGAGTGTAGCACCACAGAATATAGAGCTGATCCCCACGTTCACGCTCCGCCCCCGTCCGTCAAAATCCCTGCGGGACAGCTCCCCGGCTGGGACGCTACTCTCCCCGCTCCAAGACCTGTCACTTCCTCCCAGAGACTTCTCCCTCCTGTGCGCCGCACCGCTCGCGCGAACTGTGTGGGCGTCTCCCGTACGAAGGGGTGGGCCCGCCCCCGGGGTCTATTCAGGGGAATATAATTGGACCCCGCGCTCACGCCCTGCCTGCGCACGCCCAAATCCCAGCAGGACTGCTCCCCAGCTGGGACGCTGCTCTCCCCGCTCCAAGATCAGTCAATGCCTCCCAGGTGCTTCTTCCACTGACTGCACCACTACACCGCCCGCGCCAACCAGCTAGACCTCCTCCCGGGATGGGTTCAGGGGGGTAGGGCTGGGCCCCTTGTCTGTGCCGTCTGCCCCCCTGGGCTCTGCCCCAGCCCGGGCTCTGAAGGTCACCTGCCTGGTACGCTGGCTCCTAGTTCTGAAAACGGTTGCTGTCTGCCCGTATTTGTTCGTTTTCCATCTCTAAGTCTGTCGTTCAGAGTTCGTAGATTGTTATGTATGTGATCGATCGATTCACTTGTTTTTCCGAGTCTTTGTTGCAAGAGGGATCCGCGGTAGCGTCCACTGAGTCCGCCATCTCGGCCCCGCCTCCCTGACTGTCGCTCTTATGCTTTTAAAAATATATTTCATGACGTCCAAATGGGGAGGAATGTTTTTCGCCTTGTAAACTTGTAACTCTATCTATTGGGTAAAATAAGGACAGATTTCACTGATATTTAACTAGCATGAATACTGTGAATTTTAAACTAGAAAAAAATTGTTTTTCTCTTTATGGGTGTCATCATCATAAAGAGAGGCAACAGGAAACAAAGAGGTGCTTACTTGAGGATATGAATTTGTATAAAGGACATCTAGGCCCCCATTCATTTTCTGTTTCTCAGTCTACTTGCCTCACATACATAACTTGGCCCCACCTCTCTGCCCCTTGATAACTTAGCTCCAGCCACAACTATCTTCTTAACTTTTCCTCAAATACTCCAAGCCCACTCTTGTCGCAGGAACACACTCCTCTCTCTGGATGGAATCTTCTGCCCCCATGTATGCACAGGGCCCTCTCTCCCTCATTGAACAGGTCTTTGCTTAAAGGAGTTCTTGTCAGAGAGGCCTTCCCTGGTCAAATGATCCAAAGAAGCATTTCCTCCAGCAACTAGTGCTCTCTAACCAAGCGTTTCTCAAGCAGGGTTCTGTGAGAGAATTTCCCTAGAGAGAATCATGTCAGTGACATTTTTTTCATGCCTCCCAAGGATGGGACATAGTTCACATCCTTCTAATTGCATAGAAGAAGTTAATTCATTGTACATCACAGGTGCTTTAGGGCATTAGTGTTTAATTCTCCCGTAGAACTCATAGAAAAGGTCTGCTGTAAATGGTTATCCTACTTGATTTTTCTTCTGAGCTCTTATCAGCATTTCATGAATTATCTCTTTATTGTCTCTAGAATGTAAGCATATGGACCTTGATTTTGTTCCCTGCTTATGCTCCATGCCTAGAAATGGTATATAGTAAAAAAAAAAAACAAAAAAAAAAACCCACTGCCGTCCGGTCGATTTCGACTCATATTGACCCTATAGGACAGAGTAGAACTGCCCCATACAGTCTCCAAGGAGCGCCTGGTGGATTCGAACTGCCAACCTTTTGGTTAGTTGCCACTATGCCACCAGGGTTTTCCTGGTATATAGTAAAAAAAAAAAAAAACACTCAAAAATATTTGTTCAATAAACTCACAGCAGCAATTTGTGTTATAACTTTTTATGTAAAAGCTTTTCCATTGTTAAAACTTCTATATCCAGAAACATGTATATAATGGATTTCCTGAGTGGTATGATAAGACAGAAAATGTTAAAAGAATTGGAAAAGCTAAAACTATTAGTCCAGATAATAACAGAAGGCTTTAGTCATCCAATCGTAAACGACCAACTGCTCAATCAGGATGAGAGATGGGGGAGGGGTTAATAATTTGAGGATGTTTTCTACAACCCTTACCAACAGAAAGTAGAGTGGGCTTTCATTCCAAACAGGATCAGAAATGGACTCTAGGGATTGCTGTGGGTGAGCCAGTCAGTAAGAATTAATAACATAATTAAATTCTGCATCCTCATGAGCCAGAGGAAAACCAAGAAACCCATTTCATGCACTCTAGATTTTTAAAAAGGAAAATATGATCAATGTAGGTCCCATTTAGGAGATAACTGAAAGGAGGTACTTTAAAAAGTCAATAACCCACAAGAAAATCCTACATACTTTTTCCCCTGCTGTCCATGGAAAGTTTGTACCAAGAAATAAAAATAAGCATTTTGGGGTAGAAGCTAAAAAGAGAACTGGTAAACCCATATAAATTACTAGAGAAAAAATAGGGCATTTTCCCCAAACTTGCAAGAGAGCTCGTGTGGACAGGATAAAGACACCCAATAAATTATAAATGAGGAGAATAATAACTACACCAGAAAGACTTTGAAAAGCACCTTGCAAGTGTCTTAGAAACCAATAAAAGGAGATCGTTTCAACATGTGAATGGGAAGAAGTCACTCAAAGTATAAGTGTAATCTTTGATCCTTGTAGATAAAGGATTTGCTCAAGAATGGAAAAGGGGACATTTTACACGCTGAATTGTTTGAGCCAAATTGAAAAAATAATTGGGGGCTTCCTTTCCCATGATGTCCCCAAAGATGAAGTAGTTGGAATTACTTGACTGCATGTTACTCAGGATACTTTACCAGGCTGGACAAAATCAATGTGCTCAAACTGTCAGGACAGAGAGATGGAGAATCTGCTAACTCAGATGGGTGGCTTATATCTACAAATGTGCAGCTGTAACCCCATTCAATGAAGGAGTTCAGAGGAGACCTGAGGAATCATGATCAGAATAGCTTTGCTTTAATAACAGGCAAAGTCATAAAGCCTACAATACCCAAAAACCCACTGCCATCAAGTCAATTCCGACTCATAGCGACCCTATAGGACAGAGTAGAACTTCTCCATAGAGTTTCCAAGGAGTGCCTGGCAGATTCGAACTGCTGACCTCTTGATTAGCAGCTTAGCACTTAACCACTATGGTACCAGGGTTTCCCAGAGCCTACAATAAGGATTAAAAAAAGCATTAAATATTTAAAAGAAAATCATCTTTGGGAGGAAAGACAATGTGAATTTTAAAAGTAAAAACATGCTTAATTTGCTGGTTTCAAGGGAGATGCACTGGTCACTAAATAAATGAGAACTTATGAGTATCTTCTGGGCTAGTATATTTCTTTCCAATTGCGTTTAATTAGGCTGTACATGATGGCAACAGGGGTACAGACCACAGAATATTGCACAATCAATAGACAGCAACATACCCTCCTCTGAATGAAGTCCAAAGAGTAGGAATCCTCAGGGCTACCATTAAACATACACCTACTTCTTAACTTCTGCAGTAAAGAAATACCTAAGTGTTTGCTAAGTAGATTACTTTCAAAATTTGACATACTTCAAATGCCCTCATCATATACATTTTCTTGCTATTTGACTGGGAGTGATAAGGATTACCTATCACCATGTTCTATTTTTGCTTATCTCTTATGACCTCACTATTGTGAATTTATTAACCAGTTAAAATTACAGCTTTAAAACAAACTAAAAGCCCAGAACACAGTAAGCATTCAATAAATGTTAACTGTGTTTAAATTGATTTGTTTTAAGTAAATAAATAAAAATTTAGAAAATCAATCAATCGATTCCAGGCTGTCCACTCAGCCCTCCCAACCCCAACTTTCTTTTCTTTGGTACTGGGCTCCCGTCTGGAATTTCATCAGCTATCTCCAGCTGTATCAGCAACACCCCTCTGACAAAAAGTTCCTGCTAATAAGGGGGCAAAAAACATGGTCTTTATATATTCTCATAGCTATTTATGGGAGTTCCTGGGTGGCACAAACAGTTACGGGCTGGAGAGTACTAGCTGCAGAGGTTGGCAGTTTGAACCCACCCAGAGGTGTCTCAGAAGACAGGTTTAGTGATCTGTATCTGAAAGTTCACAGCCTTGGAAACCCTGTGGAGCAAAGTTCTACTCCAACACGCATGGGTCACCATACTTGGAGACAACTGTTTGTTAGCTTACCTAAAAATATTAAAGTTAATAAATAGTAATCCCATTCATTCACTCACACATGCCCCAGCTTTGAGGACGCCCTCCTTGGGTATGGTAATTTAGTCCTGATAAGTGTGTAAGGTTTGGGAGGCAGCAGTCACCCATAGCTGAGGCACAGACAGATAAAACATGGCATAAAACAGAGAAAGGGAAAAAAGAGTGAGAGAGACACAGACTATGATTTAGGGCAGATGTTACAAGACAGACGCCTATAGGGTGAGACAGGTGAAGCAAAGGAGTGAAACAGGCAGCAATAAGACAGTGAGAAGAGTTGGGGACTGTGGTATTACTAAATTCCAGCCCATTTTTGCAACATGAGAATGCAAGATCTACCGTATCTCATGATATTTTTAGAGATCTAGAAACCTGGATTTAAATGAGAACTTACCCATTTTTTAAAAAGAAATCTCTGTGGACCAAGCAAAACACATCTGCAAATCAGATACGAGCCACAGCTACAACCCTTAGCTAAAAGGGTCAATTCCACAGCCTAAAATCTCTCAAACTCCTTCCCAGAACTGTGTCATATGACCACTGCTAGGTGCAGGGGAGGCTAGGAAATTAAGGTGGTTTGTTTGTTTGTTTGTTTTAAGCTGAGTACATCATTGTAGAAAAACCTGGATTCAGCTACTAAGCAAGAAGGAGATCACACATCCAAAGGAGGGAATATGCCCCATGCTTTGAAATACTAGGTCTAAGAGAATTCCACGAACCTCTACCTTCTCATCAACCTCCTTTCTCCCTGCTCTTGAGTGTTCCCTGGAGGTCCCTAGATCAAGCAACTAGCCTGAGTATAATGTGACTTGTACTGTTTCATTATACAACTGCATTGAATTAAAGGACTGCAGTCACTGTGCTAAATGTGGCTGTTATCAATATAGTGTGTGTCTGGGTAAAGCAGACAAATGAGAAAGGAAATATATGCTAGAAATATCAGGTGCAAGAAAATAAAACCTGAATCCCTGCTTTTGCTGGGGCTTTCATGACGTGACAGATGTACTTCTCCTGTCACTGTCCCAGCCAGCCTCAAGGCAAGCAAGTGTCTGAGAAGTCATTAGATTTAAATTACTCAGGAAAATATCTCTGAAGTCAAAAGCTGTATGGGCCAAGTACACATTTCTCATTTTCACGTCAGTGACTGTCTTATCGAAGAGTTAGATGTACCAACTTTGAAATGTAGAAAGAGAAGGCCATAATCTACTAGTAATGACACAACATCAATGGATGTGGGTTGATCAAGCCCTCTGGACTACCGTATTATTTTTCTGATTTTAGATTCTCTGGGCTTTGCCTTAAGCAACATAGGAGCAAAACATCTAGTTAAGACACTCAGCAGAGTATCAGTTTCAGGGTTTCTGTAGTCTTTTTTTTTTGAACATTTTCTTGTGGTTTCAGTAAAATTTTACAGAGCGAATTACTTTCCCTTTCAACAATTTATGCACGTTTTGTTTCGTCACAGAAGTTGCAATCCCCTCAATCCCCAGTTCCTCCCTGGGTTCCCATTAGCCCGTCTTTCCTGCCCCTTCCTGCCTTCTGAATTTTGTTCTGGGGAAAATGCTGCCCTTTTTGTCTTGTGTGGTTGATTGTTCTGAGGAGCAGGTTCCTCAAGGGTGTTATTCACTTTAGGGGCCGGTCTATTGTTTGGCCGAAAGGTGATCTCCAGGAGTGGGTTCAGTTCCAGGTTTGAAGAGTATCTAAGGGTCATAGTTTCAGGGATTCTACCAGTCTCTCTCAGGCCAGTAAATATGGTCTTTTTTATGAATTTGAATTTTGTTCTACAGTTTTCTCCCACTCTGTCCAGGACCTTCTATTATGATCCCAATCAGAGTGGTTAATAGTGGTAGCCAGACACCATCTAGTTCTCCTGGTCTCAGGTTAGTGGAAGCTTTGGTTCCAGTGGTTCATTAGTCCTTTGGACTAATTGTTGCCTTGAATCTTTGATTTTCTTCACTCTTCTTTGCTCCAGACAGAAAGAGAGCAATAGTTGTATCTTAGATGGCCGCTCAGAAGCTTTTAAGACCCCAGTTGCTACTCACCAAAGTAGGATGTAGGACCTTGTCCTTATGGACTATGTTATGCCAATTGACCTAGATGTCCTCTGAAATTATGGTCTTATCCCTCAAGCCCAGTGACTCAGTCCCTCAAGGTGTTTGGTTATGGCTAAAAAGTTTTCATAACTTTGCCCCCATGTGCTCTACTGTATACATTGATATGTTGGCAGCACATACATATACGTATATGCTCATGGGTGTGCTCTCACACCTGTTCACCTTACATACCTACCTATGTATCCACTCTTAAATTATTGTTTGTTGTTACTTTATTGCAGAATCGTGTATTTACCTGCCAGTGCCTTCCTTTGCCTTGGTCACGTGTTGCTGACCTCCCCCTTATCGTGTATTGCCTTTCCCTTTACCCAAATTAATATGTGTCTACTATTTAGTAAGTGATTTTCCCTCCCTCCTGTTCCCATCCCTGGTAACCATCAAAGAATGTTTCTTTCTGTGTGTAAACTTTTTCTTAACTTTTTATAATAGTGATCTTACATAATATTTGTCTTTTTGTGATTGACTTATTTCACTTAGCATAATGTCCTCGAGGTTTATCGATGTTGTGAGGTATTTTACGGAGTCATTGTTATTCTTTAACGTTGCCTATTATTTCATTGTGTGTATGTATCATAGTTTGATTATCCATTCAGCCAATGATGGGCACTTAGGTTGTTTTTTCTGTAGTTTTAAGAGACCTGGATTTGCTCTTGATTTCTACCTAGAATTTACTTTCTTCAAATTTTATGAAGATCAAGTTTGTACTTAACCTCATTTTTCATTTACAGGGAAGAAAGAAAAATCATTTGCTTCCATTTTTACTTTTTACTCATTTCTCAACATTTTTTGGAGCTCTCCCCCACACTCCCCCACCAATAATGAAATCTTCTTTAATTAACATCTCTAGTCATCAGGATTTTCTAGAGCTAATGATGCCTGGGAGCCCTGGTGGTGCAGTGGTTAAGAGCTCAGCTGCTAACCAAAATGTTGGCAGTTTGCATCCACTAACTGCTCCTTGAAAATCCTAAGGGGAAGTTCTACTCTGTCCTTTAGGGTCACTATGAGTCAGAACGGACTCAATGGCAATGGGTTTGGTTTTTGTTTTGGGCTTAATCATGCCCGAGGAGCCTGTCAATAGCCACACAAATCCACATACAAATATTAAATCCCTGGTACTGGAGTTGTTTACTCTGGGCCTTGCTGACCAGCTCTTCATGTTCCTTCATCTATTTGCATCAATGTGGGCTGTCAGCTTTTGTAGAGTCAATATTTGGGTTTCAATCAAGCCAAGTCTCTTTGGAGTTCATCCTTCTTTACACTTCCAGTGAGAAATGTCAAGGCCCTGCCCTTTCCTGTAGCTTTAGGGAATGGCTTGTCCTCATCCTCCTATTCCAGAGCAGGAATCAAATGAGAATTACTGTTTCCCTGTCAATCTAGCAGTTTCACTTCTATTACATTAGCCTTCAGCAGCCCATGCTAAGTCTCGTGAGTCAAATCTTAATTTAGATTTTGAAACCATAGTTCAAAATATAAAATACCCTTCTGTATTAGATAGGGATTGCTTTGGAATATGCATGTGGAAAATCCTGTTTCAGTGGCTTATCCAAAATTTTTAAAAATCTTCTCAACGAGTCCAGAGGTAGGCTGGGGCAGCAGCGGTGCAAAGTCATTGCTGCAAGTTCTCTTGCCCGGAAAGAAACTCTGCGATGGAGAATGCACACAGGGAGTTTACTAATGAGCACTCTTGGGATCAGTCCCTATGGGATAATGGAAGGAAGCAGGATTGGACAGAGAACAAGTTGGGCTGTGGTGCCGTCACAAGAGGACCTCAGCCAATCACGTGAGATCTGAAGCTGTGATGGTTTTTTAGAATTTTTCTAAGTTGGGGCAACGAAACAGGCCTTTATACTCCCTCAAAAACCAGTCACTGGACATGGATTGCCCACCAGGAAGGAGGCATGACCTTGGGAGTGGTGCCATCTTCAGCTGAGGGTGATTCCCAGAGAGGGTTCACAGCTAAAGGCTATCAGCTGGCCACACTCCCAGCAGTGGGGGGTAACAGACTCCAGTCCTGAAGGGATCTCAGTAGAGAAGGTCAGTGCCCACCACAGTCGTCATGTCCTACGCTCTTTCTACCTTTCTGACCTGCCACTCTTAGCATTTGGATTTCACCCTCACTGTTGCTTCAAGCTCTCAAGATGACTATTCCACCCCTTGCCTTATTTCTGCACTCGAGGCAGAAATAAGAAGGATGCAACAAGGAAAAGGAGGTAGCACCAGTATTAGAAAGGAATGATTTCCCAAGATGTCCACCAATCTTCTGTTTACATCTCACTGGCCACAACTTGTCACATGGCTATTTCTAGATGCAAGAGCTGACGGGAAATGTATGTTTTAGCCAGTCACATTGCTGCCTCAATGAAAGTCAGAATCCAGAGTTTTGATTTTCAAGAAAAAGAGGAGAATGGAGATTGAAATTAGCAACTAGCAGTACTCCCACTCCATCTGATTTTCAAAAATAGTTCACTCTCTTTGACAAGAAGTTGACAATTCTCTATAAACCTCAAGGATTTTTCCCTAATTTCTTCCCAGAAGCCACTTCTCTATCTTAGTCATGCACAAGTTGTACTCCTTCCTTCTGTGGCCACTGCAGGTTAGGATTCCTTTTCTAGTAGTCATGGTTATCTCAAAAGAGTAAACCTTAAACTTCTTTCTTACTGATTCATCATTTCTCTCTTTTGCACTTTTTCTCTCTCACACACAGGCACAGAAACACCTGGTTTTACTCTTCCCATGTTTTTGAGAATAGAGTGATAGTAACAAAGTGCCCTCATTTCATCCAGTCTAAAATCATCATTGTATCCTTGTCAGTGTGAGATCAAACTAAAGTGCATCTAGAGATAAAAGAGGAACCATTGGCAAAATGGGTACACAGAGGATAGAGGTATAGCAAATCCGAGGGAGGGAATCCAGCCAAAGTAGAATGGACGGGAAAAAGGTTGCTGGGTTTGGAAAATAGAAATACAGGACACCCAGTTAAATTGTAATTTCAGATAACTAAAGAATAATTTTAGTATAAGTATATCTCAAATATTGTACGGGACACACTGATACTAAATATTTATTTGTTGTTTATCTGAAACTAAAATTTAACTGGTTACCCTGTGTTTTATCTGGCAACCCTGACCAGGAGGAATAGTGTCCACACCATCACAGAGCTGAATGCTGCTACTGAGCCCACTTCTCTAATTACTGACTTCGCCTACTCCCCTGGAGCTTTCCCATAAACCTCTAGCCTGAGAACTACTGTCCAGTATATTTAGAAAGTCATCAAGGCAGCTAAAGCTGAAGCATTCTTTGCAAAAACTTACTTTTTTTTATTATTTACTGGAACACAGACCCTCTTGGGCCTGTAGATGAGCTTCAAGTGGGTCTCTGAATCCACTGAAATTGTGGCCCTTTATTGTTTTCATTTATTTATATTCATTCATTCATTCATCCTTTCATTTAGTCATTCAACAAACATTTATGGCTCCTTACTGTATTCAAGGCAGTAAACAAGGTCCAGAGATAACAGTCAAATAACACAGAGTCCCTTCATTCAAGATGCCCCTGTTATATTTGACATAACCTACTCTCGGGTGTAGTTAATGGTGGTGTGCCAGGGACCCTTGGTGAATCCTGCAGACATGGCTGAAGGCTTTCTTGGCAACTTGCCATGGTGTAAGTCTGTCATGTGTGACTACATGGATTCAGAAAACTTGTTAGGAGCACACAATGCTTCAAAGGGTAGGCCACGCCATTGCATTGAGTACTGAAGGGAGCTTGAAGTGAGGGATAGTCTGCTATCTTGCATTATTAGATCATGAGACTCTTTCCACACTTGCTGCTGTGTAGCATTCACTCTAAGAGGACAGAAGCCCAAATGAGAAGCAAAGAATTGTAATTGGAGGTTTTCACTGTCAAGCACTGTGAATGAACAGGACACTTAAGGGAGAGAAGTAGTGAGAAGGTCCTTTCCACAAGGCTTGATCATAGACAAACTTCTTAACCTGCCCCTCCAAAGACAGGGTTCGGAGAGGGAGTACGGTGGTCTCTAATCTCTACCCTTTGAAACAGCTGAACAGTTTAAGGAAAGAAACCTCACAGGCAGAGATGCTGGGAAAACAGTGCTAGTTATTCGTGAGATTAAGGGCTTTGCTGAAATACTCTCACAACTAATGTCTAATTCTATCATTGACTTTGGACTGGCAAAGAAAAGGGCTAATATCAACCTTCCTTTTTCAGACCTCCTCCCTAACAACTCAGAATACAGAACTACGCACTTCTCCCCACCCTCTACAAAGAAGGGAGCAGATTTTGAACATGTATTCTACTCCTCAGGGATGTCGTTATCTTTTATTTTGAAGTTTCTGGTGATTAGATTTGAGAGAGAGAGAGAGAAGATGGATTCAGAGTTCCCAGATTTATCTTTAAAAAAACAGCCCATAGCCAGAATGCTCCTTAGAAGCAAGGATGGTGAAACTTGTCTCACGTACTTGGAACATATTATCAGGAGATTCCAGTCCTTCTGGATTCGACAGGGCTTGTAAAACTTACTACAGAAAATCTCCACCCTTAAGTATGGCCCAAGTGCCCCCCTTCTCAGTGGAGGCCGTAGATCCTTCTATGCCTCAGGAGACCCCTGCTTTGGAGGGCTTCCTTGAAATTTTCTGTCCTCCTTTTGTAGGTGTGGCAGTACCATTTGCGCAGGATGCCCAAAGCACAGACTGGGATCTCCATGGACCTTGTTGCCTGTTTTGTCCTTTGGAGCACTCTCTAATTCTCTACCTCATGGGTAGAGTTCACCAGATGCCCCAAGAAACTCAGGCCCATATATCTGTGGGGTTGTCCCAGATCTTCTGGGCTAGGCCCTGGATCTAGAATGGAGTCTGGTGAGCAGATTACTCCTAATGGCAAAAGCAGTACTTCTTGTGTGGGATCACATGAGATTAGAATAAATTCACAGTTGAGGAAAAATAATTTGCCAGTTCCACTAACCAGCAGAGCTCAGGACAGAAGCGGCTCCTGTCCGGGCATAAACAGTCCATGGACTTTGAATATCTTTTCCCCCTGCATGGACCTGTGATAGCTTATTCCAAGAGAATAGGCCCTTGATGGCAGACTGCAACCATTTCAGCAGTGCAGTGGAGAGGTGGATGTTTGATATTTCACACCGCTTTGCCTATTAAACAGGGTCCTCACCTACCACATCAGGGGCAAAAGGACTGGTGGCTCCACTCGGGTCACCCAGCCACCTGTGACAGGGGTCCAAGGATAACTGGTACCTCCCAGTCCTTACAACCAAAAGCATTGGGTGCCCATGGTCCATCTGCAGATCCTACCCACCTGTACACTCTAGGGAACAGGGATGCGCTTTCCTCACAGACACTTGGGGGATGTTTCTCGGCCCCCTGCCTTGTTCACAGCATGACTCCCTACTGGAACCAGATACCAGTACCTACAACAATCACCTCTCTCCCTCTAAGATTGTAGGACAGAGACTGTACCACAGACGAGATGATCAGCTATCTGGACACCTGAGCTGAATCCATACAAAAAAAAGTGAATGGACTCCTAGACTGATATATCTGGTAACAGCTCTAGCCATCTGGCGACAGGACAGCAGAGCTTCTAAGGTTAAAATAATCCAGCTAGCTCACTCAAGCAACCCATCTGAGCATATCAAAACAAGTGAAGAAGCTAGGATACAGGAAGCAAAAAATCTTGTGAGTGGGTCACTAGGGGTAATAGTGAGTGGTGCCACTCCTTTTTCCACCCCTTGATTCCTGGACCCATGAATCCTGGCTATGGGAGATACAACACCATGTATTGGATGCTGGTTTAAAGCATGTATAGAATCTAGGTGAACACTGCCCCAACCCTGCCAGGTACTGCCACCTAGCTGACACTGTAATTGTGTCTTTAGGAGTCCATTCCATCATTCTATCAAACCAGCTACTTCAGGATGATGGGGAACATGGTAAGACCAGTGAATTCCATGAGCATGGGCCCACTGCTGCATTTCATTTGCTTTGAAGGGAGTCCCTTGATTCAAGGAAATGCATGTGGGATACCATGATGGTGGATAAGGCATTCTGTAAGTGCATGGGTGGTAGTTATGGCAGAAGCATTGAATGCAGGGAAGGTAAATCCATATTCACAGTAAGTGTCTATTCCTGTAAGAACGAAACGTTGCCCTTTCCATGATGGAAGTGGTCCAATGTAATCAGCTTGCCACCAGGTTGCTGGATGATCACTTTGAGGGATGGGGCCATATCGGGGACTCAATGTTGGTCTCTGCTGCTGGCAGATTAGGCACTTAGCAGTGGCTGTCGCCAAGTCGGCCTTGATGAGTAGAAGTCCATGTTGCTGTGCCCATGCATAGCCTATATCCCTGCCATCGTGGCCACTTTGTTCATGAGCAATGATGGGAGTACCTGGGAAAAGAGGATGAGTGTTTCCAACAGAGCACGTCATCCTATCCACTTCGTTGTTAAAGTCTTCATCTGCTGTGGTCACCCTTTAGTGAGCGTTCATATGAGACACAAATATCTTCACTTCTTTGGCCCATTCAAAGAGGTCTATCCACATACCTCTCTTCCCCATAAATCCTTGTATTCAGTTTCCCAATCATGTCCTTCCAAGTCCTTGACAATCCAGCTAAATCATTAGCCACAGCCCATTGATCAGTATACATACAATCGCACATCTGGCCATTTCTCCTTCCAGTCAAAGTGAACACCCAGGTGCACTGCTCCAAGTTCTGCTCATTGGGAGGATTTCCCTTCACCACTGTCCTTCAGGGAGGTCCCAGCAAGCAGCTGTAGTGCTGCCACTCTCCATTTTCAACTAGTGCTTGCATATTGCGCAGAACCATCTGTAAACAAGACACGGGTTTTCTCATCTTCAGTCACCTGATCATAAGGAGCTCCCCATGAGGCCATAGGTACAGACTGGGAGATGAAAGGTATGTGACAGGAGTGGAGACCATGGGCATTTGGGCCATTTCCTCATGCAACTTACTTGGGCCTTCACATGCTGCTCAGGCCTGATCTTGTATATACCACTTCAGTTAATGATGGCGTGCTGGTGTGCACATTCAACTTTACAACTCTGTGGGTCAGACAACATCCAGTTCATAATGGGAAGCTCAGGCCACAGGTTGACTCGGTGGCCCATGGTTAAGCGTTCAGTCTCTACTAAGGCCCAGTAACAAGCCAAAAGCTGTTTCTCAAAAGGAGAGTAGTTATCTGCAGAGGATGGCAGGGCTCTGCTCCAGAATCCTACAGATCAGCGCTGTGATTCACCGAGAAGGGCCTGTCCTTCAAAACGAGGATGAAGAAAAAGGCATTGGCCAGATTAATGGCTGCATACCCGGTACCAGGAGGTGTGTGAATTTGCAGTTCACTCCTCCAAGAAAACTCCTCTTCCAACTGATTGGCTCCTCACATCAGATCATAAAATGGAGGCTGATTACATAATTTCTGCCGAACCCCCGAGAATCGTGGCCGAACCAAACTGACATATTAAACATCACAGTGGTGATGAAAATGTTCTGAAGTAGATACTGATGATGGTTGAATAAGATTGTAAAAGTACATAGGGCCACTATGCTACACACTTTAAAACCATTAAAACATTTTATTTTATGAGAAATCTACCTGTTAAAACAGTATAAAGTATAGAGTGACCTAGAAAAATACTACAACAAAACCAAAGAAATTCCCACTCAGGTGAGTTGAAGAAAAGGTGTGCTTCTTCTGGAGCTGATGTTCCCTAGCTGTGAATGAGGGGTGGCTGTGGAGGACATAGAGCAAATGACTCAACCTCTGGTGACCGAGGCAGAGCTGGAGATGGAGGACCTGGTGCTCTATGGAGCTTTGATGTAGAGCAGTAGCAGGATTGACATCAGCAGGTGGTTTGAGAGCTGGTTCTGAAAATGACCCATGTGGTCTCTGTCCCCAGGAGCTCACAATCTATCTGTAGGGGAGACACGAAGATGGATAAAAGAACGAAAACAAATACATGCAAAGAAAAGAGCATATTTTATTGAGAAAATAACGTAAGGTGCTGTGAGATAAGGCTGGTATGTGGTCCAAAAGGCCTCACTAAGGTGACATTCATGTGTGACCAGAATGACAGGAGGAGGGACCAGTCCTGCTCTTGTCTGGGGACAGAGTGCCAGGGAGAAGACACAGCTGGTACAGAGACTGGGAGGGAGACGTGTGTTTTTCCAGAGAGGGAGTTGAAATGCAGCCATTATGGCTAGAGGGAACGGAGGAGGAGAGGAAGCAGGGAGGAGAACAGGTCCAGAACCCATGACCTGGTAGGCTGGAGGAGTTATCTCCTGCTCTGTGATAACAACACTCCCAAAACTAATGACTCACAACACAACACAGCACACAGTCTCTGTGGGCCAGGAATCCAGGCATGCCTTACCTGGTGACTGCCCCAAGTTCAGGAGACTGTGGTTGTGGCCTCAACTGAGTCTTGACTGGGGAGGATCTGCTCCCTACTCACTTCCATGTTATGAGCAGGACTCTGTGAGCTGTTGGTCTGGGGGGCCTCACTTCCTCTCTATCTGTTGATCAGGACCCTCCCTCAGGTCCTTGTCACATGAGTCTCTCAATGGGCAGGTCATACATCACAGCTGCTTCCTGGGGGGAGGGAGAGAAATAAATAACAGAGAGAAAGATGACTGAGAGAGAGAAAATAAAAGACAGCCAAGAAACATTGCCCCAGTGGGGTCATTATGATTTGAAATTGACTCAGTGGCACCTAACAACAACATTCTTGAGAAGCAAGTCCCTGAGTCCAATCCACACCAAGGGGATGGGGTCACACAGGATATGGAGACCAGGAGTTAAGATAGTTGGGAGCCGCTGTGCGGGTTATCCACCCCCTAGTCTGAGATGAGGCACTGGGTCAGATTACCCTCTAGTCTGAGATGAGGCACTGGGTCAGATTCTATATAATGGGAGTTACTGGAGGGTTTCATGGAGAGGGTGACAATATCTGACGTTCATTTAATTCCAACCCCATCCTAGTGCAGATTGGGAAATGAGGCCAAGGGTGGAACTGACTTTCCCAAGCTCACACCACCAGGGCCCAGCCCTCTTTGGAGATGTACTCCATGCTGCTTCCCACGCCTGCTTGAAAATCTTCCATCTCTGAGTTAGTGCATTAGCTACATGGGCAGATTACCCAATAGGCAAGGTAAGCACAGTGAACACCACATCTCTGCTGTGGGAAAACCCATGTGAAATTGCTTACTAACGATTAGTAAGTAAGCACAAGTAGACATATGCTTACCTTGCTTACAGGGTCATCTGCCCCGTCAGGGATTGTATATTTGAAAAGAGGCTTTGATTCTGTAGGAAGGTGATGTGGAGTTGGAAGAGACAGATGCCAGCCATACCTAGAAGCAGAGTACTGGATATGGTGGAAAAATATGAAAAGGTAAAAATGTTCATTACAGGAGGCGGGGCCAAGATGGCAGACTAGGTAGACTCTACCTCGGATCCCTCTTGCAACAAAGACTCGGAAAAACAAGCGAATCGGTCACATACATAACAATCTACGAACTCTGAACAACAAACACAGATTTAGAGACGGAAAACAAACAAATACAGGGAAGCAGCGACTGTTTTCAGAGCCTGGAGCCAGTGTTCCAGTCAGGTAACCTTGGCCCCCGGTTTAGGTCGGGCCCAGGGGAGCTGACGGCCCAAACAAAGGGCACAGCCCTACCCCCCTGAACTCACCCCAGGAGGGGGCCAAGCCGGTCCACGGAGGTGGCGCGGCGACGCGGCTGGCGGGACAAGAAGTCCCCGGGAGGCAGCGACTGATTTTGGAGTCGAGAGTGCAGCGTCCCAGCAGGGGAACCTTGACACTGGGTTTTGGACTGGCAGTGGAGGATCTGACCGCGGATTCAGCGGGCCAGATCCCCGGGGGCAATCTCCACACACCCAGCACACGTACGCAACACGCCCCTCAGGAATCTCAGATAAAATAGTCATTCCAAGCAAGACAAGCAACTCTGGCTATATTCCGAAGTGCTACTCTCCTATCTCTCTGATCCCTCCCCCACCCTCCCCAGGTGGCTTCATTAACATTGGAATTTCCTGAGCCAGAGGGAGAACGGCTCCGGTTCCGCGGCAGCTTTGCTTCCTCCCCCCCTTTTTTTTTCTTTTTTCTTTTGGTCTTTTCCTAACCCACTCTTCCGGCCTGAGAGAAGGAACAACAAAAAACCCAGGGACCAAAAATCCATCCCTAACTGGACTAAAAACACAGAACCAGCTACAGCCAAGCATATATGATCCAAATCTCAGACTTTCATCCTTACAGGGAACAAGGTGGCGGTTATAATCCAAAGGCAGTTCTGATAGGGATCTGACTGCATTTTTTTTTAGCGGATTTTCTGGAAAAACAAGTTTCCCAGTGATGGCTCAGAGACAGCAGTCCATATCAAACCACATAAAGAAGCAAACCATGACAGCTTCTCCAACCCCCCAAACAAAAGAATCAAAATCTTTCCCAAATGAAGATACAATCCTGGAATTATCAGATACAGAATATAAAAAACTAATTTACAGAATACTTCAAGACATCACAAACGAAATAAGGCAAACTGCAGAAAAAGCCAAGGAACACACTGATAAAACTGTTAAAGAACTCAAAAAGATTATTCAAGAACATAGTGGAAAAATTAATAAGTTGCAAGAATCCATAGAGAGACAGCATGTAGAAATCCAAAAGATTAACAATAAAATTACAGAATTAGACAACGCAATAGGAAGTCAGAGGAGCAGACTCGAGCAATTAGAATGCAGACTGGGACATCTGGAGGACCAGGGAATCAACACCAACATAGCTGAAAAAAAATCAGATAAAAGAATTAAAAAAAATGAAGAAACCCTAAGAATCATGTGGGACTCTATCAAGAAGGATAACCTGCGGGTGATTGGAGTCCCAGAACAGGGAGGGGGGACAGAAAACACAGAGAAAATAGTTGAAGAACTCCTGACACAAAACTTCCCTGACGTCATGAAAGATGAAAGGATATCTATCCAAGATGCTCATCGAACCCCATTTAAGATTGATCCAAAAAGAAAAACACCAAGACATATTATCATCAAACTTGCCAAAACCAAAGATAAACAGAAAATTTTAAAAGCAGCCAGGGAGAAAAGAAAGGTTTCCTTCAAGGGAGAATCAATAAGAATAAGTTCAGACTACTCAGCAGAAACCATGCAGGCAAGAAGGGAATGAGACGACATATACAGAACACTGAAGGAGAAAAACTGCCAACCAAGGATCATATATCCAGCAAAACTCTCTCTGAAATATGAAGGCGAAATTAAGATATTTACAGATAAACACAAGTTTAGAGAATTTGCAAAAACCAAACCAAAGCTACAAGAAATACTAAAGGATACTGTTTGGTCAGAGAACCAATAATATCAGATATAAGCACAACACAAGGTCACAAAACAGAAGGTCCTGATATCAACTCAAATAGGGAAAGCACAAAAACAAACAAATTAAGATTAATTAAAAAAATATATACATAACAGGGAATCATGGAAGTCAATAGGTAGAAGATCACAATAATCAAAAAGAGGGACTAAATACAGGAGGCATTGAACTGCCATATGGAGAGTGATACAAGGCAATATAGAACAATACAAGTTAGGTTTTTACTTAGAAAAATAGAGGTAAATAATAAGGTAACCACAAAGAAGTATAACAACTCCATAACTCAAGATAAAAACCAAGAAAAACGTAACGACTCAACAAACATAAAGTCAAACACTATGAAAATGAGGATCTCACAATTTACTAAGAAAAACATCTCAGCTCAAAAAAGTATGTGGAAAAATTAAATTGTCAACAACACACATAAAAAGGCATCAAAATGACAACACTAAACACATTTATCTATAATTACGCTGAATGTAAATGGACTAAATGCACCAATAAAGAGACAGAGAGTCTCGGACTGGATAAAGAAACACGATCTATCTATATGTTGCCTACAAGAGACACACCTTAGACTTAGAGACACAAACAAACTAAAACTCAAAGGATGGAAAAAAATATATCAAGCAAAAAATAAGCAAAAAAGAAGAGGAGTAGCAATATTAATTTCTGACAAAATAGACTTTAGACTTAAATCCACCACAAAGGATAAAGAAGGACACTACATAATGATAAAAGGGACAATTGATCAGGAAGACATAACCATATTAAATATTTATGCACCCAATGACAGGGCTGCAAGATACATAAATCAAATTTGAACAGAACTGAAAAGTGAGATAGACACCTCCACAATTATAGTAGGAGACTTCAACACGCCACTTTCGGAGAAGGACAGCACATCCAGTAAGAAGCTCAAGAGAGACACGGAAGACCTACTTACAACAATCAACCAACTTGACCTCATCGACTTATACAGAACTCTCCACCCAACTGCTGCAAAGTATACTTTTTTTTCTAGCGCACATGGAACATTCTCTAGAATAGACCACATATTAGGTCATAAAACAAATCTTTGCAGAATCCAAAACATCGAAATATTACAAAGCATCTTCTCAGACCACAAGGCAATAAAACTAGAAATCAATAATACAAAAAATGAGGGAAAAGAAATCAAATACTTGGAAACTAAACAATACCCTCCTGAAAAAAGACTGGGTTATAGAAGACATCAAGGAGGGAATAAGGAAATTCATAGAATGCAACGAGAATGAAAATACTTCCTATCAAAACCTCTGGGACACAGCAAAAGCAGTGCTCGGAGGTCAATTTATATCGATAAATGCACACATACAAAAAGAAGAAAGAGCCAAAATCAGAGAACTGTCCCTACAACTTGAACAAATAGAAAGTGAGCAACAAAAGAATCCATCAGGCACCAGAAGAAAACAAATAATAAAAATTAGAGCTGAACTAAATGAATTAGAGAACAGAAAAACAATTGAAAGAATTAACAAAGCCAAAAGCTGGTTCTTTGAAAAAATTAACAAAATTGATAAACCATTGGCCAGACTGACTAAAGAAACACAGGAAAGGAAACAAATAACCCAAATAAGAAACGAGAAGGGCCACATCACAACAGACCCAACTGAAATTAAAAGAATCATATCAGATTATTACAAAAAATTGTACTCTAACAAATTTGCAAACCTAGAAGAAATGGATGAATTCCTGCAAAAACACTACCTACCTAAACTAACACATTCAGAAGTAGAACAACTAAATAGACCTATAACAAAAAAAGAGATTGAAACGGTAATCAAAAAACTCCCAACAAAAAAAAGCCCTGGCCCGGACGGCTTCACTGCAGAGTTCTACCAAACTTTCAGAGAAGAGTTAACACCACTACTACTAAAGGTATTTCAAAGCATAGAAAATGACGGAATACTACCCAAATCATTCTATGAAGCCACTATCTCCCTGATACCAAAACCAGGTAGAGACATTACAAAAAAAGAAAATTACAGACCTATATCCCTCATGAACATTGATGCAAAAATCCTCAACAAAATTCTAGCCAATAGAATTCAACAACATATCAAAAAAATAATTCACCACGATCAAGTGGGATTTTTACTAGGTATGCAAGGCTGATTTAATATCAGAAAAACCATTCATGTAATCCACCACATAAATAAAACAAAAGACAAAAACCACATGATCTTATCAATTGATGCAGAAAAGGCATTTGACAAAGTCCAACACCCATTTATGATAAAAACTCTTACCAAAATAGGAATTGAAGGAAAATTCCTCAACATAATAAAGGGCATCTATGCAAAGCCAACAGCCAACATCACTCTAAATGGAGAGAACCTGAAAGCATTTCCCTTGAGAACGGGAACCAGACAAGGATGTCCTTTATCACCGCTCTTATTCAACATCGTGCTAGCAGTCCTAGCCAGGGCAATTAGGCTAGACAAAGAAATAAAGGGCATCCGGATTGGCAAGGAGGAAGTAAAATTATCTCTATTTGCAGATGACATGATCTTATACACAGAAAATCCTAAGGAATCCTCCAGAAAACTACTGAAACTAATAGAAGAGTTTGGAAGAGTCTCAGGTTATAAGATAAACATACAAAAATCTCTTGGATTCCTCTACATCAACAAAAAGAACACCAAAGAGGAAATAACCAAATCAATACCATTCACAGTAGCCCCCAAGAAGATAAAATACTTAGGAATAAATCTTACCAAGGATGTAAAAGACCTATACAAAGAAAACTACAAAGCTCTACTGCAAGAAATTCACAAGGACATACTTAAGTGGAAAAACATACCCTGCTCATGGATAGGAAGACTTAACATAGTAAAAATGTCTATTCTACCAAAAGCCATCTATACATATAACGCACTTCCAATCCAAATTCCAATGTCATATTTTAAGGGGATAGAGAAACAAATCACCAATTTCATATGGAAGGGAAAGAAGCCCCAGTTAAGCAAAGCATTACTGAAAAAGAAGAAGAAAGTGGGAGGTCTCACTCTACCTGATTTCAGAAGCTATTATACAGCCACAGTAGTCAAAACAGCCTGGTACTGGTACAACAACAGGCACATAGACCAATGGAACAGAACTGAGAACCCAGATATAAATCCATCCACGTATGAGCAGCTGATATTTGACAAAGGACCAGTGTCAGTTAATTGGGGAAAAGAGAGTCTTTTTAACAAATAGTGCTGGCATAACTGGATATCCATTTGCAAAAAGATGAAACAGGACCCATACATCACACCATGTACAAAAACTAACTCCAAGTGGATCAAAGACCTAAACATAAAGACTAAAACGATAAAGATCATGGAAGAAAAAATAGGGACAACCCTAGGAGCCCTAATACAAGGCATAAACAGAATACAAAACATTACCAAATGATGAAGAGAAACCAGATAACTGGGAGCTCCTAAAAATCAAACACCTATGCTCATCTAAAGACTTCACCAAAAGAGTAAAAAGACCACCTACAGACTGGGAAAGAATATTCAGCTATGACATCTCAGACCAGCGCCTGATCTCTAAAATCTACATGATTCTGTCAAAACTCAACCACAAAAAGACAAACAACCCAATCAAGAAATGGGCAAAGGATATGAACACACACTTCACTAAAGAAGATATTCAGGCAGCTAACAGATGCATGAGAAAATGCTCTCTATCATTAGCCATTAGAGAAATGCAGATTAAAACTACGATGAGATTCCGTCTCACTCGAACAAGGCTGGCATTAATCCAGAAAACACAAAATAATAAATGCTGGAGAGGCTGCGGAGAGATTGGAACTCTTATACACTGCTGGTGGGAATGTAAAATGGTACAACCACTTTGGAAATCCATCTGGCGTTATCTTAAACAGTTAGAAATAGAACTACCATAAAAAACCCAGAAATCCCACTCCTCGGAATATACCCTAGAGAAACAAGAGCCTTCACACAAACAGATATATGCACACCCATGTTTATTGCAGCTCTGTTTACAATAGCAAGAAGCTGGAAGCAACCAAGGTGTCCATTAACGGATGAATGGGTAAATAAATTGTGGTATATTCACACAATGGAATACTACGCATCGATAAAGAACAGTGACAAATCTCTGAAACATTTCATAACAAGGAGGAACCTGGAAGGCATTATGCTGAGCGAAATCAGTCAGAGGCAAAAGGACAAATATTGTATAAGACCACTATTATAAGATCTTGAGAAATAGTATAAACTGAGAAGAACACACACTTTTGTGGTTACGAGGGGGGGAGGGAGGGAGGGAGGGAGGGAGAGGGTTTTTTACTGATTAATTAGCAGATAAGAACTGCTTTAGGTGAAGGGAAGGACAACACTCAATACATGGAAGGTCAGCTCAACTGGACTGGACTGGACCAAAAGCAAAGAAGTTTCCGGGATAAACTGAATACTTCAAAGGTCAGCTGAGCAAGGGCGGGGGTTTGGGAACTATGGTTTAAGGGGACTTCTAAGTCAATTGGCAAAATAATTCTATTATGAAAACATTCTGCATCCCACTTTGAAATGTGGCGTCTGGGGTCTTAAATGCTAACAAGCGGCCATCTAAGATGCATCAATTGCTCTCAATCCACCTGGAGCAAAGGAGAATGAAGAATACCAAGGTCACACGACAACTAAGATCCCAAGAGACAGAAAGGGCTACATGAACCAGAGACCTACGTTATCCTGAGACCAGAAGAACTAGTTGGTGCCCGGCCACAATCGATGACTGCCCTGACAGGGGGCACAACAGAGAACCCCTGAGGGAGCAGGAGATCAGTGGGATGCAGACCCCAAATTCTCATAAAAAGACCATTTTTTTTTTTTAATGGTCTGGCTGTGACTAGAGGAATCCCGGCGGTCATGGTCCCCAAACCTTCTGTTGGCACAGGATGGGAACCATCCCCGAAGACAATTCATCAGACATGAAAGGGACTGGACAGTGGGTAGGAGAGAGATGCTGATGAAGAGTGAGCTAATTATATCAGGTGGACACTTGAGACTGTATTGGCATCTCCTGTCTGGAGGGGGGAAGGGAGGATAGAGAGAGTTGGAGGCTGGCAAAGTTTTCACGAAAGGAGAGACTGGAAGGGCTGACTCATTAGGGGGAGAGCAAGTGAGAGTAAGGAGTAAGATGTATATTAACTTATATGTGACAGACTGACTTGATTTGTAAACGTTCACTTGAAGCTCAATAAAAGTTAATAATAAAACAAAACAAAACAAAAAAATGTTCATTACAGGTGATCTGGCAAGCAGGTAAGGCCTGTCCTTACCTTGCCTATTAGATAATCCACCCCTGAGTAGCTTCAGGTAATGCCAACCCACGGGTTCTATAGGTATTATCTATAAGTGAACATTTCTCCTTTTGCAGCTCCGGAACCACAGCCAGCACCAGTTGTAAAAGTACCTCAGGATCTATCTTTGCCCCAAGAACTGGCTCCTTCACCACGTCCTGTGGTATATCCCGCTCCTGTACTGGCACTGGAGCTCCATAGCACACAACCTATTTCATTGCCAGCTCCAACACCAGCACCAGATGGAGAGCTTGCTAGAGGGGTGGATTCCCATCCAGGGTCACCTCCAGAAGGGGCTCCCAGACCACTGGCTGTTGCCAGTCCTGCTCCTGCTGCAACACCGGAGCTCCATACCACACCAGCTATTTTATCACCAGCGCATACCCTGGCATCAGATGAAGAGCCAGCTGGAGGGTCAGAGTCTTATCCTGGGCCACCTTCAGAGCCAGCTCCTGGACCACTGGCTACTGTCAATCCTGCTCCTGCTCCAACACCAGAGCTCAGTGTAGCCCAGGCCCTCCTCCAGCTCCATCACCAGCATCCGATGGACAACTGGATGGAGAGGTGGATTCCCATCCTGGGCTTCTTCCAGAACCGGAACCTGGACCACCAGCTGATGTCGATCCTGCTCCTGCTCCAACATGGGAGCTCGGTAGAGCACCAGCTCTTCCATGACCAGTTTCAGCTGTGGCAGCAGAGGGATAGAATGAGGGAGGTTCGGATTCTTAACCTGGACCACCTCCAGAGCGAGACACTGGACAACCTGGTGATGGAGATCCTGGTCCTGAACTGACACCGAAGCTCAGTAGAGCATCACCAGCTCCAGCACTGCCAAGAGATGGGGAGCTGGATTTTACACTGGGCGACTTCCAGAACAGACTCCGGGACGAATTCCTGCGTTATATTCTGTCCTTGCAGCAACGTTGGAGCCGGGTACAACAACAGGCTCTCCATGACCAAGCTGAGCAGACAGAGAGCTTGCTGGAAGATCAGATATACTCTTCCTCGGCCAAAACCATAATGGGCTCCTGGACCACCTCGTGGAGGTGATCATGCTCCTGAACTAACACTGGACCTCTACGGAGCACCATCACCAGCTGCATCACTGGTACCAGATGGACAGCTGGCTAGAAGGTCTGATTCTTATCCTGGGCTACATCCAGAACTGCCGCCTGGACCACCGCCTGATGTCAATCCTATTCCTGCTGCTACACCAACACCAGAGCTCGCTGTAGCCCACCACCCTCCATCTCCAGCTCTGACTTGGGCACAAGGAAAACAGCCGGCTGGATGAGCTGGATTCCAACCCTGCACAACCTCCTGAAATAGATCCTCTATCACCTGCTGATGTTGATCCCGCTCCTGCACCAACACCAGAGCTCCTTAGAGCACCAGTTATTCCACAATCAGCCCCAGCAGCGACACTAGACAAAAAGCCAGGTGGAGCATCGGATTCCTATCCTGGGCCACCTTCAGAACTGGCTTCCATAGCACCAGCTGATGTCCATTCTGATCCTGCACCAACACTGGAACTTGTTGAAGCCACAGGTCTCCTTCTCCAGCTTCATCACCGACACCAGATGAAGGGCCAGCTGGAGGGGTGGATTTCCATCCTGGGCCACTTCCAACTGGCTCCCAGATGAACAGCTGATATTGATCCAGCTCCTGTTCCAACACTGGAGCCCCATACACCATTAAGTCCTCCATCTCCAGCACTGTCTGGGGCACCAGAGGCTTAGCTAGTTGCCACACCTCCTCCACAGCAGCTCCTTATTGACAGCCAGGGAACATCTGCTCCATAAGCAGACCCTTACTTCTCCTCACCTGAGTGGGTAGTTTTTGGGTTTTGTTGCAGTATTTTTCAAGCTCAATTTATTCTGTATGGCTTACAGTATTTTAACTGGTAGATTTCTCATTAAATAGAGTTTTGTTTTAATAGATTTCAAATGTGCAATATAATGGCTTTATGTACTTTCACAATCCTATTCACTAACACCAGTATCCACTTCAGAACATTTTCATCACCACTGTGATGGTTAATGTTATGTGTCGACTTGGGTAGGCCATGATTCTTAGGCTTTTGGCAGACATTATGTAATCACGCTCCATTTTATGATCTGATGTGAGCAGCCAATCAGTTAGAAGAGGCATTTCCTTGGGAACGTGGCCTGCAAATTAATACATTTCCTGGGGTATGCAGCCATAAATCTGGCCAACGTGTTTTTCTCCATTCCTGTTTTGAAGGACCACCAGAATCAGTTTGCCTTCAGATGGTAAGGCCAGCAATACACCTTCACTGTTTTATCTCATAAGTATATCAACTCTCTACCAGTATGTCATAATTTAATCAACAGGGACCTTAATCACCCTTCCTTTCCACAATACATCACAGTGGTCCATTACATTGATGACATTATGTTGATTGGACTTAGTAAGCAAGAAGTATCAATGACTCCAGAGTTATTGGTAGAACATTTGCATGCTAAACCAAAAAACCAAACCCAGTGCCATCGAGTCGATTCTGACTCCTAGCGTGCTAGAGGGTGGGAATTATTCCAAAGAAATTCATGTCTTCCACCTCAGTGAACTTCTAGGGCTCCAGTGGTGTGGGCATGTCAAGATGTTCCTTGTAAAATGAAGGGTAAGTTGATGCATCTGGCCCCTCCTAAACTAAAAAGGAAGTACAAAACCTGCTGGACGTCTTTGTATTTTAGATGCAACATACCCCTCATTTGGGTGTGCTACTCCAGGCTATTTATCAAGTGATTTGAAAGACTGCTAGTTTTGAGTGGGGCCCAGAACAAGGGAAGGCCTTGCAACAGGTTCAGACTGACGTGCAAGCTATTTTGGCATTTGAGCCATATGATCCAGCTGATGTAGTGATGTTTGTAGAGTCAATTGCAAATAAAGATGTTATTTGGGGTCTTTGGCAGGCTCCTATTGGCGAATCACAGTGCAGATTTTTAGGATTTTGGAGCAAAGCCCTGCCATCCTCCACAGATAACTACTCTCCTTTTGTGAAACAACTTTTGTCTTGTTACTGGGTCTTAGTAGAGACTGAACTCTTAACTCTGGGCCACCAAATCACCGAGTGACCTGCGTAGCCCGTCATGAATTGGGTGTTGTCTGACCCATAGAGCCATAAAGTTGGATATGCACAGCAGCAGTCCATCATTAAATGAAGAGGTATATACGATACAGCGCCTGAGCATGACCTGAACACTCAAGTAATTTGCATGAGGAAATGGCTCAAATGCTCATGGTCCCCACTCCTGTCATATTACCTGCCCTCTCCCAGGCTGCACCTATGGCCTCACTGGGAGTGCCTCATGATCAGTTGCCTGAGAAAGAGAAAATTTGTGCCTGGTGTATTGACGGTTCTGCATGATATGCAGGCACCACTTGAATGTGCGCAGCGGCACCACTGTAGCCCATTTCTGGGACTTCCCTGAAGGACAGTGGTGAAGGGATATCTTCCCAATGGCAGAACTTCAAGCAGTGCACCTGGTTGTTCACTTTGCTTGGAAGGAGAAATGGCCAGATATTCAATTGTACTCTGATTCATGGGCTGTGGACAATGGTTTGGCTGGATAGCCAGGGACTTGGAAGGAACATGATTGGGGAATTGGAGTCAAGGAGGTACGGGAAAGTGGTTTCTGATAGACTTCTCCAAATGGGCCAAAGAACTCACATTAATGAGTGGTGACTCCTTGTCTTTTACCAGGGACCCGTGTTTCTGCATTGGGCCTTTAGGGCAGGCAAAAACCATTATTGCTCTAAGCACCATTGTGGATTGAAATTATCATTGTTGGGTGTTTCATCCTGTGATCTGCTAAACTGGAATAATGAGGAGAGGCATAGTAATATGTGTAGGGCCTTTCCCACTTATTAGCTGTGAGATCTTCAGCAAATTACTGCCCTTCTCTGACCCTAGGCTTCCTCAGCTTTACAATGGGAGTAGTACTGTCTTCCTCACAGCAAATGGCCCGTGGTGAGGGTGAGTCTTGAAGGTGATTAGATACAAATGTTGGACTTTCAGATATTCCAAGAAAGTGGACAAGGCTTGAGGGATTCTCTTTAGGGCCTGACTGAGACATATTAATCCTACCTCAAATAATAAAAAGAGAGCAAGAGTGAGTCAGGAAGTGAAAAATACAAGTCAGAGACAATTTACATACTATGTGGTCCTGGCATTAATCTCCAATCCCTACCAAATAAGAATCAAGGGATTCCTCATCTGGGTGTGGCAGAAGATTCTCATTCTTTTCCAGCCTAAATGTACAGGGCTTTATCGGCTGTATTCCTACAGTTTTATGGTCCCTGGGTGGCTATGGAAACAGCACGGGGATGGTGAGTGACCTCCTCTAACCTCACAAGGGGGAAGAGAACCAAGACCAACAGCCCCAGCCTGGCCCCCATGAGGTGGATGCCAAACACACCTCCTCTCTCCACCATCTTCACCAATTCTGACACCAACCGTCCCTCGCACAGCACTCTCTGCTCTGCTGGGCTCGATAATTCATCGCAGTGGCCACACAGAACTCACAGCCCATACTCATTATTATGGGCTTTATTAGGGAAGTAACAGGCTACAATTCAGCCCCAGGAACACTCAAGGATACAGTTCTTCCATAGGCCAGTCTCTTCCCAGCCATGCTCACAGGCGTACTTCTTCCTGGCCCTAAGCCTCTGCCCAAAAGCACCATCTCTTTGTGAGCTGGAAAGCGCAATGTGCAGTCTCCCTGCTGCCGCGTCTCTGCTGCTGCTTCTCACTGCCTTTAGTGTTAAAGTTCTCTCTCTCTGTCTCCTGGTTCCAGGAGCTTCTCAGCATAGGGATCCCAGGTCCAAAGGACATGCTCTCTGCTCCTGGCTATTCTTCCTTGATGGTGGTGGGATCTTCTCCTTCTTGCCTCCTTCAAGCCTAGCAGGATGGCAAACCTGACCAATCCCTTTGGTAGGCTGTAATTACCATATCTGCACAGTCCCGCCCAATCACTTGCGTGAGAGTTGCAAGACCATGGCTAGAAGAAAGGCCATACAAAAGTGATCCATCACACTGCAGTGGTGCAAACAGTTTGCATTGGACTACGAACCAAAAGGTTGGGGATTCGAAACCATGCAGCAGTGCCACAGAAGAAAGGCCTGGCAATCTTCTTCCATAAAGATTACAGCCAAGTAAACCCTATGGAGCTTAATTCTACTCTGTAACAATTGGGGTCCCCACGAGTAGGAATTGATTCAACTGCAACAGGTTTTGTTTTGGTTTTCGTATAGCCTTAACTTTACCTTTTGCTATTGGGACATTAAGGGAATCACGTCTCGTTTTCCAAGTGGGCTGTGAAATGCTGCTGCTGCTGGGTTCGCTGGGAATGGCCTTGTACTGCCTGCGCTGCTGCTGCTCGGTGTTCTGCCTTGCTCTGGCTGCGGCAGGCTCTGATCTGCCTTGCCAGACTACGGCAGGCTCTGATCTGCCTTGCCAGACTATGACGGGGTTTTAAAGCCTGTGCTGTTAATTGGGTGGCAAGAGATGTAAACAGACTACAAAGGCCTCCCCTGTGTCATCATAAGCTGTGGGACAAATCGGATGTTGCACTGGGAAACATTCCCTGTCCCCATCCCCCGCCCCCCCGCCCCCCCCCCCCCCAGCTACAGTTGTCTGAGGTTTTTATTTTTATGGTTTGTTGTTTAACTATTTCATGCCCACTTCTATGCAGGCTGCCTAGGCAGTTCTCCAGCCCACACACTGCCCAGATCAGCTGGGGCCCTGAATTCACCCCGAACCAAGATAGAGCCAGAGAAACTGCCACCATGAGCACAAATTAGTGACACAAAGGTCCCCAGACAGACTTCTGTCCCTAAGGCCTCCAGCTGTCTGGGGCTGTTAGCTGAAGCTTGAGGAGTTTTTAAATTTTAAAACACTTCAGTCTCTAATATCAAAAGAGGTGCTGTCTAAAACATATACACACGGCAAGGGAATCAAATTCTGAACATCGGGACTGAGGGTAGTTTTTTTTTTTTTTTTTAACATTATGAAGTTTAGCAAGAAGCACTATTGTGTTTATGTAAATTATATACGCACTAACACGGAAATTATTATTTTGGGACAAAAAACCTGAGATTCTTTGAAGGAAAAACACACATAAGGACAGAAGAAATAATGCAGCAATGACAAGACCCCTTAGCAGTTACTTAGCCCCTGTTGTAAAATTAAGGGGGAAAAAGTTCTAATTGTCCCATTCTGGTTCCAGCTGAGTCCTTCTCAAAGGACTGAGATAAAGTATATGTGTGGGTGGGTTAGAAAGAGAGACCAAAAACCTGTTGCCCTTGAGTCGATTCTGATTCATAGCGACCTTACAAGACAGAGTAGAACTGCCCCATAGGGTTTCCAAGGAGTGGCTGGTGGATTTGAACTGCCAACTTTTTGGTTAGCTTCCAAGCTGTTAACCACTGCATCACCAGGGTTTTAAGAAAGAGAAAGAGAGAGAATGTAAATTTGAGTGTGTCAGTGTAAGTTGTGTTTGTAATCATGAGTGTAAATGTGAATGTGTGTGTGGCCATGAATATGAGTGTAACATATATTTGAATGTGAGTGTAAGCTGTGTGAGAGTGAACAGGCGTGTACAAGTTTGTAAATATGTGAATGTAAGTACCTGAATGTGTGTGTGTGTGAGTCGCATAAGTGTGAGAGTAGCTATGTGTGAGTAGAAGTTGTCTGGTGTGAATGTGAGTGTACAAGTCTGTGTGTAAGTGGTGTGAGTGTGAATGTGTGTATGAGTTTAAGTTATGTGAGTGTGTGCATTTACTATGCACCCAAAGATGTAACTCTTAGGGATCTTAACTTTAAAAAGTCCATTATTTCTGAGCACGAAGACCCCCTTGTGCCCAGTGAGGTTAGCTTGGAAGTTGGTAATGGCTCTAAGGAGCCCTGGTGGTGCAGTGGTTAAGCGCTCGGCTGCTAACTGAAAGGTTGGTGGTTTGAACCCACCAGCCACTCCACAGGAGAAAGATGTGGCAGTCTGCTTCTGTAAAGACTGCAGCCTCAGAAATACTACAGGGCAGTTCTACTCTGTCCTACAGGGTCACTGTGAATCGGAATCCACTCAACAGCAACAGGTTATAACGTCCATCCAGCCCTATTTGCCCAGGACAGAACTCATATATGACTGTTGTCCTGGCATAAATTTCATTTCTTTGCAGCCGTAAGTACAGCCTGATGATCACTCCAGGGAAGTCTCCCAGGGTTTCTTGTCAGCCCACCTGAAAGAGGGTGGATTTCATTGTCCACTAGCATTTTACTTCCCCTGTGGTCTTTGAGGGATACTTTATACATGCTGGAGAATCTAAGAAAATGTACTGCAGCTGTTTGGAAACCAGGGAGGGTTTAAATTACATTGCCTTGACTTCATGGGCTTTAAGGATGTGTCGATTCTAGGAGGTGGAAATTATTAGAAGCCTTCACAGAAGTTACCATAATTCAAAGCATCTGAACTTCCCTTTACCCCATCACTACCAGTCCAGCCTTCCCCTGACAACCTTGACTTTGGTTAAAGGAATGAGCCATCCCATTGGGAATCATATAGAAACTGTGGGAAAGAGTCTACCATTTGCTAGCTCTGTATCTTTGGATACGTTGCTTTAATTTCTCTGGCCCTCAGGGGCAACAGGATTTACTTTGCAGAGTTGGGTTCAGGATGATATTTAATGAATATACAGGGCCTGGCACATGGGCAGAAACTCTGGTGGTGTAGTGGTTAAGTGCTACAGCTGCTAACCAAACGGTCAGCACTTCTAATCTGGCAGGCATGCCTTGGAAACTCTATGGGACAGTTCTACTCTGTCCTATAGGGTCGCTGTGAGTCGGAATCGACTTGACGGCACTAGGTTTGGTTTTTTGGTTTGGCACATGGGTACCAAGTAGATGATAGCTAAGATTTAAGTCAGATTTAAGGATCAGAATAAAAGCAAAGTGTGGCAGATTATATTTTCCAAAATTGGCTGCAGCGCTATTTCCAGTCTCACTCATTCTTCCAGAATTTTGCCGCTCCCTATCAAGAGGCATGGTCTATTTCCCCTCCCTGTGAACCTGAACAAGAGTTTGTGACTGCTTCAATAAACAAACGATGTGGCAGAAGCAATGTTACATGACTTCAGAGGCTAGATCTAAAAGGACAATACAGCTTTTGCCGAGTCCTCTCTCTCTCTATCAAGATGCTTACCCTTGGAAATCAGCCACCATGCTGTGAGGAAGCCCATACTAGCCTACACAGAAAGATGACATGGAGAGGCCCACATGAAGAGAACAGAGGCCCCCAGCCAATACCCATTATTAACCATCAGACTTATGAATGAACAAGCCTTCAGATGATCTCAGCTGTCAGTCAGTGAGTCTTCCAACTGAGGTCCCAGAAATTGCAAAGCAAATACGAGACATCCCTGCTGTGTGCTGCTCAAATTCCTGACCCACAGGATCCATGAGCATAATAAATGGTTGTATTAGCTACGAACTTTTGAGGTAATTTTTTACACGGGCATACTAATTGGAATTCAGTCTAATCAAGGTGTTTCAGATGTGGTTGACATTTCTCTCATACATCTGTGTCAGGCTGTTTGCTTTTATTCATTCAAAAGGTTAAGAGCCTATTTTACATATTTGTCCTGTTGCTTATGTTTGTAACCCAGTGTAGAGGTTTCTTCTCACAAAATTAATTGGTTCTGTACTCAAACCCAACGTGGCCCTCTATATCCAAGCTCCTACAACCCTGGGTATTATTTAACACTGACCATTTACTAGCCTTTGGGAGGTGGAACTAGAAAATAATGTAACCATTGTATAACCAAAGATGTGTGAAGTTGTATATCCAAATTGCTGCTCTCCCATCCAGATAGCAGCTGTGGAAAACTGAATCCTGTTCCTTTGTTTTCCACGCCACAAAGATGCAAACTTCCTCCAGTCCTATGAATTCATATGAGGAAGGAGAGAATTACAGTAAACTAGCAGGACCTGAAGGAACCCTGGCAGCTCAGTGGTTAAAGCACTCGGCTGCTAACCAAAATGTCGGTGGTTTGAACCCACCAGCTGCTCCATGGGAGAAAGACGTGGCAGTCTACTTCTGTAAAGATTTACAGCTTTGGAAACCCTGTGGGAGACTTCTATTCCATCCTATAGGGTTGCCATGAATCAAAGTCGACTCAGTCGCAGTGGGTTGGTTGTTTAGCAAGACCTCAGGTGACGGCCAAGGAAAATTAGGCCAGAAAGCTAAGGCAGAAGCAATACCAGTTTTGCAGATGGGTCCAAACCAGAGAAAATGGGATCCACAGGCCAATTATGCGCATGAGAATCACACTAGGTCTAGAGCAGTGGTCACAGTAGAGTGTGTAATAGAGCAGCTAGAGCATGAGCTTTGGATCAAAAAAAGATGGGTTCACATCTGGTTTCTCCACATACTGGCTGTGTGACTTTGAGTGAGTTCCTCAATTTTGTCATCTGTAAAATAGTACCTGCCTCTGGCAGAGGTGACTAACTATTTTCCAAAGATATGCATTCCTCCTGTATAGTGTAGTTGGGGCTGGGAAGCAGCTGCCCAGCATCTAAATTGCTGTGTGACTAGACCTGATTAATGAAATACGAGCAGAGGTCATGTGTATCACTGCTATGCTGAGGTGGCTAAGTACCCACTGCACGTTGCCCACGCTAACTTCCCCTTTCCTGGTGAACTTAGAGGCCATGAGTTGAAGATGGTGACATCACAAGGTAGAGTGAGCCTGGATCCCTGCATCACCACTTGGAAGAGAACCACTCAACCAAGAACGGACACATTGCACTTTGTGTAAGTTACTATGTTAACACACTGAAAATTGGGGATTGTTTGTTACAGCTGCTAGCCTACCCAGACTCATACACTGTTAGATAATTGTTAACTGCATAATTGTAGGTAATTAAAAATGATTTTTTACCAACTGTCTTTCTTACTTGACTAGATGCTCCTTGAGAGCAAGGACTGGACCCTATTGACCTACTGCCTTACACTGTGTCCGGTGCATATGTTATGGATTGAATTGTGTCCCTCCAAAAAATGTGTGTCAACTTGCATAGGCCATGCTTTCCAGTATTGTGTGATTGTCTACCATTTTGTCATTTGATGTGATTTTCTTATGTGTTGTAAATCCTACCTCTATGATGTTAATGAAGTGGGATTAGTGGAAGTTATGTTAATGAGCCAGGACTCAATCTAAAAGATTAGGCTGTGTCTTAAATCAATCCCTTTAGAGATAGAAAAAAGAGAATCCAGCAGGGAGACATAGGGACCTAATACCATCAAGAAACAAGAGGCAGGAGAATAGTGGGTCATTTGGACCAGAGTCCCTGCACTACTGAGAAGATCCTCAGCCAGGGAAGATTGATGATAAGGACCTTCCTCCAGAGCTGACCCAGAGATAAAGCCTTCCGCTGGAGCTGGCACACTGAGTTTGGACTTCTAGCCTCCTAGACTGTGAGAGAATAAACTTCTCTTTGTTAAAGCCATCCACTCGTTGTATTTCTGGTATAGCAGTACTAGATAACTAAGACAACATACAAGGCAGTGAGTAAAACTGAATTTGCAGCTTGATTAAGAGAAGAGAATTAGAATCTGGGCTCTTTAACAAAAGGGGAAAGGAAAGGTTGATGTTTAAAAAAAAAAAAACTTCATTACTGAAAGTAGTTATTTAAACACTTGCCAGAAGTACCAAAAAAGAAAAAAAAGTCCACTTAGCAGTGAAGTTATGATTTGCCAATTGGCACTTTGATGCCAAGTGCAATCTGTGGAATGAGTTTTCCCAACAGAAAGTTTTGGAAACCAAGATTTCCTATTAGATTTTCTTTAAAGTTCCACAAAGCTTTTCAAGGTTAATTAAAAGGTTGGCTTAACCACTGGTTCCTGCTTTCAGCAGATGAAATGGAGTCATTTCACATGTGTAATGTAATTATAATTACATTGTGTAATTGTAAAACAATTGTGTAAATGCAAACTTGGTAGCAAGAATTGTACCTGAAAATGATACCTTATTGGTAACATCTCGGTTTTCCCTTTGAATTATCAATGTGAATAAACATAACTTGCATTTATACAGCACTTTCTTTTTATCATTCCCGTGTGTTTTCACAGCAATCCTGAGAGTTAGGACACATTTTATTGTCATTATTTCAAGATAGAAAATCCATGAAATAAAGAGAGTTGTGATTTGGCCACATCTCATGGCTCATGTGAGAATCAGAAGCCAGGTCTCCTGACTCTCAGCACAGGCCTTTTTCCCCACCAGACCTCCCAGGTTGTTATGTGTTCAATGTGGACAATAGCCCAGTAGGAACCATATCAGAAATTTTTGAGTCCAGTCTGGACAAGGTCTCATGTTTGCGTCTCTCATGGAATAAAAAAGTAAACTAGGACATGGGCCTATAGTCCAACAAAAGCCCAAAAACCATAACCAAATCCGTTGCCGTTGAGTCAATTCCGACTCATAGCGACCCTATAGGTCAGAGTAGAACTACTCCATAGTTTCCAAGGAGCGCATGGTGGATTTGAATTGCCGACCTTTTGGTTAGCAGCTGTAGCACATAACCACTACACCACCAGGGATTCCAAACAACAGCCCAGCTAGGGAGAAATAATCTAAATATGTGACCAGTTAAACTAAATAAAATATTCCTCCCTTTTTGTAGCAGAAAATACAGCATAGGACCAAGAAGAAAAAAGAGCCATTGCCGTCAAGTAGATTCAGACACATAGCAAACCTATAGGACAGAGTAGAACTGCCCCACAGAGTTTACAAGGAGCACCTGGTGGATTCGAACTGCCAATCTTTTGGTTAGCAGCCGTAGCACTTCACCACTACGTCACCAGAATTTTCCGGAGCATAGGACATGAGGGGTTAAATGACAAATAAGCAGCGCATATCCAAGAAGTATGATAGCCAGTCAGCGGAGCCATTCAGAAGAGAAGAGAGGTTTGAGAAGTGCCCACAATTGTCAAAGACAATAGGAGGATCAAGGAAGTAAGAAAATGCAGGGTCACCACAGCCAGGGAAGCAAAGAGATTGAATAGGGAGAGGTTAAGCAGGAAAATAAGGCTGTTCATTTCTAAACTCTCTGTGATTCTACCAGGGCACTAAGCCATCCTGTCAACCTTAGTCAATAAGACATTCATCCAGGGCATCACTGGGCACCTCCTTCCTCCTTCGTCTCATTTTCCATTAGTGATATGAGTGCAGTCCTCTCTGTAGCTGCTCAAACAGACCAGCCTCTCTTGGTCTCACATTCATGCCCTCTTTGCTGGTCTCAGCAGCCCCCCAGGATATTGTCTGGGAATGGATGCTTTAATACCCAAGACCTTTCTACTTCTTCCCTCCAAAAGGGATTTTTCCCCCCTCCAAGAAAATATTTCAAGAAAACAATTCCATTTTCTTGTGTGGCTGAAGAGGTGCTGCTGCTGCTGCTGCTGAGGGAAAGACCTCTCTGGATGTCATGGTGCTGAGAAGGACAAGAAGCTAACCTTGTTTTTCCTTCCCTATGCACATACTGGAAACCCTGGTGGCACAGTGGCTAAGAGCTTCATGCTGCTAACCAGAAGGCTGGCAGTTCGAATCCACCAGGTGCTCTCTGGAAACTCTGTGGGGCAGATCTACTCTGTCCTATAGGGTCGGTATGAGTTGAAATCGACTTAAGGGCAACGAGTTTAGTTTTTATGCACATCTAGAGTCCCTGGGGGGCAAATGGTTAATGTGTTGGGCTACTACCCAAAAGGTTGAAGGTTGGAGTCTACGCTGAGGCACCTCAGAAAAAGGCCTGGTGATCTAGTTCTAAAAAGTCAGCCTTTGAAGAATCCATGGAGCATAATTCTACCCTGACACACATGGGGTCACCATGAGTCTAAATCAAATTAGTGGCAACTGGTTTATGCACGTACTAATCCCATCCCTGGAGCCATGTTAGCTCAGTGGTTAAGAGCTACAGCTTTTAACCAGGAGTTTGGTGGTTCAAATCCACCAGGCACTCCTTGGAAACCCTATGGGATAGTTCTAGTCTGTCCTAAATGGTTGCTATGAGTCAGAATCAACTCAATGGGTTTGTCTTTTTTTGTTTTTAATCCCATCCCTGGATTCAAGGGTATCAGTGTCCATGTGATGTCAATAGTGCGACCTGGGGTCTTTGGTAGGGAAGAGGCCTCTGTGCTCCAGCAACAAATGTTGAGCTGGGTTGTGATGCTGCCTGTTTCTAATGGCTCCCAGGACCCCATTCCTGAGAGATGTGTCCCATCCCTTGGCCTCCCTGCTCTTGACAATCTGACTTGCCATCGTCCGTTCTCCCTTGAGTTTGGAATTGATACATAAATAGGTAGGTTGGTATTGCTGTGCTAAGCACCTTATAGTATTAAATCATTTAATCCTCACAAAAACTCTATAAATTAGATCCTGTTGTTAATTCTGTTGAGTTCCTGGCAGTTGCCAGTCCATATACTGCTGCAGACAGTTTGGAATTTTCTCCAGAAAAATTTTATTTGTGATATTAATGATTAAAAAAAAAAAAACGAAACGCGCTGCCCTCGAGTCAACTCTGACTCATAGTGACCCTACAGGACATTAGTGGTTGGTGTATAAATTTGCTTCACAGTCATATGAACTGGTCTTCCTTGTAAGAGTATGGATATTATCCTATCACTGACAGCACTGTACTTCAGGACAGACCCTGAAATGTTCTTTTTGACAATGAATGTGACACCACTCCTCTTCAGTTTGTCATTTCCAGCAGAGTAGACCACATGATTGTCTGATTCAAAATGACCAATTCCAGTCCCTTTCAAGCTCACTAATGCCTAGAATATCAGTCTTTACCTGTTCTATTTCTTTGTTGAAGACTTCCAGTTTTCCTAGATTTATACTACGTACATTCCACATTCCAATTATTAATGGATATTTACAGCTGTTTCTTCTCATTTTGAGTCTTGCCGCATCAGCATACAAAGATCCTGAAAGCTTGACTCCATCCGAGTCATTAAGGTCTACTCTGCTTTATGGAGGGCAGCTATGCCCCAGTTGTTTTTTGAGTGCCTTCCAAGATGAGGGACTCATCTTCCAGCACTATATCACACAATGTTCTGCTGCTATTCAGAAGGTTTTCATTGGCCAGTTTTTTTTAGAAGTCACCATGTCCTACTTAACCGTCTATCTTAGTCTGGAAGCTCCGCTGAAACCTATCCACCATGGGTGACCCTACTGGTATTCGAAGTACTGGTGGTAGCATAGTTTCCAGCATCACAGCAACTTGAAAATCACCACAGTGAAACAAACTAGCAAAGAGTAGTGGGAAGACTACCTAGATAAAAACAAAAGCAAAACAAAAAAAATTTTTAAATATCATTGTGCTTATTTGAAAAGTTTTGTATAAAACATGGCAATGGCCTACATGACCACTCAACTTCCCTTTCAGATCTAGGATAATTCTTTAAAGTTTTGGCCCCTAATTCTTCCAAATGTGTGGTGTTCACTCGACCCTGTTCGTCTGCCCCCCTCTGGTGGCCATTATACAAATAACAGGTTGAAGAACAACTCTTCGGGCAATGGTTGCTTTCTCTTTCACCGATATTTCATTTATCTGTATGAACATCACCTACTATATCCAGGCTGTACACTAGATGCTAGGCATAAGAAACTAACAAGATAGAACACTGCAGTCAAGGGTGGTAGACAAACAAGTGAATAGATAACTACAAATTAGTGAAACAAGAGTCATGGAGAAGCGTACAGAGAATGCTGGGAGTGTACATAGGATACTTGGGCTGGCCTTGCCATTGTGTTAGGGGGATGAGGCGACGTGAAGGAAGTGAAGAAGCTGGGGATTGAGAAGGGCAGGTAGAGTTCTTAAATTCAAGTAGGAGATAAGAGAAGTCATTGGGAATTCAGGGAGCTGCTAGGATGCTCGTTCAATATGCAAGAAGTCAGAACACAGAGTTCAAGGGAAGAAAGCAACAGGTGGGGTCAGAGAGATTGATTGGGGCCAGATCACAAAAGGCTTTTTATGTCACACTAGCGTTTGAGCTTATATCCCCTAGGCTAGTGGTCGCCAACTTTTTTTGATCATATTCCTCATCAGTAAAAACATTTGTGTATACACCTCCAATGTATGAATATTTATTCAGTTATACATTTTATACCTAGGCAATGTAGTGTAATGGTTAAGAGCTTGGTTTCTGGAGCCAGATGGGCTAGCTTCCAAATCCTGGCTTTGCTACTTTTTAGGGGTGTGACCCTGAGCAAACAACCTCTCTGTACCTCAGCTTCCTCATCTGTAAACTGAGAATAATAGCAGACTCACCACCTCTGAGGGTTGTAGAAAGGGTCAAATTAAGTAATTCACCAGAACTTAGAACAATGCCTGGCACATGATAAATGTTATGTTAACTTGCTGTCAAGTTGATTCTGACTCATAATGATGCTATAGGACAGGGTATGACTGCCCCACAGGGTTTCCAAAGAGTGGGTGGTGGATTCCAACTGCCAACCTTTCGGTTGGCAGTTGAGCTCTCAACCATCGCCCCACCAGGGCTCTGACTATTATTCTATTCATCTACTACTGAGTGCCATTATAAAAGTGAAGTTGGAATTTATACCTAGTAGGGGCTCCACTGGAAACTCTGCTGGTGTATTGGTTAAGTGCTACGGCTGCTAACCAAATCGTCAGGAGTTGGAATCCGCCAGGCGCTCCTTGGAAACTATGGGGCAGTTCTACTCTGTCCTATAGGGTCACTATGAGTCGGAATCGACTCGATGGCACTTGGTTTGGTCTTTGGTTAGGGGCTCCACCTACCCCAGAAAATCTGTTTTAACACAATCTCACTTCAAAATGTCAAGAATTATTTTCATCCTCAAAACTTCTAACTGGAAGAGCAGACCTCCTCTAACCCCTCACCCTACCTGACAGTAAATAGCTTTGGCCTCTCCTGATTGTACTTATACCAAACTCATCAGTGCAGGTAATTCTTGCATTTAACTCAAAGCAGTGACCTGGGGCCTGGGGTGGGAACCAAGAACCTTCTTTGATAACAAGCTTCCAAGTAGTGCTGGTGCTGCTGGTCCAAGTACTACAGTTTCACATTTTGAAAAGAAAATATAAATATCAAATAAACTACCTTTAAAAAATATTTTTATTTTTCCAACACAACCAGATGGTGCCCGGCTACCATCACCAAATACTCTGACAGGGGTCACAAGAGAGGCTCCCAGACAGAGCTGGAGAAAAACGGAGAACAAAATTCTAACTCACAGAAAAGGACCAGACTTACTGGTTTGACAGAGACAGGAGAAACCACAAGAGTATGGCCCTGAACACTCTTCTAACTCAGTACTGAAGTCACTCCTGAGGTTCCCCCTTCAGCCAAAGATTAGACAGGCCCATAAAGCAAACAATAATGCGAGTAGCTCAACCATGTATACCAGACTAAATGGGCCCACCAGCCCAGGGCCAAGATCGAGAAGGCAAGAGGGCACAGGAAAGCTGGACGCATGGAAATGGGGAACCCAAGGTCAAAAAGGGGAGAGTGCTGACATGTCGCAGGGCTGGCAGCCAATGTTACAAAATAATATGTGTATTAATTGTTTAATGAGAAACTAATTTGTTCTGTAAACGGTCATGTAGAACACAATAAAAACAAATAAATAAATAAAATATTTTTATTTTACTTAGGACACAGCACACTTCTCACTAAAAAATACGTGTGTGTGTGTACGTGTGTATGTATATATTATATATATATGTGTATATAAACCCTGGTGGCGTAGGGGTTAAGAATTCAGCTGCTAACCCAAAGGTCAGGGTCAGAAGTCTGAATCCACTAGGCTTTCCTGGGAAACCCTATGGGGTAGTTCTACTCTGTCCTCTAGGGTCACTATGAGTTGGAATCAACTTGACGGCAACCGGTTTGGTTTTTATTTGTTGTTGTTCATATATATATATATATATATATATATATGGAAAACTTGGTGGTGTAGTAATTAAGAGTTTGGCTGCTAGCCAAAAGGTCAGCAGTTTGAATCCACCAGGAGCTCTTTGAAAACCCTATGGGGCAGTTCTACTCTGTCCTACAAGGTTGCTGTGAGTCGGAATCGACTTGTCGGCAATGGTTTGGTTTTGTTTTGGTTTTATATATATACCTGTATGTGCACGTTTTAGCAAAGGTAAATATGCTCAATTTTTTGACAATGTTGGTTTAGTTCTATATTCAGATTATTCCAGTACTTGAAAAAGAACTTGAGCAACATGCACAGATACCAAATGGAAAAAGCGCTTTATGGACTTTGCCTAACAGGTTGTGATACTCATTTTTCAGCCTTATCCACCAGGTATGCAAAGCTCCTTGTTGAAATTCAGCTAACGATTTCCATTTTTCCTAATGTCAATCAGTTATTGTTGCAAAATAACTGGAAGGCTCTACATTTTCATATTGTTAACAAATTACCTTATTTTGGTTTTTTAGGAGGACCAAATACCCTGTTTCCAAGTGTTTAAAGCATTAGAAATGATGTTACTAGGTGGCCCACTTACATAATATTCTGCCTCAAAATCACCTAACACTAGAGACACTTACACTACCCATTGTCAGTATACTCTCTCCAAAGTACGAGTTTAATTTTTTTTAATTATGTTGTAAGTGAAAGTTTACAGCTGTAGTTGCTCATACAAAAATTTATAAACACATTGTTATGTGACCCTAGTTGCTCTCTCTATAATGACAGCACACTCACCCTTTCCACCCCAGATTTCCCGTGTCCATTCAACCAGCTCCTGTCCCTTTCTGCCTTCTCATCTTGCGTCTGGACTGCATGAGTTTATTTTGAAAAACTGTTACTCTCTCTCTCTCTTTTGTTTTGTTAGAACATAACCTTTGCCCTGAAAAGACAAATATAGTTATTTTTTCAAATATCCTTTAGGTGCGTTACTGACATCGTTTTCATCATGGAAAAGGGTAGCAAGTTTGGAATATTATTTATTTATAAAAGAAAAATAACACATTAAATTTGGTAACTCTTTTAAGTACATTGCCACAGGGAAGCTCGTTTTTCCCCCAGGTTGGTCATTTATTGTACAGATTGAGAACCACATGATGAGTTGACATGAGCTTCTCCAAGCGTGAGAGCATACTAGTTGAGGTTCAGACAGTTTAGAATATGTTGCTTTCACAGCTGGAGTTTTTTCAGACCTTAAGTTGAAGTATAGGAGAAGCAAAGCAATGCCCAGTACGTGACCAGCACACGATTCATTTTACTGGTGAGAGTACAAGACTTGAAATACTTTTTTAGTGCCACTGAACTGAAATTGCCCATCAGTTTCTGGAGCCGCCATGATTTTCAATCTTGTCAAAGCCATGAATTCTGCATCCTGTGTCCTTGAACACATACAGCCACCCTCGGCCCCAGAGAAACCCTTTTAACCCCATGTACTGTGACTGTGGAACACGTTTTCTTTCTCACCCATGTATTCTACTTCTAGGTAAAAAAAAGTAGGTAGGTCTAATTGGCATTTCTCCCCTTTTGTTAAAATACGTGTAAAACAAAAAGCCCCCATTGATAATACACAGTTCACCACAGATAATACAGAAAATGTACATATTGTTCCTATTAGAGTGACTGACCCTGTGGTGTGCTGTTAAATGTTTAACGACCAGCTCTTTGTCAAGAAAAAGAGATACTGATTTGCAGTGCCTGCTAATTCTCATGGTGTAAATACTCCCACCACGGCGAATTTCAAGCTACCAACATGATGTCATGATCACAGAGTTGGGAAGAGATGCATAGCAGCACAGCGATACAGCCCATATCCATCATCAAGATACAATAGATGGAAGTAATCTCAAGAGCACACATAATAGTAAAATGCAGTAAAATAACTGGAAGTGATGCATTTTGAGGGCTGATTAACTTTTGCTTTTAAAATAATTTATTAAATTATAAGTTTACATATGTGAGTTTTTAATAGTTTGTTTATCAAGGAGTCCCTGGTTAGTGCAAACTGTTAACAAACTCAACTCCTAACCAAAAGGTTAAAAGTACCAGTCTAACCATAGGTGTCTCTCAAGAAAGGCCCGGCAATCTACCTCCAAAATGTCAGCGACTGAAAACCTTATGGAGCACAGTTCTACTCTGACACACATGGGGTCACCATGAGTTGGAGTCAACCTGGCTGGCAACTGGTAACTGGCGTTTATCAACAGACTCACAAAATTCCTGAAAAGTTGATAATATACGCTTGAGAGCCAGTACAAGCCAACTCCAGCAGCACTTTGATCTTACCATGCTAAAACAACAAGGCCTTGTGGAGAACATTGAGTTAAAGCTCTTTTTCATTCACTTAATGCTGACGGGCACCATACACAATAGCTTCTTCCTGATTCTTGGTTTCTTCTCTTACCTGGCTGAGCCAGAGCAGTAATGATAGAAGAGAGTAGTCTTGTCACAAAATTTTTTGATATATATCCTTTTGGATTTTTTTTCATGTATTTGTAGGCATGAGTGTGTGTATGTGTCTAAAGAAAAACCAAACCAAACTCGTTGGCTAACAGCAACTCTGTAGTACAGAATAGAACCGCCCCATACAGTTTCCAAAGAGCCTCTGGTGAATTCGAACTGCCAACCTTTTGGTTAGCAGCCGTAGCTCTTAACCTCTAGGCCACCAGGGTTTCTGTATGTGTCTAAGTGTACATATATATATGACTGTATGATAAATGATATGAGACATTAAGGATTTTTGAACAATTGAAGATATAGGGAAAGGACCGGACTGAGCTTGGACCAAGCTAATCTAAATGGACTGTATTGGTGTTGTACACTTTGTGGTTTTTAGGGCTGGATGATTTAAATGCCCTGGAGTCAGCCTATTGTGTGATTATCTCTATAGATAATAGGTGAGAATGCAATTAAAGACCTGGGACTTATATCCTTGTGTGCTGTGCTAGCAGTACAGTAGAGTTTAAGTTTCTGCATGCATCATTACTGGATCCGACTTTAGGTTTATTCATTTATTTAGTCAGTTAGTTGGCAACTTGCCCACCAAAAATGGTTCACTGTTTACCTTCTCATCAACAATATATAAAAGTCCCTCTTTTTTCACATCTACAGAAATACTCCATAATATTATTCTTCTTATCATTGTTTTTAAAACCTTTGCTAAACTTAGCAAGTGAAAAATATTGTTAGATATGCATTCTTTAATTATGAGGGAGGTTGAAGATCATTTCATATCTTTGTTGGTGATTTGTATTTCTTTTTTTGAAAAGTGCTTGTTCATGCTCTCTTATATTGGCTTGTTTATCTCTCTATTGATTTGAAAGAGCTCTTTACACTTCTAGAATATTACGGTTTTGTTTATTATATACAGCAACCCCTCCCCCTCCGGTTTGGCATTTGCATTTTAATTTTGTCTTGTTGCTGTTGTCATCATTTGCCATATAGGAATTTCCATTTATGGAGTTAAATATATGAATATTTTCTATTATGGTTTTTCTGCTTTGTCTCAAATTATATTCATGTATGTTTTCTTCTATTATTCTTCTTGTTTAATTTTTTAATTTGTCTTTAATCCACTATTTATTTTTAACAATACATGAAGTAGAGATTTATTTTTTCCTAAAATACAACTAATTATCCCAAGACTATCTTTTTATTTTAATAATTCACACTTTTTCTATTTAAGGCTTACTTTTATAATACCCTAAAACAAACAAAAAAAACCAAGCACGTTGCGGTCAAGTCGATTCTGACTCAAAGCGACCCCATAGGACGGGGTAGAATTGCGCTGTAGAGTTTCCAAGGAGCGCCCGGTGGATTCAAACTGCCGACCTTTTGGTTAGCAGCTATAGCTCCTAACCATCATGCCACCAGGGTTTCCTATAATATGCTATGTTTATATGAATAGGTGAAGATACAGACTTGTTATTCTGTTCTATTGATCTGTCTTTTTATCCCTTTGCTAGTGTCACAGCCTCCTCATTAGAGACATTTTATACCACAATTCATCACACACTACCTTTGTTTGTCTTATGTCTTTTTGCTATTCTCATTTGTTTACTCACCCAAATAGCTTTGGAATCACTTAGTCAACTGCCTTTGAAAATATGTAAAGATATTCAGACATTGCAATATGGGACTGGTATAGGAATATACACACTAATTGAATAGAATAGGAAGCCTAGAACCGGACCCAAGTTATATATGGGAACTTGGTTTGTGGGGAGGGGAACATTTCAAATCAGTAGGAAAAGGATGGGTTATTCAATAAGCAATCTTAAAGCAATCACTTATAGATTTGGAAGAAAATGTAAGTTAGCTCTCAACCTCACAGCATAATAACCTCACACAAGTGAATTAAATGCACGAGAAGAAAATATAGGATGATGCACTTAAGATTGTGGGTTGAGGAGGAATTTCTCAGTGTGATACAAATCAGAGGCCATAAGAGGAAAATCTGACAGACTCTGTTTCATAAAGTTAAAGGCTTTGTCATAACAACAACCACCAAAAAAAGAGAGAAAGAAAAACAGATGAGGGGAAAATAGCTGTAATATGTTTAACAGACAAAGGGTAAGATATATTATGGAGTTCCTATAAATTAATAGTACAAAAAAGAAACACAATTTTAAAATGATCAAAGGATATAAATCGTCGAATCATGAAAGAAGAAACACAAATGGCCATGAAAACTGTGAAAAGCAGCTCCATTTTGCTAGTGATCAAGAAAACATACAACTGAACACCAATGGGAAAAATTTCTGCTTACGAGATGGGCAAAATTTTAAAAAGATTGCAAGCACCCAATGTTGAAAACAGTATGAGAAAATGGCCTTTCTTGAGGAAATGTAAATAGGAGCAAGGTTTTTGGAGACTAACTTGACGGCATCTATCAAAATGTTAACTGTATATACCCTATGACCAGCAAGAACACTCTTTGGAACCGATCCTACAGAAATGCTAGCTTAAGTGTGTAAAAATGTATGTATAACAATGTTTATTTTAGCAAAGGCACTGGAAACAGACCAAATATTCTTTAATAGGCAGATGGATAAATGCATGATGGTGCAAACCTCCTTCAAATATTTACCCTGGTTAAGAGGAACTGGATAGTTATGTATTAATAGCTTGGAAAGATATCCAAAACATATTGATAAGTGAAAAAAAATTGAAGCATAGAATAGAAAAATGCTCCACTTATGTAAATAAAAAAAGTGTGTGTGTCTCTGTGCAGGTTTGTAAGAGTATAATCCAAACTATAAAGAGTGATTACTTCTGAAGGGAATATTTTATGACACATTTCTGATTTTTTTTAATATAATGAGCTTTTGAAATTAAATGTTTTTCTTAAAAGAATGATTTGGCAAATTCTGACAAAAATGTTAATAATTTGTAATTTACACTATATTTCTAGATTGCTTTGAGAATAATTGACATCTTTTCAATATTGATTTCTAAACTACAAATACAGAATGTCTCTCCATTTGTTTAAGTCTTCTCTGTCTCTCAATAAAGTTTGAAATTTTCCTTATGCTGGTCTTTCTAAATTGGCTACTTGGTAATACACAATTCTAGTTGCCGTCGTAAGTAGGGAAACCCTGGAGGTGAAGTGGCTAAGTGCTACAGCTGCTAACCAAAGGATTGGGTATTCGAATACACCAGGTGCTCCATTGAAACTCTATGGGGCAGTTCTACTCTGTCCTATAGGGTCGCTATGAGTCGGAATCAACTCGACGGCAGCGGGGTTTTTTCTTTTTTTATGGTAAGTAGAATGTTTTTTGTTTTTTGTGCTTTCCCATTATATTTTCAAACTGCCTATGATACAATATATAAAAAGCTGTTGCTTCTTATATATTATGTAAGGGGGCTTCTTACGGAAAGATACCCTTTGGTTTTTAAACAGTGGGTAGCAGGGAAGTTACATGAGCAGGCTCCAGAATTAGGTCACTCAGATTGGAATCCTGGCTCTACCACTCACCACTCACCTCCTACTTAACATTTCTGGAACTTAGTTTCCACACCTGCAAAATAGAAGCAATGATAAATGTACCTCCTGGGGTTCCTGTGCCCCCAAGTGTCTGTCAGTTTGTCATACTGTGTGGGCTTGTGTGTTGCTGGGATGCTGGAAATATGCCACTGGTATTCAAATACCAGCAGGGTGGCCCAAGCGGGACAGGTTTCAACTGACCTTCCAGACTAAGACAGACTAGGAAGAAGGACCTGGCAGTCTACTTCTGAAAAGAATTAGCCAGTGAAAACCTTATGAATAGCAGCAGAACATTGTCTGCTACAGTGCTGGAAGATGAGCCCTTCAGGTTGGGGAAGAACTGCCTCCTCAAAGTAGAGTTGACATAGACGGAGTCAAGCTTTCGGGACCTTCGTTTGCTGATGTGGCACAACTCAAAATGAGAGGAAACAGCTGCAAACATCCATTAATAATCAGAACACGGAATGTACAAAGCATGAATCTAGGAAAATTTGAAACAGTCAAAAATGAAATGGAACGCATAAAGATCAATATCCTAGGCATTAGTGAGGTGAAATGGACTGGTATTGGTCATTTTGAATTGGACAATCATATGGCCTACTACCCTGGGAAAGACAACTTGGAGAGGGATGACTTTGCATTCAATGTCAAAAAGAACATTTCAAGATCTATCCTGAAGTACAACACTGTCAGTGATAGGATAATATCTACACACCTAAAAGGAAGACCAGATAATACGACTATTATTAAAATTTCCGAACCAACCACTAAGGCCAAAGATGAAGAAATTTAAGATTTTTTACCAACTTCTTCAGTCTGAAATTGATCAAACATACAAACAGGATGCACTGATAACTACTGGTGGTTGGAATGTGAAAGCTGGAAACAAAGAAGAAGGATCGGTAGTTGGAAAATATGGCCTTGGTAATAAATCATGCCAGAGGTCCCATGATTGAATATTGCAAGGCGAATGACTTCTTCATTGCAAATAACGTTTTTCACCAACATAAATGTTGACTATACACATGGACCTTGCCAGATGGAATACACAGGAATAAACTGACTGTGTCTGTGCAAAGAGATGATGGAAAAGCTCAATATCATCAGTCAGAACAAGGCCAGGGCTGACTGCAGATCAGACCATCAATTATTTACATGGAAGTTCAAGTGGAAATTGAAGAAAATTAGAACAAGTCCACAAGACCCAAAGTACAACCTTGGGTGTATTCCATCTGAATTTAGAGACCATCTCAAGAATAGATTTGGTTCAATGAACACTAATGACCAAAGACCAGACAAGATGTAGAATGACATCAAGGACATCATACATTAAGAAAAGAAGAGGTCATTGAAAATGCAGGAGAGAAAGAAAAGACCTAAATGGATGTTGGAAGAGACTCTGAACTTGCTCTTGAACATCGAGTAGCTAAAGCAAAAGGATAAAAAATGATGAAGTAAAAGAGCTGAACAGAAGATTTCAAAAGGCGGCTTGCGAGGACAAAGTAAAGTATTATGACAATATGTGCAAAGACGTGAAGATACAAAACCAAAAGGGAAGAACATGCTCAGCATTTCTCGAGCTTAAAGAACTGACAAAAAAATTCAAGCCTCGAGTTGTAATACTGAAGGATTCTATGGGGAAAATATTAAACGTCACAGGACGCACCAAAAGATGATGAAAGGAATACACAGAGTAACTATACCAAAAAGAACTGGTCGATGTTCAACCATTTCAGGAGGTAACATATGATCAGGAACCAACGGTACTGAAGGAAGAAGTCCAAGCTCACTGAAGGCACTGGCAAAAAACAAGGCCCCAGGAATTGACGGAGTGCCAATTGAGATGTTTCAACAAACAGATGCAACGCTGTAAGTGCTCACTTGTCTACGCCAAGAAATTTGGAAGACAGCTACCTGGCCAGCCGACTAGAAGAGATCCATATTTATGCCTATTCCCAAGAAAGGTGATCCAACCAAATGCACAAATTATCAAACAATATCATTAATATCACATGCAAGAAAAATTTTGTTGAAGATCATTTTGAATGCTAAAGCAGCTGCAGCATTATATCAATAGGGAACCACCAGAAATTCAAGACGGATTTAGAAGAGGACATGGAACCAGGGATATCATTGCTGATGTCAGATGGATCTTGGCTGAAAGCAGAGAATACCAGAAAGATGTTTACGTGTGTTTTATTGATTGTGCTAAGGCATTCAACTGTGTGGATCAAAACAAATTATGGGTAACGTTGCGGAGAATAGGTATTCCAGAACACTTAATTGTGCTCATGTGGAATCTGTACATGGATCAGGAGGCAGTCATTCAAATAGAACAAGGGGATATTGCATGGTTTAAAGTCAGGACAGGTGTGCGTCAGGGTTGTATCCTTTCACCATACCTATTCAATCTGTATGCTAAGCAAATAATCCGAGAAGATGGACTATATGAAGAAGGACAGGGCATCATGATCGGAGGAAGACTCATTAACAACCTGCATTATGCAGATGACACAACCTTGCTTGTTGAAAGTGAAGACGACTTGAAGCACTTATTGATGAAGATCAAAGACCAGTAGCCTCACTATGGATTACACCTCAACATAAAGGAAACTAAAATCCTCACAACTTGACCAACAAGGAACATCATTGTTAATGGCCAAAAGATTGAGGTTGTCAGGGATTTCATTTTATTTGCATCCACAATCAACACCCATGGAAGCAACAGTCAAGAAATCAAAAGATGCATTGCATTGGGTAAAACTGCCGCAAAAGATCTCTTTAAAGTGTCAAAAAGGCAAGACGTCACTTTGAGGACTAAGGTGCACCTGACCCAAGCCATGGTGTTTTCAATTGCCTCATATGCACATGAAATCTGGACAATGAAGACTGAAGAAGAATTGATGCCTTTGAACTGTGCTGTTGGTGAAGAATACTGAATATACCATGAAGTGCCAAAAGAATGAACAAATCTGTCTTGGATGAAGTACAACCAGAATGCTCCTTGGAAGCAAGGATGGCGAGACTGGGTCTCATATACCTTGGACATGTTATCAGGAGGAATGAGTCCCTGGAGAAGGACATCATGCTTGGTAAAGTAGAGGGTCAGCAAAAAAGAGGAAGACCCTCAACGAGATGGATTGACACGATGCCTGAAACAATGGGCTCAAGCATAGCAACAATTGTGAGGATGGTGCAGGAACTGACAGTCTTTTGTTCTGTTGTTCACAGGGTTGCTATGAATTACAACTGCCTCAACAGCACCTAACAACAACAACAGGGTTCTTGTGAGGATTAAATGAGATAATAACGTGTGAAGCATTGAGAAGATGGCTTGGCAAGAAGGAAGTACATGGCATATTTGAGATTTTTTTTTATAATATAGCCTTGTGGTTTGTTATATAGTTTATCGCACCTGTCAAGAGTAATAATTTTATATTATTTCTTGACAATATTGACATACTTTTTCTCTGCTTCTAACTAAGATTATTGATTTCTTCTCCTTTTCAATTGAATTGGCCAAAATTTTGAACAGTATTAAATAATAACTGTGTTACTGGCCTTCCTGGTTTTACTAGATAAGGCTTCAACCCTGGTGAAGGTATGATGATGATCAGCCATTTAAGAAAGATATTCTTGGAGGTGGGGCCAAGATGTAAGAGTAGTCAGGCGTTTCCAGCAAACCCTCTTACAACAAAGACCCCCCCCCCAAAAAACGAGTGAAACGATTGCATTTATGACAAGCTAAAAGCCCTGACCATCAAAGGCAAAGTTAGAAAATGGACTGAGTGCCAGGGGGAGGGAGAGATGGTCCAGAAGTGGACAGGGGTTGCTGGACTTGAATCTCTAGGAATCCTCAAGCTGCAGTGGGCTGATGGTAGTGTTTGGCCGCAGTATCCTCAGGGAGAAACAGTCAGCCACACAGCCTACTGACACCTCCAGAACCAGAGAAGAGCGGTGCTTTCGCAAAAGCTAAGTACTTGCATATATTTTACCGCACCCCCAGCCTACAAGCCAGCTTCAGTGCCTGCCGATTTCCCTGGGCCTGAGATAGGTCCTGTTGTGTGTCCTGATCCACTCTCCTGGCCTTGGAGAAGGAATAAACTCACAGCTAAGGAAAAGATAATCTGCCAGCTCCACTAACCTGTGGAGCTCAGGACAGATGCAGCTCCTGTCCAGGCATAAATGATCCGTGGATTTTTAATACCTGTCCCCCTCCATGGACATGTGTGGCCTATTTCAGGAGAATAGGACCTTGTTGGCAAACTGCAACTGTTTCAGCTGTGCGGTGGAGAAGTGGGCGTTTGATGTTTGACATTGCTTTGTCTATTAAACAGGGTCCTCACCTACCCACATCAGGGACCTAAGGACTGGTGGCTCCACTCAGGTCACCCAGTCAACCGTAACAGAGGTTGAAGGATAACTGGTACCTCCCAGTCCTTAAAACCAAAAGGATTGGGTGGCCAAGGTCCATCTGCAGGACCCATCCCACTGTGCGCTCAAGTGAATATGGATGCTCTTTCCTCACAGACACTCAGGGGATGGATGTCAGCCCCCTGCGTTGTTCAGAACATGACCCCCTGCTGCAACAAGATACTGGTACCTACACCAATCACCCCTGCCCCTCTAAGACTGTAGGACAGAGCCTGTACTACACACTTGATGACCAACTACCTGGACACCTGAGCTGAATTCATACAGGAAAAGTGAATGGACTCCTACCTAGGCTTATATACCTGGTAACAGCTCTAGCCATCTGGTGACATGATGTTAGAGCTTCAAAGGTGGAAACAATCAAGCTAGCTCACTCATGCAACCTATATGGATATATCAAAACAAAACAAAGCGAGAAGCTAGGATACAGTAAGCAAACATAAAATGAACTAATGCAATACTTACAGAGGGCACAGAGACAACAGTCAATATCAAATCACATAAAGAAGTAGATGATGATCGCTTCAACAAGCTCTCAAAACAAAGAATCAACTGATATTCTGGATGAACGTGCCTTCCTGGAATTACTGGATGCAGAATACAAAAGATTAACATACAGAATGCTTCAATACAACAGGAACGAGATCAGGAAGGAGATCAGGCAATATGCAGAAAAGCCAAGGAACACACAGATAAAGCAGTTGAAGAAATTAGAAAGGTTATTCAAGAACATAATGAAAAAATTAATAAGCTGCAAGGAACCATAGAGAGACTTCAGTCCAAAATTCAGAAGACTAACAATAAAATTACAGAAGTAGACTACTCCATAGAAAGTCAGAGGAGCAGAATTGAGCAAGTGGAAGGCAGAATTGGTGAGACAGAAGATAAAGCACTTGGAATCAATATATTTGAAGACAAATTAGATAAAGAATTTAAAAAATGAAGAAATCCTATGAATCATGTGGGACTCTATCAAGAGAAATAACCTACGAGTCATTGGAGTACCAGAACAGGGAGGGATAACAGAAAATACAGAGAGAATTGTTGAAGATTTGTTGGCAGAAAACTTCGCTGATATCGTGAAAGATGAGAAGATATCTATCCAAGATGCACGTTGAACTCCACATAATGTAGATCTCAAAAGAAAGATAAAGAGATAATTTTAACAGCCAAAACCAAAACCAAAGATAAAGAGAGAATTTTAAGAGCAGCTAGGGATGAATGAAAAGTCACCTACAAAGGGGAGTCAGTAACAATGAGATTGGACTACTTGGCAGAAACCACGGAGGGAAGAAGGCAATGGGATCACTTATATAAAAAATTGAAGGAAAAAAATTGCTAGCCAAAAATCATATATCCAGCAAAATCATATCTCAAATATGAAGGTGAAATTAGGACATTTCCAGATAAACAGAAATTTAGGGAATTCGTAAAAACCAAACCAACACTAAAAGAAATACTAAAGGGAGTTCTTTAGTTAGAAAATCAATAATATCAGGTATCGATCCAAAACTAGAACAGTGGGCAGAGCAATAAGAAGTTACCCCAGACAGGGAAATCAAGATTAAAAAATACTCAAAACAGTAACAACGGGAGGCAGAGACAAGATGGCAGAATAGACATATGCTTCCGGCAAGCCCTGTTTACAACAAAGACCCCAAAAAACAAGTGAAACGAGTATATTTGTGACAAGCTGGGAGCCCTGAGCTTCAACGGCAAGCTTAGACAACGAACCGAGGGGAGGGGGAGGAAGAGACCGTTCAGAAGCGGAGAGGAGTTACCAAACCTGAATCACGGGGAGCACTCAGGCACCATTCCCGGAGCGGTGGTGGCTGAGGACTGGTACCAACATTCAGCCACAGTTTCCTCAGGGAGAAACAGTCAGCCACACAGCCTACTAACACCTCCAGAACCTGAAAAGAATGGTGCTCTCGGCAGAAGCTAAGTACTTGCATATATTTTACCATGCCCCCCCTCCAACCCCAAGCTGGCTTCAGCAGCTGAATTCCCTGGGCCTGAGATAGGCCCTGTTGAGCACCTAGAGCCATCCTCCTGGCCTTATGGAAGGAAAAAATTTGCAAATGGGGGAAAAGATAATTTGCTAGCTCCACTAACCGGGGGAGCTCGGGACAGAAGCGGCTCCTGTCCAGGCATAAACCATCCATGGGCTTTCACCACCCTTCCCTTCTGTATGGACCTGTGTGGGCCTATTTTGGAGAAATAGGCCCTTGTTGGCAGAATCCAACCATTTTAGCTGTGTGGTGGAGAGGTGGGCGTTTGATGTTTGACATTGCTTTGCCTATTAAACAAGGTCCTCACCTACCCACATCAGGGACCTAAGGACAGTAGCTCCACTCAGGTCACCCAGTCACCTGCGACACGGGTCTAAAGATTACTGGTACCTCCCAGTCCTTACAACCAAAAACATTGGATGCCCATGGTCCATCTGCAGAACCCACCTACCTGCACGCTCTAGGGAACAGAGACGCGCTTTCCTCAGAGACCCTCGGGGGTTGGTTCTCAGCTCTCTGCTTTGTTCAGAGTGTGACCCCCTGCTGCAATCAGATACCGGTATATACGCCAATATCCCCTGCCCCTCTAAGACTGTAGGACAGAGCCTGTACCACACACTTGATGATCAGCTACCTGGACACCTGAGCTGAATTCATACAAGAAAAATGAATGGACTCCTAGACTGATACACTGGATAACAGCTCTAGACATCTGGGGACAGGATATCAGCGCTCCAAAGGTGAAAATAATCAAGCTAGCTCACTCAAGCAACTCATAGGGGTATACCAAAACAAAACAAAGCAAGAAGCTATGACACAGTAAGCAAGCATTAATTAATATGATAACTTATAGATGGCTCAGAGACAACAGTAAATATCAAGTCACATAAAGAAACAGACGATGATCACCTCATAAAGCTCTCAAAACAAAGATCCAGGTATCTTCTAGATGAAAGTGCATTCCTGGAATTACCAGAGCCAGAATACAAAACTTTCATATATAGAACCCTTGAAGACATCAGGAAGGAAATGAGGCAATACGCAGAACAAGCCAAGGAACACACAGATAAAACAGCTTAAGAAACTAGAAAGATTATTCAGGACCATAATGAAAAGTTTAATAAGCTGGAAAAATCCATAGACAGGAATCAGAAATTCCAAAGATTAACAATAAAATTACAGAAGCAGACAACTCAACAGAAAGAGGAGCAGAATTGAGCAAGTAGAAGCTAGAATTTTTGAACTCGAAGATAAATCACTTGGCACTAATATATTTGAAGAAAAATCAGATAAAAGAATTTTAAAAAATGAAGAAACCTTAAGACTCATGGGGGACTCTATCAAGAGAAATAACCTACAAGTGATTGGAGAACCAGAACAGGGAAGGATAACAGAAAATACGGAGAGAATTATTGAAGATTTTTTGGCAGAAAACTTCCCCGATATCGTGAAAGATGAGAAGATATCTATCCAAGGTGCTCATCGAACTCCACATAAGGTAGATATTAGAAGAAAGTCACCAAGACATGTTATAATCAAAGTTGCCAAAACCAAAGATAAAGAATTTTAAGAGCAGCGAGGGATAAACGAAAAGTCACCTACAAAGGAAAGCCAATAAGAATAAGCTCAGACTACTCGGCAAAAACCATGCAGGCAAGAAGGCAATGGGATGACATGTTTAAAAAATTGAAGAAGAAGAATTCCCAGCCAGGAATCATATATCCAGCAAAACTGTCTCTTTAATATGAAGGTGAAATTGCGACATTTCCAGATAAACACAAGTTTAGGGATTTTTAAAAAAACAAACCAAAACTACAAGAAATACTGAAGTGAGTTCTTTGGTTAGAAAATCAGTAATATCAGGTATCAACCCAAGACTAGAACACCTGCAGAGCAACCAGAAGTCAACCCAGACAGGGTAATCCAAGAAAACAAAGCCAGATTGTTCAAAAAAAAAAAAAAAAAAAAGCTCAAAACAGGGTAATAGCAATATTATTATATAAAAGAAAAAAAAAAAGTTAAAATCCTAAAGAGGGACTAAGAAATGTAATCATATACCTTCCATATGGAGACGAAGATACGGTGATACAAAGAAATAAAAGTTTGGTTTAAATTTTGAAAAATAGGGGTAAACAATAAGGTAACCACATAGGAGACAAACTATCCTACACATCGAAATAAAATACGAGGGAAAAATAGACACTCAGCAGAAACAAAATTGACAACAAATATGAGGAAAGGACAATATATAAAGATAATCTACTCAGCACATAAAATTAAGTGGGAAAAAGAAACTGTCAACAACACACCAAAAAAGACATCAAAATGATAGCACTAAATTCATACCTATCCACAATAACCCTGAATATAAATGGACTAAATGCAGCAATAAAGAGACAGAGAGTGGCAGAATGGATTAAAAAACAGGATCTGTCTATATGCTACCTACAAGAGACACACCTTAGACTTAGAGACACAAACTAAAACTCAAAGGATGGAAAAAAATATATCAAGCAAACAATCAAAAAAGAGCAGGACAGGGTAGAACTGCCCCATAGGATTTCCAAGGCTGTAAATCTTTAAGTAAGCAGACTCACATCTTTCTCCCACAGAGTTGCTAGTGGGTTCCATCGATTGACCTTTTGGCTAGAAGCCCAGCGCTTAACCATCGTGGCACCACGGCCCCTTACACACCCTACCTCTTCTAAAACCAGAGTCTGGAGACAATATGTGGAGGCTCGGTGGAGAGAGAGAACACCAGATGTCCTCACGCGCAAATGGGGAGCCACAGCCCCTGGTAGGGCATGGCAACAGAGCCGGGGAGGTTCCTCACTCCAGAACCTTCTGTCCTAGTGCAGTTTCCTATGAAGGGGCTTCCTCCCGGGGTCAGTGCTTTGGGGGCTGAAGTCAGTACAGACGCTGTTCGGGGTTGGCGCTGACAAGAGTCTAAGGGCAGGTTTCAAACCGTGCCTGGTCAGGATACAGATATTCCTCTGCAAAGTCTGGGTACATGTGTGCAAACCTGTTAGCAAAAGAGATTCTTCCCTTCTCATCTTCATCCACACCGCTGAAGAGGTCTGTCAGAAGCAGCTCTGCCACGCCCAAGGCCGTCTTCAGAATGCAGGACAGGTCTTCCTCATTTATGCAGCCGTCCTCCTGCCATGCATACGTCTTGAATGGCAGCTAGATGGTGTCCAGAGTCTCAGACGCTCTGCAGACCACGGACAAGGCGATCACATATTTCCGCAGGTCCATCTTGCCACCTCCGCTCTCGTCAAACAGTGGGAACACGCAGTCCAGCGTGTCGGAAAGCGGTACTTCAAGTGCTCCGTGAACTCCACAAGTCAGTCTTCTCGCCCTTCTTCACCTTCGCGCTTTCTGATCTTTTTCAAGTTTTTCTAGCTTTAGCCCCAGGCCTCTCACAAGCCTGGCAAATTCTAGAAGGCAAGTGTCGGAGGGGAGACGGACTGTCCTTCCCCTGGGGCTAGCTAACAATCCTCAAACGTGTAATCCATGTCGGAGAAGCCCAGGGTTTCTGCCATGACGCTCCTCATGCTGCTGGCGTATAGCGCCGGGCTCCTCTTCGCCTTGGAAGGGTGGTAAACTTGGAGAAACTCATTCCACCTAACTGTGAAACTGACACAGGGCGAGCCACAGCATTTCCAACACTCCAGGTCCTTGCCACGTCCACGTGATCATGTCCAGCTTATCTGGGTATCCTAAAACCACAGGCTGGACAGGAACACCAAAGATAAACACACCAGTCTTGAAGGTAGTTTGGCAGGTCCCATTGGTACAAGTACCTTCTGGAAAAATCATTGTCATAACTTCCCATTGGACTTAAGCCCCTCTTTTTATCTCTTCCACTGTTTTCCTGCACAAGTCCTGGTCTGATCCGGACACACTGGCCGGATGCACTTGATCAGAGTTCCCCGTATGGGGATACCCCTGCTCTCTGCCTTCATCACAATGGACGCCATGGTCACGGGAACGGCGTTGAAGTACGAGGAGTGTGGTGCCAAGGGTCAGAATGGCCGCGTCAGTCGGTAGGGCCTGTCACCCCTTCTGGGCCACTGGGTGGGAGTCGCTGGCAAATCACGTGGTCTGCATGACGGCCTTGAGCCGGAAGTCCACGACCTTCTGCCACAAGCCAACGGCTCTTCTGGTTTTCTCTCAGCAAATCCCAGTGAAGGTACAAAAGGGAAGGACCAGGCGAGCAGCATCGTGAAGGCGGCAAACAGGAGTCAGATGGGGAAGAGGGTCAGCGTCATGATGGCGATCTGGGCCTTCTGCAGAGTGCTGAAGCGCAGCTCGTGCATGAAGGGGTTCCACCCCTGGGGTGACAGCCACCGCTTCACCTGCCCCTGCGCTGGAGGAGTTGGCGGCTGAGACAGAGCGACCTGTGGCAGGTCTCCCCAGCCGCAGAGCCACCACCGTGAGAGGAGCCGGAGCGGACCGAGGCGGAGGGCGGGCAGACCCCTTATAATTCTTCTCATTTCTGTAGGGTTGGTAGTGGTGCCCCCTCTTTCGTTCCTGATTTTGGTAATCGGTGTCTTCTCTTTTGTTTTCTTGGTCAGTCTAGCCAAGGGTTAAAGGTTTGTCAATTTTGTTGATTTTTTCAAAAAGCCAACTCTTGGTTTATTTGATTTTCTCTGGGTTTTTCTTTCAGCTACAGTATTATTTCATACCTCTTGCTTGCTTTGTGTTTAGCTTGCTCATTGTTTTGTAGTTTCCTAAGGTGGAAGCTTAGGTTTTTTATTTGTGACTTCTCTTCTTTTCTATCATAGGCATTTAAAGTTATACATTTCTTCAAAAGCAATGCTTAAGATACATCCCATATGTTTTGATATGTTGTGCTTTTGTTTTCATTAAGTCCAGATAATTTTTAATGTCTCTTCTGATTTCTTCTTTGATTCATGGATTATTTTGAAGTGTGTTAATTTTCAAGTGTTTGGTGTTTTCTCATATTTCTTTCTGTTGTGGATTTCTAATTTAATTCCATTGTGGTCAGAGAATCAGAGAACACACTTTATATAATTTCAGTCTTTTTAATTTTATTGAGACTTGTTTTGGGCTCCTGTATAAGGCCTACACTGGACAATGTTCCATGTATACTTGAAAAGAGTGTGTGTTCTGCAGTCTTTGGACATTTTATAAATATCAGTCATGTCAAGTTGATGAGTAGTGTTAAAATCTTCTATAGTTATTCCATCAATGACTGAGAGTGGGGTATTGAAATCCCTAACTATTATTGATGAATTGTCTATTTCCTCTTTTAATTCTTCCAGTATCTGCTTCATGCATTTTGGGGGTCTGTTGTTGAAGGACATTTATAATTGTTATATATTCTAGATGTATTGGCTATCAAAAAGGTCCATAGTAATATTTGTTTTAAAGTCTATTTAATGTGATATTAATATAGCCATTCCAGCTCTCTTATGGTTACTGTTTACATACTGTATCTTTTTCTATTCTTTATTTTCAACCTACTTGTGTCTTTGAATCTAAGGTGTTCCTCTTGTAAGCAGCAAGACCCATTGTTGGATCCTGTTGTTTTATCCAGTCACATAATCTCTGCCTTTGGATTGGGGTGTTTAGTCCATTCAATTTTAATGTTCTCATTGATACGGTTAGGCTTTCTGTTGCTATTTTGCTAGTTGTTTTCTGTTTGTTTCAATGAAGTAATAGAACCATTAAAAGTTTTTAAGTTTACTAAGAAGCATCAATATATTTGGAAACTACTAAATTATTTCTCACTAAAGAAAAATCGAAAAGAGAAGAAACGACTCACACTTCTGTCATTCAAACTTAACTTCACTTAACATCGTGGTATATTTTCTTCCAGTCTTTTTTACTCTTCATAGATGTTTGCCTGCTTTTTTTCCTCCCAGAGTTTATATCATACTACACATACAATTATTGTATATTTTCTTACAGAAGTATATTATATGCATTTTGCATGGATTTGAACCACATATGCATTTCGCATGTATTTGAACCACAGAAGAGCCATCGCCAGCCAAGATACCCTTGAAGCAGTCATGTGGAAGACTTTTCGAATAAATGAAGTGGCTCTGAATGGTCCTGTTGCTTAAATGACTGCACTTATCAAAAAGTTGAATATGTCGGAAGGTTTATACAAATGGTTAATGTGCTTGGCTGCTAACTGAAAGGCTGGAGATTCGAGTCTACCCAGAGGTGCCTCAGTAGAAAGGCTTTTGAGTCTAATTCTTAAAAAATCAAACATTTAAAACCCTATGGAGTATAGTTCTATTCTGACACATGTGGGGTCTCCACGAGTCAGAATCAACCCGACAGCAACTGTTTTGGGTTAAAAGGCAAGGTGTCTGAACAGCACCTGCTGCGTCAAGTCTTTGTACTACACACCTGGTCTCTGGGTGTTGTGTTTTTAGCTTCCTATTTACTTTGTTAAATAAAAGAAAGATGTTTTCTTTTGTAAGTTTAGTAATATTCACCTGTAAAATGGCTGGACTTACTGTCTTGAGGGAGTGGTGTGGATAGTTGTCTACTACTGATTTTATGTACATGCTGATATTAAGCTTATTGATTTTATTTAAACCTTTTGTCTCTTTGTCTATTAGTTTTTGATGGTGCATTTGCCAATTCTCCAAGTAGTTTCACCAAATTATGCTTGTTGCAGAGAAAAGATTCTCCAACTCTGTTAGAATAAATCAAAGACATTTATTGAAGCCAATATGTCATTCAAATGGAGACTGTGAAAACCTCAGAGTCCGAAGCTCATGGATCCAAGGGAGAGAGTGCAAATCACACATAGTTATATGCCATAGGAGGAACTACAAAACACAATATTCTGATTGGTTTACAGTGACTGAAATCAGTTAAAGGTGGGACAAAGCAAAACATGATTTTTAACATTTGTGGCTACATTAATATAGCTAGAATACATGAATTGGCTAAAGGACAAAATTGCAAGGTATGTGTTTGTGGAGAGGGTCTCATGACCATCACAAAATGATGAAATGATGATGGCATGACAGATACTGTCGGCAACAGATTCCTAAACATTACCTCACTCAGAGCATAAGATTTTCTGGACTGATCTAACACAAAAACTTCCAATAAGGTTTGGTTACAGACCCCAGAACATGTAATATCCACATTCTTAGCCTGACCACAAAGAATAGTTTCCTTAATGACAGGGTTGGTTCCTAAGCAACAGGGTTTGAATCTGTGTGAAAGATTATACTGAGCTTTAGCATTAGTTCACCCATATTACTTTACATCAGATGCCTCTTTTGAGTTTATATCCCACATCATTCTGTTCTTTTGATCAAGGGTTCTGAAGAACATCCTTTGTTCACAGTTATGGGCATAATGTCTTCCGCATGAGTTTGTCAATATGCTGCTCCCAGGTGGTGGCTCAACCTTCATAATTTATTCCTTTCTGGTTTTTCACGGTAAGCCCCTTTTCCCCCATAATCAGGGACCATCGGTATCTTGGTTGCTGGGCAGCTCCAGTAAGTCCATCATGCTATGGCTGAGCAACTGCTGTCTTCAGTGATTTCGGTATGGGAAGTGGATAGGGTATGGCCACATTGGAGGAACAAGCTGACTTACTTTCAAATGGCTAATGTAAGTCAAGAGGCTTCTCTAATTTTGGGTTCCTGAATGCAGTGTTGATATGCATAATTCTTTGAGCATGATCTTGAATGCAGTGTTGATATACATAATTCTCTGAGCATGAGATGAGGAAGGGTTATCAGTTCCTGTTGTAGATGCACATTGCATAACACATTTTATAATTCCAATAATAAAAATTATTATTAAAATAATTAACCCAGTTTGCAACCGAGACTATAACCAAGAATCTGCACTATTAAGTAGCCAACTGAAGATATAAAAAAAGAATGGTAAAGTTATAGGGGTATAGACTGTAACCAAACAGTCATTGGATGAATCTTAGCAATATCCTGTTCAACATCTCCAGTTAATCCAAGAGCAACAATAAGTGTTAGCAATGGAGCAAAACTCTCCTTGCTGAGCTAAGAGGAAATCTAGAACTATTCCATAGTCCAATACTACTTTTGCCAAGGATTCTAAAGGTTTTTTGTTGGGCGGCCATTCCATTGGCCACATCATCAACAATTTTAGCCATAGTGGCAGATAAATTGCTAATGGGATGTTTTATTGCATAGTACCAAGCCAGGGAACAACAGCACATAATAAGGATCTCCCCATCCTGGTAACAAATGATGGCATTACCTGAGAGGAGAAGTTCTATCTTCTTTATGGATATTAATTTGAAGTTACTGTTCAATAGCAAGGCGTCATTGTATGAATGAATACTCATGGTAACTCCTAGCATCTTTAAGGTGCATGGGCCTAGCATATATTCCAACCATGTAAATATGACAATGCCCAAATATAGAGTGACTTATCAGAGTTTTCCCTTGAATAAGCTGATCCTCCACACAAAAAGACACATCTGGATGGGGCACACAACATGTCTGCCCCGGTTTGAATATAAGGAAATGGGATGGACTGATTGGCCCTTCTGAGTCACTTTGCAGTTAATGAATCATCACGAATGGATAATTCTCCAAATTCCAGGGGATCCTTGAGTCAGGCACAAACTGAGAGTTTTTTTAAATTATTTTTAAAATGACTATCTGCTACTACTGTAGAATAATATCAAACACCATCAATAAAAAGATTGCATGGTGTGGATAGAATAAAACATTCTAACCATGCATTGTTAAGATTGTAACAGGGAGCTGATGGATAAGTGGGTAATTCTGGAAGTAGCCATAATGTGACATGAATAGCCCATTTAAAGGGTTTCTCAAAATCAACAGTAAAATCAGGTGTGGATTTATTATCTAATACTGGCACAGCAAAAGGATCAGTATGATCTTGTGTAGACTGAGGGGAAGAGTGATGCATCCAGCATTCAGTTAAATCGTTATCACTGGCTACTGATATAACTAATTTGATAAAAGCATTTTCTTGCCAAGCAATAGAAAAAGGAAACAATAAAGGTATTAAAGCAGTAATGGGAGTCATGATTAGAACACAAATATGGAAAAGGAATACTACCACAAACATCCAGAAAAAATAACTGTGCCTGTAATCACCAAGGAAACCCTGATGGTGTAGTAGTTAAGGTTCAGCTGCTAACCAAAAGGTCTGCAGTTCAAATGGACCAAGTGCTCCTTGGAAACCCTATGGGGCAGTTCTACTCTGTCCTATGGGGTCACTATGAGTCAGTAAGAACTCAACAGCAATGGGTTTGGTTAAAATTACCAAACTAACTCCAAAAATCTCCAAAAGTTGCATAAATGTTTACCAAAAAATAATTCTTAAGTATACAACAGATACAGAATCGCTAAAGCTAGAAAGATAGCAGTATAACAGAGCCTAAAGGTCTTAGCCACTTGCATGTTCCAGCTCCATGACCTGGGGTAAGTTATTCACTCTTGCAGTCATCTACTTCATGTTTGAACACAAGTGAATTTCACTTTGAGTTCTTCTGTGGCTTCTAGTACAAACAGGTGCTGTAGTCTTTTTCAGTTGAGATAAATGGCCTCACTCCTTAACTCCTTGTAATTTAGGAACACAAGGATGAATTAGGGGGAATAGGTATGGACCCTTCCAACAAGGCTCAAGTGAATCCTTTAATTGATGTGTCTTCCAATAAACATAATTGCCAGGTGCAAGAGGAGGCCTTGTGAGCCATTCAGTACCTCCGCCATCAAATGCTTGCTTGAGGAGCATACTCCTTGGCATAATGAAATAAGGCCTGGCAATATTTTAATGAATTGGCTTGGATCAAATTTGAATCAGCAGCTCCTGATAAATAAGGTAAATTCATTGGCTATCCTGCAATTATCTCATAAGGGGTCAATTTATGACGGTCAGATCAGCCCCACTGAAGATGAAAGTTTTGCCAATTAGGTCTTTACGATACCGTTGTTCCGTTCCACAAATCCAGAGGACTGCGTGTGGTGAGAACGACGGAGCTGACAAAAAAACCGGAAATACTTTACAAATAGCAGCGATCACTTGTCCAGTAAAGTGGGGTACCTAAATTACTGCCAAGGATGGCTGGAGCCCCAAGTGGGAATGATATTTTCCAGCAATTTCTTAGCCACAAAAGTTGCCATAGCTTGGTGACAGGGAAAATCTTCTACTAAATGTGAATATCCACAGATCACAACTTAAACAAATGTATAACCATTGGAGGGAGCTGGTTGAATAAAATCCACTTACTATTTGAACATAGGTCCTATTAGCAATGGGTATCTCCCAGGAGACACCCTGATGATGAGGGTATCCCTCTGGTGAGGGTTGGTAGATTTTACCTCCATTCTACTCAGAACAAACAGAGCACAGCCTCGCTACTTGATTTGAAGCCTTCCAAGGTGTCCCCAAAAATATTTATGTAAAATTCCCATTGTCTTCTCTCTGCTCAATGATCCTTCACATGAAAGGTCATGACCAAAGAATGTGTAAGTCCTTGAAGATTACTGATTTTGAATCTGGCCTTTCCCAAAGGAAAGTATTCTTACTAATTTTACAACTGTCCTGTCATGGATTAAATTGTGTCCCCCAAAAATATGTGTATCAATTTGGCTAGGCCATGATACCAAGTATCATGTGACTGTCCACAATTTTGTCATCTGATGTGATTTTCCTGTGTGTTGTAAATTCTATCTCTATGATGTTAATGAGATGGGATTAGTAGCAGTTATGTTAATGAGGCAGGACTCAATATACAAAATTAGATTGTATCTTAAGCCAATCTCTTTTGATATACAAGACAGAAGTGAGCAGACAGACATGGGGACCTCATACAATCAAGAAGCAGCACCAGGAGAAGAGTGCGTCCTTTGGACCTGAGGTTCCTGCACTAAGAGGCTCCTAGACCAAGGGAAGATTGATGACAGGGACCTTCCTCCACAGCTAACAGAGAGAGAAAGCCATCATCTGGAGCTTGCACCCTGAATTCAGTCTTCTAGCTTCCTAGACTGAGAGAATAATTCTCTGTCATAAAGCCATCCACTTGTGGTATTTCTATCATAGCCGCCCTAGATAACCAAGACAGAATTTGTTACCAGGAGTGAGGTGCTGCTCTAACAGATACCTAAAATGTGGATGCAGAGGAAGGAGGGGCCAAGATGGTGGAATAAACAAATGCTTCCAGTGAGCCCTCTTACAACAAAGACCTGAAAAAACAAGTGAAACGAGTATATTTATGATAAGCCAGGAGCCCTGAACATCAAAGGCAGGTTAGAAAACAAACTGAGAGTCAGGGGGAGGAAGAGACATTTCAGAAGCACAGAGGAGTTACTGGACCTGAATCACCGGGAGCACTCAGGCACCATTCCTGGGAGCTGCTGTGGCAGGCTGGTACTAGTGTTCGGTGGCAGTTTCCTCAGGGAGAAGCAGCCAGCTACACAGCCTTCTCATACCTCTGGAACCAAAGAAGAACAGGGCTCTTGGCAAAAGCTAAGTACCTGCGTATATTTTACCACACCACCTCCCACCCCGATCCCAAGTCGGCTTCAGCAGCTGATTTTCCTGACCCTGAGGTAGGCCCTGTTCAGTGCCTAGAACCATCCTCTCAGCCTTGGAGAAGGAATAAAACTGCAATTAGGGGAAAAGATAATTTGCCAGCTCCACTAACCAGAAGAGCTCAGGACAGGAGCGGCTCCTGTCTGGGCATAAACAGTCCGTGGACTTTGAGTACCTTTCCCCTCTGCATGGACTTTTGTGGGCCTATTTCAGTAGAATAGGCCCTCCTTGGCAGACTACAACCATTTCAGCTGTGTGGTGGAGAGGTGAGACTTTGATGTTTGACATTGCTTTGCTTATTACACAGGGTCCTCACCTACCCACATCAGGGGCTAAAGGACTGGAGGCTCCACTCAGGTCACCCAGCCACCCGCGACAAGGGTCCAAGGAGAACTGGTACCTCCCAGTCCTTACAACCAAAATCATTGTGTGCCCATGGTCTGTCTGCAGAGCCCCCCCCCCCCACCACCACCTATAGGCTCTAGGGAACAGGGACATGCTTTCCTCAGAGACACGTGGGGGATGATTCTCAGGCCCCTGCCTTGTTCAGAGTATGATGCCCTGCTGCAACCAGGTACCAGTACCTGCACCAATCACCCCTGCCCCTCTAAGACTGTAGGACAGAGCCTGTACCACATATTGATAATCGGCTACCTGGATACCTGAGCTGAATTCATGCAAGAAAACTGAATGGACTCCTAGACTGATATGCCTGATAACAGCTGTAGCCATCGAGGGACAGGACGTCAGAGCTCCAAAGGCGAAAATAATCAAGCTAGCTCACCCAGGCAACCCATTTGGGAATATCAAAACAAACCAAAGCAAAAAGCTACAACACAGTAAGCAAACATAAAATAAGCTAATACAATAACTTATAGATGGCTCAGAGACGACAGTCAATATCAAGTCACATAAAGCAACAGACCATGATCGGCTCAACAAGCTCTCAAAACAAAGAATCAAGGGATCTTCTAGATGAAAGTGCCTTCCTGGAATTACTAAAGGCAGAATACAAAAGATTAATATACAGAACCCTTCAAGACATCAGGAAGGAAATGAGGCAATACGCAGAACAAGCCAAGGAACACACAGATAAAGTAGTTGAAGAAATGAAAAAGGTTATACAGAAACATAATGAAAAATTTAATAAGCTGGAAAAATCCATGGACAGACAGCAATTAGAAATTCAGAAGAGTAACAATAAAATTACAGAAGGAGACAACTGAATAGAAAGTCAGAGGGGCAGAACTGAGCAAGTGGAAAGCAGAATTTCTGAAGTTGAAAATACAGCACTTGGCACCAATATACTTCAAGAAAAATCATATAAAGGAATTTGAAAAAATGAAGAAACCTTAAGAATCATGTGGGACTCTAACAAGATAAATAACCTATGAGTGACTGCAGTACCAGAACAGGGAGGGATAACAGCAAATTCAGAGAGAATCATCGAAGATTGCTGGCAGAAAACTTCCCTGATATCGTGAAAGATGAAAAGATATCTCTCTAAGATGCTCATCGAATTTCACATGACGTAGACGTTAAAAGAAAGGCACCAAAACATATTATAATCAAACTTTCCAAAACCAAAGATAAAGAGAGAATTTTAAGAGCATCTAGAGATAAACAGTCACCTACAAAGGAGAGTCAATAAGAATAAGCTCGGAGTACATGGCAGAAACCATGCAGGCAACAAGGCAATAGGATGCCTTACATAAAAACTGAAGGAAAAAAATTGCCGGCCAAGAATCATATATCCAGCAAAACTGTGTCTCAAATATGAAGGTCAAATTAGGACATTTCCAGATAAACAGACGTTTAGGGAATTCATAAAAACCAAACCAAAACTATGAGAAATACTAAAGGGAGTTCGTTGGTTAGAAAATCAATAATACTAGGTACCAGCCCAAGACTAGAACACTGGGCGGAGCAATCAGAAGTCAACCAAGACAGTGAAATCAAAAAAATAAATCAAGATTAAAAAAATGCTTAAGAGTAAGTGGGAGTATGGAATAAGGTGTATATAAGCTTATATGTGACTGACTGACTTGATTTGTAAACTTTCACTTAAAGCACAATAAAAATTATTTTAAAAAACGCTCAAAACAGGGAAAAAGTGATGTTATGTCAAAGAAGACAACATTAAAAAAATAAAGAGGGACTAAGAAATGTAGTCATAGATCTTTCATACGGAGACAAAGACAAGGCAATACAAAGAAATAAAAGTTAGGTTCAAATTTAGAAAAGTAAGGGTAAATAATAAGGTAACCGCAAAAGGGACAAACTATCCAACACATGAAAATAAAATGCAAGAAAAAAATACAGACTCACCAGAAAAAAAATCAACAACAATGAATATGAGGAAAGGTAATCTATTCAGCACATAAAATTAAGTGCGAAAAAGAAACTGTCAACAACACACAAAAAAAGACATCAAAATGATAGCACTAAATTCATACCTATCCATAATTACGCTGAATGTAAATGGACTAAATGCACCAATAAAGAGATGGAGAGTGGCAGAACGGATTTAAAAAAAAATCCCCCTATATGCTGCTTACAAGAGACACACCTTAGACTTAGAGACAAAAACAAACTAAAACCCAAAGGGTGGAAAAAATATATCAAGCAAACAACAATCAAAAAAGAGCAGAAGTGGCAATAGTAATTTCCGACAAAATAGACTTTAAAGTTAAATCCATCAGAAAAGATAAGGAAGGACACTATATAATGATTAAAGGGAAAATATACTAAAAAGATATAACCATATTAAATATTTTTGCACCCAATGACAGGACTGCAAGATACATAAAACAAACTCTATCAGCATTAAAAAGTGAGAGAGACAGCTCCACAATAATAGTAGGAGACTTCAAAGCACCACTTTCAATGAAGGACAGGACATACAGAAAGAAGCTCAATAAAGACACGGAAGATCTCGACGCCACAATCAACCAACCTGACCTCACAGACATACAGAACACTCCACCCAACAGCAGCCACGTATACTTTCTTTTCCAATGCACATGGAACATTCTCTACAATAGACCACAGAATCCAAAAGATTGAAACATTACAAAGAATCTTCTCTGACCATAAGGCCATAAAAGTGGAAATGAATAACAGAAAAAGCAGGGAAAAGAAATCTAATACTTGGAGACTGAACAATACCTTGCTCGAAAAAGACTGGAGTATAGAAGACATTAAGGATGGAATAAAGAAATTCACAGAATCCAATGAGAATGAAAACACTTCCTATGAGAACCTTTGTGACACAGCAAAAGCATTGCTCAGAGGTCAATTTATATCAATAAATGAACACATATAAAAAGAAGAAAGGGTCAAAATCAAAGAATTATCCCTACAACTTGAACAAGTAGAGAGCAACAACAGAAATCCTCAGACACCAGAAGAAAACAACAAAAATTACAGCAGAGCTAAATGAAATAGAAAACAGAAAAACTATTGAAAGAATTAACAAGACCAAAAGATGGTTCTTTGAAAAAATCAACAAAAGTGATAAACCATTGGCCAAAGTGACAAAAGAAAAACAGGAGAGGAAGCAAATAACCCCAATAAGAAATGGGACGCATGATATTACAACAGACCCAACTGAAATTAAAAGAATCATATCACATTACTATGAAAAATTGAACCTTTACAAATTTGAAAACCTAGAAGAAATGGATGAATTCCTAGAAACACACTACATACCTAAACTAACACAAACAGAGGTAGAACAACTAAATAGACCCACAACAAAAGAAGAGATTGAAAAGGTAATCGAAAAACTTCCAACAAAAAAAAAGCCCTAGCCTGGATGGCTTCACTGCAAAGTTCTACCAATCTTTCAGAGAAGAGTTAACACCACTATTACTAAAGGTATTTCAGAGCATAGAAAAGGATGGTATACTTAAAAACTCATTCCATGAAGCCACCATATCCCTGATACCAAAACCAGGTAAAGACACCACAAGAAAAGAAAATTATAGACCTATATTCCTCATGAATGTAGACGCAAAAATCCTCAACAAAACTCTAACTAATAGAATTCAACAACATATCAAAAAATAATTCACCATGACCAAGTGGGATTCATACCAGGTATACAGGGATGGTTCAACATTAGAAAAACAATTAATGTAATCCACCACATAAATAGAACAAAAAACAAGAATCACATGATTTTATCAATTGATGCAGAAAAGGCGTTTGATGAAGTTCAACATCCATTCATGATAAAACTCTCAGCAAAATAGGAATACAAGAAAAATTCATCAACATAATCCAGGGCATTTATACAAAGCCAATAGCCAACATCATCCTAAATGAAGAGAGCCTGAAAGCATTTCCCTTGAGAACAGGAACCAGACAAGTATGCCCTTTATCACCACTCTTGCTCTGGCTGGAGGTCCTACCCAGAGCGATTAGGCTAGGTAAGGAAATAAAGGGCATCCAGATTGGTAAGGAAGAAGTCAACGTATCTCTACTTGCAGATGACATGATCTTATACACAGAAAATCCTAAGGAATCCTGAAGAAAACTACTGAAACTAATAGAAGAGTTCAGCAGAGTATGGGGATACAAGATAAACATACAAAAATCAGTTGGATTCCTCTACACCAAGAAAAAGAACATTGAAGAGGAAATCACCAAATCAATGCCATTTACAGTAACCCCCAAGAAGATAAAATACTTAGGAATAAATGTTACCAGAGATGTAAAAGACTTACACAAAAAAAACTACAAAAATCGTCTGCAAGACACCAAAAGAGACTTACATAACTGGAAAAACATACCTTGCTCATGGATAGGAAGACTTAACATTGTAAAAATGTCTAGCCTACCAAAAGCAATCGATAGATACAATGTAATTCTGATCCAAATCCCAACAATATTTTTTAATGAGATGGAGAAACAAATCACCAACTTCATATGGAAGGGGAAAAGGCTGTGGATAAGTAAAGCATTACTGAAAAAGAAGAACAAAGTGGGAGGCCTCACTCTACCTGATTTTAGAACCTATTATACAGCCACAGTAGTCAAAATAGCTCGGTACTTGTTCTACAACAGATGCATAGACCAATGGAACAGAATTGAGAATCCAGACATAAATCCATCCATATATGAGCAGCTGATATTTGACAAAGGTCGCAAATCAGTTAAATGGGGAAAAGACTGTCATTTTAACAAATTGTGCTGGCATAAGTGGAAATCCATCAGCAAAAAAATGAAACAAGACCCATACCTCACACCCTGCATAAAAGCAAATTCAAAATGGATCAAAAATCTAAATATAAAATCTACAACGATAAAGATCATGGGAGAAAAAAACAGGGACAACATTAGGAGCCCTAATACTTGGTATAAACAGTATACAAAACATTACCAGCAATGCAGAAGAAAAACTCGATAACTCGGAGCTCCTAAAAATGAAACACCTATGCTCATCCAAAGACTTTACCAAAAGAATAAAAAGATTACCTACAGACTGGGAAAAAGTTTTTACCTATGACATTTCCGATCAGTGTCTGATCTCTAGAATCTACGTGATACTGCAAAAATTCAACTACAAAAAGACAAATAATCCAATTAGAAAATGGGCAAAAGAAAGGAACAGACACTTCACTAAAGAAGACATTTAGGTAGCTAACAGATACATGAGGAAGTGCTCACTTTCATCAGCCATTAGAGAAATGCGAATCAAAACTATGATGAGATTCCATCTCATCCAACAAGGCTGGCATTAATCCAAAACACACAAAACAATAAATGTTGGAGAGGTTGTGGAGAGTCTGGAACACTTGTGCACTGCTGGTGGGAATGTAAAATTGTAAACCACTTTGGAAATCGATTTGGTGCTTTCTTAATAAGCTAGAAATAGAACTACTGTATGATCCAGCAATCCCACTCCTTGGAATATATCCTAGAGAAATAAGAGCATTGCAGCACTGTTTACAACAGCAAAAAGATGGAAGCAACCAACATGCCCATCAGTGGATGACTGGATAAATAAAGTATGGTATATTCACAGAATGGAATACTAGGCATCGATAAAGGACAGTGATGAATCTGTGAAACATTTCATAACATGGAGGAATGTGGAAGGCATTATGCTGACTGAAAGTAGTCAGTTGCAAAAGGACAAATATTGTATCAAAAAACCAAACCAAACCCAGTGTCGCCGAGTTGATTCCAAGTCATAGCGACCCTATAGGACAGAGTAGAACTGCCCCATAGAGTTTCCAAGAAGCACCTGGCAGATTCCAACTGCCGACCCTTTGGTTGGCAGCCATTGCACTTAACCAATATGCCACCAGGGTTTCCAAATACTGTATAAGACCACCATTATAAGAACTCGAGAAATAGTGTAAACAGAGAAGACAATATTCTTTGATGGTTACAAGAGGGGGGAAGGAGGGAGGGTAGGAAAGGGTATTTACTAAATAGATAGTAGGTAAAAAAAAAAAAAAATTTTTTTTTTTTTTTAACTAGGTGAAGGGAAAGACAACACACAATACCAATGAGGTCAGCACAACTGGACTAAACCAAAAGCAAAGAATTTTCCTGAATAAACTGAATGCTTCGAAGGCCAGCTTAGCAGTGGCGGGGGTTTCCAGACCATGGTTTCAGGGGACATCTAAGTCAATGGGCATAATAATATCTATTAAGAAAACATTCTGCATCCCACTTTGGAGAGTCGTGGCTGGGGTCTTAAACGCTAGCAAGGGGCCATCTAAGATGCATCAATTTGTCTGAACCCACCTGGACCAAATGCGAATGAAGAGTACCCAAGACACATGGTTATTACGAGCCCAAGAGACAGAAAGAGCCACATAAACCAGAGACTACATCAGCCTGAGACCAGAAGAACTAGATGGTGCCTGGCTACAACCGATGACTGCCCTGACAGGGAACACAACAGAGAACCCCTGAGGGAGCAGGAGAGCAGTGGGACGCACACCTCAAATTCTTGTAAAAAGACCAGATTTAATGGTCTGACTGAGACTAGAAGGACCCCAGCAGTCATGGCCCCCAAACTTTCTGTTGGCCCAGGACAGGAACCATTCCCAAAGCCAACTCATCAGACAGGGATTGGACTGGACAATGGGATGGAGGGGGATACTGGTTAGGAGTGAGCTTCTTGGATCAGGTGGGCACTTGAGACTATGTTGGCATCTCCTGTCTGGAGGGGAGATGAGAGGGTAGAGGAGGTTAGAAGCTGGTGAATGGACACGAAAACAGTGGAGGGAGGAAGTGGGTTGTCGCATTAGGGGCAGAGCAATTGGGCGTATCTAGCAAGGTGTATATAAGATTTTGTGTGAAAGGCTGACTTGATTTGTAAACTTTCACTTAAAGAACAATAAAAAATTTAAAGAAAAAATATGGATTCAGTTTTGAAACTGAATGGATAGCAGCTACAAGAGTTTTAAGGTGTAATAGAAGCCTAGTTTGCCTAGAAGAGATAGTTGGTGTTACTATATACATCAAAGACAATTGCGGTGAGGACTCAGGAGGTAAGGAGAGCCATCGCACTGGAGACGGAGCAGATGGCAAGAAGCAGCAGCAGACAACCAGCAGCAGCAGAACCAGGATATTGGCACAAGCCGGTGCTGGAGCCAACCCACGAAGCGAGAGTGCTATGTACCTTTGCACAGGAGGCTTCCTGGTAGAGTGAGGTGCCTTCGGGCACTTATCAGTGGAACTAGGCTTGCTGATCCATGGAACGAGAGAGCTGAGTGCCTTCTGGCTGAAGTTAACTGGTGGAGTGGGGTACCTCCAGGCACCTATCAGTGGACCTAAAGAGCTTTGGAACACTTGCCCCAGTAGGGCAGATGTGGGAGGTGAGGCCTGAAGGGCTGAGAGGCTAAGAAACCAGGAAGCAGAAGCTGAAGAGACAAGGAACACAGGAAGCGAAGCTGCTTCAGTCTCCGAGGGTATGTCCAGGACCTCTGGGGTCTCAAATGGGGGAGCCATGGCCTCTGGAGTTTCTAAGGGTGGAGTTGCCACTCAGATGGCCTAAGAGAATGGTGCGCCTAAAGCTGAGGGGGCAGATCTGCCGTGCCAGGGCTGAGGGGCCTCCGCTTAGAATCTGGAGAGTGTGGCCAATACCTAGAGTCTGCAGGCCAAGGCCATTGTTCTGCTAACTTACCTGGTGCCTGTTAGTCCTTCTTTACCTCCAATTTCTCCCGTTTGTAATGGAAATGTCTAGCTTGTGTCTGTTTCACCACTGCATTTTGGAAGCAGAAAACTTGTATTCTAGATTTCACAGATGAAGAGGAATTTTTGATTTCAGACTTGGAGTTGAATTAAGACTTTTGCTATGATATAATAGGGTGAATGTGTTTTACATGAGGCAAGGACAATGAATTTTGGGGGGCTAAAGGATGGTATGTCATGGATTGAATTGTATCCCCCCAAAATACGTGTATCAATTTGGCTAGGCCCTGACTCCCAGTATTGTGTGATTGCCCACCATTTTGTCATCTGAAGTGACTTTCCTATGTGTTGTAAATCCTATCTCTATAATGTTAATGAGATGGGATTAATTGCAGTTATGTTAATTAGGCAGGACTCAATCTACAAGATTAAGCCAATCTCTTTTGAGATGTAAAAGAGAGAAGTGAGCAGAGAGTCATGGGGACCTCATACCACCAAGAAAGCAGTGGCAGGAGCAGAGTGCATCGTTTGGACTCTAGATTCCTGCACTGAGGAGCTCCTAGACTAAGGGAAGATGATGACAAGGACCTTCCTCCAGAGCCAAAAGAGATAAAAAGGCATCATCTGTGTCATGGATTGAATTCTGTCCCCCAAAATATTGTCAACTTGGTTAGGCCATGATTCCCAGTATTGTGTGGTTGTCCTCCATTTTGTGATTGTAATTTTATATTAAGAGGACTAGGGTGGGATTGTAACACCACCCTTACCCAGCTCACCTCCCTCATCCAACTTAAAGGGAGTTTCCCTGGGGTGTGGTCTGCACCACCTTTTATCTCTCAAGAGATAAAAGGAAAGAGAAACAAGCAGAGTTGGGGACCTCATACTACCAAGAAAGCAGCAGCAGGAGCAGAGTGTGTCCTTTGGACACAGGGTCCCTGCGCCTGAGAAGCTCCTTGACCAGGGGAAGCCTTCCTCCAAAACCGACAGAGACAGAAAGCCTTCCCCTGGAGCCAACGCCTTGAATTTGGACTTGCAACCTACTAGACTGTGAGAAAATAAATTTCTCTCTGTTAAAGCCACCCACTTGTGGTATTTCTGTTATGGCAGCACTAGATGACTAAGATAGCCTGGAGCTGGCACACTGATTTCAGACTTCTAGCTTCTTAGACTGTGAGAGAATAAATTTCTCTTTGTTAAAGCCGTCTACTTGTAGTATTTTTGTTACAGTGGCACTGGACAACTAAGACACCTCCCCTTTCCATTGTTCCCTCTCATCATCAGGATCCTAAGCCTGATGACTGGTCAAATCATGCCAAACAGCAATTTTTTGTCTACACTCTTCAATCAGTAAGTTGGGGGGTATATCTGAAGGGCAGTCGCTACAAAGGCGAAATTTGTTATGAACGGAGGATTTGTTGGGACAATGTCGGTAAGAAGGGCTATAAAGGTCTGAGCCATAAGCACTCAGCGTCATAAACATTCTTGTCCTGTAAGAAGATGTGGAGCTAAAAGATATGTTGTTGGCAGTGGACTCAAAATGTCCCCAAAAATGCCATTCCAAGAAATCAATGAGGCTTTCCCCAGGCAAATTGATCTTCTCGATTAAACAGGCTCAGAGCAATGGGACATGAAGGCAAGGAGGCAAAACAGATCTGTCCACAGGACCAACCCACAAGCATATAGTAGGATCCGGATAACATTCATTCCATGCCCAGTCCTTAATCTCTTCCTCAGAGGTCAGCTGCTGATATTTACTAAGGATACCCAAGAAATCAGGAAAACAGGAAAGATCAAGAAGGTTTGGGTTAAGTTTTGCCAGGCCCAACTCTACTTGATTTATCTTTCTTGAGAAATTAGACTTTGAAAAAGTGAAAGAAGACCCCCATTTTATTTCCCTAATTTCCTTTATGCCCCTCTTTTCGTCCTGATCGCAACTGAGGCCGTTCACAATCCAGAGGTAACTGGGAAGCAGTCTGTCTGGCGGTTGTGTCAGCTAAAATATTCCCTTTAATTTCTTCGGTCTGGGAACATTTTTAGGTTGGTGTGCCTGACTTTTTCCAATAATAGCAAATGCCAGGAACTACTGATTGAGGAACCCTGGGTCTATTACCAAACCGGGGTTTTAGTCCTTTATTACAACCTGGAGATTGTAATTGTTGTAACTGTAATGCCATTAATTTATTCTGCCATGTTTTATCCTTCTGCTCCAATTCCCTAGCTCTTTGTTCTAAGGTTTGGGCTAATTTATGAGCCAAGATCAATTCTGAAGTTTCAGCATTTCCCAGTTTAATTGATGATGTCTAACTGAATCGGCCAGTTTGGGGTGGAGCCCTCCAAAAAAATAGAATTAAAAGAGATCTGGCTCCAGCATCTTCTAAATTTAACACTAATGATCCACAAAAAGTTTAGTTAAATAATCCCTATAGTTACAAACATTTTCATCTTTGTCCTGCTTATAAGGTTGAACCTTAGCCCAGTTTATCTTCTGGGGAAAAACCTTGGGGAAAAATTCACTAGATCTGCAGCAATAGCTTTAATCTAAGTTAGTAATTCTAGACCTGGGACATTAGGTTGTACAGCTAATGATTTCTCAGGTTTTTTCTATTTAGCCTCTTCTATGCACCTTTGATGGAGCCCTGGTGATGCAGTGGGTAAGAGCTTGGCTGGTAACCAAATTGGTAGCTCAAATTCACCAGCCACCCCTTGGAAACCCTATGGGGTGGTTCTACTCTGTCCTGTAGCTCGCTATGAGTCAGAATTGACTCGATGGCAATCATTTGGCTTTTTTTTTTTATCTACTTCGGAGCATCCCCAGGGTTCTAGTAACGTGTGTAATACATTACATAAATCTGCTCGTCCAGGTTCATAAGTTTCTGACAAAATCTTAAACTTCTGACAAAACTTTTGATGATCTTCGCAAGGGTCAAGAAATTCTTTAACAAGGGCATGAGGTTTCACTTTAGTCCAGGGAGCAAAAGCAACCTCAGGAGGTCTCCCCCTGCCTTTGGATATTTTATTTTGAACGGCATCTCAATTACTGTTTTAGTCTCTCTTGTAGCTACTAGTTTGGTTTCTTTTGAGGATTCCCTAGAGTAACAAGGAAGCTCACACAAAGTATTGTCAGGACAAGAAGGTATAGATGCATACAGAGAAGCAGCCTCCAGAGGAGCAGTGGGAGGAGGAGAAAATGCTGTCGTGACAGTAGAATTTTGGCATTGCAATTCTTTGTTTTGCTTGCCTGAACACTGTGTCTTGGAGTAGGCAAAACTATCATCATTTTGTCTCTGGGAAGCTTCCAAAAACAAATTAAAAGAGTCTTCCCACTGGTTCTGATTGGTCCAAGAACCTTTAGCCTCTAACTCGCTGCTCAGAAAAGTTAGTTTAGTGAGCTCAAAACTCCCCCAAACTGGCCAGGAATTTTCTGTAGTAAGCACGTGCTACCACCAAAGATACTGAACTGAAATGGGAGTCCCCGTTTCTGGCCATGTAAGTGGTGGGAGTCACAGAAGGAGGTCCGCTATGGTCTTTGGAGGTGGCATTCCCCATCTTACTAAACACTTGTACGTGCTGACAACCAAAGAGTGCTTTAAGCTTAATACACCTTCAGAGGAAAAAAAAGGAAACATTTGCGCAGGGAGTTATATTTTTCATCCACTAGATGGTGGACTTGTCATGCTCAAGATTTCTGCAAAATGTCCAGACCATGAAAAGAAACTGACCAAAAACTTAAAAGGTACACTGAGAACTTCAGCACCTTCAGGGTTTGAAAAAAATCTATGAGTATTTTGCTGCAGTTGAGATGTGTTCTCTTGTGGCATTTAAGAGGTTGACTTGTGCCCTTATTTTATTTATTCGTTTACTTTTGCAGCTTGTAAGACCGGAAAGCACCTCGGTAGACAGTCATTCAAATCATGAATTAGATTGTAAATGAGACCAAATGGGCAACACCTGCCCAAAATCGAAGGCAGAAAGGGTCAGAAAACCGGGATAAATGGAAACAGGGAACCTAAGGTGGAGAAGGGGAGACTGTTGACACATTATGGGGATTGCACCAATGTCACAAAACAATTTGTGTATAAACTGTTGAATGAGAAACTAATTTGCTCTGTACACTCTCACCTAAAGTGCACACACACGCATGCGAACACACACACACGCATGCGAACACACACACACACAAATCAAAACTCGTGAATTAGAAATAGGCAAACAGAAAACAAAAGAAAGATGAGTATGAATACACTTAACAGAATACAGCCAGTAAGTGGCAACTTCGTTAACACCCCAAATGTAGCTGAAAACACAATCCTCCAACAAACTTGTTCAGTAGCGAATGGGAAAGTGAAAGTTGAGAAATGGCTTTGATAAATACGAAAGATCCATGCCGAAATACCTGGGGCTCACTCTTGGGAGCACTCACGTCTGGACAGGTCCCAAGGGGTCCGAGAAAGCAAGAGCTTGTCAGTGCCTGACTCTGGTTTTTCAGCTCCTTCTGGTCCACTGGGGAAGACATCACCGAATCCCACCAAGACTATGCCAAATGTTGTAGAGAAAAGACTCTCCAATTCTGTTAAAGTAAAATAAAAGACATGTATTGAAGGCAGTGTGTCATTCGAATGGAGATAGTGAAAAACTCAGAGTTTGAAGCTCACAGATCCAAGGGAAGGGGTACAAATCACATATAGGCATAGTGTCACAGGAGGAGATAGAAAACACAATATTCTGATTGGTTTACAGTGACTGAGGTCAATCAATGGTGAGACAAAGCAAAGCATGATTTTTAGCATCACTGGTTACATTAATATAACTGGAATACATTGGCTAAAGGACAAAATTGCAAGGTATCTGCTTGCAGAGGGGGGGTCTCAGGACCGTCAAAAAATGATGACATGATGTTAGCATGACAGATACTGTCAGGAATAGGTTGTTAAACATTACGTCACTCAGAGTAAAAGATTTTCTGACGAGATCTAACACAAAGCGTTTCGATAAGGTTTGGTTACAGACCCCAGGACGCGTAGTATCCACATCCTTAGCCTGACCACAAAGAAAAGAATTTCGTTAATGACAGGGTTGGTTCCTAAGCAACAGGGTTTGAATTATGTGAAAGGTTATACTGAGCCTTAGCATTAGTTCAGCCATTTTACTTTAGGTCAAGTGCTTCTTTCGATTATATTTCCCACGTCATGCTTTAGGTTAAGTGAATACAAGTTGAAGACTGTATGTTTTCTTGGTGACTTTTTCTTTTTATAATTACTACATACCACCCCTTTATCCTACCAATCCTTCTTAACTTAAATTCTTATGCCTAATATTAATGTCTAATTCATTTATATTTATAGTGATTAATACACTTGGACTTCTTTCTACAAACTTATTTGGGTTTTTCTATTTACCATGCTTCCATTTTTCTTCTTTCTTACGTGCTAATCAATTCACTAATTTTCTCTCTGTAATTTTTTTATTCTGTATAGGTTTGGAAATTACACATTCTATTGTTCTTATTTTGGTGAATACCCTTAAGTATTTAGCATGCGTATCAGTAACGAAAAGTGCCTGAGTGGCACAAACAGCTTGCACTTGACTACTAACCTAAGTCACCCAGTGACCCTGTGGAAGAAAGGCCTGGTGATACACTTACATAAAGACTACAGCCGAGAAAACCCTATGGAACAGTTCTAGTCTGTAACACTTGGGGTTGCCATGAGACAGGGGCTGACTCAACGATAACTAACGATAACATCAGTAGTGGACTCTCGTCATATTCAGGAGAGCCATAATCATTTAAACAGCCTTTCTATATTTGGGTTATTGATTCCCCTCTCTAGTATATAAGTCAGACTCAAACTTTCTGCGTCCCTTGCAGCTAGGCTGCAGACCTATAACTTAGTCTCTGGTAACCAGAAGCACCTGTGAGAGTAGGCAATGTAAGCTATGCAAGCTATGCCTTTGCTTCCATTTTCCCGCTAGAGGAAGAGGAATTCAGCTCGCGGAGGTGGCGGTGGTTGCAAGATCGAGCTCCTGATGCAGAATTGACATTGATGCTGACAGCAGGGGCCAATGTAGAAAAGTTGAGCTCCTGCCATTTGGTGTTCCATGGGAGCAGTAGCAGTTTCTTTATCATGCTCATTCTGCTGCATGGTTTAGGGCACTTCTAGGACCTTAGCCAAAGCTTTGTTTTTCTAGGTCTTCCAATGACTCAGAGAGCTGCTGAATAGAATTTTAAGAAATTCCTTCATGGATTCTGTTAATGGCAGCAAAGAACCTAAACTATAATAACTTGTTAAAATCAAAAGTTAAGGAATATTTCGCTCCCCCTTCTGAATAAAAGGAGTCTACCACCAGACAAGTTGTGGAATGACATTAAGGACACCATCCATGAAGAAAGCAAGAGGTTGTTGAAAAGACAGGAAAGAAAGAAAAGACCAAGATGGATGTCAGAGGAGACTGTGAAACTTGCTCTTGGATGTCGAGCAGCTACAGGAAAAGGAAGAATTGATGAAGTTAAAGAACTGAACAGAAGATTTCAAAGGGCCTCTCGAGAAGACAAAGTATTATAATGACATGTGCAAAGAGCTGGAGATGGAAAACCAAAAGAGAAGAACACACTCGGCGTTTCTCAAGCTGAAAGAACTGAAGAAAAAATTCAAGTCTCGAGTTGCAATAGTAAAGGATTCTATGGGGAAAATATTAAATGATGCAGGAAGCATCAAAAAAAAGATGGAAGGAATACACAGAGTCATTGTACCAAAAGGAATTAGTCGATGTTCAACCATTTCAAAAGGCGGCATATGACTGGGAACCGATGGTACAGAAGGAAGAAGTCCAAGCTGCTCTGAAGGCATTGGTGAAAAACAAGGCTCCAGGAATTGATGGAATATCAATTGAGATGTTTCAACAAACAGATGCAGTGCTGGAAGTGCTCATTCTTCTATGCCAAGAAATACGGAAGACAGCTTCCTGGCCAACTGACTGGAAGAGATCCATATTTATGCCTATTCCCAAGAAAGGTGATCCAACTGAAAGTGGAAATTATAGAACAATATCATAAATATCACATGCAAGCAAAATTTTGCTGAAGATCATTCAAAAACAGCTGCAGCAGTATATTGACAGGGAACTTCCAGAAATTCAGGCTGGTTTCAGAAGAGGACGTGGAGCCAGGGATATCATTGCTAATGTCAGATGGATCCTGGTTGAAAGCAGAGAATACCAGAAGGATGATTACCTGTGTTTTATTGACTATGCAAAGACATTCGACTGTGTGGATCATAACAAATTATGTATAACATTGTGAAGAATGGGAATTCCAGAACACTTAATTGTGCTCATGAGGAATCTGTACATAGATCAAGAGGCAGTTGTATGGACAGAACAAGGGGATACTGATTGGTTTAAAACCAGGAAAGGCGTGCGCCAGGGTTGTATTCTTTCACCATACCTATTCAATCTGTATGCTGAGCAAATAATATGAGAAGCTGGACTATATGAAGAAGAACGGGGCATCAGGATTGGAGAAAGACTCACTAACAACCTGCATTATGCAGATGACACAACCTTGCTTGCTGAAAGTGATGAGGACTTGAAGCACTTACTAATGAAGATCAAAGACTACAGCCTTCAGTATGGATTGCACCTCAACATAAAGAAAACAAAAATCCTTACAACTGGACCAACGAGCAACATCATGATAAACAGAGACAACACTGAAGTTGTCAAGAATTTCATTTTACTTGGATCGACAATCAACAGCTATGGAAGCAGCAGTCAAGAAATCAAAACACACATTGCATTGGGTAAATCTGCTGCAAAGGACCTCTTCAAAGTGTTGAAGAGCAAAGATGTCACCTTGAAAACTAAGGTGCGCCTGAACCAAGCCATGGTATTTTCAATCACATCATATGCATGTGAAAGCTGAACAATGAATAAGGAAGACCGAAGAAGAGTTGACGCCTTTGAATTGTGGTGTTGGCGAAGAATATTGAATATACCATGGACTGCCAGAAGAATGAACAAATCTGTCTTGGAAGAAGTACAACCAGAATGCCCCTTAGAAGCAAGGATGGCGAGACTGCACCTTACACACTTTGGACATGTTGTCAGGAGGGATCAGTCTCTGGAGAAGGACATCATGCTTGGCAGAGTACGGGGTCAGCAGAAAAGAGCAAGACCCTCAATGAGGTGGAGTGGCACAGTGGCTGCAACAATGAGCTCCAGCATAATGACAATTGTAAGGATGGCTCAGGACCGGGCAGTGTTTCGTTCTGTTGCGCATAGGGTCACTGTGAGTCAGAACCGACTCGGTGGCACCTAACAACAACAACAACCCACCAACCACTGCTGTCGAGTCGATTATGACTCACAGTGACCCTATAGGACCGAGTAGAACTGTCCCATAGAGTTTCCAAGGAGCAACTGGTGGATTTGAACTGTGGACCTCTTGGTTAGCAGCCGTAGCACTTAACTGCTATTCCACCAGAGTTTCCAAAAATGGAGTTTAGAATGTTTTAATTCAGAACTCCTTAAAAAAAAAAAAAAAAAATTTTTTTTTTTTCCTGCTACCATCTACCATATTTTTAATGACTAATACTTTTATTTCACCTTGTTTTTACATTCTAAAATACTGGCTCTTAAAAAAGAATAATACTTGTTTGGATTAACCAGGATATTTGCTAATTTATTGGTTCACCCTTTCTTCTCCCATCTCACTTGTTCCTTTAGGGTTCAGTTTGTTTCTGGTTCAAGTATATCCTTTAATATTTCTTTCAATGAAGGACACTGAGTGCAAAATGTGAAAATGTATTTTGTCCTTCCTTTTGAAATATAGTCTAGCTAGGTATGGAATTTAGTTTCTCAGTTCTGGTTTCTCAACACTTTGAAGATATTTTCCAGCTTCTGTCACCTATTTTTGCTGATAAGTCTGATGACATGTCCCTGTCATTCCTTTTAGGGTAATTTGACTTCTTTCAGTGGTAATTTTTAACATTTTCTTACTGTGTTTGGTGTCCTGTAGTTTCACTGTTAATGTGTGGGTCTCAGTTTTTACAATTATTCTGCCTGAGACTTAGTGTCTACCTTTGATCCGATGATGACTCATGCTTTTCTTCAAATCTGAAAAATTCTCAGCCATGATCTCCATGAATAGTATCTCTTCTTCATTTTCTATTTTCTTTTCAATGAAACTTTTAGATCTATGTTGGATCTTCTAATTTTATCTTTTCAGTCTCTGAACTTTTGATTTTTTTATCTCCTTGTTTCTCTGTGCTGCTTTGGCAGTCTATTATATACGTTCTCCATGTATTTCAGACTCTTTATAAAGCTCATTTTTATAAGACAGGTAGAGGGTCAGTGGACTGACAGAGTGGCTGCAACAATGGGCTCAAGCTTAGCAGCAATTGTGAAGGGCTGGGCAGTGTTTCACTCAGTTGTACATAGCGTTACTATGAGTAGGAACTGACTCAACCACACCTAACAACAACAATGGGGATTATCTGGCTGAAAGGCATCAATAGTTGCCTACTTCCTACTTTCTTAGCTACTCTTCTTGGCTTCCAAGGCCCTCATGAATCCAGGCCTGCCATTTACTAGCTGGGTAACTCTGGGCACACTTCTGAGGGTACTGAAAACTGAAATGAGATAAAGGATACACAGTGCAGAGCAAGTGCCTGACATGTGGTAGTATCCAAAAACCCACTGCCATCAAGTAGATTCTGACTTACAGCGACTGTATAGGACACAGTACAACTGCCCCATAAGGTTTCTTAGCTTGTAATCTTTACGGAAGCAGACTGCCACATCTTTCTCCCCTGGGGCGGTTGGTGAGTTTGAACTGCTGACCTCTAGGTTAGTAGCCAAGCCCTTAACCACTGTTCCACCAGGGCTCTTAATGTAGTAGTATCCAAACCATACCAAACCCATGGCCACTGAGTTAATCCCAACTGAGACAGCGACCTATACGACAGAGTAAGAACTGCCCTGTAGAGTTTCCAAGGAGTCCTGGTGGATTTGAACTGGCAGCCTTTTGGTTAGCAGCTATAGCCACCACTACGCCACCAGGGTTTCCATATAGTAGTATAGGAAATAAAATTTGTTGTGATTGTCCAGCTCACAGCAATTCTGTATGATATCTGTCCTCAAACCATTTTAGACATGGCTTCTGCATAGAAACTTTCATCAATTTCAAGACCTTGCTTCTTTGACCATAGTGATTGGCTAAAACATGGTCACATGACTCTAACCCAACCAGTTAATCACTCCTTTCTCCTGTGCACTGGCTAGTGGATTAGAACCCTCGACCTTTCAGTTAGCAGCCCAGTGCTTAACCACTGTGCTACCAGGCCTCCTCTTCAAATCTGAAGTCAGGAATATTGGCTTTTTTCCTTTATCATTGCAGAGTACTTAAAATGTGTTAGTAGAGGTCTTGGTTGTAGTAAAGGAGAATGAAAGTGACCTGGAGAAAAGAGGAGGGAGGTAAGGATGGCAGACAGAAGGATTACTGACAACATTCAAGTTTCTAGTTTCACTGGTTTTGATGATATGGGACTTTACTTTCAGTAATATAAATTTCTTTTTTTTTTAATTGTGCTTTAGGTGAAAGTTTACAGCTCAAGTTAATTTCTCATACAAAAATTTATACACATATTGCTATTGGACCCTAGTTGCCATCCCTAAAATATGACAGCACACTCTGCCTTTCCACCCCGCATTTCCGGTGTCTGTTCAACCAGCTCCTATCCCCTTCTGTCTTCTCATCCCACCTGCATACAGGAGCTGCCCATTTAGACTTTTGTATCAACTTGAACTAAGAAGCACACTGTTCACGAGTATTATTTTATATTTTATAGTCCATCAATTCTATGTCTGAAGAATTGGCCTAGGGAATGGTTTCAGTTCTAGGTTAACAGAGAGCCCAAGGGCCATGTCTTTGGGGGTCCTCTAGTCTCAGTCAGACCATTAAGTCTGGTCTTTTTTATATGAATTTGAGTTCTGCACCACACTTTTGCTCTGTCAGGAACTCTCTGTTATGTTCCCTGTCAGGGTGGTCAATGGTGGTAGTCGGGCACCATCTAGTTCTTCTGGTCTCAGGTCAATGGAGTCTCTGGTTTATGTGGCCGTTTTGTCTCTTGGATTAATATTTTTCTTGTGTCTTTGGTGTTCTTCATTCTCCTTTGCTCCAGGTGGCTTGGGACCAATTGATGCATCTTAGATGGCCTCTCGCAAGCTTTTGAGACTCCCAGATGCCACCACCAAAGTGGGATGCAGAACATTTTCTTTGTTATGCCAATTGACCTAGATGTCCCCTGAAACCATGGTGCCCAGACACCTGCCCCTGCTACTCTGTCCCGCGAAGTGTTTGGTGTGTTCAGGAAACTTCTTAGCTTTTATTTTAGTCCCGTTGTGCTGACTTCCCGTGTGTTGCGTGTTCTCCTTCCCTTCACCTAAGATAATTCCTGTCTACTGTTCAGTTAGTGAATCCCCCTCACCCTCCCTCCCCACCCTTGTAATCATCAAAGAATGTTTTCTTTTGTTTGACTTTTTTCTTGAGTTCTTATAATAGCTGTCTCATACAATATTTGTCCTTTTTTGACTGATTTCACTCAGCATAATGCCTTCCAGATTTACCCATGTTGTGAGATATTTTTCAGACTCATCATTGTTCTTTATCTTTGCGTATGATTCCATTGTGTGTATATACCATAATTTGTTTATCCATTCATCTGTTTATGAGCACCTAGGGTTTTTCCGTCCTTTTCCTGTAGTGAATAGTGCTGCAATGAACATGGGTGTGCATGTATCTGTATGTGTAAAGGCTCTTATTTCTCTGCAATGTATGCCAAGAAGTGGGATTGCTGGATCGTATGGTACTTCTTTTTCTAGCTTTTTAAGGAAGAACGAAATCGATTTCCAAAGTGGCCGTACCATTTTACATTCCCACCAGCAGTGTATAAATGTTCCAGTCTCTCCACAACCTGCCCAACATTTACTAACTTGTGGTTTTTGGATTAATGCCAGCCTTGTTGGGGTGAGATGGTATCTCATTGCAGTTTTGGTTTGCATTTCTCTAATGGCTAATGATCGTGAGCATTTCCTCATGTATCTGTTAGCTGCCTGAATGCCTTATTTGGTGAAGTTCCTGTTCATTTCCTTTGCCCATTTTTAATTGGGTTATTTGTCTTTTTGTTGTTGAGGGTTTGCAGCAACTTGTAGATTTTAGAGATTGGCTCCTGATCAGATATGTCGTAGCCAAAAAATTTTTCCCAGTCTGTAGGCTGTCTTTTTAACTCTGGTGAAGTCTTCTGATGAGCATAAGTGTGTGATTTTTAGGAGTGCTCCCAGTCATCTAGTTTCTCTTCTGGTGTTTGTACATTGTTAGTTATGGTTTGTATTCTGTTTATGATATGTATTAGGGCTCCTAGCATTGTCCCTGTTTTTTCTTCCATGATCTTTATCATTTCAGATTTTATATTTAGTTCTTCGATCCATTTTGAGTTAGTTTTTGTACATGGTGTGAGGTACGGGTCTCGCTTCATTTTTTTTTTCTTTACATATGGATATGCAGTTATGCCAGCACCGTAAGTTAAAGAGGCTGTATTTTCCCCATATAATGGACTTCAGACCTTTGTCCAATATGAGATGCTCATAGTTAGAAGGATTTACATCTGGGTTCTCAATTCTGTTCCATTGGTCAATTCGTCATTGCATGAGTACCAGGCTGTTTTGATTATTATGGCGGTATAATATGGTCTAAAATTGGGTAGTGTGAGGCCTCCCACTTTGTTCTTCTTTTTCAATAATGCTTTGCTTATCCAGGGCCTCTCCCTTTTTCATATGAAGTTGGTGATTTACTTCTCCATCTTGTTAAAAAATGTTGTTGGAATTTGGATCAGGATTGCATTGTATCTGTAGATCGCTTTGGGTAGAATTGACATTTTTACAATGTTGAGTCTTCCTATCCATGAGCAAGTTATGTTTTTCCACTTACGTAGTTCTCTTGTTTTTTTGCAGTAGAGTCTTGTAGTTCTCTTTGTATAGGTCCTTTATGTCTCTGGTTAGATTTATTCCTAAGTATTTTATGTTCTTGGGGGCTACTGTAAATGGTATTGGTTTGGTGATTTCCTCTTTGAAGTTCTCTTTGTTAGTGTAGAGGAATCCAACTGATTTTTGTCAGTACTGTACATTTCTACATTTCTTTAATATTTGAGTATTTTATAATAAGCAGGAGAAATCATAAATTTTTTTAAAAAATCAGAATTCAACATGAATTTTATTTTGTTGCTCAATTCCTTACATTTTTTATTTCTGTGTTTTCAGAATAAATGGTTATTACCCTCTTGCCAGCTATGGAAATGTAGTTGCTGTAATATTAACATTAAGTTTGTACAACCATTCAGAGTTCCCACAGCCTTTCATGTCATCTTACTTGATTCTGGGAGATGAGCAGGCCAGGTAAGGTCAAGTTTAGATTTTACAAATGATGTTCAGAGTCAGGAAGGGTGAGAACCCAGCTAGGTCTTAAACATTCTCTAGCAAGAGAGGTTGGCGTTTACTATTCGGAAAGTTGTCAGATTTGGTGCATTATAAAACATATTCATTAATTGTTGGTAATTAGAAAAATTCAGAGGAGCCTGGAAAAGTTTTATTAGATCAATTACAAAACCTACAAAAATGCATACTTGGTCCATAATTTTAATTCATGTTCTCAAAAGCACTTTCATTTTCCCAAAAGTTAATCTTCACCATGTTCCTAATCAAGTTTCCACTGTGCTTTTAAATTCTAGAACTTTAATATAGAGGAAGGATGATTGGAGGGAATTTATTGACCTCTGACTAGACATCCACAGCGGTTAACAGGTTTATGTATGCATGAAGCTAAATTCTTAAGGTAGAATCCTGTAACCCACATAGCACATGGGTAATTATTTACAAAGGTGACCTGTAATTACAAAGTGCTTTAGTAATATTATCACAACTTTGATATGCAGAACTCAAATGCTTTCATAACAGTAACTCATTCACTTTCACTGAACAGATAAGGAGAGGTTGGAGGACAAATAGCATCCCTATTTTCTCCGCTGGAGTTGAAGTAAAGGGAAAGGCATGAGGTACTGAAGATAATACAAAGCAAGAGCAGTTGGACTTTCTTTGTAGTTTTGTCACGATTGTTGCATTCACTGTTATGAGAACGTCTGCATTTTAAGTAGAAAATGTAATTTATGACGACGAATATAATTTTAGGTAGAAATTGTTTCTAGAGCATCAAGACATGGATATGTCAAAGAATACTGGAAGGCTTGTACTATTAATCTGCATTGTTTTTGATCTTGCAGATTCTGATATTTTATTATGGGGCTAAGGATAAGCTTATTGTTATAAGTGAAGCATTATAATAATCTGACGGTTCTGGCGTAGATCCCCTTTCCTGCATCCAGACTGCTTTTAGACTCAAATCGATCCTCTAAATATAAAGTCTATCCCAAGAGATACAATTGATATGGGGAAAACGGGCCTTTTTAAAACAAAGTCTGACGTCACAGGTTCATGTTCTAACCATCTGTACCTTTTATTCACCAGGGGCCTTTTATTAACCAGGGGCTGGTGCCACCTGGGAGGACAGACACAAGCGCACAACAGTCTTCTGCCACACAATCCTGGAATGGTAACAGTGTGCAGCTACCTAAGAAAGAGAAGCAGTTTCAGAGCTGTGGGGTGGCTTGGAGGGGCTGGGGGGGGGGGGGTAGGAAGTTAGGAAGTGTATGTGTGTCTGGCAGGGTTAGGGAGTTATTCCTCTTCCCATCCAAGGACGATACTTATTAGAAATATTGCACATCGTTTTTTATATTTAATTGGTTTTTCTTGCGTGGGAGACAGAATCCTTCAGGTGCATAAGAATAAAGGGAGAAAAAAGAAGATAAGCAAGCCTGGCAGGGGGCCTTTACGAAAGGGGGACCACAGCCTTGCTTAGGATTGGGACTGCAAGCAAAAAAAAAAGGCTCAGGCGTCCACAACCTGTTTGGCTGCAAATACGCCTCCCTTCCTTCGGGAGAGCCAGCATCGTCCCCCTCCCCCTGGATTGCAGCCCCCAGGCATTACCTCACACCCTTCCAGTGCCCCTACACCTGGCCGTCCCACCCCCGGCTCCGCCACGTTCCCGACTCCCCCGCCCACGGCAGCCGCAGCTCCGCGCCCACCCCTCGCGACTTCCTCCTCCCCGCCTTCTCCCCCTCCGGCAGGCGCGGGGGACCACCGGGGAGCGCAACGGCGTAGCCAATGGGCGCTCAGCTTTCTCTGGCCTCTCCCCCGCGCGGCGGCCAATAGCGGCGGGCGGTGGTGGCAATGCTGCGGAGTGGAGTTTGGATGCCGCTGATGCCGCGGGCTGGAGCGGCGCTGCCGCGGGCTGGAGCGGCGCTGCCGCGGGCTGGAGCGGCGCTGCCGCGGGCTGGAGCGGCGCTGCCGCGGGGGCTGACGGGGTATTTCGGGAAGGGGGTGAGAGGAGGAGGAGGCGGCAGGGGCTGTGGCGGCCGCTCGGGCAGCCTGTGGAGACAACCGAGAAAAAGAGAAAGAAAGGAAGGAAGAGAGCGTGGAGTCCTTAGGAGGAGGAGGCGGGACCGGCCGGGCTCCTCACCTCTCTGCGGCGGCGGGCGGCCCGGGAGGCGGTTCCCCCCTGCCCGCGGGCTCCTCAGTTCAGCCGGCCGCCGACCCGCAGCCCCGGGCAGCTGCTGAGGCCACCGGGGTGGCAGCGGCGGGCCGGGGCGTCGGCGGAGGCTGGAGTGGGCGCGGCGGCGACCGCCATGGCGTTCCTCAGACTCCGCGACCAGGTAGGTGAGGGGCGACGGAGGGGCAGCGCTCCGACTGAGGAGGAAGGGAGGTAGGGCGGGCCGGCGACGTGGGCGGCTTGGACGCCTGCCCGGCGGGGTGGGTGTGCGGGAGGCAGGGGTCCCGCCTCGGGGACAGGCGTCTACACTCTCCGTCCGCGTGTGAATCGCTAGCGGCTACCCCCACCCGGTCTCCTTCAGTCCCGGGCTCCGTCCACCGCGCGGGGCCGCGCTGTCGGCCTGCGCCTCCTGTCGCCTGCCAGGTGAGGCTCAGGCCTGACAGGTGGCTTCCCGCAGGCGCGCGGAGCGGTGCGGGCGGCCGTGACCTAGGGTCACGACCTTGCTTGTATGCTTCGCTGGATGGATCCTGGTTCAGAGCAGGTGATTCTGCTTAGGTAGTAGTTATTCAACGTGCAGGTTGCCAGATTTGTTTTCTTTTGACATCTTGTGCACGTTCTTGGTTACTTGGCTTGGGAAGAGCTGGTCAGAGATTACCTGACTCGTGACTTTCTTGGCCTGAAAAAATATTTTGTATGTAGGAAGGAAATCGCAATGGTATCAGAATGATTCGTTTGTCTAAATACATAGGTAATGAGGCTTTCAGGAGATGCAGGCGCTTGCAGACGTTTGTATCTTTCCTTAAGGGAAAAAAAAGAAACATGAAATTTACCGAGTCGTAGGAAACTTATTAGTGCTGAGAACTTATTTTTGCTTTCCTCCCTTCCTTTTGTGAACAGAAGATAATTGGACAGATTTGAAGGAATAGTTAACTCGCATGCATTGGGAAATTATTCCATAAATCAGTACCTGTTTTGCAAAATAATGGGGGAAATTTTGAGATGTGCTTTTTAATATCGTTTCTTAGTGAATATTGTGCCTTGCGTTCTGAATCTAAGTAGTATGAATTCTCATTTCCTAAGTGAATTTTATGTTTAGGCTGGTGCTGAAGGTGTGTATCATTTGGTAGCAGAAGGGGTCTACTTGGTGCTGACATCATCTCAGGACATGATACTTTGAAAAACTGTTCAGTCAATCTTATGCCTTTTATTTCAAATTGTAGGACTGCGCTGTCCAGTACAGCCACTAGCCGGAAAACAAAAACAAACAAAAAAAAAACCTGTTGCCGTGGAGTCCATTCCGACTCATAGTGACCCTGTAGGACAGAGGAGAACTGCCCCCATAAGGTTTCCACGGAGCAGCTAGTGAATTCGAACTGCGGATCTTTTGGTTAGTATCATAGCTCTTAACCACTGTGTCACCAGCCACTAGTCACCTGTGGCAATGAACATTTAAGTTGATTAAAATTAAATCAATTTCAAAACTCACTTCCTCAGTCCTGCTAACCACATTTCAAGTGATCAGTAGCCACATGTGACTGTTAACTATCCTACTGGACAGCACAGATAATAGAAGATTTCTATCATCAGGGAAAGTTTTATTGGACAACACTGTTAAAGAATAACAAGCAAAGCTCAGTTGAAATAAAACAAATTGGTTTCTCTTTGGAAACTGATTCGTGTACAGTTATCTCACATTATACGCCAAGGGTGTGAAACTCAAAATCTAAATTTTCCTTGAATTTTTACCATTCTAAATAACTTTGTGTTCCCATAAGTAATGGTTGAGGTAACGATTGTTCGGTTTCTTTAGTTTCTAATCCTGTACTTTTGGGAAAGTTATTTTTATGATTTAAATCATTGTATGTGCTACAGTTTTGGTAAACTTTTAGGAGAGCATACTATTTTATTCACTGTCAGGTTTAAACAGAAATAGGATTGTGTTTTCAGTTGGTCATAAAATCCAGTTGCACCTTTGTGTACGGTATTTAGGAATTGCACTTATGAAGTGACTGTGATGCTAGTCCAGTTTTATATAATATTTAGTAATACTAAGTGGTAAAGTTGATCTGTTAAAACGTCACCTGTAAACTTGAGGGTGATTGGATAAGTTAATAAAATGGCCTGGCTCAGAGGGAGTAAAAGAACATTGAGGTTTACCTGTAAATCACTAAGCCATTGGCTTATCTGGTCTCTCTTTTGGAAGACATTGAGAAACGAGTTTAATTTTTAATTTTGCCTAGTTTAAACGGAATAACTGTTTTAGAAGTCGTCTCGTGTGTTGATACTTTACAGTTAGAAGTGATGGTAAAAGTCAAATGGAATATAAATACTATTTGAACTTTCTCATCTACAGAAAAAGCAGCTCAGCTAAGATGAATTATTTGGAGGAAAGCAGGATGAGGTCTGAATAAGTACAGGTGAGTTTTAAAGCTGGAAGTTACTTGACATAAATTTAGCTGAACAAAAGCATAAAACGAATTGGCTTCATTTACATTTGAGGCTGGAAGTAGTAGAATCTACTTTTCTAAATCTATTTCCGTATTCATCTTGTATTTTGTTTTCTTCTAGTTTTGAAAATACAGCCTATTATGTACAAGCTGTAGGTGGGTAGCAGTCATTTTTTCATTATGTGTTTAAGCATCAGGAGAGTTAGCGATGGTTTAAATATAAAATCAGTGAGCAAATAAAGCAGTTTGTTCAAATACCTAATCAGTAATCTGAATAAGAGAGCTTTCCTTCATCTTAGGCCAGTACCTAATTATGTGGGTAAAAGTTATTACTTACTACTGTGTATTAATTAGTGAAAATAATTTGAGACTTTTTAAACTAAAATTAATTTCTTATTCTTCGTAGAGTAGAAACATGAACTTTTCCCCAGATTATTTCGCTTTAGTTTACACAGCATGAATCTGTAACACTTCTAGGGTTTTATTCAACAGGTGTTGCTGTCAGTATTTTTCTCTTTGAAGTTAATAAAAATGTAATCCTACATGATTGCATTTAATTTATTAGTAGTGATTCATAGTACACTCATTATAATAAGAAAGATAGAAGATCTTTGTTTAGATCAGGGTTCACAAATTCACATGCCTATGGGGACTACAATAGGGAGTGATGTCCTCAGATCACGGCTTATAGGAGCAGGTATGTTACTTGCTGCCATTGTTAACTGTGCAGGTATGCCTAGTGTCTTTAGAACTCCTTTTTTTTTTTTTAAGGAATTCAGCACTCTGGATTCTTAATACAAAATCTCTTTGTATAAGAATTTAATGCTATGATTTTAAAAAGGGGCTTGTAGGGGACTAGCTTGCAACCTGTAGTTTTAATCAGCCTGAGAAAACAAAGTACTAAGTAAGATTCCTGTGAAAAAGTTTTCTTCAAGGTAAAATGACCAAATTGGTCATTGGTCATAAACTTTAAAAAATTGAGATATGATTTAGGTCACATATATTGAAAGCTATATATATTGACTCGTGGTGACCCCATGTGTGCAGAGTAGAACTGTGCTCCATAGGGTTTTCAAGGCTCTGACCTTTCAGAAGCAGATCACCAGGCCTGTCTTCTTAGGCTCGTTTCGATGGGTTTGGACCACCAACTTTTGGCTAGTAGTTGAGGGCTTAAACATTTGCGCCACCCAGGACTCTGAGGTGTAATTTATATAACGTGAAACTCACCATTTTAAAGTGTACAGTTCAGCGATTTTAAGTATATTCACAAAGTTGTGCAGTTATTACCACTGTCTAATTTCAGGTCATTTTCATTACTCTGAGAAGAAGCCCCATATCCCATTAGCAGTCACTCCCTATTCCCTCTTCCCTTCAGCCTCTGGCAATCACTAATCTACTATCTGTCTCTATGGATTTACTTATTCTGATTATTTCATATAAACAAAGTACTATAATATGGGGTTCTTTCTGTCTGACTTCCTTCATTTAACATACTATTTTTAAGGTTCACGTATGTCGTAGTATCAGTCATTTGGTCGTAAACTTTTATATTATGTTTCCATTGCCATCGAGTCGATTCCAACTCATAGTGACCCTATAGGACAGAGTAGAACTTCTCCATAGGGTTTCCAAGGAGTGGCCGGTGGATTCAAACTGCTCACCTTTTGGTTAGCAGCCTCTATAGCTCCGTATCATGTTTAAAACCAAACCCAGTGCTGTCGAGTCGATTCCGACTCATAGCGACCCTATAGGACAGAGCAGAACTGCCCCATAGAGTTCCCAGGGAGCACCAAGCAGATTCGAACTGCTGAGCCTTTGGTTAGCAGTCGTAGAACTTATCTCTATGCCACCAGGTTTCCATATCATGTTTAGGGGTTCCTAAAAAAGTTCCTATATTTGTATGCTATTTCACTGCTTTCTGTAGTGTTTGTTGATGTTGTTGTAAGGTGCTGTCAGGTCAGTTCTGACTCATAGTAACCCTACATACAACAGAACGAAACATATCTGGGCCTGCACCATCCTCATGATGGTTGTTATGCTTGAGCCCATTCTTGCAGCCACTGTGTCAGTCCATCTCATTAAGGGTCATCGTCTTTTTTGCTGGTCCTCCACTTTACCATGGCAGACAGGTTTCATCTGAGCTTCCAGGCTAAGACAGACTAGGAAGAAGGACCTGGCAGTCTACTTCTGAAAAGAATTAGCCGGTGAAAACCTTATGAATAGCAGCAGAACATTGTCTAATATAGTGCCAGAAGATGAGCCCCCCAGGTTGGAAGGCACTGAAAAGATGACTAGGGAAGAGCTGCCTCCTCAAAGTAGAGTCCACCTTAATGATGTGGATGGAGTTAAGCTTTCAGAACCTTCATTTCCTGATGTGGCACGATGTCTTACATCCTTTGGACATGTTATCAGGAGGGACCAGTACCTGGAGAAGGACATCATGCTTGGTAAAGAGAGGGTCAGCGAAAAAGAGGAAGACCCTCAGTGAGATAGATTGACACAGTGGCTGCAGCAATGGGCTCAACCATAAAAATGGTTCTGAGGATGGCGCAGGATTAGGCAGTGTTTCGTTTTGTAGTACATAGGGTCACTGTGAGTCAGAGCCGACTTCACGGCACCTAAGGACAACAATCACTTTACCAAGCATGATGTCCTTTTCGAGGGACTAGTCTCTCCTGATAACTTGTTCAAAATATGTGAGATGAAGTCTCATCGTCCTCCCTTCTAAGACGCATTCTGGCTGTACTTCTTCTAAGATGGATTTGTTCATTCTTTTGGAAGTCCATGGTATAGTCAATATTCTTTGCCGACACCGCAACTCAAAGGCATGTGTATACATAAAATGTATATATTGCATATATAATTTGGGATGTTGGTATGTATGTTTTCTGAATCTGTTTTATAACTGGAGTTAAACGTTGCAGTAGTACTAAAGGTGTGGGGCTCCCTTCTGGGCTAATGGTCATTAGGTGAGGATTCTTGATATGTTGAACGTTTTTATGAACAAACTTTTTAGTTACCTAGTGCTCCTATGACAGATACCATAAGTGGATGGCTTTAACAGGCAGAAATTTATTGTGTCAGAGTTTATGAGGCTAGAAGTCTGAATTCAGGGATCCAGCTCCAAGGGAAGGTTTTCTCTTTTTATCAGCTCTGGGGAAAGATCCTTGTCATCAATCTCCCCTTGGTCTAGGACCTTCTCAGTGCAGGGAACCTGGATCCAAAGGATGCACCCATTCTTGTCTCTTCTTTTCGCAATAATGAGGTGTGTCTCCTCTCTGCTCCCGTCTCTCTTTTGTATCTCAAAAGAGGCAACCCAACCCAGTAGATCGTGTCCTGCCTCATTAATATCATGTTGTTGTTGTTGTTAGGTGCCGTCGAGTCGGATCCGACTCATAGCAACCCTGTGCACAACAGAACGAAACACTGACCGGTCCTGTGCCATCCTTACAATCGTTGTTATGCTTGAGCTCATTGTTGCAGCCACTGTGTCAATCCACCTCGTTGAGGGTCTTCCTCTTTTCCGCTGACTCTGTACTCTGCCAAGCATGATGTCCTTCTCCAGGGACTGATCCCTCCTGACAACATGTCCAAAGTATGTAAGACACAGTCTCACCATCCTTGCTTCTAAGGAGCATTCTGGTTGTACTTCTTCTAAGACGGATTTGTTCATTCTTTTGGCAGTCCATGGTATATTCAATATTCTTCGCCAACACCACAATTCAAAGGCGTCAACTCTTCTTCAGTCTTCCTTATTCATTGTCAAGCTTTGACATGCATATGATGTGATTGAAAATACCATGGCTTGGGTCAGGCACACCTTAGTCTTCAAGGTGACATCTTTGCTCTTCAACACTTTGAAGAGGTCCTTTGCAGCAGATTCGCCCAATGCAATGTGTCTTTTGATTTCTTGACTGCTGCTTCCGTGGCTGTTGATTATGGAACCAAGTAAAATGAAATCCTTGACAACTTCAATCTTTTCTCCGTTTATCATGATGTTGCTCATTGGTCTAGTTGTTAGGATTTTTGTTTTCTTTATGTTGAAGGCTGTGGTCTTTGATCTTCATTAGTAAGTGCTTCAAGTCCTCTACACTTTCAGCAAGCAAGGTTGTGTCATCTGCATAACGCAGGTTGTTAATGAGCCTACTTCCAATCTTGATGCCCTGTTCTTCTTCATATAGTCCAGCTTCTCGTATTATTTGTTCAGCATACAGATTAAATAGGTATGGTGAAAGAATACAACCCTGCGGCACACCTTTCCTGATTTTAAACCAATCAGTATCCCCTTGTCCTGTCTGAACAACTGCCTCTTGATCTATATAAAGGTTCCTCATGAGCACAATTAAGTGTTCTGGAATTCCCATTCTTCGCAGTGTTATCCATAGTTTGTTATGACCCACACAGTCAAATGCCTTTGCATAATCAATAAAACACAGGTAAACATCCTTCTGGTATTCTCTGCTTTCAGCCAGGATCCATCTGACATAGCAGTTAGGATTTACAACACATAGGATAATCACATCAGATCACAAAATGGTGGGCAGTCACACAGTACTGGGAATCATGGCTTACCCAAGTTGACACACATTTTATGGGGGACACATTTCAATCCATAATAGTAGGGTTGGCATATCTCAGTGAGTAGAGAGAATAACTTAAGTACTATTTTAGTTAGTAAGTTCACAGTTGATCCAGTACCCACTAAGGGGTGGAACTTGTACTTTGAACTTTGTTTATGGAGGCACAGGGGAAGATGATCCTTGAAAAATCTTGTAATTTGGGATACAGAATGCATGAAGTGCCTGAAGAACACTGAGGCCCAGATACTGAGGTACTTTATATCAAGGGTACTCCTTTTCTGTTGGAGACTGTGGGACACCCAAGAGTACATTAGCTACTGTCTCTGCCCTTAAGGATCTTATTGGCTATGAGAGGAGAAAAGATATACATAAATACAGAGTGTGTGAGATACTTCCCATGAAAAGCGTTGTGGAGGTTGAAGACAAACATAAAACATTTTTTGAAAATGTAATGAACAAGTGTATTTTATGTTCCTAACTTTTTGGGTAAAAAAAAAAAAAAAAATTTTTTTTTTTTTTGTATAATACAAGGAAACCCTGGTGGTATAGTGGTTAAGGGCTATGGCTGCCAATCAAAAGGTTGGAAGTTCTAATCCACCAGGCGCTCCTTGGACACCCTATTGGGCAGTTCTACTCTGTCCTATAGGGTCACCATGAGTCGGAATCGGCTCGACGGCAACGACAGTTTTGGTATAATACAAGGTAGAACATGGTGAACTCTTTAAGAGATGTAGGTAAGTTGTTTCAGAATTCAGAAAGGAGCAGATGATCTGATCATGGACAGAGGGATACCGTCATGGTAGGGGAGGTATTTTAGGTTTACCTGGAAGTATTTGTAAAAAGCAGACAGTTGTGCATGGAAGCAACAAGAGGGAACCAAAAGGTCAAATCAGAAAGAGGATGGTGTGCCTATGTTGGGATAGTAAAGAGAGAGCCCTGATTGGTGCATGTAGTTGAGAAAGAACAGGAGATAAATTACCTAGGTTAACTGTGACTACATTATGAAGTACTTTAAATATCAGGCTAAGAAGTTTGGATTTGATTGGTAGGCAATGAGAAGTCATTATAGCTGTGCTTTCTTAGAGTCTGTGAAGGACTTGGAGAGAAATGTGCATATATGTACTTACTCAAGAGGGCCCATAACTTTTATTAGATTCTCCGAGGGGCCTATGACCCCTGAAAGTTAAATTACCACTATATTACAGGTTTTAGAAGAGTAGTTTACAAAAGACAGATAAACACCCAAGGCCAGTTAGGTGGCTATTGCTGTAATTCAGACTGTATGTAATATGTTTCAGTATAAACTGAGGACATTAAGTACTAAGCAAAAGTTTGAATAGAAGTGAGTATATCTTTAAAGGTCCCACATAGTCATATTAATGGCTCACTTATAAGTACAATTAGAGTGACTATCATATATTTTGGAAACCCCAGTGGCGTAGTAGTTAAGTGCTATGGCTGCTAACCAAAGGGCTGGCAGTTCGAATCCACCAGGTGCTCCTTGGAAACTCTATAGTGCAAGTTCTGCTCTGCCCTATAGGGTTGCTATGAGTCGGAATTGACTCGATGGCACAGGGTTTGGTTTTTTGTTTTTTTTTAATCATATATTTTTGTTGTCGTTATTTAGTCCCAGTAGGATAAATTAAACTTTATGAAAATGAAGTCAAACATTGATTATGGCAGTTAAAAAAGAATCAGATAATCCAGGTGTTTAGATTTGGGTTGTGTTAGGTTTTTCAGCATTTTATCTTATTATTTGGTTGTCATTATTCTAGTCTAACATAAAATTGATATTTAGTAAATGTACTCTGGGGTGAAGTGACCCTGGAAAAATGCTGTGTGTCTGGAGAGAGTAGTTTAGGATTAAGTCTTTTTGGTTTGGATAATATTCCTGGTAGACAGCCACATGAAAGCAAATCAGTCACACAGTAATACTTCTGATTCAAAACAAAATTTAATGAAATCTCCGGTTACTTAGTAATGTTTTAAACAGTTACTAGTATGTTGTGTGCAAATATAAAGTTAAAATGATTACAATTATCAAATACTTGAGGTTTTATTTCCACCATTCCCCATTCTTATTTATATGATAACTATCCTCCTTATGTGAAGCTCATTAAAAAAAAAAAGAAAAAATTACTAACATTCTTTTCTGTATTTGGTGATTGGCATAGAAAACAGTCTGGATGCAGTTATTACTTCACAGCTTTAGGGAAAAGGCCACTTAATTTATTAGTTTATTAACAACTTAAAGGTCAATCTTTTGTACAGATAACACTAAAACATGCAGCATAGGATAATTAAAATACTTAAAAAGTAAAATCAGGTAAGAAATATTTGTTCTAACTCTAAAATGAGAGTTATTACAATTGAGCGCTACATTTAACTTTATTTCCTGTTATCTAAGGTATAAAAAAAAGAGCGAGAGAGAGATTGATTTTATATTTTATAGTAGGGAGCACAAATTACTTTGGAGAGGTAGCCTCTTCCCTTGCATCAGTTTCTGGATTGAAAAATTTGATCACTTTTTCTTTTTCAGATAGCTTTGTTGAGATATATTCACCCACCATATAATTTACCAATTTAAATTATACAATTCAGTTCACAGAACTGAACAAGTATCATTACGATCAATTTTAGACCATTTTTATCATACCAAAAAGAAACCCCTCACCTCTAAGCTGTCACTCCCTAAATCCGTATCCTCTCCAGCTGTAGATGACCACTGAGCTGTTTTTGTCTCTGTAGATTAGCCTTTTCTGGATATTTTGTATAAATGGAATTAAATAACATATGTCCTTTGTGATTGTCTTCTTATCTTCGGAGATATATCTATTAAGATCCCTTTTTCATTTTTTAATTGGGTTATTCGTCTTCTTTTTATTGAGTTGTAGGAGTTCTTTATATATTCTAGATACAAGTCCATTATCAGATACAACGTTTATCAGATTTTTCTACCAGTCTGTAACCTGTCTTTTCACTTTTGTGATGGTGTCCTTGAAGCATAAAAGTATTTAATTTTGATTAAGCCCAATTTATTTTTGCTTTGGTTACTTGTTCGTTTGTTGTCATATCTAAGAAATAATTGCCTAATTCAAAGTCCTGAAGAGTGTAGTGGGTTGAACACTGGTCCTGAAAAAGACGTGTCCAAGTCCTTACCCGAGGATCCTGTAAATGTGATCTTACTTGGACAGAGGGTCTTTGTAGATGTAATTAAGGTAATGATCTCGGGATGAGATCACCCTGATTATCTTGGGCTCCAAATCCAGTGGAATGTCCTTGTAAGAGATAGAAAAGGAGAAGACTGAGAGACCTAGAAACACATGGGAGAAGGCAATGTGAAGATGAAGGCAGAGACTGAAATCACGTACCCCCAAGCCAAGGAACGACTGGAGCCTGAGATGCTGGAAGCGGCAAGAAAGAAGTCTCCCCTAAAACCTTTGGAGGGAGGGCAGCTCTGTGGACACCTTGATTTTAGACTTCTGGCCTCAGCTGTGAGAAAATTAATTTTTGCTGTAAGCTACCAAGTTGTAATTTGTTATGGCAGTCCTAGGAAACTAGTACAAAGAGTTGTACAGTTACAGCTCTTATATTTTGGTCTGTGATCCATTTTGAGTAAGTTTTACATATGCTATGAGGTAGTTTAACTTCATTTTTTTGTTTGTCTAGACTATTCTTTTCCCTTTAAATTGTCTTGGTATCCTTGTCAAAAATCAACTGACTGTAAATGTGAGGATTTATTTCTGGACTCTGAATTCTGTTCCACTGGGCTATATCAGTCCCATACTGTCTTAATTACTTGTAGCTTTGTAGTAAATTTGAAACTGAGAAGTGTGAGTCCCCCAACTTTATTCTTCTTTTTCAAGATTATTTTGTCTTTTCTGGGTTACTTGCATTTCCACGTAAATTTTAAGATCAGCTTGTTAATTTCTGCCAAAAAGGCTGTTGGACTTTGATGGGAATTGTATTGAATCTGTAGATCAGTTTGAGGAATACTGCCATCTTAGCAATATTGTCTTTCAGCCCATGAACATGGGGTGTCTTTCCATTTATTTAGTTTTTTTTTTTTAATTTCTTTCAATTTTCACCTAAGTTCTAATCTCTCTGACATTTGCTTATTTGATAATTCCAATTAGCTATCAGTCTGCCATTCCAAATTCAGCACAACTTTATTCATGCATTCATTTGATTGATTCGTTTATTGTACATTGAGTGCTATTCCAGACTCCAAAGGATACAAGAATGTGTTTGGAGAAATGTCTGGGGTAAGAATGGCTCTAACACAGAGGACCTGGCATGTCAACAGAGGACCCTCCTGGAGATATGCAGGGGCTGTATCACGAAGATCCTGTGAGCTAAGTTCTAAGGAGTTAGAACTTTATTCTGAAAGTAGTAGTGAGCCACTGAAAGATCTGAAGCAGGAAATCAGTGTCAGATGTGAATTTTGAACAAATCGTGAGGAAGGAGAGGTAGTATAGAATATATAGATTGATTTGAAAATGAAGCTGGAGGCTGGGGAACTGGTAGTTCTATCATTTGAAAAGAAAAGAAAGCCTGAAATAAGACACTGGCAGTGGAGCTCTGGTGGCACAGTGACTAAGAGCTACAGTGAACCATGGCTCCTAACCAAAAGGTTGGCAGTTCAAATCCACCAGCTGCTCCTTGGAAACACTGTGGGGAAGGTCTACTCTGTCCTACAGGGTTACTGAGTCGGAATTAACTCGATGACAATGTTGGTTTTTTGTTTTTTAAGTGGGGATAGATACATAGATTTTTAGGAAGTCAAAAATGGATAGTACTTGGTAACTGGATTATAGAGGCTGAAGGAGCAGGACAGTACCTCCATGATTCCTATGGTTTTGACCACGGCCTAGGTGGTTCTACATTGGAGAAGTGTTATAGTTGTTGTTAGTTGCCATCAAGTTGATTCCGACTCATGGCGACTCCATGTGTGCAAAGTAGAACTGGGTTTTCAAGGCTGTCATCTTTCATAAGCCGATCGTCAGGCCTGTCATCCAAGGCACATCTGGGTGAGTTCAAAGCGTCAGCCTTTTGGTTAGTAGTCGAGTGTTTTAACCTTCTGCACCACGTTGGGAATCCTAGGCGGTTAAATGTGAGGCTGGATTCAGAGAAAAGTGTTTTAGGTGATAATTAATGTGAATGAGGTCACTCAAGGAATGAGCAGAGCTCGTGGTCAATGAGAGTATAGTGGAGACTATAGGATGAGTAGAGGAAAGGAAACCTGAAATTAAGCTACAAGAGGTAGGAAGAAAGCTACAAGAGGCTGCTATTACAGGCCAAAGTAGGGAAGAATTAGCTCAATTTTTCATTATCGTTTAGTTTTCCTTTTATCTAGTACATTGTTTTAAACTTTAACATGAAAATTTTTTGTTTTGTTTTTCCCATTTGCCTCATGCTCTTTACTACCTAAGCCAGTGTTTCCTAACTTGGACATATATCGGAGTCACTTGGTGAGATTAAATGCAGATTCTTTGGGTCCTGGTAGACCTACTGAATGAGAATCACCTGGGATGACACCCTAGAATCTGTATTTTTTAAAAACTTCTGTGATAAAGACTTGCTCTTTACCAAGCTTGTTTCTTTTTATCCCTGATGCCAGCTAACTTATATTTACTAGTCCCTTTGGTGTTGGGGATGGCCATATGATTGAGATCTTTCCACAGGAAATTAAGCAGAAGTGTTGAGTGTCACTTTATCCATTGCAAATACGAAGCCCCCTTGATCGATCCTCTCTCTTTCCCACCTTCTGTCTGGCAGTTGTATGTATGACAGAGCAACATTGGAAACGAGGGGTCAAATAGAGCTGAGCACCTGTCAACCTGGGTCGTCTCCACCCTCCTCAAACTGATCATTAACACTGATTTTGGTCTTTCTGTATGCATGGATTAAAAATAAACTATTGTGTTATGCCACAGTTTTGGAATTTACCTATTATAACATCCACTGTTACATTAGCCAGTATGGTTTCTTAGATTACTATTTAAGGATCAGAGTTTGGGAACCCTTTGTCTATAATATTTGTATTTTTAAACTCATTTATATATGGCAGGGTAGTCTTCAGTTTCAAACAACGTATTGCATTAGGCAAATCTGCTGCAAAGACCTCTTTAAATTATTAAAAAACAAAGATGTCACTTTGGGGACTAAGGTGCACCTGACCCAAGCCATGGTATTTTCAGTTGCCTCATATACATGTGAAAACCGGACAATGAATAAGGAAGGCTGAGAAAGAACTGATGCCTTTGAAGTATGGTGTTGACGAAGAATATTTAATATACCATGAACTGACAGAAGAGCAGACAGATATGTCTTGGAAGAAGTAACAGCAAGAATACTCCCTAGAAGTGAGGATGGTGAGATCGTGTACTTTTGGCATGTTATCGGGAAGGACCAGTCCCTAGAGAAGGACATCATGCTTGGTAAAGTAGAGTGTCAGCAAAAAAGAAGACCCTCAACAAGATCTGTTGACACATGGCTACAACAACGGGCTTAAACATAGCAAGGATTGTGAGGATGGCGCGGTTACTGGGCAGTATTTCATTCTGTTGTACATAGGGTTGCTGTGAGTTGGAACTAACTCGATGGCACCTGACAACAATAGTCTTCAGTTGTTGACTTACAGGCCCTGTAGGTAAATATTGTATTTTTTTCTGTAATAATTTTAATGGAAATGGTTTTGTTAACATCCTGATAATTTTATTAAATGACAAACATTTGCATGCTTACTGCCTCCTGGTCTTTGATGCTGGGGATACATCTATATATAAAACAAAGGGTCTGCCTTCTGGTATGGAATAAGATGGACTTAGATAAGAGCAATTATCTTACCTGTACTTTGAAGCACCAAGGGAGAAGTGGCTAATTGAGCCCAAGGTGGAGTGGGTGGAGTCCTTCTTGATGTTTATATCCCTTATGTAATATTGTTCTCTTTTATACTTGTTGGACAGGAGTCATACATAACCTCTTTAAAATACCCCTTTAAATGAAAAAAAAAACAAACCTTTTTCCATTAAATCAATTCCAACTCATAGTGACCTTATAGGACAGAGTTTCCAAGGAGCGCCTGGTGGATTCCCTTTAGAAGATCAAAAACAAGTACATTTTTGGTAGATTTGTGTTACATGGGGTGTGCCGAACATGTGTCTTTTCTTAATCTCTATCACTAAGAAAATTATTTAAGAGAACTATAAATTTTAGTCTTGATGCAGATTATATTGTTAAATGTTCCCTGCAATTAACAAAGAAAAAAAATTAAAGAAAACCTTATTGATGATATTTACTCCTTCCCTTTTCCTCTGCAGGGAAATTTTGGATTGGGAATGGTGAAGTTCAGAAGGAACCTACTTTCTTCATAAACATGGTATGCTAAATCTGTGTAAGTTCCATAGGGTAAAATCACATAATTAATCAAACAGGACTTGGAAAGATATATCTATCTGTCTGGCCAAACCCATTGCTGTCCAGTTGATTCTGACATGACGACTCCATGTGTGTAGAGTAGAACTGCACCCTGTAGGATTTTCTTGGATGTAGTCTTTATGGAAGCAGATCGCCAGGTTTTTCTTCCGTAGTGCCACTGAGTGGGTCTGAACCTCCACCCTTGAGGTTAGTAGCTGTGTGTGTGTGTGTGTGTATGTGTAGATGGTTGCATGTGTAGATGAATAAACAGGAATCTTCTATATTGCATAGTTCTCTAAATGCTTAGGGATTTCCCCCAGTTTTAAAAGCTTACATGCTAGGCAGTGTGTGGTTGCAGTGTCAAACTGGATTGTTACCAGCGTGAGGAAAGTGTTCCTAGGAGAACTATAAAAGGCTGAGCAAGTGACAGCCACAACCTGGAGAAATAGACGTGGCATGTTCTTGGAGTTTGTTGGACTTGTTTGTTAACAACAGTTGGCTTTTAAAGAATATGTAAGCGACTGTAGCATCAGTAGGATAGAAACCAGGGGACTAGATCAGAGTAGCAAGTGTGGTATTAGTTAGGCAAGACAGATAAGTAGCCTAATCCAAGGTATGAGGAAGTAGTTAGAAACTAGCGTGTCTGTGAGAGCCTGCAGGACTCAAATAGGGAAGACGTCTGGGATCGAGAGACTTCAGTAAATGAGGCCAAGGAGCTATGTAACCTTGCAGACATACTCATGTGATCTTGTAGCAGGGACACTGAGAGAGAACCTGGTTAGAGTATTTCCTCATAGAGAAGCTAGTCAAGGGGGAAAATGAAATATGGGCTTTATGTCCTATAGAAATGTTTCTGGATGATTGTGTATATGTTCAGTAATGGCTAATCTACTCACTTAACAATGGATGAACTTGTTATTTTAAAGAAACTTACTGTAAATGATTTAAAATATGAAGTCCTTTAATAGAATAAGTGATCTTTTAGCTCATCTTTTATCATAAAACTGAATTTCTGTATATCACCTTCACTTAAATTTAGATACTCTGTTTGACTGTTACAGGTGATCACTACAGAGACTATTTTGCATGTTCTCGTGAATTACTGGAGTCCTGGTGCCGTAGTGGTTAAGAACCCAGCTGCTAACCAGAAGGTCGGCAGTTTGAATCTACCAGCCACTCCTTGGAAACGCTGTGAGGCAGTTCTGCTCTGTCCTGTTGGGTCCTTATGAGTCGGAATCGACTCGGCAGCCTCAAGTTTCAGGTTTGGTAAATTATTGGCTTTAGAACCACCTATGTATTGGCTGTGGAACTGTTGCTTTTTAAATGTTAGTAATTAACTCATTTGTATTTTCTCCTTACTGACAATATTTCACCTTCTAAGGCTTACAGATTCAATTAATGTCAAATGAACTCCTTACCTGCTCACCTTGTGCCTCTCTTTGCTCCTTGGAGCTGCAGTTCTGAACTTGAAATTTCTTTTCTCTGACCACAGCTTCTTTCATTCTTGGTTCTTCCAGTGAACCTGAACTTTGCTGTGTTAAGCCTACTTCACTTAGTTGCTCGGTTCAGTTTGGCCACAAACGGACCTCTGGAGAAGCCTTGACCTTTTGATTTGCACAGTCCTGGTTAGAGCAGTGTTTTTCAAAGTGTATGCACTGCTAAAGGGGCAAGGTGGGCAAACCTCACCTTTATCATTTCCTTGTCACCAGTCACTTACATGGCACTTTGTCTCTCTTACCCCAACCACCCAAAGTTAATCTAAACCTCATCCCTGGCCACCTAGGGCCAGCTCATTGGGTACCAGCCATAGGCTCAGAAGTCTGCACAACTCCCATCACTTCAGACCAGCTGGCCCCTCTCTCTCTCTGTCTCTCTCTCTCTCTCTGTGTCTGTCTGTCTCTCTCTCTCTCTCATCCCCTGGGACTAGCCTGTGCAGCCTTTCTCTGTCACCCAGCCGCCCAGACCTGGGTCTTCACAAATCTCTGTCCTGCTAGCCCCTGCTGGCTTATTACCCCCTATGGGTTTGCTGATTCTCTATAACTGCTTATAAAATTCATGGAAACTTTTTAATTTGTTGTTGTTGTGTGCTGAGTTGATTCCAACTCAGAGCAACCCTTTTGACAGAGTATAACCGCCCTGTAGGGTTTCCTAGGCTGTAATCTTCACCGGAGCAGATCGCCAGGTCTTTTCTCCTGCGGAACCACTGGGTGGGCTCAAACCACTGGTTAGCAGCAGAGAGCTTAATCATTGTGCCACTAGGGCTCCTTTATTTGTACCTACATTTACCCATTTATTGTAATCAGAAAGGATACAAGCAAAGAAAGACTTCAGACAAGGCCTGGGAGAGGGCCCTGTGGCGCAGCGCAGAGATAGTATCTGACTTTCATCTTTATCCTCCCATCTTGTCAACTGGGGATTATGTGCCTTATGATTTTATACATGGTGTCAGTTGATGAGGACTGAGGAGAGATGGCAGGAGATGAGACTAGGGGAGGAAGAGTATATAGGGGCAATTCTAAACTAAACTAAGGGGCTTGAAATTTATTACAGCTGTGGGGTGGCAGCCATTGGAAAAGTTTATTTAGAGTTTTGTCATTCAATTTGAGCCTTTAGGAACTAACTTTGCAAAGACTGGGCTCTAAATGCTTAGAGATGGCAATGACAAATCACAGGTTTTTTTCTGGAATTGGTCCTTTATTCTTTTGGGCAGTTAAAAGTTGTTTGTATCCAAGAAGGTACTTCCTTGCAGGCATGCAATATTTACGAATTTGTGACCGAGTGATGTATAGTATATGGAGAGAGAATCATGAGAGCTCTCTGTGAGGTTTGTAAAGCAAGAGTTTGAGAAAACCACTACTATAGGAGTCCCCGGCTGGTGCAAATGGTTAACGTGCTCAGCTCCTAACGGAAAGATTGAAGGTTGGAGTCCACCCAGAGGTGCTTTGGAAGAAAGGCCTGACAATCTTCTTACCAAAAAAAGAGCCATCGATAACCCTGTGGAGCACAGCTCTGCTCTGACATACGGGGGGTTGCCGTGAGTTGGAACTGACTGGACAGCAGCTGGTGTTTTGGTTTGTTATAGGCTGAACAGATTGCTTATTGTTTGTGTATATGGAGTGGGGTGTGTACTGAAAGCTTAAACATCCTCTGGCATCTTATTTGTTTATTTTTGACTGTTCAAGGAAGGCTGGGCTGATAATAGCAGTGCCTTTTAGTAGTTGACATTCAGGGAAGTGTTTGGCCTTTTACTTACTTGGTACCCACAGCTTTTTTTTTTTTTTTAAACCATAGGTAGGCTAGGTAAGAGGCTTTGTACTTGCTTCTTAGAAGAAATTTAAAAGCAGTAAATTGACTATCTTTAAATTTTTGCTACCAGTTCTTCACAGAAGTACAAAATGCAGAATCCCTGCCTGATTCCTTTGTAAACAATCCTTGTGATGGGTCAGCTTGCCAAGGGATGCTTTTTTCTTTTGGGTAATTTCTGGGGAATACCTTGCCTTGGATCACCCTTAGTTATTGCCCAAAGTTGCCTTCGGGAGTACAGGTGCTCTTTTCCCCCCTTATTCATAAAACCATTAAATTCTACAGTTTTCAGGAATTTAACGTTGTTTTCATGGAACTGATGTAAGTTAAAATTGAAACTGTGAGAGAATTTACCTATTTAGCCTTGAGCTGAAAATTTCCCAAAGAATAGGAGCCATAGTTTTGCCCACCACCAAACGTAGAACAAGTAATTTTGAATTTATGGACATGATTGTGTCATGGCCTTTCTAAATAGAAAAATATAAAATAACTTTCACTTAGAACATTGAATACTTCGATAATATCTTTACTGATATTGGTGAGAATATAGTGAAATTGGTCCCATTATACTTTTTTCTATTCGCCTTTTTTTTTTTAATTATGTTTTAGGTGAAAGTTTACAGAGCAAATTAGTTTCTTATTAAAGAATTAATACACAAGTTGTTTTAGGACATTGGGTGCCAAACCTTTGATGTGTCAACACTCCCCTTCACGCCGGGTTCCCTGTTTCCATTTGTTGAGTTGCCTGTCCCTTCCTGCTTTCTTATCTTTGCTTTTGGGCTGGTGTATTCATTTAGTCTCATAAACATGGTTAAATTATGCAGCCAGTTCCTCAAGTGTGTTATTGTTTGCCATATAGACTTGTCTAATCTTCAGCCTAAGAGCGAGCCTCTGGAGCACTTTTGTACTGAGTTAAAAGGGTATCTGGGGGCCATAGGCTTGTGGTTTCTCAAGGTTCTGTCACACCAGCAAGTCTGGTCTTTTTTTGTGTCTTTGAATTTGAATTTTGTTCTACATTTTTCTCCTGCTCTGTCCAGGACCCTGTGTTGTGATTCCTGTCAGAGCAGTTGGTGGTGGAAGCCGGGCACCATCTAGTTGTTCTGGGCTCAGCCTGGCAGAGATTGTGGTAGTTGTGGTCCATTAGTCCTTTGGACTAAACTTTCCCTTGTGTTTTGTTTTTTTAATAGACTGAGGTAATCCTGTTTATTTGTCTACGTGTTTATGGTGTCTCCCTGTACTGGAATGTGAACTTTAAGAGGACAGGGACCATGTGTCTTTTATATATTGCTGTATCCCTGTCATGGATTGAATTATATCCCCCTCAAAAATGTGTGTGTTTACTTCCTTAGGCCATGATTCCCAGTATTGTGTGGTTGTCCTCTATTTTGTGATTGTAATTTTATGTTAAAGAGGATTAGGGTGGGATTTTAACACCCTTACCAGGTCACATCCCTGATCCAGTATAAAGGAAGTTCCCCTGGGGTGTGGCCTGCACCACCTCTTATCTCTGAAGATATGAAAGGGAAGTAAGCAGAGAGTTGGGGACCTCCTACCACCAAGAATGCAGTGCCAGGAGCAGAGTGTGTCCTTTGGACCCAAGGTTCCTGTGTGAGATGCCTCCAGACCAGGGGAAGACTGATGACAAGGACCTTCCTCCAGAGCTGACAGAGAGAGAAAGCCTTCCTCTGGATCTGTGACCTGAATTTGGACTTGTAGCCTACTAGACAGTGAGAGAATGAATTTCTTTTTGTTAAACCCATGCACTTGTGATATTTCCGTTATGGCAGCACTGGGTGACTGAGACAATCCCTATCACCTATTGCAGTGCTTTGTGTATAGTGGACACTCAAGTAATTGCTGAATGAATTCTGATTTGCTGTGGCTCAGATGGTATCCTGACATGTATTGAAAAAGCACCTCAGGTTATTTTGGTGTGCACTCCTACGGTTGAGAAACCTTGGTCTATCTTCCCTCTAACGCATGTGAGATATAGAAGGTATCACTCTTGAAATTGGTAATCTCATTTCCCTAGTAGGAAAAGTTTAATTTGGTAATGTTATTCAAGTGTTGTTTGTAGGCGGAACTCAGAATGGACAATTGCATTCCATCATCAAATAGTTAAGTTTAGGAAAGGTGGGAAGATAGACCTAAAATTGAGTTTATTCCATTTTTTTTCTTTCTTTCTGTAAAAAAAAACAAAAAACAGGCAAGGTTAGACTTCCTAGATGGTTTTCCTTCAAAACACTACTTCTCAGTGTTGAGTAGGATAGGATTTTGCTTCTGGGGGACATTTTGACGTCTAGAGACGTTTTAGATCCCTTGTGACTCAGTGGTTAAACGATCAGCTGCTAACCAAGAGGTCAGCAGTTCAAATCCAGCCGCTCTGTGGGAGAAGGATGTGGTAGTCTGTTTCTGTAAAGACTACAGCCTTGAAGACCTGATGGGACAGTTTTACTCTATCTTATAGGGTCATTATGAGTGGAAATGGTCTCCACTGGCCTTAGGCTTTTTAGTTTTAATTTAAATATGCACATATCTTACATTTTAAAGGCTTGTTTGTATATGTAAGTCAGTAGTTTTCAAAGTGTAGTCCTTGAACCCTTAGGAGTAAAACCTGTTCATATTAATACTAAAATATTTTATGGCCTTTTCTCTGTGATGTTTGGATTAAAGATACAAAAGCAATGCTAAGTAAAACAGCTGATACCTTAGCAGGAAATCAAGGCAGTGGCACTGAATTGTCTATAGTGTGTGTTCTTCTCTCCTTCTCTGTCATGAATACTTCATGTCATACAGTTAAAAAAAAAAAAACCTCATTTTTCCTTCAGATTCTTTTTCAGTACAAATTAAATTTTACTACACTTGGCTCTAGAGTATCTGTGTGATAAAATGGGTATGTGCTGCAGAGGAAAAGAATTTGTGTGATTGAGTTGCTAGCTCAGCTACCCCTCTCCCCATTTTCATGTAATATCTTCTTTAATTGAAAGAACAACTGGAAAACCATGGTTATTCAGACTTGGGTATCTGGCAAACATTTCTTTGAAAATGAACAAAATGAACTTGTTACTAATGATAAAATTGGAGCGTTCAGGCAAAAGTTAGAATTTGGGGAAATCTGTATGGGCCACCTTGATAGCATTCTAGTAAAGACATTTGTGGTAATAATGATGGTAATAGTGATATTATATAACGAACTGTATCAACATTTGGAAGAACTGAATAACTCAGTAAACCAACACTTTCCAGATGGCGTTATGAAATCACACATAGGTAAAGATCCCATTCAAAGAGCAAGTTAGACAAGTGGATTTTGTGTGTGTGTGTGTGTGTGTGTGGTAAAATACGTATAACAAAACAATTGGCATTTCAACCATTTGTATGTGTACATTTCAGTGACATTTATTCACCATGCTGTGCACTTGTCATCCCTATCCATTTCCAAATTTTTTTGTTATCACCCTTAACAGAAGCTCCATACTCCTTAGGGAATAACTTTCCATTTTCCCCTCCCACCTGCCCTTAGTAAGCTCTAATAAACATTGGTCTCTATGCATTTGCCTGTTCTAGGTATTTTATATAGGTGGGTCATACAATATTGTCCAGTAGTGTCTGACTTAGTTCACTCAGTATAATCTTTTCAAGGTTCATCCATGTTTTAACATGTATCAGAACTTCATATTTCTTCATGCCTGAATTACTGCATTGTATGGATTTCCCACATATTATCCATTCATCTGTTGATGGATACTTAGGTTGTTTCCACTTTTTGGCAGTTGTTAACAATGCTCCCCCCACATGTCTGTCATTTTGTCGTACCGTGGGGGCTTGCGTGTTGCTGTGATGCTGGAAGCTCTGCCACTGGTATTCAGATACCAGCAGGGTCACCCATGGTGGACAGGTTTTAGTGGAGCTTCCATACTAAGACAGACTAGGAAAAGGACCTAGTGGTCTATTTCTGAAAAGAATTAGCCAGTGAAAGCCTTTTGTATAGCAGTGGAACATTGTCAGAGGCTGTCCCAGAAGATGAGCTGCCTCCTCAGAGTAAACTTAATGACGTAGATCGAGTCAAGCTTTTGGAACCTTCATTTCCTGATGTGGCACGATTCAAAATGAGAAGAAACAGCTGCGGACATCCATTAATAATCAGAACCTGGAATGTACAAAGTATGAATCTAGGAAAATTGGAAATCATAAAAAACAAAATAGAACACATAAACATCAATGTCCTAGGCGTTAGTGAGCTGAAAAGGACTGGTATTGGCCGTTTTGAATCGGACAATCATATGGTCTGCTATGCCAGCAGCAAAAACCTGAAGAGGAATAGCATTGCATTCATCATCAAAAAACATTTCAGGATCTATCCTGAAGTACAATGCTGTGAGTGGTAGGATAATATCCATACGCCTGCAAGGAAGGCCAGTTAACGTGACCTACTTTTCAAATTTACGCACCAACCGCTAAGGTCAAAGATGAAGAAACTAAAGATTTTTTTACCAAATTCAGCAACCTCAAACTGATTGAACATGCAGTCAGGATGCATCAATAATTACTGGTGTTTGGAATGCAAAAGGTGGAAATGAAGGATTGGTTGGTGGAAAATACGACCTCAGTGATAGAAATGATGCTGGAGATCACAGGATAGAATTTCGTAAGACCAATGACTTTTTCATTGCAAGTACGTTTTTTGAATAACATAAGTGGCGATTATACACACAGGCCTCACCAGATGGAATACACAGGAATCAAATCAACTACATTTGTGTAAAGAGATGATGGAGAAGCTCAGTATCATCAGTCAGAACAAAGGGGCCAACTGCAGAACAGACCATCAACTGTTCATATGTAAGTTCAAGTTGAAGCTGAAGAAAATTAGAACAAGTCCAGGAGAGCCAAAGTACAGGCTTGAGTATATCCCACCTGAGTTTAGAAACCATCTCGAGAATAGATTTGACACGTTGAACACTAATGACCAGACGAGTTGTGGAATGACATCAAGGACATCATATGTGAAGAAAGCAAGAGGTCATTAAAATGACAAGAAAGAAAAAAAAGACTATGATGGATGTCAAAAGAGACTCTGAAACTTGCTCTTGAACAACAGGTATCTAAAGCAAATGGAAGAAATGATGAAGTAAAAGAGCTGAACAGAAAATTTCAAAGGGTGGCTCCAGAAGACAAAGTAAAGTAATCTGGAGTTAGGAAACCAAAAGGGAAGAACATGCTGGACATTTCTCAAGCTGAAAGATCTGAAGAAAAAATTCAAGCCTGGAGATGCAATATTGAAGGTTTCTACAAGGAAAATATTAGTTGACACAGGAAGCATCAAAAGAAGATGGAAGGAATACACAGTCACTATACCAAAAAGAATTGGTCAACATTCAGCCATTTCAGGAGGTAGCATATGATCAGGAACCGATGGTACTGAAGGAAGAGGTTCAAGCTGCACTGAAGGTGTTGGCAGAAAAACAGGCTCCAGGAATTGATGGACTACCAATTGAGATGTTTCAGCAAACAGATGCAGTGCTGCAAGTGCTCACTTGTCTATGCCAAGAAATTTGGAAGACAGCTTCTTGCCCAGCCAACTGGAAGAGATCGGTATTTGTGCTCATTCCAAATAAAGGTGATCGAACTGAATGCAGAAATTATCCAACAGTATTATTAATATCACCCGCAAGTAAAATTTTGCTGAAAATCATTTAGAGTGAGCTGCAGCAGTATATCAACAGGGAACTGCCAGAAATTCAAGCCAGATTCAGAAGACGAGGTGGAAAGAGGGATATCATTGCTGATGTCAGATGAATCTTGGTTGAAGGCAGAGATAACCAGAAAAATGTTTACCTCTGTTTTACATTGAGTGTGCAGAGGCAGTTGACTGTGTGGATCATAACAAATTATGGATGATTGCCAAGGATGGGAATTCCTGAACACTTAAGTGTGCTCATGCAGAATCTGTACATAGATAAAGAGGCAGTCGTTGGAACTGAACAAGGGGATACTGCATTGTTCAAAGTCAGGAAAAGCGTGTGTCAGGGTTGTATGCTTTCACCATATTTATTCAATCTGTATGCTGAGGAAATAATCCGAAAAGATGGACCATATGAAGAAGAATGAGGCAACAGGATTGGAGGAAGACTCGTTAACAACCTGCAATATGCAGATGACAAAACCTTGCTTGCTGAAAGTGAAGAGGACTTGAAGCACTTCTTGATGAAGATCAAAGACTACAGCCTTCAGTATGGATTCCACCTCAACATAAAGAAAACAAAAATCCTCACAACTGGGCCAGTAAGCAGCATCATCATAAACAAAGATTGAAGTTGTCAAGGATTTCATTTTACTGGATCCATAATCAACACCCATGGAAGCAGCAGTCAGGAAATCAAAGGACACATTGGGTAAATCTGCTGCAAAAGACCTTTTTAAAGGGTTAAAAAGTAAAGATGTCACCCTGAAGACTAAGCTGGGCCTGACCCAAACCACGGTGTTTTAAATCGCATCTGCATGTGAAAGCTGAACAGTGAATAAGGAAGACTGAAGAAGAATCAATGCTTTGAATTAATGGTGTTGGCGAAGAATATTGATTATACCATGGACTGCCAGAGGAACGAACAAATCTGTCATGGAATAAGTACAACCAGAGTTCTCCTTGGAAGCAAGGATGGCAAGACTTCGTCTCTCATACTCTACTTTGAATATGTTATCAGGAAGGACCAGTCCCTGGACATCATGCTTGGTAAGGTGGACAGAGGGTCAGTGAAAGAGAGGAAGACCCTCAACGAGGTGGATTGACACAGTGGCTGCAACAGTGGGCTCAAACATAGCAACAATTGTTAGAATGGCACAGGACCACACCATTTTTCGTTCTGTTTTGCATAGGGTCACCATTAGTTGGAACCAACTCGACGTCATCTAACAACAACAATAATAATGCTCCAGTGAACATCGGTAAGCAGGACACTGAGACCCTGAGTCTTAGGCTGGGTTTTCTAGAGAAGCAAATCCAGTAAAGCGGATAAATACCTATAGAGAGAGATTTGTGTGACGGAAATGGCTAATGTGGTCGTAGAGGCTGGAATGTCCTAAATCCGTGGATCAGGCCGCAGGCTTCTCGTGAATCACATAGCTGCAGGGCTGGGGAACCCAAACTTGGCAGGCAAGATGGCAGGTAAGCTGGTAGCTCAAGTCCCAATAACTGGAGGTCAGACAAGCAGGAGCCAGCTGCAGAATCCAGAACAATCAGAAGTCCATGAGCCTTGCCAGAAAGTCTTCCTATATTGGTTGCAGACCACACCCCCAAGGAAACTCCCTTTCAACTGATTGGCTACTTACAGCAGATCCCATCGTTGAGGTGATTACATTATATCACATCTCATCGTGGAAGTGATTATATCATTATACAACTGCCAAACCACTGAGGGTCACAGCCCAGTCAGTTTGAAACACAACCATAATGATCACACCCTGCTTTCAAGTCTTTTGGGTAGGTATATACCTAATAGTGCAGTGGCGGAGTCATGTGGTAATTCTATGTTTAACTTTATGAGGAACCACCAGACTTTTCTACAGCAACTACACCATTTTACATTCCCACCAACAATTGATTAGGGTTCCAATTTTTCCATATCCTTACCAACAGTTGTCATCTCCCATTTTTCTGGTAATAGTTATCCTAGTGAGAGTGAAGTGCTGCTGTGGTTTTGATTTGTGTTTCCCTAATGATTAATGACGGGTTAAGCATCTTTTTTTCCCCTTAAGTTAAAATATTTTTTTGTTTATTGTACTTTAGGTGAAGATTTACAGAGCGAACTAGTTTCTCATTTAACAATACACATACTGTTCTGTGACATTGGTTGCCAACCCCACGACATGTCAACACTCTCCCCTTCTCAATCTTGGGTTCCCCATCACCAGCTTTCCTGTCCCCTGCTGCCTTCTTGTCCTTGCCCCTGGGGTGGTGTGCCCTGTTAAGTCTCCTTTTGTTTTATGGGCCTGTTTAATCTTTGGCTGATGGGTGAACCTCAGGAATGAGGACTTCATTACTGCGCTAAAAGTGTGGCTATACTCTCGGGGTTTCTCCAGTCTCTGTCAGGCCAATAAGTCTGGTCTTTTTTTGTGAGTTAGAATTTTGTCTTACATTTTCTCCAACTCTGTCTGGAACCCTTTGTTGTGACCCCTGTCAGAGCAGTTGGTGATGGTAGCAGGGTACCTACCATCTAGTTGTGCTGGACTCAGTCTGGTGGAGGCTGTGGTAGTTGTGTTCCATTAGTTCTTTGAGCTAATCTTTCCCTTGTGTCTTTGGTTTCCTTTATCCTCCCTTGTGTTGAGCACCTTTTTATGTGCTTATTGACTGTTTGTGTGTTCTTTAGAGAAATGTCTGTTCAAATCCTTTGCCTGTTTTTAAATTTGGTGGTTTGTTTTTTGTTGTTAAGTTGTAGGGGTTTTTTTTGTTTTGGTTTTTTTAATATTCTGGATACTAAACCCTTATCAGATATATGGTTCCTAAATATTTTCTTGGATCCTGTAGGTTGTTTCTTAACTTCCTTGATAAAATTCTTTGGAAGTTTTTAAATTTGGAGAACTGGATTTATCTGTTTTATCTTTTGTTACTGCTGTTTTTGGTGTTATATCTTAGAATCCATTGTCGGAAACTGGATCCCAAAGCGTGTTTTATTCTTACCATTTTAAGCTTTTAGTTCTGACATTTAGATCATTCATCTATTTTGAGTTAATTTTCATACATGGTGTGAGGTATGGGCCCAATGTCATTCTTTTGCATTCTTTTTCTCAACACCATTTATTGAAGACTATTCCCCAATTGAATACAATTGGCACCTTGTAAAAAAATCAGTTGACCGTAGAAAATGAATTTATTTCTGGGCTCCCAATTCTATTTAATTTGTTTATATCTTTGTCATTATACCAGTACCAAACTGTTTTGATTACTGTAGCTTTATACTAGTTTTTGAAACAGAGAAGTTTGAGTCCTCTTACTTTGTTTTTATTTTTCAGGGTTGCTTTGGCTATTCAGAGCCCCTTGCAGTTTCGTATGAATTGGAGGATTGACTTTTCCATTTCTGCCAAGAGACTGTTGGAATTTCTGTAAGGATTGCATTGAATCTGTTGATTGGTTTGAGTAGTATTGACATTTTAACAGTATTAAGAACGTGGAGTGTGTTTTTATTTATTGAGGTGTTTAATTTCTTTCCGCAATGTTTTATGGTGTTCAGTTAAAAGTCTTTGCCCTCCGTGGTTAAATTAATTCCTAGGTATTTTATTCTTTCAGATGTTTTTGTCTATGAAATAGTTTTCTTTTCCTTGCCTCTTTAAAATAATTTTTTTTTGTGTGTGGCTGAGAGTATATGCAGCAAAATATATACCAATTCAACACTTTCTGCAGGTACAATTTAGTGACATTAATTGCATTCTTTGAATTGTGCAACCATTCTCACCCTCCTTCTCTGAGATAATCCTCCCCCATAAGCATAAACCCTAAGACTCCTACATAATCTTTTGAATCGTGTTGTCAAGTTTGATTCCACATAAGTCTTCAAAGAACATAATGCTCAAGGCATTCTTTACTAGTTAAGCTAAAGTATTGTTTGGTTTTAAGAAGACTTCAGGGGATATTTTTGGTTTTAGGTTTAAACGTTATCTTAGGGTAGTAATTTCAGAAGTTTGTCCATCCCCCATGGCTCCACAAAGTCTGGAGTCTCTGAGAATTTAAAGTTGTGTTCTGCATTTTTCCCACTTTTGATCAGAATTCTTCTGTAGAATCTTGGATCAAAATGTTCAGTAATGGTAGTCAGGCACCATCCAGTTCTTCTGGTTGCCTGGCAAATGAGAGAGTTGTTCATGGACGCAATTATCCACACATTCCATTTCCACCTCCTGTGCCTGACTCTCCTTCTTCTCTTTCTCCTGGCAAGTAGTTACCAGTTGTTGTGCCTTGGATGGCAGATTGCAAGCTTTGAAGACCCCAGGCACTACACAGCAAACAAGGAGGTAGAACAAAAACACTAAACACAGTATTAGGCCAGTTAACTTGGATGTACCATGAAACCATGACCCTAAACTTCTGAACCAAGGAACCAAATCCCAGGAGGTATTTGGTTGTACAGAAGCAGCCTTAGCAGCTCCTCTCTTTTTGTTGTTGTTTTGTTGTTTTTGTAAACATATCTGTTGCACAACTTTTGCCAATTCAGCTTTTTACAGGTGTGCTTCTTAATGACAGCAGTTTGATTAATTGGCTGTGTAACCTTGACTTGAACGAATATAATTTTTCCATCACCATAACCCAAACCTTGGTTCCTTATAAGCAGTAACCCTCTTTTTTCCCCTGCTTCCTGCCCCAGTAGCCACTGAGAAACTTTGGTCTCTATACATTTGCCTTTTCTTATCTTTTTCTATAAGTAAGGTCATACAATATTTATCTTTTTTATGATCGACTTCTTTCACTCAGCGTAATGTCTTTAAGCTCCATCCATATTAAAGCATGTATCAAGACTTCATTTCTCTTACTGACTGAATGGTATTCCATTGTATGTATGCTCCACATTTTTGTTTATACATTCGTCTGTTGATGGGCATTTAGGTTGTTGTGGCTGTTCTAAATAGTGCTGCAATAAACATTGGTGTACAAGTCTCTCTTTGAGTCTCTGTTTTCAAGTCTTTGTGGTATATGCCTAGGAGTGGAGTTGCTGGGTTATCTGATACTGTTTTTAGTGTTTTGAGGAACTGCTACATTGTTTTCCACAGTGGTCCGTACCATTTTGCATTCCACCAGCAATGGATAATGGTTCCAATTTCCCCACATCCTCGCCCTGCCCATATTTGTTACTTTGGTTTTTTTTTTTAAGCCAACCTAAACAAACAAACAAAAACTCGTTGTCTTCGAGTAGATTCCAACTCATTGCAGCGCTATAGGACAAAATAGAACTACCTCATAGGGTTTGCAAGGAGCAATTGATGGATTCAAACTGCTGACCTTTTGGTTAGCAGCAGAGCTCTTAACCATTATGCCACCAGCCTGGGAGAAGTGAAGTGCACCCTCACTGTGATTTTGATTTGCATCTCTTGATGACTAATGATGTTGAGTATTTTTTCACGTCTTTGTTGGTCATTTGAATGTGTTTTTTTTGGTGAAATGTCTATTCAAGTCCTTTGCCCATTTTTTGATTGGGTTTTCTTTTTGTTGTTAGGTTGTTGAGACTTTATATGTATTTTGGGTTTTAGATTCTTCTCGAATATATGGCTTCCGAAGATATTCTCCTGGTTGATAGCTTGCCTTTTCACTTTTTGACAAAGTGTTTTGATGAACAGAAATCTTTCGTTTTTATGAGGTCCCATTTATCTATTTTACCTTTTGCTGTTTGTGCTTTTGGTATTGTATAGGTAATCCATTGTTCAAAACTAGGCCTGAAAGCATTGCCTCTGCATTTTCTTCTAACAATGTTATGGCTTTAGTTTTCACATTTAGGTTCTTACTCCATTTTGAATTTGTTTTTGTATATGCTGTGAGGCATGGATCCTGTTTCATTTTTTGCATATGGAAATTCAATTTTCCTAACACCATTTGTAGAGGAGACTTTTCTTTCCATATCGAGTGGAACTTAGTTAGCACCCTTATAAAAATCAGTTGATCGCAGATGTGTGGATTTATTTCTGGACTCTCAGTTCTATCCCATTGATTTGTGTGTCTGTTGTTACACTAGTACCAGACCATTCTGATTGCTGTAGCTGTATGATATGTTTTCTGTTGGTCAAGTTTTGATGTCCTATCAAAGAAGAATGTCCACAATTATCTGAAAAGGCTGTTTTGTATGAGTGGAGATTTTCTGCATGTTTTTGAATGAAGACAGTTTATTTCAACACATTAAATGAAGAAATGGCTGTGAGACACCAACTTTTTTCTTTTAATTCAGACATTAAAGAGTTTTGCAAAAATGTGAAACTGTGCTACTGTTTTCACAAAATTCTTTTGAAGATAATTATTTTCATAGAAAATTTATTTATGTTAATAGGTAAATGATATTTTATTATGAAAAGTATTTAAAAACAGTTTTTAAAAATGTTTAGTTTTAATTTGGAATACAGTAAACATTAGTAGATACAACCACATGAGCAAACTTCTTTGAGGACCTCAGTAATCTGTACATGTGGAAGGGTCCTCTTAACAACAATTTTTAAACCAGATAGTCTCCTAAGAGTTGTCCCTCAGATATTGTTGAACGTCAGTTTGTGTCTCTTGTTAGGTTGGTCTGCCATAGATTAGGCGATTGAATTGGGCTTTGGAAGAAAGTTTTGGCCTTTCATTTAAGACTTGAATATACTTTCAATATATAAAATATATGACAGAATTTAAATTGATGGTTACATTTTGACTTCATATGGCTAAAGAAAGTGTTACCTGCAGATCGAGTGGATAATTATATCTGGAAGAAAAAGGAAAGAATTTCAGAAAATGATGAATAAAAAATACTGAACTGTGAACTACAAATAATTGTGGAACAAGCATTATCTTAAACTGTTGGCATTGAGTGGATTCTGCCTCACAGCGACCCTAAGCATTATCTTAATGGGAATCTTAATTAGACAAAGAAGATTAGGTTTAGTAAATACCTTTAATGAAAGAGATTGCAAAGTATAAGAGAGGGGGTACAATAGGATTATTTTAATTACTGATAACACGACAGATTTACCCACCCATAAAGAAATAGAAATAATAGTTTATTTGTTTCTATGAACTAACTCTGTGTTTGAGTAAATTGTTGGTAGGTACTATGAAAGTTAATTGTGGGGAACATTTATGAGAACCTTACTGAAGGTAATTTAGAGAAGAGACTTCACAGATTTTTTTCTTTATCTGAATAAAATTAATCAGGATTACCTTGACGTACGGAGTCCTGATGGTGCAATGGTTAAGGACTCAGCTGCTACCTAAAAGCAATGAACAGTCTGAAAAGGAAATTTAGAAAACAATTCCATTTTCAGTGACATCTTAAATAATACGATACCAAGGAATTAATTTAACCAGGAAGGTGAAAAGAGTGTACACTGAAAACTATAGAAAAACGTCATTGAAAGAAATTAAAGAAGATCTGAATAAAGGGAGAGACACTTCTTGGATTTGAAGGCTTAGTATTGTTAAGATAGAAATACTACCCAAAGTGACGTAGAGATTCAACATGATTCCTATCAAAATGCCAATAGTCTTTATTGCAGAAGTAGAAAAGCGAATCCTCAAATTTATATGGAATTGCAATCTTGAAAAAGAACAACAAAGTAGGAGGACTCACACTTCTATTTCAAAGGGTATTATAAAGCTGTAGTAATCCAAACAGTCTGGTACCAGTATACAGATAGAGATAAGACCAACCAGGTAGAATTGGGAGTCCAGAAATAAATGCATGTATCTGTGGGCAACTGATGTTGAACTAGGGTGCCAAGTCCCTTCAGTGGGGGAAAAAATAGTCTCGTCAACAAATGATGCTGGGACCGTTGGATCTCTCTATGGACACGAATGAAGTTTGACTCATATCTCATACCATATATAAAGATTAAATCAAAATGGATCAATGACTAAGTGTAAAAACTAAAACCATGAAACTCTTAGAATAGGGGTAATGTTTCAGGACCTAGTTTTTGACAGTGGGTTCTTACATATGACACCAAAAGCATGAACAATAAAAGATAAAATAGATAAATTGGACTTCATCAAAATTAAAAGCTTCTGTGCATCAGAGAAATTTATCAAGGAAGTGAAGAAACAACCTACAGAATGGGAGAAAATATTTGGGAAGCATGTAATATCCAGAATATATATTAAGGCACAGTGGTTAAGAGCTAAGGCTACTAACCAAAAGTCGGCCATTCGAATCCACCAGTTGCTCTTTGGAAACCCTGTGGGGCAGTTCTCTTTTGTCCTATAGAATCGCTATCAGTCAGAATCAAATTGATGGCAACGGGTTTGGGTTTTATCAGTGGTGACTCAGTGGTAAAATTCTCAACCTCGATGTGGGAGACCCCTGTCTGTCAGTGGAGATTTGCTGAATATGATGCCGAATAGGTTTCCGTGGAGCTTCCAGACTAAGATGAACTAAGAAGAGAGGCCGGTGGCAATCTTCTGAAAAATCAGCTAATGAAAACCCTGTGGATCACAGTGGTCCATTCTGCAACCGATCATGTGAGTGGTTTAGGACTAGGCAGTATTTCATTCCGTTGTGCATGGGGTCTCCATGAATCAGAGGCGGACTCAACAACAGCTAACAGCAAGAACAACAGCAACAACTCAACAACAAAAAAACGAAGGACTCAGTTAAAAAATGGGCAAAGGACTTGACTAGACATTTCATCAAAGAACTATCCAAATGGGCAATAAGCATATGAAAAGATGCTCAAAGGCCATTAGTCATGGTTGTTAGTGGCCATTGAGTCAAGTTGCTAGCATTCCACCCTGACTTAGGGAGACCTCATCCACAACAGAATGAAATGCTGCCTGGTCTTGTGCCATCCCATCCCCATGATGAGTTGCAGATCGGCAGGCTTTTCTTCCTAGTCCATCTTAGTTGGGAAGCTCCACTGAAATGTATTCAGCATCATAGCAACACACAAGCCTCCGCTGACAGACAGGCAGTAGCTACACATGAGGTGCATTGGCCTGGAATCAAACCTGCGTCTCCTGCATGGAGGGCAAGAATTCTACCCCTGAACTGGCACTGCCCCCTTATAATGTTTCATAGCATCTTCAAATTTCGTGTCCTTGAAATTAAATTTATCATCTTCCTTTCTCCAAAAATTCTGTTACTCCCTGTGTTTCCCTCGTTGGTGAATGGTGCTATCTATCATCTGTTCAGTTCCAGAAGTCATAAATTCAAAAGTCATTCTTAACTCCTCCTTCCATCACCCTCCCATAGTCACTTGATTACTAAGTTCTGTTGATTCTGTCTTAATATCCTAGAAATCGTTTTGCTTCTTTCATCCCTTCTATGGTTCAGGTTCTTACTTGAACCATTGACTACTGCATCAGCCTCTTAATTGCCTTTCTGGACTTTAGGCTGACTCTTCGAACTTTCTTGTTAGTGTATTCAATTATTAATATTTCTAAGATACAAATTTGAATAGTCACACCCCTGGTTAAAATTTTCAATTATTGGCCATCACCTTCATGATAATAGTGGCATTAAATATAGCTGAGTGCATTACTTATTGCGGTGCAGTGAATTAATATGGCTCTTGTAGCCATGGTCTTTGTAACTCCCACCAAATGACTGGGTGAGACTATGCGAATGAGGTGCTGGTGGCCCACCAAAGGGATTGGTAAGTTTGCTAATAATATAAATAAGGTGCATGGCACCTTGTGGGGTTACAACCATGCAGATAGGTGTATGCAGCCCTAATGAGGGGATTGGTCAGTTTTTCCATCTGACTAGGCTTAAAATGAGCAATCCCAGAGGTGGGAAGAGAGGATTTCAACGCCACCAAGAAAGAAGAGTCAAGAGTGGAGTGCATCTTTTGGACCCGGGATCCTTGTGCTGAGATCCTCCTAGATCCAGGAGACAGACAGAGAGCTGTGACACCAGAGATGGTGAGAAACAGCCGCAGAGAAATGGTGGCAGCAGAGGCAGCCAGCAGAACCAGGAGACTGGCAGGAGACAGCGAGGTGGGCTTCCTAAGCCACAGAGCGATAGAACTGGCAGAGTGGGGTGCCTCCGGGTACATACCAGCAGAGCTAAAAGAGCTTTGTAACACTTACCTGAGCAGGGCAGAGGCCAAGGGGCCAGAGAAAGATGTGCCTGCAAAGACACTGAGAAGAGGCTGTCCTGATCAAAGAACACTATCCTGAGCATTCCCGAACCTGAATTGTAACCTGTTACTTCCCTAATAAACTCCATAATTATGAGTATTGTCTGTGAGTTCTTTGTGGCCATTGCAACAAATTATTAAACCCAGCAGTGGAGTAGAGAGTGCCTTGGGAGGGACAGTTGGTGTCATAATTGGTAAAAAGGTTGAAAGGTGGAGGCATGTCTGACTCCTGCCTGTGTAAGAACCAGCATGGGCTGTTGATTTTGATTCTCCTTCTCGTATGTGAAATTAGAGGAGGTCAGGTGCCCCGCCGTGCCATTTTTACACTTGTGTTGTCTGATTTTATTCTTTGAACAGTCCTTTGCTACTTTCCTGGTTGCACAGATGAGGAAATTGAGACCTAGATTTAAACCCAGGACTGTCTTGTTTTTAAAGTTTATGCTCTTAGGCACTTCCTTATGCTACTTATGTAGGACATTCCAGACCCCTTGTGTTGTGGCTCTTACCCACTTCTCTAGTGTCTACTTGACATTTTTTAAGGTAACTTCCTTGAGGGCAGAGATCATATCCCACACCAAGCATTTTCTTAAAACATAGTAGGCACTTGGCAAATGTTTGTTAAATGAGTGTTAAGCAGGGATGAATAGCAGGGGACAGTGAGACTAGCCCAGTGTAGAAAGACATGAAAGAGACATCTGAAGAAAAGGATTCCTCTGGCTGACCATGTTCATAAACGGTCAGACTTTGGGTTAAAGCAAAATAGTGAGAGGTAACGGAATGAGGGAAGTGAAATCCAGAAAGGGTGATTAAAAGAGAGAAACTTTGTTTTTGACTTGAATGAATTGTGTTCTAGGGTTGTAAGAACCTGAAAATGAAGCATCTAAATACCTTTTTATGTTTTTAGGACTTGTGGAATTAAAGAGAGAGATGCCTGAAAACTAGAGACAGAGAAGTGTATTTTTTAGAAAGGGGAAGAAGGAAGACTGTAGAGCTTGATATGGCCCTCAGGTGAGAGTCTAGAATAAATTACTTAAAGGATAAATTGTTTCCAGGAGAGGTGAAGCACTAATCATTAGGAAATAGCCTGAATTCATTAAGAAATTAACAAAACAGCCGAGCCTTCTTTTTTGCACATGGAGCCTGTTGTTTTCAGTCCATTGGGTGAGATGTAAAGTGTACTCATCAAAAGCACAGATGGCACAGATCATGGGATGGAGAGGCTGTTAGCTAGGATGGGCTAGATTCTGCGGTAGTAATAACCTCAAATTTTGGTGGTTAAAAACAAAAGAGATTTATTTTTTATTTAATATATTTTTGGTGGTTCCAATTCAATAGGTTTCACACGTATTTGTTAATGACATTGGTTACATTCCTTTTTTTCCCCCTATTGTTGCATAAGGTGTATTTGTTTTTACAAAAGTAGGATAACTGTAACAACACTGATCTACCATGCCTGATATGGTCAGTGTGCCCCATCCGTATTTCCTGGGACCACAATATCATTTTTAAAATTTTATATTATTGTTGAGAATATGTACAGCAAAACATACACCAATTCACCACAATTCAGTAACATCGATTACATTCTTCGAGTTGTGTAACTATTCTCACTCTCCTTTTCGTTTCTAAGTTGTTCCTCCCACGTTAACATAAACTCACTGCCCCCTAAAGTTCCTACCTGATGTTTTGAGTTGCTGTTGTTACTTTGATCCCATATAGTCCTTCAAAGAGCACAGTGCTCAAAACACATTTTTTACTAGTTAGACTAGACTATTGTTTAGTTTTAGGAAGACTTCAGGAGATTTTTTGGTTTAAGGTTTAAAGATTATCTCAGAGCATTAGTTTCAGGGATTCATTCAGCCTCCATTGCTCCAGAAAGTCTGGACTCCATGAGAACTTTAAATTCTTTTCTGCATTTACCCTGTTTTGATCAGGATTCTTCTATAGACTCTGCTCAAAATGTTCAGCCATAGTAGCTGGGCACCATCCAGTTCTTACGATTTCATGGAAACCTAAAAAAAAAAAACAAAACCCTGCTGCCCTCAAGTCTATTCTGACTGATAGCAACCCTGTAGGACAAAGTAGAACTGCCTCATAAGATTTCCAAGGAGTGGCTGGTAGATTTCAATTGCCAGCCTTTTTGGTTAGCAGCTAAGCTCTTAACCACTGCCCCACCAGTTAGTCATGGAGGCAGTTAGCAACATATTCCATATCTCCTCCTGTTCCTTATTCTACTTCTTCCTCTGTTGCTCCAGGTGAATAGAGACCAATTGTGTGCCTTGGATGACCACTTGCAAGCTTTTAAGAACCCAGGCACTATGCAAGGAACCAGGAGGTAGAAGAGAAGCACTAAACATGTTATTAGGCCACTTAACTGGGATGTCATGTGAAACTGCGACTCATGGTGACCCAGTATATGCAGAGTAGAACTTCTCCACAGGGTTTTCAAGACTGTGACCTTTCTGAAGCAGATCACCAGGCCTATCCTTCGAGGTACCTCTAAGTGGGTTCGAACTGCCAATCTTTCAGCTAGCAGTCAAGGACTTAATCGTTTGCATCACCCAGGGACTCCTGAGACATTGTACCCACTGTTTTTAATGACCTCAGGAGATGGTGAATTTTACCTCTCTGGGTAATCTCTCTGGAATAAACCAGAGTTTTTTTTTTATCTTTAGCTTTAAGGCCGTAGAACCCACCATACATTGGGCCACCTCACAGGAAACTGATGCAAGAGAACAGGAGACATTCAATGAGAGTTTTCTTTCTTGGTGTTTCAGGAGAACTAGAAAGAATCACAGCCTTTCCTTAATGTTGATGTATTTATTGAGGAGGAAAGAAATTATGTAACAGGGAAGTGTGGGGCACTGTTTGAGAACTTGGTCTTATCTGGCTAGTTATGGAACGTTCTTATGCCTTGTTGTTTAAGGATTTCTTTTTTATTTTTCAGGATTTGTTTTCAGGAGGAAAGGAAGACATCTCAGGATCCCATTTTGAGGGTCTTTTGGCTACATATTCACTGTCAGAACATTTTCTCCAAGAGTCCTGGGCCAGACACCTGGATTTCCAGATGGGTTTTGTAGTCAAGGAGATTTTAGAGAGGGGAGGTGTTTCAGTTACGTAGAAAAGTTCAGTTATCTAAAGAATTTATTTTATAAAATACCACAAAACTTTGTGACTTAAAACAACAGCAATTTATTATTTTTCATGATTTTGTGGACTGACTAGTATCGACTGAGTGGTTTTGTTCCACATGGTATAGCTGAGGTCACTCATGGGCTACATTTAGCTGGAAGCCTGGCTTGGACTAGGACATCTAAGATGGCCTCTCATCCTCTAATACCTCTCACCATTCGGTAATCTAGCCCAAGTTTCTTCACACCATGGCATTTAGCTTCCAAGAAGGAACATTTCAAGAGGACAAGCCCCAATATGCAAGCACTAACGAAGCCTCTGCTGGCATCATTTTGCTAATGTCTCATTGGCCAAAGCAAATCACATGATCAAGTCCAGAGTCAGTGTGGGAGGGGGCTACACAAGGGTGCAAACACCAGGAGGTTTTGTTCACTGGAGACCACCACTATAACAATTTACCACAAGTGAGCAGGGCAGTTTTGCACACTGGGTCTCCTCAGTTGTCAGTGCTTAGGTATGGATGCGTAACCTAAGATTTGGTCCTTGACTTTGAAATTCCAGAAACTCTGTGTGATTAGGGGTTCATGCTTAGCCCCATGCCTTTATCTGAAATTGTCTCTCATCATCACTCGAAGATGTGAATTTAGGTTGTCGTAGTTTTATCTCAAGACTCTGTCTTGGCCACAGGTGGTTGAACCAGAGTGGACACCTGACCTATGACTCTGTTGGCTGAGCTGGCCCAATTGGACTTTCTCCTATGACTTTTGAATGGGAATACTGAGAGACTAAGACCCAAACTGGTGAAGAGATTATAGAAGATCTCCTAGATACTCTAAAATGAGTTTGGAAGAATATCTAAACTCCTGAGATGACTAGAAAATGAGACTGCTAAACCATAGTTATTAAGAGATTGGCTGCTAACCAAAAGGTTGGCAGTTTGAATCCACCAGCTGCTTCTTGGAGACCCTATGGGCAGTTCTACTTTGTCCTATAGGGTCGCTATGAGTTGGAATCAACTTGATGGCAACAGGTATTCACTAGTGGATATATGTTTTTGCTCATTATGCTCCATGACAATATCTAGCTGCAAGGGAGGCTGGGAAATGTAATCTCTAGCTGAGTAGCCATGCACCCAACTACTATGGAAGAAGGAGAAAATGTATTTTAGTGAACACTTAGTTGCTGCCTCCTTCCCCCCAACCCCTTCCCCACACAACATAGTGTTCAATTCATGGTTACCTTTCAGAAGGGAGAAAGACAAGAGTGTATTTCGAGGGAGTAAACAGGATGATGAAGGCCTCAAAATCAGGTCATAAGCAGATTGGTTGAAAACTTGGGGATTGTTATAGTGAATATTTAGAAAATGAAATGGCTGCCTTTGAATGTTGTACGTGCAAAAAGAGGTAAAGGTTATTCTCTAAAGGCTCCAGGAGTAAATATAATAAGAGGAAGCTAACCAGTAACCAGTTGCCATCAAGTCAGTTCTTGACTCATGGCTCAGAGAAATGTATTTATGTTCATTAAAAGAAAAGAAGATTCTAGCAGAGTTGTCCAGAATGATTTACACCTCAGGTACGTTGTGAACTAGAAGAGACCAAAAACAACAACAAAAAAAATCATTTATTGAGTACCTATTATGTGCTCAGCACTATTGAGGCACTTTCACAGATTTGTTGCTTCCAACTCTGAGAGTCTGTTGCAACTCCACATACTTTTCTCCAAACCCTATTTTTTGTGACTTACTGACAAGCCTGCAAAGAACATACATGAGTTAAATTTGTGGGGTAGAACATCCTATGGGGGGAGACCCTGGAGGGTGTTGTGTATGTTCAATGTTGTGGGTTCTGTGGTGGATGGAGAAAGTTGGCCAGGGTGGGGAAAGAAGTTATTTTCTGATTCTCAGCAGAAACCTGAGATCTTCCAGAAGGGGTTATATCGTCCTGACCAGCATAACTTTGTGGTGGCCCTCATGTCTGCCGTGTTACCACATTGGTGAGCCTAGAGAATGCTGCCAAGAAGTGTGAGAGGGCTGCTCTGAAAGCTCAAATGTCCAGTGTCTTCCACACACCTTTTGTAGGTACTAGTGGGAGACAAGATGCCTTTCCTGATATGAGTTCCAGGTTCTTTACTGGAGTCTACAAGAGTGCTTTGTTATTCCTTGTACTTCTGGATCCAAAGTTCTAAGGGAACGGAGGGGCCCCCAAATCTGCAATTCACATGAACAAATTAAAGGGACAGAGTAACAGGAAATGGGCCAGGGCGCAGAAACAAAGACATTCCCCAGAACAATGGGGCAGGGTATCAGAAACTAGCCCACAAACTTCTTTAAAGTTGTCTCTCAGAAGCAACCGGATGAAATGAGCCCCAGAAACATGCGTAGAACATCCACCTGTGACCGCTGTGTGACCTTTCACCAGGGGCAGTGAAGGGCTGCAGCCGCAGCTGGGGAATCAAACTCAGGGAGTGAGAAACTGCACAGTCATGACACCCCATAAGTCCTACTATGAATCCCAGAGGCCTATGGGACAGGAGCCATCTTAGAAAGCAGCTGCACGTGCACCTTAGGTAGCCTATCCCCACCCAAAACGGGCTAGTTGTCGGAAAATCCCGCCTATGCCCCTGAATAAACATGAATCTTTTTTCCGCTCAAGTATTTTTTTAAAATAATTTTTACTGTGCTTTAAGTGAAAGTTTACAAATCAAGTCAGTCTTTCACATGTAAGCTTATATACACCTTACTCCATACTCCCACTTACTGTCCCCGAGTCAGCTCACTCCCTCCTTCCAGCCTCTGCTTTCGTGATGGTTTTGTCAGTTTCTAACCCTCTCTACCCTCCTATCTCCCCTCCAGACAGGAGATGCCATCACAGTCTCAAGTGTCCACCTGATACCAGTAGCTCACTCTTCATCAGCATCTCTTTCCAACCCATTGTCCAGTCACTTCCATGTCTGATGAGTTGTCTTCAGGAATGGTTCCTGTCCTGGGCCAACAGAAGGTTTGAGGACCATGACTGCCGGGATTCTTCTAGTCTCAGGCCATTAAGTCTGGTCGTTTTATGAGAATTTGGGGTCTGCATCCCACTGTTCTCGTGCTCCCTCAGGGGTTCTCTGTTGTGCTCCCTGTCAGGGCAGTCATCGGTTGTGGCCGGGCACCATCTAGTTCTTCAGGCCTCAGGATGATGTAAGTCTCTGGTTCATGTGGCCCTTTCTGTCTCTTGGGCTCGTAGTTATTGTGTGACCTTGGTCTTTCTTCATTCTCCTTTGATCCAGGTGGGTTGAGACCAATTGATGCATCTTAGATGGCTGCTTGTTAGCATTTAAGACCCCAGATGCCACATTTCAAAGTGGGATGCAGAATGTTTTCATAATAGAATTATTTTGCCAATTGACTAGAAGTCCCCTTAAGCCATAGTCCCCAAACCCCCACCCCCCTTGCTCCGCTGACCTTCGAAGCATTGAGTTTATCCTGGAAACTTCTTTGCTTTTGATCCAGTCCAGTTGCCGCTCAAGTATTTTTAAAAACCCTTGCAAGTCCTTCGTTCTGTGAGATGGGGGTAAGCGTTGCCTAGGCCTTCCTTATCTCTGCTTGCAAGCCGCTTCAATAAAGCTTTGCTGGTGTGCCTTACCTACTCCCATTCTTGACCAGCGAGAGGCAAGAACCTTATTTAATTAAAGGCATAGAGACTCTGGCGACAGTTCTGAATCTCCTAAATATTTCTACTTGTTTCTCTTTAATTGAACACTCACCTCGGTCAATCCTAAGCTCTAATGTTATGCTGGTCTACCAGTGTGGACACTAAGTGACAAAGTTTTAGGAAGAGACCCTTAAACTTTAAACCTCCTTGAAGCTTGTGATAAACTTTAGTGTTTATGTGCCCACAAGTGAGAATTTCCACACTTCCCTGGGAAGTTGGGGGAGAGCTAAGAGATTGAAGTAGAAATGTATTTGGACATAAAAATATTTTAGTCAAGCTGTGAAGAAGCTGCACAGGGGATGATTTGAGGCCCCTGGAGCCATCAAGTAGCATGATTGACAATACTGTTTGGAGAACAAGGATGTCCTGGGTGAACAGTTTCTCACACTTACCCACACTCCACCTTCCAGCCCTGTCTCTGTGTCTTTTAAATCTAGTACCTCAGATTTGGTTAGATGATAATAGATGCTTGTCATGCCCAAGTGAAAGGTTCCAAAGGGAGATTGGAAGGGTCTTATAACCGAGAGGAAGAAAGAGGATGTTTACAATCCAGTTGAACTTACCCATCTAAAGAGCTTTAGCCAGCTTCCTCCCAGTTTGCCTAATGGAAAGCACACTTCATCACAGCAGGTGACAATTTTTTCCCAAAAAAACACAGAAGGTGGACTCAAATGAGAAAGGCATGTTCTTTCAATTGACTTCCTAAGGCCCTCTAACCTTTTGTCCTATTACTTATAATAAGTGCTATCAAATTAGCCAAGAATGACTGTGCATCCAAGAGTAGGGGCCTGCCTAGAGAAATTAGTGCTTATGGCAATTAGTTTTAAATTGCTGAATGATCTCTCACAGCTGGCAATGGAAACTTCGATGGCCAATAGAAACTGCCCATTAGAGCCCCTCCTCAAGCAGCACTCAGGGTACACACCCTACTTGCCATACCTTAGTTACACCTCTGTCAAGAGGAGTGAAACCAAAGAGATTGTGGGTGGGTATGATGTCATTTCTACTCATAAGGATTATTTCCTTGTTCTAGATTGCAAAAAGTGAGATTATTATGTTAAAAGATACGAACATTGTGAAGGACCTTGATACATGTTGCTGAACTGCCTTCTTGAAAAGTAGTACCAGATCATGACACGGAACTCAAGTTCCTTATAGACCCACTGCTGTCTTTGGACAATTTCTCATCTTATAGAAATACACAATGCTAAGGTACTAGGTATAGTAGTATAGTACCTTAGCATTGTGTATTTCTAAAGCTAACAGCTATACTATATTCCTGAATCTTACCACCAGCTCCCATTCTTACAATTTAACCCTAACATTGATACTTAGAACTCTTTGCCCCAGTCACTCTAGGGACTGAGCATACTTGAAAAATTAATTTTGGAGTAAGTCTTTATATGTAAAGCTCCCATTCCAGGATTATACCAGCCTGAATATATACCCACTACACAAGCCATACTCTTGACAAGAACTTGGCACATCAACTGGCAGCATTTTGTTATTGGAGAAAATAAAGACATGTTCCTAAGGAATCTCAGGGTGCCTCTTACACGTACTTTTAAAACAGTTCTTGTCATTAAAGTATTTGCATTGTGTGTAGTCCCTTGATGTGGAAATAGACAAAGGAAAAAAGGAGAGAGAGTTTGTCACTATTATTCATTGCTGTATTTCAGCACCCAAAACAATGCCTGGCACATAGTAGAAGCTCAATAAATATTTGTTAAATGACGGAGTGAAATTTTCATTCTCTTGTTGAGAAGTTGTCTCATGGAGCATTTGTTTGGATGGTCTAAGGGTCATAAAAAGGATGCCTTTTGGGGTTTCTTCCCCATCCGCTTTTCAGGGAATCAGCCATCCATTTGATACCAGCTGTGCAGTCCCAAGAATCTTGTTTATATAACATGATGTAGCCTTGCTATAGATGATTAACTCAGATCTACTTTCTCTTATTTTGGACTTGCAGTAAAAGATTTCTATTTGTGACTGTACTGGTCTTTGGAAAGACCTCTCAGGAAGTGGGAGTGAAATCCTGGTCTCCTCTAGGTGGAGATGGAGAGCAGAGAAAAGCCGTTTGCAGAAAGAGACAACAGAAAGGAGTAAAGGAGAAGTGCAGTAAAAATGAGCTTAGATTCCACTGTGTGCCCACTAGAATTGCTAAAATGAGGACAGACAATACCAAGTGTTGGTAAAAATATGGAGCAACTGGAACTCACTGCTAGTTGAAGTGTAAAATGGTACAACTACTTTGGAAACAGTTCAGCAGTTTCTTACAAAGTTAAACGCACACTTGCCATATAACCCAGAAACCCTACTTCATGTATATTCACAACATACAGATTTCCTCCAAGATACATGTGCTGGAATGTTCCCTGAAGCACCATTTTAAATAGTCCCAAATGGGAAACAAATGCCCAACGTTAGTAGCCTGAATGACTAACTTGTGGTATATTCACAGGATGGAATACTCCACAGCGGTAAGAATGAATGAATTACTGTGACATATGGACGACGTTAATGAATAAAGAAAGTCAGTGTAAAAAACAATCAAAATTAATGTGTGCTGTTAGATGTCAGGACTGTGTCTAGCCTTGGGGAATAATGAGTGGACGAGTAGGAGCTTCTGAGGTGCTGGCAATGCTCTGTTTCTTGATCTGGTGCTGGTGATATTGCTGTGTTTAAAGAGCTGTGCACTTATGTGCACTTTATGTATTCATATTTCAGTAAAAAGATTTAGGAAAATTTTTTAATGTAAAATTTTAAAAATGAGTCTAGAAACAGAGATAAATGCCTTTTAATGTCAGCAGCTTTCCTTTTTTTTTTTAATGTCAGCACTTTTCCTTAGATTCCATGAGAAACCTGTACTGTTGTTCAGAATTCCTTTTTTGGATGTAAGGTATCTTGTCTGGGTTTCTTCAGTCTGGGTATCCAGCCATTAATTCCCAAGCCTCTTCCACTGGACGGAAGCTGTCCTAGTGACAGATTTTTGGCCCACAAATATCCCTTTCCCCTCCCCCATCCTGGCCATCTTTGAAAGTAAATGAATCTGTTCTCTGCAGGCAATTAAGTACATATTCATCAAATTGTCTAAGATTGCAGATGTTTAGCCTCAACTAACCCACCAAATCCTCTGCTTCCCCAGAAAGGAAGCAGCATTTCCTATTTGCCTGGGATGGAAGATGGAGAATGCTGGCAGCCAGATCACCAGCCAACACAGTCTTGGGACACACAGTCTGGGATGTCTTGTAGTCAGCCGAGACACTACGGATTGTGGTTAAAACTGTGCTTGGAAGTTTGGTGATTTATCCCCCAGTTCAGTCCCTTAGATGGTTTCCTGAGAAAACAGAAGCCAGCTCAGTCCAGTTCCTCCCACACAACTTCAAAAGGACAAACACCTAGCCCATGAAGTGGAGGTTATGGAGCAATGAGGTGCTCGCAGCTTAGTAAAGATTGGACCCTTGGCACTGAGCCCTAATCTTCCCCACATGGCTCATCTACCCAGCTCTAATTCAAACCTAGACAATGGAAGTAGCATCTTTATCTAGACAGGCTCAGATTTTTCCAACTTCGTTCCATACAATAAAGTATTGAGAAGCCAAAGTTCTGGACTTCAACTCTTTACATCTATTCAGCATCTTCTGTGAAGATTTTCCCTCTGACCTTTCTTCTTGGATTGAATGGATGACCTCACTTGCCTCTAACCGCAATGACTAGGACTCAAAGATGATGTCTGCTTGGAAATAAAATTTGGCTTCGGTCGCATCTTTCTGCCTCTGTATGGTTTAGACATCTCCAGGCTTTTTTGTACCAGAAGACAGAAGAGGGAGATCTGGCGATTGGGCACTTCTGGAAAGTCTGCTTAGTGTCAATGCAAAGTGAGAATTTCATTCATTTACCCAACAGGTGTTTACTGAGTACCTGTTATGTCCGTGAATTAGGTACTGACTGAGAATACAGCCATAAGCAACACAGATAAAAATCCCTTCCCTCATGCGGTTTATATTCTAGAAGAAAGGAGATAGACAATGAACATATAAACAGATGAAAGGATAATTTCAGATAGCCATAGAACTATGAGTAAAAGTGAAAAAATGTGATGAGAGAATTGCTAGGACTAAGACGGGAGTGAGCTGCTGTGGTAGGGTGGTAGGAGAAGACCGCTCTGGGGAACATTACATTTAAGCTGAGAATTCAATAATAACATGATTTGGGGAAAAGAGTATTCTGGACAGAAAAAAACAGCAAGCGCAAAGGCCTTAAGGTGGGGACAAGCTTAGTTGTTCAGGAACAGAAAGGACAGTGTGGCTGGAGTGAAAGAGAAAGGGATTTCACATGAAGCCAAAGAGGTATGCAAGGGCTAGATCATGTGAGATTGTAGGCTGTGATAAGGAATAAAATTTGCTTGCCTGATGTAGACAGATGATTCAAATTCTTGGAAAGCCTCAAAGGGAAATAAAATACAGTAGTAATTGTGGGAGAGGTAGTGTAACCTAGTGGTTAGGGTTTTAGACTCTGGAAACAACTCTAGGACTACATCCCAGCTGTACCACTATGCTGTGTGAGTTTAGCAAAGTGACTTAACCTCTCTGGGCCTTGGTTCCTTCACCTTTAAGGTGGGAATAATAATTCATCCTCACAGATACTATTTTGCATTGAGGATTAAATAAATTTATATCTCTTAAGATGCTTAGAACAAGGCCTGGCAGGTACTATTTGCTCAAGTATTTTAGTTGTTCCCTTGTTGTTGATGTTATGAATATTATAGACTTATTACTAATGGGAAAAGGACTTTCAATGAGCTCTTCACTATGTTCTACTTTAGTTTTTAAAATGATGAGTGGAATTAGATTGTCATAGATTGTATTATCTGTCTTTAACTCTTCCTTCCCTCCCTTCTCCTGTCATGACCTCTCTGGGTGGAATATTATCTCCTTATTCCACTGACTTTGGGCTTGGTCATGGGTTAGAGATTGAATTGTGTCCCCCAAAATATGTGTTGGAATCCTAACCCTATGCCTGTGGGTGTAATTCTTTTGGGAATAGGGTTTTCTTGTTATGTTAATGAAGCCATGTCAGTGTAGGGCATGGCTTAAGCCTAATCACTTCTGAGTTATAAAAAGAGTAGATTAGACTCTTACAAAGCTGATTAGACTTAGAAGCAAGCACAGATGGAGGGAGGATAAATGCCACATGAAGATTGCCAAGGAACCAAGGAACACTGGGGCTACAGAGGCTGAGACAAAGACCTTTCCCCAGAACAGCAAAGAGAGCATTCTACAGAGAGCACCCAAATCCATTCTCCGCCATCTTTGCTCTTTGCACCTCTTGTTTTAGCTTAAAATTTCTGAGTGGGTACATCTTATTAAGTGAGCCTAAGTCGTGTGTTTCACCTTTCAGGATAACCTGGGAATTGCCACATAGTGGACAGGAACATCTGTGACCACCAACCTTGACCCAGTGCACAGCTATTAATTCAGCTGGAACACAAGAATACAGCCAAACTAGCTGTTAAAATATTTCCATGCCACTTGTAAGTTATCACTACCCCTAGTCCTCCAAGTGCCCCACCAACATGCAGGAAACCCCAGCCCTCCCCCAAGACATCCTAGAGCACTCCCTTGATTCAGCAACTGAAGGGTTAATGCTTGGAGCAATAAGGAGCCTTTGGGATTCTCCCCTAACTGCTGTGGCAGAGAGTTAGTACTGCCAGTGATCTCTGGTTATGAAATATTTTGGTTCCCCCTCTGCATATGTGCCTTCTGCTACACCAGGTAAGCACTGTAGTGGGCATAGGGTAGAATGGAAGAAGAGTCATGGGTCTGGCCTTCCACATCATGCCAGGTCCCATCCATCCTGCTCCAAGATGAGGCTGTTTTCCTGCCATCCCAACATAGGTATCTGCTTGTCAGGTTTGAGCCAAAATGCTTCCATAAGTCATGGCCATCTGTGAGTGGAATCTAACAAGGGGAAACCAGGAACGTGGAGAAGTGATGATCTGTGGTGCTTACTATGAAATGCATATGCCACAGGTATTTGGCTTGCAATAATTTGTGTTTGAGATCCAGATCCAGTACTTATAAAACCCTGTACCTAGAGCCCACATGAAAGGAAAGCTAAACTTTTTCTTCATTCTTGCCAGACCCATTCACACACATATGGGAAGGAACTGCATGGTCTCTTCCATCCTGTGTATATTTTCCAGTATCGTTAGATGTAGGAGGAAAATGTATTTAACTCAGTGAGGGAGTTCAGTTTGTGAGAGAAAGCTCCTGTGGGAGGGGGAAAGACTGACAAGTCACAGAGAATTAGACAAGCTCTCCAAGTCTGCAGAGGAGCTGCAGTTCCAGCTTCCCTTATGCTGTGGCCCATCTCAGGAAATAAAGTGGTCAAGTTCATTCAGGGACCACTGCCCATGCTCCATCACTGAAGTGTGGTCCAATGGTCAGGAAGGTTCAGGAAAGTAAAGACTGCCCTGACATTAGACCCCCATCCCTTCTAAACAGACTGTTGAGCAGTAAAACAGTTCCAACATTGAGGGACTTGTGTTTTTCATCATCACTTGTCTGTGAACATGGGCTCATCTGTAATCATAAGGCCTCTGGTTGGGGTTATTATGCACGAAGATGGACTAAAAAAGTGGGGGTGCCTGTGTGTGTGCTGAGCTAAAAGAGAGAAGAAGGAGGGGAGAAAGACAATGTGGAAAAGAAAACTAAAGCAGTATTTGAGGCATATGAAGGGAGAAAGACTAAGAAATTTTCTTTCTTGGCTCAACTGAAACAATGAAACAGAGCTGAGCTTTCAGTACCCAAAGACCACTGTATAAGGGGACCTCAGGGGTATCACTCGATGGTGATCAGTGAGGTAGAGCAACCCAGCCCGTGGCTGGCGCAGAGCCCATGAGGCTCCTGTGTTGGCCACTTTCTGTCCCCTTTCATCTCTAGGTTAGACCTGATGACCAGCATCTAACACCTGGTGTTCCCTGACAAGCTGGGGATAGCCTGTTGTTTTTTAGTCTTTAACCATTGTCATTTGTACTCAAATCTTCTGCGAAACACCTCTTTAAAGCATTAAAAAGCAAAGATATCACTTTGAGGACTAAGGTGTGCCTAGCCCACACCATGATATTTTTAGTGGCCTCATATGCATGCCAAAGCTGTACGATGAATAAGGAAGACAGAAGGAATATCTCGACATGCCCCACATCACTGGACCCCTAGAAATTTCACCCCTAGAATAATCCCTGAATTTTTGTGGAATTAATTTCCCACCCTATAGCATGCAACCATTCTACCAATAAGTCCAGAGTCACTGACACGTCTTCCTTACTAGGTCCAGTAGGTGTAATGGACCCATGTGATGTCTTGTGGAAAGGAAAGGTGATAAAGTTCCCTGCAGTGTAAATTATGACGTATGGCTGGAGAGTTGTAGACATGAGGTAGGGAACTGAAGGTGTATTGGTCATGCACTTGTTTTGTGTTGTTGTTAGGTGCCATCGAATCAGTTCCAACTCATAGCGACCCTATGCACAACAGGACAAAACACTGCCCGGTCCTGTGCCATCCTTACAATCGTTGTTATGCTTGAGCTCATTGTTGCAGCCACTGTGTCAATCCACCTCGTTGAGGGTCTTCCTCTTTTCCACTGACCCTGTACTCTGCCAAGCATGATGTCCTTCTCCAGTGACGGGTCCCTCCTGACAACATGTCCAAAGAATGTAAGACGCAGTCTCGCCATCCTTGCCTCTAAGGAGCATTCTGACTGCACTTCTTCCAAGACAGATTTGTTCATTCTTGTGGCAGTCGTATTCAATATTCTTTGTCAACACCACAATTCAAAGGCATCAACTCTTCTTCGGTCTTCCTTATTCATTGTCCAGCTTTCACATGCATATGATGCAATTGAAAATACCATGGCTTGAGTCAGGCGCATCTTAGTCTCCAAGGCGGCATCTTTGCTCTTCAACACTTTAAAGAGGTCCTTTGCAGCAGATTTGCCCATTGCAATGCGTCTTTTGATTTCTTGACTTTTCTTCCAAGGCAATTGATTGTGGATCCAAGTAAAATTAAATTCTTGACAACTTCAATCTTTTCTCCGTTGATCATGATGTTGCTCATTGGTCCAGTTGTGCAGATTTTTGTTTTCTTTATGTTGAGGTGTAATCCATACTGAAGGCTGTAATCTTTGATCTTCATCAGTAAGTGCTCCAAGTCCTCTTCACTTTCAACAGCAAGGTTGTGTCATCTGCATAATGCAGGTTGTTAATGAGTCTTACTCCAATCCTGATGCCCCGTCCTTCTTCATATAGCCCAGCTTCTCGGATTATTTGCTTAGCATACAGATTGAATAGGTATGGTGAAAGAATACACCCTGACGCACACCTTTCCTGACTTAAACCAATCAGCATCCCCTTGTTCTGTCCGAACAACTGCCTCTTGATCTATGTAGAGGTTCCTCATGAGCACACCTAAGTGTTCTGGAATTCCCATTCTTCGCAATGTTATCCATAGTTTGTTATGATCCACACAGTCGAATGCCTTTGCATAGTAAATAAAACATAGGTAAACATCCTTCTGGTGTTCTCTGCTTTCAGCCAGGATCCATCTGACATCAGCAACGATATCCCTGGTTCCACGTTCTCTTCTGAAACTGACCTGAATTTCTGGCAGTTGTAGAGATGGGAATGTCCCAAGTCCATGGGTCAGGAAAGAGCCTTCTGATTCACATAGGCACGGGAGCTGTAAACCCAAGATTGGCAGGCTGGAGAGCAGGGCTCTTGCTCACAGTCTGTGAAAATGGGCAAATCTCAAGATTGACAGGACACAGGTTAAGCTGCTAGTTCAAGTCCCAAGAACTGGAGGTCAGACAAATGGCAGCCAGCTGCAGAGTCCAGAATGAGCAAAAGCCCCCGAGCCCTGTCTGAATGTCTGCCCATACTAAATGCAGGCTACATGCCCAAGGAAGCTCCCTTCAACTGACTGGCTACTCACAGCAGATCCCATCATGGGGCTGATCACATATTAAATCTCAATAGGGAAGTGATCACAACATTATAGGACTGCCAAAACACTGAGAGTCATGGCCCAGCCAATTTAACACACAATCTTAACCGTCACAGATCTTGATCTCCTTGCCCTTCCACAAGACATCACACTGGTCCATTACATTGATGACATTATGCTGATTGGGCCTAGTAAGAAATAAGTATCAATGACGCTAAACTTATTGGTAAGACATTTGTATGCTAAAGGGTGGGAAATTATTCCAACCAAAATTCACTTTCCCTATACCTCAGTGAAATTTCTAGGGCTCCAGTGGTATGGGGCATGTCAAGATATTCCTTGCAAAGTGAAGGAAAAGTTGATGTATCTGGCCCCTCCCACAACTAAAAAGGAGGCACAGCACCTGTTGGGCCACTTTGGATTTTGGAGGCAACATATCCCTCATTTGGGTGTGCTGTTCTAGCCTATTTATCAAGTGACTCAAAAAGCTGCTAGTTTTGAGTGGGGCCCAGAACAAGGGAAGGCCTTGCAGCAGGTTCAGGCTCATGTCCAAGCTGCTCTGCCGCTTGGGCCATGTGATCTGGCAGATCCAATGCTTTTGGAAGTGTCCATGGCAGATAGAGATGCTGTTTGGGATCTTTGGCAGTCTCCTGTTGGTGAATCACAGTGCAGACCCTTAGGATTTTGGAAAAAAAGCCCTGCCATCCTCAGAGAAACTTGTTTCTCCCATAGCCAGGATTCATGGGTCCAGGAATCAAGGGATGGAAACAGAACTGGTACCATTCACTATTACCCCTAGTGACTCACTTGCAAAATTTTTGCTTCCTATCCCCAAGACCCTAGGGATCTTAGTTTCAAAGTGAGGAATGATCCCAGCAGGAGACAAAACACTGATTGAACTGGAAGTTAAGAATGCCACCTAGCCACTTTGGGCTCCTCGGCCTCTGGATCAGCAGGCAAAGAAAGGGGTTACCATATTGGCTGGTGTGATTGATCCTGATTACCAAGGGGAAATCAGAGTGATATTGCATAATAAAGGTAAAGAAGAGGATTTCTGGAATATAGGAAATCCCTTAGGACGTCATATAGTACTACCATGCCCTGTGATTAAAGGCAATGGAAAACTACAGCAACCCAATCTGACATGATTGCTAATAGCCCAGACCATTCAGGAATGAAGGTATGGTTCACCCCACCAGGCAAAGAACTATAATCACTTGAGGTGCTTGCTGAGGGTAAAGGGAAAACAGAAGGGGTGGTAGAAGAAGGTAGTTTTAAATACCAGTTATGACCACGTGATCAGTTGCAGAAATGAGGACTATAATTGTTCAGAGTATTTCTTCCTTGTATGTGTGCATCAAACATTTTTGTTTTCTTCACTTAAAAAATAGAATACCTATGGGGGAAGGGGAGGGGCTGTGTTGGTGTCACTGTGTACAGTTATAGAGATGGCATGGGGAGAGGTGAGCAATCAGCAGCCCAGAGAAGACTTTGGGGGGGTCTCATCTGAGGTTGGGCCCAGGTCAGGGGACCCAGAACATGACCTCACTTCCTTGACACCAGAGTATGTAGAACTTGGAACCCTGGTAACCAGGCACCCACATTGTAAACAAAGCCCCCAACCCAGCTCACTTGAGTGGAGACGCTCAAACTGAGAACATGTTTTCTTGTTGTTTCTCATCCCCCATTGAATCGAAGCTTGAGAAATCCAGGAGTTCGACCCTGTCCCGAAGGCTGAGACATGGTCTCATATCCCACCCCCGAAGGCTCTGGCCACTTTCCAAAAGGAACCCGAAGGTAACACAGGGTGGCCCAGACCTGCCAGTCCAAGCCAGGCCACCACTGTGATCCCACCTAGGGAGCCTCACATCCCTCTCCCAGATCATACCAGCCCCCAGGCCATGCCAGCCCTTGTCCTCATGGGGTCCCTGGTAACAGGGGCAGGGAGGAAATGTGGACAGAACTGATGAGACAGAAAGTTGTTGGATAAGGCAGGGTACATTTGGGAGAGAGGTGGGTGGGAGTCAGAGAAGGAGGGTCATGTGATCTGGGGAGATTTGGGAGGGGAGAAGTGATGATGAGGATGATGAAAATGGTGCTGCTGCTTGAGGGCAACCCCAAGCTCCAGCCCCACAGCCCCTCACCATCACTGGGTTCATGGGGCTGGGTCTGACCTGGAATGGGGTGGTGGCCAGGCCTAGTCCATCAGGTTGGGTGCCTTGGAGACTGGGAGCTGGGGCATCAAGGCGGAGACCTCCTTCAAGTCCCTGCCCCAACCCCACTGATCACATAGAACTCTCTGGAACCTAAGTCTGCCCAGAGGTCCTAGTTCAGACCAGGGCTTTAGGGAGGGACTGTCAGGGTCACAGGCTGAGTCAGCACTCTCACCTGGGGCTTCTCTGAGATGCAGCTCGCCTGAGTGGGGCAGTCAAATCACAGTCCCAACTACTGGAATTGCCTGAGCCACTGCTGACCCTATGCTAGTCCGGCTTCTCCCGGGTCCTGCTGCAAAACTCGAAGGTTGATCTTTCTATTTCTGGGCTTGGCTGGAGCTGGATGGTCCACCCCTAGGCCAACCCACTCATCACATGGTGACAGATGGGAAACTGGGAGCTCCTCCAAGGCCCAGGGGGCACAAGGGCCTGAAGGGGCAGAAAGTGAAGGAGGTGGCTCAGAGGGGCCCTTGATGCTTCTCGGGCCACTGCCACCACTGTCTCTCCAGAACCAGGTTCAGAAGATCCCCAAGGAAAAAGAGAATGGCATCACCCAGCCAGGGTCCAGGAAGGGCTGGCGTAGGCTCAGGGTAAGTGCGAGGGAGGGGAGTGGGTCCCTGGGTGGGAACCTAGATGACCAGAGCGTGCCTGGGGCCCAGACACTGCCCTGGAGACCCCCAGTTCTCTCCCAGGACTTTCCCTCTTGAGGGCCCCCAGTCCCCTCTCAATGAAATTGACCACCACCCTTTCCTGTCCTCCTACCCCCCTGCCACTGCCCTCCCTGCCCTGGCCAACTACAAAGTCTCTTTTCCCATATTTGTAGGAATATCAGAAAGGAGTTTTTTATACTGTCGTCCTTTCACATAAGCCCATGGGTCTTTTTGCGTGTTGCTGCTGTTGTAGCGTTTAACTTCCAATCCTAGGGCCCTGGGCAGCAGTCGGCTGGACTGTCCTTCCACACCTTCTCCCAGCCTCACACATCGTCACGCTTAGCAGGCTTCTTTTACCCTAAAGTGCAGGGCCCAGGCTATGACACATCTTTTTCTGCACCTGCAAGCTCAAGAAACACATCATGTGACCCCTCCAGTTCAGGAGCTGTGTCCTTACTAAAGAATGTTCCAGAAGGGAGGCCTGTCCCCACAGTGACTGAGCCTCTCACGGCTGCTGGCCCTGGACTGATTCCTTGTGCTGCCCTTTCAGCAGGGCTGTAGGAACGCTTACATGTGTCCTCATACACAGACCCACTCAGGACAGACTCCCAGGAGTGACATGTTGGGGGAAAGATGTGCACATTTCAAGTTAGGATCACTAGAGCCAGACTCCTTCCCAAAACAGCAGTCGCAGTCCCGTGGCCCAAAAGTGTGTGACAATGGCTGTGTTCCTACACCGAGCCAGTTCCGGGTATTAGGGTTCTTTTCCATTTTGCCAATCTGCTGTCAGGGTGGCCAATGGAACTGCAGGGTGGCTTTGAGGTGCTTGTTGGCCCTGAGAAGCCGAGCCCCCTCTCAGTCCTTCACTGGCCATTCAGATTCGCTCTTCCTGAGTCATTTGTTTAGATCCTGGATCCTGTGGGGATCTTTCTCCCACCCAAGGATCTCCAGGTTCTCACCCTCGGCTGGATCTGGGTACTCCATAGCTTCAGGTTTTCAAACCCGCCTTTGATGTACAGAAAGAAATACCCGTGTCTTACTTATCTCATGGGTGTGTTTGCTCTGTGCACTGTCTCTAGCCGGGAAGGAGTGAGCTTGCACTAGATATTCCCCTCTGAGTCAGGAGCAGAGCAGGCCTCATGCAGCACAGAGGGAACATCACAGAGCCCTAGTGTTGGACAGTTCTGGGGGCTGACTAGGTGACTTTGAGGAGACACTAGACATCACCAAGCCTCTGTTTTCTCATCTCTGGAATGGGGTGTTTTGTGAGGACTCACTGGGACACTGCTCTTCCTCCAGGGAGATACCATGGTTACTTAGTTAACAAAATAACTTCAGGTTCCTAATGTTTGTAATCATCTCTCCACCTCCAGCTGTGCTCGGAAAGCCGAGCCCTGTTTTCTGCTTAAGGCACTCATGTCCCACCTCCTGCCACAGGTCACTGAGGGAGAGGGAGTGCCTGGTCTGAGCTCCGGGCCCCCAACCCTCCTGGTGGCTCATGGGGCTGCCACTGACAATATGCCCTTCCTCTGTTTTTCTGTCCCACCCCAGTGTGTCTGTGGTTCCGAAGAGGACCTGGATGAGGCCTGGGTGATGAAAACCTTCAAGGCAGGCTCACTGGAGAAGCTGGTGGAGCACCTGGTGCTCGCATTCCTAAAGGGTAACTTCTCCTACATCAGAATCTTCCTGGGAACCTATAGAAACTACGCCACCACCCAACAGGTCCTAGACCAGCTGCTCCAAAGGTGAGTGCCCCGCCCTCCACAGCCCAGTGGAGACTCTGCCCCCTACCAGCTGTGAGTCTGCAGAATGTCACTTCACCACTCAGAGCCTCTTTGCTCCACTGAGAAGTGGGTTGGTAAAGGACAAATCAGCTAGAATTACTGTCAGGACCCTGTGGGACAAGCCATGGAAAGTGTGTAGTGGAGCCTAGCTCTTTGGTAAAGGGTTTTGGAGGGGCTGAGATGTTCACATTTATTATTTTCTTCTCGCCTGTAAAGAAACTGTCTGCCTCAGCCCTCACTCACCGTGTGCCCTTGAGCAAACCTATTTCCCATTTGTAATGGGGAGGTTGAGATTCCATTTAGTGGGTCCTTGTCCTTGGTATAGCCAGAACGGGGATCTTGGAGGCTGGTAGAAGGGTCCCAGGACTCTCAGATACCTGGGAATGTGCTGCTTGGGTTCACTCATTCACCGGTTGTCTACGAAGCCCCTACTGTTGCAGACACAGTTCTAGGCACTTAGCATCGTTCAGTAGACAAAGCAGGTAGGAAGCCCTGCCCTCCTGGGCCTACCATTCTAGTCAGGGAGTCAGACAGGGACACTAGACATCTTAAGCAAGTAGTGTCCACAGTGCATTAGATATGACACCCTCACACCACCTCTAGGTATGGATGTAACCACCCCTATTCTGCCCAGGATGCTGAACCCCAAGACCAGCTGAAAGGGTGAGTGGACTGTGGGTGGACAAAGAGGGGCTCCTGTCTATTAAGAAGTGTGGAGGCTGTACAGGGCCTGTGTCTGGATTGGGGCTGGGCAGACTCTGGACCCCACACATCTGGATTCCACTACAGGAATGAGTTTAGGAGCACCCCCTGCAGGAGATAAGCAGTCATAGAGAGCTGGGGGTGGAACCTGGGCATTCTGGGGAGCAGAGGGGAGGCTGGGGTTCAGAGAGGCCCCTGAGAGAACCCATCCCCACACAATCCCCTCACATTTCCACTTGCCCCCTCCCATATTGGGGGCCCAAAATAGGAGGTGTGGGGTGGGAGGGAGAGAAACCTGCTCCTGAATCTTAATCTCCAGTTGTGGGTGCTCTGCTGCCATGTGGGGCCCCTGTCCCAGGGGAGAACAGTGTTCATGGGAGAAGAGACAATCACACATGTGTAGAGAATCAGGCAGCATGCTGGTGCACACTCTCCAGAGGAGGGGCCCGAGGGCCTGGGCAGCATCCTGGAGCACTACTGTGTGCCAGGCTGTGAGGTGAACATGCAGACACACATCTCCGTGCCCTTAGAGGGTTACTGTCCAGTGGGGAGAGGGCCAGAGGAGAAAAGGGATGTAATTCAGGCTCCCCGAGCAGGGAGAGTTATACAGATCATTGATGGGGAGCTCCCTGTGATGGAGGCTGTGTGCTAGCCCTCTGCTCAGTGACCAGGCCTGCCACTTCCAGGACAGCCAGAGGGTGTGATGCAGGGTGGTGCTGACCTTTGGAAGGACAGGCAGACACAGGGCCCTTTGCAGGGGTGCCCTGGGAGGGCAGTGTGGTGGGAAAAACCAGGCCTCTGACCCTGCTCTTCACCACCCACCCCTAGTGCCATCTCTTTTATCCTGGGCATGTGGCTGAAGGAATACTCAGAGGATTTTGATCAGCCCCTGTACTTCCCCTGCCTAAAGCTCGTGGTGGAGTATGTGCAGGAGAACATGCCAGGCTCACATCTGGGGCGCCGTGCCCAACTTCTCTTGGCCCAGCTGGATCAAATGGAGGTCACTGAGGCAGAGCCAGAGGGTGAGGAGGACTGGGCATGCCTGCATATGAGCTTGTGAGGGGGACATGAGAAGACCCCCAGAGGCTGGGGTTGGCCTATAGCACAGAGTAACCTCAGACCCACCTCTGGTGGACCATGGTCTGGGAAGACTCCCTGGGGTGGAAGTCTTGGGAATGGGCTTCTCTTGATGGCAGTGAGATGTTTTTCATCATTGGAAAGGCATGAGGAAAGGCAGTCATATATTGGTGAACATTTCTCCTCTTGCAGTCCTAGAGCCAAGGCCAGGGCCAGTTGTAACAGTAGCTCAAGATCCATCTTTGCCCCAAGAACTGGGTCCTGCACCATGTTCTGGGGTATATTCTGCTCCTGTACTGGCACCGGAGCTCCATAGCACACCACCCATTACATCGCCAGCTCCGGAACCGGCACCAGCTGAAGAGCCGGCTGGAGGGGTGGATTCCCATCCAGAGTCACCTCCAGAAGGGGCTCCCGGACCACTGGCTGTTGTCAGTCCTGCTCCTGCTGCAACACCGGAGCTCCATACCACACCAGCTATTTTATCACCAGCGCCTACCCTGGCATCAGATGAAGAGCCAGCTGGAGGGTCAGAGTCTTGTCCTGGGCCACCTTCAGAGCCAGCTCCTGGACCACTGGCTACTGTCAATCCTGCTCCTGCTCTAACACCAGAGCTCAGTGTAGCCCAGGCCCTCCTCCAGCTCCATCACCAGCATCCGATGGACAACTGGATGGAGAGGTGGATTCCCATCCTGGGCTACTTCCAGAACCGGAACCTGGACCACCAGCTGATGTCGATTCTGCTCCTGCTCCAACACAGAAGCTCCGTGGAGCACCAGCTGTTCCATGACGAGCTTCAGCTGTGGCAGCAGAGGGATAGCCCCATGGAGGTTCGGATTCTTAACCTGGGCCACCTCCAGAGCCAGAGAATGGACAACCTGGTGATGTGGATCCTGGTACTGAACGGACATCGAAACTCAATAGAGCATCACCTGCTCCAGCAGTGCCACCACATGGAGAGCTGGATTTTTACCCTGGGTGACTTCCAGAACACATTCAAGGAAAACTTCATGAGTTACATTCTGTCCTTGCAGCAACATTGGAGCTGGGTACATCAACAGGTCCTCCATCAGCAAGTTGATCAGACAGAGAGCCTACTTAAAGATCGGATTCTCTTCTTCGGCCAACACCATAATGGGCTGCTGGACCACCTGGTGAGGTTGATCATGCTCCTGGACTAACACTGGAGCTCCTTAGACCACCATCATGAGCTGCTTCACTGACACCAGATCAAGAGCCAGCTGAAGGGTCAGAGTCTTATCCTGGAACACACCGAAAACCTGCTCCTATACCACCTACTGATGTTGAACCCACTCTTGCACCAAAACCAAAGCTTCACTGGCACAGGTCTTCCTTCTCCATTTTCATCACCGACACTAGATGAAGGGCCAGCTGGAGGGGTGGATTTCCATCCTGGGCCACTTCCAACTGGCTCCCAGATGAACAGCTGATATTGATCCAGCTCCTGTTCCAACACTGGAGCCCCATACACCATTAAGTCCTCCATCTCCAGCTCAGTCTGGGGCACCAGAGGCTTAACTAGTTGCTGAACCTTCTCCACAGCAACTCCTTATTGACAACCAGGGAACATCTGCTCCGGAAGCAGACCCTTATTTCTCCTCACCTGAGTGGATAGTTTTTGGTTTTGTTGTAGTATTTTCCCAGCTCAATTTATTCTGTATAGTTTATTGTATTTTAACTGGTGGATTTCTCATTAAATAAAGTTTTGTTGTAATAGCTTACAAGTGTGTAATATAGTGGCTTTATGTACTTTCACAATCTTATTCCCCATCAACAGTGTCTCCTTCAGAACATTTTCATCACCACTGTGGTGGTTAACGTTATGTGTCAACTTGGGTAGGCCATGATTCTCAGGGGTTTGGCAGACATTATGTAATCATACTCCATTTTATAATCTGATGTGAGCAGCCAATCAGTTGGAAGAGGCATTTCCTTGGGAATGTGGCCTGCAAATTAATACGTTTTCTGGGGTATGCAGCCATTAATCTGGCCAATGCATTTTTCTCCATCCCTGTTTGGAAGAACCACCAGAAGCAGTTTGCCTTCAGCTGGCAAGGCCAGCAGTACACTTTCACTGTCTTATCGCAGAGGTATATCAACTCTCTAGCCCTATGTCAGAATTTAATCCATAGGGACCTTTATCGCCCTTCCCTTCCACAGTATGTCACACTGATCCGCTAAACTGATGACATTATGCTGATTGGACATAGTAAGAAAGAAGTATCAATGACTCTGCAGTTATTGGTAGAGTATTTGCCTGCTAGAAGGTAGGAATTATTCCCCAAAAATTCAAATGTCTTCCACCTCAGTGAACTTCTAGGGCTCCAGTGGTGTGGGTATGTCAAGATGTTCCTTGTAAAGTGAAGGACGAGTTGATGTATCTAGCCCCTCCTACAACTAAAAAGGAGGCACAGCCCCTGCTGGACGTCTTTGTATTTTGGAAGCAACATACCCCTCATTTGGGTGTGCTACTCCAGCCTATTTATCAAATGGCTTGAAAACCTGCTAGTTTTGAGTGGGTCCCAGAACAAGAGAAGGCCTTGCAAGAGGTTCAGACTGATGTGCAAGCTGTTCTGCCGCTTGAGCCATGTGATCCAGCTAATGAAATGATGTTTGAGGAGTCACTTGCAAATAAGGATGTTATCTGGGGTCTTTGGCAGGCTCCTATTGGTGAATCACAGTGCAGGTCCTTAGGATTTTGGAGCAAAGCCCTGCCATCCTCCACAGATAACTACTCTCCTTTTGCAAAACAGCTTTTGTCTTGTTACTGGGTCTTAGTAGAGACTGAACTCTTAACCACGCACCACCAAATGACCATGTGTCCTGAGTTGCCCATCATGAATTGGGTGTTGTCTGACCCATAGAACCATAAAGCTGGATGTGCACAGTAGCACTCCATCATTAAATGAAAGAGGTATATACAATAAAGGGCCTGAGCATGACTTGAACACTCAAGTAATTTGTATAAAAAAATGGCCCAAATGCTCATGGTCCCCACTCCTGTCATATTACCTACCCTCTCCCAGGCTGCACCTATGGCCTCAGTGGGACTGCCTCATGATCAGTTGCCTGAGGAAGAGAAAACTCCTGCCTGGCGTATTGACTGTCCTGCATAATATGTAGGAACCACTTGAATGTGCAGAGCGGCACCACTGCAGCCCATTTCTGGGACTTCCCTGAAGGACAGTGGTGAAGGGATATCTTCCCAATGGCAGAACTTCAAGCAGTGCACCTGGTTGTTCACCTTGTTTGGAAGGATAAATGGCCAGATATGCAGCTGTACAGTGATTCATGGGCTGTGGTCAATGGTTTGGCTTGATAGCCAGGGACTTGGAAGGAACATGATTGGGGAATTGGAGTCAAGGAGGTACGGGAAAGTGGTTTCTGATAGACTTCTCTGAATGGGCCAAAGAACTCACATTAATGAGTGGTGACTCCTTGTCTTTTACCAGGGGCCCGTGTTTCTGCATTGGGCCTTTAGGGCAGACAAAAACCATTATTGCCCTAAGCACCATTGTGGATTGAAATTACCATTGTTGGGTGTTTCATCCTGTGATCTGCTGAACTGGAATAATGAGGAGAGGCATAGTAATATGTGTAGGGCCTTTCCCACTTATTAGCTGTGAGATCTTCAGCAAATTACTGCCCCTCTCTGACCCTTGGTTTCCTCAGCTTTACAATGGGACTAATACTGTCTTCCTCACATCACTGTTGTTGAGGATTACATTGAAATATTGGTGAAGCACACAGAACGATGCCTGGCACATAGTAGGCAATCAATGAATGGGAGTTAAAGCAAGAGATACAGGAAAGGTGGCCTGTATGCAGGTTCAATCTGGGAGTGCAGGGTAAAGTTGAGGGAAGGATTTCTTGTCACCCAGGGCATCAGACTCCTTACGAAATAGTTGTCAGTTAGGTCCTTCATGCCCAGGCCCCCTATCTTCAATGCCTGAAGAGGTTCAGGCATTTACTGGAGTCTTTCTTGGGACAAGTACAAGTTTGACAAGGAATGTCTGAACCCATACAATGAAATGGGAACTATATACGGTTTATTGTGATTAACAAAATTGTGTAGTGAGTAGACCACCAGTAGTTTTTCCCTCTTCTTCAAGAAATGAAGCTGCCAAGTCATATTTGAGCAGCTCTTGAGATCCAGTTTTGCTATGGAGATGTAGGCCAAGGGCTTTTATGCCATGAGTAAGACATTTGTATTTTACTAGGAAAGCAGCTCCTCTTGTAGCATGCAGAAGTCTAAGGAAGATTTGTACAAGCTACACAAGAAACTCAGGGGTCTCCTGGGAGAGAAGGAATTGAATGTATCTTATCACAACCAACCATGGCCAACATCAGCATCAACCACTACTACTACCACCACCACTACCTCCACCACCATAACCATCACCATCTCCACCACACAACCCACCACCACCACTTCTACTACCACTGTCACCACCATCACCAACACCAATACTACCATTTCCACCACCACTTTCATAGCACCAACCATAATCATCACCATAATCACCATCACCACTTCCATCATACAACCCACCAGCAGCATCACACCACCTACTGTCACCACCATCATCATGCTACCCACCACCACCTTCACCACCTCCCTTACACAGCTCATCACCACCATCATTACCAGTACCACCATCACCATCACTCTTACCATCAATTTTACCACCATCACCAGGGAGCCCCCCGCCACCAAAACTACCCCCATTACTCTCAATATCAACATCATCAGAATCACCACCTCCATTACAAAACCTGTCACCACTACCATTACCACCCTCACATTCACCATTGTTCCTTCCCCTGTGATTCAGATCTCTAAGTTTGAAGAAATGAATTTTGGCCTAGGCCCATTGGCCCAAGACCCTAATATAAAGTTCTAAGAGAGAGAGAACACATGGACTTTCCTTGGCCCTAAAAGGGGAGAGAGGAACGGGAGTGATAGTTTTCTTTTTCTTTTTGAGGCTATGGATCTTGAGATCTACTTGCACCCTGATGTATATGTGGGAAAAATAACATACAACTGGTTTGGGGGAACTCAGACCCTCTAAGTCTGAGAAAATAGAGCGTTATCCTTTCTTAAAGGAAAGTTGTGTCCATTAATCTTAATTCAACCAGCTCATTAGGCAAAAAGACTCCCAAAACTACCCCAATCTCACTGTCATGGGACAGTCTGTCACCCAAGGAAAGAATGGGATGAGATAATCAAGTGGGCAAATGGCCCCTGGTGAGGGTGAGTCTTGAAGGTGATTAGATACAAATGTTGGACTTTCAGATATTCCCAGAAAATGGACAAGGCTTGAGGGTTTCTCTTTAGGGCCTGATAGAGACATAGTAATCCTACCTCAAATAATAAAAAGAGAGCAAGAGTGAGTCAGGAAGTGAAATACAAGTCAGAGACAATTTCCATACTATGTGGTCCTGGCATTAATCTCCAATCCCTACCAACTAAGAATCAAGGGGCTCCTCATCTGGGTGTGGCAAGGACTTCTCTGTCCTGGTCCAATCTTTTCTTCTGTCACCAGGCTCTGCAGTCCTCACTGGTCCTCCTTTGTGTGCCACGCTGTTCCACATCAAGCTCTCAGGCATTAGGAAAGGGGCTTTCTTAAATACAAGTTCTTTGTCTGTTTTGGCTTTTACACTGAGATTGCAGAGGATTCTCATTCTTTTCCAGCCTGAAGGTACAGAGCTTCATCAGCTGTATTCACATAGCTTTAAGGTCCCTGGGTGGCTGTGGAAATAGCACGGGGATGGTGAGTGACCTCCTCTAACCTCACAAGGGGAAGAGAACCAAGACCAACAGCCCCAGCCTGTCCCCATGAGGTGGAGGCCAAACACGCCTCCTCTCTCCACCGTCTTCACCAATTCTGACACCAACCGTCCCTCACACAGCACTCTCTACTTCTCTGCTGGGTTCGATAATTCATTGCAGTGGCCACACAGAACTCACAGCCCATACTTCTTATTATGGGGTTTATTAGGGAAGTAACAGGTTACAATTCAGCTCCAGGAACACTCAAGGACACAGTTCTTCCATGGGGCAGCCTCTTCCCATCCATGCTCACAGTCCCAGTTCTCCCTGGCCCTAGGCCTCTGCCCAAAGGCACTCTCTGTCCGTGAGCTGGAAAGCCCAATGCGCAGTCTCCCCACTGCCGGATCTCTGCTGCCACTTCTCACTGCCTTTAGTGTTACAGTTCTCTCTCTCTGTCTCCTGGTTCCAGGAGCTTCCAGCATAGGGATCCCAGGTCCAAAGGACATGCTCTCCGCTCCTGGCTATTCTTCCTCGGTGCTGTTGGGATCCTCTTTCCTGACTCTGGGGTGGCTCATTTCAAGCCCAACAGAATGGCAAACCTGACCAATCCCTTTGGTAGGCCACAATTACCATATCTGCACAGTCCTGCCTAATTGCTTGGGTGGGAGTAACAAGATCATGGCTAGAAAGGCCACAAAAAAGTGATCCATCACACTGCAGTGGCGCAAATGGTTTGCATTCGACTACGAACCAAAAGGTTGGGGATTCGAAACCACCCAGCAGAGCCACAGAAGAAAGGCCTGGCAATCTTCTTCCATAAAGATTACAGCCAAGTAAACCCTATGGAGCCTGATTCTACTCTGTAACAACTGGGGTCGCCATGAGTAGAAATTGATTCAACAGCAACAGGTTTTGTTTGGGTTTTCATATAGCTTTATCTTTTCCTATCGGGACATTAACGGAATCATGCCTCCTTTTCCAAGTGGGCTGTGAAATGCTGCTGCTGCCAGGTTCACTGGGAATGGCCTTGTACTGCCTGCGCTGCTCGGCATTCTGCCTTGCTCTGGCTGCTGCACGCTCTGATCTGTGTCACCGGAGTATGAGGGGGTCTTAAAGCCTGTGCTGTTAATTGGGTGGAAAGGGATGTAAACAGCCTACGAAGGCCTCCCCTGAGTCATCATGAGCTCTGGGATGAATTGGATGTTGCACTGGGAACCATCCTCCCCCCGCCCCCCGCCCCACCCAGCTTCAGCTGTCTGAGGTTTTTATTTTTATGTTTTGTTTAACTTTTTCATGCCCACTATTGTGCAGGCTGCCCAGGCAGTTCTCCAGCCCACACACTGCCCAGCTCAACTGGGACCCAGGAATTTAGCCTGGAACGAAGATAGAGCCAGAGAAACTGCCACCATGAGCACAAATTAGTGACACAAATGGCCCCAGACAGACTTGTGTCCCTAGGGCCCCCAGCTGCCTGGGGCTATTAGCTGAAGCTTGAGGAGTTTTTAATTTTTAAAAACTTAAGTCACTAATATCAGAAGACTTGCTGTCTAAAACATATAAAGTATACACATGGAAAGGAAAACAAATTCTGAACATCAGGACTGAGTGTAGTATTTTTTTAATGTTCTGAAGTTTAGCAAGAAGCACTGTTGTGTTTATGTAAATTTTATATGCAATGATACAGAAATTTTTATTTTGGGACAAAAAACCTGAGATTCTTTGAATGAAAAACACAAATAAGGACAGAAGAACTAATTCAGCAATGACAAGACCCCTTAGCAGATAGTTAGCCCATGTGGTAAAATTAAGGTGGAAAAAGTTGTAATTGTCCCATTCTGGTTCCAGCTGAGTCCTTCTCAAAGGACTGAGATAAAGTATATGTGTGGGTGGGTTAGCAAGAGAGAGCAAAAATCTGTTGCCGTTGAGTCAATTCTGACTCATAGCGATGCTGTAGGACAGAGTAGAACTGCCCCATAGGGTTTCCAAGGAGTGGCTGGTGGATTTGAACTGCCAACTTTTTGGTTAGCCTCTGAGCTCTTAACCACTGCATCACCAGGGCTTTAAGAAAGAGAAAGAGAGAGAATGTAAATTTGAGTGTGCCAGTGTAAGTTGTGTTTGTAAACATGAGTGTAAATGTGAATGTGTGTGTGACTATGAATATGAGTGTAACGTGTGCATTTGAACGTGAGTGTACAAGTATGTGAACATGTGAATATAAGTATGTGAATGTGTGTGAGTCGTACAAGTGTGAGAGTAGCTATGTGTGAGTAGAAGTTGTCTGGTGTGAATGTGAGTGTACAAGTCTGTGTGTAAGTGGGTGTGGTGTGAATGTGTGTGTGAGTGTAAGTTATGTGAGCGTGTGCATTTACTATGCAAAGATGTAACATTTAGGGATCTCAACTTTGAAAACTCCATCATTTCTGAGCACTAACACCCTCTTGTGCCCAGTGAGGTTAGCTTGGGAGTTGGTAATGACTATAAGGACCCCTGGTGATGCAGCGGTTAAGTGCTCGGCTGCTAACTGAAAGGTTAGTGGTTTGAACCCACCAGCCGTTCCACAGGAGAAAGATGTGGCAGTCTGCTTTTGTAAAGATTGCAGCCTTGGAAACCCTATGGGGCAGTTCTACTCTGTCCTACAGGGTCACTGAATCGGAACCCACTCAACAGCAACAGATTATAACGTCCATGCAGCCCTATTTTCCCAAGACAGAACTCATTTATGCCTGTTGTCCTCGCATAACTTTCATTTCTTTGCAGCCGTATTGATTTTCGGTTGAGGTATAACTCACATCAGTAAAGGACACAACTCTTAAGATTACAGCCTGATGATCACTCTGGGGAAGTCTCCCAGGGTTTCTCGTCAGCCCACCTGAAAGAGGGCAGATTTCATTGTCCACTAGCATTTTACTTCCCCTGTGGTCTTTGAGGAATGTTTATACATGCTGGAGAATCCAAGGAAACCCTGATGGCATAGTGGTTAAGTGCTACAGCTGCTAACCAGAAGGGCAGCAGTTCAAATCCACCAGGCGCTCCTTGGAAACCCTATGGGGCAGTTCTACTCTGTCCTATAGGGTCGCTATGAGTCGTAATCGACTGATGGCAGTGGGTTTGGTTTTTGTTTTGGAGAATCAAAGGAAATGTACTGCAGCTGTTTGAAAACCAGGGAGGGTTTTAAAGTACGTTGCCTTGACTTGATGGACTTTACAGATGTGCCGATTGTAGAAGGTAGAAATCATTAGAAACCTTCATAGAAGTTATCATAATCCAAAGTGTCTGAACTTCCCTTTACCCCGTCACCACCAATCTAGCATTCCCGTGACAAACCTGACTTTGGTTAAAGGAATGAGTCATCCCTTTGGGAATCATATAGGAACTGTGGGAAAGAGTATGGGATTTGGAGTTTCCCAGGCTTAGCTTTGCAGCTTGACTCTACCTTTTGCTAGCTCTGTGTCTCTGGCTGGGTAAGTTGGTTTAACTTTTCTGGGCCCCAGTTTCCTGAACTGTTAAAGGGGCAACAGGATTTACTTTGCGGAGCTGGGGTCAGGACGATATTTAATGAATATAAGGGGCCTGGCGCATGGGCACCAAGTGGATGATAGCTAAGATTTAAGTCAGATTTAAGGATCAGAATAAAAGCAAAGTGTGGCAGATTATATTTTCCAAAATTGGCTGCAGCACTATTTCTAGTCTCACTCATTCTTCCAGAATTTTGCTGCTCCCTATCAAGAGGCAGGGTCTATTTCTCCTCCCTGTGAACCTGGACAAGACTTTGTGACTGCTTCAATAAACAAACAATATGGCAGAAGCAATGTTATATGACTTCAGAGGCTAGATCAAAAAGGACAATACAGCTTTTGCCTAGTCCTCTCTCTCTCTCTCTCTCTGTATCAAGATGCGTACCTTTGAAACTCAGTCACCATGCTGTGAGGAAGCCCATACTAGCCTACATAGAAAGACTACGGGGAGAGGCCCACATGAAGAGGAACTGAGGCCTCCAGTCAATGGCCATTATCAACCATCAGACTTAGGAGTGAACAGGCCTTCAGATGATCTCAGCTCTCAGTCAATGAGTCTTCCAACTGAGGTCCCAGAAATTGTGAAGCAAATACGAGACATCCCTGCTGTGTGCTGCTCAAATGCCTGACCCACAGGATCCATGAGCATAATAAATGGTTATATTAGCTCTGAAGTTTTGAGGTAATTTTTTATATGGGCATAGTAATTGGAATTCAGCATAATCAAGGTGTTTCAGAAGGGGTTGACATTTCTCTTATACATGTGCATCAGGCTGTTTGCCTTCTTTCACTCAAAAATCAAAGATTAAGAGCCTGTTGTACATGTTTGTACTGTTGCTTATGTTTGTAACACAGTGTAGAGGTTTCTTTTCACAAAATTAATTGGCTCTGTACTCAAACCCAATGTGGTCTTCTATATCCAAGCTCCTACAGCCCTGGGTATTATTTAACCCTGACCATTGACTAGCCTGTGGGAGGTGGAACTATAAAATAATGTAACCACTGTATAACCAAAGATGTGTGAAGTTGTATATCCAAATTGCTGCTATCCCATCCAGATAGCAGCTGTGGAAAACTGAATCCTGTTCCTTTGTTTTCCACGCCACAAAGATGCAAACTTCCTCCAGTCCTATGAATTCATATGAGGAAGGAGAGAATTACAGTAAACTAGCAGGACCTCGAGGGGCCCTTTCAGCTCAGTGGTTAAAGCACTTGGCTGCTAACCAAAATGTGGGTGGTTTGAACCCACCAGCCGCTCCATGGGATAAAGATGTGGCAGTCTATTTCTGTAAAGATTTACGGCCTTGGAAACCCTATGGGAGACTTCTAGTCTATCCTATAGTGTTGCCATGAATCAAAATCGACTCAGTCACCATGGGTTGGTTTGGTTAGCAGGACCTCAGGTCATAGCCAAGGAAAATTAGGCCAGAAAGCTAAAGCAGCAGCAACACCAGTTTTGCAGACGGGTCCAAACCAGAGAGAATGGGATCCACAGGCAGATCATGCGCATGAGAATCACACTGTGGTCTAGAGCAGTGGTCACAGTAGAGTGTGTAATAGAGCAGCTAGAGCATGAGCTTTGGATCAAACGAAGCTGGGTTCACATCTGGTTTCTCCACACACTGGCTGTGTGACTTTGGGTGAGTTCCTCAGTTTTGTCATCTATAAAATAGTACCTGCTCCTGGCAGAGGTGACTAGTTGTCTTCCAAAGATATGCATTCCTCCTATATAGTGCATCTGTGGCTAGGAAGCAGCTGCCCAGCAGCTAAATTGCTCTGTGTGACTAGACCTGGTTAATGAAATACGAGCAGAGGTCACGTCTATCACTTCTTTGTTGAGGTGGCTAAGTACCCAGTGCACATTGCCCACACTAACTTCCCCTTTCCTGGTGAACTTAGAGGCCATGAGTTGAAGATGGTGACATCACAAGGTAGAGTGAGCCTGGATAACCACATCACTACTTGGAAGAGAACCACTCAACCTAGAACAGGCACACTGCACTTTGTGTGAGTTACTATGTTAATATGCTGAAAATTGGGGGTTGTTTGTTACAGCTGCTAGCCTACCCAGACTCATACACTGTTAGATAATTGTTAACTGCATAATTGTAGGTAATTAAAAATGATTTTTTACCAACTGTCTTTCTTACTTGACTAGATGCTCCTTGAGAGCAAGGACTGGACCCTATTGACCCACTGCCTTACACTGTGTCCGGTGCATATGTTATGCATTGAATTGTGTCCCTCCAAAAAATGTGTGTCAACTTGCATAGGCCATGCTTTCCAGTATTGTGTGATTGTCTACCATTTTGTCATTTGATGTGATTTTCTTATGTGTTGTAAATCCTACCTCTACGATGTTAATGAAGTGGGATTAGTGGAAGTTATGTTAAGGAGGCAGGACTCAAGCTAAAAGATTAGGCTGTGTCTTAAGTCAATCCCTTTTGAGATATCAAAAAGAAAGTCGAGCAGGGAGACATGGGGACCTCATACCACCAAGAAACAAGAGGAAGGAGAATAGTGGGTCATCTGGACCAGAGTCCCTGCACTGAGAAGCTCCTCAACTGGAGAAGATTGATGATAAGGACCTTCCCCATAGCTGACCCAGAGATAAAGCCTTCCCCTGGAGCTGGCACCCTGAGTTTGGACTTCTAGCCTCCTAGACTGTGAGAGAATAAACTTCTCTTTGTTAAAGCCATCCACTCGTTGTATTTCTGGTATAGCAGTACTAGATAACTAAGACAACATACAAGGCAGTGAGTAAAATTTGCAGCTTGATTAAGAGAAGAGGATTAGAATCTGGGTTCTTTAACAAAAGGAGAAAGGAAAGGTTGATGTTTAAAAAAAAAAACACTTCATTACTGAAAGTAGTTATTAAAACACTTGCCAGAATTACTAAAAAAAAAAAAAAAAATCCGCTCAGGAGTAAAGTTATGATTTGCCAATCAGCACTTTGCTGCCAAGTGGAATGCGTTTTCCCAATAGAAAGTTTTGGAAACCAATGCTTCCTATTAGATGTTCTTTAAAGTTCCACAAAGTTTTTCAAGGTTGATTAAATGGTTGGCTTAACCACTGGTTCCTGCTTTCTGCGGATGAAATGGAGTCATTTAGAGAAGGAAACAATTGTGTAAATGCAAACTTGGTAGCAAGAATTGTACCTGAAAATGGTACTTTATTGGTAACATCTAGGTTTTCCCTTTGAATTATCAATGTGAATAAACATAACTTGCATTTATACAGCACTTTCTTTTTATCATTGCCGTGTATTTTCACAACAATTCTGAGAGTTAGGACACATTTTATTGTCATTATTTCAAGATGGAAAACCCATGAAATAAAGAGAGTTGTGATTTGGCCGCGTCTGATGGCTCATGTGAGAATCAGAAGCCAGGTCTCCTGCCTCTCAGCATAGGCCTTTTTCCCCACCAGATCTCCCGGGTCGATATGTGTTCAACATGGATGACAGCCCAGTAGGAACCAAATGAGACAATTTTTGAGTCCAGTCTGGACAAGGTCTCATGTTTGGGTGTCTTATAGGATGAAAAAATAAACTAGGACATGGGCTTATAGTCTAACAACAGCCCAGCTAGGGAGAAATAGTCTAATTATGTGGCCAGTTAAAAAACTCAATAAAATATTAAAGTATTCATCCCTTTTGATAACAGAAGATACAGCATAGGACGTGAGGGGTTAAACAACAAATAAGTAACACATCCAAGAAGCATGACAGCCATTCAGAGGAGGCGTTCAGAAGAGAGGCTTTAATAAGTGCAAGAGGCAATAAGAGGATCGAGGAAGTAAGAGAATGCAGGGTCACCACAGCCAGGGAAGCAAAGAGATTGAATAGGGAGAGGTTAAGCAGTGGTGAAAGGAGGCAGGGAAGCCAGTGAGAAGTTCGAAGAGAAAGTCTATTGAGATTGGGGAACAGGAAGTTATTGGTGCGCTTGAAGATGGGAGACTGTAACTGGATGACGGAGAGAAGGATAAGTTATAGGTACAGGGCTGCAGCAGATGCTGTCAATGCTCACCCACATTCCTTGGACTTCCTGTGGGTTCTGGCTGAGGTTCAACTGGGAATCTGCATCTGTTTGCTTAAGAGATTTATTTATTTATTTATTGCCCCCAAACTACTGGCCACTCTGCCATGAGGTAGGTCAGATGGGATGGGGAATTAGGAGCCCCACGAATAGCCTTGTGACACTCAGGAATTGGTGTATAAACACCCCAGCTCCCTTGCCTTGCCCTTGCTTTGGGGTGGCACAATCCTGAGCCATGCATTTTGTACCATTTCCCAGAGTTTTCCTGCAGCATTAAGCTCCAGGAGCCCACTGTGGTAGCTGGCTTAATGCTCTTGTTGTTGACTGCCATCGAGTCAATTTCAACTCATAGCAATATCATGTGAGAGTAGAACTGCCTTGAAAGAATTTTCTAGGTTGTAATCATTATGACAGCAGATGTCCAGGTCTTTTCTTCTGCGGAGACACTGGGTGGGTTTGAACTGCCCACCTTTCGGTTAGCAGCCAAGCACTTGACTGTTGTGCCACCAGGGCTCCTTATGAGTATTCTAGGACTGGCTTAATAGCACAATCTTTCTTAGCTGCCTTCCCTTTCTTGTCTCACTTCCCCATTCTTCTACCAGCGTGTTTCCTATGCTTCCCAAATAAATCTCTTGTGCTTGAATCCTTGTCTCAGACTCCTGTTCTGAGGGAACCCAAACTAAGACAAATGATCATGTAATTTACAGTTCAAACTAGGACACTTGTGAGAGTGAAAGGGAGAAGGGGATGCTGTTGATAATTATGGCAGAACAGCTAATGCAAAGCAGGATTTGAATTCCCAAGGATATGCCTCTCCTTTGAGTGGGACTACAGGGAAGGGAAGTGAAATTCAAATACCAATTCCTTATAATAACAGAAGGTAAAGATGTGCAGAGACTAAAAAGACGCCTTTTATTTAGTGAACACTTGTGTCCTATGCCCCACTACCTGAGGGCTCTGGAAAGGAACATGTCAGCTCAAGAGAAGGAAAATATCTCAGGAGAAGAATGAACCATGAGACGTCGGTCAGCGTTCAGACCGCGGGAAAAAACGGCTGTTCATTTCTAAACTCCCTGTGATCCTACCAGGGCACCAAGCCATCCTGTCAACCTTAGTCAATAAGACATTCATCCAGGGCATCACTGGGCACCTCCTTCCTCCTTCCTCTCATTTTCCATTAGTGATATGAGTGCAGTCCTCTCTGTAGCTGCTCAAACAGACCAGCCTCTCTTGGTCTCACATTCACGCCCTCTTTGCTGGTCCCAACAGCCCCCAGGATATTGTCTGGAAACGGATGCTTTAATACCCAAGACGTTTCTACTTCTTCCCTCCAAAAGGGATTTTCCCCCCTCCAAGAAAATATTTCAAGAAAACAATTCCATTTTCTTGTGTGGCTGAAGAGGTGCTGCTGCTGCTGCTGCTGCTGAGGGGAAGAGCTCTCTGGATGTGATGGTGCTGAGAAGGACAAGAAGCTAACCTTGTTTTTCCTTCCCTACACACATACTGGAAACCCTGGTGGCACAGTGGCTAAGAGCTTCATGCTGCTAACCAGAAGGCTGGCAGTTCGAATCCACCAGGTGCTCCCTGTAAACTCTGTGGGGCAGATCTACTCTGTCCTACAGGGTCGGTATGAGTTGAAATTGACTCAAGGGCAACGAGTTTAGTTTTTATGCACATCTAGAGTCCCTCGTGGGGCAAATGGTTAATATGCTGGGCTACTACCCAAAAAGGTTGAAGGTTGGAGTCTACGCTGAGGCACCTCAGAAAAAGGCCTGGTGATCTAGTTCTAAAAAGTCAGCCTTTGAAGGATCCATGGAGCATAATTCTACCCTGACACACATGGGGTCACCATGAGTCTAAATCAAATTGGTAGCAACTGGTTTATGCACATACTAATCCCATGCCTTGAGCCATGGTAGCTCAGTGGTTAAGAGCTACAGCTTTTAACCAGAAGGTCTGCAGTTCGAATCCACCAGGCACTCCTTGGAAACCCTTTCTGGTATTAGTTCTACTCTCTCTTATAGGGTTGCTATGAGCCGGAATTGACTCAATGGCAACAGGTTTCTCTTTTTTTGTTTTTAATCCCATCCCTGGATTTGAGATAGGAGTGTCCATGTGATGTCAATGGTGCAACCTGTGGTCTTTGGTAGGGAAGGAGCCTCTGCGCTCCAGCAACAAATGTTGAGCTGGGTTGTGATGCTGCTTGTTTCTAATGGTTCCCAGGACCCCATTCCTGAGAGATGTGTCCCATCCCTTGGCCTCCTTGCTCTTGACAATCTGACTTGTCATCGTCCGTTCCCCCTTGAGTTTGGAATTGATACATAAACAGGTAGGTTGGTATTGCTGTGCTAAGCACCTTATAGTATTAAATCATTTAATCCTCACAAAGATTCTATGAATTAGATCCTGTTGTTAATTCTGTTGAGTTCCTGGCAGTTGCCAGTCCATATACTGCTGCAGACAGTTTGGAATTTTCTCCAGCAAAATTTTATTCGCATGTGATATTAATGATTAAAAAAAATAATAAACGAAACGCGCTGCCCTCGAGTCAACTCTGACTCAGTGACCCTACAGGACATTAGTGGTTGGTGTATAAATTTGCATCATAGTCGTATGAACTGGTCTTCCTTGTAAGAGTATGGATATTATCCTATCACTGACAGCACTGTACTTCAGGACAGACCCTGAAATGTTCTTTTTGACAGTGAATGTGACACCACTCCTCTTCAGTTTGTCATTTCCAGCAGAGTAGACCACATGATTGTCTGATTCAAAATGACCAATTCCAGTCCCTTTCAAGCTCACTAATGCCTAGAATATCAGTCTTTACCTGTTCTATTTCTTTGTTGAAGACGTCCAGTTTTCCTAGATTTATACTACGTACATGCCACATTCCAATTATTAATAGATATTTACAGCTGTTTCTTCTCATTTTGAGTCTTGCCACATCAGCATACAAAGATCCTGAAAGCTTGACTCCATCCGAGTCATTAAGGTCTACTCTGCTTCATGGAGGCAGCTCTTCCCCAGTCGTCTTTTGAGTGCCTTCCAAAACGAGGGACTCATCTTCTAGCACTATATCGGGCAATGCTCCGCTGCTATTCAGAAGGTTTTCATTGGCCAGTTTTTTTTAGAAGTCGCCATGTCCTTCATAACAATCTGTCTTAGTCTGGAAGCTCCGCTGAAACCTGTCCGCCACGGGTGACCCTCCTGGTATTCGAAATCCTGGTGGTAGCATAGCTTCCAGCATCACAGCGACGTGAAAACCACCACGGTAAAATAAACTGGCAAACAAGTGGTGGGAAAACTACCTAGATAAAAACAAAAGCAAAACAAAAATAATTTTAAAAATCATTGTACTTATTTGAAAAGTTTTGTATAAAACACTGCCATGGCCTACATGACCACTCAACTTCCCTTTCAGATCTAGGATAATTCTTTAAAGTTTTGGCCCCTAATTCTTCTAAATGTGTGGTGTTCACCGGACCCTGTTCGTCTGCCTCCCTCTGGTGGCCATTATACAAACAACGGGTCGAAGAGCAACTCTTAGGGCAATGGTTGCTTTCTCTTTCATCAATATTTCATTCATTCATATGAACATCACCTACTATACGCCAGACCTTACACTAGATGCTAGACATAAGAAACTAACAAGATAGAACACTGCAGTCAAGGGTGGTAGACAAACAAGTGAAGAGATAATTACAAATTAGTGAAACAAGGGTCATAGAGAAGCGTACAGAGAATGCTGGGAGTGTACGTAGGATACTTGGGCTGGCCTTGGCATTGGGTTAGGGGGAATGAGGGAAAGTGGAGAAGCTGGGGATTGAGAAGGGCAGGTAGAGTTCCTAAATTCAAGGAGTAGGAGATAAGAGAAGCCACTGGGAATTCAGGGATTTGCCAGGATGCTCGTTCAATGTGGCAGAACTCAGAACACAGGTTTCAAGGGAGGAGAGAAACAGGTGGGGTCAGAGAGATTGGTTGGGGCCAGATCACAAAAGGCTTTTTATGTCACACTAGAGATTGAGCTTATATCCTCTAGGCTAGTGGTCTCCAATTTTTTTTTTTCTTTAGTTGTATTCTTGTTTTTTTTTATTTATTTATTAACTTTTATTAAGCTTCAAGTGAACGTTTACAAATCCAGTCAGTCTGTCACATATAAGTTTACATACATCTTACTCCGTACTCCCACCTGCTCTTCCCCTATTGAGTCAGCCCTTTCAGTCTCTCCTTTCGTGACAATTTTGCCAGCTTCCCTCTCTCTCTATCCTCCCATCCCCCCTCCAGACAGGAGTTGCCAACACACTCTCAAGTGTCCACCTGATATAATTAGCTCACTCTTCATCAGCATCTCTCTCCCACCCGCTGACCAGTCCCTTTCATGTCTGATGAGTTGTCTTCGGGGATGGTTCCCGTCCTGTGCCAACAGAAGGTCTGGGGAGCATGGCTGCCAGGATTCCTCTAGTCTCAGTCAGACCATTAAGTATGGTCTTTTTAAGAGAATTTGGGGTCTGCATCCCACTGATCTCCTGTTCCCTCAGGAGTTCTCTGTTGTGCTCCCTGTCAGGGCAGTCATCGATTGTGGCCGGGCACCAACTAGTTCTTCTGGTTTCAGGATGATGTAGGTTTCTGGTTCATGTGGCCCTTTCTGTCTCGTGGGCTCCTAGTTGTCGTGTGACCTTGGTGTTCTTCATTTTCCTTTGCTCCAGGTGGGTTGAGACCAATTGATGTATCTTAGATGGCCGCTTGTTAGCCTTTAAGACCCCAGACGCCACATTTCAAAGTGGGATGCAGAATGTTTTCATAATAGAATTATTTTGCCAATTGACATAGAAGTCCCATCAAACCATTTTCCCCAGACCCCCGCCCTTGCTCCGCTGACCTTTGAAGCATTAATTTTATCCCGGAAACTTCTTTGCTTTTGGTCCAGACCAATTGAGCTGACCTTCCATGTATTGAGTGTTGTCTTTCCCTTCACCCAAAGCAGTTCTTATCTACTGATCAATCAATAAAAAACCCTCTCCCTCTCTCCCTCCCTCCCCCCTTCGTAACCACAAAAGTATGTGTTCTTCTCAGGTTTACTATTTCTCAAGATCTTATAATAGTGGTCTTATACAATATTTGTCCTTTTGCCTCTGACTGATTTCGCTCAGCATAATGCCTTCCAGGTTCCTCCATGTTATGAAATGTTTCACAGATTCGTCACTGTTCTTTATCGATGCGTAGTATTCCATTGTGTGAATATACCACAATTTATTTACCCATTCATCCATTGACGGACACCTTGGTTGCTTCCAGCTTTTTGCTATTGTAAACAGAGCTGCAATAAACATGGGTGTGCATATATCTGTTTGTGTGAAGGCTCTTGTTTCTCTAGGGTATATTCCGAGGAGTGGGATTTCTGGGTTGTATGGTAGTTCTATTTCTAACCGTTTAAGATAACGCTAGATAGATTTCCAAAGTGGTTGTACCATTTTACATTCCCACCAGCAGTGTATAAGAGTTCCAATCTCTCCGCAGCCTCTCCAACATTTATTATTTTGTGTTTTTTGGATTAATGCCAGCCTTGTTGGTGTGAGATGGAATCTCATCGTAGTTTTAATTTGCATTTCTCTAATGGCTAATGATCGAGAGCATTTTCTCATGTATCTGTTGGCTGCGTGAATATCTTCTTTAGTGAAATGTGTGTTCATATCCTTTGCCCACTTCTTGATTGGGTTGTTTGTCTTTTTGTGGTTGAGTTTTGACAGAATCATGTAGTTTTTAGAGATCAGGCGCTGGTCGGAGATGTCATAGCTGAAAATTCTTTCCCAGTCTGTAGGTGGTCTTTTTACTCTTTTGGTGAAGTCTTTAGATGAGCGTAGATGTTTGATTTTTAGGAGCTCCCAGTTATCTGGTTTCTCTTCATCATTTTTGGTAATGTTTTGTATTCTGTTTATGCCTTGTATTAGGGCTCCTAGGGTTGTCCCTATTTTTTCTTCCATGATCTTTATCGTTTTAGTCTTTACGTTTAGGTCTTTGATCCACTTGGAGTTAGTTTTTGTGCTTGATGTGAGGTATGGGTCCTGTTTCACCTTTTTGCAAATGGATATCCAGTTATGCCAGCACCATTTGTTAAAAAGACTATCTTTTCCCCAATTAACTGACACTGGTCCTTTGTCAAATATCAGCTGCTCATACATGGATGGATTTATATCTGGGTTCTCAGTTCTGTTCCATTGGTCTATGTGCCTGTTGTTGTACCAGTACCAGGCTGTTTTGACTACTGTGGCTGTATAATAGCTTCTGAAATCAAGTAGAGTGAGGCCTCCCACTTTCTTCTTCTTTTTCAGTAATGCTTTGCTTATCCGGGGCTTCCTTCCCTTCCATATGAAATTGGTGATTTGTTTCTCTATCCCCTTAAAATATGACATTGGAATTTGGATCGGAAGTGCATTATATGTATAGATGGCTTTTGGTAGAATAGACATTTTTACTATGTTAAGTCTTCCTATCCATAAGCAAGGTATGTTTTTCCACTTAAGTATGTCCTTTTGAATTTCTTGTAGTAGAGCTTTGTAGTTTTCTTTGTATAGGTCTTTCACATCCTTGGTAAGATTTATTCCTAAGTATCTTATCTTCTTGGGGGCTACTGTGAATGGTATTGATTTGGTTATTTCCTCTTCGGTGTTCTTTTTGTTGATGTAGAGGAATCCAAGTGATTTTTGTATGTTTATTTTATAACCTGAGACTCTGCCAAACTCTTCTATTAGTTTCAGTAGTTTTCTGGAGGATTCCTTAGGGTTTTCTGTGTATAAGATCATGTCATCTGCAAATAGTGATAACTTTACTTCCTCCTTGCCGATCCGGATACCCTTTATTTCTTTGTCTAGCCTAATTGCCCTGGCTAGGACTTCAAGTACGATGTTGAATAAGAACAGTGATAAAGGGCATCCTTGTCTGGTTCCCGCTCTCAAGGGAAATGCTTTCAGGTTCTCTCCATTTAGAGTGATATTGGCTGTTGGCTTTGCATAGATGCCCTTTATTATGTTGAGGAATTTTCCTTCAATTCCTATTTTGGTAAGAGTTTTTATCATAAATGGGTATTGGACTTTGTCAAATGCCTTTTCTGCATCTATTGATAAGATCATGTGGTTTTTATCTTTTGTTTTATTTATGTGATGGATTACATTAATGGTTTTTCTGATATGAAACCAGCCTTGCATACCTGGTATAAATCCCACTTGATCAGGGTGAATTATTTTTTTGATGTGTTGTTGGATTCTATTGGCTTGAATTTTGTTGAGGATTTTTGCATCTATGTTCATGAGGGATATAGGTGTGTAATTTTCTTTTTTTGTAATGTCTCTACCTGGTTTTGGTATCAGGGAGATGGTGGCTTCATAGAATGAGTTGGGTAGTATTCCGTCCTTTTCTATGCTTTGAAATACCTTCAGTGCTAGTGGTGTTAGCTCTTCTCTGAAAGTTTGGTAGAACTCTGCAGTGAAGCCGTCCGGGCCAGGGATTTTTTTTGTTGGAAGTTTTTTGATTACCGTTTCAATCTCTTTTTTTGTTATGGGTCTATTTTTCTATTTAGTTGTTCTACTTCTGAATGTGTTAGTTTAGGTAGGTAGTGTTTTTCCAAGAATTCATCCATTTCTTCTAGGTTTTCAAATTTGTTAGAGTACAATTTTTCGTAGTAATCTGAAATGATTCTTTCAGTTTCATTTGGTTCTATTGTGATGTGGTCCTTCTCGTTTCTTATTCGGGTTATTTGTTTCCTTTCCTGTATTTCTTTAGTCAGTCTAGCCAATGGTTTATCAATTTTGTTAATTTTTTGGAAGAACCAGCTTTTGGCTTTGTTAATTCTTTAAATTGTTTTTCTGTTCTCTAATTCATTTAGTTCAGCTCTAATTTTTATTATTTGTTTTCTTCTGGTGCCTGATGGGTTCTTTTGTTGCTCACTTTCTATTTGTTCAAGTTGTAGGGACAGTTCTCTGATTTTGGCTCTTTCTTCTTTTTGTATGTGTGCATTTATCGATATAAATTGGCCTCTGAGCACTGCTTTTGCTGTGTCCCAGAGGTTTTGATAGGAAGTATTTTCATTCTTGTTGCATTCTATGAATTTCCTTATTCCCTCCTTGATGTCTTCTATAACCCAGTCTTTTTTCAGGAGGGTATTGTTCAGTTTCCAAGTATTTGATTTCTTTTCCTTAGTTTTTCTGTTATTGATTTCTAGTTTTATTGCCTTGTGGTCTGAGAAGATGCTTTGTAATATTTCGATGTTTTGGACTCTGCAAAAGTTTGTTTTATGACCTAGTATGTGGTCTCTTCTAGAGAATGTTCCATGTGCACTAGAAAAAAAAGTATACTTTGCAGCAGTTGGGTGGAGAGTTCTATATAAGTCAATGAGGTCAAGTTGGTTGATTGTTGTAAGTAGGTCTTCCGTGTTTCTATTGAGCTTCTTACTGGATGTCCTGTCCTTCTCCGATAGTGGTGTGTTGAAGTCTCCTACTATAATTGTGGAGGTGTCTATCTCGGTTTTGAATTCTGTTAAAATTTGATTTATGTATCTTGCAGCCCTGTCATTGGGTGCATAAATATTTAATATGGTTGTGTCTTCCTGATCAATTGTCCCTTTTATCATTGTATAGTGTCCTTCTTTATCCTTTGTGGTGAATTTAAGTCTAAAGTCTATTTTGTCAGAAATTAATATTGCTACTCCTCTTCTTTTTTGCTTATTGTTTGCTTGATATATTTTTTTCCATCCTTTGAGTTTTAGTTTGTTTGTGTCTCTAAGTCTAAGGTGTGTCTCTTGTAGGCAGCGTATAGATGGATCGTGTTTCTTTATCCAGTCCTTGACTCTCTGTCTCTTTATTGGTGCATTTAGTCCATTTACATTCAGCGTAATTATAGATAAATAAGTTTTTAGTGCTGTCATTTTGATGCCTTTTCATGTGTGTTGTTGGCCATTTCATTTTTCCACATACTTTTTTTGCTGAGATGTTTTTCTTAGTAGATTGTGAGATCCTCATTTTCAGAATGTTTAACTTTATGTTAGTTGAGTCGTTACGTTTTTCTTGAGTTATGGAATTGATAATCCTTTTTGTGGTTACCTTATTATTTACCCCTATTTTTCTAAGTAAAAATCTAACTTGTATCGTTCTATATCGCCTTGTATCACTCTCCATCTGGCAGTTCAGTGCCTCCTATATTTAGTCCCTCTTTTTGATTATTGTGATCGTTTATCTATTGATTTCCATGATTCCCTGTTATGTGTATTATTTTGTTTATTTATTTATTTTTTAGAATTAATCTTAATTTGTTTGTTTTTGTGCTTTCCCTATTTGAGTTGCGTTGATATCAGGACATTCTGTTTTGTGACCTTGTATTGTGCTGGTACCTGATATTAATGGTCATCAGGCCAAACAATCTCCTTTAGCATTTCTTGCAGTCTTGGTTTAGTTTTTAAAAATTCTCTAAACTTGTGTTTATCTGTAAATATCTTAATTTCTCCTTCATATTTCAGAGAGAGTTTTGCTGGATATATGATCCTTGGTTGGCAGTTTTTCTCCTTCAGTGCTCTGTACACGTCGTCCCATTCGCTTCTTGCCTGCATGGTTTCTGCTGAGTAGTCTGAACTTATTCTTATCGATTCCCCCTTGAAGGAAACCTTTCTTTTCTCCCTGACTGCTTTTAAAATTTTCTGTTTGTCTTTGGTTTTGGCAAGTTTGATGATAATATGTCTTGGTGTTTTTCTTTTTGGATCAATCTTAAATGGGGTTCGATGAGCATCTTGGATAGATATCCTTTCGTCTTTCATGATGTCAGGGAAGTTTTGTGTCAGGAGTTCTTCAACTATTTTCTCTGTGTTTTCTGTCCCCCCTCCCTGTTCTGGGACTCCAATCACTCGCAAGTTATCCTTCTTGATAGAGTCCCACATGATTCTTAGGGTTTCTTCATTTTTTTAAATTCTTTTATCTGATTTTTTTTCAGCTATGTTGGTGTTGATTCCCTGGTCCTCCAGATGTCCCAGTCTGCATTCTAATTGCTCGAGTCTGCTCCTCTGACTTCCTATTGCATTGTCTAATTCTGTAATTTTATTGTTAATCTTTTGGATTTCTACATGCTGTCTCTCTATGGATTCTTGCAACTTTTTAATTTTTTCACTATGTTGTTGAATAATCTTTTTGAGTTCTTCAACAGTTTTATCAGTGTGTTCTTTGGCTTTTTCTGCAGTTTGCCTAATTTCGTTTGTGATGTCTTGAAGCATTGTGTAAATTAGTTTTTTATATTCTGTATCTGATAATTCCAGGATTGTATCTTCATTTGGGAAAGATTTTGATTCTTTTGTTTGGGGGGTTGGAGAAGCTGTCATGGTCTGCTTCTTTATGTGGTTTGATATGGAGTGCTGTCTCTGAGCCATCACTGGGAAACTAGTTTTTCCAGAAAATCCGCTAAAAAAAAATGCAGTCAGATCCCTATCAGAGTTCTCCCTCTGGCTCAGGCTATTCGGATGTTAATGAAGCCGCCTGACTGGTACACTGGCTCCAGGCTCTGAAAACAATCGCTGCCTCTCCGTATTTGTTCGTTCTCCATCTCTAAATCTGTGTTTGTTGTTCAGGGTTGGTAGATTGTTACGTATGTGATCGATTCACTTGTTTTTCCGAGTCTTTGTTGCAAGAGGGATCCGCGGTAGCGTCCACCTAGTCCGCCTCTTGGCCCTGCTCCAAATTTTTTTGATCATGTTCCTCATCAATAAAAATATTTGTGTATACACCTCCAATGTATGAATATTTATTCATTTATACATTTTATACCTAGGCAGTGTAGTGTAATGGTTAAGAGCTTGGGCTCTGGAGTCAGATAGACTATCTCCCAAATCCTGGCTTTGCAACTTTTTAGGTACGTGACCCTGAGCAAACAACCTCTGTATCTCAGCTGTCCCATCTGTAAACTGAGGGTAATGGCAGACTCACCACCTCTGAGGGTTGCAGAAAGGGTCACATTCAGTAATTCATAAGAACTTAGAACAAGCCTGGCACATGATAAATGTTATGTTAACTTGCTGTCAAGTTGATTCCGACTCATAATGACACTATAGGACAGGGTGTGACTGCCCCATAGGGTTTCCAAAGAGTGGGTGGTGGATTCCAACTGCCGATCTTCCGGTTCGCAGCCGAGCTCTCAAGCATTGGGCCACCAGGACTCTGAATATTATTCTATACATCTACTATTGAGTGCCATTATAAAAGTGGAGTTGGAATTTATACCTAGTAGGGGCTCCACTGGAAACCCTGCTGGTGTAGTGGTGGAGTGCTACGGCTGCTAACCAAAGGGTTGAGAGTTCAAATCCTCCAGGCGCTCCTTGGAAACTCTATGGGGCAGTTCTACTCTGACGTATAGGGTCGTTATGAGTCCGAATCAACTCGACGGCACTGGGTTTTGTTTTCAGTTAGGGGCTCCACCTACCCCAGAAAATCTGTTTTAACACAAACTCATTTCAAAATGTCAAGAATTATTTTTCATCCTCAAAACTTCTAACTGGAAGAGCAGACCCTCACCCTACCTAACAGTAAATAGCCTTGGCCTTTCCCGATTGTACTTATACCAAACTCATCAGTGCAGGTAATTCCTACATTTAGCTCAAAGCAGTGACGTGGGGCCTGGGGTCGGAACTGAGAACCTTCTTTTATAACACTCTTCAAAGTAGTGCTGATGCTGCTGGTCCAAGTACTACCGTTTCACATTTTGAAAAGAGAATATAAATATCAAATAAACTACCTTTAAAAAATATTTTAATTTTTCCAGCACAACTGACCACATGGTGCCTGGCTACCATCACCAAATACTCTGACAGGGATCACAATAAAGGCTCCCAGACAGAGCTGGAGAAAAATGGAGAACAAAATTCTAACTCACAAAAAAGGACCAGACTTACTGGTCTGACAGAGACAGGAGAAACCATGAGAGTATGGCCCCCAGACACTCTTTTAACTCAGTACTGAAGTCACTTCTGAGGTTCACCCTTCAGCCAAAGATTAGATAGGCACATAAAACCAACAATAATACACATAGCTCAACCGTGTATACCAGACTAAATGGGCCCACCAGCCCAGGCGTAAGAACCAGAAGGCAAGAGGGCACAGGAAAGCTGGACGCATGGAAATGGGGAACCCAAGGTCGAAAAGGGGAGAGTGTTGACACATCGCAGGGCTGGCAAGCAATGTCTCAAAATAATATGTGTATTAATTGTTTAATGAGAAACTAATCTGCTATGTAAACCTTCATCTAAAGCACAATAAAAACAAATAAATAAAATATTTTAATTTTACTTATTAGGGCACAGCACATTTTTGTTCTCACTAAAAAATGTGTGTGTGTCTGTGTCTGGGTCTGGGTCTGTGTGTGTGTGTGTGTGTGTGTGTATATAAACCCTGGTGGTGTAGGGATTAAGAATTCAGCTGCTAACCCAAAGGTCGGGGTCGGAATTCTGAATCCACTAGGCTTTCCTGGGAAACACTATGGGGCAGTTCTACCCTGTCCTCTAGGGTTGCTGTAAGTTGGAATCAACTTGACGGCAACCGGTTTGGTTTTTATTTGTTGTTGTTCATGTATAAATACATGGAAACCTTGGTGGCATAGTGGCTAAGAGTTTGGCTGCTAGCCAAAAGGTCGGCAGTTTGAATCCACCCGGCGCTCTTTGAATACCCTGTGGGGCAGTTCTGCTCTGTCCTAAAAGGTTGCTGTGAGTCGGATGCCACTTGTCGGCAACGGTTTGGTTTTGTTTTGGTTTTATTTATGTATCTCTGTGTGTGTGTGTGTTTTAGCAAAGGTAAATATGCTCAATTTTTTGACAATGTTGGTTTAGTTCTAAATTCAGATTATTCCAGTACTTGAAAAAGAACTTCAGCAACATGCACAGATACCAAAAGGAAAAAGCGCTTTATGGACTTTGCCTAACAAGTTGTGATACTCATTTTTCCTAATGTCAATCAGTTATTCTTGCAAAATAATTGGAAGTTTCTACATTTCCATATTGTTAACAAATTAGCTTATTCTAGCTTTTTATGAGGTTCGAATACCCTGTTTCCAAGAGTTTAAAGCATAGGAACGATGTTAATAGGTGGCCCACTTACATAATATTCTGCCTCAAGATCACATAACACTGGAGACATTTCCACTACCCCTTTTCAGTATACTGTCTCCAAAGTACGAGTTTAATTTATTTTTATTGTGTTTTAAGTGAAAGTTTACAGCTCAAGTTAGTTTCTCATACAAAAATTTATAAACAAGTTGTTATGTGACCTTAGTTGCTCTCTCTATAATGAGAGCACACTCCCCCTTTCCACCCCAGATTTCCCTCGTCCATTCAACCAGCTCCTGTCCCTTTCTGCCTTCTCAGCTCGCCTCTGGACAGCATGGGTTTATTCTGAAAAGCTGTTACTCTCTCTCCTTCGTTTTGTTAGGCCATAACCATTGCCCTGAAAAGACAAATGTAGTTATTTTTTCAAATATCCTTTAGGTGCCTTACTGACATCGTTTTCATCACAGAAAAGGTTAACAAGTTTGGAACATTATGTATAGAAGAAAAATAACATCCTTAAATGTGGTAACTTTTAAGTACATTGCCAGAGGGAAACTCCTTTTTCCCCCAGGTTGGTAATTTATTGCACAGATTGAGAACCACATGATGAGTTGGCATTAGTTCTCCAGGCGTGAGAACATACTAGTTGAGGGTCAGACGGTTTAGAATATGTTGCTTTCACAGGTGGAGTTTTTTCAGACCTTAATTTGAAGTATCAGACAAGCAAAGTAGTGCCCAGTATGTGGCACAATTCATTTTACTGGTGAAAGTATAAGACTTGAAATATTTTTTTAGTGCCAGTGAACTGAAACTACGCATCAATCTTGTCAAAGCCACGAATTCCGCAGCCCGTGTCCTTCAACATATGCAGCCAATATGATCCCAGGTCTTGAAACTGGAGCTTCATTTCAAAACTCTCTCCTCCAAACCCTCATATTTTTCAGTCATTTGATATCTTTAAGAATATAGTTTCTCTACATTGAATCCCTGTTCCGGCAATCCTCTGAATTCTCAGTCTGCCACACAGTAGTAATTCCTCTTTTACTTCAACCTTGTTAGTTTTCTGACTAACAAATTGGCCAGTTACAACACCATGAAATGGCCTGTTGTTGTCGTTGTTGTTAGGTGCCAGGGAGTCAGTTTTGACTTAGCCACCCTATGTAAAACAGAAGGAAACACTGCCCAGTCCTGTGGCATCCTCATAATCATTGTTATGCTTGAGCCCAATGTTGCAGCCACTGTGACAATTTATCTTTTTGAGGGTCTTCCTCTTTTTCACTGACCATCTTCTTTACCAAGCGTGACGTCTTTCTGCAGGGACTCCATGATAGTATGTCCAAAATACCTGAGTCGTAGTCTCGATGTTTGCTTCTAAGGAGCATTCTGGTTGTACTTCTTCCAAGAGATATTTGTTAGTTCTTTTGTCAGTCCGTGGTATGTTCAGTATTCTTCAGCAACACCACAGTTCAAAGGCAACTCTTCTTCAGTCTTCCTTATTCATTGTCCAGCTTTCACATGCATATGAGGCGATTAAAAACACCATGGCTTGGGTCAGGCACACCTTAGTCTTCAAGATGACAGCTTTGTTTTTTAACACTTTAAAGAGGTTCTTTGCAGCAGGTTTGCCCAATGCAATGCATCTTTTGATTTCTTGACTGCTGCTTCCATGGACGTTGAATGTGGATCCAAGTAAAATGAAATCCTTAACAACTTCAATCTTTTCTCCGTTTATGAAGATGTTGCTTATTGGTCCAGTGGTGGGGATTTTGGCCTTGGGCTCCTATAAGACATTAAGAATTTGAGAAATAAATACCCAGCAGGCCCATTCACAGCTAAGGAGACCCTAACATTCAAAATAAAATCTTACGGATCAAGTTTTACACTTCTTTCCACGTAGCAAACCCCTCCTAACGCCGGTTGCTGTGCAACTGGCAACTTATTCTCTAAGTTTCCTGGAAAACTAAATGGAGTGAAGAAAGTGGTGCCTGATATTTTACCTGCTCTACTAATGTGCTAATTCTGCCTTTTCTGCAGTTAGTCTACGGAAGGATTGCTCACCAGTTAGGAAAATAATTTCCTGCTTGATCTCATTTAACTAATGTGTGGTCCAGGTGAGACAGAACTTTGAGTGTCTCCACAGAAAAAGACACCACCACTTCCTAAGTCAAGAGTCTACCAGTCAATTGCTCTCCTGAGCTTTGTGTAAGAACATGATCGTCACTCCAGATTCCTGCTTACATTTCCCTGACTTATGAATCTGCCTACTCTGCTCATCTCATATAAATGGAACCAAATAATATGTGGCTTTTTGTAAAGTGTCTTAATTCACTTAAGATAACGTTTTCAAGGTTTGTCCATGTTACAGCATGTATTCCTTTTTATGGTTTAATAATATTCCATTGTATGGATATAATGTACATTTTTTAATGCATTCATCAGTTGATGGACCTTTAGGTTGCTTCCACTTTTTAGCTATATGAATACTGCTGCTATGAACATTTGTGCAGAAGTTTATGTTTGAACTACAGCTCAGTTAGATGGATTTTATAGTGTTTGAAGGACCTAGTGATGATCCTAAGGGTTGTAACAAACCATAGGGAAGGTTATGTACATTCTTTACTCTTTTCTGAGATAGTGTTGTCACTTTAGCAATAGAAATACAGCTGAATCATATTTAAATTGCAATGTTGTTGTAAGTCTAGTACCTGTAAGTTTTAATTAGGAGAATTTTGTAGTAAAAAATTATCACTAAAAGATGTTATGATCACTTTTTTTTGTTAAGGTTACACAAAAAACACAAACAGTAATGAATTAATGAGGATGAATTTAATCTAACAATAATGTATCATTTGTAAGAGAAAACAAGATTAAGTCAAAACTTCAATTAACTTAAAACGAAAAACATGATAAAAGGGCATCTTTTTCCTAAAATTGTGAGAATGAGCATAAGAGAACTGTTTTCATGAATAAACAATACATCATATTATATTTTCAGAGTTATTGCTTTGTATAAGTTTGTTTTTGTTATATTTTTGTAATTTCAAAATTAAAGAAAAATTCCAAAAATAATACAAAGAATTCCATATGTCCAGTTTGTAAATTCACTAATTGTTTTCATATGATTTCCTTTATCATTCTCTGTTATTTTCTCTCTCTCTATCATCTATCTATATTTAATATGGATAGATATATGTATATGTACATTTTTTCTCACTGAACAATTTGATATTAAGTTGAAGATATCATGCTTTATCCTTTATTAACTCAGTGTGTATTTTTTAACATGAACATTTTCTTATATAGTCAAAGTATAATTTAAAATTCAAAATCAACTTAATGGCAATGGGATTTTAATTATCAAAACCAGAAAATATAACATTAATATAATACTATTGTATCTATATTATATTGACACAATAAAATTCACAGTCCTTATTAAAACTTTATCAGTTTTTTCAGTAATGTCCTTTGTATTCTCTTTTTTGGGGGGACGGCATCAATGATTACATATTGATTGTGTAGTCCAGCACATTTCATTTACCTATTGTGCCTATTTAATTATTTAACCTGGACTAGTTTCTCAGCCAATCTTTGACCTTCTCGTCTTGAGATTTTGGAAGAACACATGTTATTGGAGCTAATGGGATTTTTCTTCTAGGTTAAAACAAGGTTCTTTTTTTTTTTTTTTTTCAGGAATAATACAAACATAATGAAGAATCCTTCTTAATGCACAATATTAAACATAATGTTTTTCCCATTATTGGTGATGGTAATTTGTCATTTGTTTAAGTTGATACCTTCCAGACATCTCTAGACTGAAAAGTTACTATTTTCTCCTTGTAATAATAAACAATTTATGGGGAAACACTTTAAGATGGTGCATTTATTGAAGGTTTCTAATGTCATCATTATTTATACATTTATTAGTTGGCATATTTTACTTTATCCTGCATATATTTATTCATTTACATTTTATATTGATTCAACGCTCTTATTTTACTTAATATATTACAATCCATTACTGTCATCATTTATTTTGGTGATCAAATTATCCAGTTACGGACAGAGAGAGCATCTTCAGATTGGCTTCTGGATTTTATTCATATGTCCCTTTCATTTTTTGTGTCCTTTCTTACTACAAGATGACCTTGGATCTCTTGTACTTTTCTTTAGCTTTGAATACAGCCATTTCCTCAAGGATCCCTTGTTCAAATATGTATATATGTGTATCTATATATATATTCATACCGACATCACTAATTCTGATACAACACCTTATAGGGTATTTAGTAGATTTTTTTATGCTCCATATTTATTTCTCCCACAGTGAGAGACTTGAGAGTCATTTTCTTCAATCTCTCATTTGCACAATAAGAATAAACACAGAACGGTGTTTATTATCATTACAGAAATGATAAGCCCCATCACTTTGAAAGTAAACCTACTAACTAGGATTCTTTTTTTTTTTAAAATAAAGTTTATATTTGCTGAAATGCACAAATATTATGTGTTGAATTCGATGATGTTTAACGTAAGCAACGTCCTTTTTATCTGTCAAAATTAATATGTCACCTGAAGGTTTATACACTGAGTTGTGGATTACTTTTGGCATTTATAAAGAACAAAAAATGTCAATTGAAAGTACCTATATAAACATCATGATGATACATGAAGAAGAAAATGAAGTTGTCAACAATTTCATTCTGCTTGCATCAACAATCAATGTCCATGGAATCTGTGACCAAGAAATAAGTAAATTGATGAATTGCATTGGGAATATCTGCTGCAAAAGATCCCTTTAAAGTTTTAAAAGGCAATGATGTCACTTTGATAACTAAGATGACTCTGACCAAACTCATGGTCTTTTCAATTGCCACATATGCCTGTGAGAGCCAGAAATCAAAAAGGAAGACAGAAGAAAAATTAATACATTCAAATTGTGGTATTTGCGAAGAATACTGAATATACCATGAACTGCCAAAAAAACAAATGAGTTTTAGAAGAAATACAATCAGAATGTTCACTTCTAAGGAAGTGAGGATGGAGAGATACTGGCTCTTTTACTTTGGACATAATCAGGAAACACCAATCACTAGAGAAGGACATCATGGTTGGTAGAGGGTCAGTGAAAATGAGGGGAACCCTCAATTCGATGGATTGACACAATAGGTACAGCAACAGACTAAAACATGCCAATAATCATGAAGATGGTATAGGATCAGGCAACATTTTTATGTTATGCATAAGGTCTTCATCAGTAGGAGCCCAGTCAACAGCAGCTAATAACAACATATTCCAGTACATCTCCATTTAAAAATTAATCAGCCATGCAGATGCTACAGAACAGATAAAGAGAAATGCCAAGTGGTAAGTGTTGGCTGTTATTCTGATTAATGCTATTGTTAGGCATCGTTAAGTCAGTTCTGACTATATAACAGAGCTAAATACTGCCCAGTCTGTGCCGTCCTCACAATCATTATTATACTTGAACCCATTGTTGCAGTCATTGTGTCAATCCATCTCATTTAGGGTCTTCCTCTTTTTTGCTGACCCTCTACTCTGTCAAGCGTGATGTCCTTCTCCAGGAACTGATCTCTCCTGATAACATGTCTAAAGTACATCAGACACAGTGTCACTCACCATCCTTGCTCCTAAGGACATTCTGGCTTTGCTTCTTCCAAGACAGATTTGCTTGTTCTTTTGGCAGTCCATGGTATATTCAATATTCTTCACCAACACCATCAATCCTTCTTTGATCTTCTTTATTTTGTCCAGCTTTCACATGCATATGAGACAACTGAAAACACCGTGGCTTGGGTCAGGCACACCTTAGTCTTCAAGGTGACACCTTTGCTTTTCAACACTTTAAAGAGTTTTTTTTGCAGCACATTTGCCCAATGCAATGAGACTTTTGATTTCTTGACTGCTGCTTCCATGGGGGTTGACTGTGGATCCAAGTAAAATGAAATTCTTGACAACTTCGATCTTTTTTGTGTTTATCATGGTGTTGCTTATTGATCCAGTTGTGAGGATTTTTGTTTTCTTTATGTTGACGTGTAATCCACACTGAAGGCTGTGGTCTTTGATCTCCATCAGTAAGTGCTTCAAGTCCTCTTCACTTTCAGCAAGCAAGGTTATGTCATTTGCCATAATGCAGGATTTAATGAGTCTTTCTCCAATCCTGATGCCCCGTTCTTCTTCATATAGTCCAGCTTCTCAGATTATTTGCTCAGCAAAGAGATATTGAATAAGCATGGTGAAACAATGCAACTCTGACACACTCCTTTCCCGACTTTAAACCACACAGTATCCCCTTGTTCTGTTCGAAAGACTGCCTCTTGATGTATGTACAGGTTCCTCATGAGCACAGTGAGGTGTTCTGGAATTCCCATTCTTTGCAATGTTATCCATAATTTGTTACTATCCACACAGTCGAAAGCCTTTGCATAGTCAATGAAACACAGGTAAACATCTTTCTGGTATTCTCTGCTTTCAGCCAGCATCCACCTGACATCAGCAATGATATTCCAGTTTCCACGTTCTTTTCTGATCTGGCTTGAATTTCTGGCAGTTCCCTGTGGATACACTGCTGCAGCCACTTTTGAATGATCTTCAGCAAAATTTTACTTCTGTGTGATATTAATGATAAAACAAAGCAAAAAAAATAATAATTTTTTACATTTTCACATTTGGTTGGATCATGTTCATTGGGAAGAGGCATAAATGTGGATCTCTTCCAGTTGGTTTGCCGGGTAGCTGTCTTCAAATTTCTTGGCATAGATGCTGCACCCTTTTTTCGAAACATCTCAATTGCTATCTAGTAAATTCTTGGAGACTTGTTTTTTGCCAATGCCTTTGGTGTAGTTTAGACTTTTTCCTTCAGTACCATCGGTTCCTCATCATATTCTGGTAGTATTCTGATTAATAGGGCTGCATTAAAAATTACCTCAATACTTTGTGGCTTAAAGCAACCATTTACTGGGCTCAGAGATTTTGTCATCAGGAATTTATTCAGAGTTCAGCAAGGCTTGTCTCTACTTAAGGTTGTCTGGAGTGTCACATGGAAGATTTAAACACTAGAGGATTGGGTTATCTGAAGATACTTTCACTCACACATCTGGTGGTTGATGTTGATTGTAAGTTTGAGGGCTAGCTTTCTTCCTATATGGGACTCTCCATGTGGTCTCTCCATAGGGCTATTTGGGCTTTTTCACAACATGGCGGCTGGCTTTCAAGTGTAAAAATCTCCAAATAGAGGGGCCTAGAAAGGAGTTGTAGCCTTTTTTATGGCCTAGGCTTGAAGTCACATGGCATGTCTTGTATGATACTGTACTGAGTTGTTACTAGTTTCTGCCCAAATTTAGGGAAAAGAAACTTAGACCCCACCTCTCCTTCAGAGAAGTGTCAGTCACTTTTAAGAGCATGTTGGACAGGAGGTAATGTGGTGTTATCCTTTAGAAAAACAGCTCTGCCACAGAAGTGAAGGTGAAGGACAGAGCATGCTGCTTTATTTCTTATTCAATGAGGCTGTACAGATAATGAAACAACATGGAGAGTTTCTCCAGTACATTACCCTACAAGTTTATCTCCTCAAGTTTTTCTAGGCAAACTTGCATCTATCTTTTTAACTTCGTGTGACCTTTCCTGAAAGCCTTCAACTTATAATTTATCCTGAAGACCAGAGAGTCCACCAATAGCCTAATAATAGATTTTCATTGATCTATTCATGTTTGAAACCCTGGTAGCAGCGTGGTTAAGTGCTATGGCTGCTAACAAAAAGGTTGGTGGTTCAAATCCACCAGGTGCTCCTTGGAAACTCTATGGGGCAGTTCTGCCCTGTCCTATAGGGTTGCTATGAGTTGGAATAGACTCAATGGCAGCAGGTTTGGTTTGGTTTTTTATTCATGTTTACTTTTCCCATTGGCAATTAAGTTTAATAGGTAAATATTTTCAGGAACATTAACTCAAGAAATGTATGGTAACTGTTGGCATAGCCAACTGATACAACTTGAGAAGAATCTTGTGCTACTGGTTTAATCAGTACCAAACTAAAAAAAAAAAAATTTTATACTGCACGTTCAATAAGATAATTATAAAATTATGGAATTTATGTGTTCTAAGAACTGATACTTTAGATTTAAAAAGTAGATCATTTCATACACATATTTTGGAAGAAATGAAACATAATTTTATCTTTAAGCAAGTCATTAAAAGCTTAAGACATTGGTATTCTTGTACAAAATTAAAAACGAATCGTTACAGTATAGGTCGTAAAACTCACCATATATTCTTATTTATTTAATATATTCATTAGCATGTTCAAAGAGATTAAACTTGCTTCATGTATTCTTGAAAACATTGTGTGTTGAATAAGTTACTTGTATTTTAAATCATATTTTTTTCTGCAACTTTGAAAATATATCCAGCATAAATACTAAATATCACGTGAAAGAAATTTATGGTTCATTTCAAAGAAGTTATGCTTTCTTGTTGACAGTTAACATTTCTAAAAGAAACAAAAAATAATTCTGTACATTATTCTTTTGAAGATTATGCTGTCTTGGTACATTTTAAACACAGTTTATGATGACAAAATTAAATTTATTAACAGTTTCCAAGAACATGGCTTCTAAATAAAACAGACTCATTATTTATTAAACAGGTTCATACTCTCCAAGGATTTATATTCCATAATACAATCAAACCTCTCATTCATTTGATACTAAAATAGTTCAATTTTATATTTCCAATATAGACAAGATTTCATATCGAAGAAGAGAAAGTTAAAGTTGTGATGCATAGAATGGAAAAAAGTTTATATGATTAAAAAAAAATGATTAGGTAAATTAAAATAATCCAAAGTCTTAAATATTAAATATGATTTCGTAAACTGGAAGTATCAAATTTTTTCAATGTTTCCTTAATGTTGTCATGTAAATTTTTTTCAGTAGATAGCCTTATTTGTCTGAAGCAGAAAAATATCTTTTTGAATACAGCCCTGAAAGCTTGTTTTAAATGACTGGGTTCAACAGTGGGGCAAGTGAAGTATTGAGCACAGCTACTCTTTGCTTAAAGTAACTCTTTCATTTGCTGATGGCTTTATGTAGGTGAACATACAACTGCCATAAGTGATGGAGACAACAATCATGTGAGAAGAGCAGGTAGAAAAGCCTTTTTTCTTTTGTTGAGTTGAAGGGAATTTTAGAATTGTCTTGATGATATAGGACTAAGAAAAGATTACTAATAACAATATGGCAATGATTGTCATCAGAGCTATTAAAAAAACAATCAGTTCTAGTAAATGTGTGTCTGAGCAAGAAAGTTGCAACACAGGAAAAATGTCACAAATGGAATGGTCAATGATATCGGAAGCACAAAAATCCAAGTTAAGACAGAAAATCAGTGGAGGGAAAATGATCAAGAATGCGGTTACCCAGGAGCTGAAGCTGGCGACAATATCTGCTGCTCATGATGGATGTATAATGCGAGGGTTTGCAGATGGCAACGTAGCGGTCACAGGACATAGCAGGCGTAAGGAAAAACTCTGTAACCCCAAAAAAGATATTAAAAAAACAACTAAGACATACAACCATTATAGGAAATGGTCTTTTCCCTGGCTACAGTTGTGCTTAGGAATCTGGGGATGCAAGCAGTTGTGAATGAGATTTCCATGAAAGAGAAATCACAAAGGAAGAAATACATTCGGGTCTTGAGATGGGAATCCAGCAGAGTGAGGGCAAAGATGGTTACGTTTCCTATCATGCTCAACATGGAACTGAGAAGCAGAAACAAGAAAATGACAATCTGTAGCTGGGAATTATCTGTTAGTCCCAGCAGAATAAACTCTATGCTCTTTGTATGATTCTTCAATCCTCTTTTATGAGTTCAATGAAATTCTAGAAATAAAATGGTACAAAAATCAGAAATTATATGAGTAGGTATATCTCCAGAAAAAAGATATATAAAAACACCCATATTCAGAAACATGACTGTTTACGATGTAATACTCCATGGAAGTTGCATATATGATCCAAAGCTGTGGAACAGAAACTAAGAGTTTAAATGAACTATAAAAGTGAAGTCAGATTTGGAGATTGATCTACAAAACCAGTGAGAGATGATTTTTTTCTCTCTTACAAACTTCCAGTCAATTGTATCTAATTCCAAATTTAGCTAGATCATAAATAAAATGCTGGGCTCAGGATTCAAAGGTAATTCATTCATTTTTAAGCTATTAAGCTTATCAAAATAAAACTTTGATAAATTAAGACCTACAATTAAATTCTGAAGCTAAGATTTTATATTAAAGTGATATTTTTAAGACTTCATCTGTAGCCTCCTACAACTGTACAATGTAGTACTTTATGAAGGCAGAAATGGCAAAAAGGCAGTGTAATGCCACAAGAAAATAAACACTGGCTGATTCTAGGGGAAAAAATAAACTGATTATTAATCAGATACAGTTACATTGGAGCCCTGGTGGCACAGTGGTTAAGAGCTCAGCTGCTAACAAAAGGTCAGCAGTTCAAATCTACTAGCTGCTCACTGGAAAACCTATAAGGCAGTTCTACTCTTTCCTGTAGGGCCACTATGAGTCCAAATCAACTTGATGGCAATACCTTTGTTTTTGGTTTTTATGCTACATCTACAAAAAAAAAGAAAAAACCTGTTCATGGCTTAGATGTTCTGCCAAGACCACAAGAATAAAAGGAGAATATAGAAAATGCATTGCATCTCTTCAGATTCCCTGCCCAGTTATGGGTACCTAGAATCTGTACTTAATACTCACATGCAGCTCCATAGGGGTGAAAAATCCTTGTTTTCTTATCACATTTTCACACCTTCATGTCTCCAGGAATCACTCGTACACCTAATCGGTAACTGTCATTCCTGGGAAGTATTAGTGGAGGAAGCCTGTGACAATCTGGATGGGAAAAGTGTATTCTAATTGTGTTTTATGCTTGTAATAGTAGGTTTTCATGCACTATAGTCTGCAATTTCCAGAAATAAAAACAGAGCAAATAAAATAAAAGTGTTATCTCAATAGAACAGAAGCATAGCCAAAGTTGGAATCTGTTAGTAATTAGATATTGGGCTTAAAGCTGCTAACCCACTAAAATCTACTTATGCATCTTTACTGTGCTGAAATCTGTGAATTTTCCCACTACTATGTGCATTCTCGAGAGGACCGTGTCTAATCATCAAAATAATTGCAACCATATGGTTTCCAAGGAGTGCCTGGTGGATTCGCACTACTGACCTTTTGGTTAGCAGCTATACCTCTTAAGCACTATGCCACCAGGGTTTTCTGCTTAGTATATAGTAGGTTTAAAATAAACACTTGTCAAATAAACAAACAAACAGAAGCTGAGTTTGTTGTTGAAACAGACATTGCCATCATGTGCAGTTCTCTATTTTATGCTATATTATAGCTTGGACGTTTCTTAAATTCGTGTCTACGTTTTGCAAGATAAATTATTTTCCCCTTTACCAATAATGTTTGGCCGAAACTCTCTGTATTGAATAAATTGCAAACAAACGATATGTAAAGGGAAGAAAATATTGATATGTAAAATTTAAAAACAAACTTTATAAAACATTTTTTAAAATTACTTCCCTTTAAATTACTTTACAATCCATCCTCTCAATTCACTCTGTTAGTTCAGTGAGATCATTCTTCCTTTTCAGAGGTCACTGTTCATTAAATCACTGGTTTTTCATAACAACTTAAAGTCTCAAAGGGCATCCTCATCAAATAGAAAAGATTTTATTTCAATCTCAAGATTGAAGTTCCTTCAATAGCTTACTGGCTTTGGGAACCAAGGGTTATTATTACTACTGTTTTATAATTATTATTATTTTATACAGTGAGTAACGTATCATTGCACAGTATTTTTAAATATACACAACTTTTTTAAAAAGTATCTGTTTTCCTCTTAATTTTAGCATTTTTCTGAGTAATGGTACCATGACTTACTCACTCTGGAGATTGATTAAAGCACTGAAGAAGTGTACAAAGAGCTGTGAAGAAATGTATGAAGAGATAGTTTACTTGAGCATCACAAAGAATTAACACTTCTATACCCAGTCTGCAAGGACTACTAGAAAAAAAAAAAAAAAAACCTAACAAAAAGAAACTCTAGCAGGACATGATCCAACACCATAAGATTAGTGGCAGTACATCAAACTTTTATGCAAAAATGTTTATGGAAATCCAATGAATTATATTTACTTACCAACATGAAATAAGCTGATAAAAATGTTCAACACTCATAATCCTTAGAGAGAAATAAACTTCAATGTCCCACAAGGTCATATGATTTGTAGAGTCTTAAGTCATCCCAAGGATGTACTCAGAGTAGTGAAGGACATTTTCAAAATTTAACTCAACATTTCAGCTTTGTATTGCTGAGTGCAGATCCCTATTTTTCCCTGGCTGAACATGGGTCATGTTACCAAGCTTTACATTTCTTTCCACCCATTTCTTCAAAACGGATTCTTAATTACCTTCAAAGGACCCCTGAGACAGACAGTGTGAAATCATTCAAAATACAAATTAACAGTAATCTTAACACTGGTTAAGTAAAATGGCTGGAAAGGATTTTCCGGGCCTTCATTCTCAAAGCACTCCTATATTGTGCTCTTCCAAAATCCCTACCATCAGTACTAATAATCTCCCTTTGAATACTGAAGACAATTCCTTTGATGCACAAAATAAGAAAGGAACTTTATTTTAAAGGTCAAGTTAGATTTGAAGATTGAAGCATATATCTTTGACAAACTGAGATGAACTTTTGACTGGTTCCACTTCTTTTCTGGTGTTTTTTTTTTTCTTTTCTTTTTTTCATTTTAGTGCTTTATGTTACACTGGGAGGGAATGCCAGTTGGTGATTTAATGTCTTTGAAAGCCTACTTTTTTCATCTTCCTCTATGTTCACTCAGTTCTCTCTTCTTTAGTTAAGTCTCATTAAAGGCTATTAGAAAAACAAGGACAGAGCAAATCTCCAAAGCAATTTGCTTTACTGACCATGTCACCCTGTTTCTTTTTACGTTACTGAATTTAAAGATTTGTTTAGTGTTTAAGCTAATACATTAGAAAAAGGAAAAGAGTCTAATATACTGTTGTGAGCAACATTCAACATAGCTTCATAAGTACACTAAAATATACATTTGGCACTGCTCAATCATTCTTGGCTTTGAATAACACGGGGCTCATCTGAGACCTTTTCTCTTCCCGAATGAAACAAAGTCTCCACAGGGGATGGCGTTGACTTGCTGGCAGAATTGTTTTATTAGAAAAAAAAATTTTTTTTTAACATTTTTCATAGAAATTTTATTGTTTCCCTGGAAAAAGTTGAATAATTTATATTTCTTCATTTCCATAAAGATGGGCAGGTTCATTTGTCAGATTTTATACCAGTGTGTATAGAAATAAATGAAAGGTAAATAGACATCCCAAAGTCGCATTTAATAATAACTTCAGAAACAATAACATTCATACATGTAAGAGTTTATGGAGAATATCAGCTTGTAACCTCACACTTTCAGTTCATTAATTTGCCACCTGTAATATAACAGACCATTTCACACAGAAACAAGATACCCATTGCCATCAAGTCAATTCCGACTCATAGCGACCTTACAGGACAGAGTAGAACTGCCCCACAGGGCTTCCAAGGAGTGGCTGTGGATTCGAACTGCCAACCTTTTGGTTAGCAGCCATAGCTCTTAACCACTTTCCTGCCAGGGAAACAAGAAAAGGAAATAATTATTAATAAAGTTATAGTGTTAAAACTTAACACTTAATTTTCCACTTTTGGTATTATAAGGTCAATTTATTATCCTAGAAAATACATGGGCTTTGCAGATAGAGAGACGTGCATTAAAAATCCAAACAGGCCACATCATGGATTTGTGACTTTGAGTGAGTTCCTGAATTTCTTTTAAAAATGAAGTGGAAATGTCAAGGGTGCTTTTGAGAATTAACTGAAATAACATAAATGAAAGTGTTTCATAAATTCTATCATACTAAATTGGTGCTTAAAAGTAACGGCTTAATTAAATTTGTCTTTATTTTAATTGGAATAAATGCTCGACTTTGGAAAAGATATTCATATTTGTGAATTTTCAAAGGCACCATTTCACTGAAAGACTAAAGATTTTATGATTTATCTCATTTATTCTTTGTAACAATTGGTATGAAATTTTTATCTTTATTCTTAAATGGAAAAACTAAGGCTGGGAGAAATTACGTGACTTAAATAAATTCCTATAGCTAGCAAGTGTTAAATGTAATGTCAGACTGCCTGAAATGCAATTCTGTTCCCTTAAACTGCACAGCCTATGTACAATTAGAGACACAGACACAGAGACAGCAGTTGTCTGCCTTTAATTAATTGGGAATAAATAAATTGATACAATAAAATAATACTCAACTTTTTAAAAATACTTTTTAATGTATTTGGTTTTAAATTATAACCTGTATATAAAAAAAAAAAAACCTGTATAGATCCTGTTTATTTTCATAAAAAGTTGAGTTGATACAAAACAAATTAATGCTAAGAATGGGGAATTTTCATTGCCTTTTATATGCCCCACTTACCTCTGCTATTCGTATAGTTTCACACACACTCAGAATGCCTAGGATGGTAAAAATGCCATCGTTGTAATCCAGGGAAGCCAGCATTCCTGAAACCATCCTCTTCCCTTCCCACCGAACATAGGATCTTATGATGCCCTATTACAGATATGTCTCATTTTACCCTTGAGGAATACATATTTGCAGAGAGTGAGAAAGGAGCAAAAATATAAAAGAGGAAAAATGTCAGAAGGTGTTTTGAAACTCTATGAAATGCTTTCTACATAGATTTCACTTGCACAGATACTTAACGTTTTATCTATTTGAACTGCCGCTGGCTCAAGGGGATTAATTCAGGGAATCAAAATTTCCAGAAGAGGAATGTATACAAAACACTAAGGAATATAAAACATAACACACATTAGTATTGAAATTGGAAAAGAGAGCCTGTGAGACAGGGAATAAAAACTAACAACAGTTAAGTCTGAAGTTTTTCCCCTTGATTCCCCTGCCCCCCAGACAAAGACAAAAAACCAAATATCTTATCTCCAAATTCAGATTTCTTCTCAGTACTCTACGCCATTTTTTAAAGCTAAGAGTCTACTACATTGTAATAAATACATATATAAATCTTATTATTTTTAACGTGCCTTCTAATACAAATTTTTGCTGCCATGTACTGCTAATACTTTATGCTTTTTTTGTGATCACTCTGCTACTGCTCACCAGCAATAGCAAAATGAAGAGTGTACCTTATTTTGATTGAATAATGTTATAACTTATATTCCAAAATAATAATTGGAGTTAGTATCTTCCCTGCCTATGCTCAATAATATACTTACACTCAAATTAGATAATTTGAATAATAAAAAAAATTGTTCAGGTTCTTCGGAATCTATACAAAATCTGTGGGTCATTTCAGAGTTCCAACTATGTATAAAAATAGAACAAACTCAAGCTTATTTTTTTCTGTTGTTTGTTTCGTTTTTTACTTCAGGCTATCACACTAGATACTATAGCTCAGTAGCCTCAAGCAAGTTACTCAAATTGAGAATGAATTTACAAATTTTAAAAGGAAGATAATCATGTTTAGCATGCCATATACCTAGTAAATAAAATATAGTATAGAACTTACATAGTTGAGTAAATGCACAGAGTACGTATTCTCTTCAGAGGAGCTATTATTATTTATTACCCATCAATCAGACTTGCAGGTTATATAATGGTAATAGTGGCTCCCTAAATATTCATCTTTGTTATACATTTTCAAAAACAAATACAGATAATGAGGAGATTATAAAAAGCAATGGTCAATGGCATTAGAAGGACAGAAATCTAACTGGAGGATAAGCATGAGTGGTGGGAAAATGGTCAGGAATCCTCCCAGCCATGAACAAAGAACAAGCAGGGTGCAGATTTTCTCGTTCATGATGGTGGTATAATGAAGGGGCTTGCAGATGGCAACATAACGATCATAAGACATGGCCGTTAGAAGAAAAATTCAGACACACCCATAAAGATGAAGAAAAATAATTGAGCTAAACAATTGTTGTAAGAAATGGTCTTGACTTTGGTAATGATTGCCCCTAGAAATCTGGGGATAGACACAGCGGTGAACGTAATTTCCAAGAAGGAGAAGTTCCAGAGGAAATAGTACATAGGAGTCTTTAGACGATAGTCTATCACGGTGAGGACGATGATGGTCAGGTTGCCTGTGACGGTTAATACATAAGCTATAAATAAAAAGATAAAGACCACAGCCTGAAGCTTTGGGTCATCTGGTATGCCCCAGAGTACAAACTCTGTAATCATTGTGTGATTTCTCACACTGACGTATTTTCCTCTTCAAGCAAAATCTATTGGTGAAAAAACATAAAAAATGAGCAAACATTAGATTTAAATATTAGTATTAATAACCCCAATGACACTAAACAATGGACCCTTTTTTCTCTTTCAGCTCTTTTCCAATATCTTGTCACCCTTATTAAAATGGAACATTTTCTTAGAGCCTCTTTGAAAAGAAAATCTATTCACAGACCTATGTTAAAACCCAAATCAGTGTCAGTGTGTATAACCTCTACATAGAGTCAAATTTTCTATATTTTCAGTATATCCTTGAATCATAAATTTCCACACCAATATTAATGAATTATATCTATAGTTTATATACTGAAACATTGTTTTCCAGCTTTGAAGATTGTATGATTTTAGGAATGAATTTAATTTTGAGTATTTATCCTCGTGCCAAAATTTTAAAATTTTCTTGCCTAATGTTGTAGGGTTCTTAACCAATGTCATAGAACAATGTGTGTACTGACTGTTTAATGAGAAATTAGTTTGTCCTGTAAATCTCCATCCAATGTACAATAAATTAAAAAAAGACAAAAACAAAACAAAAAATTCTTTATTGTTTACTAGGGCTTTGGCGGTAATTAAAACCCAATCGCAATCTCTGAACTTAATAGTATCTGAAACTATTTTTATTCTTAATACCTTTTATTTTAAATACAATCAACAAAGATAAAGGTGTTTTCCAATCATGTAAACATATCACTAGAATGATCTTGATTGTAAACAAGAGTAAGTTAGTTTTCATTAATGGGAAAGAAAACAGAAACCAGAGAGATGAATCAATACTCACATAGATAGAGCCTATCATTAATATATTTCTACAACAGGATTAGTGGTATCGTTGTGTTTTTTTAATTAAAATTATTAAATGGACTTTTTTTTTTTTTTTTTACTACTATTCTCTTTGGTCTTAAACCTGATTGAGGACAAGAATGAACTCATAACGAAAGTTTTAATGCCAATATCTCATTGTCTCCTTTTTAGAATACTGATTACAGGAAATATATGTATATACATATATTTTAGGATTTACTCTAGGGAAAACAGAAATTGCTAAAATATAAGCTCAGCTATTTTTATCTTTTTTTTTTTTTCCACTGCTCTATCCTTTACAACCAGAATTGTATCTGTGTACAAGTTCTCAGTAATGTTCCTAGTATCAATCTCTTTCTATAGCATGAACTGGTAAGACAGCACTGATGAAGGTAACATGTAGAAGATGTTCCCTTCTGCCTAACTCAACAATTAGTATTACTGATGGGTGAGTAGTGTCTAAGATGATATTACGCCTTCTTTTCTTCTTTATCCTTTTTTCTTTTTCCGGCAATCAACACTCTTTTTCTTTAGGAATATGCACACGTGGTCATTAACATAGCAGCAAAATATGGCATATCAAAGGGTAGAGACTGTATTTCTATGTTTTCAACAATGGCTGAAACATATTACATATATAATCAATAACGCTAAATATGTTAAAGAGATAATTTGGGACTCCCTGCAATTTATTCCAGCAAAGTCAAATTATGGATGGGACAAACATTTCATTGATAATAAGAAACATACTCACTTTTGTGATATGTCTGATGGTTCCAGTCAGAAATATTATCCTGAGTTTTTTTTAATTTATTTAAAAAATGAAAAATAATACATGCATAATATCCTTCAGGAAAACTTTTTGTCACTTGGTCCACCCTTGCTTCTATCTCATAAGAGCCTCTAGCATAAAGAAAACACAGACTGGACTCCACGTCAGTTTGTTAGCAGCCTTCGTAATAAGTAACATAAATTTCTTTTATCGTTCCATACAAACACGTCGCTCTGGACCTGAACTCCAATAAGAGCTACTTATTTTAACGCTAAGAGTTCTTTAGGTAAATGTCCAGGGAATAATGCTTTAAGAGACTGGAAGTTGAAGCATTTCAAAGCTCTCTGGATAAGATGAAGATTTAACACTGCCCAAAAATAAAACAATTTTACCTTCTCTGCTCACGGAATAAATTCCCCAGAGATTAGCATGAAGAAAGGAAAGGTGCAAGAAGAGACAAATTCTAAAACTGTAAATGATGTCGTAACATAGAGTTTTCTGGAAAGCTAAGCAATATAACGAGGTAAAAGTAAAAACATACCAATCAGCTTGTACCATCAACCTAGTCTCCCTTTGACTGTGTATAATTTTCCTAATATGCATATGGCACTTGTTCTACACTCAAGAGATCATTTCTCCTCAGTCCCTTTGGGTCTGGTGAAATCCAGGACCGAACTACTCCACAGCGGACCCTAATTTGGGAGTGCTACCTATGTTTTATTCATTCATATATATCCACCAGCGTAAGGCAAAATGAATGAACACATAAATAAAATAAGGGATTTCAATATCTTTGAATATCAGAAGAGTACTTGAAAATTTAGTTTTGATTTTCCTTTTTTTTAATTTTAAATCTAATACATGCTTAATGTTATAAGAATCAAGGTGACAGTAGTATAGAGTGGCATTTTGAACGGCCCTAATATTTCCAACGAATCCTCCATTTTTACTCCAATCTTCAAATTAGCCAGTATTAAGAGTTTATAGTGTGTTCTCGAGATATGTTTTTTCTCTATCTGGAGTAATATGGGAGCACTCCCATTCAAACACTTGAAGATTTGTTCCTGTTGCTATTACACATTAATGCCGTTATATGATGCCAAATACTATATAATTATCTTTTTCCTAGTATGTAAGGATATCATTCCTTATCAACTTTTTTGTAACTGTTGCATAGAATACCAGAGGTGACTTGCATGTAATTTAATAATTACTTTGCTGATTTAAGATTTAGGGGATTAGATTGTGACAAATTTCACATTATTACTTACGATGTTACAACGCATCCGTATTTATACATTTACGTATGTGTAAAACTGACAGCTGTGATTTTTAAATTTTAAAAATTTTAATAGATACTTAAAAAAATTCTCCTACAGATAAGAATGAGCCCTTTTCTTCACATCTGAGCCAAAACTGGATATTATTGGTCATTTAAAAAATTTATAAGCAGAGAGACAAAATAATATCACAATTTATTTAATGACAAAGACACTGTAGCTTAAAGATCACAGTGCCTGGGTTTTTAGATTAAACAGATCCATTTTCTTTGCAAACTCACAAATTTTAATGCAGCTTTCTGAACATTGGTCTCTTCACCCATAAAATGAGAAGACTAATAGTCCTAAGTAATAGGCTATTATAAAAATTACAATGAGATAATGTATAAGAGAGTTTAGCATGCTAATTGGGATATGCTGCTATCATTAGTTGCCTTCAAGTTGATTCCAACTCACAGAGAGCAACCCTATTCGACGGAGTAGAACTGCCCCATGGGGTGTTCAAGGCTGTAATCTTTACTGGAGCAGATTGCTATGTCTTTCTCCCCTGGAGCTGCTGGGTGGGTTCTATCCACCAGCTTTTTGGGATACCAGCTGAGTGTTTAACCATTGTATCACAAGGGCTTCTTACTTGAGATATAGTAAGTGCTTAATGTATAAATCATCTATTTTTATATTTTCATATTCTTTGATTCATATAGAGATTGAATATATTTTCAGTATTTTTATTTCTTGTTCTCGAATTGCCTATTTATAACCTTTGTTCACTTTCCCTTGGGTTTATTGTCTTCTTATTTATTGATCAAAAAAAAAAAACCAAACGCATTCCCATCAAGTCAATTTTAACTCCTAGCGACCCTATAGGACAGAGTAGAACTGCTCCATAGGGTTTCCAAGGAGCACCTAGTGGATTTGAACTGCCAACCTTTTAGTTAGCAGGAGAGCTCTTAACCACTACACCACCAGAGTTTCCATGGTAGTATGTATTTATATATTGTGGATATAAATACATGGTGTGTCTTCTCTGTTGTGTACCCTTATTTTGTAAATTTTCTCTGTAGTTCTACTCGAAAAGATTGTACAACTATCAAATTCTTAGTGACATAGTGTCTTTAGCAAGGACTTACCCACATACTTCAAAATTATATAAATGTTGTTGTTGTTTGGTGCTGTTGAGTCACTTCTAACTCATACAGACCCTATGTATAACAGAATGAAACACTGCCCAGTCCTGTGCCATCCTCAAAATCTATGTTATGCTTGAGCCCATTGTTGCAGCCACTGTGTCAATCCATCTCCTTCCTCTTTTTCTCTGACTCTCTACTTTACCGACGGGCATGACTTCCTTCTCCAGGGACTTATCCCTCCTGAGAACGTGTCCAAAGTATGTAAGATGTAGTCTCTCCATCCTTGCTTTCAAGGAGCATTCTGGTTGTACTTGTTCCAAGACAGATTTGTTCACTCTTTTGGCAGTCCACGATATATTCCGTATTCTTTGCCAACACCACAACTGAAAGTTGTCAGTTCTTCTTCAGTCTTCCTTAATCATCATCCAGCTTTCCTATGCACATGGAGCGATTGAAAACACCATGGCTTGGGTCAGGTTCACTTTAGTCTTCAACATTTTGCTTTTCATCACTTTAAAGAGGTCTTTTGCAGCAGATTTGCCCATTGCAATGTGTCCTTTGATTTCTTGACAGCTGCTTCCATGGGTGTTGATTGTGGATCCAAATAAAATGAAATCCTTGACAACTTCAATCTTTTCTCCCTTTATCAGGATGTTGCTTCTCGGTCCAGTTGTGAATATTTTTTGTTTTCTTCATGTTAAGGTGTAACCCATACTGAAAACTGTGGTCTCTGATCTTTACCAGTAAGTGCTTCAAGTTCTTCACTTTCAGCAACCAAGGTTGTGTCATCTGCATAATGAATGTTGTTAATGAGCTTTCCTCCAATCCTGATGCCCCATTCTTCCTATAGTTCAACTTCTCAGATTATTTGTTCAGCACACAGATTGAATAGGTATGGTGAAAGGATAGAACCCTGACATACACCTTTCCTGACTTTAAACTATGCAATATCTCCTCGTTCTGTTCGAACAACTGCCTCTGGATCTATGTACAGGTTCCTCGGGGTCACAATTAAGTGTTCTGGAATTCCCATTCTTCACGATGTTATCCATAATTTGATATGACCCACACAGCCAAATGCCTTTGCATAGTCAATAAAACACAGATAAACATCTTTCAGGTATTTCTGGTTTCAGCCATGATCCATCCGACATCAGCAATGATAACCCTTGTTCTGCATCCTTATCTGAATCCAGCTTGAATTTTGGCAGTCCCCTGTCAATATACTGCTGCAGCCACTTTTGAATGATCTTCAGTAAAATTTTATTTGTGTATGATATTAATGACATTGTTCGATAATTTCCACATTCAGTTGGATCACCTTTCTGGGGAATAGGCATAAATATGTATTTCTTCCAGTGGATTGGCCAGGTAGCTGTCTTGCAAATTTCTTGCCATAGACATGTGAGCACTTTCAGCACTGCATCCATTGTGTGAAACATTTCAATTGATATTCTGTCAATTCCTGTAGCTTTGTTTTTTGCCAATGCCTTCATTGCAGCTTAGACTTCTTCCTTCAGTGTCCTCGGTAACTGATTATATGCTACTTCCTAAAATGGTTGAAAGTCAAATAATTCTTTTTAATATGATGACTCTGTATATTTCTTCCATCTTCTTTTGATGCTTCCTGCATCATTTAATATTTTCCCTGTGGAATCCTTCACTCTTGCAACTTGATGCTTTATTTTTTCTTCAGTTCTTTCAGCTTGAGAAATGCCAAGTGTGTTCTTCCCTTTGGGTTCTCTATCTCCAGGTCTTTCCACAGGTCATTATAATACTTTACTTTGCCTTTTCAAGTAACCTTTTGAAGTCTTTTGTTCAACTCTTTTACTTCATCTTTTCTTCCTTTTACTTGAGCTACTTGACATTCAAGAGCAAGTTTCAGAGTCTCTTCTGACATCCATTTTGGTCTTTTCTTTCTTTCCTGCCTTTTTAAAGACCAAAAAGATCTTGAAATATTCTTTTTGGCAATGAATGCAACACCATTCCTCTTCGAGTTGTCATTCCCGGTATAGTAGACCCTATGATTAAATGATTATTCAATTCAAAATGGCCAATACCAGTCCTAGGATATATATGTTTATGCCTAGGATATTGATGTTTATACATTCTGCTTCATTTTTGACAATTTCTGGATTTCCTAAATTCATACTTCAGACATTCCACATTTCTATAACAAATGGATGTTTGCTGCTGTTTCTTCTCATTTTGAATTGTGCCACATCCACAAATGAAGGTCCTGAAAGCTTTTCTCCAACCACATCCATCCAGAATCCATATATAATTCATTCTTGTTTTTGTGAGATATGGATTTAATTTTACTATTTTCTCAAAACCACCTACCCTAACACTGCTAGGCTAGAGACAATATAAGCACCAATGTCATGTTATCCTCTCTTAGTAATATTTCTAGCCCAGAGTTCTCACTTACAAGGTCTACACATAATCCTTCAGCTGGAGATAGAGATGTGTCTATTGAAATAGAACCTTGGTCTAAAAAACTATCTAATATCCCTGGGACTATCTTCGCCTCCATGTGGAGACAGAAGTATATCATAATTAAAAAGCTCCTCTCTTGATCTTTTAACTTGTAGTGCAACCAGAATGATGCATGTAATATATAAATATCATCTCACTTTTCAGGTAAAGAACAAATTGAGCTCCTACTGCCCTCATTATAAAGTATGTAAATAACTAAATTTAGTACCTTCAAGGTCCTGTAATTATTAACCCACTCCTCCCCTTTCAGACTCACTTTGTACCATCTCACCTGATATTTTCCATTCCAGTAAACCTGCTTTTGTTGTTGTTGTTTGTTTGTTCTTGTTTTTATTGTTTGTTTTAATAATTCAACACTTTCTCTCCTCCTTCATGACATTCATACATGCTCTTCTGCCTGCTGGATGTGGCTTCTCTGGCACCTCAGTTCGTTTGTCCTTTAATTGTACTGTCTTATAGAAGACTTCTCTGATTCTCTCAAACTCTTCTGTGTTTATAATACCCTGTGCTTCATCTTTATAGCAGTAATTGTATTTTAATTACTAACCAGGTATCATCCTTGCTCTGCAGAAAGTTATGTATGTGGTTATTTAAATTCAATATAAATTAATTCAAATGAAATCAAATAGAAGTTTAACTCCTCAGTCACACTAGCCACATTTTAAATGGTCAGTAGCCACATGTGGCTGATGGCTGTTGTATGGGACAGCACAGATTAAAGACCATTTATATATTGCAGAAAATTATATTGGACAAGTGCCAAGGAATCAGTTATTTCTCCTTTTCATTGTTCTTTGGGAAGCAGCCAAGTGTATGACATCTTTTCCAGAACCAAGACGATGCATAACCTTTGCTCTAATATCATCAAATCTTTTCTAATTCTTCAAATTGTGAGTTATTTTCAGACACACACACACAAATTTACAGTTTCCTTTAATGTTTAATCTAAATATCATAAAATCTTTGAAATCTTCCCTATCTATAAAACCAGGATTAGATGCTTTCTCTTCTTTTCCCTCCCCTCAATTTGTACTCTTATCTTACTCCATTGCATTTATTTGTAGGGAAATCTGTTTCTATTAAAAAGCAACTTGAAAAACAGAAGGAGGAGGCGGGGCCAAGATGGCGGACTAGGTGGACGCTACTGCGGATCCCTCTTGCAACAAAGACTCGGAAAAACAAGTGAATCGATCACATACATAACAATCTACGAACTCTGAACAACAAACACAGATTTAGAGACGGAGAACAAACAAATATGGGGAGACAGCAATTGTTTTCAGAGTCAGGAGCCAGCACACCAGGCAGGTGACCTTCAGAGCCTGATTTGGGGCAGAGCCCGGGGGGGCAGACAGCACAGACAAGGGGCCCAGCCCTAGCCCCCGAACTCATCCCGGGAGCGAGCCCAGCCGGTTGGCACGGGCGGCGTGGCGGCACAGCCGGTGGGAGAAGTCCCCAGGAGGCAGTGACTGGTCTTGGCACGGGGAGAGCAACGTCCCAGCAGGGGAGCCGTCCCACCGGGAGTTTGGCGGGAAGCGGGCGGGGCGCTAGCGTGGGGACCAGCTACATTTCCCTAAATTGACCTAGGGGGGGAACACTCGTTCGTGCGGGAGGCGCCCACCCAGTTTGCAGGAGCGGTGCCCGCGTGCTGGAGGGAGAAGTCCCCGGGAGGCAGTGGCTGGTCTTGGAGCGAGGAGAGCGGCATCCCAGCCAGGACGCGCAGTCGCACTCGGTTCACGGGAGCAGCGGGCGACGCGGCTGGAGGGACGGGGAGCCCCCGGAAGGCAGCGACGGATTTTGGAGACAGGAGTGCACCGTCCCAGTAGGGGAGCCTTAATCTTGGGGGTGGGGCTGACAGCGGAGGATCTGACCGTGAGGCCAGCAGGTCAGACCCCCCGGGGGGTAATCTCCACACACCCAGTACATATAGGTGACGCGGCCCGCAGAAATCTCAGATATAAGAGTCATTGCAAGTAAGACAAACAACTCTGGCTATATTCTGAGGTGCTACACTCCTAGCTCTCTGACCCCTCCCTCACCCTCCCCAGGCCGCTCCATTAACATCCAAAAAGCCTGAGCCAGAGGGAGAACTCGGATAGGGATCTGACTGCATTTTTTTTAAGCGGATTTTCTGGAAAAACTAGCTTCCCAGTGATGGCTCAGAGACAGCACTCCATATCAAAACCACATAAAGAAGCAAACCATGACAGCTTCTCCAACCCCCCAAACAAAAGAATCAAAATCTTTCCCAAATGAAGATACAATCCTGGAATTATCAGATACACAATATAAAAAACTAATTTACAGAATGCTTAAAGACATCACAAATGATATTAGGCTAACTGCAGAAAAAGCCAAAGAACACACTGATAAAACTGTTGAAGAACTCAAAAAGATTATTCAAGAACATAGTGGAAAAATTAATAAGTTGCAAGAATCCATAGAGAGACAGCATGTAGAAATCCAAAAGATTAACAATAAAATTACAGAATTAGACAACGCAATAGGAAGTCAGAGGAGCAGACTCGAGCAATTAGAATGCAGACTGGGACATCTGGAGGACCAGGGAATCAACACCAACATAGCTGAAAAAAAATCAGATAAAAGAATTTAAAAAAATGAAGAAACCCTAAGAATCATGTGGGACTCTATCAAGAAGGATAACTTGCGAGTGATTGGAGTCCCAGAACAGGGAGGGAGGACAGAAAACACAGAGAAAATAGTTGAAGAACTCCTGACACAAAACTTCCCTGACATCACGAAAGACGAAAGGATATCTATCCAAGATGCTCATCGAACCCCATTTAAGATTGATCCGAAAAGAAAAACACCAAGACATATTATCATCAAACTTGCCAAAACCAAAGACAAACAGAAAATTTTAAAAGCAGTCAGGGAGAAAAGAAAGGTTTCCTTCAAGGGAGAATCGATAAGAATAAGTTCAGACTACTCAGCAAAAACCATGCAGGCAAGAAGGGAATGGGACGACGTGTACAGAGCACTGAAGGAGAAAAACTGTCAACCAAGGATCATATATCCAGCAAAACTCTCTCTGAAATATGAAGGAGAAATTAAGATATTTACAGATAAACACAAGTTTAGAGAATTTGTAAAAACTAAACCAAGACTGCAAGAAATGCTAAAGGAGATTGTTTGGCCTGATGATCATTAATATCAGGTACCAGCACAATACAAGGTCACAAAACAGAACGTCCTGATATCAACGCAACTCAAATAGGGAAAGCACAAAAACAAACAAATTAAGATTAATTCTAAAAAATAAATAAATAAACAAAATAATACACATAACAGGGAATCATGGAAATCAATAGATAAACGATCACAATAATCAAAAATAGGGACTTAATAGAGGAGGCATTGAACTGCCAGATGGAGAGTGATACAAGGCGATATAGAACGATACAAGTTAGATTTTTACTTAGAAAAATAGGGGTAAATAATAAGGTAACCACAAAAAGGATTATCAATTCCATAACTCAAGAAAAACGTAACGACTCAACTAACATAAAGTTAAACATTCTGAAAATGAGGATCTCACAATCTACTAAGAAAAACGTCTCAGCAAAAAAAGTATGTGGAAAAATGAAATGGCCAACAACACACATGAAAAGACATCAAAATGACAGCACTAAAAACTTATTTATCTATAATTACGCTGAATGTAAATGGACTAAATGCACCAATAAAGAGACAGTCAAGGACTGGATAAAGAAACACGATCCATCTGTATGCTGCCTACAAGAGACACACCTTAGACTTAGAGACACAAACAAACTAAAACTCAAAGGATGGAAAAAAATATATCAAGCAAACAATAAGCAAAAAAGAAGAGGAGTAGCAATATTAATTTCTGACAAAATAGACTTTAGACTTAAATTCACCACAAAGGATAAAGAAGGACACTATATAATGATAAAAGGGACAATTGATCAGGAAGACATAACCATATTAAATATTTATGCACCCAATGACAGGGCTGCAAGATACATAAATCAAATTTTAACAGAATTCAAAAGTGACATAGACACCTCCACATTTATAGTAGGAGACTTCAACACACCACTTTCGGAGAAGGACAGGACATCCAGTAAGAAGCTCAATAGAGACACGGAAGACCTACTTACAACAATCAACCAACTTGACCTCATTGACTTATACAGAACTCTCCACCCAACTGCTGCAAAGTATACTTTTTTTTCTAGTGCACATGGAACATTCTCTAGAAGGGACCACATATTAGGTCATAAAACAAATCTTTGCAGAATCCTAAACATCAAAATATTACAAAACATCTTATCAGACCACAAGGCAATGAAACTAGAAATCAATAACAGAAAAACTAGGGAAAAGAAATCAAATACTTGGAAACTGAACAATACCCTCCTGAAAAAGGACTGGGTTATAGAAGACATCAAGGAGGGAATAAGGAAATTCTTAGAAAGCAACGAGAATGAAAATACTTCCTATCAAAACCTCTGGGACACAGCAAAAGCAGTGCTCAGAGGCCAATTTATATCGATAAATGCACACATGCAAAAAGAAGGAAGAGCCAAAATCAGAGAACTGTCCCGACAACTTGAACAAATAGAAAGTGAGCAACAAAAGAATCCATCAGGCACCAGAAGAAAACAAATAATAAAAATTAGAGCTGAACTAAATGAATTAGAGAACAGAAAAACAAATGAAAGAATTAACAAAGCCAAAAGCTGGTTCTTTGAAAAAATTAACAAAATTGATAAACCATTGGCTAGACTGACTAAAGAAATAAAGGAAAGGAAACAAATAATCCGAATAAGAAACGAGAAGGACCACATCACAACAGAGCCAAATGAAATTAAAAGAATCATTTCAGATTACTACGAAAAATTGTACTCTAACAAATTTGAAAACCTAGAAGAAATGGATAAATTCTTGGAAAAATACTACCTACCTAAACTAACACATTCAGAAGTAGAACAACTAAATAGACCCATAACAAAAAAAGAGATTGAAACGGTAATCAAAAAACTTCCAACAAAAAAAAGTCCTGGCCCAGACGGCTTCACTGCTGAGTTCTACCAAACTTTCAGAGAATACTTAACACCACTACTACTGAAGGTATTTCAAAACATAGAACAAGACGGAATACTACCCAACTCATTCTATGAAGCTACCATCTCCCTGATACCAAAACCAGGTAAAGACATTACAAAAAAAGAAAATTACACACCTATATCCCTCATGAACATAGATGCAAAAATCCTTAATAAAATTCTAGCCAATAGAATCCAACAACACATCAAAAAAATAATTCACCCTGATCAAGTGGGATTTATACCAGGTATGCAAGGCTGGTTTCATATCAGAAAAACCATTAATGTAATCCATCACATAAATAAAACAAAAGATAAAAACCACATGATCTTATCAATTGATGCAGAAAAGGCATTTGACAAAGTTCAACACCCATTTATGATAAAAACTCTTACCAAAATAGGAATTGAAGGAAAATTCCTCAACTTAATAAAGGGCATCTATGCAAAGCCAACAGCCAACATCACTCTAAATGGAGAGAGCCTGAAAGCATTTCCCTTGAGAACGGGAACCAGACAAGGATGCCCTTTATCACCGCTCTTATTCAACATCGTACTTGAAGTCCTAGCCAGGGCAATTAGGCTAGACACAGAAATAAAGGGTATTCAGATTGGCAAGGAGGAAGTAAAGCTATCACTATTTGCAGATGACATGATCGTATACATGGAAAACCCTAAGGAATCCTCCAGAAAACTACTGAAACTAATAGAAGAGTTTGGAAGAGTCTCAGGTTATAAAATAAACATACAAAAATCACTTGGATTCCTCTACATCAACAAAAAGAACACCGAAGAGGAAATAACCAAATCAATACCATTCACAGTAGCCCCCAAGAAGATAAAATACTTAGGAATAAATCTTACCAAGGATGTGAAAGACCTATACAAAGAAAACTACAAAGCTCTGGTACAAGAAATTCAAAAGGACATACTTAAGTGGAAAAACATACCCTGCTCATGGATAGGAAGACTTACCATAGTAAAAATGTCTATTCTACCAAAAGCCATCTATACATACAATGCACTTCCGATCCAAATTCCAATGTCATTTTTTAATGTGGTGGAGAAACAAATCACCAACTTCATATGGAAGGGAAAGAAGCCTCGGATAAGCAAAGCATTACTGAAAAAGAAGAAGAAAGTGGGAGGCCTCACTCTACCTGATTTTAGAACCTATTATACAGCTACAGTAGTCAAAACAGCCTGGTACTGGTACAACAAGAGGCACATAGACCAATGGAACAGAATTGAGAACCCAGATATAAATCCATCCATGTATGAGCAGCTGATATTCGACAAAGGACCAGTCAATTGGGGAAATGATAGTCTTTTTAACAAATGGTGCTGGCATAACTGGATATCCATTTGCAAAAAAATGAAACAGGACCCATACCTCACACCATTCACAAAAACTAACTCCAAGTGGATCAAAGACCTAAACATAAAGACTAAAACGATAAAGATCATGGAAGAAAAAATAGGGACAACCCTAGGAACCCTAATACAAGGCATAAACAGAATACAAAACATTACCAAAAATGATGAAGAGAAACCCGATAACTGGGAGCTCCTAAAAATCAAACATCTACGCTCATCTAAAGACATCATCAAAAGAGTAAAAAGACCACCTACAGACTGGGAAAGAATATTCAGCTATGACATCTCCGACTAGCGCCTGATCTCTAAAATCTACATGACTTTGTCAAAACTCAACCACAAAAAGACAAACAACCCAACCAAGAAGTGGGCAAAGGATATGAACACACATTTCACTAAAAAAGATATTCAGGCAGCCAACAGATACATGAGAAAATGCTCTCGATCATTAGCCATTAGAGAAATGCAAATTAAAACTACGATGAGATTCCATCTCACACCAACTAAACTGGCATTAATCCAAAAAACACAAAATAATAAATGTTGGAGAGGCTACGGAGAGATTGGAACTCTCATACACTGCTGGTGGGATTGTAAAATGGTACTACCACTTTGGAAATCCATCTGGCGTTATCTTAAATGGTCAGAAATAGAACTACCATACAACCCAGAAATCCCACTCGGAATATACCCTAGAGATACAAGAGCCTTCACACAAACAGATATATGCACACCCATGTTTATTGCAGCTCTGTTTACAATAGCAAAAAGCTGGAAGCAACCAAGGTGTCCGTCAACGGATGAATGGGTAAATAAATTGTGGTATATTCACACAATGGAATACTACGCATCGATAAAGAACAGTGACTAATCTCTGAAACATTTCATAACATGGAGGAATCTGGAAGGCATTATGCTGAGAGAAATCAGTCAGAGGCAAAAGGACAAATATTGTATAAGACCACTATTATAAGATCTTGAGAAATAGAAAAAACTGAGAAGAACACATACTTTTGTGGTTACGAAGGGGGGAGGGAGGGAGGGAGGGAGAGGGTTTTTTATCGATCAATCAGTAGATAAGAACTGCTTTGGGTGAAGGGAAAGACAACACTCAATACAAGAAAGGTCAGCCTAATTGGACTCGACTAAAAGCAAAGAGGTTTCCGGGATAAAATGAATGCTTCAAAGGTCAGCGGAGCAGGGGATGGGGTCTGGGGAACATGGTTTGAGGGGACTTCTAAGTCAATGGGCAAAATAATTCTATTATGAAAACATTCTGCATCCCACTTTGAAATGTGGCGTCTGGGGTCCTAAATGCCAACAAGCAGCCATCTAAGATACATCAATTGGTCTCAACCCACCTGGAGCAAAGGCAAAGGAAGAACACCAAGGTCACACGACAACTAAGAACCCAAGAGACAGAAAGGGCCACATGAACCAGAGACCTACATTATCCTGAGACCAGAAGAACTAGTTGGTGCCCGGCCACAATCGATGTCTGCCCTGTCAGGGAGCACAACAGACAACTCCTGAGGGAGCAGGAGACCAATGGAGCAGGAGACCAATGGGATACAGACCCCAAATTCTCATAAAAAGGCCATATTTAATGGTATGACTGCGACTAGAGGAATCCTGGAGGCAATGCTCCCCAGACCTTCTAATGGCACAGGACAGGAACCATCCCCGAAAACAACTCATCAGACATGATAAGGACTGGTTAGCGGGGGGGAGAGAGATGCTGATGAAGAGTGAGCTAATTAAATCAGGTGGACACTGGAGAGTGTGTTGGCAACTCTTGACTGGAGTGGGGATGGGAAGATAGAGAGAGAGGGAAGACGGCAAAATTGGCACGAAAGGAGAGACTGAAAGGACTGACTCAATAGGGGGAGAGCAAGTGGGAGAAGGGAGTAAGATGTATGTAAACCTACATGTGACAGACTGATTGGAATGGTAAATGTTCACTTGAAGCTTAATAAAAATTAATTAAAAAAAAAAAGCAACTTAAGGAGGAGGCATTAGGCCTTGGTTATTTTATGTACCTGCTCTTCATTTACTATCGCATTAACCTACTTTTCCCATTTACGTCATTAGTGAAAAATCTACTGACTTAATTTGCACATTGACGATGTACGTCTGGCAGTAAGGAATGCAGAGGTGCGAGACAAGAGTAACACTGGTTGCAGTGGCGTCACTAGGGTTGATGTCACACAGTGTGGTAACTCATGGACCTCCTCCCATACAAGCCCCAGCCCGAGCTCCAGCTCGGGAAGCGCCCTGAACTCCCAGAACTCCCGTCCAAGGGTCGGGAGCAGGTGCCCAGCTACGGGGGACTCGCCAAGTGGCTCCAGGCTCCAGGCAACAAAGCACTGCAGGGGCAAGCCAGGAAGGCTGGAGAACAGTCTGGGAACATAAAAAATGTCTTCCGACCCCCACCCTGGCGCCATCGGTGCAGTCCCACTCAGGGCTTGAGCGCTAGGGTCCCACCAGTGCGACCATCCTGCCCACGCAGTCTCCAACTAGCTCCCAACCGTGCACAAAGGACAAAGGAGAGTGGAGGGATGAGGAGACCAAGGAATTGGAAGGAAGGAGGGAGAGGCGGAAGGTTAGGAGTTGGAAACAAGGGAAGAGAAGGAAGGGAATGGGAATGAATGGAAGAAATGGTTGAAGCAGACGTGCCACAGAGGACACACCAGCCACCAGCCGCGAGGCTCGCCAAAGAGTTTGAGGGGAACCCTGTATCCTGAGTCCTGGGTTATCTTTCATTTTTCATAATGCCTACTTTTGCATAACAACCTGGTCTTTAGAACTGAACCACTTCGATAAGTGAGTAGTGGGTGTATTTGTATCTTCAGTGCCTGGTAGAAGTAATGTAATTTACACTAAGTAAATATTTCTGTAATCATTCAAAGACATGAAACCTCTGTATTGTCCTCCCACTAGTAAGCATTTTGGTTTAACCAAAAAATCTTACTGGCATTAAGTAAAAAAAAAAAGAAAGAAAATCTTTCCATATATGTAGATAGATAGCTAAATACAGATGTGATATCTTAGCTAACTTTTCAGAGATATTAATATAAAAAGAAGCCTATAAGCTACTGCTTTTTATGGAGTACAATATTAAAGACACAGGAGGGAAGAAAACTGGGACTGAGCAAAACAGAGAAAGCCAGTATAAACTTCATTACTGGAATGTTGTGCCAGTTATTTATCAAGCATAACTGATAGTTCGACCTTTCTACCTTCTTTCAAAAAGGAGCCCAGGTAGTGCAGTAGTTAAAGCTTTTGGCTAATTGAAAGGTGGGTGATTCAAATCCACTAGATGCACCAGGATTTACAGCCTCGGAAACCCTATGGGGCAGTTCTACTCTGTCCTACAGGATCACTATCAGTCGAAATCTACTCTATGACAGTGAGTTTGGTTTAGTTTAGTTACCTTCTTTCAAAGGTATATGTCTCAGAAGAATCCAATCAGGAAGAAGAGGAAGAATTTACTCACTGACCTGCTCTTCCATTGGTCAAAGATTTGCCCTACATTGCGTTCATTGCTCAGTACTTCACTTTTCGAACTGAGCAGGTACGGCAATATCTTTAGCCTCAGAAATAACAACAGAGTCTAGTACAGGATGCACGAGGCATATGATACAATAAAAGACAATAGATTTTCAAGTTGTACCCAAATGAATTTAGCTAGAGCCTGTTTTGGATTCTATCATTAAAATGGTGCACAAGATGTAAACACCAGAGTCTTCTGACACAGTATACTCATTGTGACACTCAGATCAGCTGAAGTCCTCCCATTTTAACCAGCCCCCATGGTACAATAATGGGGCTTTATTTTCATGAAAGCAATATATCTCAACATCATCTTGTGGTAAAAATACACAAATTCAAACAGCCGTAGAGGCACTTCGAGGAGAGGCCAGTTTTAATCACTGAACAAAACGTAATGCAAGAAAGCATGGATGTCCCAATTTTGCTACTCCTAGTTCATTAGTGTGTTGCTTTCACTAATTCCAACAGAATGGTTGATATTCCCTGTCACCCTGCTTCACCCAGCAGTCTAGGTTTCCTCAGTCTGAGCCAGCAATTTTGTTGGTCCGGGTTGCCAGACCTTTCATTTTCAAGGTGTTTGTTCTTTAGCTATTTTAACTTTCTTAGGCCATTGTTATTTTTAGTGCCTGTGTACCATTATTTGTCATTAATTTTCTAACACAAGAATGTTACATTCAGGGCTTACCATCAAATTCTGCTTCTGGCAGGTTGAGAATTCAATGGTGGTAGTAAGTGCATCAGCTTTGGTGAGAGTTAGTCCATGCTATTGGGCTTATGCATAGTCTCCAACACTATTTACCATGGCCAGTCTGATCATTGGCACAGAGCACCAGTACTGACATGGCTAACAAGAAGGACTCACTGACATCCACATGACACTGGTTGTTGGTAGTCTTCTCTGTGGTGGAAACTCCATAGTTGACGTGATATGAGAAAATAAGTTTTGCATATTTTTTGTTCATTTCCATAGATTGAACCACACACCACTTCTACAGCCCTTGCCCCAAACTTGCAGTCTTGATACTTTCAGAACTTTCATCAACTAACTAAGCCATTTACCACTGCCAAGGAGTCCATATATATTGACATCTCAGGCCAGTTCTTCTACATATGAAGTCTTTTAAGATCTTCCCTAAATTGAACTATTATGTGGTAACAATCCATTTATGAGCAGAATCACTTATCACATCAATCCATCTATATAAAACATGCGTGAAGATTTTCTTCCATTGTCAGTTGCCATAGGAAGAATCAATGAGCTTATACTATCTGAGGAGAGAAGTAGATTTAAGGCTTTAGAAAGTCTTAAAAGAAAAAGACTTTATATCACTTTTATAACAAAGTAAAATTAGGTGTTATAAAAGTGATATAAAGTCTTTTTATTTTAAGACTTCTTAAGGCCTGTCCAGAATGCATTGTGTAATACATTGCTCCTTGGCTTGCCCAAACACACAATTCTATATCTCATAATACCCACATCATGATAGGCAGCACCACTCTCCAGACACCTGCAGACCTGTTGTTGTTAGGAGTCATCGAGTCAGTTCTGACTCACAGCAACCCTATGTACAACAGAATGAAACACTACCCGGTTCTGCACCATCCTCACAATTGTTGTTATGCTTAAGCCCATTGTTGCAGCCACTGTGTCAATCCATCTCATTGAGGGTCTTCCTCTTTTTTTGACCCTCTACTTTACCAAGCATGATATCCTTCTCCAGGGACTGATCCCTCCTGACAACATGTCCAAAGTATGTGAGAAGTAGTCTCGCCATCCTTGCTTCTAAGGAACAACACTCTGGCTGTACTTCTTCCAAGACAGATTTGGTTTGTTGTTTTGGCAGTTCATAGTGTATCACAATCCAAAGGTGTCAATTCTTCTTCGGTCTTCCTTATTCATCATCCAGGTGGCAGTCGATCTAATTTTTGTTGTTACATATTAGTTTCCATTCACTAGAATTTTATATAAAGGAAATCATATAGTATATGCTCTTTTTGTCCTCTTTGTGATTATTTTATTATTTTTCTTGTTTTCAAAGGTATAAAACTTGTTTATTCTAATTTGGAATCTGTCGTCTTTTTTAATGTAATCATTTACAGCGATTAATTTCTCTATAAACAATTCTGAAGTTGCATTCTATTTCATCTAAATATTTTATTTTAAAATTTCTCTTGTGATTTATCCTTTTTTAGTTTTTTTGAGTATTTTTTGTGTGTTTTTGGTGAAAGTTTACACAGCAAATTAGTTTTCCATTCAATAATTCATAGACAAAAACAGTTGTGTATGACAAAAAAAAATTCATAGATAAATTGTTTTGTGACATTGGTTGCTATCCCTGCAATGTGTCAGCACTCTTCCCAATTCCACCCTGCCTTCCCCGTATCCATCCCTCCAGTTTCCATGCTCCTCTTGCCTTCTCACCTTTGCTTTAGGGCAAATGTTGCCCATTTGTTTCCATATAGTTGCTTGTTCTAAGAAGCACATTCCTCAAATTGTTACTGTTTTTTTTTTTTTTTGACATTTTATTGTGCTTTAGGTGAATGTTTACATACTAAATTAGTTTGCCATTCAATAATTCATATGCACATTGTTCCGTGACATTGGTTGCAATCCACGTAATGTGCCAGCATTCTCCGCATTTCCACTCTGGGGTCCTCGTTTCCATTCGCCTGGTTTCCCCACCCCTTCCTGCCTTCTTATCTTTGCTTTTGGGCAAATATTACCCTTTTGGTCTCATATAGTTGATACTCCTCGAGGGTGTCATTGTTTATTTTGTAGGTTGATCTATTATTTGGCTGAAAGGTGACCTACGAGAGTGATTTCCATTACAGTTTAAAAAGTTGTCTTATGGAAAAAGTTCTTCATTCTACTTTGGTTAGTAGCACCTGGGATCTTAAAAGCTTGTGAAAGGCCATCTAAGATACTCCACTTGTCACCCCATCAGGAGCAAGGGAGAAAGAAGAAACCTAAAGACAAAGGAAAAGACTAGTCTGAAGGACTAACAGACCACAACTACTACAGCCTCCAGCAGACAGAGTCCAGTACAACTAGATGGTGCCTGGTTACCACCACCAACTGCTCTGAGAGGAATCACAGTAGAAGGCCTTGGACAGAGCTGGAGAAAAATGTAGAACAAAATTCTAACTCACAAAAAAAGACCAGACTTACGGGTCTGACAGAGCCTGGAGAGACCCCCAGAGTATGGCCCCCAGACATTCTTGTAGTTCAGTAATGAAGCCACTCCTGAGGTTCACCCTTCAGCTGAAGGTTAGACAGGCCCATAAAATGAAACAAGACTAAATGGGCACACCAGAGCAGGGGCAAGGATGACAAGGTGGGAGGGGACAGGAAAGTTGGTATTGTGGAACCCAAGGCTGAGAAGGGGAGAATATTGACATGTCGCGAGGATGGTAACCAATGTCACAAAACGATATATGCACTGTTTAATAAGAAACTTGTTTGCTCTTTAAACCTGCATCTAAAATACGGTTTAAAAACAAAAAAGTTGTTTTAGGACTATAATGTCAGAGATTCCTTTAGTCTCTTCCACTCCAGCAAGTCTGGTCTTTTTTATGTACGTGAGTTTTGTTCTATATTTTTCTCTCATTCAAACTAAGACCTTTTATTGTGTCCCTGGTCAGAACGGTCAGTAGTGGTAGCTAGACACGGTCTAGTTCTTCTGGTCTCAGGCTAGAGGAGGCTGTGGTTCGTGTGGCCCATTAGCCCTGTGGATTAATTACATCCTTGAGTTTGTGGTTCAGTTCTTTTGTATCTTTATTGAGTTTCTTTCTAGTTGTTCTGTCTATCAACTAAAGTACTGTGTTAAAGCCTCATGCTATTATTGTAAAACTATTTCTCTTTTCAATTCTGTTAGTTCATTTTATGTATTTTAGAGATCTTTCATTAAATGAATAAATGGACTGGGTATTGTTATGTCTTAGCGGTTTGACCCTTTAATCATTATATAATGCCCTTTGTCTCTTATAATGAATTTTGGCTTAAAGTCTTTTTTATCCAGAATTATATACTGTTACTCCTGCTCTCTTTTGGATACTGTTTGCTTGGTATATTTTTTTTCCCATCTTTGATTTTTAACTTGTTTATGTCTTTGTGTCTAAGATGTGTCTCTTGTAAGCAACATATTGATTTTTTTTTTTTTTAATCCTTTCTGCCACTCTCTCTGTCTCTTGACTGGTTCATTTAATCCATTTTCATTGAGGGTGATTAACATAGGTATGTATTCATTGCTGTCATTTTGTTGTACCCTTGTTTGTTTTGAGAGGTTAATGGTTTCTTTGTTCCTTTTAATTTTCTGTGCTCGGTTTTTTTGTATCTGGATTTTCTTTTCCTTCCAACTAGTGATGTTGTTTTTGTGTTTACTGAGTCTTTTTGGGTCTCTTTTTATTTAAGTAAGTAGATTTATTACTTTTCATAAAATTAAGACAGTTTGCTACATCTAGAAATCTCATTGACTCTTTCCCCATATGGAATTTATATAACTACACCTTTAATTCTCTCTTTTTCTTTCAAAGTTTTCGTCATTTACAGTTTATCTTCCCTGGTTCCCTGTGATCGGTTTTTTAGCTTTATTTTATTATTGCGAAGTCTTTATTTGAGTTGGTATCTGGGAGATATTGTTGTGGGTCTTTATCTCAAGTTGTCTGATGTCATTGGCTCTTTATTTGAAGGACTCCCTTTAATATGTCTTGTCAGTCTGGTCTGCTTTTTACAAATCTTCTTAGTTTCTACCTCTCTGGAAATGTCTTAGCTTCACCATCTTTTTTTTCTTAGTTCATAAAGACAATGTTTTGCATCCTACTTTGGTGATTAGCATCTGGGGTCTTAAAAGGTAATTTAAATCTAAATGATCTGAATTCTGCTTAAATGTTCTAAATAAAGAGAGCCCAAGAATTATTTAAGATGTATTTTCTGTGTATGTTTATTAGTGATTGTATAAATTCTTATAAAATCTAGACAGTTTTGCCAGTGTCAATTTATTACGCATGTTCAGTGTTTTTTACCTTGTGAAAATACTTTTTCAAATCTATGAAACATATAGTAATATCAGCTATTACATGGTTTCCCTAAGTGTGATTAAAATTCTTCAGCGTATGCCTTTAATTATTCGGCTCCAATGGAAAACCACTTCATTATTCTTTGACTTATTTTCTTTTTTTTTTTTCTGCTTCCAAATCATCAGGCTTTTTGAAAATGTTGCATTTAAACTCATCATTTTGAAATATGTTCAAGATGCATTTACTAATTTCAAAAAGGTCTAAAGACATTCAGGAAAGAAATACAGCTTTTAGGAGAAACAAACAAATCAGGCATTTTCTGACTTGATTGTTGCGTTAGATTCAGATAATTAATTCTTAAATAGTACATTTTTCCTGTTTATGCAGACCATAGTAAATAATTTTGTCTTCTTAGTAGGAAAGTGATTTTAATAAGGAGTGAAGAATTGAATTCAATTATTTTGTTAGACAAAGACGAGTACAGAAGTGTTAGTAAATAGTCAACTTACAATCCTAACTATATCATTTTTATCACTCAACATAATTGTTCTTAAATCCATAAGTAAGTCTTTTCTCTACAGATGAACAGGGCCATTGTTTGCTAAATTGCTTATTGGATACATTATGTTCAGTAGATGACTGTCTTGTGTATATACATCTATGGTGGAAAAGAGCTTTTAACTGAATGAAGATGTTGAAGTGTTATCCTAACATTCACCTTTTTTTTTCTGCTGTTCTCTATTCAAGTTCTGTAGCTAATGTTTTGATTTTGTCCCATTCTTCTTTTTTGATGTGTGTATCTCTTGCTATAAATTGACCTCTGAGGACTGCCTCTGCTGTCTCCCAAAGGCTTCGGTATGATGTCTTTTCATCCTCGTTTGATTCTAGGAATTTTTTACTTCATCTCTGATTTATTCTATTACACAGTGGTTTTTAAGCAGGTTCAAACCTAGGAATGTAATTGATTTTTTTCTTTCCTCTTCCTCTGGTTAATTTCTACTTTGATGACATTGTGGTCAGAGAAGATACTTTGTATTATTTCAATGTTTTGGATTTTGTTGAGGGTTGCTCTGTGGTCTAAGATATGGTCTATTCTGGAGAACGTTCCCTGTACATTGGAAAAGAATGTGTACTTTGCAGCTGTTGGGTGGAGTGTTCTATATATGTCTAGGAAGTCAAGTTGACTGATTGTGTATTTTTCTTGAGTTTCTTTCTACATGTTCTGTCCTTTACCAAGAGTGGTGTGTTGAAGTCTCCTACTAGTATTGTGGAACTGTCAATTTCTCTTTTCAGTGCTGTTAGAGTTTGTTTTGTGTATTTTGGAGCCCTGTCATTGGGTGTGTAGATGTTTATTATGGTTAAGTCTTCATGATGGATTGTCCCTTTACTCATTATACAGTGCCCTTCTTTGTCTTTTATGGTAGATTTTGTTTTAAAGTCTATCTTATCTCTTATCTGAGATTAGTATTGCCACTCCTACTATTTTTGGTAGTTATTTGCTTAATATATTTTTTCCATCCTTTGATTTTTAATAAATTTACATCTTTGTTTCTAAGGTGTGCCTCTTGTAGACAGTATATTGACGGATCCTTTTTTTTTTTTTTATCAATTCTGTTACGCGGTGTCTCTTTATGGGTGCGTTTAGGCCATTTACATGCAGTGTAATTATTGATAGGTGTGAAATTATTGCTGTCATTTTGTAGTGCTTTTTTTGTGGTGTTAACATTTTCTTTGCTCCTCTTACTCTCCTGTGCCGAGTTCCTTTTGTCTGTGGTTTTTATTTTCATTTGTTTTTGTAGATTTAGTTTTTATTGAGACTTTATTTTTCTTCTTTATTTTGATGAGTAGGTTTATTAATTTTCTTTGTGGTTACCTCGAAATTTACCCTTATCTTCCTAGGTTTGAACAAGCCTATTATTTCTTGGTATCACCTTGCCTTCCTCTCCATTAGAAAACTCTATACCTACACCATTTTTCCCCTCTTTTATTGTTCTGATGTTGTTGCCATTTACAGATTAGCTTCTCTGGTTCCCTGTGGTAATTCTTTTGGTTTTGGATAGTCCTTGAGAGTTCACTTCCTACATTGATGTCTGGCTGGTACAATCTTGTGTCCTAGATTCAGGCTGTGGTCTGCTGTTGTTTGTTCTCAGGCCGAAGGACTCCCTTTAATAAAGTCTTGTAAGTTTGGTTTGGTTTTTACAGATTCCCTTAATTTCTGTTTATGTGGAAATGTCCTAATTTCACCATCATATTTGAATGAAAGTTTTCAAGGTATATTACTCACAGTTGGCAATGTTTTTCTTTCAAGGTTTTATATATATCATCCCACTGCTTTCTTGCCTGCGTGGTTTCTGCTGAGTAATCAGAGCTTAGTCTTATTGTTTCTCCTCTGTATGTGACTTTTTGTTTTTCTCGAGCTGCTCACAGGATTTTTTCTTTGTCTTTGGTTTTAGCGAGTGTGTTATGACATGCCTTGGTGATTTTCTTTTGGGGTCTATCCTATACAGTGTTCATTGAGCTTCTTGGATGGTCACCTTTTCATCTTTCATGATATTAGGGAAGTTTTCTGTCAGTAATTCTTCAATGATCCTCTCGGTGGTTTCTATTTTCTCTCCCTGTTCTGGAAGTCCAATCACTTGCAAATTTTTGCTTTTAATTATATCCCACATAATTCTCAGGGTTTCCTCATTTTTCTTCATTCTTTTTTCTCATTTTTCCTCAGAGTTGTATCCAAGTGTTTGTCTTCAATTTCACTAATCCTGTTTTCCATCATTTCACACCTGCTCCTCAGTCCTTCTATGACACTGTTCATTTCTGAAATCTTGTTGTTTACCTTTTGGATTTCTAATTGTTGTGTTTGCATGACTTCTAGTTGTGAATCTATTTTGGCATTTTGTTCCTGTATTATTTTCCTGAATTCTTCCATTTTTTTGTCTGTATTTTCCATGAATTTGTCTGCTTTTTCCATAAATTTGTGTACTTTTCCTCATTTTTGTCTTTTTTTTTTTTTTTTTTTTGCTTCAACTCTTGGATAGCTGTGAATATTAGAGATTTGAATTCCCTGTCAGGTAGTTCTAGTGCCTTTTCTTCTACTGGAATGACATCTGGTGTTTTATTTTTGACACCTACTGGAACCATCTTCTCCTTTTTTAAATATGTTTGGATATTGTCTGCTGTCTTCAGGACATTCAGTAGTTATTTTCTTTGTTTCTTGATTTGTTTGTCTTGTCTTACAGTTTTATTTGGTTATGTTTGAGCAGGCAGGCTGTGCCTTCTTTGTTTTCTCATCTGTAGTCACTTTTCACCTACTTGTCCAATGGGTGGGGCCAGTCACTCAGGTACAGTGCAGCAGGGCAAGTCCAGCTGAAGGGGAGGGCCTGGGATGGGTTTGTGGCACACATAGAGCGAACAGGCAGGGCCAGGAATCAGTGCCGGGCAGGTTCCAGTAGGCCATGCCTGTGCTACTCGGAGGTGTGATGTTTAGCGCACAGTGCAGGTAGGTAGGAAAAGGAGGAGGTTGTGGTGTGCGGAGCTAGCATGGGTATGGAAAAGAGGAGAGAGAAAAAGGAGCCAAAAAAAGGGAAAAACACAACAACAAAAGAGTGCAAAGGGAGCTTGCTGTTGGAGTAGAGAGATGAGAATCCAAGAAATGGAGAGCAGCAAAAAGAAAAGAAAAAGGAAAAAAGAAGAAAAAAAAACTAAACAAAAATTTGGAAAAGAATAGCCCTCAGGTGTCCCTCCTGTGTCTCCGTGAAGATGGGGGAAGTCTCTCAGTTTGCGCAGTATAGCCTGGCTAGAGGGGGTATAGATGTCACATAGCACCAAGTATTCAGGAGACAGGAAAAGAAGGTAAGTATACACAGATGAGAACTGAGAAATGAAGAGAGACAGAAAGGGAAAAAGGTAGAAGGAAAAAGAAGAAAAAAAAGAAACTCCCCCAGGCATCCTGCCTACTCAGCTATGCAGATTGGGGGAGTGTCTCCTAGGTTTTGCAGTCCAGCCCAGCAAGAAAGGGCTCCCAAGTGTGAAAAGAGAAAGAAAACAAACAAGCAAATTTAAAAAAAAAAAAAGAAAGAAAGAAAGAAAGAAAAGCCCCAGGGATCCCACCAGTGTGGTGCCTTAGGCCACGGGAGTGGATCCCCAGTTGAGTGGGGCTTCAAAGCCCTTCAAGAAGAAGCAAAGATGGCACACGGAGCCAAGTGTTCAAGATAAATGAGGGGGAGGTGGTAGGAGGCATGGAAGAAACCGAAAGAGACTGAAAGTAGCAACCCAGCTCAGGGAACTGGCCAGTGTGGATGGGGCGAACCCAAGCATCCTGGGGCTGAAGCAGTTGCCTCCTGGCCAAAAGACTGCTGCTGGCCGGAAGCAGAGGAGGCTGAAGGGGCAGGGGAAGAAGGGTGGGGATTAGGAAAGATATATAACTCCTTATCAGGTCCTCTGCTTCTTGCTGGCAACTTTGTGAAGCTGCTTTCCTGTACTCACTGCAGAAGCTGCACTTCTCAGCTGTCCAAGCCACCACAGCCAGTCAGGAAGTTCGGAGGTAGAGTAGTGGGGAGATTGATGGGGGGCAGGAAAGCATGTATCGCTGGTTACCAGGTGCTCTATCTCCTGCTAGGAGCTCCATGAAGCTGCTTTCCCATGCTCCCTGTTAGCCAATCTCCGACAGGAGTCCAAGATGGCCGATCCATGCTGCGTTAGCTGATAAGGATTCTCGGCAAATATCTCTCCTCATTCTCAGCCCTCTGTCAGTTTCTTTTTCCATTTGGTGCTTGGCTGAGTTCTTTAGCTCTTCATTTGACCCTTTGGGGTCCAGGAATGATGTTTGTCTGTTTTATTTAGTTTGTTGGGTCTTTGTTGTGGAGGGATGGCGAGGTGTTTCTGGCTACGGTGCCATGTTGGCTGGAAGTCCTCAACACTGACCTATTTAAAGTCAAAGGTATTTTATAGGTCTCATATGGTATTTAGTAGCCCTGGTGTCACAGTGGTTAAGAACTCAGGCTGCTAACCAAGAAGTCAGCAGTTCGAAACCACCAGTCACTCCTTGGAAACTCTATGGGGCAGTTCTACTTCTCTTCTACAGATTAGCTATGGGTCCATATTGACTCAAAGCCAACGGGTTTGGTTTGGCTTGGTAATATGGTATTTAGATTGGGGTATTTGTAAAAATAATTACTTTATTCATTTTTTATATCATTACACTAGGTTTTTAATCTGTTATCCCAGTTAAATAAAATATTTCTTTTTATTCCTGCATCCAAAAATCAAACCTGTTGCCGTCAAGTTGATTCCAACTCATGGTTACCTCATTGGACAGAGTATATTCCCCATATGGTTTCCAACGTGCGATTGGTAGATTCAAACTGCTTATTCTGGTTAGCAGTTGAGCTCTTAACCACTGTGCCATCAGCATGGGAGGATTTTATTAGTTTTTCCTGAATTTCAATTTTACTCACTCTGCTTAAAGTGACAAAATATCTATTTTCCTATGACAGTTGTGAGTTTTGAATGATAGGCATTAACAATCTAAGGTGCTATAACAATCTATAGCTACAACAGTCTAAGGTGCTCCAATTTTCAAGTGTTTTTTTCCCCCCCAATATTTTATATTTATTTTTGGATTTATATTTTCTTTGGAAAATAGATTAGATAGATAGGCAGAGAGGTTTAAACTTTTGATTTTTGTAAATCTCAAATTCTGAAGTCAAATAGAGTAGATGTTTTTGTTTTATTCCTTGACTACTGAAAAGACCATAAGCTGAGTGATTACAAGTGTTTATTTACCAAGAATATGTATCAGCACTGTAATCACTTCACCTCCCAATGTAACTCCACATTCAGTCAGTAGGAGGGCTTTCTAAGAGTCAAACAGTTTTTGCTAAAATCATGTTGCTAGAGGACAAGTCTACACAATGGTTTCTTAAGAATCTGCAAAATAGGTGCTATTTTTACTCTTCAAAATTTCCTGAAGGACCACAATTGCACAGAGTAAGAATCAGATCTGTCATGCCAAATTTATATCCACCCTTGTATAGTCAGGCAGGTTTGAGTACTGCTTCTACATGAAGATAGAAAATATATGATGCCTGTGATGTCAATGTTAATTACCATTGTATTCGTAGAATTGCCTTTGTTTATTACCTAGATATTTATTCCAAATTGCAAGTGACTTACTGTATGCAGAGTATATTGATGTTCTTTCTCCCCAAGGGCATATGGTATAAACAAAAGTCAAATAGAAAAGCATTCAATTATTTAAATAAGAAGTTTAATTACAATGTTTTTCTTAAGCACAATTTGAATCAGAGGGGCAATTTGGAAGGTACGTGCAATTTCACCACAAAAATCACCTGAAACCAAAATGAAACCCCTTGCCATTGAGTCAGCTCCAACTCACAGTGATCCCACAGGACAGAGTAGAACTAACTGCCCCATATGGTTTCTGAGGAGCACCTGGTGGATTTGAACTGCTGACCTTTTTTTGCTTAGCAGCCATAGCTCTTAACTACTACACCACCAGGGTTTCCATAAAAATCACAGGATGTAGTTATTACAGATAATTCAATTAGAATACTCTTTCTAGTAGACTTTTTCTGAAGTTTTTTCCTTAAATATTTAAACCTAAATGAAAACATTATTCTCGAAAGGAAGGATATTTTAGGAAAGCTCTCAGATTACAGGAACCCACTTTTCATAACAAAGAATGACTATGTTTGCAATTGTGCACAAAACTGCACAATTGCTACAGCTTTATCAGTTTGCTCATAAAAGACTCGAGGGGATTAAATGAAATAAGAGGAAAAAAGAAAAAGAAATCTCCTGTGGAGACTGGTGTTCCTGTCTACCAATTATGTACAAAAAAAAAGAGGGAGAGAGAATTGTCAATTGCTTTAAATACAAAACTGAGGGGACATTCTCCCAAAAGATAACCAGAAATGATTTAAACTCTGTATAAGATGTCATCAGTATTCTGCTATTCCACTCCCATGGGGTCATATTGTTTAGAAATTTATCTATCTCTGTATCTGAGTTGTAATAAGAGAATTCACAGTTGCTCGGTAACTGGCTGCTCATCACTCGGACCCTATGTTAAAAACATTTTGACATGGTGATATTTAAGTTATGCGGTGGTATGCAATCTACTCTCAATTCCCATGGGGCTGTTGAGTAATTTTACTGGTCAGATGTTTAACTCGAAAAGGAACTTTTGTCTCCATTAGGCAATATATTAAGATTCTGTTACCTTGGTTGTTTCCCATCCCAATACTTGAGAAAAAAATATGTTGTTGTTGTTAGCTGCCATCGTCGCTATGAGTCAGAATTGACTCAATGGCAATCGTTGTTGTTTTTTTTTAATAGTGACACCATGTACAACAGGGTGAGAAGCTACCCGGTCCTGTGCCATCCTCACAATCATTGCCATATTTGAGCTCATTGTTGTAGTCACTGTGTCAATCCATGTCTTTGAGGGTCTTCCTCTTTTTCACTGACCCTTTACTTTATCAATGCCCTTCACCAGGGACTGATCCCTCCTGATAACATATCTAAAGCACGTGAAAGAAAGTCTCGGCACCCTTGCTTCAAAAAAGTTTTCTGGCTGTACTTCTTCCAAGATAGATTTATTCATTCTTCTGGCAGTCACTGGCATATTCAATATTCTTCACCAACACCTAATTCATTGTCCAGCTTTCACATTCATATGAGGTCATTGAAAATACCATAGCTTCGGTCAGGCACACCTTGGTCTTCAAAGTGACATCCTTGCTTCTTAACACTTTAAGGAGCTCTTTTGTAGCAGATTTGCCCAGAGCAATACTGTTAAACATATAATATGAGATATTTCATTCTGAGATCATATTGTTTAGAAATTTATCTTTTATAAAAGAAAATTTTTTTTTTTTTTTTTTATATCTGAATCCTAATGAGAGAATTGTCCTTCACAGTTGCTCAGTAACTGGCTGCTCGTCACTCAGACTCTATGTTAACTAAATTTTGAGATAGTGATATTTAAGTTACATGGTGGTATGCAATTTACTTCCAGATATATCTAAGTGTGGGGATCAGAATAGAAATTTTAAGAAAAGCTTTTTTATTTCCCTTCCACAGACATCCATGGTTAAGGAAAGTCATGGTCCTCATTTATCTCTGATGTAGCTTTTTCTTACTGGGTTTTTTAAGAACATAATTTTCCTGGTCCCAGCCTGATATCTCTGCATGTGCAATAACTAACCAGTGTGCATGGGACTTAATTTGGCTTCCTTTCCCCATTGTATGAGTTCTGGTGAGGTCCAATACCTATATCAACACCTTTTTCATGTCTGTCACCTGTATTGACCTTTTTCAGGACTCATTCACAATATCTTTCTAGATAGTGCAGATTTCTCTTACTTTTCCAGTAGCTCGATCATTCATCTTACAGCATATATATATGCATATATACATACATATAAAACCAAATCAAACCAGTTGCCCCTGAGTCAATCCCAACTTATAGTGACCCTATAGAACAGAGTTGAATTACCCCATAGGGTTTCTAAGGTTCTAAATCTTTATGGAAGCAGACTGCCACTCCTTTCTCCTGTGGAATAGGCTGGTGAGTTCAAATTGCTTACCTTTTGATTAGCATCAGAGCACTTAACCACTGTGCCACCAGAACTCATATATAGGTGTATATATATATATATATATATAAACCCACCAGAGCTCATATATACATATATATACACAGACACGCACATACCCACACAAATATACAAAAATACAAGTGTATTTTTAATTTCTTTCAGCAATTTGAGGCTTTTTGTGCCAGAAATATATTTTTCAATATACCTGCTGTCTCAGCTATCTAGTGCTGCTATAACAGAAGTACCACAAGTGGATGGATGGCTTTAACAGAGAGAAATTTTTTCTCTCACAGCATAGCAGGCTAGAAGTCCTAATTCAGGGTGCTAGCTCCAGGAGAAGGCCCTCTCCCTCTCTTGGCTCTGGGGGAAAGTCCTTGTCATCAATATTCCCCAGTTGAGAGATCCTAAGCACAGGGACCCCCGGTCCAAAGGATACTCTATTCTCCTGGCTCTTGTTTCTTGGTGGTATGATGTCCCCCTGTCTCTCTGCTTGCGTCTCTCTTTTATATCTCAAAAGAGATTGACTTAAAACACAACCGAGTCTTGTAGATTGAGTCCTTCCTCATTAACATAACTGCCAGTAATCCCACCTCATTAACATCATAGAGGTAGGGTTTACAGTGTGTAGGAAAATCACATCAGTCGACAAAATGGTGGACCATCACACAATACTGGGAATCATGGTCTAGGCAAGTTGACACACATTTTTGGTGGACACAATTCGACCCATAACATCTGCCGTATTTTAAGAAGTGAAAGACCCTTCTCCTTCCTTAAGTTTTTAAGTCTAGATATTTAAAAAAATATATTATTAACTAGATGGTGCCCGGCCACAACCGATGATTGCCCTGATAGGGAGCACAACTGAGAACCCCTGAGGGAGCAGGAGAACAGTGGGATGCAGACCCCAAATTTTCATAAGAAGACCAGGCTTAATGGTCTGACTGAGACTAGAAGAATCCCGGCGGTCGGGGTCCCCAAACCTTCTGTTGGCCCAGAACAGGAACCAACTCCTCAGACATGGATTGGACTGGACAATGGGGTGGAGAGAGATGCTGATGAGGAGTGAGCTACTTGTATCAGGTAGACACTTGACACTGTGTTGGCATCTCCTGTCTAGAGGGGAGATGGGAGGGTAGAGAGGTTTAGAAACTGGCAAAAGGGTCACGAAAGGAGAAACTGGAAGGAGGGAGCGGGCTGACTCATTAGGGGGAGAGTAAATGGGAGTATTTTTTTAGTAAGGTGTATATAAGTTTATATGTGAGAGACTGACTTGATTTGTCAACTTTCACTTAAAGCACAATAAAAATTATTTTGAAGAATATATATTATTGATACCGCAAACAACAGGGTTAAACGGTTCCCCTTCCTCCCATCACACCTGGGTCACATCACACACTTTTGATAAGAAATTCTGTGTAGCAGCTCAAGGCCATCTTACTGCTTCTCTGCTCAAGTTTGCTTTGCTACCCACCGACCTTCCCCCCACTCCATTTGGACATGAGCAATAAGCCACAAAGCTGTCCTTAGATAAATTTCATGTTTCATACCCACCTAAAAACCACATGCCCCCAGCCACCATATTGCACCCCCTACTGCACCCCTACATGTGTTAATTTCCTGAAATTGTCTGCCAGTTCCCAGAAACTTCGTGAATTATGCATAAGTTCCCTATCACAAACCCTGCAACTGTACTAGAATCCCCAATCTCAGGGAGCTTGATTTGAGACTTGATCTCTGAGCTCCTTGCTTGACCGGCTTGCAATAAAATCTGTTTTCTCTTTTTCAAAGGCCTGGTGTCTCTCAATTGACTCAAGGGGTCACACCAGGCAGGACCCACCCTCATCAGGTTACAATCCTATAATGATGCATAGATTACCACATCTTTCATTGGTCAGTTAATTCATTTTCTGTGTCTGTTATAACAAATCGCTACAAACCGAGTGACTTAAAACAACAGAAATTTATTCTTCCACAGCTCAAGGAGGCCAGAAATCCAAAGTCAGAGCCAGAATACCTGAGCCTTAATCAAGACGTCAGGGCAGAACCACACCACACACTCTTCAGAGGCTCCAGGGGAAAATCTGTTCTTTGCCTCTTCCAGCTTCTGGTGGCTGTCTCTATCCCATGGCTGTGGCTGCATCATCCAATCTCTGCCTCTGTGGTCACATTGTCATCTCCGCTTGTGTCTTTATGAAATCTCTCTCTGCTTCTCCCTTCATTCTCCCTATATTCTTCTATATTTTATATCCTTCAATATAGAAAAAAAAATTTTATTTTATTTTTCTATATTCTGTATTCTTCTATATTCTATATCCTTCTGTATTCTTTTATATTCTATCTCCTATATTCCATATTCTTCAATATTCTATCTTTTATTTTCTATGTTTTGTACTCTATATTCTCTATTCCATATTCCACATTATACATACTATGTTCTATTTTCTATGTTCTTCTGTATTCTATATTCTTCTATATTCTATACTGTTCTATATTCTATATCCTATATTCTATGTTCTATATTCCTCTATATTCTATATACTTCTATATTCTTTATTCTTCTATATTCTACATTCTATGTTGTATATTCTATATATTATATTCTTCTATTTCCTATCTTCCATATTCTATATTCCATATTCTACATTCAATATTTTTCTATATTCATCTTTATTCTATACTCTATATTTCATATTCTACATTCTATATTCTTCTATATTCTGTAATTGATATTCTATATTCTCTAGTCTTTATTATATATATATTTTTTATATTTTATAATCTACATTCTATTTTCTATATTCTATCTTCTACATTCTATATTCTGTATTCTACATGCTGTATTCTATATTACATGCTGTAATCTATATTCTACAGTCTATATTTTTCTACATTCTATATCCTATAATCTATATTCTTCAATATTCTACATTCTATGTTCTGTATTCTGTGTTTTATATTGTATCTTCTATATTCTACAGTGTATATTCCATATTCTTCTATATTCTATAATCTATATACTTCTACATTGTATATTTTATATCTTCTACATTGTCTTATAGTCTATATTCATCAATATTCTATTTTCTATATTCTTTTATATACGATATTCTTCTATATTCTATATTCCATATTGTATATTCAACATCCATATTCTTCTATATTCTATATACTTCTGTATTCTACTTTCTATATTCTATAATCTATATTCTTCTGTATTCTATATTCTATGTTCTATAATCTATATTCTACATTCTGTATTCTATATTCTTCTATATTCTATAATCTATATACTTTTACATCCTATAGTCTCTATTCTATGCTCTGTATTGTATTATCTATATTCTACAGTCTACATTCTTTATTCTTCTGTATTGTATATTTTATGTCTAATAGTCTATATTCCATTTTCCTTAATATCCTCTGTTCTATATTCTATCTTCTATGTTCTATATTCTACATTCTCTTCTCTATACTCTTCTATATTCTATAATCTATATTCTTCTATATTCTGCAGTCTATATTATGTATTCTAAATATTTCTATATTCTTTAACTTCTCTTTTATATTCTGTATTCTACATTCTATATTCTATTTTCTTGTATGTTCTGTATTCTATATCCTATGTTCTCTACATTCTATATTTTAAATTTTCCTATATTCCATATTCTTCTATATTCTACATTCTATATTCTATATTCTCTATCCTATGTTCCATATTCTATATTCTGCATTCTAAATTCTATATTCAATATTCTGCTATATTCTATAATCTATATTCTTCTGCATTCTATATTCTGTTTTGTATATTCTATATTCTTCTATAATGTACATTTTATATATCATAGTCTACATTCCATATTCATCAATATTCTATATTCTTCTAAATTCTATATTCCATATTCTTTATCCTATATTCTTCTATATTCTATCTTCTATGTTCTAAATTCTATGTTCTATATTCTGATCTGTATATTCTATATTCTTCTATATTACATATTCATCAATATTCTATATTCTTCTATATACTCTATTCTATATTCCATGTTCTATATTCTACATATATTATATTCTACATTCTATATCTTCAATATTCTGTAATCTATATACTTCTACATTCTATATTGTATATTTTTATATCTTATATTCTATATTCCATTTTTGTCAATATCCTATATTCTGTATTCTATATCCTTCTATATTCTATCTTCTATGTTCTATATTCTGTTCTCTATATTCTATAATCTATATCCTATATTCTACATTCTATACTCTATATTTCATATTCTGTATTCTATATTCTACTGTCTACATTTTGTATTCTAAATACTTCTATATTCTTTATTCTCTATTCTATGTTCTGTATTCTCTATATTCTATATTGTATATGGCTCTATATTCTACATTCTATAATCTAAATTTTTCTTTATTCTATATTCTTTGTTCTATATTCTACACTCTAAACTCTATATTCTTTTATATTCTATATTCTACATTCCTCAATAATCTATAATCTATATTCTTCTATATTACGTATCCTATATCCTTTAAAAAATTTTTTATATCCTTTATTCTATATTGTATATACCATAATTTTCAATATTCTTTATTCTTCTGTATTCTGTCTTCTATATTTTCTTGTCTATATTCTTCTATATTCTATACTCTATATTCTTCTATATTCTATATTCCAAATCCTATATTCTATATTCTTCAATACTCCTTATTCTATATTCTATCTTCTATATTTTGTCTTCTATATTCTATATTCTCTACTCTATATTCTTCTATATTCTGTATTCTATGTTCTATATTTTATCTTCTATATTTTGTACTCTATATTCTATGTGCTGTATTTGTATTCTATATTCTTCCAAATACTGTATGCTTCTATGTTCTATGTTCTGTATTCCATATTCCATATTCTGTATTCTACATTCTACGTTTTATATTCAATATTCTTCTTTGTTCTATATTTTGCCATATTCTATATTCTACGTTTTACATTCTACATTCTATATTCTTCTATTTCTATATTGTATATACTAAATTTTATATTCTACACTCTGTATTCTACATTCAACATTCTATATTCTTCTATATTCTACATTTTATATTCAATATTCTGTGTGTGCTGTTCTATATTCTATATTCTTCTGTATACCATATTCTCTATTCTATGGTCTTCTATATTCTATATCTTATATTCTACATTTACTTTCTATAGTCTATAATCTATATTCTCTATTCTATGTACTGTATTCTATATTCTACATTCTGCATTCTATATTCTATTTTCTATAATCTATATACTTGTACATTCTGTATTCTGTATTCTCCTATATTGTATATTTTATTTCTTATATTCTTTTTGCCATATTCATCAATATTCTATATTCTTCTAAATACTATGTTCTTCTATGTTCCACATTCTATATTCCATATTCTATTTTCTACATTCTATATTTTATATCCTTCTATATTCTATAATCTACATTCTATATTTATCTATATTCTATAACCTATATACTTCTATATTTTGTATTCTATTTTCTATATTGTATATTTTATGTCTTATATTCTGTATTCATCAATATTCTATATTCTATACTCTTCTGTATTCTATCTTCTATCCTCTATGTTCTTTATTCTATATTCTGTACTCTATATTCCGTATTTTATAAACTGTACTGTTCTATTTTTATATTCTATATTCCATGTTCTATGTTCAATATTGTACATTCTATATTCTATACACTTCTATTTTTTATATTTTATATTCTTCCACATTGTATATACTATATTCCACACTCTACATGCCATATTCTATCTTCCTCTATATGCTATAATCTATATTCTATATTCTACATTCTATATTCTTCATTTCACATTCTGTAGTCTATATTCTGTATTCTTCTATATTCTATATTCTTTAGTCTACATTCTAAATACTATAGTCTATATTCTTCAATATTCTACATTCTTCTATATACTCTATTCTACATTCTGTATTCTTCTATATTCTATATTCTGGTTTATTCTATATCGTATATCCTATATTATTCTATGTTCCATATTCTTGTATATTCTATATCCTCCTATATTCTATACTCTTCTATATTCTATCCTATATTCTTCTATATTTTATATACCTCTATATTCTTTATTCTTTTATATTCTATATCCCACATTCCATATTTTATATTCAATATTCTATGTTGTATGTTCTATATTCTTCTATATATGATATTATTCTATATCTATATTCCATATTTTATACTCTACATTCTTTATTCTGTATTCTTCTATATTCTAAAATCTATATTCTATGTTCTATATTTTATATTCTATATTCTACATTCTATGTTATACCATATTTTTCTATTTTCTGTATTCTATATTCTGTATGTATATTCTATATTCCACATTCTACATTCTATATTCTTCTATATGCTATAATCTATATTTTTCTATATTCTATATTTTATGTTCTATAGTCTCCTTTATTCTACATTCTATATTTTACATTCTTCTGTATTCTATGTTCTATATTCTACACTCTATATTCTACATTATTATATATTCTTCTATATTCTGTATCCTACATTCTATATTCTTTATTCCATATTCTTCAATATTCTATCTTCTATGTTCTGTACTCTATATTCTATATTCTTCTATATTCTACGTTCTAAATTCTGTATTTAATATTCTTCTATACTCTATATTCTTCTATATTAAATATTCTGTACTGTATAGTCTATATTCTTCTATATATTTGATATTCTTTGTGCTGTGTTCTATGTTCAATCTTCTATCTCCTATCATCTTCTGTCTTCTATCTACTATCTTCTATTGTCTTCTATATTCTTCTATATTTGATATTATATTTTCTTCTGTTTTTTATATTCCTTTGTGTCCTGTATTCTATTGTCTTCTATATTCTATATTCTCCTCTATTCTATATTCCATATTCTGCTATATTCTATGTACTTCTATATTCTGTATTCTATATTCCATATTCTACATCTATTTTCTATATCCTTCTATATTCTATTTTCTTCTATACTGTATTATACATTCTATACTTTATAACTAATATTCTATGTTTTATGTCCTGTATTCTATATTCTTTTATATACTATATTCTTGTATATTCTGTATTCCATAATCTATATTCCATATTCTTCTCTATTCTCTATTCTTTGTTCTGTGTTCCTTATTCTACATTCTATGTTGTATACTCTATATTCTATAATCTATATACTTCTACAGTCTGTATTCTGTATTCTATTTTTTATTCTTCTAAATTTTAAATTGTATATTTTATATCTTAAATTCTATATTTGTCAATATTCCATATTCTTCTATATACTATATTGTATATTCCATATTCTACATTCTACTATATTTAATATTCTATATTCTACATTCTATATCTCTTTTCTATAATCTGTATTCTTCTATATTCTATGTTCTATATTCTGTATTCTACATTCTATATTCTACATTCTTCTGTATTCTATAATCTATATACTTTTAAATTCTATGTTCTGTGTTCTATAATGTATATCCTATATTCTACATTCTATATTCTAAATTCTTTATATTCCTCTATATTGTATATTTTGACTTATATTGTGTTCTATATTCCATTTTTGTGAATATCCTATATTCTATATTCTATCTTGTAACTTCTATGTTCTGTATTCTATATTGTATGTTCTGTGCTCTATATTCTATGCTCTTTTATATTCTATAATCTGTATTCTACAGTCTGTATTATATGTTCTAAATTCTCCTATATTTTTTATTCTTCTCTATTCTGTATTCTATGTTCTGTGTTCCACATTCTACATTCTATATTCTTCTATATTCCATATTCTACATTCTGTATTCTATATTCTACATTGTAAACTCTATATTCTGTGTTCTATAATCTATATTCTTTTGTATTCTATAATCTACATTCTACATTCTATATTCTTCAATAATCTTATAATCTATATTCTTCTACAGTCTATATTCTTCTATATACCATATTCTTCTATATTTTATTTTCTACATTCTGTAGTCTATATTCCATATTCCTCTATATGCTATATTCCACATTCTATATTCTATAATTTATATTCTATATTCTTCTACCTTCTGTATTGTATATTCTTCTCTATTCTAATTTCTTCTATAATGTATATTCTATATTCTATAATTTTCTATATTGTATATTCCTGTATATTCAGTATTCTATATTCTTCTATATTCTATACACATCTACATTCTATACTCTATATTCCATATTCTATATAATTCTATATTCAGTATCTATATTCTTTTATATTCTATGTTCTATATTCTGTTTTCTTCTATATAATATATTCTTCTGTATTCTATATTCTACATTCTGTATTCTTCTATATTTTATATTTTTCTATAATCTATGTTCTATATTTTATATTCTTCCATATTCTATAATCTATATTTCTCTAATTTGTATATTCTACATTCTATATTCTAATTTCTTCTATATATTCTTCTATATTTTGTATTCTATATTCCACATTCTACTTTGTAAATTCTATATTCTACACTCTTCTATAGTCTATATTCTATGTTCTATATTCTACTATATGCTATATTCTATATTCTAGTTTCTAGATTCTTGATTCTACAGTCTATATTCTTCTGTTTCCTGTATTCTATATTCCACATTCTATATTCTTCTATATTCTATAATCTATATTCTTCTAAATTCTATACTCTATTCTTCTATATTGTATATTCTGTATCCTATATTCTATATGCCATATTCATCAATATTCTATATTCTATCTTCTATATACTGTCACCTATATTCTATATTATGCATTCCATATTCTATATTCTTCTATATTCTATATTCTAAATTTATATTCAATATTCTTCTTTTTTTATTCTTCTATATTCTGTATACTATAATCTTCTATATTCTTCTATAATTTATATTTATATTCTATTTTCTCTATTCTATATTTTGTATTCTTCTATATTCTATACACTATATTCTTCTGTATTCTATATTTCTCTATATTCTATATCCTTCTATATTCTTTTTTTCTATATTCTAGATTTTATTTTCTACATTATTCTATATTCTATTTTCTTTTATATTCTGTATTCTATCTTCTGTGTTCTGTTCTATATTCTATATTCTTCTATATACTATATTCTTCAATATTCTATATCCCATATTCTGTATTCTATATTCATCTATATTCTATATTCTTCTATATTCTACATTCTATATTTTTGATATTATTTAATCTATATTCTTATATATTCTATATGCTACATTCTATACTCTAAATTCTATATCCTTTGATATTCTGTATTCTACATTCTATATTCTTCGATTTTCTATACTCTGTTATTCTATATTCCGTATTGTATATTCCATATTATGCATTCTGTATTCTATATTTTTCTATATTCTATATTCTCCTATATTCTATACTCTATATTCTACACTCAAAAATTTTCCATATTCTATGTTCTCCTATATGGTATATTCTGGGTTCTGTGTTCTACATTCTATATTCTCTTATATTCTCTAATCTATATTCTGTATTCTCTATTCTACATTCTGTATTCTAAATTCTTCTATATTCTACAATCTATGTACTTCTGCATTCTCTATTCTGTGTTCTGTATTCTATATTGTACATTTTATATATTTTATTCTGTATTCCGTATATGTCATAATTCTGTATTCTGTATTCTTCTGTATACTATATTCTTCTACATTCTATAGTTCATATTCCATAAACTGTATTCTATATTCTATACTCTACATTCTATATTCTTCTATATTCTGTAATCTGTATTCTTCTATATTCTACATTCCTCAATATATATTCTTCTATATTCTATGTTCTATATTCTACATTCTATATTATATATTTTATAATCTACTTCTACATTGTATATTTTATATTCTGTATTCTTCTATATTGTTTGTTTTATATCTTATATTGTATATTCCATTTTCGTGAATATCTAATATTCTATGTTCTTCTATATCCTTTTATCTTTTGCATTCTGTATTCTATAATCTATATTCTATATTCTGTTCTCTATATTCCATGATTCTATATTGTATAATCTGTATTATACTGTATCCTATATTAAATAGTCCATATGCTATATTTTATATTCAACAGTCTACATTGTATATTCTTCTCTATTCTATATACTATATTCTACATTCTCTATTCTATATTCTTCTGTAATCTGTAATCTGTACTCTTCTATATCCTATATTCTATGTTCTATATTCTACATTCTTCTATAGTCTATCTTCTATATTCTATCTTCTATTTTCTGTTCTAATTGTATATTCTATATTCTTCTATATATGATATTCTTCTATGTTCTGTATTCTTCCATATTCTGTATTCTATATTGTATACTCTACATTCTACATTCTAGAATCTATATTCTTCTATATTCTATAATGAATATACTTTTATATTCTATATTCTGTATTCTATTTTTGATATTTTATATCTTATATCCCATATTCAATATTCTTCTATATAGTATATTCTTCTATATTCTATATTGTATGTTCCATACTCTGTATTCTATATCCTATATTCTACATTCTTCATTCTGTATTCTATATCCTTCTATACTGTATATTCTACATTCTATATCCTTCTGTATTCTATGATATTTTTCTGTCTTCTATATTCTACATTGTATATTCAATATTCCTTGATATTCTATAATCTATGTACTTCTAAACTCTATATTCTTGTATATCTTATATTCTATATTCCATTTCCATCAATGTTCTATATTCTATATTTTCTGTTTTCTTTCTTCTATGATCTATATTCTATGTTCTGTACTCTGTATTCTATATTCTTCTATATTGTATAATCCACATTCTGTTCTGTATTCTTTATTAAATATTCTATATACTACATTTTACACTCTAAATTCTTCTGTTTTCTATATTCTACATTCTATATTTTATATTCTTCTATATTCTATATTCTCCACTCTACATTCTATATTCTAAATTTTTCTATATTCTTCTATAATCTATATTCTGTATTCTATATTTTACATTCTGCATTCTTTATTCTGTATTCTAAAATCTATATTCTTCTGTATTCTATATTTTCTATTCTATGTTCTATATTCTACATTCTATTTTCTATATACTTCTATATGCTATAATCTATGTACTTCTACAGTCTATGTTCTGTGTTGTATATTCTACATTCTTCTATGTTGTACATTTTATATATTATATTCTATATTCCATTTTTGTCGATATTCTATATTTTTGTATATAAGACATTCTTCTATAATCTGTATTCCATATTCTATATTCCATTTTTGTCAATATCCTATATTCTATATTCTTCTATATTCCATCTTCTGTGTTCTAAATTCTACATTCTGTTCTCTATACTGTATATTCTTCTGTGTTCAAAAATCTATATTCTCCAATATTCAATATTCTTCAATATTCTGTATTCTATATTCTTCTATGTACTCTATTCAATATTCTATATTCCTTAGTCCATATTCTGTATTCTATATTCTTCTATATACCATATTCTATATTCTTCTATATTCTACATTCTATATTCTTCTATGTTCTATAATCTATATTGTTCTATATTCAATATTCCATATTCTAAATACTGTATTCTATTTTCTATGTTCTATATATTATATTCTGTATTCTTCTATATTGTATATTCATATTCTACATTCTATATTCTGAATTTTTCTGTATTCTATATTCTCTATTATGAATTCTATATATTTTATATTCTACATTCTAAACTCTATATTCTCTATCCCATATTCTACATTCTTCATACTACATTCTATTTTCTATATTCTTCTGTATTCTATAATCTGTATTCTACATTCTTTATTCTATATTGTATATTCCATATCCTATATTCTATATACCATATTCATCACTATTCTATATTCTTCTGTAATCTATCTTCTATGTTCTGTCACCTTTATTCTATATTCTACATTCTGTTATCTTCTATATTCTGTCTTCTATAGTCTTCTGTATTCTATATTCTTTTATAACGTACATTCTGTATTCTATATTGTTCTCTATTTTAGATTCTTCCATATTCTATATACTTCTCTATGCTATATTCTTCTATAGTCTATATTTTATCTTCCAAATTCTATATTCTATAATCTACATTCTTCTATATTCTGTATTCTACATTCTATAATCTAAATTCTTGTATATTTTATATTCTATATTCTTTGTTCTACATTCTAAATTCTAATTCTATATTCATCTATATTCTATATTCCATATTCTACATTCTATATTCTTCTATTTTCTATATTCTGTACTCTATATTCTGCTTCGTGCATTCTATATTCTATAATCTTTATTCTTCTATATGCTATATTCTACATTCTAATGTTTTCTATATTCTATATTCTCACTCTACATTCTATATTCTAAATTTTCTATATTCTATATAATTCTATATTCTATAATCTATATTCTTCTGAATTCTATATTCTCTCTTGTATGTTCTGTATTCTATATTCTATATGCTTCTGTATTGTATAATCTATATACCTCTACATTCCACATTCTGTATTCTATATTCTTCGATATTCTGTATTCGATATTCTTCTGTATTCTATATTTTACATTCTACATTCTATAATTATGTATTCTTCTATATTCTTTATTCTATATTTTATATTCTGTATTCTCCATTCTATATTCTACAGTCTACATTCTTTATTCTAAATTCTTCTATATTTTTTATTCTTCTCTATTCTATATTCCATATTCTGTATCTATATTCTACATTGACATTCTGTGTTCTCCTATATTCTACATTTTATTTTCTAAATTCTATATTATTTTCTACATTCTATATTCTGAATTCTGTATTCTTCATTCTTTTTCTACATTCTAAACTCTATATTCTACATTCTATAATCTATATTTCTCTACAGTCTATATTCTATATTCCATATCCTATGTTTTGTATTCTATATACCACATTTGTCAATATTCTATATTCTTCTATATTCAATTTTTTAATATTTTGTATTATTTTATATCTTATATTCTAAATTTATATTCTATTGTCTTCTATATTCTGTATTTTATAGTCTTCTATCACCTGTATTCTATAATGTATTTTCAATATTGTATATTCTTCTATATTCTAATTTCCAATTATTCTATGTTCTGTATTCTTCAATATTCTGTATTCTATATTCTTCTATATTCTATTTTCTGTTATATTCTATATCCTTCTATATTATATATTATTCTATTTTTTATATTCTGTGTTCTATCGTCTATGTTGTATGTTCTGTATTCTATATACTATATTCTTGTGTATTCTATATTCTATATTCCATATTCTATATCCTACATTCTTTATTCCATTTTCTTCTATATTCTATATTCCAAATTTTGCTATATTCTATATTCTGATTTCTATATTCTTTATTGTATATTCTACATCCTGAACTCTATATTCTATAATTTTCTATACTTTATATTCTGTTTTCTATATTTCATATTCCATATTTTATATTCTATAATCTATATTCTTCTATATTCTTTATTATTTATTTCATATGCTATATTCTGTATTCTACATTGTACATTCTATAGTCTATGTTTTAAGTTCTCTATAGTTCTTTATTCTAAATTCTATATTGTATGTTCTTCTGTATTCTATATTCTCTATATTTCTATATTCTATATTCCATACTCTGTATTCTATATTTCATATTTAATATTCTATGTTCTATATTTTTCTATATGCTGTATTTTCTATTCTACATTCCGTATTCTATATTTTACATTCGATATTCTACATTCTATGTTCTAATTTCTTCTAAGTTCTGTATTCTATACTATTATCTATTCTACATTCTAAGTTCTATATGCTACAGTCTACATTCTATATTCTAAATTCTTCTATATTCTTTATTCTGTATTCCATATTCTGTTCTACATGTTACATTCTATATTCCATTTTCTTCTATATTCTATATTAATTTTTCTAAATTCTATATTCTGTATTCTACCTTCTGAATTCTGTATTCTTTATTCTACCTTCTAAACTCTATATTCTTCTGTAATGTATATTCTATGCTCTTCTATATTCTACATTCTATATCCTATATTTTATAATCTATATTCTTCCACTTTTATACTCTATATTGTATATCTATAGCCTATATTCCCTATTTGTCATATTCTATGCTTCCATATTCTATCTTCTATATTCTGCAGTCTGTCATCTATATTATATATTCTATGTTCTACAGAATATATACTATATTTGATATTTTATATTTTAAATTTATGTTCTATATTCTATATTCTTCAATATTCTATATTCTTCTATAATGTAAAATCTATATTCCATATTCTTCTACAATCTATATTCTCCTCTATTCTTTATTCTTTTATATTCTTTGTTCTGCTATGTTCTTTATTCTATATTCTAAACTCTTCTATATACTATATTGTTCTATATTCTACATTCTGTATTCCAAATTCTTCTATATTCTGTATTCTATATTCTAAATTCTATATTCTATGTTCTATATTCTTTTATATTCTATATTTTTCTCTCTTTTATGATCCATCCTCTGTATTCTATATTCGATGTTCTATTTTCTATGTTGAATACTCTATATTTTTCTATACACTATGTTTTCTTGGTTTCTATATTCCATATTCTATATTCTACACTCTACATTCTATATTCTGTATTCTTCTATATTCTATGTTCTACATTCTGTATTCTTCTATTTTCTATATTTTTTTAATATTCTGTATTCTATTTTCTGTGTTCTGTGTTCTATATTCTACATTCTTCTATATACTATATTCTTGTATATTCTACATTCCTTATTCTAAGTTCACCTATATTGTATAATCTACATTCTAAATTCTATATTCTTTGCTCTTCTAAATTCTATTTTCTTCTGTATTCTACATTTTCCTATATTTTATATTCTAAGTTCCATAGTCTGTATTCTATATTCTATTTTGATGTTCTATGTTCTGTATTTTTCTATATACTAATATTCATCTGTATTCTATATTCCACATTCCATATTGTATATTCTACATTCTAAATTCTATATTTTATGTTCTTCTATATTCTATATCCTATATTTTTGTATATTCTATGTCCTATATATTCCATACTCTGCATTCTATACTATATATTTGATGTTCTATGTTCTATATTCTATATTTTTCTATGTTCTATATTTTTCTGTATTCTATACTCCATATTCCTTGTTCCAAATTCCCTATTCTATATTTTTCTGTACTTTGTATTTTGTATTCTTCTATACTGTGTATTCTATATTTTACATTCTACATTCTATATTCCATAATATTCTATAATCTGTATTCTATATTCTATGTTTTATACTGTATACTTTGTATTCTACATTCTATATTCTATGTTCTATATTCTTCTATATCTTATATTCTATACTTTTGTATATTCTATATTCCATACTCTGTCTTCTATATTTGATATTCTGTATTCTATTTACTATATTTTTCTATATACTATATTTTATGTACTCTACATTCCATATTCTCTATTGTATATTCTTCTATATTGCATATTCTATATTTTACATTCTACATTCCATAATCTTCTATATTCTATATTTTATGTTCTAGATTCTACTTTCTATATTCTTCTATATTCCATATTTTTCTATATTCTATATTCCATACTCTGTACTCTATATTCCATATTTGATGTTCTATATTCTATATTGTGTATTCTGTATTCCATTTTTTCTATATACTATATTCTTCCCTATACTATTGTCTATATTCCATATTCCATTTTCTATATTCCACATTCTATCTTCTATTTCTTCTATGTTCTGTATTCTGTACTCTTCTATATACTATATTTTATATTCTACATTCTATATTCTTCTATTTTCTATAATCTATCTTCTTCTGTATTCTATATCCTACATCCTATGTTCTACATTCTATATTCTGTATTCTATATTCTACAGTCTAGATTCTACATTCTAAATTCTTCTATATTCTTTATTCGTCTCTATTCTCTTTTGTGTATTCTATATTATACATTCTTCATCCTATATTCCATTTTCTTCTATATTCTACATTGTAAATTTTTCTAAATTCTATATTTTTCTCTATTCTATATTCTACCTTCTAAACTCTAAATTCTATATACATCTGTAATCTATATTCTACATTGTATATTCTTCTACATTCTGTAATCTATATTCTACTTTCTATATTCTACATTCTTCTATGTTGTATATCCTATATTCTATATATATTTGTCCATATTCTATATTCTGTAGTCTGTCATCTATGTCCTGTATTCTATGTTCTATATTCTACATTCTATATTTTTGTATATTCTATATTCTAAATTTATGTTCTATATCCTTTTATATTCTGTATTCTCTATTCTTCAATATTCCATATTTTCTATAATCTGTATTCTTCTCTATAATATATTCTTTTATATTCTGTATTCTATCTTCTATGTTCTATATTCTATACAGTATGTTCTTCTATATTCCATATTCTATATTCTACATTCTATATTCTATGTTCTAAATTCTATATTCTATATTGTATTTTGTATGTTCTATATTTTCCATATTCTATATTCCATACTCTGTAGTCTATATTTGATGTTCTATTTCTATATTCAATATTTTTCATATATAATGTAATTTTCTGTATTCTATATTCTATATTCCGTTTTTCATATTGTATATACTATATTCTACATTCTCCTATATTCTATATTTTACATTCTGCATTCCCTATTCCATTATCTTCTATATTATGTAATTTATAATCTTCTATATTCTATAATCTATATCCTCCTATATTCTTTATTTTATATTTTGTATTCTATAGTCTATATTCTACATTGTACATCCTATATTCTATATTCTTCCGTATTCTATATTCTCAATTTATATTCTATTTTCTTCTATATTCTGTATTCTTTATGCTATATTCTTCTATAATGTACATTCTATATTCTTCTACACACTATATTCTTATATTTTCAAAGTTCTTTTATATTCCATATTCTATCTTCTGTGTTCTATGTTCTATGTTCCATAATCTATATTCTTCTATATTCTATATTCCATATTCTATAGTCTACATTCTATATTTTAAATTCTCTATTTTCTAAATTCTATGATCCTCTATATTCTGTATTCCATATTCTATATTTTCCTATAATCTACATTCCATACTCTCTATTCTATATTTGTTGTTCTATATTCTATATTCTGTTTTTCTACATTCTGTATTCCACATTCTATATTCTACATTCTATGGTCTCTATTCTTCTATTTTTTGTATTCTATACTCTTTACATTCTTATTCTACATTCTTCATTCTATATTCTTCTATTTTATAATCTATATTCTGTCTGCTATATTCTCTGTTCTGTATTTTACAGTCTAGATTCTATATTCTACATTCTAAATTCTATATTCAATATTCTACAGTCTAAATTTTTGAAAATTCTTTATTCTTCTCTATTCTCTATTCCATTTTCTTCTGTATTCTACATTGTATATTCTAAATTTTTCTGAATTCTATACTCTATATTTTGAATTCTATATTCTTTATTCTACCTTCTAAACTCTATATTCTATATTCTGTACACTATATTCTATATACTTCTATAGTCTACATTCTATATTTTATAATCTATATCCTTCTACTTTCCATATTTTATATTTTTCAATATTGTATATCCTATATACCATATTTGTCAATATTCTATTTTCTTCTACATTCCATCTTCTGTGTTCGATAGTCTGTCATCTATATTCTTTATACCTCTGTATTCTAATTTTATGCTCTAAATTCTTCTATATTCTGTATTCTATATTCTTCTATAATGAATATTCTATATTCCATATTCTTCTATATTCTTTTTTCTTTTATATTCTGTATTGTATCTTCTATGTTCTATGTTCTATATACTATATTCCTTTATATTCTATATTGCATATTCTACATTCTAAATTCTTCTATATTCTGTATTTTATATTCTACGTTCTATATTCTTCTATATTCTATATTCTTTTATACTCTCTTTCTATATTTTTTATATTCCATACTCTGTATTCTGTAATGTTATATTCAATGTTCTGTGTTCTATATTGTATATTTTCCTATATACTATATTTTTGTCTATGGTATATTCTATGTTCCATATTCCATATCCTATATTTCAATGGCAGTGGGTTTATATGTACATTCTACCTTCTGTATTCTTCTATATTTTACGTTCCACACGTTCCACATTCTATATTCCATAATATTCTATATTCCATAATCTGTATTCTTCTATACTCCATAGTCTTTATTCTATATTTTATATTCTGTATTCTACATTCTATATTCTATGATCTTCTATATTCTATAGTCTATATTGTATAGTCTTCTATCGTCTATATTCTTCTGTCATGTATATTCTATATTCTTCTGTATTCTATATTCTAATTCTTCTATATTCTCTTTTCTTCCATATTCTCTATTCTTCTATATTCTATTTTCTATATCCTTCTATATTCTAAATTTATATTTTTCTATTTTCTATAATCTATATTCTTCTATATTCTATAATCTATATTGTTGTATATTCTATATTCTATTTTCTATATTCTTTTATATTCTGTATTCTTTCTTCTGTTTTGTGTTCTATATTTGATATACTATATTCTTTTATATACTATATTCCTCTATATTCTATGTTCTTCTATAATCTATATTTTCCTATGTTCTACATCCCATACTCTGTGTTCTATATTCTATATTTGTTGTTCTATGTTCCATGTTCAATATTCTGTATTCTACATTTTTCTATATTCTTCTGTATTCTATATTCCTTATTCTGTATTGTATATTCTATATTCTAAACTTCTTTATATTCTACATTCTGCAATTTATATTCTACATTCTATATTCTATGTTCTTGTATATTTTTCTATGTGCTATGTTCTATATTTTTCCATATACTATATTTTCTGTATACTATATTCTATATTCCATTTTCTATATTCCCTATTCTGTATTCTACATTCTTCAATTTTTATATTCTATATTCTTGAATTTTTTATATTCTATATTTTACTTTGTACATTCTATGTTCCATAATCTTCTATATTGTATAATCTGTATTTTTCTATATTCTATAATTTATATCCTGTATCCTACATTCTACATTCTATATTCTGTATTCTATGAACTATATTCCATATTTTTCCATATCTATTCAATGTCCTATGCTCTATATTCTATATTTTTCTATATGCTATATTTTTCTGTATGGTATATTCTATGTTATATATTCTATATGCTATATTCTACATTCTGTATTATGTATTCTATATTCCATAATTTTCTATATTCTATAATCTGTATTCTATATTCCATAGTCTTTATATTTTATATTCTACATTCTATATTCTATATTCTATGTTCTTCTATAATCTATATTCTGTATTGTATTATCTTCTATTGTGTATATTCTCCTGTAATGTATATTCTATAGTCTCCTGTATTCTATATTTTAATTCTTCTATATTCTCTATTCTTCCATATTCTGTGTTCTTCAATATCCTGTATTCTACATTCTACTATATTCTTTTTCTTGTATTTTCTATAGCCGTCTATTTTCTATATTCTTCTATAGTCTATGTTCTTCTGTAATGTACATTCTATAAGCTATATTCTTCTATAATCTATATTCTTGTATTTCTAGATTCCACTATTTTCTATATTCCTGTATATTCTGTGTTCTAACTTCTGTGTTATGTGTTCAATATTCTTCTATACTCTATATTCCATATCCTATATTCTACATTCTATATTCCACATTCTAAATTCTATAATTTCCTATATTCTATATTCCATACTATTCTATACTTGATGTTCTATATTGTATATTTTTCACTATACTATATTCTTTTGTATCCTATATTCCATATTGTATATTCTACATTCTATATTCTAAAATCTTCTATATTCTACATTCTGGATTCTATATTCCATATTCTACATTCTAAGTTGTATGTTCTATGTTCTTCTATATTCTATATTCTTCTATATTGTATATTTTTCTATATTCTATGTTCTATATTTTTCCATATACTATATTTTTCTGTACTCTATTTTTATATAGTCTATAGTCCATTTTCCATATTCCCTATTCTATATTCTACATTCTATTTTCTTCTATATTCCTTATTCTATATTCTTTGATATTTTATATTCTGTATTCTATATTCTAAATTCTATATTCTATGTTCTACTCTTCTATCTCCTATATTTTATATTTTTCTTTATTCTGTATTCCATACTCTGAATTCTATATTTGATGTTCTATGTTCTATATTTTTCTACATACTATATTTTTCTTTATTCTATATTCCATATTGCATATTCTATATTCTTCTATAATCCATATTGATATTCTTCTGTATTCTATATTTTACATTCTGTATTCCATAATCTTCTATATTGTATAATCTATAATCTTGTATCTTCTATATTTTATATCCTGTATAAAAAAAATTTTTTATTCTGTAGCCTAGATTCTCCATTCTACGTTCTATATTCTAAATTCTATATTCTATGTTCTATATTCCATGTTTTTCTATATTGTATATTCCATACTCTGTAGTCTATGTTCCATGTTTGATGTTCTGTTTTATATTCTATATTCTGTATTTTTCTATATACTATATTTTTCTATATTCCATAGTCAATATTCTATTTTCTACGTTCTGCATTCTATACACTTCTGTGTTCTGTTTTCTATACTCTTCTATATTCTATATTGTACATTCTATATTCTCCTATGTTCTATATTCTTCCATATTCTATAGTCTGTATTCTATATTCTAAATTCTTCTATATTCTTTATTCTTCTCTATTCTCATTTGTGTATTCTATACTCTATGTTCTACATTCTACATTCTTTGTTCCATTTTCTTCTATATTCTAAATTGTACATTCTATATTCTACCCTCTAATCTCTATGTTTTATATACTTCTGTAATCTATATTCTATATTCATCTATATTCTATAGTTCATATTCTATATTCTACATTCTATATTCTACATTTTATAATCTATATTCTTCTACTTTCTATATTCTTCGATATTGTATATTCTATATCCTATACTCTATATTCCGTACTTGTCAATATTCTATTTTCTTCTACATTTTATCTTCTGTACTTTATAGTCTGTCATCTATATTCTTTATTCTTCTATATTCCAAATTTATGCTCTATATTCTTCAATACTCTGTATTCTTCTATAACGTATATTCTATATTCTCCTATATTCCATATTCTTCTATACTCTGTATTCTTCTATCTTCTTTTTTATATTCTGTATTGTATATTCTATGTACTGTGCTCTTCTATATAATATATACCTCTATATTCTATATTCCTTATTCCATATTCTACATTCTGAATTCTTTTATATTCTACATTCTTAATTCTATATTCTTCTATGTTCCATATTCCTTTATATTTCTATATTTTTCCATATTCTAAGTTCTATATTCCATTCTCTGTATTCTATATCACATATTCAAAGTTCTATGTTCTATATTCTATATTTTTCTGTATGGTACATTCTATGTTCAATACTCCATATTCTATATGCTATATTCTACATTCCCTATTCTATATTCTATATTTTACATTCTACAATCTATATTCCATGATATTCTATATTCTATAATCTGTATTCTTCTATATTCTATAGTTTTTATTCTATATTTTATATTCTGTATTCTACATTCTATACAACAAATTCTATATTCTATGTTCTTCTATATGCTATATTCTTCTATATTCTGTATCGTATAGTTTCCTATTGTCTATATTTTTCTGTATTCTGTATTGATATTCTTATGTATTCTCTATTCTTCCATATCTGTATTCTATATTCTTCTATATTCTACATTCTAAATTTATATTCTATATTCTTCTACATTCTCTGTTCTATATTCTGTAATGTATATTCTATAATCTATATTCTTCTATATTCTATGTTCTTTCATATTCTGTATTCCATCTTGTTTTCAGTGTCCTATATTCTTCTATATTCTATATTCCATATTCTATATTCGTCTATATTCCACATTCTAAATTCTTCTATATTCTTTATTTTCCTATATCCTATATTCCATACTCTCTATTCTATATTTGTTGATCTATATTCTATAATTTTCTCTATACTATATTCTTTTTTTATTAACTTTTATTGAGCTTCAAGTGAACGTTTACAAATCAAGTCAGTCTGTCACATATACGTTTATATACATCTTACTCCTTACTCCCACTTGCTCTCCCCCTAATGAGTCAGCCCTTCCAGTCTCTCCTTTCGTGAAAATTTTGCCAGCTTCCAACTCTCTCTATCCTCCCATCCCCCCTCCAGACAGGAGATGCCAACACAGACTCAAGTGTCCACCTGATATAATTAGCTCACTCTTCATCAGCATCTCTCTCCTACCCACTGTCCAGTCCCTTTCATGTCTGATGAGTTGTCTTCGGGAATGGTTCCTGTCCTGTGCCAACAGAAGGTTTGGGGACCGTGCCCACTGGGATTCCTCTAGTCACAGTCAAACCATTAAGTATGGTCTTTTTATGAGAATTTGGGGTCTGCATCCCACTGATCTCCTGCTCCCTCAGGGGTTCACTGTTGTGCTCCCTGTCAGGGCAGTCATCGATTGTGGCCAGGCACTAACTAGTTCTTCTGGTCTCAGGATAATGTAGGTCTCTGGTTCATGTGGTCCTTTCTGTCTCTTGGGCTCTTAGTTGTCATTTGACCTTGGTATTCTTCATTCTCTTTTGCTCCAGGTGGGTTGAGACCAATTGATGCATCTTAGATGGCCGCTTCTTAGCATTTAAGACTCCAGACACCACATTTCAAAGTGGGATGCAGAATGTTTTCATAGCAGAATAATTTTGCCAATTGACTTAGAAGTCCCCTTAGAGCATGGCCCCAAATCCCCGCCCTTGCTCCGCTGACTTTGAAACATTCATTTTATCCCGGAAATTTCTTTGCTTTTGGTCCAGTCCAATTGGTCTGACCTTCCATGTATTGAGTGTCGTCCTTCCCTTCACCTAAAGCAGTTCTTATCTACTAATTAATCAGTAAAAAACCCTCTCCCTCCCCCTCCCTCCCTCCCCCCCTCGTAACCACAAAAGTATGTGTTCTTCTCAGTTTATACTATTTCTCAAGATCTTATAATAGTGGTCTTATACAATATTTGTCCTTTTGCCTCTGACTGATTTCGCTCAGCATAATGCCTTCCAGGTTCCTCCTTGTTATGAAATGTTTCACAGATTCGTCACTGTTCTTTATTGATGCGTAGTATTCCATTGTGTGAATATACCACAATTTATTTACCCATTCATCCGTTGATGGACACCTTGGTTGCTTCCAGCTTTTTGCTATTGTAAACAGTGCTGCAATAAACATGGGTGTGCATATATCTGTTTGTGTGAAGGCCCTTGTTTCTCTAGGGTATATTCCGAGGAGTGGGATTTCTGGGTTGTATGGTAGTTCTATTTCTAACTGTTTAAGATAACGCCAGATGGATTTCCAAAGTGGTTGTACCATTTCACATTCCCACCAGCAGTGTATAAGAGTTCCAATCTCTCTGCAGCCTCTCCAACATTTATTATTTTGTGTTTTTTGGATTAATGCCAGCCTTGTTGGAGTGAGATGGAATCTCATCGTAGTTTTAATTTGCATTTCTCTAATGGCTAATGATCGAGAACATTTTCTCATGTGTCTGTTAGCTGCCTGAATATCTTCTTTAGTGAAGTGTGTGCTCATTTCCTTTGCCCACTTCTTGATTGGGTTGTTTGTCTTTTTGTGGTTGAGTTTTGACAGAATCATGTAGATTTTAGAGATCAGGCGCTGGTCGGAGATGTCATAGCTGAAAATTCTTTCCCAGTCTGTAGGTGGTCTTTTTACTCTTTTGGTGAAGTCTTTAAGTGAGCATAGGTGTTTGATTTTTAGGAGCTCCCAGTTATCTGGTTTCTCTTCATCATTTTTGGTAATGTTTTGTATTCTGTTTATGCCTTGTATTAGGGTTCCTAGGGTTGTCCCTATTTTTTCTTCCATGATCTTTATTGTTTTAGTCTTTATGTCTAGGTCTTTGATCCACTTGGAGTTAGTTTTTGTGCTCGGTGTGAGGTATGGGTCCTGTTTCATTTTTTTGCAAATGGATATCCAATTATGCCAGCACCATTTGTTAAAAAGACTATCTTTTCCCCAATTAACTGACACTGGGCCTTTGTCAAATATCAGGTGCTCATATGTGGTTGGATTTATATCTGGGTTCTCAATTCTGTTCCATTGGTCTATGTGCCTGTTGTACCAATACCAGGCTGTTTTGACTACTGTGGCTGTATAATAGGTTCTAAAATCAGGTAGAATGAGGCCTCCCACTTTCTTCTTCTTTTTCAGTAATGCTTTGCTTATCCGAGGCTTCTTTCCCTTCCATATGAAGTTGGTGATTTGTTTCTCCACCACATTAAAAAATGACATTGGAATTTGGATCGGAAGTGCATTGTATGTATAGATGGCTTTTGGTAGAATAGACATTTTTACTATGTTAAGTCTTCCTATCCATGAGCAAGGTATGTTTTTCCACTTAAGTATGTCCTTTTGAATTTCTCGTAGTAGAGCTTTGTAGTTTTGTTTGTATAGGTCTTTTACACCCTTGGTAAGATTTATTCCTAAGTATTTTATCTTCTTGGGGGCTACTGAGAATGGTATTGATTTGGTTATTTACTCTTCGATATTCTTTTTGTTGATGTATAGGAATCCAAGTGATTTTTGTATGTTTATCTTATAACCTGATATTCTGCCAAACTCTTCTATTAGTTTCAGTAGTTTTCTGGAGGATTCCTTAGGGTTTTCTGTGTATAAGATCATGTCATCTGCAAACAGAGATAATTTTACTTCCTCCTTGCCAATCTGGATGCCCTTTATTTCTTTGTCTAGCCTAATTGCCCTGGCTAGGACTTCTAGCACGATGTTGAATAAGAGCGGTGATAAAGGGCATCCTTGTCTGGTTCCCGTTCTCAAGGGAAATGCTTTCAGGTTCTCTCCATTTAGAATGATGTTGGCTGTTGGCTTTGCATAGATGCCCTTTATTATGTTGAGGAATTTTCCTTCAATTCCTATTTTGGTGAGAGTTTTTATCATAAAAGGGTGTTGGACTTTGTCAAATGCCTTTTCTGCATCAATTGATAAGATCATGTGGTTTTTGTCTTTTGTTTTATTTCTGTGGTGGATTACATTAATGGTTTTTCTGATGTTAAACCAGCCTTGCATACCTGGTATAAATCCCACTTGATCGTGGTGAATTATTTTTTGGGTATGTTGTTGAATTCTATCGGCTAGAATTTTGTTGAGGATTTTTGCATCTATGTTCATGAGGGATATAGGTCTGTAATTTTCTTTTTTTGTAATGTCTTTACCTGGTTTTGGTATCAGGGCGATGGTGGCTTCATAGAATGATTTGGGTAGTATTCCGTCATTTTCTATGCTTTGAAATACCTTTAGTAGTAGTGGTGTTAACTCTTCTCTGAAAGTTTGGTAGAACTCTGCAGCGAAGCCGTCCGGGCCAGGGCTTTTTTTTGTTGGGAGTTTTTTGATTACCGTTTCAATCTCTTTTTTTGTTATAGGTCTATTTGGTTGTTCTACTTCTGAATGTGTTAGTTTAGGTAGGTAGTGTTTTTCCAGGAATTCATCCATTTCTTCTAGGTTTGCAAATTTGTTGGAGTACAATTTTTCGTAATAATCTGATATGATTCTTTTAATTTCATTTGGTTCTGTTGTGATGTGGTCCTTCTCGTTTCTTATTCGGGTTATTTGTTTCCTTTCCTGTATTTCTTTAGTCAGTCTAGCCAATGGTTTATCAATTTTGTTAATTTTTTCAAAGAACCAGCTTTTGGCTTTGTTAATTCTTTCAATTGTTTTTCTGTTCTCTAATTCATTTAGTTCAGCTCTAATTTTTATTATTTGTTTTCTTCTGGTGCCTGATGGATTCTTTTGTTGCTCACTTTCTATTTGTTCAAGTTGTAGGGCCAGTTCTCTGATTTTGGCTCTTTCTTCTTTTTGCATGTGTGCATTTATCGATATAAATTGGCCTCTGAGCACTGCTTTTGCTGTGTCCCAGAGGTTTTGATAGGAAGTATTTTCATTCTCGTTGCATTCTATGAATTTCCTTATTCCCTCCTTGATGTCTTCTATAACCCAGTCTTTTTTCAGGAGGGTATTGTTCATTTTCCAAGTATTTGATTTCTTTTCCCTAGTTTTTCTGTTATTGATTTCTACTTTTATTGCCTTGTGGTCTGAGAAGATGCTTTGTAATATTTCAATGTTTTGGATTCTGGAAAGGTTTGTTTTATGACCTAATATGTGGTCTATTCTAGAGAATGTTCCATGTTCGCTAGAAAAAAAAGTATACTTTGCAGCAGTTGGGTGGAGAGTTCTGTATAAGTCCATGAGGTCAAGTTGGTTGATTGTTGTAAGTAGGTCTTCCGTGTCTCTATTGAGCTTCTTACTGGATGTCCTGTCCTCCGAAAGTGGTGTGTTGAAGTCTCCTACTATAATTGTGGAGGTGTCTATCTCACTTTTCAGTTCTGTTAAAATTTGATTTATGTATCTTGCAGCCCTGTCATTGGGTGCATAAATATTTAATATGGTTATGTCTTCCTGATCAGTTGTCCCTTTTATCATTATGTAGTGTCCTTCTTTATCCTTTGTGGTGAATTTAAGTCTAAAGTCTATTTTGTCAGAAATTAATATTGCTACTCCTCTTCTTTTTTGCTTGTTGTTTGCTTGATATATTTTTTTCCATCCTTTGAGTTTTAGTTTGTTTGTGTCTCTAAGTCTAAGGTGTGTCTTTTGTAGGCAGCATATAGACGGATTGTGTTTCTTTATCCAGTCCGAGACTCTGTGTCTCTTTATTGGTGCATTTAGTCCATTTACATTCAGCGTAATTATAGATAAATAAGTGTTTAGTGTTGTCATTTTGATGCCTTTTTATGTGTGTTGTTGACAGTTTCATTTTTCCACATACTTTTTTGTGCTGAGACGTTTTTCTTAGTAAATTGTGAGATCCTCATTTTCGTAGTGTTTGACTTTATGTTTGTTGAGTTGTTACATTTTTCTTGGCTTTTATCTTGAGTTGTGGAGTTGTTATACTTCTTTGTGGTTACCTTAATATTTACCCCTATTTTTCTAAGTAAAAACCTAACTTGTAATGTTCTATATCGCCTTGTATGGCAGTTCTATGCCACCTGTATTTAGTCCCTCTTTTTGATTATTGTGATCTTTTACATTTTGACTTCAGTGATTCCCTGTTATGAGCATTTGTTTTTAATTAATCTTGATTTGTTTTTGTGATTTCCCTATTTGAGTTGATATCAGGATGTTCTGTTTTGTGACCTCGTGTTGTGCTGGTATCTGATATTATTGGTTTTCTGACCAAACAATATCCTTTAGTATTTCTTGTAGCTTTGGTTTGGTTTTTGCAAATTCTCTAAATTTGTGTTTATCTATAAATATCTTAATTTTGCCTTCATATTTCAGAGAGAGTTTTGCTGGATATATGATCCTTGGCTGGCAGTTTTTCTCCTTCAGTGCTCTGTATATGTTGTCCCATTCCCTTCTTGCCTGCATGGTTTCTGCTGAGTAGTCTGAACTTATCCTTATTGATTCTCCCTTGTAGGAGACCTTTCTTTTATCCTGGCTTCTTTTAAAATTTTCTCTTTATCTTTGGTTTTGGCAAGTTTGATGATAATATGTCTTGGTGTTTTTCTTTTTGGATCAATATTAAATGGGGTTCGATGAGCATCTTGGATAGATATCCTTTCGTCTTTCATGATGTCAGGGAAGTTTTCTGTCAGGAGATCTTCAACTATTTTCTCTGTGTTTTCTGTCCTCCCTCCCTGTTCTGGGACTCCAATCACACGCAAGTTATCCTTCTTGATAGAGTCCCACATGATTCTTAGGGTTTCTTCATTTTTTTTTAATTCTTTTATCTGTTTTTTTTTTTTTTTCAGCTATGTTGGTGTAATTCCCTGGTCCTCCAGATGTCCCAGTCTGCATTCTAATTGCTCGAGTCTGCTCCTCTGACTTCCTATTGCGTTGTCTAATTCTGTAATTTTATTGTTAATCTTTTGGATTTCTACATGCTGTCTCTCTATGGATTCTTGCAACTTATTAATTTTTCCACTATGTTTTTGAATAATCTTTTTGAGTTCTTCAACTGTTTTATCAGTGTGTTCCTTGGCTCTTTCTGCAGTTTGCCTTATTTCGTTTGTGATGTCTTGAAGCATTCTGTAAATTAGTTTTTTATATTCTGTATCTGATAATTCCAGGATTGTATCTTCATTTGGGAATGATTTTGATTCTTTTGTTTGGGGGGTTGGAGAAGCTGTCATGGTCTGCTTCTTTATGTGGTTTGATATGGACTGCTGTCTTCGAGCCATCACTGGGAAACTTGTTTTTCCAGAAATTCCACTGACTGGGACGCTGGCTCCAGGCTCCAAAAACAGTCGCTGCTTCCCCGTATTTGTTCATTTTCCGTCTCTAAATCTGTGTTTGTTGTTCAGGGTTCGTAGATTGTTATGTATGTGATCGATTCACTTGTTTTTCCAAGTCTTTGTTGCAAGAGGGATCCGGGGTATCGTCTACCTAGCCTGCCATCTTGGCCCCCCCAAATCTATATTCTTTTTTTTATGTTCTATATTCTATAATTTTCTCTATACTATATTCTTCTGTATTCTATATTCCATATTGTATATTCTAAAATCTTCTATATTCTACATTCTATAGTCTGTTCTTGTATATTCTTCTAGATTCTATATTTTTCTATATTCTATGTTCTATATTCAATCTTCTATATTTTTACATATACTATATTTTTGTGTATTCTATATTCCATATTCTATATATTATATTCTACATTCTATATTCCTTATATTCTGTATTCTATATTCTATATTTTAAATTCTACATTCCATATTCCATAATTTTCTATATTGTATAATTTATGATCTTCTATAGTCTATAATCTATATTCTTCTACATTCTATATTCTGTATTCTACATTGTACATTTTATATTCTGTATTCTATATTCTAAATTTACATTCTATTTTCTTCTATATTCTGTATTCTTTATGCTATATTCTTCTATAATGTATATTCTATATACATTTTTATTCCAAATCCTCTATACACTATATTCTATTTTCAAAGTTCTTTTATATTCTGTTTTCTATCTTCTGTGTTCTATGTTCCATATTCTATATTTTAAATACTCTATACTCTATAATCTATGTTCCTCTATGTTCTTCTGTATTCTATATTTTTGTATACTCTATATTCCATACTCTGTATTCTATATTTGATGTTCTGTATTCTTCTACATACAATATTCTTCTATATTCTATATTTCACATTCTATACTCTACATTCTATATTTTAAATTCTTGTATATTCTGTGTTCTGTATTCTCCATTCTCTTCTTCCGTATTCTTCTATATTCTATATTTTTATACATACTATATTTTTTTGTATTCTGTATTCCATATTCTACATTCTTCCTTCTCTATTCTATATTCTTCTATATTCTGTATTCTTCTATATTGTATATTCTGTATTTTACGTTCTATATTCTATATTCCATTATCTTCTATATTCTATAATCTGTATTCTTCTATATTCTGTGTTCTTTATACTTTATTTTATATTCTATATTTTGTATTCTACATTCTATATTCTATGTTCTATATTTTTGTATACTTTATATTTTCTATATTCTATATTCCATACTCTGTGTTCTATATTCAATGTTCTTTTTCTATATTCTATATTTTTCTATATAATTTTCTGTATTCTATATTCTACATTCTACACACTATATTCTATACTCTGTATCATATATTCTTCTATATTGTATATTCTGTATTTTACATTCTACATTCTGTATTCATAATCTATATTCTATAATGTATATTCTCTATATTATGTATTTTTTATTCTATATTTTACATTCTATATTCCATGATCTTCTATATTGTATAATTTATAATCTTCTATATTCTATAATATAAAAGAATGAAGTGGTGCCATCGAGTTGTTTCCGACTCGCTATTCTCCTAAATCCTTCATTCTATATTCTGTATTCTACATTGTACATATTATATTCTTCTGTATTCTATATTCTAAATTTATATTCTATTTTCTTCTATATTGTGTGTTCTTTATGCTATATTCGTCTATAATGTATATTCTATATTCTCCTTTATTCCAAATCCTCTATACTCTATATTATTCTATTTTCAAAGTTCTTTTATATTCTGTATTCTATCTTCAGTGTTCTATGTTCTATATTCTATATTTTAAATTCTCTATATTCTATAATCTATGTTCTTCTATATTCTATATTTTTGTATATTCTATAGTCCATACTCTGTATTCTATACTCGATATTTTATATTCTATTTTTCTACATACAATATTCTTCTATATTCTATATTTCATATTCTACATTCTGCATTCTATATTTTAAATTCTTCTAATTGTATATTCTGTATTCTGCATTCTAAATTCTATATTCTATGTTCTTCCATATTCTTCTATATTCTATATTTTTCTATATACTATATTTTTCTATATTCTTCATTCTATATTCTACATTGTACATTTTATGTTCTTCTGTATTCTATATTCTAAATTTATATTCCATTTTCTTCTATATTCTGTATTCTTTATGCTATATTCTTCTATAAAGTATATTCTATATTCTTCTTTATTCCAAATCCTCTATACACTATACTCTTCTATTTTCAAAGTTCTTTTATATTCTGTATTCTATCTTCAGTGTTCTATATTCTATATTTTTCTACATACAACATTCTTCTATATTCTGTATTGCATATTCCATATTCTGTATTCTACATTCTGCATTGTATATTTTATATTCTTCCATTTTCTATGTTCTGTATTCAACATTCTACATTCTATATTCTTCCATATTCTATATTCGATATTTTTCTATAGAATATATTTTTCTGCATTCTATATTCCATATTCTACATTCTTCCTTCTATATTCTATATTCTTCTCTATTCTGTATTCTATATTCTTCTATATTGTATATTCTGTATTTTACGTTCTATATTTTATATTCCATTATCTTCTATATTCTATAATCTATATTCTGTGTTCTTTATGCTTTATTTTATATTCTATGTTCTATATTCTTCTATACTTTGTATTTTCTATATTCTATATTCCATACCCTGTGTTCTGTATTCAATGTTCTTTTTCTATATTCTATATTTTTTCTATATTCTACATTCTATACTCTATATTCTTCTATAGTCTCTACCATATATTCTATTATATTCTGTATTTTACTTTCTACATTCTATATTCCATAATCTTCTATATTCTATAATATTTTTTATATTCTCTATATTTTGTATTTTTATTCTATATTTTATATTCTGTAGTCTACATTCTATGTTCTAAATTCTATATTTTTTATATCCCACTGTCCGTATTCTATATTCAATTTTTTTCTATATATTTTTTATAATATTCTGTATTCTATATTCCATACTGCATATTCTGTACACTATATTCTACATTCTATATCCTCTTATATACCATCTTCTATATTCTATATTCTACATCTAATTCCACATTCTATATTCCAGAATGTTCTGTATTCTATACTCTTCTATATTCTATGTTCTTTATTCTATTTTTTATATTCTATATTCTACTTTTAACACACTCTATTCTATATGTCTATTCTCTATTTCATACTCTGTACTCTATATTCCATATTCGATGTTCTATATTTTCTGTTCTAAATTCTATGTTCCATATTATATATTTTTATATACTATATTCTTCTGTATTCTACATTCTATATTCATTATTCTACATTCTGCATTCAATTTTCTTCTATAATTATATTCTACATTCTCCTATTTTCCATATTCCATAGTCTTCTATAGTCTTTATTTTTCTATATTCTTTTGTCTTTTATATTCTGTGTTGTATCTTCTATTTATAGAATATAGAATATGGAACATAGAATATACCATACAGAAAAATATAGTATATAGAAAAATAAAATATAGAACATAGAACTTTGAATATACAATATAGATTACAGAGTATGGAATATACAACCTAGAATAAGGAAAAATATCGAAATAGAATATAAAAGAATATAGAACATAGAAGAATATAGAATTTAGCATGTAGAATATAGACTATAGAAGAATTTAGAATATAGAATATGGAATACAGAATATAGAGGAATATAGTATATAGAAGATACAATAGAGAATATAAAAGAATATAGAGTGTAGAAGAATATGGAATATGGAAAATAGGAGAATGTAGAATATAATTATGGAAGAATATAGAATATTGAAAATACAGAATACAGAAAATAGGAAAACATAGAGCATAAGTTTAGAATATAGAAGATACAGGATATAGATGGCAGAATATAGAAGAATAAAGAATATAGATGACAGACTCCAGAATATAGAAGATAGAATGTAGAAGAAAATAGACTATTGACAAATATGGAATATAGGGTATAGGATATACACTACTGAAGAATATAGAATAGAGAAAGTAGAAGAATATAGATTACAAACTATGGAAGAATATAGAATGTAGAATAGAGAATATGGAATAGAGAATACAAGAGAATATTAGATTACAGAAGAATATAGAATATAGAGTTTAGAAGGTAGAATATACAATAAAAATGTAGAATATAGAAAAACATAGAATTCAGAAAAATTTAGAATATAAAATGTAGAACAGAATATAGAAGAAAATGGAATATAGAATGGAGAATGGAGAACATAGAATATGGAATAGAGTATAAAAATTTTTTTAGCGTATAGAGAAGAATAAAGAATATTGAAAAATTAGAATATTGATTATAGAATTTAGAATGTACAACATAGAATATAGAATACAGCAGATAGAAGAATATAGATTATAACAGACTACAGAATACAGAATGTACAATATGAATGTAGAAGAGTATACAATGCAGAACATAGAATAATATATAATGCAGAATATAGAATAAAGAAGAATATAGTATATAAAAATATAGAATACAGAACATAGAATGTGGATCATCAAATATGGAATATAGAATACAGAGTATGGAATAGAGAATATAGAAAAACATAGAGTTAATATAGAATAGAGTATGTACAAAGTAGAATACAGAATATAGAATATAAAATATAGAATAAAGAACATAGAATATAGAAAAATATACATTATAGAATATAGAAGATTCTGGAATATAGAATGTGGAATTAAATATAGAAGATGGAATACAAGAGAATATAGAATGTATAGTATACAGAATATGCAATATGGAATATAAAATAAAGAAAATTATACGAAATATAGAATATAGAAAAAAACATTAAATATAGAATACAGACAATGGAATATAGAAAAATATAGAATGTAGAATACAGAATTTAGAATATAAAATATAGAATAAAAATAGATAATATAGGGAATATACATTATAGAATATAGAAGATTACGGAATATAGAATGTAGAATGTAAAATACAGAATATACAATATAGAAGAATACATGATACAGACTATGGAAGAATTTAGAGTATAGAGTGTAGGATATAGAATACAGAAAATTATATAGAAAAATATAGACTATAGAAAAAGAACATTGAATATAGAACACAGAGTATGGAATATAAAAAAATAGAATATACAAAATATACAACATAGAAGAATATACAATATAGAACATAGAATACAGAATGTAGAATACAAAATATAGAATATGAAATAAAGCATAAAGAACACAGAATATAGAAGAATATAGATTATGGAATATAGAAGATAATGCAATATAGAATATAGAATGTAAAATACAGAATATACAACATAGAAGAATATAGAATACAGAATATAGAATATAGAAGGAAGAATGTAGAATATGGAATATAGAATACAGAAAAATATAGTATATAGAAAAATATAGAATATAGAAATATGTGGCAGAACATAGAATTTAGAATGTAGAATATAGAAAACAGAACATAGAATATGGAAGAATTTAAAATATACAATGCAGAATGTAGAATATGGAATATAGAATATAGAAAAATATTGTATGTAGAAAAATAGAGAATATAGAACATCAAATATAGAATACAGAGTATGGAATATAGAATATACAGATACATAGAATATAGAAGATCATAGATTATAGAATATAAAAAAATTTTTTTTTGAGAACTTAAAATATAGAATATAGAATATGGAACATATAACACTGAAGATAGAATACAGAATATAAAAGAACTTTGAAAACAGAACATTATAGTGTATAGAGGATTTGAAATAAAGAAGAATATAGAATATATATTATAGAAGAATATAGCATAAAGAATACAGAATATAGAAAATGGAATATAAATTTAGAATATAAAAGAATATATAATGTACAATGTAGAATACAGATTATAGAATGCAAAGTATACAATGGAGAATATATGAGAATATAGATTATACAATATAGAAGATTATAAATTATAGAATATAGAAAATAATGGAATATAGAATGTAGAATGTAAAATATAGAATATAGGAGAACATAGAATACGGAATATGGAAGAATATAGAATATAGAAGGCTATAGAAAATACAAGAAAAAGAATATAGTAGAACATAGAATATAGAATATTGAAGAATACAGAATATGGAAGAACAGAGAATATAGAAGAATTAGGATATACAGTACAGAAGAATATAGAATATACATTATAGAAGAATATACACACTAGACGACTATACAATGCAGAATATAGATTACAGAAGAACATAGAATACAAAATTTAGAATATAGAAAAAAAGTAGAATGTAGACTACAAAATATAGAATAAAGACTGTAGAATATGGAGTACAGATTATAGAATATAGAGAATTATGGAATGTAGAATGTAAAATATAGACGAATACAGAGTATAGAAGAATACAGAATGTAGAATATAGAATATGGAACATTGAATATACCATACAGAAAAATATAGTATATAGAAAAATAAAGAATATAGAACATAGAGCTTTGAATATACAATATAGAATACGGAGTATGGAATATAGAACCTAGAATATGGAAATATATAGAAATAGAATACAAAAGAATATAGAACATAGAAGAATACAGAATGTAGAATATAGAATATAGAAGAATTTAGAACGTAGAATATAGACTATAGAGGAATATAGTATATGCAAGAACATAGAACATAGGAGATACAATACAGAATATAAAAGAAAAATAATATAGAAGAATATGGAATATGGAAAATAGGAGAATGTAGAATATAATTATAGAAGAATATAGAATATTGAAAAATATAGAATACAGAATATAGGAAAATGTAGAGCATAAACTTAGAATATAGAAGATATAGGATAGAGAATGCAGAATATAGAAGAATAAAGAATATAAATGACAGACTACAGATATAGAAGATAGAACATAGAAGAAAATAGAATATGGACAAACATGGAATATAGAGTATAGGATATACACTATTGAAGAATATAGAATAAAGTAGAAGAATATATAGATTACCAACTGTGGAAGAATATAGAATGTAGAATAGAGAATATGGAATAGAGAATATGAGATTACAGAAGAATATAGAATACAGAGATTAGGAGGTAGAATGTACAATTAAAAATATAGAAGATAGAAGAATATAAAATTCAGAAAAAATTAGAATATAAAATGTAGAATATAGAAGAAAATGGAATATAGAATGGAGAACATAGAATATGGAAGAGTATAGAGAAGAATAAAGAATATTGAAAAATTTAGAATATAGCATGTAGACTAGAATATTGAATATAGAATTTAGAACGTACAATATAGAATATGGAATATAGCAGATAGAAGAATATAGATTATAACAGAAGAATAAAGAATGTAGAATAAGAATGTAGAAGAGTATAGAATACAGAACATAGAAGAATATAGAATATAGAATGCAGAACGTAGAATATGGAATATATAATGTACAATGCAGAAGAATATAGTATATAAAAAATGTAGAATATGGAATATAGAATACAGGGTATGGAATAGAAAATATAGAAAAATATAGAATAGAGATAAACATAGAATATAGAATAGAGTATGTACAAAGTAGAATACAAAATATAGAATAAAGAACATAGAATATAGAAGAATATAGATTATAGAATATAGAAGATTCTGGAATGTAGAATGTAGAATTAAATATCGAATATAGAAGATGGAATATAAGAGAATATTGAATGTAGAATATAGTATACAGAATATGCAATATGGAATATAGAATACAGAAAATTATTAAAAAATATAGACTATGGAAAACAACATTGAATATAGAATACAGACAATGGAATATAGAAAAATATAGAATTTAGAATATAAAATATAGAATAAAAAATACATAATATAGAGAATATACATTATAGAATATAGCAGATTATGGAATATAGAATGTAAAATACAGAATATACAATATAGAAGAATATATGGTACAGACTATGGAAGAATATAAAGTATAGAATGTAGAATAGAGAATACAGGAAATTATATAGAAAAATATAGAATATTGAAAAGGAACATTGACTATAGAACACAGAGTATGGAATATAGAATATAGAAGAATATAGAACATAGAATGTAGAAAGAAAATATAGAATATGAAATAAAGCATAAAGAACACAGAATATAGAAGAATATAGATTATAGAAGATAATGGAAAATAGAATGTAAAATACAGAGTATACAATATAGAAGAATATAGAATACAGAATATAGAAGAATATAGAAGGAAGAATGTAGAATGTGGAATATAGAATACAGAAAAATATAGTATATAGAAAAATATAGAATATAGAAGAACATGGAAGAGCATAGAATATAGAATTTAGAATGTAGAATGCAGAATACAGAACATAGAATATGGAATATAAAAGAGAATACAGAATATAAAAGAACTTTGAAAATAGAATATAGTGTATTCTTCTATATTTTACATTCTACATTCCATAATTTTGTATATTCTATAGTCTTTATTCTATATTTTATATTCTGTATTCTACTTTCTATATTCTAAATTCTGTATTCTATGTTCTTCTATAATCTATATTCTGTATTGTATAGTCTTCTACTGTGTATATTCTTCTATAATGTATATTCTGTATTCTTCTGTATTCTAATTCTATATTCTCTATTCTTCCATATTCTGTATTCTTCAATATTCTTTATTCTACATTCTACTATATTCTTTTTCTTGTATTTTCTATAGCCGTCTATATTCTCAATTTACGTTTGATATTCTTCTATATTCTGTATTCTATATTCTTCTCTAATGTATATTCTATAGTCTATATTCTTGTTTATATTCTTCTATATTCCATATTCTTGTATATTCTATATTCTACTGTTTTCTATATTCTTTTAAATTCTGTATTCTATCTTCTGTGTTCTATGTTCAGTATTGTTCTATATACCATATCCTTCTATATTTTATATTCCATATTCTATATTCTAAATTCTTTTATATTCTAAATTCTATGTTCTTCTATTTTCTATATTTTCCTATATCCTATATTCCATACTTTATATTCTATATTTTTCTCTATACTATATTCTTCTGTATTCTATATTCCTTATTGTATATTCCACATTCTATATTCTCAAATCTTCTACATTCTACATTCTGTATTCTATATTCTACATTCTATATTCTTCCAGATTCTTTATTCTAGATTCTGTATTTTTGTATATTCTATATTCAATCTTCTACTTTCTATATTTTTACATATACTTTATTTTTGTGTATTCTATATTCCATATTCTTTATACTATATTCAACATTCTGTGTTCTTCTATGCTCCATATTCTATATTCTCCTATATTCTATATTCCATAATCTTGTATAAAATTTTTTTATATTCTATAATCTATATTCTCCTAAATTCTTCATTCTATGTTCTGTATTCTACATTGTACATTTTATATTCTTCTGTATTCTATGTTCTAAATTTATATTCCATTTTCTTCTATATTCTGTATTCTTTATGCTATATTTTTCTATAATGTATATTCTATATTCTTTTTATTCCAAATCCTCTATACACTATATTCTTCTATTATCAAAGTTCTTTTATATTCTGTATTCTATCTTCAGTGTTTTATGTTCCATATTCTATATTTTCAATTCTCTATTATATAATCTATGTTCTTATACATTCTGTGTTTTTGTGTATTCTATACTCCATACTCTGTGTTCTATATTCAGTGTTCTTTTTCTATATTCTATATTTTTCTATATAATTTTCTGTATTCTGTGTTCTACATTCTATACACTATATTCTATAGTCTGTATCATATATTCTTCTGTATTGTATATTCTGTATTTTACATTCTATGTTGCATAATCTATATTCTATGATGTATATTGTCTATATTATGTTTTTATCCTATATTTTATATTCTATATTTTTCTATATTCCAGTGTCTGTATTTTATTTTCAATGTTGTTTTCTATATTCTATGTTTTTTATAATTTTCTGTATTCTATGTTCCATATTGCATATTCTGTAAACTATATTCTACATTCTATATTCTCTTATATTCCATCTTCTATATTCTATATTTAACTCTACATTTTATATTCCAGAATCTTCTATATCCTTTAATCTATATTCTTCTATATTCTATATTTTATATTCTATATTCTGTGTTCTACTTTGTACATACTCCATTCTATATTCTATATTTATCTCTATTCTATATTTTTCTATATTCTCTATTCCATACTCTGTATTCTATATTCGATGTTCTATATTCTGTATTTTTATATCCTATATTCTTCTGTATTCTACACTGTATACTCCATATTCTATATCCTACATTCTGCATTCTATAGTGTACTATGTTCTGTATTCTATACTCTTCTACATTCTTATTCTACATCCTATATTCTTCTGTTATAATCTATAGTCTTCTATCTGCTATATTCTATATTGTACATTTCAAGTTCTATATTCAATATTCTAGTCTACATTCTATATTCTAAATTTTTCAATATTCTTTATTCTTCTCTATTCTCTGTTCCATATTCTATGTTCTCCCTTCTCCATTCTATATCCCATTTTCTTCTATACTCTATATTCTACATTTTATATTCTAAATTTTTCTGAATTCTATATTCTTCTGTATTCTATATCCTAAATTTATATTCTGTTTTCTTCTATAGTCTGATTCTTTATGCTATATTCTTCTATAATGTATATTTTATATTCTTCTTTATTCAAAATCCTCTACACACTATATTCTTCTATTTTCAAAGTTCTTTTATATTCCGTATTCTATCTTCAGTGTTCTATGTTCCATATTCTAATTTTTAAATTCTCTATATTCTATAATCTATGTTCTTCTATATTCTATATTTTTGTATATTCTATATTCCATACTCTGTATTCCATATTCGATGTCCTTATATTCTTCTACATACAATATTATTCTATATTCTATATTTCATATTCTATATTGTTAATTCTATATTGTCTTCTGTATTCTATATTCTACATTCTAAATTCTATATTCTATGTTCTTACATATTCTTCTATATTCTATATAATTCTATATACTATATTTTCTGTATTCTGTATTCCATATTCTTCCTTCTATATTCTATATTCTTCTATATTATGTATTCTATATTCTTCTATATTGTATACTCTGTATTTTACGTTCTTTATTCTATATTCCATTATCTTCTATATTCTATAATCTATATTCTATGTTCTTTATACTTTATTTTATATTCTATATTTTGTATTCTACATTCTATGTTCTATATTGTATATTTTTCTATACTCTATTTTTTATATTCCATATTCCATACTCTGTGTTCTATATTCAATGTTCTTTTTCTATATTCTATATTTTTCTATGGAATTTTCTGTATTCTATATTCCACAGTCTATACACTATATTCCTCTATACTCTGTATCATATATTCTTCTGTATTGTATATTCTGTATTTTACATTCTACATTCTATATTCCTTAATCTTCTATATTCTATAATGTATATTCTGTATATTATGTATTTTTTATTCTATACTTTATATTCTATATGATGTAGTCTACATTCTATAATCTAAATTCTACATTTTTCTATATTCCTTTGTATTCTATATTCAATGTTGTTTTCTCTATTCTATATTTTTATAATTTTCTGTATTCTATATTCCATATTGCATATTCTGTAAACTATATTCTACATTCAATATTCTCTTATATTCCATCTTCTGTATTGTATATTTAATTAGACATTCTATATTTCAAAATCTTCTATATTCTATAATCTATATTCTTCTATATTCTAAGTTCTTTATTCTATATTCTGTATTCGACTTTGTACATACTCTGTTCTATATTCTATATTTTTCTATATTCTCTATTCCATACTCTGTATTCTATATTCCATATTCGATGCTCTATATTCTATGTTTTATATTTTTATATCCTATATTCTTCTGCATTCTACATTCTATATTCCATATTCTATATTCTTCTATGTTCTGTATTCTATACTCTTCTACATTCTTATTCTACATTCTATATTCTTCTGTTATAATCTATATTCTTCTGTTATATTCTAAATTCTATATTCAATATTCTACAGTCTACATTCCATATTCTAAATTTTTCAATATTGTTTAGTCTTCTCTGTTCTCTATTCCATATTCTATGTTCTCCATTCCACATGCTATGTTCCATTTTCTTCTCTATTCTACATTGTATATTCTAAATTTTTCTGAATTCTATATTCTACTGTATTCAATATTTGTATTGTGTATTCTTCTAATCTCTATATTCTACATTCTTCTGTAATGTAATATTCTCATATTCTCTATTCCATATTCTCTATTCTACATTCTTCTATATTTTGTAATCTATATTCTTCTACTTTATTCTATATTCTTCAATAGCATGTATCCTATACTCTGTATTCCATATTTGTCAATATTCTATTTTCTTCTACGTTCTATCTTCTATATTCTGAAGTCTGTCATCTATATTCTTTATTCTTCTATATTCTGCATTCTATATCCTATATCTTCTATATTCTAAATTTATGCTCTATGTTTTCCTATATTCTGTATTCTGTATTTTTCAATATTCTATATTCTTCTATAATTATATTCTACATTCTCCTATTCCAAATTTTTCTATATTCTTTTTTCTTTTATATTCTGTGTTGTATCTTCTATGTTCTATGTTCTTCTATATATACTATATTCCTCTATATTCTATAGTCCATATTTTATAGTCTATCTTCTAAATTCTCCTATATTCTGTATTTTATATTCTATATTCTTCTATGTTCTATATTCTTTTATATTCTATTTCTGTATTTTTCCATATTCTAGGTTCTATATTTCATACTCTGTATTCTATATTGTTATTCAAAGTTCTATGTTCTATATTCTTTATTTTTCTATATACTATATTTTTCTGTATCGTATATTGTATGTTCCTTATTCCATATTCTATATGCTATATTCTACATTCTACATTTTGTATACTTCTGTATTCTATGTTCTTCTATATTTTACATTCTACATCCCATAATTTTCTATATTGTATAATCTGTAGTCTATATTCTATAGTCTTTACTCTATATTTTATATTCTATATTCTGCATTGTACTTTCTATATTCTAAATTCTCTATGTTCCTCTATAATCTATATTCTGCATTGTATAGTCTTCTCTGGTGTATATTCTATACTCTTCTCTAGTCTATATTCTAATTCTTCTGTATCCTCTATTTTTCCATATTCTGTATTCTTCAATATTCTGTATTCTACATTCTACTATATTCTTTGTCTTGTATTTTCTATAGCCTTCTATATTCTAAATTTATATTTGATATTCTTCTATATTCTGTATTCTTCTGTAATGATTCTTGTTTATATTCTTCTATATTCCATAGTCTTCTATATTCTGTATTCTATTTTCTGTATTCTTTTATATTCTGTATTCCACCTTCTGTGTTCTATGTTCAATATTCTTCTATATACTATATCCTTCTATATTCTGTATTTCATATTCTAAATTCTTCTATATTCTATATTCCACATTTTAAATTCTGTTCTTCTATATTCTATATTTACCTGTATCCTATATTGCACACTCTCTGTTCTATATTCTATACTTTTCTCTATACTATATTCCTCTGTATTCTATATTCCATATTGTATATTCTACATTCTATACTCTAAAATCTTCTATAGTCTACATTCTGTATTCTATATTCTAGATTTTATATTTTTGTATATTCTATGTTCCTTATTCAATCTTCTATTTTATATTTTTACGTATACTATATTTTTGTGTATTCTATATCCCACATTCTTTATACTATATTCAACATTCTATATTCTTCTATATTCTGTATTCTGTGTTCTCCTATATTCTATATTTTACATTCTACATTCTATATTCCATAATCTTCCATATTGTGTAATTTATAATCTTGTATATTCTATAATCTATAAAAAAAAACTAATTTTTAAAAAAAAAAAAATAATCTATAGTCTCCTATATTCTTCATTCTATACTATGCATTCTATAATCTTTATTCTACATTGTACAACTTATATTCTTCTGTACTCTATATTCTAAATTTACATTCTATTTTCTTCTATATTCTGTATTATTTATGCTATATTCTTCTATAATGTATATTCTATAGTCTTCTTTATTCCAAATCCTCTATACACTATATTCTTCTATTTTCAAAGTTCTTTTATATTCTGTATTCTATCTTCAGTGTTGTATGTTCCATATTCTATATTTTAAATTCTCTTTATTCTATAATATATGTTCTTCTAAGTTCTTCTATATTCTATATCTTTGTATATTCTATATTCCATACTCTGTATTCTATATTTCATGTTCTATATTCCATATTTTTCTACATAAAATATTGTTATATATTCTGTATTCTATACTGTACTTTCTAATTGCAATATTCTATTTACTTCCATATTGAATATGGAAAATAGAATACACAAAAATATAGTGTATGTAAAAATATAGAAAATAGAAGATTGAATATAGAACATAGAATATACAAAAATATAGAATTTAGAATACAGAATGTAGAATATAGAAGATTTTAAAATATCGAATGTCAAATATACAATATGGACTATAGAATACAGAAGAATACAGTACAGAGAAAAACATAGAACATCGAATATAGAATAGAGAGTATGGAATATAGGATATAGGAAAATATAGAATATAGAAGAACATAGAATTTAGAATGTGGACTATAGAATATAGAAGAATTTAGAATACTGAATATAGAAAGATATAGTAAATAGAAGAATATTGAACATAGAACACACAACACAGAAGATAGAATACAGAATATAAAAGAATATAGAATATAGAAGACTATGGAATATAGAAGAATATAAACAAGAATATAGATTATAGAATATACATTACAGAAGAATACAGAATATGGAAGAATATCAAATATAAATTTAGAATATAGAAGGCTATAGAAAATACAACAAAAAGAATACAGTAGAATGTAGAACACACAATATTGAAGAATACAGAGTATAGAAGAATAGCGAATATAGAAGAATTAGAATACAGAATAGAGAAGAATGTAGACTATACATATACACTATAGAAGAATATACACAATAGAAGACTATACAATACAGAATATAGATTATAGAAGAACATAGAATACAGAATTTAGAATATAGAACGTAGAATTAAAAAAATACAGAATATAAAATATAGAATAAAGAGTATAGAATATAGAAAAGAGATTATAGAAAATTATGGAACGTAGAATGTAAAATATGGCAGAATATAGAAGAATGCAGAAGGTAGAATATAGATTATAGAATACGGAAATAGAATATACCATACAGAAAAATATAGTATATAGAAAAATAAAGAATATAGAACATAGAACTTTGAATATACAATATAGAATACAGAGTATGGAATATAGAACGTAGAATATGGAAAAATATAGAAATAGAATATAAAAGAATATAGAACATAGAAGAATATAGAATTGAGAATATAGAATATAAAATACAGAATATAGAAGAATTTAGAATGTAGAATATAGAATATGGACTATAGAATACAGAGGAACATAGTATATAGGAGAACATAGAAAATAGACGATACAGAAGAATACAGTAAATATAGAATATAGAACATCGAATATGGAATATAGAGTACAGAGTATGGAATAAAGAATATAGAAAAAGATAGAAGAGAGATAAATATAGAATATAGAATAGAGTATATACAAAGAAAAATAAAAAATAGAGAGCATAAAATATAGAATAAAAAAGATAGAATATAGAAGAATACAGATTATAGAATATAGAAGATTTTGGATAATAGAATGTAGAATTAAATATAGAAGTTGGAATATAAGAGAATACAGAAAGTAGAATATAGTATGCAGAATATGCAATATGGAATATAGAATACAGAAAAGTATAAAAAAATATAGAATACAGAAAAACATTGAATATAGAGTACAGACAATGGAATATATAGAAATATAGAATTTACAATATAGAATGTAGAATACAGAATATAATATATAGAATAAAATACATAATATAGAGAATATACATTATAGAATATAGAAGATTATGGAATATAGAATGTCAAATGTAAAATACAGAATATACAATATAGAAGAATATATGATACAGACTATAGAATATAGAATGTAGACTATAGAATACAGAAAATCATATAGAAAAATATAGACTATAGAAAAAGAACATTGAATATAGAACACAGAATATGGAATATAGAACATAAACAGAATGGACAATATACAATATAGAACGTAGAATATAGAATGTAGAATACAAAATATAGAATATAAAATACAGTATAAAGAACACAGAATATAGAAGAATATAGATTATAGAATATAAAAGATAATGGAATATAGAATGTAAAATGCAGAATATACAATATAGGAGAATATAGAGTACAGAATATACAAAAATATAGAATATAGAATGAAGAATATAGAATATGGAATATAGAATACAGAAAAATATAGTATGTAGAAAAATATAGAATAACAGAATACAGAATCTAGAATGTATAATACAGAAATAGACTATAGAAGAATTTAAAACATAGAATATAGAATATTGACTATGAAATATGCAATATAGAATATAGAAGAATATTGTATGTAGAAAAATATAGGGCATTGAATATAGAATACAGAGTATGGAATATAGAATATACAAAAATATAGAATATGGAAGAACATAGATTATAGAATACAGTGAATTTAAAATATAGAATATGGAACATAGAACACAAAAGATAGAATACAGAATAAAAAGAACTTTGAAAATAGAAGAATATAGTGTATAGAGGATTTGGAATAAAGAAGAATATAGAATATACATTATAGAAGAATATAGCATAAAGAACACAGAATATAGAAGAAAGTAGAATATAAATTTAGAATATAGAATAGAGAAGAATATAAAATGTATAATGTAGAATATAGATTATTGAAGACAAAATATAGAATGAAGAATATAGATTATAGAATATAGAAGATTATAAATTATACAATACAGAAAATTATCGAACATAGAATGCAGAATGTAAAATATAGAATATAGGAGAATATACAATATGGAATATAGAAGAATATAGTATATAGAATATGGAATATAGAATACACAAAAATATAGTATATGTAAAAATATAAGAAATAGATTGATCATAAAATATAAAAAATCTAGAATCTAGAAGAATATAGAATCTAGAAGAATGTAGAATGTAGAAGATTTTAGAATATAAAGTGTAGAATATACAACATGGAATATAGAATACAGAAGGGTAGAGTATAGAGAAAATATAGAACATAGAACATCGAGTATAGAATAGAGAGTATGGAATATAGGATATAGGGAAATATAGAACATAGAAGAATATAGAATTTAGAATGTGGAATATAGAATATAGAAGAATTTAGAATATAGAATATACTATATAGAAGAATATTGAACATAGAATACAGAACACAGAAGATAGAATATGTAATATAAAAGAATATAGAAAATAGTAGAATACAGAATATACAATATGGAACATAGAAGAATATAGATTATAGAATACACACTACAGAAGAATATAGAATACAAAATATAGAAGAATATCAAATATAAATTTAGAATATAGAATATAGAAGGCTATAGAAAATACAAGAAAAAGAATGCAGTAGAATGTAGAATACAGAATATTGAAGAATACAGAATATGGAAGAATAGAGAATTTAGAAGAATTAGAATATAGAACACAGAAGAATATAGAATATACATTATAGGAGAATATACACAATAGAAGATTATACAATAGAGAATATAGATTATAGAAGAACAGAGAATACAGAATTTAGAATATAGAGAGTAGAATGTAAAATACAGAATATAAAATATAGAATAAAGACTATAGAATACAGATTATAAAATATAGAAAATTATGGAATGTAAAATGTAGAAGAATATACAATACAGAATATAGAAGAATACAGAATGTAGAATATAGCATATAGAATATGGAACATAGGATATGCCATACAGAAAAATAAAGTATATAGAAAAATAAAGAATATAGAACATAGAGCTTTAAATATAGAATACAGAGTATGGAATATAGAACCTAGAATATGGAAAAATATAGAAATAGAATATAAAAGAATATAGAACATAGAAGAATTTAGAATGTAGAATATAGAAAAATTTAGAATATAGAATATGGACTATAGAATATAGAGGAATATAGTATATAGAAGAACATAGAAGATACAATAGAGAATATAAAAGAATACAGAAGAATATAGGGTATAGAAGAATATGGAATATGGAAAATAGGAGAATGTAGAATATAATTATAGAAGAATAGTGAAAATATAGAATACAGAATACAGAAAAACATAGAGCATAAATTTAGAATATAGAAGATATAGGATATAGAATGCAGGATATAGAAGAATAAAGAATATAGATGACAGACTACGGAATATAGAAGATAGAATGTAGAAGAAAATAGAATATTGACAAATACAGAATATAGGGTATAGGATATACACTATTGAAGAATGTAGAATAGAGAAAGTAGAAGAATATAGATTACAAACCATAGAAGAATAGAGAATATTAGACTACAGAAGAATACAGAATATAGAGTTTAGAAGGTAGAATATACAATAAAGAATATAGAATTCAAAATATAGAAGAATATAGAATTCAGAAAAATTAAAATATAAAATGGAGAATGGAAAACATAGAATATGGAATAGAGAATAGAGAAGAATAAAGAATATTGAAAAATTTAGAATATAGAATGTAGACTGTAGAATATGGAATGTAGAATTTAGAGTGTACAATATATAATACAGAATATACAATATAGCAGATAGAAGAATATAGATTATAACAGAAGAATGTAGAATAAGAATGTAGAAGAGTATAGAATACAGAACATAGAAGAATGTAGAATATAAAATGCAGAATGTAGAATACAGAAGAATATAGTATATAGAAAACTATAGAATGTAGAACATAGAATACAGAACATCAAATATGGAATATAGAATACAGAGTATGGAATAGAGAATTGAAAAAATATAGAATAGAGATAAATATAGAATTTAGACGATAGAATAGAGTATGTACAAAGTAGAATATAAAATATAGAATAAAGAACATAGAATATAGAAGAATATAGATTATAGAATATAGAAGATTCTGGAAAATGAATGTAGAATTAAATATAGAATATAAAAAATGGAATATAAGAGAATATAGAATGTAGAATATAGTTTACAGAATATGCAATAAAAAAAAATATGGACTATAAAATACAGAAAATTATTTAAAAATAGAATATAGAAAAAAACATTGACTATAGAGTACAGACAATGGACTATAGAAAAATATAGAATTTAGAATATACAGTATAGAATACAGAATATAAAATATAGAACAAAAAATACATAATATAGAGAATACACATTATAGAATATAGAAGAGTATGGAATATAGAATGTGAAGTGTAAATACAGAATATAAAATATAGAAGAATATATGATACAGACTATAGAAGAATATAGAATGTAGAATATGGAATATACAATATAGAAAATTATATAGAAAAATATAGAGTATAGAAAAAGAACATTGCATATAGAACACAGAGTATGGAATATAGAATATAAAATATAGAAGAATATAGAATACAGAATATAAAATATAGAATAAAAATACATAATATAGAGAATATACATACATTATAGAATATAAGAGATTATGGGATATAGAATGTGGAATGTAAAAGAGGGAATATACAATATAGAAGAATATATGATACAGACTATAGAAAAATATACAATATAGAATACAGAAAATTATATAGAAAAATATAGAATATAGGAAAAGAACACTGAATATAGAACACAGTGTTTGGAATATAGAAAATATAGAATATAGAAAAATATACAATGTAGAACATAGAATATAGAGCGTAGAATGCAGAATATAGGATATAAAATAAAGCATAAAGAACACAGATTATAGAATATAGAAGATAATGGAATATAGAAGATAGAATGTAAAATACAGAATATACAATATAGAAGAATATAGAGTATAGAATGAAGAATGTAGAATATGGATTATGGAATATAGAATACAGAAAAATATAGTATATAGAAAAATATAGAATACAGAAGAATATGGAAGAACATAGAATATAGAATTTAGAATGTAGAATACAGAACATAGAATATAGAAGAATTTAAAATATGGAATGTAGAATATGAAATATGCAATAGAAGAATATTGTATGTAGAAATGTATCAAATATAGAATACAGAGTATGGAATATAGAATATACAAAAATGTAGAAGAACATAGATATAGTATATAGAGAATTTTAAAATATAGATTATGTAACATAGAACACAGAAGATAGAATACAGAATATAAAAGAACTTTGAAAATAGAAGAATATAGTGCATAGAGGATTTGGAATAAAGAAGAATGTAGAATATACATTATAGAAGAATATAGCATAAAGAATACAGAATATAGAAGAAAATAGAATATAAATTTAGAATATAGAATACAGAAGAATATGAAATGTACAATGTAGAATACAGAATATAGAATGCAAAACATAGAATGAAGAACATAGAGTATAAATTATACAATATAGAAGATTATGGAATGTAGAATGTAAAATATAGAATATAGGAGAATGTAGAATACAGAATATAGAAGAATATAAAAAAATAGAATATGGAATATAGAATACACAAAAATATAGTATATATAAAAATACAGAAAATACAGGATTGAATATAGAATCTAGAATATAGAAGAACTTAGAATGTAGAATATAGAAGATTTTAGAATATAGAATGTAGAATATACAATATGGAATATAGAATACAGAAGAATATAGTATAGAGAAAAATATAGAACATAGAACATTGAATATAGAATAGACAGTATGGAATATAGGATATACAAAAATATAGGAAATAGAAGTACATAGAATTTAGAATGTGGAATATAGAACATAGAACACAGAACACAGAATATGGAATACAGAATATAAAAGAACATAGAAAATAGAATATAGAATATACAAGAACATAGAAGATAAAATACAGAATATAAAGGAATATATAATATAGAAGAATATAGAATATAGAAGAATATGAAGTATGGAATATAGAAGAATATAGAATATACATTATAGAAGATAGAGAATATTGAATAGAGAATATAGAATATAGAAGAATATAGAACATAAATTTAGAATAGAGAATAAAGAATAGAGAAAAATATAGATGACAGACTACAGTATATAGAAGATAGAATATAGAAGAATATAGAATATTGACTAATATGGTATATAGAATATAGGATATACAATAGAAGAATGTAGAATATAGAAAGCAAAAGAATATAGATTATAGAATGTAGAATATAGATTACAGACGTATGTAGAACATAGAGATTAGAAGGTAGACTATAGAAAAAGAATATAGAATTCAGAATATAGAATAATACAGAATTTAGAAAAAATTAGAATATGGAATGTACAATATAGAACATAGAAGAATATGGAACATAGAATGTAGAACATAGAATACAGAATACACAAAAGGGAATAGAAAATCGAGAAGAATAAAGAATATAGAAGAATTTAGAATATAGAAAGTAGACTGTAGAATATAGAATACAGAATATAGAATATAGAAGAATATAGATTATAGAACATAGAATATAGAATGTAGGATATAAAATATTGAATATAGAAGAGTACAGAATACAGAACAGAAGAATAAAGAACATAGAATATAGAATACAGAAGAATATAAAAAGATAGTATATAGAAAATAACAGAACATAGAACATTGAATATGGAACATAGAATACAGAGTATAGAATATATAATATAGAACATAGAAGAACATAGAATATAGTGTTTAGAATATAGACTATAGAACGTAGAATGTCGAATCTAGACTACACAATAAAAAAATTTTTATATAAAATATGGATTAAAGAATATAGAATACAGAAGATTATAGATCATACAATATAGAAGATTATGGAATATAGAATACAGAAGAATATCAATATGGAATATAGAAGAATATAGCATATATAATATGCAATATGGAATATAAAATATAGAATAAATAAAAATATAGTATGTAGAAAAACATAGAACATCGAATATAGAATTCGGAGTATGGAATATAGAATATAGAAAAATACAGAATATAGGACATAGAAGAATATAGACTATAGGAGAACATACAGTTTAGAATGTAGAATAAACCAAAACCACACCAAACCTGCTGCGGCTGAGTCGACTCCGACTCATAGCGACCCAGGTGGCATAGTGGTTAAGTGCTACGGCTGCTAACCAAGAGGTCAGCAGTTTGAAGCTGCCAGGCACTCCTTGGAAACTCTGTGGGGCAGTTCTACTCTGTCCTGTAGGGTCGCTATGAGAATGTAAAATACAGAACACACAATATAGAATGTAGAAGAATATAGATTATAGAATATATACGATTATGGAACATAGAATGTAAAATATAGAATATAAAACATTGAAGAATATGGAATATAGAAGAATATAGATTAGGGAATATGGAAAATGGAATAAAGAATATAGAATACAGAAAAATACAGTATATATATAAATACAGAATATAGAACATCGAATATAGAAAAATATAGAATATAGAAGAATATAGAATGTAGAATATACAGTGTGGAATATAGAATATATAATACAGAATATAGTATATAGAAAAATATAGAATATAGAACATAGAACATCAAATATAGAATACAGAGTACGGAATATAGAATACAGGGAAATATAGAATAGGGAATATGAAAAATGGAATACAGAATATAGAATACAGAAAAATACAGTATATAGAAAAATATAGAACATCAAATATAGAATACAGAGTATGGAGCACAGAATATAGGAATATATAGAATATAGAAGAACATAGAATTTAGAATGTAGAATATAGAAGAATTGAGAATATAGAATATAGAAGAATATAGTATTTATAGGATAAATTATAGAATAAATTTATATTATAGAATATAGAAGATAGAATACAGAACATAAAAGAATATAGAAAATAGTAGAATATAGGAGAATACAGATTATAGAATATACATTACAGAAGAATATAGAATAATATAGGATACAGAATATAGAATATAAATTTAGAATATAGAACATAGAAGAATATAGAATATAGATGACAGACAATAGAATGTAGAATGTAGAGAGAAGATAGAATAGAGAATATTGACAAATATCATATAGAGGATATACAATATAGAATATAGAATGTAGAAGAATATAGATTATAGAATATAAAAGAATAAAGACTAATATATAGAATATGGAATATAAAACATAGAATATAGAATGTAGATTATAGAACAATATAGAATATAGAGTTTAGAATTCAGAACATAGAATATAGAAGAAAATAGAATATAGCAAAATTTGGAGTATAGAATATAGAAGAAAATGAAATATAGAATGTGTGATGTAGAATATAGAATATAGATTACAGAATAAAGAATATAAAGAATTTAGATTATTGAATGTAGACTGTAGAATATAAAATATAGATTACACAATATGGAATACAGAATATAGAATATAGAACAATATAGATTATAGAACATAGAAGAATGTAGAATACAGAATGTAGAGTGTAAAATAAAAATATAGAGGAATATAGAATACAGAACGTGGAAGAATATGGAATATGGAAGATAGAATATAGAACACAAAAGAATATAGTATATGGAAGAATATAGAACATAGAACACAGAATATAGAATAATATAGAATGCAGAATATATAAGAATATAGAATATAGAAGGATATACAGTATAGAAGAAAATAGAATACAGAATATTGAAGAATATAGAATGATATAGAATATAGAAGAATTAGAATATATTATATAGAAGAATATAGAAAAAAGAATATACATTATAGAATATAGATGATAGACTATACAATACAGAATATTAATTTAGAAAATAGAATGTAGAAGAATATGGAATATAAAATGCAGAAAACTGAATATAGAATGTTGTATAATATGGTTTATAGAATACAGGAAATAGGATATATAATATACAATATAGAAGAAAGCAAAACATAGAATATAGAAAAATATAGATTATAGAATGTAGAATATAGAAAAATACAATATAGCAAAGTATAGACTATAGAGTTTAGACAGTAGAAAATAGAATAAAGAATATAGAATTCAGAGTATAGAATATAGAAAATAATATAGAATATAGACAAATTTAGAAGATAGAATGTAGATTATAGAATATAGAAAATAAAAATATAGAATTAAAATATAGAATGTAGACTGTAGAATATAGAATAAAGAATGTAGAATGTAGAATATATAGACTAAAGAATATAGAAAAATATAAATTATACAAGATTATAGAATACAGAAGGTAGAATATAGAATAAGGAACGTAGAAGAAAATAGAATATAGAATGGACAATGTAGAATATGGAATATGAAATAAAGAACAATATAGTATATAGAAAAATATAGAGCATAGAACATTGAATACGGAATATAGTATACAGAGTATGGAATTTAGAATATAGAAAAATATAGAATAAAAACGTATCAGAATATAGAAGTATATAGAATATAGTGTAGAATACAGAATATAGATTATAGAATTTAGAAGATTATGGAATATAGAATGTAAAATATAAAATATAGAAGAATACAGAATATAGAAGAATACAGAATGTAGAATATACAATATTGACAAATATAGAATATAATATGTAAAATGTACAATATAGTAGAATACAGAATATAGTGTACAGAATTTAGAATGTGGAAGTATATACAATATAGAATATGGAAAATATAGAATTTAGAATGTAGAGAATACAGAATATAGATTATATAGAAGAAAGTAGAATATGGAATACAGGACAATATAGAATATAGATTGTAGAGTGCAGAATATAGAATACAGAATATACAAGAGAGAAGAATAAAGAATATTGAATAATTTAGAATGTAGAATTTATTATACAAAATATAGAATAAAGGATATAGAATATAGAAGAATATAGATTAGAGAATATAGAAGAAATGGAATATACAATGTAGAATATAGAATGTGGAATACAGAATACACAAGAATATAGTACATAGAAGAATACAGAACATAGAACACAGAAAAAAAGAATATAGAATATAGAAGAATTTAGAATACAGGAAACTGAAGAATACAGAATATAGAAGAATTAGAATATTGAATACAGAAGAATATAAAATATACGTTATAGAAGAATACAGACAATAGAAGACTATACAATACACAATATAGAAGAACATAGAATATAGAATTTAGAACACATAATATAAAATATAGAATAAAGAATATAGAAGAATACAGATTATAGAATATAGACGATGATGGAATATAGAATGTAGAACATAAAATATAGAATATAGAATACGGAATACAAAGGAATGTAGAATATAGCATATAGAATACAGAATATAGAATATGGAACTTAGAATATGGAATATGGAACATAGAATATAGCATACAGAAAAATATAGTATATAGAAAAATTTAGAAGATAGAACATTGAATATACAATATAGGATACAGGGCATGGAATATAGTACATAGAATATAGGAAAATACAGAAGTAGAATATAAAAGAACGTAGAATATAGAAGAATATAGAATTTAGAATGCAGAATATAGAATACTACATATAGAATGTAGAATAGAGAATATGGAATAGAGAATATAGAATAGAGAAGAGTATAGAATTTATACAATATAGTATGTACAATGTAGAATACAGAATATAAAATGTAGAATAAAGAACATAGACTATAGAAGAATATAGATTATAGAATATAGAAGATTATGGAATATAGAATATAGAAGAATATAGAGTGTAGAATATAGAATACAGAAAAATATAGTACATAGAGAAATATAGGATATTCAACATAGAACATGGAACATCAAATATAGAATACAGAGGATTGAACATAGAATATAGAAAAATATAGAATATACAATTTAGAATGTAGACTACAGAATATAGAAGAATTTAGAATACAGAATATAGAATATGGAATACAGAATATAGAAGAATATAGAAGAATATAGTATATAGAGGAGTATAGAATATAGAACATAGACGATAGAATACAGAATATAGAAGAATATAGATTATAGAAGAATATGGAATATGTGAGAATACAGAATATGCATTATAGAAGAATACAGAATACTGAAGAATATCGAATACAGAATATAGAAGAATATGGAATATAGAATATACAAGAACATATAGATTACAGAAGAATATAGAATATAGAGTTTAGAAGGTAGAATATAGAATAAGGAATATAGAATTCAGAATATAGAATACAGAAGTATATAAACCCAGTGCCGTTGAGTCGATTCCGACTCATAGCGACCCTGTAGGACAGAGTAGAACTGCCCCATAGAGTTTCCAAGTAGTGCCTGGCGTAGAATTTAAAAAAATTTAGAATATAGAAGAAAATGGAATATAGAATGCAGGATGTAGAACATAGAATATGGAATACATAATAGAGAAGAATAAAGACTATAGAAGAATATAGAATGCAGACTGTAGAATGTAGAATTTGTAATGTAGGATAAAGAATACAGAATATGGACTATGGAATATAGCATACAGAAGTATATAGTATATAGAAAAATATAGAATACAGACTATAGAACATAGAACACCAAATATGGAATATAGAATACAGAGTATGGAATATAGAATATAGAAAAATACAGAATAGAGAAGAATATAGAACATAGAATAATATAGAATTTAGAATGTAGAAAATAGAATACAGAATATAGAATGTAGAATATAGAAGAATATAGTATATAGTAAAAAGAAGAATGTAGAATATAGAATAACATGGAATATAGAATATAGAAGAATGTAGCATACAGAATATGGAATATAGAGTATAGAAGAATACGTAATATAGAAAAATATACAATATAGGACATAGAATATAGAATATAAAAGAATATATATATTGAATATAGAAGAAAGGATATAGAATATAGAAGGATATAGAATACAGATTATAGAAGAATATAGAATATACATCATTGAAAAATATACAATACAGAACATAGAATAAAGAATGTAGAGGAATATAGAATGTAAAATATAGAATATAGAGTATAGAAGAATTTCAAATATAGAATACAGGAGAATATAGAAGAATATAGAGTGTAGAATATTGATGAATATGGTATATAGAATATAGAACATATGATATAGAATATACAATGTAGAAGAATGTAGAATAAAGAAAGTAGAATATAGATAATACATTGTTGAAGAATATAGAATATGAAATATAGAATATAGAAGAATACAGAAGATAAAACAGAATATAGAATATTGATGAATATGGTATAAAGAATATAGAATAAAGGATATAGAATATACAATACAGAAAAATGTAGAATACGGATTATAGAATATTGGAGAATACAGAATGTAGAATGTAGAAAACAGAATATAGAATATAGGAGAATACAGAAAATAGAACATACATTATTGAAGAATATAAAAGAACATAGATACAGAATGTAGGAGAATATAGAATAAAAAATATAGAAGAACAGAGAATATAGAGGAATACAGAATATAGAAGAAAATAGAATATTGATGAATGTGGTATATAGAATATAGGATATAGAATACACAATATAGAAGTATATAGAATGTAGGAGAATATAGATTATAGAATAAAGAATTTAGAATGTAGAATATAGAATATGGAATATAAAATTTAGAATGTAGAAGAATATAGTATATAGAAGGGTATAGAATATAGACTATAGAAGAATATAGAATATACAGTTTAGAAAGTAGAACATGGAATACAGAATAGATAAGAATAAAGAATATATAAGAATTTAAAATATAGAATGTAGACTGTAGAATACAGAATATAGAATATACAAGAATATAGATTATAGAAGAATATAGAATACACAGAACAGAATGTAGTGCATAGAATATAGAAAACAGAACATAGAAGATACAATATAGGATATTGATGAAAATGGAATACAGAATATAGGATATTGAAGAAAATGGAATATAGAATATAGAAGAATACACTATATAGAATATAGAATATAGAACATTGATGAATATGAAATATAAAATGTACAATATAGAAGAACATAGAGTACAGAATATAGAATGTAAAATATAGGATATAGAAGATAGAATATCAAATATGGAATGTAGAATATAGAAGAATATAATATATAGAAAAATATAGAACATAGAACAAAGATGAAAATGGAATATAGAATATAAGATATAAAATATAGAATAAAAAGAACATAGAATATAGAAGAATACAAAATGTAGAATATAGTATACAGAACATAGAATATGGAATATAGAAAAATACAGATTATGGAACACAGAAGAATATAGAATATATAAATATAGAAGAATATACTACATAGAATATTGATGAATACAAAACATAAGATACAAAATATGCAAAATAAAAGAACACAGAATATAGAATGTAGAAGTATATTGATTATAGAATATACAAGAATATAAATTATTGAATACAGAAGAATGTAGAATATAGGATATACAATATAAAAGAATAAGGAATACAGAATATAGAGGAACATAGAATATAGAAGAAAATAGGATATAGAACATAGAACAAAGAGAATGTAGAATACAGAATATAGAGTACAGAATATAGAAAATAGAATAAAGAATATAGAATGTTGAATGTACAATATAGAATACAAAATATAGGATATAGAATATAGACAAATATAGAGTAGAGAATGTAGAGGAATATGGAATATAAAAAATCAAATATAGAATATAGAAGAACATAGAATATAGAAAAATATAGAAGATAGAAAATAGAATATAGATTATACAATATTGAAGAATATGGTATATAGAATATAGAAGAATACAGAATGTAGACTATAGAATATGGGATACAGTAGAATATAAAATATAGAACATAGAATATAAATATAGAATACAGAGTATGGAATATAGAATATAGATGAACATAGAATATAGAATTTAGAATGTAGAATATAGAAGAATTTAGAATATAGAATGTCGAATGTAGAATATAGAATATGGAATATGGAATAAATAATATAGAAATAGAAGAATACTATATATAGAAGAATATACAACATGGAAGACAGAAGATAGAATAAAAAATCTTCTACGATATCTAGAAGAATATACAACATAATATACAGAGGAATACAATATATAGAAGAATATACAACATAGAAGATAGAATAAAGAATATAAAAGAATATAGAAAATAGAATATTGATGAATATAGACTATAAGACAATGTAGAAGATATAAAATATACAATGTAGAAGTATATAGATTATAGAATATAGAAGAATATGGAATATACACTGTAGAATATAGAAGATACAATATAAAACACAGAATACAGAACATAGAATGTAGAATATTGAAGAATATAGATTATAGGATATAGAATGTAGAAAAATATAGACTGTAGAATATAGATTACAGCATGTAATATAGAATACAGCATGTAGAATACAGAATATAGAATGTAGAAGATAGAATATAGAAAATAGAATGTAGATTATAAAATATAAAAAATATATATATAATAAAGACTAGAGAATATAGAATATCAATTACAGAATATAGAAGAATATAGAATGTAGAATATGAAATATAGAGTATAGAATAAAGATGAATATAGAAAAATATTGAATGTAGAATATGGAATATAGAATATGGAAGATAGGAAATAGAAGAATATAATATATAGAATATACAACATAGAATGTAGAATATAGAAGAATAAAGAATATAGAAGTATATAGAATATAGAGGAATATAGAACATAGAATATAGGATATAGAATATAGAACAGTATAGAATATAGAAGAATATAGAATACAGAAGAACATAGAAAATAGAACATAGTATGTATAATGTGGAATATGGAATAGAGAATATAGAGTACAAAACATAGAAAATAAAAGATAGAATATTGAAGAATATGGAATATAGGAGATAGAATATAAAAGAATACAGAAGGATATAGAATATAGAAGAATACAGAATATAGAAAAATAAAATAAAATTTTTTTTTCTATATTGAAGGATATAAAATATAGAAGAATATAGGGAGAATGAAGGGAGAAGCAGAGAGAGATTTCATAAAGACACAAGCGGAGATGACAATGTGACCACAGAGGCAGAGATTGGATGATGCAGCCACAGCCATGGGATAGAGACAGCCACCAGAAGCTGGAAGAGGCAAAGAACAGATTTTCCCCTGGAGCCTCTGAAGAGTGTGTGGTGTGGTTCTGCCCTGACGTCTTGATTAAGGCTCAGGTATTCTGGCTCTGACTTTGGATTTCTGGCCTCCTTGAGCTGTGGAAGAATAAATTTCTGTTGTTTTAAGTCACTCGGTTTGTAGCGATTTGTTATAACAGACACAGAAAATGAATTAACTGACCAATGAAAGATGTGGTAATCTATGCATCATTATAGGATTGTAACCTGATGAGGGTGGGTCCTGCCTGGTGTGACCCCTTGAGTCAATTGAGAGACACCAGGCCTTTGAAAAAGAGAAAACAGATTTTATTGCAAGCCGGTCAAGCAAGGAGCTCAGAGATCAAGTCTCAAATCAAGCTCCCTGAGATTGGGGATTCTAGTACAGTTGCAGGGTTTGTGATAGGGAACTTATGCATAATTCACGAAGTTTCTGGGAACTGGCAGACAATTTCAGGAAATTAACACATGTAGGGGTGCAGTAGGGGGTGCAATATGGTGGCTGGGGGCATGTGGTTTTTAGGTGGGTATGAAACATGAAATTTATCTAAGGACAGCTTTGTGGCTTATTGCTCATGTCCAAATGGAGTGGGGGGAAGGTCGGTGGGTAGCAAAGCAAACTTGAGCAGAGAAGCAGTAAGATGGCCTTGAGCTGCTACACAGAATTTCTTATCAAAAGTGTGTGATGTGACCCAGGTGTGATGGGAGGAAGGGGAACCGTTTAACCCTGTTGTTTGCGGTATCAATAATATATATTCTTCAAAATAATTTTTATTGTGCTTTAAGTGAAAGTTGACAAATCAAGTCAGTCTCTCACATATAAACTTATATACACCTTACTAAAAAAATACTCCCATTTACTCTCCCCCTAATGAGTCAGCCCGCTCCCTCCTTCCAGTTTCTCCTTTCGTGACCCTTTTGCCAGTTTCTAAACCTCTCTACCCTCCCATCTCCCCTCTAGACAGGAGATGCCAACACAGTGTCAAGTGTCTACCTGATACAAGTAGCTCACTCCTCATCAGCATCTCTCTCCACCCCATTGTCCAGTCCAATCCATGTCTGAGGAGTTGGTTCCTGTTCTGGGCCAACAGAAGGTTTGGGGACCCCGACCGCCGGGATTCTTCTAGTCTCAGTCAGACCATTAAGCCTGGTCTTCTTATGAAAATTTGGGGTCTGCATCCCACTGTTCTCCTGCTCCCTCAGGGGTTCTCAGTTGTGCTCCCTATCAGGGCAATCATCGGTTGTGGCCGGGCACCATCTAGTTAATAATATATTTTTTTAAATATCTAGACTTAAAAACTTAAGGAAGGAGAAGGGTCTTTCACTTCTTAAAATACGGCAGATGTTATGGGTCGAATTGTGTCCACCAAAAATGTGTGTCAACTTGCCTAGACCATGATTCCCAGTATTGTGTGATGGTCCACCATTTTGTCGACTGATGTGATTTTCCTACACACTGTAAACCCTACCTCTATGATGTTAATGAGGTGGGATTACTGGCAGTTATGTTAATGAGGAAGGACTCAATCTACAAGACTCGGTTGTGTTTTAAGTCAATCTCTTTTGAGATATAAAAGAGAGACGCAAGCAGAGAGACAGGGGGACATCATACCACCAAGAAACAAGAGCCAGGAGAATAGAGTATCCTTTGGACCGGGGGTCCCTGTGCTTAGGATCTCTCAACTGGGGAATATTGATGACAAGGACTTTCCCCCAGAGCCAAGAGAGGGAGAGGGCCTTCTCCTGGAGCTAGCACCCTGAATTAGGACTTCTAGCCTGCTATGCTGTGAGAGAAAAAATTTCTCTCTGTTAAAGCCATCCATCCACTTGTGGTACTTCTGTTATAGCAGCACTAGATAGCTGAGACAGCAGGTATATTGAAAAATATATTTCTGGCACAAAAAGCCTCAAATTGCTGAAAGAAATTAAAAATACACTTGTATTTTTGTATATTTGTGTGGGTATGTGCGTGTCTGTGTATATATATGTATATATGAGCTCTGGTGGGTTTATATATATATATATATATATATACACACCTATATATGAGTTCTGGTGGCACAGTGGTTAAGTGCTCTGATGCTAATCAAAAGGTAAGCAATTTGAACTCACCAGCCTATTCCACAGGAGAAAGGAGTGGCAGTCTGCTTCCATAAAGATTTAGAACCTTAGAAACCCTATGGGGTAATTCAACTCTGTTCTATAGGGTCACTATAAGTTGGGATTGACTCAGGGGCAACTGGTTTGATTTGGTTTTATATGTATGTATATATGCATATATATATGCTGTAAGATGAATGATCGAGCTACTGGAAAAGTAAGAGAAATCTGCACTATCTAGAAAGATATTGTGAATGAGTCCTGAAAAAGGTCAATACAGGTGACAGACATGAAAAAGGTGTTGATATAGGTATTGGACCTCACCAGAACTCATACAATGGGGAAAGGAAGCCAAATTAAGTCCCATGCACACTGGTTAGTTATTGCACATGCAGAGATATCAGGCTGGGACCAGGAAAATTATGTTCTTAAAAAACCCAGTAAGAAAAAGCTACATCAGAGATAAATGAGGACCATGACTTTCCTTAACCATGGATGTCTGTGGAAGGGAAATAAAAAAGCTTTTCTTAAAATTTCTATTCTGATCCCCACACTTAGATATATCTGGAAGTAAATTGCATACCACCATGTAACTTAAATATCACTATCTCAAAATTTAGTTAACATAGAGTCTGAGTGACGAGCAGCCAGTTACTGAGCAACTGTGAAGGACAATTCTCTCATTAGGATTCAGATATAAAAAAAAAAAAAAAAATTTTCTTTTATAAAAGATAAATTTCTAAACAATATGATCTCAGAATGAAATATCTCATATTATATGTTTAACAGTATTGCTCTGGGCAAATCTGCTACAAAAGAGCTCCTTAAAGTGTTAAGAAGCAAGGATGTCACTTTGAAGACCAAGGTGTGCCTGACCGAAGCTATGGTATTTTCAATGACCTCATATGAATGTGAAAGCTGGACAATGAATTAGGTGTTGGTGAAGAATATTGAATATGCCAGTGACTGCCAGAAGAATGAATAAATCTATCTTGGAAGAAGTACAGCCAGAAAACTTTTTTGAAGCAAGGGTGCCGAGACTTTCTTTCACGTGCTTTAGATATGTTATCAGGAGGGATCAGTCCCTGGTGAAGGGCATTGATAAAGTAAAGGGTCAGTGAAAAAGAGGAAGACCCTCAAAGACATGGATTGACACAGTGACTACAACAATGAGCTCAAATATGGCAATGATTGTGAGGATGGCACAGGACCGGGTAGCTTCTCACCCTGTTGTACATGGTGTCACTATTAAAAAAAAACAACAACGATTGCCATTGAGTCAATTCTGACTCATAGCGACGATGGCAGCTAACAACAACAACATATTTTTTTCTCAAGTATTGGGATGGGAAACAACCAAGGTAACAGAATCTTAATATATTGCCTAATGGAGACAAAAGTTCCTTTTCGAGTTAAACATCTGACCAGTAAAATTACTCAACAGCCCCATGGGAATTGAGAGTAGATTGCATACCACCGCATAACTTAAATATCACCATGTCAAAATGTTTTTAACATAGGGTCCGAGTGATGAGCAGCCAGTTACCGAGCAACTGTGAATTCTCTTATTACAACTCAGATACAGAGATAGATAAATTTCTAAACAATATGACCCCATGGGAGTGGAATAGCAGAATACTGATGACATCTTATACAGAGTTTAAATCATTTCTGGTTATCTTTTGGGAGAATGTCCCCTCAGTTTTGTATTTAAAGCAATTGACAATTCTCTCTCCCTCTTTTTTTTTGTACATAATTGGTAGACAGGAACACCAGTCTCCACAGGAGATTTCTTTTTCTTTTTTCCTCTTATTTCATTTAATCCCCTCGAGTCTTTTATGAGCAAACTGATAAAGCTGTAGCAATTGTGCAGTTTTGTGCACAATTGCAAACATAGTCATTCTTTGTTATGAAAAGTGGGTTCCTGTAATCTGAGAGCTTTCCTAAAATATCCTTCCTTTCGAGAATAATGTTTTCATTTAGGTTTAAATATTTAAGGAAAAAACTTCAGAAAAAGTCTACTAGAAAGAGTATTCTAATTGAATTATCTGTAATAACTACATCCTGTGATTTTTATGGAAACCCTGGTGGTGTAGTAGTTAAGAGCTATGGCTGCTAAGCAAAAAAAGGTCAGCAGTTCAAATCCACCAGGTGCTCCTCAGAAACCATATGGGGCAGTTAGTTCTACTCTGTCCTGTGGGATCACTGTGAGTTGGAGCTGACTCAATGGCAAGGGGTTTCATTTTGGTTTCAGGTGATTTTTGTGGTGAAATTGCACGTACCTTCCAAATTGCCCCTCTGATTCAAATTGTGCTTAAGAAAAACATTGTAATTAAACTTCTTATTTAAATAATTGAATGCTTTTCTATTTGACTTTTGTTTATACCATATGCCCTTGGGGAGAAAGAACATCAATATACTCTGCATACAGTAAGTCACTTGCAATTTGGAATAAATATCTAGGTAATAAACAAAGGCAATTCTACGAATACAATGGTAATTAACATTGACATCACAGGCATCATATATTTTCTATCTTCATGTAGAAGCAGTACTCAAACCTGCCTGACTATACAAGGGTGGATATAAATTTGGCATGACAGATCTGATTCTTACTCTGTGCAATTGTGGTCCTTCAGGAAATTTTGAAGAGTAAAAATAGCACCTATTTTGCAGATTCTTAAGAAACCATTGTGTAGACTTGTCCTCTAGCAACATGATTTTAGCAAAAACTGTTTGACTCTTAGAAAGCCCTCCTACTGACTGAATGTGGAGTTACATTGGGAGGTGAAGTGATTACAGTGCTGATACATATTCTTGGTAAATAAACACTTGTAATCACTCAGCTTATGGTCTTTTCAGTAGTCAAGGAATAAAACAAAAACATCTACTCTATTTGACTTCAGAATTTGAGATTTACAAAAATCAAAAGTTTAAACCTCTCTGCCTATCTATCTAATCTATTTTCCAAAGAAAATATAAATCCAAAAATAAATATAAAATATTGGGGGGAAAAAAAACACTTGAAAATTGGAGCACCTTAGACTGTTGTAGCTATAGATTGTTATAGCACCTTAGATTGTTAATGCCTATCATTCAAAACTCACAACTGTCATAGGAAAATAGATATTTTGTCACTTTAAGCAGAGTGAGTAAAATTGGAATTCAGGAAAAACTAATAAAATCCTCCCATGCTGATGGCACAGTGGTTAAGAGCTCAACTGCTAACCAGAATAAGCAGTTTGAATCTACCAATCACACGTTGGAAACCATATGGGGAATATACTCTGTCCAATGAGGTAACCATGAGTTGGAATCAACTTGACGGCAACAGGTTTGATTTTTGGATGCAGGAATAAAAAGAAATATTTTATTTAACTGGGATAACAGATTAAAAACCTAGTGTAATGATATAAAAAATGAATAAAGTAATTATTTTTACAAATACCCCAATCTAAATACCATATTACCAAGCCAAACCAAACCCGTTGGCTTTGAGTCAATATGGACCCATAGCTAATCTGTAGAAGAGAAGTAGAACTGCCCCATAGAGTTTCCAAGGAGTGACTGGTGGTTTCGAACTGCTGACTTCTTGGTTAGCAGCCTGAGTTCTTAACCACTGTGACACCAGGGCTACTAAATACCATATGAGACCTATAAAATACCTTTGACTTTAAATAGGTCAGTGTTGAGGACTTCCAGCCAACATGGCACCGTAGCCAGAAACACCTCGCCATCCCTCCACAACAAAGACCCAACAAACTAAATAAAACAGACAAACATCATTCCTGGACCCCAAAGGGTCAAATGAAGAGCTAAAGAACTCAGCCAAGCACCAAATGGCAAAAGAAACTGACAGAGGGCTGAGAATGAGGAGAGATATTTGCCGAGAATCCTTATCAGCTAACGCAGCATGGATCGGCCATCTTGGACTCCTGTCGGAGATTGGCTAACAGGGAGCATGGGAAAGCAGCTTCATGGAGCTCCTAGCAGGAGATAGAGCACCTGGTAACCAGCGATACATGCTTTCCTGCCCCCCATCAATCTCCCCACTACTCTACCTCCGAACTTCCTGACTGGCTGTGGTGGCTTGGACAGCTGAGAAGTGCAGCTTCTGCAGTGAGTACAGGAAAGCAGCTTCACAAAGTTGCCAGCAAGAAGCAGAGGACCTGATAAGGAGTTATATATCTTTCCTAATCCCCACCCTTCTTCCCCTGCCCCTTCAGCCTCCTCTGCTTCTGGCCAGCAGCAGTCTTTTGGCCAGGAGGCAACTGCTTCAGCCCCAGGATGCTTGGGTTCGCCCCATCCACACTGGCCAGTTCCCTGAGCTGGGTTGCTACTTTCAGTCTCTTTTGGTTTCTTCCATGCCTCCTACCACCTCCCCCTCATTTATCTTGAACACTTGGCTCCGTGTGCCATCTTTGCTTCTTCTTGAAGGGCTTTGAAGCCCCACTCAACTGGGGATCCACTCCCGTGGCCTAAGGCACCACACTGGTGGGATCCCTGGGGCTTTTCTTTCTTTTTTTTTTTTTTAAATTTGCTTGTTTGTTTTCTTTCTCTTTTCACACTTGGGAGCCCTTTCTAGCTGGGCTAGACTGCAAAACCTAGGAGACACTCCCCCAATCTGCATAGCTGAGTAGGCAGGATGCCTGGGGGAATTTCTTTTTTCTTTTTCTTTTTCCTTCTACCTTTTTCCCTTTCTGTCTCTCTTCATTTCTCAGTTCTCATCTGTGTATACTTACCTTCTTTTCCTGTCTCCTGAATACTTGGTGCTATGTGACATCTATACCCCCTCTAGCCAGGCTATACTGCGCAAACTGAGAGACTTCCCCCATCTTCACGGAGACACAGGAGGGACACCTGAAGGCTTTTCTTTTCCAAATTTTTGTCTAGTTTTTTTTTTTTTCTTTTTCCCTTTTTCTTTTCTTTTTGCTGCTCTCCATTTCTTGGATTCTCATCTCTCCACTCCAACGGCAAGCTCCCTTTGCACTCTTCTGTTGTTGTTGTGTTTTTTTCCCTTTTTTGGGCTCCTTTTTTTCTCTCCTCTTTTCTGCAGAACTCTCTGTTCATGCCTTTTCTTGCCTTCAGAACTCTCTGTTCGTGCATAGTCTTGCCTGTGGGACTCTGTTTGAGCCCACTCTTGCCTGCGGGACTCTCTGTTTGGGCCTATTCTTGCCTGTGAAACTCTCTGTTCGGGCCTCTTCTTACCTGCGGGACTCTGTGTTCCGGCCTATTCTTGCTTGTGGGACTCTCTGTTCGGGCCTCCTCTTGCCTGCGGGACTGTCTGTTCCAGTCTGTTCGAGCCTGCGGATCTCCTCTATTTTGAGAAATTTCATGCCTACGGGCATCCTCTTTTCAGGCGTATTCGTGCCTGCAGGGCTCCACTATTCGGGCCTGTTCGTGCCTGCAGGGCTCTGTTATTCAGGCCTGTTCATGCCTGCGGGGCTCCGTTATCGGGCCTGTTCATGCCTGCGGAGCTCTGCCATCCGGGCGTATTCATGCCTGTGAAACTCTGTTCGGGCCTACTATTGCCTGTGGGACTCTATTCAGGCCTATTCTTCCCTGAGGAATTCTGTTCGGGCCTATTTTTGTCTGCGGGACTCTCTGTTCCTTCCTGTTCTTGCCTGTGGTACTCTCTGTTTGGACCTATTCTTGCTGCAGGACTCTCTGTTTGGGCCTATTCTTGCCTGCGGGAGTCTCTATTCGGAACTGTTGTTCTCTGCGGGACTATCTGTTCACGCATATTCTTGCCTGTGGGACTCTGTTCAGGCCTGTTCTTGCCTGCGGGACTCTCTGTTTGGGCCTATTCTTACCTGCGGCACTCTCTGCTCTGGCTTGTTGTGCCTCCGGGACTCTGTTCGGGCCTATTTTTGTATGTAGGTCTCTCTCTTCGGGCTTATTCTTGCCTGTGGGACTCTCTGTTCCAGTGTGTTCATGCCTGCAGGGCTCCTCTATTCGGGAATGTTTGTGCCTGTGGGGCTCCGCTATTCAGGCCTGTTTGTGCCAGCATGGCTCCGTTATCAAGCCTATTCATGCCTGTGGGGCTCCTCTATTTGGGCCTGTTGGTGCCTGTGGGGCTCCACTATCCAGGTGTATTCATGCCTGTGGAAATCTGTTCGGGCCTATTCTTGCCGCTGGTACTCTGTTCGGGCCTGTTCTTGCTTGTGGGACTCTGTGTTCGGACCTATTCTTGCTTCGGGACTCTCTGTTTGGGCTTATTCTTCCAAGCAGGACTCTCTGTTCGGGCCTGTTCTTGCCTGTGGGACTCCTTGTTCAGGCGTATTCTTGCCTGCGGGACTCTCTGTTCGGGCCTATTCGTGCCTGTGGGACTCTCTGTTTGGGCTTATTCTTCCCTGCAAGACTCTCTGTTCGGGCCTGTTTTTGTGTGCGGCACTCTCTGTTCGGGCCTATTCTTGCCTGCGGGACTCTCTGTTCGGCTCGTCAGTGCCTGCGGGACTCTCTTTTCGGGACTGTACGTGCGTGAGGGGCTCCGGTACTAGGGCGTGTCCGTGCCTGCGGGTCTCCTCTATTCAGGTCTGTTCATGCCTGCCGGGCTCCCTATTCGGGCCTGTTCATGCCTGTGAGTCTCCGCTATTCGGGCCTTTCATACCTAGGGGCTCCGCTATTTGGGCCTGTTCATGCTTGCGGGGCTCCGCTATTTGGGCCTGTTGGTGATTGCAGCCTCCGCTATTCAGGCACTTTCGTGCCTGCAGGGCTCCACTATTCTGGCCTGTTCATGCTAGCGCGGCTCCTCTATTCAGGCCTGTTCTTGCCTACAGGACCCTGTTCAGGCCTATTATCGCTTGCGGGACTCTGGGTCTATTCTTGCCTGAGGAATTCTGTTTGGGGCAGTTTTTTCTGCGGGACTCTGTTCGTTCCTGTTTTTGCCTTCAGGACTGTTCAGACCTATTCTTGCTGCAGGACTCTCTGTTTGGGCCCATTCTTACCTGTGGGACTCTCTGTTCAGGCCTGTTCTTGCCTGCGGGACTCTGGGCCTATTTTTGCCTGCGGGACTCTCTGTTTGGGCCTATTCTTACCTGCTGCACTCTCTGCTCGGTACTGTTCCTGCCTGCGGGACTCTCTGTTCGGGCTTGTTCGTGCCTGCGGAGCTCCTCTATTCGGGAATGTTCGTGCCTGCGGGGCTCCTCTATTTGGGCCTATTCATGCCTGCGGGGCTCCGGTATTCGGGCCTGCTTGTACCTGTGGGGCTCCGCTATTCGGACCTGTTTGTGTCTATGGGGCTCCACTCTCCAGGCCTGTTCGTGCCTGCAGGGCTCCTCTATTTACTTCGTATCATGCCTGTGGGGCTCCTCTATTCGGACCTTTTCATACCTGCAGGGTTCCTCTATTCGGGCCTGTTCTTGCCTGTGGGACTCTCTGGGCCTATTCTTACATGCAAGATCTATGCAGGCGTATTCGTGTCTGCTAGACACTCTGGGCCTATTCTTGCCTGTGGGGCTCCGGTATTCGGGCCTGCTCGTACCTGTGGGGCTCCGCTATTCGGACCTGTTTGTGTCTATGGGGCTCCACTCTCCGGGCCTGTTCGTGCCTGCAGGGCTCCTCTGTTTACTCCGTATCGTGCCTGTGGGGCTCCTCTATTCGGACCTTTTCATACCTGCAGAGTTCCTCTATTCGGGCCTGTTCTTGCCTGTGGGACTCTCTATTCGGGCGAATTTTTGCTTGTGGGACTCTCTGTTTGGGCCTATTCTTACATGCAAGATCTATGCAGGCGTATTCTTGCCTGCTAGACACTCTGGGCCTATTCTTGCCTGCGGGGCTCTGCTATTCGGGCCTGTTTGTTTCTGCAAGGCTCCTCTATTCGGCCCTGTTCTCTGTGAGACTCCGTTCGGGTCTATTCTTGCCTGCGGGACTCTCTGTTCGGGCCTATTTATGCCTGCAGGACTCTCTACTCATGCCTGTTCATGCCTGCAGGGCTCCTCTATTCGAGCCTCTTCTCGCCTGCGGGACTCTCTGTTCGGGTGTGTTCTTTCCTCCGGTACTCTCTGTTCGTGCCTTTCCTGCCTGCGGAACTCTCTGTTCGGGCACAGCCTTGCTTGCGGGACTCTCTCTAGGAGCCTAGTCTTGCCTTTGGGACTCTGTTCGGACCCACTCTTGCCTGCGGGACTCTCTGGGCCTATTCTTGCCTGTGGGACTCTCTATTCGGGCCTCTTCTTACCTGCGGGACTCTCTTCGGGCCTATTCTTGCTTCAGGGACTCTGTGTTCAGGCCTAACCTTGCCTGCGGGTCTCTCTCTTCGGGCTTATTCTTGCCTACGGGACTCTCTGTTCAGGCCTGTTCGTGCCTGCGGGGCTCCGCTATTTGGGCCTGTGCATGCCTGCGGGGCTATGCTATTCGAGCCTGTTCTTGCCTCTGGGGCTCTGCTAATCGGGCCTCTTTGTGCCTGCAGGGCTCCGCTCTTGGGGCCTATTCGTGCCTGCGGTGCCCCTCTATTTGGGCCTGTTCATTCCTGCAGGGCTCCTCTATTCAGGTCTGTTCTTGCCTGCGGAACTCTACTCGGGCCTGTTCTTGCCTGTGGGACTCTCTGTTCAGGCCTATTCTTGCTTCCGGGACTCCCTGTTCGGGCCTATTCTTACCTGCAGGATCTATGCAGGTGTATTCTTGCCTGCTAGACACTCTGTTTGGGCCTATTCTTGCCTGTGGGGCTCTGCTATTCGGGCCTGTTCGTGCCTACGGGGCTAAACTATTCCGGCCTGTTCATGCCTGTGGAGCTACACTATTAGGGCCTGTTCGTGCCTCCAGGGCTCCACTATTCGGGCCTGTTTGTTTCTGCAAGGCTCCTCTGTTCGGCCCTGTTCTTCTCTGCAGGACTCTGTTCGGGTCTGTTCTTGCCTGTGGGACTCTGGGCCTATTTTTGCCTGCGGGACTCTCTGTTTGGGCCTATTCTTACCTGCGGCAACCTCTGCTCGGGTCTGTTCTTGCCTGCGGGACTCTCTGTTCGGGCTTGTTCGTGCCTGCGGAGCTCCTCTATTCGGGAATGTTTGTGCCTGCGGGGCTCCGGTATTTGGGCCTGCTGTACCTGTAGGGCTCTGCTATTCGGACCTGTTCGTGTCTATGGGGCTCCATTCTCCGGGACTGTTCGTGCCTGCAGGGCTCCTCTGTTTACTCCGTATCGTGCCTGTGGGGCTTCTCTATTAGGGCCTTTTCATACCTGCAGGGTTCCTCTATTCGGGCCTCTTCTTGCCTGCGGGACTCTCTGTTTGGGCAAATTATTGCTTGCGGGACTGTCTGGGCCTATTCTTGCCTGCGGGACTCCCTGTTCAGGCCTATTCTTACCTGCAGGATCTATGCAGGCGTATTCTTGCCTGCTAGACACCGTTTGGGCCTATTCTTGACTGCGGGGCTCTGCTATTCGGGCCTGTTCGTGCCTGATGGCTCCGCTATTCAGGCCTGTTCATGCCTGTGGGGCTCCATTATCAGGCCTGTTCACGCCTGCAGGGCTCTGCTCTCCGGGCGTATTCATGCCTGTGGAACTCTATTCGGGCCTATTCTTGCTGCTGGGACTCGGTTCGTGCAAGTTCTTGCCTGCGGGGCTTCTCTATTCGGACCTGTTCTTGCCTGTGGGACTGTCTGTTTGTGCTTGTTCTTGCGTGGGGAGCTCTCTGTTCATGCCTAGTCTTGCATGCGCGACTCTCTGTTTGGGCCTATTCTTGCTTGCAGGACCCTCTGTTCTGGCTTTTTTGTGCCTGCGGGGCTCCTCTTTTTGGGCGTATTCCTGCCTGTGGGACTCCGCTATTCGGGCCTGTTCCTTCCTGCGGGGTTCCGCTATTCAGCCTGTTCATGCCTGCAGGGCTCCACTAATCGGGCCTGTTCGTGCCAGCCGGGCTCCTCTCTTTGGGCTGTTTTGTGCCTGCTGTGCCCTGCTATTCGGGCCTGTTCTTGCCTGCAGGGCTCCTCTATTCAGGTCTGTTCTTGCCTGCGGAACTCTGTTCAGGCCTATTCTTGCCTGTGGGACTCCGTTCGGGTCTGTTCTTGCCTACGGGACTCTGATCGGGCCTGTTCTCGTCTGCGGTGCTCTATGTTCGGAGCAATTATTGCTGCGGGACTCTTTTCAGGCCTATTCTTCCTGCGGGACTCTCTGGGCTTGTGCTTCTCTGCGGGAATCTCTGTTTGAGCATGTTCTTGCCTGTGGGACTCTCTGTTTGGGCCTGTTCTTGCTTGCGGGACTCTGGGCTTGTTTGTGCCTGCAGGGCTCCTCTATTCGTGAATGTTCGTGCCTGTGGGGCTCCTCTATTCAGGCCTATTCGTGTCTGCTGGGCTCCACTATTCGGGCCAGTTCGTGCCTGCGGGTCTCTGCTATTCGGGCCTGTTCATGCACGTGGGGCTCTGCTATTCAGTCCTATTCATGCCTGTGGGGCTCCACTATTCAGGCATGGTCATGCATGCGGGGTTCTCTGTTCGGGCTTCTTCATGCCTGCAGGGCTCCTGTATTCGGGAATATTCGTGCCTGCGGGGCTCTGCTATTCGGGCCTCTTTGTGCAAGCAGGGCTCCGCAATTCGGGCCTGTACGTGCCTGCAGGTCTCCACTACTCGGGCCTGTTTGTTTCTGCGGGGCTTCGGTATTCGGCCCTGTTCTTCCTGCGGAACTCTGGGTCTGTTCTTTCCTGCGGGACTCTCTGTTCGGGCCTATTCTTGCCTGCCAGACTCTCTATTCAGGCCTATTGTTGCCTCCAGGACTCTTTATTCGGGCCTGTTCGTGTCTGGGGGGCTCCTCAATTCTGGCCTGTTACTGCCAGCGGGACCTTTTCAGGCCGATTACTGCATGCGGGGCTCTCTGTTCGGGTCCGTTCCTGCGTGTGGGACCCTCTATTCAGGCCTGATCTAACCCTAACCCGAACCTCTATCCCTAACCCTATTCTAACCTTAACCCCGTACCCTAACACCTAAACCTAACCCTAACGCTAACCCCAAACCCAACCATAATCCTAACACTAACAGTAAAACTAACATCTAACCCTAACCGTAACACTAACTCTAACCCTAAACCTAACCCTAACCATACATATACCTCTATCCCTACCTCTACCCCTACCACTATTCCTATGGCTAACCTTACACCTAACCCTACCCCTACTGCTACCCCTAACAATACCCCAACCCTAACTCTAAAACCTAAACCTAAGCCTAATCCTTAACAAGAACCCTAAACACTAACCCTAACCCTGACTCTAACCCTAACCCTAAACCCTAACCCTTAAGACTAACCCTACCCCTACACCTACTCCTACCCCTAGCCCTTACCCTAAACCCTAACCCTAACCCCTAACACTAACCCTAACTCTAATCCTAACCCTAAACCCTAACCCTAACATGTAACCCATAACCCTAGCGCAAACCCTAACACTAACACAAACGCTATCCTAGCCCTGAACTAGTCCTAGCCCTAACAATAACCCTAACCCTAACACTAACCCTGACCCTAAACTCAAACACTAGCCCTTAAACCCTAACCAAAACCAAAATGAAACCGTAACCTAACCCTAACCTACTCTAGCCTTTGCCCTAGCTCTAGCCCTAGGCGTAACCTTAACCACTAACCCCAACCCCTAAACCCTAACCCTAACCCTAAATCCTAAACCCTAACTCTATACCTAACACTAACCCAACCATCAACCATAACCCTAACCTTAACCCAAACCCTAAACTTAACACGTAACACTATACCTAACTCTAAAACCTCACCCTAACCGTAACCCCAAACCCTCACCTAAAATGTAACACTAACCCTCTAACCCAACCTTCCAACCGTAACTCTAACCCTCTAACAGTAACCCTAACCGTCTAATGCTAAACTTCTAACACTAATGCTAACAATAACCCTAAACCTAAAACTAACCCTAACACTAACATTAACCCTTAGCCTAACCCTAACATTAACCCTAACACTAACCCTAAACATAACCTTAACACAAACCCTAACACTAACCCTAAACTTAGACCCTAACCCTAATGCAAGCCCTAACCCTAACCAACACCATAACCCTAAACAGTAACCCTAAACCTAACCATAACCCTAACCATAAACCCTAAACCTAACCCAAACCCGAGACCGAAACCTAAACTTAACCCTAACACCTAAGTATAACCCTAATACTAACAGTAAAACCTAACCGTAACCCTAAAACTAAACCTAACCCTAAACTAAAACTAAACCTAACACCTAGCTCTAACCCTAACCTTAAGAGGAAAACCTAACCCTAACACAAACCCTAACCTGAGCCTTAGCCCTAGCCCTAACACTAACCATAACCATAAAGCTAACACTAATCTTAAACCAAACTGAACCCTATCACTAATCATAAGCCTAACCCTAATACCCTAACACTACCCCAACCCTAACCCTAAAACCGTAACACAAACCCTAACCATAAAAATAACCGTAAACCTTAACCCTAAATGTAACCCAAACAATAAACCGTAACCCTAACCCTAAAACACTAACCCGAACCCTAATCCTAACCCTAAACCCCTGACCCTAACCGTAAACCTAACCCTAACCCAAACCCTTACCCTAACGCATAACTCTAACCTGAACCCTAATGCAAACCCTAACACTAACCCAAATGCTAATCTAGCCCTAACGTATCCCTAGCCTTAACAATAAACCTACTTTCTTTCGCTAACCCCAACCCTAACTCTAACCCTAAGCCTAACCCTGACTCTAACTCTCGCACCTAAGTCTAAACCAAAAACTAACAGTAAAACCTAACAGTAGCCCTAGCCCTAAACCGAGCCTTAGCAAAGACCTAACCCTAATCCTAAACCTAAACCTAGTGCTAACCCTAACACTAACACTAACCATGAACCCTAAACCTAACCGGAAAACACTACCCCTGACCCTAACACAAACTCTAACCAAACCCTAAACTAGTCTAGACGTTGCCCTATCTCTAGCCCTAGACCTAAACCTAATCACTAACCCCTAAACCCTAACACTAACCCTAAACCCAAAAAGATAAATCCTAATGCAATCTCTAACACTAACCCTGAACATAAAACCTAACCATAACCATAACCCTGAACCCTACCCCGACGCCAAAAAAAACCCTAACCCTAACTATAACACTAAACCCTAAACCTAAACCCTGTACATAACCCTAAACCCTAAACTTTACCCTAAACCCTAACCCTAACCGTAACCCTAAACACTAACACTAACCCTAACCGTAAATGCTAACCCTAACCATACCCCATCCTAATAACTAACAAAACACTAACCCTATAACTTAAAACCTAACCCTAAGTATAACACTAAACCCTAATCCTAAACCCTCACCCTATCCCTAACACTAACACTGGCCACACCCTAAACATAACCCTAACCCTAAAAACTAACCCCTACACTAAACATTAACACTAACCGTAACCCTAAACCCTAACCCTAACCCTGATACCCTAACCCTAACCTCAACTCTAACCCTAGCCTTAAACCTAACCCTAAACCTAACCGTGACCCTAAATGCAAACCCTAGCCCTTAAACCCTAACCCAAACCAAAAGGAAACTGTAACCTAGCCCTGACCTAGTCTAGCCTTTGTCCTAGCTCTAGCCCTAGCCATAATCCTAACCAATAACCCCTAACTCTTAAACCCTAAATCTTAAACAATAACCCTATCCCTAACACTAACGCAACCATCAACCAACCCTAACCTTAACCCTAACCCTAAACTTAACAAGTAACACTATCACTAACCCTAACCCTAAAACCTGAGCCTAACCATAACCCTAAACCCTCACCCCAAATGTAACCCTAACACTAACCCTCTAACCCTAACCCTCCAACCAGAACCCTAGCCCTCCAACCAAAACTCTAACCCTCCAACGTAACCTTAACCCTCTAACCGTAAACCTAACCCTCTCACACTAAACCTCTAACACTAACCCTAAGCCTAACCCTAACACTAAACCTAACACTAACCATAAGCCTAACCCTAAAACCGTAACACTGACGCAAACCCTAACACTAACCAAAAAAATAACCCTAAACAGTAACCCTAACCTAACCATAACCCTAAACATAAACCCCAAACCTAAACCTAAAATGATAACCCTAACCCGAATTCAAACCCTAACACCTAAATGTAACACTAAAACTAACAGTAAAACCTAACCAGAAACCTAACCCTAAACCGAACCTTAGCCCAAGGCCTAACCCTAAAAGTAACACTAATCCTAACCCTAACCCAAACACCTATCTCTAACCCTAACACTAAACGTAAAACCTAACCCTAGCCATAACCCTAATGCAAACCCTAGAACTAACCCAAACGCTAACCTAGCCCTAACCTATCCCTAGCCTTAAAAATAACCATAACTCTACCCCTAACCTTAACCCAAACCCTAACCCTAAAACTCTAATCCTAACGCAAACCCTAATGCAACCCTAAAATAAACACTAAAGAGTAACTGTAAACCTATTGCTAACCCTAATGCTAACACCCCTTACCCTAAGCCTAACCCTAAACCTAACCCTGACCCCTAACCCCTAAACATAAACCTAATCCCTAACCCCTAAAACCTAACGCTAACCCTGGCCCTAACCATAAGGCTAATCCTAAACACTAACCCATACCTCTAACCCTAAACCTAACCCTGACTGTAAAACCTAACCCTAACGCTAAGAGTATCAGTAGCCTTAGACCTAGCCCTAATCCTAACACTAACTGTAAGACAAACCCTAAGCCTAACTCTAACGCAAACCTAACCCTAACCCTATTCCATAACCCTAACCCTAACCCTAAACCCTAACACCAACCCTAAACCCTCACCCTAAATCTAACCCTTACACTAACCCTCTAACCCTAACCCTCCAACCGTAAACCAAACCTTCTGATGTAAACCTGTAACCCTAACCGTAATGCTAACACTAACCCTAACCCTAACCCTAAAACTTACTCTAACCCTAACCCTAACATAACCCTAACCCTAACCCCTAACCCTTAACACTAACCCAACCATAAAACCCTAATCCTAACTCAAAGCCTAACACTAACCCAAACCCTAACCTAGCCCTAACCTAGTCTAGCCTTTGCCCCAGCTCTAGGCCTACCCGTAACCTTAACCACTAACCCCAACCCCTGAACTCTAACCCTAAATCCTAAACCCTAACCCTATACCTAACAATAACCCAACCATCAACGGTAACCCTAACCTTGACCCTAACCCTAACCCTAAAACCTGACCCTAAATGTAACCCTAAATCCTCAACCAAAATGTAACCCTAGGGGCGGAGCCAAGATGGCGGACTAGGCAGACGCTACCTCGGATCCCTCTTACAACAAAGACACGGAAAAACAAGTGAATCGATCACATACATAACAATCTACGAACCCTGAACAACAAACACAGATTTAGAGACGGAGAACGAACTAATACGGGGAAGCAGCGATAGTTTCCAAAGCCTGGAGCCAGCGTACCAGTCAGGTACGGCACAAGCACAGAGAGCGGCTCCACCCCCCTGAACTAACCCCGGGAGGGGGACCAGCCGGTTCCACGGGCGGCGTGGGACGCAGCCGGTAGGAGAAGTCCCCGGGAGGCAGTGACTGGTCTTGGAGCAGAAAGAAGAGCGTCCGAGCTGGGGAACCGTCCCACAGGGATTTGGACTGGACACAGGTACAGCATAAACACGGAGAGTTGCTCCACCCCCCTGAACTAACCCCGGGAAGGGGACCAGCCGGGTCGCGCGGGCGGCGTGGGACGCAGCCGGTAGGAGAAGTCCCTGGGAGGCAGCGACTGGTATTGCAGCGGGGAGAACAGCGTCCCAGCCGGGACACTCGGTCACGGCACAAGCACGGGGACCTGCTCCACCCATCTGAACTAACCCCGGGAGGAGGCCCAACTGGTTCTCGGGGCGGCACGGCCACGCGGCTGGAGGGATGAGAAGTCCCCGGGAGGCAGCGACTGATTTTGGAGTCGAGAGTGCACCGTCCCAGTAGGGGAGCCTTGACGCTGGGCGTGGGGCTGGAAGCGGAGGATCTGACCATGACTCCAGCGGGCCAGACCGCCCGGGGGCAATCTCCACACAGCCAGCACACATAGGCGACGCGCCCCCCGGGAGTCTCAGATATAATAGTCATTCCAAGTAAGACAAGCAACTCTGGCTCTATTCTGAGGTGCTACTCTCCTATCTCTCTGTTCCCTCCCCCACCCTCCCCAGGCGGCTTCATTAACATCTGAATAGCCTGAGCCAGAGGGAGAACTCTGATAGGAATCTGACTGCATTTTTTTTTTAGCGGATTTTCTGGAAAAAGTAGTTTCCCAGTGATGGCTCGGAGACAACAATCCATATCAAACCACTTAAAGAAGCAGACCATGACAGCTTCTCCAACCCCCCAAACAAAAGAATCAAAATCTTTCCCAAATGAAGATACAATCTTGGAATTATCAGATACAGAATATAAAAAACTAATTTACAGAATGCTTAATGATATCACAAATGAAATTAGGATAACTGCAGAAAAAGCCAAGGAACACACTGATAAAACTCTTGAAGAACTCAAAAAGATTATTCAAGAACATAGTGGAAAAATTAATAAGTTGCAAGAATCCATAGAGAGACAGCATGTAGAAATCCAAAAGATTAACAATAAAATAACAGAATTAGACAACGCACTAGGAAGTCAGAGGAGCAGACTCGAGCAATTAGAATGCAGACTGGGACATCTGGAGGACCAGGGAATCAACACCAAAATAGCTGGGAAAAAAAATCAGATAAAAGAATTAAAAAAAATGAAGAAACCCTAAGAATTATGTGGGACTCTATCAAGAAGGATAACCTGCGGGTGACTGGAGTCCCAGAACAGGGAGGGGGGACAGAAAACACAGAGAAAATAGTTGAAGAACTCCTGACAGAAAACTTCCCTGACATCATGAAAGACGAAAGGATATCTATCCAAGATGCTCATCGAACCCCATTTAAGATTGATCCAAAAAGAAAAACACCAAGACATATTATCATCAAACTCACCAAAACCAAAGATAAAAAGAAAATTTTAAAAGCAGCCAGGGAGAAAAGAAAGGTTTCCTTCAAGGGAGAATCAGTAAGAATATGTTCTGACTACTCAGCAGAAACCATGCAGGCAAGAAGAGAATGGGACGACATATACAGAACACTGAAGGAGAAAAACTGCCAGCCAAGGATCATATATCCAGCAAAACTCTCTCTGAAATATGAAGGCGAAATTAAGATATTTACAGACAAACACAAGTTTAGAGAATTTGCAAAAACCAAACCAAAGCTACAAGAAATACTAAAGGATATTGTTTGGTCAGAGAACCAATAATATCAGATATCAGCACAACACGAGGTCACAAAACAGAACATCCTGATATCAACTCAAATAGGGAAATCACAAAAACAAACAAATTAAGATTAATTAAAAAAAATACACATAACAGGGAATCATGGAAGGCAATAGGTAAAAGATCACAATAATCAAAAAGAGGGACTAAATACAGGAGGCATTGAACTGCCATATGGAGAGTGATACAAGGCGATATAGAACAATACAAGTTAGGTTTTTACTTAGAAAAATAGGGGTAAATAATAAGGTAACCACAAAAAGGTATAACAACTCTATAACTCAAGATAAAAACCAAGAAAAAGTAAGGACTCAACTAACATAAAGTCAAGCACTATGAAAAAGAGGATCTCACAATTTACTAAGAAAAACGCCTCAGCACAAAAAAGTATGTGGAAAAATGAAATTGTCAACAACACACATAAAAAGGCATCAAAATGACAGGACTAAAAACTTATTTATCTATAATTACCCTGAATGTAAATGGACTAAATGCACCAATAAAGAGACACAGAGTCACAAACTGGATAAAGAAACACGATCCATCTATATGCTGCCTACAAGAGACACACCTTAGACTTAGAGACACAAACAAACTAAAACTCAAAGGATGGAAAAAAGTATATCAAGCAAACAATAAGCAAAAAAGAAGAGGAGTAGCAATATTAATTTCTGACAAAATAGACTTTAGACTTAAATCCACCACAAAGGATAAAGAAGGACACTATATAATGATAAAAGGGACAATTGATCAGGAAGACATAACCATATTAAATATTTATGCACCCAATGACAGGGCTGCAAGATACATAAATCAAATTTTAACAGAATTGAAAACCGAGATAGATACCTCCACAATTATAGTAGGAGACTTCAACACACCACTATCGGAGAAGGACAGGACATCCAGTAAGAAGCTCAACAGAGACACGGAAGATCTAATTACAACAATCAACCAACTTGACCTCATTGACTTATACAGAACTCTCCACCCAACTGCTGCAAAATATACTTTTTTTTCTAGCGCACATGGAACATTCTCTAGAATAGACCACATATTAGGTCATAAAACAAACCTTTGCAGAGTCCAAAACATCGAAATATTACAAAGCATCTTCTCAGACCACAAGGCAATAAAACTAGAGATCAATAACAGAAAAACTAGGGAAAAGAAATCAAATACTTGGAAAATGAACACCACCCTTCTGAAAAAAGACTGGGTTATAGAAGACATTAAGGAGGGAATAAGGAAATTCATAGAAAGCAACGAGAATGAAAATACTTCCTATCAAAACCTCTGGGACACAGCAAAAGCAGTGCTCAGAGGCCAATTTATATCCATAAATGCACACATGCAAAAAGAAGAAAGAGCCAAAAGCAGAGAACTGTCCCTACAACTTGAACAAATAGAAAGTGAGCAACAAAAGAATCCATCAGGCACCAGAAGAAAACAAATAATAAAAATTAGAGCTGAACTAAGAGAATTAGAGAACAGAAAAACAATTGAAAGAATTAACACAGCCAAAAGCTGGTTCTTTGAAAAAATTAACAAAATTGATAAACCATTGGCTAGACTGACTAAAGAAATACAGGAAAGGAAACAAATAACCCGAATAAGAAATGAGAAGGACCACATCACAACAGAACCAAATGAAATTAAAAGAATCATTTCAGATTATTATGAAAAATTGTACTCTAACAAATTTGAAAACCTAGAAGAAATGGATGAATTCCTGGACAAACACTACCTACCTAAACTAACACATTCAGAAGTAGAACAACTAAATAGACCCATAACAAAAAAAGAGATTGAAACGGTAATCAAAAAACTCTCAACAAAAAAAAGCCCTGGCCCGGACGGCTTCACTGCAGAGTTCTACCAAACTTTCAGAGAAGAGTTAACACCACTACTACTAAAGGTATTCCAAAGCATAGAAAATGACGGAATACTACCCAACTCATTCTATGAAGCCACCATCTCCCTGATACCAAAACCAGGTAAAGACATTACAAAAAAAGAAAATTACACACCTATATTCCTCATGAACATTGATGCAAAAATCCTCAACAAAATTCTAGCCAATAGAATCCAACAACACATCAAAAAAATAATTCACCCTGATCAAGTGGGATTTATACCAGGTATGCAAGGCTGGTTTAATATCAGAAAAACCATTAATGTAATCCATCACATAAATAAAACAAAAGACAAAAACCACATGATCTTATCAATTGATGCAGAAAAGGCATTTGACAAAGTCCAACACCCATTCATGATAAAAACTCTTACCAAAATAGGAATTGAAGGAAAATTCCTCAACATAATAAAGGGCATCTATGCAAAGCCAACAGCCAATATCACTCTAAATGGAGAGAACCTGAAAGCATTTCCCTTGAGAACGGGAACCAGACAAGGATGCCCTTTATCACAGCTCTTATTCAACATCGTGTTGGAAGTCTTAGCCAGGGCAATTAGGCTAGACAAAGAAATAAAAGGTATCCGGATTGGCAAGGAAGAAGTAAAGTTATCACTATTTGCAGATGACATGATTATATACACAGAAAACCCTAAGGAATCCTCCAGAAAACTACTGAAACTAATAGAAGAGTTTGGCAGAGTCTCAGGTTATAAAATAAACATACAAAAATCACTTGGATTCCTCTACATCAACAAAGAGAACACTGAAGAGGAAATAACCAAATCAATACCATTCACAGTAGCCCCCAAGAAGATAAGATACTTAGGAATAAATCTTACCAAGGATGTAAAAGACCTATACAAAGAAAACTACAAAGCTCTACTACAAGAAATTCAAAAGGACATACTTAAGTGGAAAAACATACCCTGCTCATGGATAGGAAGACTTAACATAGTAAAAATGTCTATTCTACCAAAAGCCATCTATACATATAACGCACTTCCGATCCAAATTCCAATGTCATATTTTAAGGGGATAGAGAAACAAATCACCAATTTCATATGGAAGGGAAAGAAGCCCCGGATAAGCAAAGCATTACTGAAAAAGAAGAAGAAAGTGGGAGGCCTCACCTTACCTGACTTCAGAACCTATTATACAGCCACAGTACTCAAAACAGCCTGGTATTGGTACAACAACAGACACATAGACCAATGGAACAGAATTGAGAACCCAGACATAGATCCATCCACGTATGAGCAGCTGATATTTGACAAAGGACCAGTGTCAATTAACTGGGGAAAAGATAGCCTTTTTAACAAATGGTGCTGGCATAACTGGATATCCCTTTGCAAAAAAATGAAACAGGACCCATACCTCACACCATGCACAAAAACTAACTCCAAGTGGATCAAAGACCTAAACATAAAGACTGAAACGATAAAGATCATGGAAGAAAAAATTGGGACAACCCTAGGAGCCCTAATACAAGGTATCAACAGAATACAAAACATTACCAAAAATGCTGAAGAGAAACCCGATAACTGGGAGCTCCTAAAAATCAAACACCTATGCTCATCTAAAGACTTCTCCAAAAGAGTAAAAAGACCACCTACAGACTGGGAAAGAATTTTCAGCTATGACATCTCCGACCAGCGCCTGATCTCTAAAATCTACATGATTCTGTCAAAACTCAACCACAAAAAGACAAACAACCCAATCAAGAAGTGGGCAAAGGATATGAACACACATTTCACTAAAGAAGATATTCAGGCAGCCAACAGACACATGAGAAAATGCTCTCGATCATTAGCCATTAGAGAAATGCAAATTAAAACTACGATGAGATTCCATCTCACACCAGCAAGGCTGGCATTAATCCAAAAAACACAAAATAATAAATGTTGGAGAGGCTGCAGAGAGATTGGAACTCTCATACCCTGCTGGTGGGAATGTAAAATGGTACAACCACTTTGGAAATCTATCTGGCGTTATCTTAAACAGTTAGAAATAGAACTACCATACAACCCAGAAATCCCACTCCTGGGAATATACCCTAGAGATACAAGAGCCTTCATACAAACAGATACATGCACACCCATGTTTATTGCAGCTCTGTTTACAATAGCAAAAAGTTGGAAGCAACCAAGGTGTCCATCAACGGATGAATGGGTAAATAAATTGTGGTATATTCACACAATGGAATACTACGCATCGATAAAGAACAGTGACGAATCTCTGAAACATTTCATAACATGGAGGAACCTGGAAGGCATTATGCTGAGCGGAATCAGTCAGAGGCAAAAGGACAAATATTGTATAAGACCACTATTATAAGATCTTGAGAAATAGTAAACCTGAGAAGAACACATACTTTTGTGGTTACGAGGGGGGGAGGGAGGGAGGGTGGGAGAGGATTTTTTATTGATTAATCAGTAGATAAGAACTGCTTTAGGTGAAGGGAAAGACAACACTCAATACATGGAAGGTCAGCTCAATTGAACTGGACCAAAAGCAAAGAAGTTTCCTGGATAAAATGAATGCTTCAAAGGTCAGCGGAGCTAGTGCGGGGTCTGGGGAACATGGTTTGTGGGGACTTCTAAGTCAATTGGCAAAATAATTCTATTATGAAATCATTCTGCATCCCACTTTGAAATGTGGTGTCTGGGGTCTTAAATGCTAACAAGCGGCCATCTAAGATGCAGCAATTGGTCTCAACCCACCTGGAGCAAAGGAAAATGAAGAACACCAAGGCCACACGACAACTAAGAGCCCAAGAGACAGAAAGGGCCACATGAACCAGAGACCTACATCATCCTGAGACCAGAAGAACTAGTTGGTGCCCAGCCACAATCGATGACTGCCCTGACAGGGAGCACAGCAGACGACCCCTGAGGGAGCAGGAGATCAGTGGGATACAGACCCCAAATTCTCATAAAAAGACCAAACTTAATGGTCTGACTGAGACTGGAGGAATCCCGGCAGCCATGCTCCCCAGACCTTCAGTTGACACAGGACAGGAACCATCCCCGAAGACAACTCATCAGAAATGAAAGGGACTGGTCAGCGGGTGGGAGAGAGACGCTGATGAAGAGTGAGCTAATTATATCAGGTGGACACTTGAGATTGTGTTGGCAACTCTTGTCTGGAGGGGGGATGGGAGGATAGAGAGAGAGGGAAGCCAGCAAAATTGTCAAGAAAGGAGAGACTGAAAGGGCTGACTCAAGAGGGGGAGAGCAAGTGGGAGTAGGGAGTGAGATGTATGTAAACTTATATGTGACAGACTGATTGGATTTGTAAATGTTCACTTGAAGCTTAATAAAAGTTATTTAAAAAAAATGTAACAGTAACACTAACACTCTAAGCCTAACCCTTCAACCGAAACCCTAACCTTCCAACCGTAACCCTAACCCTCTAACCGGAACCCTAACCCTCTAACGCTAAACCTCTAACAGTAACCCTAGCAATAACCCTAAATCTAACCCTAACACTAAACCTAAGCCTAACACAAACACTAACAATAACCATAACCCTAAACCCTAACCCTAACCAAAAGCATAACCCTAAACAGTAACCCTAAACCTAACCATAACACTAACCATAAACCCTAAACTTAACCCTAACACGAACCCGAACTCTAAACCTAACCCAAACAACTAAGTATAACCCTAATACTAACAGTAAAACCTAACTGTAACCCTAACGCTAAACCGAGACTTAGCCCAAGCCTTAACCCAAAAAGTAACACTAACCCTAAACTTAACCCCTAACTCTAACCCTAACCCTAAAATAAAACCTAACCCTAACCCTAACGCACACCCTAACAATAACCCAAACGCTAACCTAGCCCTAACCAATCCCTAGCCTTAACAATAACCCTAACTCTAACCCTAACCTTAACCCAAACCCTAACCCTAAAACACTAACCCTAATTGCAAACCCTAATGCAACCCTAAAATAAACACTCAAGAGTAACCGTAACCCTATTCCTAACCCGAATGCTAACACTTACCCCTTACCCTAAACCCTAATCCCTAAACATAACCCTAATCTGTAACCCCTAAACCCTGACGCTAACCCTGGCACTAACCCTAAGGCTAATCCTAAACACTAACGCTAACTCTAACCCTAAACCTAAACTAGACCGTAAAACCTAAACCTAACAGTATCACTAGCTTTAGACCTAGCCCTAATCCTAACCCTAACTTTAACACAAACCCTAAGCCTAACTCTAATGCAAACCTAACCCTAAATCTGTTCCGTAAAACTAACCCTTACCCTAAACCCTCACTCTAAATCTAACCGTAACACTAACCCTCTAAACCTAACCCTCCAACCATAACCCTAACCCTCTAACGCTAAACCTCTAACCCTAACCCTAATCATAAAACCCTAAAACTAATGCACACCCTAACCATAACAAAAAAAAACCCTAAACAGTAACCCTAAACATAAACCTAACCATAAACCCTAACCAAAAAAGACTAATCCAAACCCTAACCCTAACTCTAGCCTTAGACATAGCCTTAACATTAACCCTAACCCTTTAACTAACCCTAAACCTATACCTAAAACTAACCATAACCATAAAACACTCACCCTAAAACAAATCCTAACATTAACCGAAACCCTAAGCTAGCCATAACTTAGCCCTAGCATTAACGATAATCCTAACCCTAACACTAACCCTAACCCTAAACCCAAACCCTAACCATAAAACTCTAACTGTAACCCTAACACAAACCCTAACACTAACCCAAACCCTAACCTAGCCCTAGCCTTAACGATAAACCTAACACTAACTCTAACCATAAACCAAAACCCAACCCTAAAACACTAACCCTAACCCTAACCCATACCCTAACCTACACCTAACCTAGTCTAAACCTTGCCCTAGCACTAGACCTAGTCCTAAACCTTACCACTAACCCCTACTCCTAACCCCTAAACTCTAACCCTAACCCTAAATCCAAAACACTAACCTTATCCTTAAAACCAACCCAACCATCAACCGTAACCATAAACTTAATCCTAACCCTAAACATAATGCCAACACTAAGCCTATCCCTAAACCCTAACCCGAAAATTACCCCTAACCCTAACCCCTAACTCTAACATTAACCCGAACCCTAAACTTATACCTAACCCTAACAATAAACCTAATAGTAAACCTTACACCTAGCTCTAACCGTAACACTAACCTTGAGAGTAAAACCTAACCCTAACAAAAACACTAACCCGAGACTTAGCCCTATCCCTAACACTAACACTAACCCTAACACTAATCTTAACCCTAACCCTAACCCTAACACTAATCCTAAGCCTAACATTAATACTGACCCTAACACTAAACCTAACCCTAAACCCTAACCCTAAACCAAGTGCTAACCCTAACCCTAAACACTAACTGTAAACTTAAACCCTAACCCTAAGCTTGAAAACCTAGTCCTAACACTAACCCTTACTCTAACACCTAACAAAACCCTATCCTTAAACCCTAAACCCTAAAATTAACCCTAACACTAAACCCTAAACATAAACCCTAACCCTAAACCATAACCCGTCTCAGAAACCTTAAACCTAACCCTAACTCTAAAACTTTAAACCTAACGCAAACCCTAAAACTAACCAAAACACAATACCCTGAACAGAAACCCTAACCCTCACCGTAAACCTAACCCTCAACCTAAACCTAATGCAAACGCTAACACTAACCCAAACGCTAATCTAGCCCTATCCTATCCCTAGACTTAACAATAACCCTAAGTGTAACCCTAACCCTAACTATAACACTAACCCTAACCCTAAAACCGTAACCCTGACCCTAACCCAAACCCTAACCTACTCTAGCCCTTGCCTTAGCTCTAGCCCTAGATGTTAACGTAATCACTAACCCCTACACCCTAAACTCTAACACTGACCTTAAACCCAAAACGATAAACCCTAACGCTATCTCTAACAGTAACCCTAAACATAAAACCCAACCCTAGCGCTAACCCTGACACTCACCCTAACTTTGAAACTAAAACCTAAACCCTAACCCTAATCGTAAACCCTCACCCTAATCGTAAACTCTCACCCTAAAACTAACTCTAATACTAAGCCTCGAACCCTAACCCTCCAACCGTTACCCTCACCCACTAACGCTAAACATCTAAATCTAACCCTAACCCTAGGACTAACCCTAACACTAACCCTAACCCTAACACTAAAATCTTAAACATAAGGCAAACACTAAACGTAACAAAAAACAAAACCCTAAACAGTAAACCTAACCATCACCATAAACCTAACCATAAACCCTAACCCTAACCCTAAACCCTAACCCTACCCCAACCATAACCCTAAACCTAACATCTAACTCTAATGCAAACCCTAACCCTAAACCTATACCTAACACTAACCATAAACCTAATAGTAAACCTAATACCTAGCTCTAACCCTACCCTAACCTTGAGAGTAAAACCTAACCGTAACAAAACTACTAACCCAAGTCTAAGCCCTAGCCCTAACACTAACCATAACCCTAACACTATTCTTAAAACTAACACTAACCTTAACACTAATCCTAAGCCTAACCCTAATACTGACCCTAACACTAAACCTAACCCTAAACCCTAACCCTACACCATATGCTAACCCTGCCCTGAACTTATCTATAACGCTAAACCCTAAACCTAACTGTAACCCTAAACCCTAACCCTAAGCCTGAAAACCTAACCCTAAACTTTATCCTAATGCCTAACAAAACCCTATCCCTAAACCCTAAACGCTAACCCTAAGCCTACAAACCTAACCCTAACCCTTGTCCTAATGCCTAACAAAACCCTATCCATAAACCCTAAACCCTAACCCTAACACTAAACCGTAAACCTAAACACTAACCCGTACTAGAAATCTTAAAGTTAACTGTAACCCTAAAACCTAACGCTAACCCTGAAACCCTAACCTTAACCATAAAACCTAACCCTAACCCTAGCCCTAACTCTAGCCTTAGACATAGCTTTAACCTTAACCCTAACCCTAAAACTAACCCTAACTGTATACCTAACCCTAACCATAATGCAAACCTTAACATTAACCCAAGCCCTAACACTAACCCAAACCCTAACCTACCCATAACGTAGCCCTAGCCTTAAGGATAACCCTAACACTAACCCTAACCCTAAACCCAAACACTAACCCTTCAACTAACCCTTATCCCATACCTAACCCTAACCATATCCATACAACCCTAACCCTAACACAAACCTTAACACTAACACTAACCCAAACCCTAACCTAGCCATAACGTAGCCCTACCCTTAATAATAACCCTAAACCTAACACTAATCCTAACCCTAAACACAAACCCTAATCCTAAAACACTAACTGTAACCGTAACACAAACCCTAACACTAACCCAAACCCTAACCTAGCCCTAGCCTTAATGATAACCCTAACCCTAACCCCAACACTAACACTAACCCTAAACCAAAACCCAACTCTAAAACACTAACCCTAACCCACACCCTAACCTAGACCTAATCTAGTCTAGATCATGCCCTAGCACTAGACCTAGTCCTAAACCTTACCACTAACCCCTACTCCTAACCCCTAAACTCTAACTCTAAATACAAAACACTAACCTTATCCTTAAAACCAACCCAACCATCAACCGTAACCATAAACTTAATCCTAACCCTAAACATAATGCCAACACTAAGCCTATCCCTAAACCCTAACCCAAAAACTACCCCTAACGCTAACCCCTAACTCTAACACTAACCCGAACCCTAAACTTATACCTAACCCTAACAATAAACCTAATAGCAAACCTAACACCTAGCTCTAACCCTAACACTAACCTTGAGAGTAAAACCTAACCCTAACAAAAACACTAACCCGAGCTTTAGCCCTATCCCTAACACTAACCCTAACCCTAATCTTAAACCTAACCCTAACACTAATCCTAAGTCTAACATTAATACTGACCCTAACACTAAACCTAACCCTAAACCCTAACCCTAAACCAATTGCTAACCCTAACCCTAAACTTAACCATAACCCTAAACACTAACCGTGACCCTAAACCCTAACCCTAAGCCTGAAAACCTAGCCCTAACCCTAACCCTTATCCTAACGCCTAACAAAACCCTATCTCTAAACCCTAAACCCTAAAATTAACCCTAAACCAAAACCCTAACCCTAAACCCTAAACCTAACCCTAAACACTAACCCGTACCAGAAACCTTAAACCTAACCCTAACTCTAAAACATTAAACCTAACGCAAACCCTAAACCTAACTAAAAAACAATACCCTAAACAGAAACCCTAACCTTCACCATAAATCTAACCCTCAACCTAACCCTAATGCAAATGCTAACACTAACCCAAACGCAAACCTACCCGTCCTATCCCTAGCCTTACAATAACCCTAACTGTAACCCTAACTCTAACACTGACCCTAACCCAAACTCTAGCAAACCCTAACCTAGTCTAGCCCTTGCCTTAGCTCTAGCCCTAGACCTTGACCTAATCACTAACCCCTACACCCTAAACTCTAACACTAACCCTAAACCCAAAACGTTAAACCCTAAGGCTATCTCTAACAGTAACCCTAAATGTAAAACCCAACCCTAGCGCTAACCCTGACACTCACCCTAACTTTGACACTAAAACCTAACCCCTAAACCCTAACCCTAATACTAAACCTAGACCCTAAAACTAACTCTAATACTAAACCTCTAACCCTAAGCCTCCAACCGTTACCCTCATCCACTAACGCTAAACATCTAAATCTAACCCTAACCCTAAGACTAACCCTAACACCAACTCTAACCCTAAAACTAAAAACTTAAACCTAACACAAAGGTTAAAGGTAACAAAAAACAAAACCCTAAACAGTAACCCTAACCATCACCATAAACCCTAACCCTAAAACACTAACCCAAACCCTAACCCGAACCCCTAAACCTAACACCTAACTCTCACGCTAACCCTAATCCTAAACCTATACCTAACCCTAACCATAAACCTAACAGAAAACCTAACACTTAGCTCTAACCCTACCCTAACCTTGAGAGTAAAATCTAACCCTAACAAAAATGCTAACACAAGCCTTAGCCCTAGCCCTAACACTAACACGAACCATAACCCTAACACTAACCCTAACACTAATCTTAAACCTAACACTAACTCTAACACTAATCCTAAGCCTAACCCTAATACTGACTCTAACACTAAACTTAACCCTAAACCAAATGCTAACCCTACCCTAAACTTATCCATAACCCTAAACCCTAAACCTAACTGTAACCCTAAACCCTAACCCTAAGCCTGAAAACCTAACCCTAACCCTAACACTTATCCTAATGCCTAACAAAACCCTATCCATAAACCCTAAACCCTAACCCTAACACTAAACCCTAAACCTAAACACTAACATGTACCAGAAATCTTAAAGTTAACTGTAACCCTAAAACCTAACGCTAACTCTGAAACCCTAAACTTAACCATAAAACATAACCAAAACCCTAACCCTAACTCTAGCCTTAGACATAGCCTTAAGCTTAACCCTAACCCTATACCTAACCCTAAGCATTACCATAACCATAACCGTAAAACCCTAAACCTAACAATAACCCAAACCCTAAAACTAACCCAAACACTAACCTACCCATAACGTAGCCCTAGCCTTAACGATAACCCTAACACTAACCCTAACCCTAAACCCAAACACTAGCCCTTCAACTAACCCTTATCCCATACCTAACCCTAACCATATCCATACAACCCTAACCCTAACGAAACCCTAACACTAACACTAACCCAAACCCTAACCTAGCCATAACATAGCCCTACCCTTAACAATAACCCTACACCTAACACGAACCCTAACGCTAAACCCAAACCCTAACCCTAAAACTCTAACCCTAACACAAACTCTAAAAACAACCCAAACCCTAACCTAGCCCTAGCCTTAACGATAACTCTAACCCCAACACTAACTCTAACCCTAAACCAAAAGCCAACCCTAAAACACTAACCCTAACCGAGACCTAACCAAGTCTAGATCTTCCCCTAGCACTAGACCTAGTCCTAAACCTTACCATTAAACCCTACTCCTAACCCCAAACCCTAACCCTAACCCTAAATCCAAAATACTAACCTTGTCCTTAAAACCAACCAAACCATCAGCCATAACCTTAAACTTAATCATAACCCTAAACATAAGGCCAACACTAAGCCTATCCCTGAACCCTAACCCTAACCCTAACCCCAACTCCTCACCCAAAATCTAACCCTAACACTAATACTCTAAGCCTAAGGCTCCAGCCGTAACCCTAAAACTCTAACTCTTAACCTCTAACCCTAACCCTAAACCTAGCCCTAACTGTAATTCTAAGCCTACCCTAATACTAACCCTAACACTACCCAAACCCTAACCCTAAAACCCTAACCCTAATGCAAACCCTAACCCTAAACAGAAACATATCCCTAAACAGTAACCCTAACCATAACCCTAACCATAAACCCTAACCCTAAACACTAACCCTAACCCTAAACCTTAAACCCTAAGCCTAATGCAAACCCTAACACTAACCCAAACGCTAACCTAGCCCTAACCTATCCCTAGCCTTAACAATGACCCTAACTCTAACCCTAACCCTAACTCTAACCCTAACCCTAAAATCCTAATGCTGACCCTAACCCAAACCCTAACCAAACCCTAACCTAGCCTAGACCTTGCCTTGGCTCCAGCCCTAGACCTTAACCTAATCACTAACCACTAAACCCTAAACTCTAACACTGACACTAAACCCAAAACGATAAACCCTAACGCTATCTCTACCACTAGCCCTAAACATAAAACATAACCCAAGTGCTAAGCCTGACTCTTACCCTAACTTTGACACTAAAACCTAACCCCTAAACCCTAACCCTAATAGTAAACCCTCACCCTAAAAAAACTCTAATACTAAACCTCTAACCCTAACCCTCCAACCGTTACCCTCACCCACTAAATCTAAACATCTAAATCTAACCCTAACCCTAAGACTAACCCTAACACTAACCCTAACACTAAAACCTTAAACCTAAAGCAAACCCTAACCGTAACCAAAAAACAAAACCATAAACAGTAACCCTAACCATCACCATAAACCTGACCATAAACCCTAACCCTAAAACACTAACCTGAACCCTAACCCTAACCCTAAACCCTAAACCTACCCCTAAACATAACCCTAAACCTAACACCTAACTCTAACGCTAACCCTAACTCTAAACCTATACCTAACCCTAACCATAAACCTAATAGTAAACCTAACACCTTGCTCTAACCCTACCCTAACCTTGAAAGTAAAACCTAACCGTAACAAAAATGCTAACCCAAGTCTTAGCCCTAGCCCTAACACTAACACTAACACTAACCCTAACACTAATCTTAAACCTAACACTAACCCTAACACTAATCCTAAGCCTAACATTAATACTGACCATAACACTAAACCTAACCCTAAACCAAATGCTAACCCTACCCTAAACTTAACCATAACCCTAAACCCTAAACCTAACCATAACCCTAAACCCTAACCCTAAGCCTGAAAACCTAACCCTAATACTTATCCTACTGCCTAACAAAACCCTATCCCTAAACCCTAACCCTAAGCCTAAACCCTAACCCTAACCCTAAGCACTAACCCGTACCAGAAACCTTAAACTTAACCGCAACCCTAAAACCTAACCATAACCCTGAAACCCTAACCTAAGCCCTAACGCTAACCTTAGACATAGCCTTAACCTTAACCCTAACCCTAAAACTAACCCTAAACGTATAGCTAACCCTAACCACAACCATAACTTAAAACCCTAACCATAATGCAAATGTTAAGACTAACCCAAACCCTAACACTAACCCAAACCCTAACCTAGCCATACCGTAGCCCTAGCCTTAACGATAACCCTAACACTAACCGTATCCCTAAACCCTAACCCTAACCCCAAACCCTAAACCCTAACCCTAAAAAATACACGTACTGGAAACCTTAAACCTAACTGTAACTCTAAAACCTAACCCTAAACCTGAAACACTAAACTTAACCATAAAGCCGAACCTCGAAACCTAACCCTAAATGTAGACTTAGACATAGCCTTAACCCTAACCCTAACCCTAAAACTAACCCTAGCCCAATACCTAGCCCTAACCCTAACCATAAACGTAAAACCCTAACTATAATGCAAACCCTAACACTAACCGAAAACCTAACACTGAACCAAAACCTAACCTGGCCATAACGTAGCCTTAGCATTAACGATAACCTTAACCCTAACCGTAAACCAAAACAGTAACCCTACAACTAAAGCTAACCCTATACCTAACACTAACCGTAACCCTAAAACCCTAACCCGAACGCAAACCCTAACACTAACCCAAACTCTAACACTAACCCAAACCCAAACCTAGCCATAATGTAGCCCTAGCCTTAATGATAACCCTAACACTAACACTAACACTTACCCTAAACCCAAATCCTAACCCTAAAACTATAACCCTAACACAAACCCTAACACTAACCCAAACCCTAACCTAGCCCTAACCTAGCCCTACCCTTAACGATAACCCTAACCCTATAACTAACTCTAACCCTAAAAGAAAACCCAACACTAAAACACTAACCCTAACCCATACCCTAACCTAGACCTAACCTAGTATGGACCTTGCCCTAGCACTAGCCCTAGTCCTAAACCTTACCACTAACCCCTACGCCTAACTCTTTAAACCTAACCCTAACCCTAAATCCAAAACACTAACCTTACCCTTAAAACCAACCCAAACATCAACCTTAAACCTAAACTTAATCCTAACCCTAAGCATAAAGCCAAAACTAAGCTTATCCCTAAACCCTAGCCCTAAGCAAACCCAAACCCTAACCATAAACATATCCCTAAACAGTAACCCTAACACTGCCCCTAACCCTAACCCTAAAACCCTAACCCTAAGGCAAACACTAACCTTAACCATAAACATATTACTAAACAGTAACCCTAACCATAACCCTAACAATAAACTCTAACCCTAAAACACTAACCCAAACACTAACCCTAACCCTAATGCAAACCATAACAGTAACCCAAGCACTAACCTACCACTAACCTATGCCTAGCCTTAACAATAACCCTAACTCTAACCCTAACCCTAACTCTAACACTAACACTAACCCTAAAACCTAACCCTCACCAAACCCTAGCCTAGTCTAGGCCTTGCCTTAGCTCTAGCCCTAGACCTTACCTAATCACTAGCCCCTAACAACTAAACTCTAACACTAACCCTAAACCCAAAACCATAAACCCTAACACTATCTCTAACACTACCCTAAATGTAAAACCTAACCCTAGCACTAACTCTGACCCTCAACGTAACTTTGACACTAAAATCTAACCCCTAAACCTTAACCCTACCCTAAACCTAACTCTGATACTAACCCTCTAGCCCTAACCCTCCAGCCATAACCCTAACCCTCTACAGCTCAACATCTAACTCTAACCCTAACCCTAACACTAATCCAAGCCTAACCCTAAAGCTAACCCTAAAACCTAATACCTAACGCAAACCCTAACTCTAACCAAAAAACAAAACTGTAAACAGTAACCCTAACCCTCACCATAAACCTAACCAGAAACCCTAACCCTAAAACACTATCCCGAACCTTAACCCTAACCCTAAAACTTAAACCCGAACGCTAAACCTACCCCAAACCTAACCCTAAACCAAACACCTAACTCTAACCCCAACCCTAACCCTGAACCTATACCTAACCCTAACCGTAAACCTAATAGTAAACCTAACACCTAGCTCTAACCCTAACCCTAACCTTGAGAGGAAAACCTAACCCTAACAAAAACGCTAACCCGAGCCTTAGCCCTAGCCCTAACACTAACCCTAACCCTAACACTAATCTTAAACCTAACCCTAAACCTAACACTAATACTAAGCCTAACCCTAATACTGACCCTAACACTAAACCTAACCCTAAACCCTAACACTATCCATAACCCTGAAACTTAACCCTAAGCCTGAAAACCTAACCCTAACACTTATCCTAATGCCTAACAAAACCCATCCCTAAACCCTAGCCCTAACACTAAACCCTAAACCTAAACCCTAAGCCTAAACCCTACCCTAACCCTAAACACTAACCCATACCAGAAACCTTAAACCTAACCGTAACCGTAAAACCTAACCCTAACCCTGAAACCCTAACCTTAACTGTAAAACCTAATCCTAACTCTAACCCTTACTGTAGCCATAGACATAGCCTTAACCTTAAGCCTAACCCTAAAACTAACCCTAACCCTATACCTAAACCTAACCATAACTGTAAAAGCCTAACTATAATGCAAAACATAACACTAACTGAAAACCTAACACTAAACCAAACCCTAAGCTAGCCATAACATAGCCAGAGCATTAACGATAACCTTAACCCTAACACTAACCCTAACCCTAAAACCAAACTGTAACCCTAAAACTAACGCTAACCCTATACCTAACACTAAAAAAAACATAACCGTAAAACCCTAAACCGAATGCAAACCCTAACACTAACCCAAACTCTAATAGTAACCCAAACCCTAACCTACCCATAACATAGCCCTAGCCTTAATGATAACCTTAACCCTAACACTAACACCCTAAAACCAAACCATAACCCTAAAACACTAACTCTAACCCTAAAACTAACCCAAACCCTAACCCAGCCCTAGCCTAAACAATAACCATAAGCCTTTTTAACACTAACTCTAACCCTAAGACAAAACCCAACTCTAAAATACTAACCATAACCAAATCCTAACCTAGCCCTAACCTAGTCTAGACCTTGCACTAACACTAACCCTACTCCTAACCCTAACCACTAACCCCTACTCCTAACCCCAAAACCCTAACCCTAAACCTTAAATCCAAAACACTAACCCTTTCCTTAAAACCAACCCAACCATCAACCGTAACCTTAAAATTAATCCTAACCGTAAACATAATGCCAACACTAACCCTATCCCTAAAACCTAACCCTAACCCTAACCTAAACCCTCACCCTAAATCTAACCCTAACACTATTCCTCTGACCTTAACCCTCCAACTGTAACCCTAAGACTCTAACGCTAAACCTCTAACCCTAACCGTAAAGATAAACCTAACAGTAACCCTATAAAAAAAAAAACCCTATGCCTAACCCTAATACTAACCCTAACACTACCCCAAACTGTAACCCTAAAACCCTAACCCTAACCATAAATGTATCTGTAAACAGAAACCCTAACCATAAACACTAACCCTAACCCTAAAACACTAACCCGAACCCTAACCCTAGCGCTCACCCACTAAAGCAAACATCTAAGTCTAACCCTAACACTAATAGTAAAACTAACACTTAGCTCTAACCCTACCCTAACCTTGAGAGTAAAACCTAACCCTAACAAAAATGCTAACCCGAGTCTTAGCCCTAGCCCTAACACTAACACGAACACCAACACTAACCTTAACACTAACCCTAAACCTAACCCAAACCCTAATCTTAAACCTAACCCTAACACTAATCCTAAGCCTAACCCTTATACTGACCCTAACACTAAACCTAACCCTAAACCCTAACCCTAAAGCAAATGCTAACCCTACCCTAAATTTAACCATAACACTAAACCCTAACCCTAACACTAAACCCTAAACCTAAAACCTAAACTTAACCCTAAACACTAACCCGTACCAGAAACCTTAAACCTAACCGTAACCCTAAAACCTAACCCTAACCCTGAGACCCTAAGCTTAACTGTAAAACCTAACCCTAGCCCTAACTCTAGCCTTAGATATAGCCTTAACCTTAACCCTAACCCTAAAACTAACCCCGCCGTATACCTAACCCTAACCATAACCATAACGTTAAAACCCGAAAAATAATGCAAACCCTAACACTAACCCAAACTGTAACATAACCATAACACAGCCCTAGCCTTAACAGTAACGCTAATCCTAACACTAACCCCAACCGTAAACCCAAACCCTACCCCTACAACTAATGCTAACCCTATACCTAACACTAACTGTAACCGTAAAACCCTAACCCTATGGCAACCCCTAACACTAACCCAAACCCTAACCTAGCCATAACGTAGCCCTAGTCTTAACGATAACCCTAACATTAACACTAACCCTATCCCGAAAACCTAAACCTAAAATCTAACCTTAAAAAATACCTGTACCGGAAACCTTAAAACTAACTGTAACCCTAAAACCTAACTCTAACCCTGAAACCCTAAACCTAACCAAAACACAAACCCTAACTCTAGCCTTAGACATAACCTTAACTTTAACCCTAACCCTATACCTAACCCTAACCCTAACCGTAAAACCCTAACCCTAATGCAAACACTAACACTAACCCAAACCTGAACACTAACCCAAATCCTAACCTACCTATAACGTAGCCCTAGCCTTAACGATAACCCTAACACTAACCCTAACCCTAAACCCAAACTCTAACCCATCAACTAACCCTAACCCCATACCTAACCCTAACCATAACCGTAAAACCCTAACCCTAATGCAAACCCTAACAATAACCCAAACACTAACCCAAACCCTAACTTAGCCATAACGTAGACCTACCCTTAACAATAAACCTTTTTATTAACACTAACCTTAACCATAAACCCAAACCCTAACCCTAAAACTCTAACTCTAACCCTAACACAAACCCTAACACTAACCCAAACCCTAACCTAGCCCTAGCCTTAACGATAACCCTAACCCTAACACTGACTCTAACCCTAAACCAAAACCCAACCCTAAAACACTAAAACTAACCCATACCCTAACCTAGACCTAACCTAGTCTAGACCATGCCCTAGCACCAGCCCCAGTCCTAACCCTGAACACTAACCCCTACTCCTAAATCCTAAACCCTAACCCTAACCCTAAATCCAAAACACTAATCTAATGCATAAAACCAACCCAACAATCAACCATAACCTTAAACTTAATCTTAACCCTAAACATAACACCAGCACTAAGCCTATCCCTAAACCCTCACCCTAAATCTAATGCTAACACTAATCTTCTAACCCTAACCCTCCATCCATAACCCTAAGACTCTAATGCTAAACCTCTAAACCTAACCCTAACTGTAACTCTAAGCCTAACACTAATACTAACCCTAACACTACCCCAAAACCTAAACCTAAAACCTTAACCCTAACCATAAAAAAAACATAAACTATCCCTAAACAGTAATCCTAACCATAACCCTAACAATAAACCCTAACCCAAACCCTAAAACACTAACCTGAACACTAACCCTAACCCTAAACCTTAACCCAATGCAAACCCTAACACTAACCCAAACGCTAACCTGGCGCTAACCTATCCCTAGCCTTAACAATAACCCTAACTCCAACCCTAACCCTAACTCTAACCCTAACCCTAAAACCCTAACGCTGAACCTAACCCAAACCCTAACCAAACCCTAACCTAGTCTAGACCTTGCCTTAGCTCTAGCCCTAGATCTTAACCTAATCTCTAACCCCTAAACCCTAAACTCTAATACTAATCCTAAACCCAAAACGATAAACCGTAACGCTATCTCCAACACCAACCATAAATGTAAAACCCAACCCAAGCGATAACCCTGACCCTCACAATAACTTTGACACTAAAACCTAACCACTAAAACCAACCCTAGCCATAAACCCTAACCCTAAACCTAACTCTAATACTAACCCTCTATCCCTAACCCTCCAACCCTAAGGCTAAACCTATAACTCTAAACCCTAAGCCTAACTCTAACACTAACCCTAAACCTAACCCTAACGTTAACCCAACCCTAACCCTAAACCCTAACCATAACACTAAACCCTAAACTCTAAACCAAAACCCTAACCCCTAACCCCAAATGCCAAACCCCAAACCTAACCCTAACACTAAACCCTAAACCTAATCCCTAAACCATAACTCCTAACCATAACACCTAAGGGTAACCACGAACCCTAATCCTAATTTTAACCCAATTCTAACACTAATGCTAAAAATTAAACACAAACCCTAAAACATAACATTAACCGAACCCCAAAACCTACTCCTAATCTTAAAGCCTAACACTAACCCTACCACTACCACTTAAACTTAAACCCTAACCCCTAGCCCTCACCGATAGCCCTAACCTGAATCCTTAACATTAACACCCTAAATCCCACCACCCTAATAAGTAAAACCTAAACCCTAACCCTAACACAACTCCAACCCTAACTCTAACCTTCTAACTCTCTGACCCTAACACTAATCTTAAAACCAACCCCAGCCAAAAACCCAACCCCAACTCACACTCTAAACCCAAACCCTAACTCCTAACCCTAACCACAACCCCTAAACCCAATGGTAACCCCTAACCACAAGCCATATCCCTAACCCCTAGACCTAACCATAACCCTAACCAGCTAACCTCTACCCTAAATATAACAAATCTAATTCTAAGGACCCTAGCACTAACAACCCTAAACCTAACCTGAAGCCTAAACCCTAACCCTAAAACCTAACTCCATCACTAACTGTAACCCTACTCCTAATCCCTAACACTAACCCCTAACTCCAAACCCTAACCCCTAAACCCAACCCCAAACAACAAACGCCAAACCCAACCCTAAACCCTAACTCCTAACCTGAACCCCTAACCCTAACCCTAATGCTAACGTTAACCCAACACTAACCCTAACACAAAACCCTAATCCCGAACCGTAAACCCTAAACATAAACCTAACCCCAACCATAAAATCAACACCCACATTTAACCCCTAACCTTAACTCTAACCAATACCCCTTAAGCCCTAACCACTAGTCCTAACTGATAGGTCTAACCTTAATCCCTAACACTAACACCCAAACATCTTACCACCCTAATACCTAAACCTTAATCCTAAACCAAACCTAACCCTAACTCTAAACCTCTAACCCTCTAATCCTAACCATAAAACATGCCCCAACACCAACCTCTAACCTAACCCGAAACCCAACCCAAACCACAACCCCAACCATAAAACCTAACCCTAACTCCTAAACGTAACCTCAACCCCAACCCCAACAATAACCCATAACCCGAATCACTATCCCTAACCCCTAAACCCAAACCATGACCCTAACCCTCTAACCCTAACCCCAATCCTTAATCCTAAACTCTAATCCCTAAAACCTAAAACTAACCACTTACCCCTAACCCTAACCCCTAACTCTAAAACCTAACCCTAATGCTAAACAATAACCCCTAACCTCAAACCCTAAACCAAACACTAAACCATAAACCCTAACTCCTAACGCTAACCCGTAAACATAACCCATAACCCTAGCCCTAATCCTAACGTTAAACCAACACGAAAACTAATCATAAACACTAAAACTTGACCCTAAATCTAATGCCTACCCCAAAACCTACCTAAAATCTTAACACCTAACAATAGCCCAAATCTAACCCTTAAGCCCAAACCGCTCACCCTTCAGCCCTAACCCCTTGCCCTAACCGATAGGCCTAACCCTAATCCCTAACACTAACAGCCAAACATCTTAACACACTAATGTCTAAACCAAATGCTAAACCAACCCTAACCCTAACTCTAACCTTCTAACCCTCTAACCCTAACCTTAAACCCAGCCGCGATCCCAACCTCTACACTAAACACTAGCCCAACCCAAACCACAACCCCAACACTAACCCCTAAATGTAACCTCAACCCCTAACCTCAGCCGTAGCCCATAACCCTAAGCCCTATTCTGAACCCCTAAACCCAAACCATACCCCTAACCCTCTAATCCTAACACCAAACCCTAATCCTAAAACCTAATCCCTAAAACCTAACACTAACCATAAACCTAGCGCTGAACTCTGTACCTAATCTCTAACCCTAACACTAAACCCTAAACACTATCCCTAACCTTACACCTGCCCCTATCCCTAACCCTAACCCCAAACCGAAAACCCCAAACCTACACCTAACCCTAGCATAATCAATAACCACAAACCCTAACCCCTAAACCTAACCCTAACATTATCCCAATGCAAACCCTATCCCTAACCCCTAACCCTAAACCCTGAACCTTAACTCTAAACCCTAACACTAACCCTTGAACCCTAAATCTCGGTCCCAAACCCTCGGTCCTGAATCCTCGAACAGGAACGCTCAGACTCTAACTCGAATCCAAACGCTAAACACTAACCTTAACCCCTAACCCTAAACCCTAACCCTTAAGCCTAAGCCCTAACCCCTAGCCATAACCAATAGGCCGAACCCTAATCACTAACACTAACACCCTAACATCTTAACACCCTAATACCTAAACAATAAACCCTAACCCTAACCGAACCCGAACCCTAACTCTAAACTTCTAACCCTTTAACCCTAACCCTAAACTTTAACCCAACCCCAACCCCAAACCCAACACTAAACCCTACCCTAACCCCAAACCCTAACTCCTAACCCTAATCGCAAGATCTAATCCCAACCGTAAAACCTAAGCATATCCCCTATCCTTAACCCCTAAACAGAAACAAAAATCTTGACCCTGTAACACTAACGCTAAACACTAACCATAATCCTAACACTAAACCCTAACCCCAACCTCACCCTAATTCTAAAATCAAAACCCTAACACTAACCCTCGAACCCTAACCCTCGAACTGGAAACCTCGAACCCAAACCCTTGAAACCGAACCCTCTAACCTGAACTCAAACCCTAACCCCTAACCCTAACCCTCGAAATCTAATGCTAACACTAAACCCTAACCCTAAACCCTACACCTAAAGCCTAATTCCTAAAACCTAACACTAACATAACCCTAACACTAAACCCTAAACACTAACCCTAACCTTTCCCCTGCCCCTCCCGCTAACAACCCTAACCCAAAAAACCCTAATCCTAAGAACCCTAACCATAACTACCCTAACCCTGACTCCTAACATAACCCTAATGCTAAAACCTAACCCTAAACCCTATTCCTGACTCTAAACCTTAGCCCTAACCCTTAACCCTACCCCTAACCCTAACCCCTAACTCTAAACCCTAACACTAACCCTATTCTTAACCCCTAACCCTTAAGCCCTAACCCCTAAGAATTAAGCCCTAATCTATAGGCCTAACCCTAATCCCTAACACTAACACCCTAACATCTTAACACCCTAATAGCTAAACCCTAATCCAAATCCAAACCTAACCCTAAATCTAAGCTTTTAATCCTCTAACACTAACCTTAAACCCAGCCCCAACCCAACCTCTACCCTAACCCCAGCACCAACCAAAACCACAACCACAACACGAACCCCTAACCCTAAATCCTAAACATAACCCCAACCCCTAACCCAAACTGTAGCCTATAACCCTAAGCCCTATCTCGAACCCCTAAACCCAAATACCCTAAACCTCTAAAGCTAACCTCAAATCCTAATCCTAAAACCTAATCCCTAAACCCTAAAACTAACCATAAACCAAGCCCTGAAACCTAAATGTAAAACCTAACCCTAAAACGAAGCCCTAAACACTAAACCTAACCTTACACCTGCCCCTAATCCTAACCACCCCAATCCTAAGAACCCTAACCCTAACAACCCTAACCCCTAACCACTAACCACTAAACAAAACCCTAGTCCATAACCCTAACGGCTAACCATGAACACTAGACCTAAACCTTAACCCCTAACACTAACCCTTAACACCAAACCCGAAACCTTACCCTGAACCTAACCCTAACCCTAACGTTAACCCAACCCTAATCCTAACACTAAACCCTAAACTCTAAACCATAACCCTAACCCCTAACCCGAAATGCCAAACCCCAAACCTAACCCTAACCCTAAACCCTAACACTAATCCCTAAATCCTAACTCCTAATCCTAACGCCTAAGGGTAACCACTAACCCTAACATTAACACAACCCTAACACTAACCCTAAACCCTACACCCGAACCCTAAACCCTAACCCTAATCTCAACACCAAAAGCTAACCCTAATCTTAAGGTCTAACCCTAAACCTAACCCCTACCACTTAAACCCTAACCTCTAGCCCTAACCGATGGCCCTAACCCTAATCCTTAACAGTAACACCCTTACATCTATCACCCTAATACCTAAACCCTAAACCCTAACACTAACACCAGCAGTAACCCTAACTTTATCCCAACCCTAACCCTAGCCCTAACTGCTAACCTTAAACCCTAACGCTAACCCTCGAACACTAAACCTCCATAACGAACCCTCGAACCTGAATCCTCGAGCCCGAACCCTCAGACTCTAACCCGAACCCAAACCCTAACCACTAACCCTAACCCCTAATGCTAAACCTAATCCCTAACCCTAACCCCTAATACTTAAGCCTTAACCCCGAACCCTTAAGCCCTAACCCCTAGCCCTAACCAATAGGCCTAACCCTAATCACTAATACTAACAGGCTAACATACTAACCTGCTCATACTTAAATTGTGACCCAAACCCAAAACTAACCTTACCTCTAAATTTCCAACCCTCTAACCCTAACCATAACCTTTAACAAAACCCCAACCCCAAATCCAACACTAACCTCTACCCTAACCCAAACCCTACCTCCTAACCCTAACCGCAAGACCTAAACACAACAGTAACCCCGAAGCCTAAGCCCTAAACCTAACCCCTAAATAAAAGCAATAACCTTGACACTGTAACCCTACCCCTAAACACTAACCCTAACACTAAACCATAAACCAAACCACACCCAAACCCTAAACCCAAAACCCTAAAACTAAACTTCGAACCCTAACCCTCGAACTGAAACCATCGAACCCGAACCCTCGAACCCTAACCTAAACTCAAACCCTAACCCCTAACCCTAAAACCAACCCTAACCCTAACCAACGATCTCTAACCCTAACCCTAAACTCTAATCCTCTAACCCTAAACCTCAATCCTGAAACCTTGATCCTGAATCCTCCAACACGAACCCTCGGACTTTAACCTGAACCCAAACCATTAACCCTAACCCCTAACCCAAAACCAAATCCCTAACACCTAACCCTTAAGCCTAGGCCTTAACCCCAGCCCTAACAAATCGGACTAACCCTAATCCCTAAAACTAACACCCTAACATCAAAATAACCTAATACCTAAACCCTAACGCTAACCCAACCCTAACCCTAACTCTAAACTTCTAACCCTTTAACCCTAACCGTAAACTTAAACCCAGCTCCAAACCCAAACACAAATCTAACCCCTACCCTAACACCAAACCCTAACTCCTAACCCTAATCACAAGACCTAACCCCAACCCTAACCCCTAAGCCTAAGCCCTATCCCTAACCCCAAAACAGAAACAAAAATCTTGACCCTGTAACCCTAACCCTAAACACTAACCATAACACTAACAATAAACCCAACCCCAACTGCACCCAAACCCTAAACCCAAAACCCTAAAATTAACCCTTGAACCCTAACCCTCGAACACGAACCCTCCAACACGAACCCATCAACTATAACCTGAACTCAAACACTAACCCATAACCCTAACCCTCGAACTCTAACCCTAACACTAAACCCTAACCATGAACCCTAATCCTAAAACCTAATCCCTGAACCCTAACACTAACATAACCATAACACTGAACTCTAAATGCTAACCTTAACCTCTCCCCTGCCCCTCACGCTAACAAACCTAACCCTAAAAACCCTAATCCTAAGAACCCTAACTCTAACAACCCTAACCCTAGCCCCTAACCTAACCCTAATGCTAAACCCTAAACCTAAACCCTATTCCTGACTCTAAACCTTAACCCTAACCCTTAACCCTACCCCTAACCCTAACAACTTACCCCTGAGCATAACCCCTAACTCTAAACCCTGACACTAACCCTATCCTTAACCCCTAACCCTTAAGCCCTAACCCCTAAGCCTTAAACCCTAACTGATAGGCCTAACCCTAATCCCTGACACTAACACACTAACATCTTAACACCCTAATAGCTAAACCCTAATCCAAAACCAAACCTAACCCTAAGTCTAACTTTCTAACCCTCTAACCCTAACCTTAAACCCAGCCCCAACCCAACCTCTACCCTAACCCCAACACCAACCCAAACCACAACCCCATCACTAACCCCTAACCCTAACTCCTAAACGTAACCTCAACCCCTAACCCCAACCATAGCCTATAATCCTAAGCCCTATCTCGAACCCATAAACCCAAACAATACCCCATCCCTCTAAACCTAACCTCAAATCAAAATTCTAAAATCTAATCCCTAAACCCTAACACTAACCATAAACCAAGCCCTGAACCATAAATGTAAAACCTAACCATAAAATGAAGCCCTAAACACTAATCCTAACCTACCCTGCCCCTAAACCTAACCAACCCAAACCTAAGAACCCTAACCCTAAAAACAATAACTCCTAGCCCCTAAACAAAACCTTAATCCCTAACCCTAACCCTTCACCCTGAACACTAGACCTAAACGCTAACCCTAAACCATAACCCCTAACAGTACACCCTAACTCGTAACCCTAACCCCTAACTAAACCCAAAACCTTACCCTAAACCTAACCCTAACCTGAACGTTAACCCAACCCTAACCCTAAACTCTGAACATAACACTAAACGTTAAACCCTAAACTATAGCCCTAACCCCTAAACCCACATGCCAAACACCAAACCTAACCCTAACCCTAATCCCTAAAACCTAACTCCTAATCCTAACACCTAAGGGTAACCCCTAACTCTTAACACTAACTTTAAACCAACCGTAACAGTAACCTTAAACCCGAACCCTAAATCCTAACCATAATCTCAACCCCAAAACCTACCCCTAATCTTAAAGCCTACCCCTAACCCTAACCCCTACCACTTAAACCCTAACCCATAACCCTAACCGAAAGCCCTAATACTAATCCTTGACAGTAACACCCTTACATCCTATCACTCTAACACCTAAACACGAAACCCTAACCTAATCCAACTCTAACGCTAACTCTAACCTTCTAACCCTCTAACCCTAACCCTAATCTTAAAAATCTTAAACCCTACCCCAAACCCAAACCCAACGCCAAACCATACTCTAAACCCATCCCTAACCCCTAAACCTAACTACAACTCCGAATCTGAATGGTAACCCTTAATACCAAGCCATATCCCTAACCCCTAAACCATAACCATAACCCTAACCCTCTAACCCTAACGTTCTGACCTTAACCCTAACCCTAACAACAGAGAACACAACAAATCTAATCCTAAGAACCCTAGCACTAACAACCCTTAACCTAACCTGAACCCTAAACCCTAACCCTAAACCCTACCTCTATCACTAACACTAACCCTACCCTTAATACGTAACACTAACCCCTAACTCCAAACCCTAACCCTTAACCCCAACCTCTAACACCAAACGCCAAACCCAACCCTAAACCCTAACTCCTAACCTGAACCCCAACCCTAACCCTAACGCTAACGTTAACCCACCACTAACCCTAACACTAAACCCTAATCCCCAACCCTATACCCTAACCCTAAACCTAACCCCAACCATAAAACCAACACCTAATTTTAACCCCTAACCCTTAAGCCCTAACCACTAGCCCTAACTGATAGGCCTAACCCTAATCCCTAACACTAACACCCGAACATCTTAACACCCTAATACCTAAACCCTAATCCTAAGGAAACCCTAACCCTAACTCTAAACTTCCAACCCTCTGATCCTAACCATAAACCCTGCACCAAAACCAACCTCCAACCTAACCCCAAACCCAACCCAAACCACAACCCCAACCATAACATCTAACAGTAACTCCTAAAGGTAACCTCAACCCCAAAACCAACCATAACCCAAAACCCTAAGCTGTATCCCTAACCTCTAAACCCAAACCATACCCCTAACAACTGACCCTAACCCCAATCCTTAATCCTAAAACCTAATTCCAAAAACCTAACCCTAACCACATACCCTTACCCTAACCCCTAACTCTAAAACCTAACCCTAACGCTAAACCCTAACCCGTAACCCCAAACCATAAAACCTAACTCCTAACACTAACCCATAAACATAACCCGTAACCCTAACCCTAATCCAAACCTTAACACAACCCTAACACTAACCCTGAACACTAACCCCTAACTCTAAACCTAACCCGTACCCCAAAACCGATTTGCAATCTTAACCCCTAACAATACCCCAAATCTAACCCTTAAGCCCAAACCGCTCACCCTTAAGCCCTAACCCCTTGCCCTAACCGATATGCCTATCCCTAATCCCTAATACTAACACCCAAACATCTTAACACACTCATGTCAAAACCCTAATGCTAAACTAAACCAACCCTAACCCTAACTCTAAATTTCTAACCCTCTAACCCTAACCTTAAACCCAGCCCCGATCCCAACTTCTACCCTAACCATTATCCCAACCCAAACCACAACCCCAACACTAACGCATAATCCTAACTCCTGAACGTAAAATCAACCCATAACCGCAAATGTAGGCCATAACCCTAAGCCGTATTCCGAACCCCTAAGCCCAAAAAATACCCCTAACCCTCTAAGACTAACACCAAACCCTAATCCTAAAACCTAATCCCTAAAACCTGACACTAACAGTAACCCTGGTGCTGAACCCTATACCAAAACCCTAACCCTAACACGAAACCCTAAACACTATCCCTAAACTTACACCTGCCCCTATCCCTAACCCTAACCCCAAACCGAAAACCCCAAACCTACACCTAACCCTAGCCTAATCACTAACCCCTAACCCTAACCCCTAAACCTAACCCTAACATTATCCCAAAACTAAGCCTATCCCTAATCCCTAACCCTAAACCATAAACCCTATCCCTATACTCCAACACTAACCCTCTAACCCTAAACCTTGATCCCGAACCCTCGATCCTGAATCCTCAAAAATGAACCCTCAGACCCTAACCCGAACCCAAACCCTAACCCATAACCCAAAACCTAATCCCTAACCTCTAACTCTTAAGCCCAAACCCTAACCCCTAATCCTAACCAATAGGCCTAACCATAATCGCTAAAACTAACACCCTAACATCCTAACACCCTAATACCTAAACCCTAACCCTAACCCAACCCCAACCCTAACTCTAAACTTCTAAACCTTTAACCCTAACCCTAAACTTTAACCCAACCCCAACCCCAAACCAAACACTAACCCCTACCCTAACACCAAGCCCTAACTCCTAACCCTAATCACAAAACCTAATCCCAACCATAACCCCTAAGCCTAAGCCCCATCCCTAACCCCGAAACAGAAACAAAAATCTTGACCCCGTAACCCTAACCCTAAACACTAACCATAATACTAACACTAAAACCTAAACCGAAGTGCACCCAAACCCTAAACCTAAAGCCCTAAAACTAACCCTCAAACCATAACCCTCGAACCGAAACGCTAGAACCCGAACCCTCAAACGAGAACGCTCAAGCAAGAACCCTCGAACCCTAACCTGAACTCAAATCCTAACACCTAACTCTAACCTTCGAACTCTAATCCTAACACAAAACCCTAACCCTAAACCGTTATCCTAAAACCTAATCCCTGAATCCTAACACTAATATAACCATAACACTAAACCCTAAACGCTAACCCTAACCTTTCCCCTGCCCCTCACCCTAACAACCCTAACCCTAAAAACCCTAATCCTAAGAACCTTAACCCTAACAACACTAATCCTAACCCCTAAACTAACCCTAATGCTAAACCCTAACCCTAAACCCTATTCCTGACTCTAAACCTTAACCCTAACCCTTAACCCTACCCCTAACCATAACAACTTACCCCTAAGCATAACCCCTAACTCTAAACCCTAACACTAACCCTATCCTTAATCACTAATGCTTAACCCCTAACCCCTAGGCCTTAAACCCTAACCGATAGGCCTAACCCTCATCCCTAACACTAACACCCGGACATCTTAACACACAAATAGCTAAACCCTAATCCAAAACCAAACTTAACCCTAAGTCTAACTTTCCAACCCTCTAACCCTAACCTTAAACTCAACCTAAAATGAAGCCCTAAACACTAACCCTAACCTACCCTGCCCCTAACCCTAACCAACCCAATCCTAAGAACCCTACCCCTAACAACCGTAATCCCTTATCCCTAACCCCTAAACCCTAAACAAAACCCTAATCCCTAACCCTAACCCTTAACCCTGAACACTAGACCTAAACCCTAACCCTAAACCATAACCCCTAAACCAAACCCCTAACAGTAAACCTTAACTCATAACCCTAACACCTAACTAAACCCAAAACCTTACCCTAAACCTAACCCTAACATTAACCCAACCCTAACCCTGAACCCTAATCCTAACACTAAACCCTAAACTCTAAACCATAACCCTAACCCCTAACCCCACATGACAAACCCCAATCCTAACCCTAACCCTAATCCCTAAATCGTAACTCCTAATCCTAACACCTAAGGGTAACCCCTAACTCTAACACTAACTTTAACCCAACCCTAACATTAACCTTAAACCCTAAACACGAACCCTAAACCCTAACCATAATCTCAACCCCAAAACCTACCCCTAATCTTAAAGCCTAACCCTAACCCTAACCCCTACCACTTAAACTCTAACCTGTAACCCTAACCGATAGACCTAATCCTAATCCTTAACAGTAACACCCTTACATCCTATCACCCTAATACCTAAACCCTAAACCCTAACCCTAAACGAACTCTAAAGCTTACTCTAACCTTCTAACCCTCTAACACTAACCCTATTCTTAAAACCTACCCCAAACCAAAACCCAACGCCAAACCATACTCTAAATCCATCCCTAACCCCTAAACCTAACTGCAACCCCGAACCCGAATGGTAACCCTTAACCCCAAGCCATATCCCTAACCCCTAAACCATAACCATAACCCTAACCCTCTAACCCTAACGTTCTGACCTTAACCCTAACCCTAACAACCGTGAACATAACAAATCTAATCCTAAGAACCCTAGCACTCACAACCTTTAACCTAACCTGAACCCTAAACCCTAATTCTATCACTAACACTAACCCTACCTCTAATCCCTAACACTAACCCCTAACTCCAAACCCTAACCCCTAACCTAAACCCCTAACACCAAACGCCAAACCCAACCCTAAACCTAAACCCTAAACCCTAACTCCTAACCTGAACCCCTAACCCTAACCCTAACGCTAACGTTAACCCAGCACTAACCCTAACACTAAACCCTATACCCTAAGCCTAAACCTAACACCAACCATAAAACCAACACCTAATTTTAACACCTAACCCTTAAGCCCTAACCACTAGCCCTAACAGATAGGCCTAATCCTAAACCCTAACACTAACACCCGAACATCTTAACACCCTAATACCTAAACCCTAATCCTAAACCAACCCTAACCTTAACTCTAAACTTCCAACCCTCTGATCCTAACCATAAACCCTGCCCCAACACCCACCTCTAACCTAAACCCAAACCGAACCCAAACCACAACACCAACCATAACATATAACCGTAACTCCTAAACGTAACCTCAACCCCAAGCTGAACCATAACTCATAAAACTAAGCACTGTCCCTAACCCCTGAACACAAACCATACCCCTAACCACTGACCCTAACCCCAATCCTTAATCCTAAAACTAATCCCAAAAACCTAACCCTAACCACATACCCCTAACCCTAAACCCTAACTCTAAAACCTAACCCTAACCCGTAACTCCAAACCATACACCCTAACTCCTAACACTACCCCTAAACATAACCCATAACCCGAACCCTAATCCTTACGTTAACCCAACCCTAACACTAACCCTGAACACTAAACCCTAATGCTAAACCTAACCCGTACCCCAAAACCGACTTGCAATCTTAAACCCTAACAATACCCCAAATCTAACCCTTAAGCCCAAACTGCTCAACCTTAAGCCCTAACCCCTTGCCCTAAGTGATATGCCTAACCCTAATCCCTAACACTAACACCCAAACATCTTAACACACTAACGTCTAAACCCTAATACTAAACCAACCCTAACCCTAACTCTAAACTTCTAACCTTCTAACCCTAACCTTAAACCCAGCCCCGATCCCAGCTTCTACCCTAACCATTATCCCAACCCAAACTACAACCCCAACACTAACCCATAATCCTAACTCCTAAACGTAACCTCAACCCCTAACCTCAACCGTAGCGCATAACCCTAAGGCGTATCCCGAACCCTTAAACCCAAACCATATCCCTAACCCTCTAATCCTAACACCAAACCCTAATCCTAAAACCTAACAGTAACCATAAACCTGGCGCTGAACCCTATACCTAAACCCTAACCCTAACACTAAACCCTAAACACTATCCCTAAACTTACACCTGCCCATATCCCTAATCCTAACCCCAAACCGAAAACCCAAAACCTACACCTAACCCTAGCCTAATCACTAACCCCTAACCCTAACCCCTAAACCTAACCCTAACATTATCCCAACCCTAAACCTAACCCTAATCCCTAACCCTAAACCGTAAACCCTATCCCTATACTCTAACACTAACACTCTAAACCTAAACCTCTATCCCGAACCCTCGATCCTGAATCCTCGAACAAGAACCCACGGACTCTAACCCGAACCCAAACCCTAACCACTAAACCTAACCCCTAACACAAACCCTAATCCCTAACCCCTAACCCTAACCCCTAACCCTTAAGCCTAAACCCTAACCACTAACCCTAACCAATAGGCCTAACCCTAATCACTAAAACTAACACCCTAACATCCTAACACCCTAATACCTCAACCCTAAACCCTCACCCTAACCCAACCCTAACCCTAACTAAACTTCTAACCCTTTAACCCTAACCCTAAACTTTAACCCAACCCCAACCCCAAACCAAACACTAACCCCTACCCTAACACCAAACCCTAACTCCTAACCCTAATCACAAGACCTAACCCCAACCGCAACCCCTAAGCCTAAGCCCTATCCCTAACCCCTAAACAGAAACAAAAATCTTGACCCTGTAACACTAACCCTAAACACTAACCATAAGACTAACACTAAACCCTAACCCCAACTGCACCCAGACGCTAAACCCAAAACCCTAAAACTAACCCTCGAACGCTAACCCTCAAACCGAAACGCTCGAACCCGAACCCGCAAACACGAACCCTCGAACTCTAACCTGAACTCAAACCCTAACTCCTAACCCTAACCCTCGAAATCTAACCCTAACACTAAACCCTAACCCTAAACCCTAATCCTAAAACCTAATTCCTAAACCTAACACCAACATAACCCTAACACTAAACCCTAAACGCTAACCCTAAACTTTCCCCTGCCTCTCACCCTAACAACCCTAACCCTAAAAACCCTAATCCTAAGAACCCTAACCCTAACAACCCTAACCCTTGCCCTAACCTAACGCTAATGCTAAACCCTAAACCTAAACCCTATTCCTGACTCTAAACCTTACCCCTAGGCTTAACCCTACCCCTAACCCTAACAACTTACCCCTAATCATAACCCCTAACTCTAAACCCTAACACTAACCCTATCCTTAACCCCTAATCCTTAAGCCCTAACCCCTAAGCCTTAACCCTAACCGATAGGCCTAACCCTCATCCCTAACACTAACACCCTAACATCTTCACACCCTAGTAGCTAAACCCTAATCCAAAACCAAACCTAACCCTAAGTCTAACTTTCTAACCCTCTAACCCTAACCTTAAACCCAACCTAAAATGAAGCCCTAAACACTAACCCTAACCTACCCTGCCCCTAACCCTAACCAACCCAATCCTAAGAACCCTACCCCTAACAACCGTAACCCCTTATCCCTAACCCCTAAACCCTAAACAAAACCCTAATCCCTAACCCTAACCCTTAACCCTGAATACTAGACCTCAACCCTAACCCTAAACCATAACTCCTAAACCTAACCCCTAACAGTAAACCCTAACTCGTAACCCTATCCCCTAACTAAACCCAAAACCTTACCCTAAACCTAACCCTAACGTTAACCCAACCCTAATCCTAACACTAAACCCTAAACTCTAAACCATAACCCTAACCCCTAACCCCACATGCCAAACCCCAAACCTAACCCTAACCCTAATCCCTAAATCCTAACTCCTAATCCTAACACCTAAGGGTAACCCCTAACTCTAACACTAACTTTAACCCAACCCTAACATTAACCTTAAACCCTAAACCTGAAGCCTAAACACGAACCATAATCTCAACCCCAAAACCTACCCCTAATCTGGAAGCCTAACACTAACCTTAACCCCTACCACTTAAACCCTAGCCCGTAACACTAACCGAAAGCCCTAATCCTAATCATTAACAGTAACACCCTTACATCCTATCAGCCTAATACCTAAACCCTAAACCCTAACCCTAATCCAACTCTAATGCTAACTCTGAATTTCTAATCCTCTAACCCTAACCCTAATCTTAAATGCTACCCCAAACCCAAACCGAACCCCAAACCATACTCTAAACCCATCCCTAACTCCTAAACCTAACTGCAACCCCGAACCCGAATGGTAACCCTTAACCCCAAGCCATATCCCTAACCCCTAAACCATAACCATAACCCTAACCCTCTAACCCTGACCTTCTGACCTGAACCTTAACCCTAACGACCGTGAACATAACAAATCTAATCCTAAGAACCCTGGCACTCACAACCCTTAACCTAACCTGAACCCTAAAACCTAACCCTAAACCCTAACTCTATCACCAACATTAACCCTAACCCTAATCTCTAACACTAACCGCTAACCACAAACCCAACCCTGAACCTAAACAGTAAACTCTAACTCCTAACCTGAACCCCTAACCCTAAACCTAACGCTAACGTTAACCCAGCCCTAACCCTAACACTAAACCCTAATCCCGAACCCTATCCCCTAACATAAACCTAACCCCAACCATAAAACCAACACCTAATTTTAACCCCTAACCCTTAAGCCCTAACCACTAGACCTAACCGATAGGCCTAACCCTAATCCCTAACACTAACACCCAAACATCTTAACACCCTAACACCTAAACCATAATCTTAAACCGACACTAACCCTAACTCTAAACTTCCAACCCTCTAATCCTAACCATAAACCCTGCCCCAACACCCACCTCTAACCTAAACTCAAACCCAACCCAAACCACAGCCCCAAACATAACACATAACCGTAACTCCTAAACGTAACCTCAACCCCAAGCTGAACCATAACCCATAAAACTAAGCACTATCCCTAACCCCTAAACCCAAACCATACCCCTAACCACTGACCCTAACCCCAATCCTTAATCTTAAAACCTAATCCCAAAAACCTAACCCTAACCACATACCCCTAACCCTAACCCCTAACTCTAAAACCTAACCCTGACCCGTAACTCCAAACCATACACCCTAACTCCTAACACTAACCCATAAACATAACCCGTAACCCTAACCCTAATCCTTACGTTAACCCAACCCTAACACTAACCCTGAACACTAAACCCTAATGCTAAACCTAACCCGTACCCCAAAACCGACTTGCAATCTTAACCCCTAACAATACCCCAAATCTAACCCTTAAGCCCAAACCGCTCACCCTTAAGCCCTAACCCCTTGCCCTAACCGATATGCCTAACCCTAATCCCTAATACTAACACCCAAACATCTTAACACACTAATGTCTAAACCCTAATGCTAAACCAACCCTAACCCTAACTCTAAACTTCTAACCCTCTAACCTTAACCTTAAACCCAGCCCCGATCCCAACTTCTACAGTAACCATTATCCCAACCCAAACCGCAACCCCAACACTAACCCGTAATTCTAACTCCTAAACGTAAACTCAACCCCTAAACTCAACCATACCCCATAACCCTAAGCCGTATCCCGAACCCCTAAACCCAAACCATATCCCTAACCCTCTAATCCTAACACCAAACCCTAATCCTAAAACCTAATGCCTAAAACCTAACAGTAACCATAAACCTGGCGCTGAACCCTATACCTAAACCCTAACCCTAACACTAAACCCTAAACACTATCCCTAAACTTACACCTGCCCATATCCTTATTCCTAAACCCAAACCGAAAACTCAAAACCTACACCTAACCCTAGCCTAATCACTAACCCCTAACCCTAACCCCTAAACCTAACCCTAACATTATCCCAACCCTAAACCTAACTCTAATCCCTAACCCTAAACCGTAAACCCTATCCCTATACTCTAACACTAACACTCTAAACCTAAACCTCTATCCCGAACCCTCGACCCTAAATCCTCGAACACGAACCCACGGACTCTAACCGGAACCCAAACTCTAACCACTAAACCTAACCCCTAACCCAACTCCTAATCCCTAACCCCTAACGCTAACCCCTAACCCTTAAGCCTAAACCCTAACCACTAACCCTAACCAATAGGCCTAACCCTAATCACTAAAACTAACACCCTAACATCCTAGCACCCTAATACCTCAACCCTAAACCCTAACCCTAACCCAACCCTAACCCTAACTAAACTTCTAACCCTTTAACCCTAACCCTAAACTTTAACCCAACCCCAACCCCAAACCAAACACTAACCCCTACCCTAACACCAAACCCTAACTCCTAACCCTAATCACAAGACCTAACCCCAGCCGCAACCCCTAAGCCTAAGCCCTATCCCTAACCCCTAAACAGAAACAAAAATCTTGACCCAGTAACACCAACCCTAAACACTAACCATAACACTAATACAAAACCCTAACCCCAACTGCACCCAGACGCTAAACCCAAAACCCTAAAACTAACCCTCGAACGCTAACCCTCAAACCGAAACGCTCAAACCCGAACCCGCAAACACGAACCCTCGAACTCTAACCTGAACTCAAACCCTAACTCCTAACCCTAACCCTTGAACTCTAACCCTAACACTAAACCCTAACCCTAAACCCTAATCCTAAAACCTAATTCCTAAACCTAACACCAACATAACCCTAACACTAAACCCTAAACGCTAACCCTAAACTTTCCCCTGCCTCTCACCCTAACAACCCTAACCCTAAAAACCCTAATCCTAAGAACCCTAACCCTAACAACCCTAACCCTTGCCCTAACCTAACGCTAATGCTAAACCCTAAACCTAAACCCTATTCCTGACTCTAAACCTTACCCCTAGGCTTAACCCTACCCCTAACCTTAACAACTTACCCCTAATCATAACCCCTAACTCTAAACCCTAACACTAACTCTATCCTTAACCCCTAATCTTTAAGCCCTAACCCCTAAGCCTTAAACCCTAACCGATAGGCCTAACCCTCATCCCTAACACTAACACCCGAACATCTTCACACCCTAGTAGCTAAACCCTAATCCAAAACCAAACCTAACCCTAAGTCTAACTTTCTAACCCTCTAATCCTAACCTTAAACCCAACCTAAAATGAAGCCCTAAACACTAACCCTAACCTACCCTGCCCCTAACCCTAACCAACCCAATCCTAAGAACCCTACCCCTAACAACCGTAACCCCTTATCCCTAACCCCTAAACTCTAAACAAAACCCTAATCCCTAACCCTAACCCTTAACCCTGAATACTAGACCTCAACCCTAACCCTAAACCATAACCCCTAAACCTAACCCCTAACAGTAAACCCTAACTCATAACCCTAACACCTAACTAAACCCAAAACCTTACCCTAAACCTAACCCTAACATTAACCCAACCCTAACCCTGAACCCTAATCCTAACACTAAACCCTAAACTCTAAACCATAACCCTAACCCCTAACCCCACATGCCAAACCCCAAACCTAACCCTAACCCTAATCCCTAAATCCTAACTCCTAATCCTAACACCTAAGGGTAACCCCTAACTCTAATACTAACTTTAACCCAACCCTAACATTAACCTTAAACCCTAAACCTGAAGCCTAAACACGAACCATAATCTCAACCCCAAAACCTACCCCTAATCTGGAAGCCTAACACTAACCCTAACCCCTACCACTTAAACCCTAGCCCGTAACAGTAACCGAAAGCCCTAATCCTAATCATTAACAGTAACACCCTTACATCCTATCAGCCTAATACCTAAACCCTAAACCCTAACCCTAATCCAACTCTAATGCTAACTCTGAATTTCTAACCCTCTAACCCTAACCCTAATCTTAAATGCTACCCCAAACCCAAACCGAACCCCAAACCATACTCTAAACCCATCCCTAACTCCTAAACCTAACTGCAACCCCGAACCCGAATGGTAACCCTTAACCCCAAGCCATATCCCTAACCCCTAAACCATAACCCTAACCCTAACCCTCTAACCCTGACCTTCTGACCTTAACCCTAACCCTAACGACCGTGAACATAACAAATCTAATCCTAAGAACCCTAGCACTCACAACCCTTAACCTAACCTGAACCCTAAAACCTAACCCTAAACCCTAACCCTATCACCAACACTAACCCTAACCCTAATTTCTAACACTAACTCCTAACTACAAACCCAACCCTGAACCTAAACAGTAAACCCTAACTCCTAACCTGAACCCCTAACCCTAACCCTAACGCTAATGTTAACCCAGCCCTAACCATAACACTAAACCCTAATCCCGAACCCTATCCCCTAACATAAACCTAACCCCAACCATAAAACCAACACCTAATTTTAACCCCTAACCCTTAAGCCCTAACCACTAGACCTAACCGATAGGCCTAACCCTAATCCCTAACACTAACACCCAAACATCTTAACACCCTAACACCTAAACCCTAATCTGAAACCGACACTAACCCTAACTCTAAACTTCCAACCCTCTGATCCTAACCATAAACCCTGCACCAACACCCACCTCTAAACTAACCCCAGACCCAACCCAAACCACAACCCCAACCATAACACATAACCTTAACTCCTAAATGTAACTTCAACCCCAAGCCGAACCATAACCCATAAAACTAAGCACTATCCCTAACCCCTAAACCCAAACCATACCCCTAACCACTGACCCTAACCCCAATCCTTAATCTTAAAACCTAATCCCAAAAACCTAACCCTAACCACATACCCCTAACCCTAACCCCTAACTCTAAAACCTAACCCTGACCCGTAACTCCAAACCATACACCCTAACTCCTAACACTAACCCATAAACATAACCCGTAACCCTACCCTAATCCTTACGTTAACCCAACCCTAACACTAACCCTGAACACTAAACCCTAACGCTAAACCTAACCTGTACCCCAAAACCGACTTGCAATCTTAACCCCTAACAATACCCCAAATCTAACCCTTAAGCCCAAACCGCTCACCCTTAAGCCCTAACCCCTTGCCCTAACCGATATGCCTAACCCTAATCCCTAATACTAACACCCAAACATCTTAACACACTAATGTCTAAACCCTAATGTTAAACCAACCCTAACCCTAACTCTAAACTTCTAACCCTCTAACCTTAACCTTAAACCCAGCCCCGATCCCAACTTCTACCCTAACCATTATCCCAACCCAAACCGCAACCCCAACACTAACCCATAATCCTAACTCCTGAACGTAAACTCAACCCCTAAACTCAACCGTAGCCCATAACCCTAAGCCGTATCCCGAACCCCTAAACCCAAACCATACCCTTAACCCTCTAATCTTAACACCAAACCCTAATCCTAAAACCTAATCCCTAAAACCTAAAAGTAACCATAAACCTGGCGCTGAACCCTATACCTAAACCCTAACCCTAACACTAAACCCTAAACACTATCCCTAAACTTACACCTGCCCATATCCCTAATCCTAAACCCAAACCGAAAACTCAAAACCTACACCTAACCCTAGCCTAATCACTAACCCCAACCCTAACCCCTAAACCTAACCCTAACATTATCCCAACCCTAAACCTAACCCTAATCCCTAACCCTAAACCGTAAACCCTATCCCTATACTCTAACACTAACGCTCTAAACATAAACCTTGATCCCGAACCCTCGATCCTGAATCCTCGAACAGGAACCCACGGACTCTAACCCGAACCCAAACCCTAACCACTAAACCTAACCCCTAACCCAAAGCCTAATCCTTAACCCCTAACCCTAACCCCTAACCCTTAAGCCTAAACCCTAACCACTAGCCTTAACTAATAGGCCGAACCCTAATCAATAATAGTAACACCCTAACATCCTAACACCCTAATACCTCAACCCTAACCCAACCCTAACCCTAACTAAACTTCTAACCCTTTAACCCTAACCCTAAACTTTAACCCAACCCCAACCCCAAACCAAACACTAACCCCTACCCTAACACCAAACCCTAACTCCTAACCCTAATCACAAGACCTAACCCCAACCGCAACCCCTAAGCCTAAGCCCTATCCCTAACCCCTAAACAGAAACAAAAATCTTGACCCTGTAACACTAACCCTAAACACTAACCATAAGACTAACACTAAACCCTAACCCCAACTGCACCCAGACGCTAAACCCAAAACCCTAAAACTAACCCTCGAACGCTAACCCTCAAACCGAAACGCTCGAACCTGAACCCTCAAACGTGAACAGCAAACACGAACCCTCGAACACTAACGTGAACTCAAACCCTAACTCCTAACCCTAACCCTCAAACTCTAACTCTAACACTAAACCCTAACCCTAAACCCTAATCCTAAAACCTAATTCCTAAACCTAACACTAACATACCCTAACACTAAACCCTAAACGCTAACCCTAAACTTTCCCCTGCCTCTCACCCTAACAATCCTAATCCTAAAAACCCTAATCTTAAGAACCCTAACCCTAACAACCCTAACCCTAGTCCTAACCTAATACTAATGCTAAACCCTAAACCTAAACCCTATTCCTGACTCTAAACCTTACCCCTAGGCTTAACCCTACCCCTAACCTTAACAACTTACCCCTAATCATAACCCCTAACTCTAAACCCTAACACTAACTGTATCCTTAACCCCTAACCCTTAAGCCCTAACCCCTAAGCCTTAAACCCTAACCGATAAGCCTAACCGTCATCCCTAGCACTAACACCCTAACATCTTAACACCCTAATAGCTAAACCCTAATCCAAAATCAAACCTAACCCTAAGTCTAACTTTCTAACCCTCTAACCCTAACCTTAAACCCAGCCTAAAATGAAGCCCTAAACACTAACCCTAAACAACCCTGCCCCTAACCAACCCAATCCTAAGAACCCTAATCCTAACACCCTAACCCCTTATCCCTAACCCCTAAACAAAACCCTAATCCCTAACCCTAACCCTTAACCCTGAACACTAGACCTAAACCCTAACCCTAAACCATAACCCCTAAACCTAACCCCTAACAGTAAACCCTAACTCATAACCCCAAACCCCTAACTGAACCCAAAAGCTTACCCTAAACTTAACACTAACCCTAACGTTAACCCAACCATAACCCTAAACCCTAATCCTAACACTAAATCCTAAACTCTAAACCATAACCCTAACCCCTAACCCCACATGCCAAACCCCAAACCTAACTCCAACCCTAATCCCTAAATCGTAACTCCTAATCCTAACACCTAAGGGTAACCCCTAACTCTAACTTTAATCCAACCCGAACATTAACCTTAAACCCTAACCCTTACCATAATCTCAACCCCCAAACCTACCCCTAATCTTAAAGCCTAACCCTTACCCTAATCCCTACCCCTTAAACCCTAACACGTAACCCTAACCAATAGCCCTAATCCTAATCCTTAACAGAAATACCCTTACATCCTATCACCCTAATACCTAAACCCTAACCCTAAACCAACCCTAACCCTAACTCTAAACTTCTAACCCCCTAATACTAACTATAAACCCTGCCGCAACACCAACCTCTAAGCTAACCCCAAACCCAACCCAAACCAGAACCCCAACCATAACACCTAACCCTAACTCCTAAACGTAACCTCAACCCCAACCCCAAACATAACCCATAATCCTAAGCCCTATCCCTAACCCGTAAACACAAAGCATACTCCTAACCCTCTAACCCTAACCCCAAACCCTAATCCTAAAACCTAATCCCTAAACCATAACACTAACCATAAACCTAACCCTGAACCCTAAACACTAACACTAAACCCTAAACACTAACCCTAACCTTACCCCTGCCCCATCCCAAATCTTAACCCTCTAAAAAAAAACTCTAACAGTAACCCTAAACCCTGAACCTTATTCGTTAAACCCTAACCCTAACCAAAACCCTAGCCATAAACTTAAACTCTAAACCATAACCCCCTAACCCTAATAGTAACCCTAACTCTAAACAGAACCCTAAACCCCTAACCCTAACCCCCTAACCCTACCCTAACCCTGAGCCAACCCTATCCACAAACCGTAAACCTAACCCTAAACTCTAACTACAACCCTAAAATCTACCCCTAATCCTATCCCCTAACACTGACCCCTAACCCTTAAACCCTAACACCTAGCCTTAACCGATAGCCCTAACCCTAACCCCTAACATCCTAACACCCTAATACCTAAACCCTAACCCTAACTCTAACCTTCTAACCATCTAACCCTAAACTTATACCCAACTCCAGTCCCAGCCCTAACCCCAAACCCTAACTCCTAACCCTAACTGAAACACCTAACCCCAACCGTAACCCCTAATCCTAAGGTCTATCCGTAACTCCTAAACCCTAACCCTAACCCTAATCATAAACCCTAACCCTAAACCCTAACAATAACCATAACCCTAATCCTGAGCCAAAAACCCAAAACCCTAACTCTAAAACCTAAACTCTGACCCTAATCCTAACCCCTAACCCTAATCCCAACCCCAAGCCCTAACCCCTAACCCTAAACCCTAACCCCAGACTAAAATCCTAACCCTAACCCCTAATCCCTATCAGCAAATCCCAAACCCCGAACCATCACTCCTAATCCCAAACCCTAACACTAAACCCAGACCCTGTTCCTGACCCTAAACCCTGACTGTAACCCTAACCAAAATCTTAACCGTAACCCTAACCCCTAACCCCAAATGCTAACCCAAACCCTCACGCTAAACCCTGACCCTGACTGCAACCCCTAAACCCTAAACCTAAACCCTAACTCTAAACACTAACCCCTAACCCTGCCCTAACCCTAACTGTCTAATCCTTACCCTCTAACACTAACAACCTATGCCTAACCCTAACCCTCTCACCCTCTGGGCCCCTAACCTCCTAACTCCCTAACCCTAACGCCTAACCCTATCACCAACTCCTAACCCCAAACCCTAATCTTAACTTTTACCCTGACAACCCTAACCCTAACAACTCGAACCCTAACTACCCTAACCCTAACCCTTACCCAACCCTAACCCTAATCCCTATTGCCTAGCCCCTAATCCTAAATCTAACCCTAACACAAACCCCTAAACCTCTAAGCCCCTAAACCTCTAAACCGAAACCCAATCCCCTAATCCCTAATCCTAACTCCTAACCACTAACCCTATACCTTAACCTCTAACCCTATCCCTAACCCTAACCCTCTAACCCTATCCCTAACCCTAACCCTCTAACCCGAATCCCAAACCCCTAACCTCGAACCCCTAGCCACAACCCTTGAGCCCTGACCCCTGACCCATAACCCCTGAAACTTAAACCCTAAACCCTAACTCACCCTAATCCTAAAGCCAACCCTAACTCTTACCCCCAAATCCTAACCCTATCCCCCAACTGTAGCCCCTAACCCTAACCCTCTAATTCCTATACCCCTAGACCCTACACCCCTAAACTCCAAAACCTTAACCACCCTATACAACCTTACCGCTCTAACTGCTCTAACCACCCAAACCCCAAAATCCCCAACACCCAACCCAAACCCCGAGCCTCTAACCCCTAAACTCTAAACAACCCTAAACAACCCCAAATCCTAAACAACTCTAAACCCTAATCCTAACCCAATCCCCAACCCCCTAAACCTAACCCCCAATGCCTTGACACTGACCCTCGCCATTTGACCCTTAAACCCTGCAGTCCTAACATATAAACCAAACCCAAACCCTAAGCTATCTAGAACCTCAAGATGCCAAGTGCGTGTGTGGAGCTGTCTCCTCTCCCAGAACTTAACTTGATGCTGCAGGTCTGGCCTATAGGATACAAGAGGGGGCATAGGGGACCCGTGGGCTGGAGCACACACACAGGTACACTCACACGTTTTGAGTAAACTTTCTGATTATTCACTTCTGGTCTATGGTAACTGGCACACGGTATGCAGCACATAAATGTTTAAACAAACAACATCAGCACCCAGGACAAGGTTCTCAGGGCTGTTAAGCATCCCCTGGGGGGTTCCCTGGGTGCTGCCACCCAGCCCACCCCACAAGGGGTTTCCTCCACTATCAGAGGGACTGACCCCTCCCTCCCCTCATCGCCAGTGGACACTATGGTCCAGGTAGGGGTTAAGGCAACAAGTTAGGAAGGCTCCTCCAGAAGGGACTGAATTGGGGCCATTGTCTGCTCTGGCAGAGGGGTGGGGAAAGGACCTCAAGCAGCCCCCACCCCCAGCCTGGTCCACAGCTCCCCAAGATCCCCCTGTACCCACAACCCTGTACTAGAACTTTGTCCCCAAGCCCTCCAAGCTCCCAGGACTGAGGGAAGTCAGTGGCTGGACCTCCTCCAAACTGTGGGGTAAGAATCCCACCAACTCACTGTGTGTCCCAGGCCAGGGGCTCCCTCTTGGAGGCCACTGAGGATGCTGATTCCTGGTGGGAGGTCCTTGGGGCAGGTCTCCCCACCTTGTAGGAATCCCCTGAGGCGGGGTGGGAGGGGGGAGGCGCAAGCAGGGATGCTGCTGCCATGGGTAAGGGATGCTGACCTGGCACCCCAGGTCCTTTACCATCCCCTCAGATACCTGCAAACACATGCGGACACTGAGGCCCAGGGGGTACACTCAGGGACCAGGGAGCCAGCAGTGGATGGGGGCGCAGGAATGTCATCCCAGTGCTGCCAGCCTACCAGCTCCCAGAGGCAGGGGCACTGCACCTCCCCATGCCTGCCCGACACACCTTCATGACACCAGGAACATCCAGCCTATGAGTGGGTCCCCCTACTGGGGTCCCTGTGTCTCCTACTTTTCAGGAAGCACTGCACGTAGAGCAGCAAGAAGAGCCACCTCTGCTCCACACTGGGTTGGAGGCAGCAGCCAGTACCAATGACCCTCAGCACATCTGGGGGTAACAGGGGATCAGGCAGGGTTGCCTGGCTGCTGCCCCACCCACTGGCATGGGTGAGGGGGTCTGGCCGGGCAGGGCAGCACTGCAGGAGAGGACAAGGTTGAGGAGCCAGGAGAAGCACCTAGTGTAGGGAGTGAGCAAGTGGGAGGGATCGAGAGGATATCCAGGTGTGGGGAAAAGGTCAGGGTGGTAAAATTATGCCCAGGTGTGGAGAGTGAGGAGCTGGGAGAGACCAGGGAGGGCCCTCTGTGGAGAGTGAGGAGATGAGAGAGGTCAGGAGAAGGCCCAGGTGTGTGGAGTTAAGGACTAGGTCACTATGTCAGAATTGACTGGACGGCACCTAGCAACAACAACCAGAACACAATGAAATGGAATACAGTGGGATGGTAAGAGAAAGGGTGAATACAAAAATAAAAACATGGACTTCAAAGGAATCTCATAATCACACAGGAGAAGGAACAAACAAAAAGAATCAATCCCAGTAAATTAAAATACAATATTCTTGGGCTTGATTATGTATTATATATTCTCAGGCTACAGATCAAAATAGCTGCAAAGAATTTTTTTTTTCACTTTCAGCAAGGAAGGTTGTGTCATCTGTATAACACAGGTTGTTAATGAGTCTTCCTCCAATCCTGATGCCCCATTCTTCTCCATATAGTCCAGCTTCTCAGATTATTTGCTCAGCATACAGGATGAATAGGCATGGCGAAAGGATACAACCCTGATGTACACCTTTCCTGACTTCAAACCAATCAGTATCCCCTTGTTCTGTCTGAACAACTGCATCTTGATCTATGTAAAGGTTCCTCAAGAGCACAATTAAGTGTTCTGGAATTCCCATTCTTCACAATGTTATCCATAATTTGTTACGATCCACACAGTCGAATGCCTTTGCGTAGTCAATAAAACACAGGTAAACATCCTTCTGGTATTCTCTGCTTTTAGCCAGGATCCATCTGACATCAGCAATGATATTCCTGGTTCCACATCCTCTTCTGAAACCAGTTCCCTGTTGATATACTGCTGCAGCCATTTTGGAATGATCTTCAGCAAGATTTTGCTTGCATGTGATATTAATGATATTGTTCTATAATTTCCACATTCGGTTGGATTGCCTTTCTTGGGAATAGGCATAAATATGGATCTCTTCCAGTCAGTTGGCCAGGAAGCTGTCTTCCATATTTCTTGGCATAGATGAGTGAGCACCTCCAGCACTGCATCTGTTTGTTGAAACATCTCAATTGATATTCCATCAATTCCTGGAGCCTTGTTTTTTGCCAATGCCTTCAGAGCAGCTTGGACTTCTTCCTTCGGTACCATTGGTTCCTGATCATATGCTACCTCTTGAAATGGTTGAACATTGACTGCGTATTCCTTCCATCTTCTTTTGATGCTTCCTGTGTCATTTAATATTTTTCCCCACAGAATCCTTCACTATTGCAACTCGAGACTTGAATTTTTTCTTCAATTTTCTCAGCTTGAGAAACACTGACCATGTTGCAGATGACACAACCTTGCTTACTGAAAGTGAAAAGGACTTGAAGCACTTACTAATGAAGATCAAAGACCACAGCCTTCAGTATGGGTTGCACCTCAACATAAAGAAAACAAAAATCCTCACAACTGGACCAATAAGCAACATCATGATAAATGGAGAAAAGACTGAAGCTGTCAAGGATTTCATTTTACTTGGACCCACAATCAACAGCCATGGAAGCAGCAGTCAAGAAATCAAAAGACGCGTTGCATTGGGCAAATCTGCTGCAAAAGACCTCTTGAAAGTGTTGAAGAGCGAAGATGTCACCTTGAAGACTAAGGTGCGCCTGATCCAAGCCATGGTATTTTCAATTGCATCATATGCATGTGAAAGCTGGACAATGAATAAGGAAGACCGAAGAAGAATTGACGTCTCTGAATTGTGGTGTTGGCGAAGAATATTGAATGTACCATGGACTGCCAAAAGAACGAACAAATCTGTCTTAGAAGAAGTACAGCCAGAATGCTCCTTAGAAGCAAGTATGGTGAGACTGTGTCTTACATACTTTGGACATGTTGTCAGGAGGGATCAGTCCCTGGAGAAGGACATCATGCTTGAAAAAGTACAGGTTCAGCAGAAAAGAGGAAGACCCTCAATGAGATGGATTGACACAGTGGCTGCAACAATGAGCTCCAGCATAACAAGGATTGTAAGGATGGTGCAGGACTGGGCAGTGTTTCGTTCTCTTGTGCATAGGTTTGCTACGAGTCAGAACCAACTCTATGGCACCTAACAACAGCAAAGAATTTTTAAGGCTACTTAGGTACGGGTGTGGCAATTCTGAAATTATTTTTGTGTATATTATATAACTGAGGAGCCGTGGTGTCACAATGGTTAAGGGCTCAGCTGCTAACTGAAACTGAACCCCCCAGTCACTCCATGGGAGAAAGATGTAGCAGTCTGATTCTGTAAAGATTACAGCCTTGGAAACCCTATGGGGTGGTTCTACTCTATCTTATTAGGGTTGCTTTGAGTCGGAATCGACTAGAAGGCAGTGGGTTTGGTTTTTTGGTTTTCGGTTATTATATAACTGAGTACATGATTAAATCTATTAATATTATTGAGATGTAGGGTTTCCCCTACTAGAGAAAGGAGATACAGATACTGAAGCAGGGGAGGACAGTTGCCAGGATATTAGAGTTATTGGTGTCTATTCATAATATGCACGTATACTTATGTGAAGAAAACAAAATCCTCACAACTGGGCCCATATACAACATCATGATAAATGGTGACAAAAGTGAAGTTTTCATACTGGCATACTGGTGAACTTTTCGTGATATATTAAAATAGTAATTAGTTTAAATAAGAGTATTCTATAGCAGGTACAGTAGGTGCAGTATAGTGAATTACTAGTATATGGCCTTTTTGGCCATGGTCTTCTAACCCCCACAAAATGGTTAGGTGGGACTATGCAAATAAGGTGCTTATGGCCCACCAAGGGGATTGGACAGCTTGCTAATGATGCAAATAAGGTACATGGAACACTTGCAGGGGTGGGACCATGCAAATAAGGTGTATGGAACCCTAACCAGGGGACTGGTCAGTTTTGCTATCCCGCTAGGTTTAAAGGGAGTCAAGCCCAGAGGCAGGAGAGGGAACCTCACTATCATGAAGAAGTAGAAGAGCCAGGAGCGGATTGTGTCCTTTGGACCCACTTAGAACTTCCTATACCCAGGAGACAGAGATAGCTGTTAATACTGGAGATGATACAACATAGCAAGAAGCAGAGCAGGGAAAGGGCAGCAGCAGAACCAAGAGACTGGTATGAGATGGCACAGTGGGCTTTCCCGGCCCATGGGGTGAGGTGGCTACAGTAGTAGTACCACCCCAATGAGCCAGAGAGCTGAGTGACTTTGAGCAGGAGGCTTTCTGGCAGAATGGGTTCCCTCTGGGCACTTGGTAGAGCTAAAAAGTTGTAACACTTGCCCGAGCAGTGCAGGGGACAGGCCCAAGTGGGGGCAGAGGCCAGGCTGAGGGGCCAAGGGGCAGACCTGCCTGAAGGCATGGCTGAAAAGAAGCTATCCTGATCAAAGAACTGTATCCTGAGTCATTCCTGAACAAGTTGTAACCTGTTACTTCCCTAATAAACCCCCTAACTGTGAGTATAGTCTCAGTTCTGTGTGGCCACTGCAACAAATTATGCAAACCAGCAGAGAAGTAGAGAATGCTGGTGCCAGAGTCCTAAAAACGTTGGAGCTTGGAGGTGTTTGACCTCAACCTCATAGGAATCAGCCTGGGGCTGATTTTGATCTTGATTCTCTCTCCTCCCCCTTGTGAAGTTAGAGGAGGACTGACCACCAGGTCATTTCTGCACACCCTATTTATGCCACTGTGCAACAGCACATACTTCAGGAACATCTACATAAACTTAGGATACCTACTTGATATTGACTTGCTTTGATATTTCACTCAAAGTGTTTTTTTTGACACATTGATCTGGCATCCCGTGAAGCATCTCACCCCGGGGCAGCCACCTATACAGCCCACCTCTCCAGCACTGTCAACAACTGGTTTGCCTCAGTCCTCAAGGGAGAAGCCCCCACAAATACAGGAACATCAGAACACTGCCAATACACACTCACAAAGAGAACTGCATGGAGAAGTTTTACCTTGTGCCTTCACCCTGACCCTAATCATAAAATCCTAGCCCTGGCATTGACCCTCACCCTGACATGGCCTGACCCTAACCCTAACTCTGACCCTAACCTTAATCCTCTGGGTATCAGCCACCCTCCTGTTCTCAGGGGATATATGCTCTGCTGTGTTCAGCTTCAAACACCGCACCTTCCCTTTCTGGCCTGCCTCCTTGCTGGCTTCACTCAGTGGAAACTGGTAAAGTTAGGTCTGAAACAAGGTGAGTTCCTTCCAGCCCTGACACACATTTTGCTAGGCACACAAGTGACAGCACACTTCCCACTAAAGGGCTTCGAGGAGATGCTGTGTTCTGAACTCATTGGACATGTTCATCCTTGCTAATGACTTTCCCACACAAGTACAGAGATTACTGGTCTCAGCGCAAATATCCTCTCCAATGAGCTCCCTTTCCTCTAAACCAGTTCCCCTGGAGTCTACTCCATCTCAGGGCGGCGCCGCGTGTGTCAGAGCAGGACCGTGCTCCACAGGGTTTTCAATGAATGATTTTTTAGAAGTAGATCACTAGGTCTTTCTTCCAAGGCATCTTTGGGTGGATTCAGACCGCCAACCTTTCCTTAGCAGCTAAGCACTTCACCATTTGCACCACCCAGGAACCGCCCCCTTCCCTAGGGGGGTCCACACAAAGCTCTGTGCAGACCACGCCTATTTCTGTCCCTCCTGTTGAAACTGAGTGTGTAAATCTTCCGCGTTGGCTTTACTGATCGAGGACAAAATCCCAAGAATAAACTAGTGCAGTGGTGGATGAGACATTCTCAAGAGGGGCGGAGGGGGCCCATGTTAATATTAATATCCATACCTTAAATGGTAAAATGCCTCCCTTTCCATTCCCGCCTTTCTCCTCTGTTGAAGGCAGCACCTCCGGCACAGGCAGTTATACTAAGAATCCCGGACTGAAATCTGACATAGGAAGAAAAAGCAAGCCTGAAAGTTCTCCCTGCCTGTTAGTGCCAGGATACCAGCTTGCTCTTTAAGATCCTTCGCGGCAGAACTGTCTGCGTAAGGTCAAAAACTGGGCACTAAGGCCAGGAAGGGCGGGGGTGTGGGCTGGACCAGGTGTGGGATTTCAGGGAAACTTGTTCTTGCAAATACTGAGTGGTGGGCAAAATGGACGACAGAACAGGACCAGGAGCTGAGACACGGAACCAGGGTGCAAACCAAGGGACCCGGGGTGCGAGACGCGGAGGGGAAAGAGATGTGGTGAGTGAGCTCAGGTTGCCACTCAAAGACACCAATGGACGGGGAGGGCCAGGTGCCTACGCCTCCGATTCCGTGTTCCGATCCCCTCCAGCCACTGGAGCTCACTCAGGGACCATCCGCTGACCTGGATGGGCGGCCGCCGCCCACACGCTAGCCCCACTTCAGCCCGACTAGGTTGGTCCGGCCCGCCGCCGGCGTGTGGCCCCACCTGGGAGGGCAAGTGGCCCGAGAGGCGGCCGCACGGGGTCTCCCGGGCCGGGCTCGACACCGAGGGCTGCTGACTCTGGGCGGCACCCCCTTGCCTGGGCCTCACGGTGGGGACCGGCTGTTCCCGCGGTGGTTCTGGCTCTGCATTGTCACCCAGGTTCTCACGAACTGGACGCGAGAGGAGCCACCCTGCACTTGGCACACTGCCGCATCAAAGCGCGGCCTCACTGAACGGCCCTCCGCTGCCCCTTCCGAGAGTAGGGCGGACATTCGCTCTGCCGCCCCGCGCCCGCGGGTGGAGCTCTGCCAGCCGGCCACCCAGGTGGATCTGTTGCTCCGCGAGCGTCTGCACAGGGAGCCGGTGCGGCGAGGCGGACTCGGTCGGCTCCAAGATTCCTTGGCGCCGAGTCTGCATGGTCGGAGGTCGTGCGTCCGCGCGGGGCCCGGGGGGAACCAGAGGTAGTGCATAGGCACGGGTCCGTGGGGGTCAGAGGTCGTGCGTCGGGGAGGGCGGGGTCAGAGGTCGAGTGTAAACCCAGGGTGGGCGGGGTCGGAGGTCGTGCGTAAGCGCGGGGATTCCCAGGGCATCGTTCATAACAGCAAGAACTGGAAGCAAAAGTAAACCACCCACTTGGCGATCGGATAAACAACGAGGTGCATCTATTCAAGGGATGCTTCTCAGCCACACAAGGAATACACTACTGACGCTTGCTCCACACGGTCAGAGAGCCATGGTGTATTATTCCATTTATATAAAGGTTGTTAGGTGCCCTTGAGTTGGTTCAGACTCTTAGGGACCCTGTGTACAACAGAGCACTGCCCAGTCCTGCACCGTCCGCACAACCGTTGCTGTGTTTGAGCCCACAGTTACATCCACCGCGTCAATCCATCTTTTGAGGGTCTTCGTATTTTTCGCTGACCCTCTACTTTACTAAGCATGATGTCCTCCAGGGACTGGTCTCTCCTGATAGCATGTCCAAGGTAAAGGTACATGAGATGAAGTCTCACCATCCTTGCTTCTAAGGAGCATTCTGGCTGTACTTCTTCCGAGACAGCTTTGTTTATATAAGAAGTCCTGAGAAGCACAGGTACAGGTAGAAAGCAGGCCAGTCGTTGCCTCTGGCTGCAGCAGGCGCAGGTGCTAACAGCAAAGAGGCACAATAGACCTTTCTGGGGGTGGAAAAATGTTCCAAAATGAGATTGTGCTAATAGTTGTAAAATTGTCTAAATATACTGAAAATCATTGATTTTAAATATTTCAATAAATACGTACATTTTAAATATTTCAATAAATGTGTAAAAAGTAATAATGGACAAGACGCAGAGTCCGAGTTCACTTGAGATACTAACACCCCGCGCCACCAGCCCTGGCTGCTTGGACATTACACCCCGCGCCAAGCCCTGGCCCTTTTAAAACTCCATTCCGTAACTGAAGTGCAACAACACGGCACCAGAGAGTGCGAGAGCCGTTCAGCCTGAACGAGCGCACGGAGTTTACTGGCTGCCCTTCAGCTTCGCCTAGCCTGGTGGAGAGGCAGGCCAGAGCCCAGGCCTGAAGAGAGCCAGCCTTCTCCGTCTCTTCAACGTCGTCGTTGGCAAAGCAGTCTGCTGTAAGATCACACGCTGGGCACAGAGACAGAGAGCGGAGGGGCTTCGCACGGAAGGGGGGCGCGGGTGGCTTTGGGGTGCGGATAGAGCGGGGAGGGGCGCAGGCTGAGCCAGGTGTGGGGTTTCAGGGAAGTATGTTCATGCAAATACTGAGTGTGAGCAAACAGGAGGATAGAGGAGGGTCAGGAGCTGCAAGAAACAGAACTAGGTGCAAACCGAGGGGCCAGGGCAGAATTACAGCGATGGTCGTTTTGGGGACGCCCTGGGGGCCTGGGTGTGGTGAGTGGGCTCAGGTTGCACGTCAAAGACACCAGTGGGCCAGGCAGAAGCGAGGAGGGCTGGACAGGAGGCTCTGGAGGGACGCTCCCAGCGGCCCGCGGTGCCGACACCTCCATCTCCATGTCCCGAGCTTCCAGCCACGGGTGTTGACTCCCCAGGGACCACCAGCTCACCTGGATGGGCACACGGCCCCCTCCCTCCAGCCCTGACTCCACCCGGCACACCTGCCCATCTGTCCCTGATGTCTTTAAAATTTCGATATTTTGTTCATCATGGATTGTTTTTCAAAGCACATTTCATTAAAGTGTCATCAATCCTGATCACCGACTTTCTTGACACCCCTTAAATATTTCTTTATTCACCCTAAACGGGCCCTGGTGGGGAGATGGGTCAGAGTCCAGGCCAAAGGAGGCCCAGCCTCTCCATCTCTGGGCCCCTCCGCTTTCTGCCTGTTTCCTCCCTCCAGATTGTTCTAACACTCAGTGGATTTTCGAATATTGACCTCTGAGCATTACTTCTTGTCTCCACGGTTCCCATCAAGGCACTGGATGACGCGCCCCACCTGACACTGATTTCAGCGATTCGGCGGCCGGCCACGAGAGGGCGCGCGCACCGCCGGTTCTGCCCAACCGTCCCCTCACACTGAGCGTGGGAACCGCCTCTCGCAAGGCGAGCGCAGAAGCTTTCCTCCCCGCAGGACCCACCGTCCCAGGGAGGAGCCTTAGCCGCTCCGCCACCAGACTTGCGCCGAGTCAGCAGCGAGGGCAGCGCTTCCTCTTCTCCGCCCAGACCGCAGAAGACGGAGCTCGGCCGGCTTCTTCCAGACGGTTTTCTTCAGTAGCGAGCACAGAACCGTCCGTTTTCTAGACTGTTTGCTTCTCAACCTTAAAAGGAGGCGTATTCAAAGTAACACTGCTCTGCGTTTAACTTTTTTACTCCCAAACCGTAATTTATTATCATTTTACTTCCTTGGCTTAATGAAAGCTAAGCGATCCATAATACTGAACACTTCTTAGCTGATCTCATTTTCAAATGAGAATATTGGCATATTTGACATTTTCTCTTGACCCAGTGACGATCTCAAATAATTTTTAATTCACTTCGGCTTATGGAAATGTCTTTTTACAGGAGCCGACTGTGACTGGTGTAAATAAATACAACACACCAAACAAACTAGATATGAAATGAAATGTTAAATAAGATAACATGAAAAAAGTAAATTAAATATTAAATAAAATAAAACTAAGCCAAACTAAATGAAATTATTTAAATATTGAATAAAATGAATGAAAACAAAATAAAATAGAAGTGTCTTAATTACATATTAAATAAAATATTAAAGAATATTAAAATTAAATAAACATTAAATATGTAAAATAAAACAAAGCAAATTAAAGCTAAATTAATTGAACATTAAATAAGATTACATTAAGTATCAAATATAAAATACTTATAAATTGTATATTAAATAACAAAATTAAGTTAAATATAAAACAAAATAGAATAAAACACAAACTAAATTAAATACATTAAAGTAAATATTAAATAAATAGTAAATTTAATTAAATACTATATAAAACAAGATGTTTAAGTTATTTTTTTCTAGATATTTACTATTTATTTATGTTAATTTCATTTCTAATTTGTGCTGCTTTGATTGGCTGATGCATTGTTTTTATTTCTTGTTTATTAAGGAAACCCTGGCTGAGCGATGGGTGAGCACTCAGCTATTGATCTGAATTTCAGCCCCCTCCTAAATCAGCTCAGATCTAACCAAACCCCAACTCCACCTCCCAGCTGGAACCCCAACCATCATCTGAACGGTTCTCTGAGTCCATTCTCAAGTGTAATTGGAACCCTGACTCCTATTCTAATCTGAACCCTAAACCTGTGTCGTGATACCCTATTCCTAAACTGAACTCTAACCTAAACTCAGACCAAAACCCCAATTCTTAACACCTCCCAACTTACTACATTTTCAATGCTTACATGGGATGACCCTTAGTTTAACCCTTAATACAAACCCCTAATCCCAGCCTCACCTCCAAACCTAACCATAACCCATCTCTCCTGACATTAGCTCTAATTTCTAAACTCTATATCTTACCCAAATCTTTACAACCATCCAAACTCCTACCTGACACCAACCTTAACCGAACCTCAACCTTGAAATCCAATCCAGCCCCCAAGAGCCAACCCAATGAGGCATTATTCAGGTTTATTAAATGTCAACTCCTAGCCTAACCTCAATTCTCAATTTGGTCCCACTCTTGTTGTGTAAACAAGACCCAAAGTCAGGCTTCTGGAAGTTCTAATTTTGTACCAACCTCCCAGTGAGCCTCACTCCTGCCCACATCACCCAACAAGATGGTGATGTCCCTGAAGTCCTGCCCACATGACCCACTTTTTTGGATTGAATTGTGTCCCCCAAAAATGTGTGTCAACTTGGCTAGGCCATGATTCCCAGTTTTGTGTGATTGTCCACCATTTTTTGACCTAACGTGATTATCCTATGTGTTGTAAATACTATTTCTATGACATTAATGAGGCAGGATTAGAGGAAGCTATGTTAATGAGGCAGGACTCAATCTATAAGATTAGGTTGTATCTTGAGTCAGTCTCTTTTGAGATATAAAAGAGAAGCGAGCGGAGAGACAGTGGGGCCTCCTACCACCACGAATGAAGAACCAGAAGGGAAGCGTATCCTTTGAACCTGGTGTCCTTGCACTGAGAAACTCCTAAACCAGAGGAAGATTGATGACAAGGACCTTCTCCCAAAGCTGACAGAGACAGAAAGCCTTCCCCTGAAGCTGGCATCCTGAATTCGGACATCTAGCCTCCTAAACTGTGAGAGGATAAACTTCTGTTTGGTAAAGCCACCTGCTTGTAGAATTTCTGTTATAGCAGCACTAGGTAACTAAGACACTCACCAAGATGGTGCTGTCCCTATAGTCATTGTTACCCACCTCAAGAATGATTTCCCCCTGACGCATAGCATCTAGCAGCCTGGTGAGGTTTTGATTTTTATTTTTTTGTGAAGTTTTTATTTTGACCCAAGAACGTTGCTTCATACAAAATGTCATTGTAGAAACAATAACAGAATCCATAATTTGGCTGATAAGTATTACTCAGGCAGCAAATGAGTCAATCACGGAATTTTTTTAAAAAAATAAGTCCCAGTTGTGTTGCATAGTTGGGATTTCACTGTTCTTAAATATAAAAGTTTTGCAACATTCAATTTATATCAAATATAATTAAAACTAAAAAATAAGGAATACATGGTATCAGAAGGACAAAGATACACATTTTCATGCACATGTATGTATATATTTTACATGCCAACAGAACTGGCTTGAATGACAGCTGCTGCTTGACAGATTCCAGACACGGAGAACTGGTTGATGCATTTCAAATTTGGCAACTCACTCTGGGATTTCAGGGGAAACATGGTAGCTCCAGAAGAGACATCGACAAGACCCAAAGTCAGGGAAACAGACCTAGCATCTCCTCTCTCTTTCTCCTTGTGGTTTCGCCAATTCTGATATCCTGCCAGATCCAGACAAGTCCATGAGGCTGTGTGGGTCTCACCCAACACTGCCCGGGAAAGGGGCTGTGGTTCTGTACAGAGTAATTACGTTCAGTGGCCAAGACAACATGGGAAGGGGGGGGGAGGCAGTAAGTCAGCATCAAAACACACATCCTTCTACTCTGCAGTGTGAGCAGGAGATAACATGCAAGTCTGAGCCCTACTTAGTTGTATCCTATTGAAATGAAATATACTGCTATTGTCAAAGTTTCAGATGTTGTGCCTTCACATAGGAACATCGGTAAAAAGGTTTGGTTGCAATTGTGCTGAACTTGGAATGGGTGGCGGCCTCGAGTGTCATTCCTAATAAATGTGTGTGTCTTTTGTTGTGTAGCCCTATGGGTTTCATGGCGTCTGCCTACTTGAACACACCTTTCACACTCCTGAGTACACACACACACACACACACACCATATTTCTTTAAGGACAGCCATGGGGTAAAAGCCAATAGACATATTGCAAAAGTAGTATTTTTGTGTTTTCACTCACGACACCAGGTATCCTGTGGAGCAGTTGGTTCTATTGTCCTTCCACACTTCCCAGCTTCACACATCCTCACACTTAGTAGACTCTTTACCCAAAAAGAGCAGGGTTCACACTATGGTGTATCTTTTTCTGCAACTTGCAATCCCATGGAACACACCACCATGACCCCTCCATGTCAGGAGCTGTGTCCTGACTCAGCAGCTGATTATTCCAGAAGGGTGACTGGTTACCACAGCAACTGAGCCTCTCATTGCTGGTGGGCCTGGATATGACTCCTTTCTGCTGCCCTTTCGGTAATGCTGCAGGAAACATCTTAACTGTGTCCTAATGTACAGATCCTCCACGGAGGAGAGACTCCCAGGAATGGGTTTGCTGGGATCAAAGAAATGTTAAAGTTAGGGTCCCTGGAGCCAGACTCACTTCTAAAACAGCTGTGTCTGTTATGTGGTCACCAGCAGTCTGTGATGGTGGCTGCATCCCTGCATTGAGCCTGGCCCTAGGCATAATTGTTCTCTTTAATCCCTGCCAATCTGGTGTCAGGGTGGCCAAGGAATCAGTGTTACTTTGATTTAAAATTGCCCTGTGAGAAGCTGAGTCTCCTTTAAGTAGTTTACAGCCGTTTGGATTTGCCCTCCCTTTTCAGATCCTTGACCCTGTGGGGGTCTTTCTCCCACCCCAGGATCTCCAGGCATTCACCTGTGGCTGGATCTGGGACCAGCACAGCTTCAGGTTCTCAAAACCCCTTTTAATGCAAAGAAAGAAAAATGCATGTCTTGTTTTGCAATCAAAGGAGATGTCATGGGGGCGTGTCTGCTCTGTACACTGTCTCCAAACTGGGGAGGAAATAAGGTTGCACCAGACCTTCTTCCCCATGGCAGGAGCAGACTAAGTCTCACACAGCACAGAGAGAATATCATACAGTCCTAGCAGTGGAGGGTTCTGGGCTCTGACCTTATGACTGAGTAGGCGCTTGACATTGTTAAGCCTCTATTTTCTCACTCTAAAATGGGGATGTCTTGGGAGAACTCACTGGGAGGATTATGCTCTTAATACAGGGAAATACGATTACTTGGTTAACAAAATGACCTGAAGTTTCTGATATTTTTAATCATAAACCAAAAACCCACTGCTGTTAAGTCAATTCCGACTCATAGTGAACCCACAGGGTTTCCAAGGTTGTGAATCTCTAGGGAAGCTGTCGTAGCCTGGGCTCTCTAGAGAAGCAAAACCAGTAAAGTGTATAAATACATAGAGAGAGAGATTTATACCAAAGAAATGGCTCACACGATTGTAAAGACTGGAACGTCCCAAGTCCGTGGATCAGAATAGAGGCTTCTCTTGATTCACATAGCCTCAGGGACTGGCAAACCCCAGATTGGTAGGTCAGAGAGCAGCGCTCTTGCTCACAGGCTGTGAAAATCGAGAAATCCCGAGATTGGCAGATAAGCTTATAGCTCAAGTCCCAAGAACCGGAGGTCAGGAGAACAGGAGACAGCCACAGGATCCAGAGTGAGCAAAAAAACCACAACGTCTGCCCATATTTGGATGCAGGCCACACTCCCAAGGAAACTCCCTTTCAACTGATTGTCTACTCACAGCAGATTCTATCATGGGAGTGATCACATATAAACACTGAGAATCATGGCCCAGCCAAGTTGACACACAATCTTTACCATCACAGAAGCAGACTGTCACATCTTTCTCCCAAGAAGCTGCTGGTAGTTTTGAACCAATGACCTTTCAGTTAGCAGTTGATCACTTTAACCGCTGTGCCAGCAGGGCTCCTTTTCTACCCCACCTTAAATACTACTTTAAAAGCTGAGAACCACTTTCTGCTGGAGACACTTGTGTCTCACCTTCTGGCACAAGTCACTGAGGGCCTGGTGGTTCCTGGTCTGAGCTCCAGCCCCCAACCTTCCTGGGGCTGCACGGTCCTCATGGTGCTACCTCTGACTGTGTGACCCTCCTTTTTCCCACCTCCAGTGTGAGCATGATTCGTCCCTGGACTGGATGAGACCTGTGTGAGTCAATTTGAACTTATAGTGACCCTATACTACAGAGTAGAACTGCCCCATAGGGTTTTCTTGGCTATAATTGTTATGGAAGCAGCTTACCTGGTCTTTCTCCTGCAGAGCCATTGGATACATTTGTACCACCAACCTTTCCATTATCAGCTGAGGGCTTAGCCATTGTGCCATCACGGCTCCTTAACAAATATATAGGAAGCACCTAATCAGGGCAGATGCTTTTCTAGGCACTTAGTATCATTCAATGAACACAGCAGACAATAGTCCCTGCCCTCCTGGGCCTCCATCTAGTTGGAGAGTCAGACAGGAATACCAGACATGGTAAGCAGGTAATGTCCACAGTGCATGCCTCCTCTAGGTACAGATGCATCCTTCCCTAGTCTGACGGGACAGCGGACCTCAGGATCAGCTGAATGGACTTTGGGTTGAGAAGGAGGGGCTCCTGCCTCCACAGAAGGGTGGGGAGCTGTGGGGGGGGGGGCTGCGGTTGGGGAGAGGCTGGGCAGAGCCCTGGGTTCTCACACATTTATATTCCCTCTAGAGGAATAGATTCAGGGGCTTCTCCCCGCAAGAAGAAAGAAGACACAGAGCTGGGAATGGAGCCCGGGTATCCTGGGGAGCAGACCGGAGGCTGGGTGCTCAGAGTCAGTGCCTAAGAGAATCCTTCCCCACCACAGTCCCGTCTTGCTTTACTTAACCTTCTCCTGGATCTGAGATCTCGAATCTCCTGACCACCAGTCATGGGGGCTCAGCTGCCTATGGGGCTGTGGTGGCTGGGACCCTGCCCTTTGGGAGAATAGTGTCTGCAGGAAGAAGAAACTCACATGCACATAGAAAATAAGGCAGTAGGCTGGCACGAAAGCTCCAGGTTGAGGAGGCATTAGGGCCCTGGGCAGGCTGAGACAGGAGGATCAACTTTGTTTCTCCCTCAGCTGTAAATAGTCAGAGTAACTACCCTGTGCCAGGCCCCACAGTGAACACACTCATGCAGCCCCTCCCTACCCTCAGGGAGTTTTCTTTCCAGTGCAGAGGGGGTGGGGGAGAAAAACAGGGAAGTGTATCAGGCTTCCTGGTAATGGAGAGAATTGGTCAAACCACTGAAGGAGAGTTACTGGGTTCAAGGCTCTTTGCTAGCCCCCTGCTGGGTGACCGGGCCTGCCATTACCAGGACAGCCAGAGTAGGGTGGGTCAGTGAAGTGGGGCTGGCCTCTGATAGGTCAGGAGATGGCACAGAGGTCCAGCCCCTGCAGAGGTGCTATAGGACAGCACTGCGGAAGGAAGGCCAGGTCCCTGACCCTGCTGTTCTCCTGCCCACCCTCAATGCCACTGCCTTCATCCTGGGCACCTGACTGGAAGGGGACTTGGAGGATTTCTATTAGTCTCCAGATTTTCTCCCCTTCAAGGTGCTGAAGGTCTACACCCCACTGAATATGCTGGGCTTAGAACAAAAGTGCTGTGCCTGCAAGCTCCTTGCCCAGGTAGGGAACCTAGAACCCACTGAGACAGAGCCAGAGGGTGAGGAGGACAGGGGTGGGTGCATGTGAGCATGTGTGCAGGGGAGTGGGTCTGGGCTACACAGGTAGCTATGTCCAGAGGCTGGTGTTGGGCCAGAACTCAGAGTAATCTCAGACCACTCATCTGGTAGACTGCAATCTGGGAAAACTTCCTGGAGAGGAGCTCTTGGGATTGGGCTCCTTGTAATGGAAGTGAAAATTTTTCATCTTTGGAAAGGCACAAGTAAAGGCTGTCATGTTGGTGAACTTTTTCCTTCTTGCATCTCCAGCACAAGTGTCACCCCTGGAACCTGCTCCAGATCAACCTTGAGCATTTTCTCCAGAACCCAATCCAGATCTATGTTGAGCATCATCTCTGAAACCCTCTCCAGATCCACCTTGAGTGTCCCTTCTGGAAACTGCCCCTAACCCATATCAGGTGTCATCCCCTTAAGGTGCTCCAGATCTACCTCAAGCTTCCCCTCCAGAGTGTGCTCCAGATTCACATGAAGATTCACCTCCGGGACTCACTCCAGATTCATGCTGAGTGTTGCCTCTAGAAGACATTCCAGATCCACATGAAAATTTACCCCCAAGGCGGGGCCAAGATGGCAAAGCAGTCAGATGTTTCTGATGATCCCTCTTACAACAAAGACTCAAAAAAACAAGTGAATCAATTACATGCATGACAAGCTAGGAATCCTGAGCATCAAAGGCAAAGTAAAGGAATCGGACTGAGTGATGGGGGAGAGAAAGACAGTGCAGAAGCACCGAGGAGTTGCCAAGCCTGCAGCAGTGCCTCAGCTCTGATTTTGGAGCATTCCTTGGTGCGACTGTTGTGGGACTGATAGTAGTTTCCTGGGACACTGCAGCTTCAGCAAAAGAAGACAAGCAGAGTGGTGCACCCCTGACCCTGTGGTGTGTCTACAGCAGGGCTTTCGCTCAGCAAAAGAAGGCAAGTGTGGGATGCAGCCCTAACTCCCTGGGGCGATCTCTCCGGGGACCCAGCCAGCGCACACAGGCTACACATGGCTCTGGAATCTGAAATAAGTGATTTTGCACAAGATAAGTGATTTTGATTTTTTCTAATTTACTTCATGCAGATCTAATAGCTCCTTGTTTTGAAAGAACTCTCCTATCTATCTGCTCCAGCTGGCTTCATAAACAGTTGATTTCCCTGGGCCTGAGGGAGGCCCTGCTACACTCCCTGAGCCTTTTCCTGGCCTTGGAGAAGGAACAAATTAACAAATGAGTGAAAAATACTCCACCAAATCCCCTAATCTGGAAGCTCAGAGCAGAGGCGGCTCCAGTCCAGACACAAATGATCCACAGACCTTGTCTTTCACCCCTGCATGGATCCAGGTGGCTATTATATTGCAAGGGCGAATCTGTTTGAGGCCTGACTGTAACTGTTTCAATTATTCAATTGAGAGGCAGGTTATGGGGGTTTGATACCACTCTGCCTATTAAAGAGAGTCTTCACCTACCAAGAAGATTTCAAAGGGCCTCTCGAGAAGACAAAGTAAAGTATTATAATGACATGTGCAAAGAGCTGGATATGGAAAACCAAAAGGGAAGAACACGCTCGGCATTTCTCAAGCTGAAAGAGCTGAAGAAAAAAATTCAAGCCTCGAGTTGCAATAGTAAAGGATTCCATGGGGAAAATATTAAATGATGCAGAAAGCATCAAAAGAAGATTGAAAAATTAAAACTACGATGAGATTTCATCTCACACCAACTAGACTGGCATTAATCCAAAAAACACAAAATAATAAATGTTGGAGAGGCTACGGAGAGATTGGAACTCTCATACACTGCTGGTGGGAATGTAAAATGGTACAACCACTTTGGAAATCCATCTGGCATTATCTTAAACAGTTAGAAATAGAACTACCATCCAACCCAGAAATCCCACTCCTCGGAATATACCCTAGAGATACAAGAGCCTTCACACAAACAGATATATGCACACCCATGTTTATTGCAGCTCTGTTTACAATAGCAAAAAGCTGGAAGCAACCAAGATGTCCGTCAACGGATGAATGGGTAAATAAATTGTGGTATATTCACACAATGGAATACTACGCATCAATAAAGAACAGTGACGAATCTCTGAAACATTTCATAACATGGAGGAACCTGGAAGGCATTATGCTGAGCGAAATGAGTCAGAGGCAAAAGGACAAATATTGTATAAGACCACTATTATAAGATCTTGAGAAATAGAAAAAACGGAGAAGAACACATACTTTTGTGGTTACAAAGGGGGGAGGGAGGGAGGGAGGGAGAGGGCTTTTTATTGATCAATCAGTAGATAAGAACTGCTTTGGGTGAAGGGAAAGACAACACTCAATACAAGGAAGGTCAGCCTAATTGGACTGGACTAAAAGCAAAGAGGTTTCCGGGATAAAATGAAAGCTTCAAAGGTCAGCAGAGCAGGGGCTGGGGTCTGGGGAACTTGGTTTGAGGGGACTTCTAAGTCAATGGGCAAAATAATTCTATTATGAAAACATTCTGCATCCCACTTTGAAATGTGGCGTCTGGGGTCCTAAATGCCAACAAGCGGCCATCTAAGATACATCAATTGGTCTCAACCCACCTGGAGCAAAGGCAAAAGAAGAACACCAAGGTCACACGACAACTAAGAACCCAAGAGACAGAAAGGGCCACATGAACCAGAGACCTACGTTATCGTGAGACCAGAAGAACTAGTTGGTGCCAGCCACAATCGATGTCTGCCCTGTCAGGGAGCACAACAGACATCTCCTGAGGGAGCAGGAGACCAATGGGATACAGACCCCAAATTCTCATAAAAAGACCATACCTAATGGTATGACAGTGACTAGAGGAATCTCAGAGACAATGCTCCCCAGAACTTCTGATGGCACAGGACAGGAACCATCCCCGAAGACAACTCATCAGGCATGAAAAGGACTGGTCAGTAGCGGGGAGAGAGATGCTGATGAAGAGTGAGCTAATTAAATCAGGTGGACACTGAAAAAAAAAAGAAGATTGAAGGAATACACAGAGTCATTATACCAAAAAGAATTAGTCAATGTTCAACTGTTTCAAGAGGTGGCATAAGATCAGGAACCGATGGTACTGAAGAAAGAAGTCCAAGCTGCTCTGAAGGCATTGGTGAAAAACAAGGCTCCAGGAATTGATGGAATATCAACTGAGATGTTTCAACAAACAGATGCAGTGCTGGAGGTGCTCACTCATCTATGCCAAGAAATATGGAAGAAAGTTTCCTCGCCAACTGACTGGAAGAGATCCGTATTTATGCCTATTCCCAAGAAAGGCAATCCAACCAAATGTGGAAATTATAGAACAATATCATTAAAATCACACACAAGCAAAATTTTGCTGAAGATCATTCCAAAATGGCTGGAGCAGTATATCAACAGGGAACTGCCAGAAATTCAGGCTGGTTTCAGAAGAGGACATGGAACCAGGGATATCACTGCTGATGTCAGATGGATCTTGGCTAAAAGCAGAGAATACCAGAAGGATGTTTACCTGTGTTTTTTTGACTATGCAAAGGCATTCGACTGTGTGCGTCATAACAAACTATGGATAACACTGCAAAGAATGGGAATTCCAGAACACTTAATTGTGCTCATGAGGAGCCTTTACATAGATCAAGATGCAGTTGTTCAGACAGAACAAGGGGATACTGATTGGTTTAAAGTCAGAAAAGGTGTGTGTCAGGGTTGTATTCTTTCACCATACCTATTAATCTGTATGCTGAACAAATAATACAAGAAGCTGGACTATACGAAGAAGAACGGGGCATCAGGATTGGAAGAAGACTCATTAACAACCTGCATTATGCAGATGACTCAACCTTGCTTGCTGAAAGTGAAGAGGACTTGAAACACTTAGTAATGAAGATCAAAGACCACAGCCTTCAGTATGGATTACACCTCAACATAAAGAAAACAAAAATCCTCACAACTGAACCAATGAGCAACATCATGATAAATGGAGAAAAGATTGAAGTTGTCAAGGATTTCATTTTACTTGGACCCACAATCAACACCCATGGAAGCAGCAGTCAAGAAATCAAAAGACGCATTGCACTGGGCAAATCTGCTACAAAGGACCTCTTCAAAGTGCTGAAGAGCAAAGATGTCACCCTGAAGACAAAGGTGTGCCTGACCCAAGCCATGGTATTTTCAATCGCATCATATGCATGTGAAAGCTGGACAATGAATAAGGAAGACTGAAGAAGAATTGACGCCTTTGAATTGTGGTGTAGGTGAAGAATATTGAATATACCATGGACTTCCAAAAGAATGAACAAATCTGTCTTGGAAGAAGTGCGGCCAGAATGCTCCTTAGAGGCAAGGATGGTGAGACTGCGTCTTATATACTTTGGACATGTTGCAGGAGGGATCAGTCCCTGGAGAAGGACATCATGCTTGGCAGGCTGCAGGGTCAGCAGAAAAGAGGAAGACCCCCAAAGAGGTGCATTGACATGGTGGCTGCAACAATGAGCTCAAGCATAACAATGATTGTAAGGATGGTGCAGGACCGGGCAGAGTTTAGTTCTGTTGTGCATAGGGTTGCTATAAGCTGGAACCGACTCGACGGCACCCCACAACGACAACAATTACCTACCCGCAGCAGGGGCCTGAAGACTGGAGGCTCCATGTATGCCACATAGCCACCCGCGAAAGGGGCCCAAGGATAATGGTGCCTACCGGTCCTTACAGGTGTAAGCATTGGGTGCCTAAGGTACAGCTGCAGAGCCCACCCACCACAGCACTCTAGAAAACAGGGATGCTCCTCCCTCACTGACACTTGGGGGAAGGCTGTCAGCCCCCTGCCTTCCTCAGAGTGTGACCTCCTGCCACTACATGAAACCTGTGGATCCACCCATCACCGCTGCTCCTCTAAGATAGTATGTGAGAGCCTACAGTACACACTAGGTGACCGACTATCAGAACACCTGAGCTGAATCTATACAAGAAGAGTGAATGGACTCCTAGGCTCATATACCTGATAACAGCTCTAGCCATCTCGTAATAGGACATTAGTGTTTAAAAACTCCAATAATCAAGTTAGCTCACTCTAGTAGCCTATTTGGGTATATCAAAATGAAACAAGGCAAGAAACTAGGACACAGTGAGCAAACATAAATAAATTAATACAATAATTTATAGTTGGCTCAGAGACAACAGTCGATATCAAATCACATAAAGAAGCAGACCATGATTGCTTCAACGAACTCCCAAAACAATCAAGCACTCTCCTGGATGAAGATATATTCCTGGAATTACCAGATGTAGAATACAAAAGATTAATATACAGAAGTCTTCAGGACATCAGGAATGAGATCAGGCAACACACAGAAAAAGCCAAGGAACATACAGATAAAGCAGTTGAAGAAATTAAAAAGATTATTCAAGAACATAATGAAAAATCTAATAAACTGTAAGAATCCATAGAGACAGCAATCAGAAATTCAGAAGATTAACAATAAAATTACAGAATTAGACAACTCAGTAGAAAGTCAGAGGAGCAGAATTGAGGAAGTGGAAGGCAAAATTAGTGAGACTGAAGGTAAAACACTTGGCAACAATATATTCAAAGAAAAATCAGAAAAAGCATTTTAAAAACTGAAGAAACTCTAAGAATCATGTGGGACTCTATCAAGAAGAATAACTTGCAAGTGATTGGAATACCAGAACAGGGAGGGATAACATAAAATACAGAGAGAATTGTTGGGAGATTTGTTGGCAGAAATTTTCCTTGACATCATGAAAGATGAAAGGATATCTATCCAAGATGCTCATTGAACCCCATACAAGATAGATCCCAAAAGAAAGTCACCAAGACATATTAGAATCAAACTGACCAAAACCAAAGATAAAGACAAAATTTTAAGAGTGGCCAAGGATAAGCGAAAAGTCACCTACAAAGGAGAATCAATAAGAATAAGCTTGAAATTTTTTATTCAGCAGAAACCATGCCGGCAAGAAGGCAATGGGATGACATATATAAAGCATTGAAGGAGAAAAATTGCCAGCCAAGAATCACACATCCAGCAAAATTTTCTCTCAAATATGAAGGCAAAATTAAGACATTTACAGATAAACAGAAGCTTAGGGAATTTGCAAAAATTCACCCACAGAACCCACTCCAGATCCACATCTAGCATTGCGACCAGAACCTACTCCAGAACCACATAAAGATTAACCTGCAGAACCCACTTCAAGTCCACATGAAGATTCACTCTGGAAACCACTCCACATCCACACCGAGCATCACATCTGAAACCTGGTCCAGGTTAAGCACCACCTCCAGAAACAACTCTAGATCTACCTCGAGCATCCCCTTCTGAAACCTGCTGCAGGTCCACATCAAACATCAACTCCGGACCCCACTCTAGATGCACATCGAATGTCACCTCTGGAACATGCTCCAGATCCATGTTGAATACCACCTACAGAACACGCTCCAGACTGACATTAAGATTCACCTCTGGAACCCACTCCAGATACACCTTGAGCATCATCACCCCTAGAACCTGCTTCAAATCCATGTGATGATTCACTTTTGGAACCCACTCCAAATCCATGTTGAGCATTGCCTCCAGAACCCACTCCAGATCCACATGAAGATTCACCTCCAGAACCTACGCCATACCCACTTTGAGTATCGCCTCAGGATCTCACTCCAGATCTACATCCATCATCACCTCCAGAACCCACACTAGGTCCACATGAAGATTCACCTCCAGAACTCTCTCCAGGTCCACATCAAGTGTCACCTTTGGAATCTGCTGCAGATCCCCCTCGAACATTGCCTCTGGAACCCACCCTCAAGGCACAGCCAGCCTCAGCACCTGCTCCAGCATCAGGGCCTGAGCCAAGCAGGCATTAGCTCTGCTCCAAAGCCTTCCTGCCCCTTACCTGGGAGGGCATCTCTTTCTCTTTTTTTCCCTTATTCAACAGTTACTTTATCATTTAGTTAATTTTAAGCTTTAGGTTTGACCAAAAATAAAGTTTTGCATTTGATCATTTGAAAGTGTATAATTCAGTGGCTTTATATGCTTTCACAATGCTGTTCAGCCATCACTATCTGGTTCCAGAGCATTTTCATTACCCCAAACAGAAACCGTGTAACTGCGAAGCAGTCACTCTCCAGTACCCTCTGCCCATAGCCCCTGGCATTCACAGATTTGCTTTCTGTGTCTGTGAATTTACCTACTTTGGATTTTTCATATAAATGGAACCATACAATACATGGCCTTTTGTTCCCAATGCTTTCTAGGTTCATCCAAGGCATACCATGTGTCAGTATCTAGTTCCTTTTTATGGCTGAATGTTATCCCATCGTATGTATTTAACACATTTTGTTTATCCATCTATTTGTTGATGGACATTTGTGTTTATTTCACCTTTTGACCAATGTGAGTAGTGCTGTTGTGAGCATCCATGCCCAAGTATCTTCTCGAGTGCCTGACTTCATGATAAATGCCAGGGGTAGGTAAGAAGGAGGAGGGGAGGGTGAGGAGACAGCCCAGGTGTGGGGTGTGAGAGTTTGGAGAGATCAAGAGACAGATAAGTTATGGGAGATGAGGACATGGGGAAAGCCCAGAGAACTCCCAGATGTCGGTGAAAAAGAAACAGGAGGGGTCAGGAGACAGCACTTGTGTGGTGACTGAGGAGATGGGAGGAATAAGTGAGCAGACCTTGTAGAAGAACCGAGAAGATAGGCAGGGCCAGAACAATACCACCAGGTGTGGGTAAGAATGAGGTGGGAAGGGCCAGGAGGCAGCCCAGTCATGGTAAGTGAAGATGGTGCAGAGAGTGAGAAGGAGGGAAAGACCACAAGAAGGCACAGGTGTGGGCGGAAGTAGAAGTGAGGGGTTCAGTAAATGCACGGGTGTGCCTAAAGAGGAGGTACAAAGGACCAGGAAGACACCAAGAGTAAGGCAGTAAAAAAAAAAAAAAAAGGCAGTAGATGGGGGGCAATAGAAGGCACAGGTGTAGTGAATAAGGAGGTAGGAGGGTTAGGAGGTTTCCCATGTGTGGGGAAAGCGCCTGGTCCTGGCGTCCTGGGGCTCCTGCTGCCTCCAGACAGTTGGATGCAGGAATATCTAGAAGGCTGCCCCAGGCCCAGCGCCACCACCCCAAGTGGCCATTGCTGTCCAGGGCCTGGGTCTTGTCTGTGCTCCCACGGTGCAGCTTGATTCTCTGAGTGTTTGTTTTTCCCCACAGACCCAGCTAGAATGTGGCATAGACAGAGAGCTGAAAATGCTTGTGCTTGGCCCCAAGTGGCCATGAGTTTCCAATGTAAGCGGACACCAGGCTCCTTCTCAGGGACCCCCTGTACTCAGCAGAAATGCTTGTTCCAATGGTTAATCAATGCTTCCTATGACATTTTCTGGGTTGGGGTGGGGGCTAGCACTACAGCAGGGTGAGAAGGGAGCTCATTGTCTGTTCTTTGAGATCATTCTGGTCCCCAGGATAGAGGAGCTATTTTATGCCCATCTCACAGGAGAAAACACTGACCCTATACAGCTTAATGGACCTGCCCTAGGTCACCCAGCTCATAAGGAGACCTTCAGACCCCAGAGCCCACATTGTGATCCATCACATGATACATCCAGAACTTCACCCAGAGCCTGTGACCCTAGGGAATTTGTAGGGTGAACAAGGAGGCTCCAGGATCATGTAATTAATGTCTGTTATGTCTGTTCACGTTCGTAAGAGGCACCCTGCCATTTATATTTGCTTGCTCTTTGCCTCAGATCAATACCAAAAATATATCAGAAAGAGGTTTTATGCCATTAAAAAATAACAGAAGAGGAGTGAGTCTCTCTACTTAAGAGAAAAGAGAAACCCTTGGAAGTAGCCTTCTGGACAAAAGTACCTCTGTTCCATCAGTGTCCTGTGTTTGTTTTCTCATAGAGCTTGGGTGGGGAAGTCATTTTCAAGGTCTAGAGGAAATGCAGATTCAAAGAGAAAGCTCCTTAAAACCATTCTGATCCAGGAAAATGTGATGGTTAAAGAAGAGGAGAAGGAGGATAAGGAAGAAGATGAAATCTTATTTGTGGAAGAGGTAGGCCAGCCATCATTTATACTAACACTGTCACCTATACTGTCATCACCACTTCTACCATTACCAATTGTACTACCACCAACACCTGTACTACCATCACAACGTATATGGCCAGCACTACCTAAACTGCCGCCACCACCTAAACTACCGCTACCTATACTGCCACCACTGCCTATACTGCCTCCACCTGTTCTATCACTACCACCTTTGCTACCACCACCACCACCACCTATACTGCTACCACCACCAGCACTACAACTTCCACCTATACTGCCACCACCATGTATACTATCATCACCACCTATACTACCAGCACCATCTCTACTGTCACCATTACCTATACTGCCTCTAACACCTATACTGCCACCACCTCCTATATAGCCATCACCATCTACCCTGCCACCACAACCTATACTATCACCACCATGTATATTACAACCACCCATACTAATACCACCACCTATACTGCCACCACAATCTATAATATCACAGTCACCTATCCTGCCACCATCACCTATACTATCACCACCACCTATATGGCCGCCACCACCTATATTACCACCACGTATACTGCCACCAACACATGTATTACCACCATAACATATACTGCCAGCACCAACTATAATGCCACCATCACTTATACTACCACAGGCAGGATGACTCTGGCCTTGGAACTCAGCATTTGTTACTGTCAGACATGTTGCTAATGCACAAAATAGTCAGATAGCAGATTTTTTACTATAGTCATAAATGCCAAATATCAGATAATGAGGTAGTCAATAAGTGAGGAACGCCATTGTTGTTAGGTGCTGTCTAGTCAGTTCCGACTCATAGTGACCCTAAGTACAACGAAATGAAACATGTCTGGGTCCTCTGCCATTCTCACGATCACTGTTATGCTTGAACCCACTGTTGCAGCCACTGTGTCAATCCATCTTGTTGAGTGTCTTCCTCTTTTTTGCTGACCCTCAACTTTACCGAACATGATGTTCTTCTCCAGGGCTGATCCTTCCCGATAACATGCCCAAGGTATGTGAGATGAAGTCTTGTCATCCTCACTTCTAAGGAGCATTCTGGATGTACTTCTTCAAAGACAGGTTTGTTCGTTCTTTTGGCAACCCAGGGTATAGTCAATATTCTTCACCAACACCACAACTCAAAGGTATCAATTCTTCTTCAATCTTCCTTATTCACTGTCCAGCTTTCACATCCATAGGAGATGACTGAAATTATCATGGCTTGAACCAGGTACACCTTAGTCCTTAAAGTGACATCTTCACTTTTTTAACACTTTAAAGAAGTCCTTCGCAGCAGATTTGTCCAACGAAAAGCATCCTTTGATTTCTTGACTGCTGCTTCCACAGGTGTTGATTGTGAATCCAAGTAAAAAATCCTTGACAACTTCAATCTTTTCTCCATTTATTATGATGTTGCTTATTGGTCTATTTGTGAGGATTTTTGTTTCCTTTATGTTGAGGTGTAATCCATACTGAAGGGTGTGGTCTATGATCTTCATCAGTAAGTGGATCAAGTCCTCTTCACTTTCAGCAAGCAAGGTTGAGTCATCTGCATATCACAGGTTGTTAATGGGTCTTTCTCCAATCCTGATGCCCCATTCTTTCTCATATAGTCCAGCTTCTCAGATTATTTGTTCAGCATACCAGTTGAATAAGTATGGTGAAAGGATATATCCCTGATACACACCTTTTCTGACTTTAACCCAGCAGTATCCCCTCGTTCTGTTCAAAAGACTACCTCTTGGTCTAGGTACATGATCCTCATGAGTACAATTAAGTGTTATGGAATTCCTATTCTTCCCAATGTTATCCATAATTTGCTATGATCCACATAGTAAAATGCCTTTGCATAGTCAATAAAACACAGGTAAACATCTTCATGGTATCCTCTGCTTTCAGCCAGAATCCATCTGACATCAGCAATGATATCCCTATTTCCATGTTCTCTTCTGAATCCAGCTTGCATTTATGGTAGTTCCCTGTCAATGTAGTGCTGCAGCTGCTTTTGAATGCTCTTCAGCAAAATTTTGCTTGTGTGTGATATTAATGATATTGTTCGATAATTTCTCCATTCAGTTGGATCACTTTTCTTTGTAATAGGCATAAATAAATACATACTCTTCTAGTCAATTGGCCAGGTAGCTGTCTTAAAAAATTCTTTGCATAGATGAGTGAGCACTTCCAGCACTGCATCTGTTTGTTGAAACATCTCAGTTGGTACTCTGTCAATTTCTGGAGTCTTGTTTTTCACCGATGTCTTCAGTGCAGCTTGGACTTCTTCCTTCAGTACCATCAGTTCTTGATCATATGCTACCTCCTGAAAAGGCTGGACATTGACTCATTCTTTTTGGTACAGTGACTCTGTGTATTCCTCCCATCTTCATCTGATGATTCCTGCATTGTTCAGCATTTTGCCCATAGAATCCTTCAATATTGCAACTCAAGGCTTGGGTTTTTTCCTTCAGTTCTTTCAACTTGAAGATTGCTGAGCATGTTCTTCCCTTTTGGTTTTCTAACTCCAGGTCTTTGCATGTATCGTTATAATACTTTGCTTTGTTTTCTCAAGCCTCCCTTTGACATCTTCTGTTCAGCTGTTTTATTTCATCATTTCCTCCATCCACTTTAGTTACTCAACGTTCAAGAACAAGTTTTCAGAGTCTTTTCTGACATCTATTTTGGTCTTTTCTTTCTTTTCTGACTTTTTAATGACCTCTTGTTTTCTTCATGTATGACATCCTTGATGTCATTCCACAACTCATCTGGTCTTCAGTTATTAGCATGCAATACATCAAGTCTATTCTTGAGATGATCTTTAAATTCAGGCTAAGATTAAGACAGACTAGGAAGAAGGACCTATTGGTCTACTTCTTAAAAAAAATTAGCCAGTGAAAACCTTATGAATAGCATTGAACATTGTCTGATACAGTGCCAGAAGATGGGCCCCTCAGATTGGAAGGCACTCAAAAGATGACTGGGGAAGAGTTGCCTCCTCAAAGTAGAATCGACCTTAGTGATTCAGACGGTGTCAAGCTTATGGGACCTTCGTTTGCTGATGTGGCACGACTCAAAATGAAAAGGAACAGCTGCAAACATCCATTAATAATTGTAATGTGGAATGTACTAAGTATGAATCTAGAAAAATTAGAAATCATCAAAAATGAAATGGAACACACAAACATCGATATCCTAGGGATTAATGAGCTGAAATGGACTGGTATTGGCCATTTTGAATTGGACAATCATATTGTCTACTATGCCAGGAATGACAACCTGAAGAGGAAAGGTGTTGCACTCATCGTCAAAAAGAACATTTCAAGATGCATCCTGAAGTACAACACTGTCAGTGATAGGATAATACCCATAGGCCTACAAGGAAGAGTAGTTAATATGACTATTATTCAAATTTACACACCAACCACTAAGACAAAAGATGAAGAAATTGGAGATTTTTACCAATTTCTGCAGTCTGAAATTGATCGAACATGCAATGAAGATGCACTGATAATTACTGGTGATTGGAATGCATAAGTTGGAAACAAAGGATTGGTGGTTGAAAAATATGGTCTTGGTGATAGAAACGATGCCAGATAAGGCATGACAGAATTTAGCAAATACCTTTTTTCAACAACATAAAAGGCAACTATACATGTGGACCTCGCCAGATGGAATACACAGGAATCAAATCGACTACACCTATGGAAAGAGGCTATGGAAAAGCTCAATATCATTAGAACAAGGACAGGGGCCGACTGTGGAACAGACCATCAGTTGCTCATATGCAAGTTAAGTGAGGAGTAGGTGTATCTCATTTTACTCGATCCTTGTCATGGATTGAATTGTGTCCCCCCAAAATACTTGTCAACTTGGTTAGGCCATGATCCTCACTATTGTGTGGCTGTCCTCCATTTTGTGATTTTCCTATGTGTTATAAATTCTAATCTCTACATGTGGTTAAAGAGGACTAGGGTGGGATGTAACACCCTTGCTCAGGTCACATCTTTGATCCAACATAAAGGGAGTTTCCCTGGGTTGTGGCCTGTACTACCTTTTATCTTACAATAAAAGGAAAGAGAAGCAAGCAGAGAGTTGGGGACCTCACACCACCAAGAAAGCAGTGGCGGGAGCAGAGCGCATCCTTTGGACCTGGGGTTCCTGTGTGGAGAAGCTCCTTGTCCGAGAGAAGATTGACGAGAAGGCCAATAGAGGGAGAAAGGCTTCCCCTGGAGCTGATGCCCTGAATTTGAACTTTTAGCCTACTTTATTGTGAGAAAACAAACTTTGTTAAAGCTAACCACTTGTGGTATTTCTGTTACAGCAGCACTAGATGATTCAGACAATGCTCAAAATAACTCTTATAGTTAACATTAAAACTCTATGGGCTGTTCTACTCTGTCACATGGGGTTGCTATGAGTTAAAATCAACTTGACGGCACCTAGCAAAAACTTGCGTAAATGTAACTAAAATTTCATAAGGTTGCCATGAGTTGAAGCCAACTCAATCAAAAGTAACAACAATAACAACAGATGACAAAAGACGCAAATAGGCAGTGCCGATATTGTTAGCCCCGTTCTACAAAGGAAGAAACTTTAAAGGTGGACTTGACCAAATTAAAAAATATCTGTTAATGATGGCTGTAAATTTCTTTACCATAGGATTAAGCCTTCCATTACATAAGATAGATAAGGTTTAAAATGCTCAGCAACCCAATGAATTAAACTCACATCAGAGTTAAAATGTCTGTTATAAGATCCTTCTCTGAGAGTCAGTCTTATGTAGAGGGACAAGAGCGGGAACAAGAACAGTGTGTATCTGAAAGGAGAAATGAAGTAAGGAGAGTTATTTGGGTCCTTGTCATTCCCTTCTAGACAGCAAATTTTAGAAGGAAGAATCTGTGACTTTCTCTCCTTTATCCCCAGCAGGGCTTGGCAAATGATAGCACACTGCAGTAAATGTGAGCTGAATAAAGAGAGATAAATTAACACACTTTGCTTGTCTTCTTTCCCCTGCTGAATTGATGTGGGTTCAGTGTATCACCTTCAACACATGTCCCTCTGATACACAGGAATGACCTTAAGCATTTTCAGAAACTGAAGGTGTTTGACAGGGGTTCAGGAGTAGTCTAAATAACCTAGAATTATAAATGTACAGAATATTAAAAAAAAAATTAAAGCTGAGTCTTAAATAGCATGTGATTCATCTCCTCTAATTTTATATATTAAAAAAAAAAAAGAAGCCAGAAAATACATAACCAACCTATTGCCTTCAAGCTGATTCTGACTCATGGTGACCCAAAGTGTGTCAGAGTAAAATTGTGATTGCCAGGTAGATTGCCAGGTCTTTCTTCCAAGGTACCTCTGGGTAGATTCAAATCTCCAACCTTTCAGTTAGCGGCCGAGCACCACATTAACTGTTTGGACCACATGGGGATTCCATATCAAGCCCAAAATTTTCTATGGGAGGCAGTGGTAGGCACATGTAGACAACTATCCTTGATCCTAAACCACTGCTCCATGCATAGTTGCTTTTCCTAACGTTAGACACCAGTACTCCTTTCCGGGCACTATGGATTTTTTGGTATTTTGATTTTCAAGTTGATGGGAGGGAGGGAGGTAAATTATATACTACCTCCAAGAAAATAGAACTGTATCACTGTAACTTATATCATTATATATAGGTTATTCCACATGTCTTTGATAGTTCTCTTATTTTTATGACTTTACCTTCTCCATCCCAGGATTTGCCTATGCCACCTAAAACAAGTGAATCAACTTGCTCCAGGGTTCAAAGTGTATAAGAGGTCTGTGACCCAGGTGTCATGGATTGAATTATGTCCCCCAAAAAATGTGTGTGTCAATTGGGCTGTGTCATGATTCCTGGTATTGTATGATTTTCCCATATATGTTATAAATCCTGTCTCTATGATGTTAATAAGGGAGGATGGGTGGCAGTTGTGTTAGTGAGGCAGGACTCAACCTACAAGATTGGATTGTGTCTTGAGGCAATCTCTTGAAATATAAAAGAGAGAAGCAAGCAGAGAGACAGGGGGACCTCATACCACCAAGAAAGCAGTGCCGGGAGCAGAGTGTATCCTTTGGAGCCAGGTCCCTGCTCAGAGAAGCTCCTAGTCTGGGGGAAGATTGATGAGAAGGCCAACAGAGAGAGAAAGCCTTCCCCTGGAGCTGACACCCTGAATTTTTACTTTTAGCCTACTCTGCTGTGAGGAAATAAAATTCTCTTTGTTAAAGCCATCCACTTGTAGTATTTCTGTTAAAGCAGCACTAGATAAATAAGACACCAGGTCTCTTGAAGTCAAGTCTGTTGAGTTTTTCCCACCATATCTCACTCCCTCATTGGTATCTGAAAATTTTTTACCAAGAGTTTTGTTCCTTGAGACTAAGGCATTGCCACCCTGATCCCCCTCTTAGATACCTCTGTATTAGTTATCTATGAATACATAACAAATCATCCTAAAACTTAAGGGCTTATAACAATAAACTTGCGTAGTATTACAGCTCCTGTGGGTTAGGAATTCAGAAGCAGCTTAGGTGAGCAGTTCTGGCTCAGAGTCGCTCATGAAGTTGCTAGAGTCGCTCATGAAGTTGCTAGAGCCACAGTCAACTGAAGGCTTGTTTGGGCCTAGATGATCTGGTTCCAAGGTGGCTCACTCACATGGCTGGCAAGTTGGTGCTGGTTGTGGGTGGGAGGCTGCAATTCCTCACTACAGTGGTCTCTCAGCAGGCTACTTGAGTGTCCTCATAACATGGTAGTTACATTCCCCCAGAATGGGCAATCCGAGAGATCAAGCTGAAGTGGCAATGTCTTTTAAGATGTAGTCTCTGAAATCCCACACTGTCAGTTTTATTGGTTCAACCTGATACAGTGTGGGAAGGGATTATACAAAGGCATGAATACTAGCAGGCATGGATCTATGGAGTCTGTCTTGGAGGCTGGCTACCACAGCTTCTTTTATACTTCCTTATTATAGCACTTATAACACGGTATTACCTTTTACTTGTGCACTCTTCTATTGAAGACCCAGTTGTCTGCCTACCTACAATCATTATCCCCATTCTCCTTGCTAACAGTACTCTGATTTGTTCAGGTATCAGACAGCACTGTTTCCAGGGTCAGCAAACTATGACTGGTGGGCCACATCTGGCCTGTGGACTGTTTTTATACTGTCCGTGACCTAAGAATGGTTTTTACATTTTTAAAAGTTGCAAAAAGAAGGGGGAGGAGGAGAAAGTGGTGCAATAGTGACCATATGTTACATTCAAAGCCTAAAGTATTTGCTATGAATTCTTTCTGAGAAAAAGTTTTCTGGCCCCAAGTCTAAGTCACTGATGATAATCACATTCCCAACTCTCCCTGAAGGGCTTAGTATGAGCAAGTGTCCCATATCTGGCCTGTGGGATATACGAGAAAGCTCACTAGATATTGGAGAGCTTCTAGAAAAGACTTTTCTCCTTCACAAGAAAAAAAATGCATGCATCAGAGGAGATCCCTTGTCATGGATTGGATTATGTCCCCCCCAAAATGTGTATATCAACTTGGTTAGCCCATGAGTCTCAGTATTCTGTGGTTGTCCTCCATTTTGTGATTGTAATTTTATGTTAAAGAGGATTAGGGTGGGATTGTAACACCCTTACCAGGTCACATCCCTGATCCAATGTAAAGGGAGTTTACCTGGGGTGTGGCCTGTGCCACCTTTTATCTCTCAAGAGATAAAAGGAAAGAGAAGTAAGTAGAGAGCTGGGGACCTCATACCACCAAGAAAGTAGTGCCCAGAGCAGACCGTGTCCTTTGGACTTGAGGTTCCTGAGCTGAGATGCTCTCAGACCAAGGGAAGGCTGATGCATCACAAGAACCTTCCCCCAGAGCCAACAGAAAGAGAAACCCTTCCCCTGGAGCTGATGTCCTGAATTTGGACTTGCAGCCTACTAGACTGTGAGAGAATAAACTTCTCTTTGTTAAAGCCATCCACTTGTGGTATTTCTGTTATAGCAGCACTAGATGACTAAGACATCATTTATGCCTCTCATCCATCCTGCCTCGGGGGTTTTCTGGTGAGAATGGAGCTGTGGCAGATATTTTGCAGCCATGAGGGGAAAATGAAAAATATTCTAGAAAAGCTGCTGAATTTACCAACCCTAATTTTTTTAAAACAAACATCTTCTAGATTTTTATTACATAAGAACATTAAAAGTACCTTTACATCTTTATTCTTCGGGTATTTCGTTACCTACAAACATGATAACACCCTTAATTATTTCTAACACCCCCCCCCCACCCCCAAGCACACACTGCCTCAAGACAGTGAGCTTTTAGAGGTCAAAAATGTCCTGTTCTTTATAGGGCTCTTATTTCTACAATAAGGTCTAGCATAGAATAAACTCTTAAATATTAGTTGTCTAAATTAAAGTTTCTCAACCTTAGCACTACTGACATTTTGGGCGGGTAATTCTTTGTTGTGGGAGGCTGTTCTCTGCATTGTAGGATACTTAGCAACATCCCTGGCCTCTATCCACTACATGCTAGTAGCACCTCCTGTTGGTCATGAAAATCAAAAATGTTTCCATACATTTGCAAATGTACCCTGGGAGGCAGAATGACCCCTGGTTAGTAACCTCTGGTCAAAATGAATGATTATTAGAATATTAACTTTTAGAGTAAATTACTTATGCAAATTTCAAATTAAACATAGGGTTCTGTCAAACTTTCGTCAAAGCAGAGAGGCCTAGAAAACAATAGGTAGGTTGAGATGGGACAATGAAGAGGAAGGAGGCAGGCACTATAGAAATTTTAACTCTGTCTCTGGCTGGCCGTGCTCAGAGATAACCACTGCCATCTCTTCTGGTCATTTTGATGTGTGGAAGTTATTGAAGCATAACTTAGGAAAGGTTTCTCGGTCTGTGTCTTACATTAAACAGTCCTGGAGACCACATGCCAGACAAAAAGAATGAAAAGGAAGAAATGTGATCTTGTTAATTGTATCCAGAGAGTCCAGGGAGCCTGTAGCCCTTCAGGGGAAAGGTTATGATAAAGGACAGGGGGAAAAGATTAGAAGATAGCACATAAAAGTGGTTGGAAAACCACAACCCAATAATGAGAACAATACATCAATGTACCAGAGTGGTTCCCTGCAACGCGCCTATCTCTTCTGAAATGGCAACAGAAAGTTTCCATCGAACTGCTTTCTGTCAAATGCTGGCCCCTGACAGATTGTGGCATATGGAACGTGGTTTGTCTTTTAAGTCATTGGGGTTTTCTCACTCAATTTCACCAAATGGTGGCTATAATTATGGCAGTAAATGCCTCTCAAATGACAGCTTTTTTCCTCAAAAGAGTGAGCATTTTAACAAGGATGTCAAATAGACCACAAAGAAATATGTGTCGCGGGCTTCCTGAAAGAGAAGCTGCAGCAAGCCGTTCTCCATCCAGAAAGGAGACTTTTTTTCCTGGAAAGAAACCTGGGCTGAAAGGTGAGAGGCTGGAGTTCCAATCCAGTCTCACAACTTGTCAGCTTTGTGACCTTAGTTAAGCAAATCCCTCCATCTCTTCCAGCCTTGGTATTCTCAGATGTGAATTGGCGTTAATTTGTGAGGATTAAATAAGAACATCTACATGAAAGAGGTTTCATAACTACACCTACACCGGTAAGGAGTGTTATCCTCACACCTGCACAACTTATTTCCTTCTATAAAAAATGAACAGCCAACTGACTACTTAGGCAAGGCTCACTCTACGAGCTCTTCAGATACAGATTAATGCAAATTTGATTCTCACTCTCTTGCTTAACTTTCTTCCATGTGCCCCGTTGTCCCATTCTTACCCTGGATGACAAGGACCTCCACAATCCAGTTCCTCTCATGGCTCCAGCCTCAAATCTTGTTGCCTTTCATGTCATATCCCAAAGTACTTGCAGTTTGCAGCACATACCACTTGCTCGCTCTTCCAACCCTTGACATGGGGTCCCTTCTGCACAGAATATTCTCCCTCTTCCCCAACTCTTGACCTCAGTAAGTCCTGCTTTTTCTTCAACTACTAGCTTAGAAGTTAACTCCTGTGGGGAAGCCTCCTATGAATTCCCCAACACTGACTGTAACCTTATCACATCATCCTGTAGATTTCTTTTCCAAATACTTGTCATACAGAATTATCCCCTTTTTACATTCTGTCTCCTCAGTGTGTGGCTGTATATGAACTGGAGGGATGGCTTGAGAGGTAGACAGTTGAAGGTCTCGACATCAGGGACTGTCTATCTGCATCATCAATTTCTACCTGAATGGATGGCATGAAAAAAGTATGCATTCATTTTTTTATTGATGAATATGAGTGGAAAAATGTCTGTTAGTTATTCAGATAATTTAGGCAAACAAAAACTCTCACTGAAGAAATGACACAGATTTGGAGCAGCAATTTCAGGTTTCAGCTGATCTTAGTTTTCCTAAATCCTCTAACGTCTATTAGAAGTATCCACACCACATTAGACCTATGCAGTCAGAGATTTCAAGCGTTTCCCCACTTGGCCCTAGGGTATTTGTGGCCAAAATTTTTTCTGATAGTCATCAGCATTCCTCAGTATTTCTACTGGTTCTTGCCATTTTTATATCCAACTTCCAACAGGAGTCAGGGTCAATGATGGTGGGATGGAAAGTGGGAAGAGAAGAAAAAGAAGGTTCTTTCCATGTTTAGCAACGCACAATCAGAAAATTTCAAATATCTAACCTTGGTCCTGTCTACTACAGTTCAAATCTTTTATGCTGATTCCATAGGAAAGGAGTTGCTCACCCTTTTCCATGTAACCATTACTCATAGTGCAAATTGACAGATATTAAAGGAATAAGTATAAGATTGGGGAAGTTCTTTAATAAATGGAATCACAATCTACCCTTTGAGTAATTGAAATCATCCAAAAATACCAAGACTAGATCAGATTATTTGATATCCAGATAACAAAGAATTGAAAGCTGTGACAGCCAGAGGGAGCAATTAGGGGGGAGGGAAATGAAGATCTCGAGAATACATTCAGTTCTGTCAACTTTGCCAGCTAAGTATTCCCCTTAATTACTATTGATTTTCATAATACTTTATTAATGCAAAATGTCAATTGAAGTTTTGTCTCAGATTAGTTTGCATATAGAATAATTCATTTTCAAAATTGAAGAGAAGGCCAAGTATACTGAGAATAAATGTATCCCCTTACACATATATGTCTGGTTTTTTTAAAATTATTTTGCTTGTACACAACTTATTTTCTTTTAACTTAATTCATCAGTTATTCTGAAAGCATTTTGGCTCCAACCACAAGCTTCTGAAGCAGTATTTTTGCCCGTTGGCATTTTGGGGTAGTGGAGAAGCGGAGGAAATAACTGATTTGACCAGCTAAGTCAATAAAACCATCTTACAAGTCTCATTATTGTTGTTGTTGTTAGGTGCCATCAAGTCAGTACCAACTCAAAGCGACCCTATGCACAACAGAACAAAACACTGCCTGGTCCTGAGCCATCCTCAAAATCGTTGTTATGCTTGAACTCATTGTTGCAGCCACTGTGTCAATTTACCTCATTAAGGGTCTTCTTCTTTTCCGCTGACCCTGTACTCTGCCAAGCATGATGTCCTTCTCCAGGGACCGATCCCTCCTGAGAACATGTCCAAATTACGTAAGACGCAGTCTCGCCATTCTTGCTTCTAAAAAGCACTCTGGTTGTACTTCTTCTAAGACAGATTTGTTCGTTCTTTTGGCAGTCCATGGTATATTCAATATTCTTTGCCAACACCACAATTCAAAGGCGTCAATTCTTCTTCAGTCTTCCTTATTCATTGTCCAGCTTTCACACGCATATGATGCAATTGAAAATACCATGGCTTGGATCAGGGGCACCTTAGTCTTCAAGGTGACATCTTTGCTTTTCAGCACTTTAAAAAAGTCCTTTGCAGCAGATTTGCCCAATGCAATGCGTCTTTTGATTTCTTGACTGCTGCTTCCATGGCCGTTGATTGTGGATCCAAGTAAAATGAAATCCTTGACAACCTCAATCTTTTCTCCATTTATCATGATGTTGCTCATTGGTCCAGTTGTGAGGATTTTTGTTTTCTTTATGTTGAGGTGCAATCCATACTGAAGGCTGTGGTGTTTGATCTTCATTAGTAAGTGCTTCAGGTCCTCTTCACTTTCAGCAAGCAAGGTTGTGTCATCTGCATAATGGAGGTTGTTAATGAGTCTTCCTCCAATTCTGGTGCCCTGTTCTTCTTCATATAGTCCATCTTCTTGGATTATTTCCTCAGCATACAGATTGAATGGGTATGGTGAAAGAATACAACCCTGATGCACACCTTTCCTGACTTTAAACCAATCAGTATCCCTTGTTCTGTCTGAACAACTGCCTCTTGATCTATGTAAAAGTTCCTCATGAGCATAATTAAGTGTTCTGGAATTCCCATTCTTTGCAATATTATCCATAATTTGTTATGATCCACGCAGTTCAATGCCTTTGCTTAGTCAATAAAACACAGGTAAACGTCCTTCTTGTATTCTCTGCTTTCAGCCAGGATCCATTTGACATCAGCAATGATATCCTTGGTTCCATGTTCACGTGTCTGTCAGTTTGTCGTGCTGTGGGGGCTTGCGTGTTGCTGTGATGCTGGAAGCTATGCCACCGGTATTCAGATACCATCAGGGTCACCCGCGGAGGACAGGTTTCAGCTGAGCTTCCAGACTAAGGCAGACTAGGAAGAAGGACCCAGCAGTCTACTTCTGAAAAGCATTAGCCAGTGAAAACCTTATGAATAGCAGTGAAGTCTCATTACTAATATTTTATAAATGCAGCACAGGACTTGCCTAGAATTCAGACTCAGGATCAAGATCTATTTTTTGCTACTTCCCAACCTTTTCAAGCCTCAGTTTCCTCATCGGTTAAAATGGTGCTTTGTGATACCTGCTTTATCCTACCTTTCAAGTTTGGCATGAGGCCCAAATGAGACAGTAGAAGAGCTTCTTAAAGCTTAAAGCATAAGGAAAGTTAAGGTATTACAGGCTTCCTTGTTTATGGAAAGGTATCATTAACTAACAAACACTGAAGGACACAGCAGCAACTTAGAGGCCTGGAACCAAAATTTCTCAAGATTTACCAACCTCATCTAATAAAATAGAAATTTAACACCAATTACCATAGGAGGGGAATCAGATTAATGTAGTGGTGCTTTACCTGAATATTAATTATGAATTAGGAGATTCCATTACAAGGTTCTGGCAGGGTGTGCTTTATTGGTTCATCAATAAAGACCTAATGCTAATGGACTGGTATAATACATCTCTGAGGAATCAGCCCTGGCTTTCCCACTGGAGATCATGAACTCAAAATGATTTACTTGGTATGAAACCTATTTTCTTCCAGTCTCTAAAGCAGTAATGAGAAGCACCAGGCTTGGTAGAAAAATGAAGATAAAAAATTTTAAAAGGTCATGGGTGCTTATATCTTCCTTTTCTCTATTAGAGGCAAAGCTACTTATAATTGTCAGAACTCTCAAAAAGGCACAAAAAAAAAAAAAAAGGACTAGTTTATACACAGGCTTTGAGGTAGGGCCATGTGCACATGGTCCCAGCATTTGCCAGCCTGTGGGTCAAAGCTTTACTCCCAAATTGTGATGACTCTTGCCTCCTAAAAGCAGGGCCTTAGCCTCACTACCTCATGATATATTCTTGTATCCTGCATCCTTGTAGAAGCCCACTGCCCACCAGGTATTCAGGAAGGCTCCCAGGCTCTGCTTCCTCCCTAGTGCTCTCTATAAGCATGTGACAGCTCTGCCACTGCTGTGTTGATGCCCCTCAGTCTCTCCTGCATGTTGTCCCACATTCCAGCATGAACATGGGGAGAAGGTCCCCTTCCCCATGCTGTTGGATCTGGTCACTTGGGCTCCAAAGCATCTGCTGGTGTACAGAGTCTTAGCATACATCTTAAGCTGGGCTCTCTGGAGAGGCAAAACCAGTAAAGCATATAAATATATAGATTTATATTAAGGAAATGGCTCAGATGATTGTAGAGGCTGGAATGTCCCAAGTCCACGAGTCAGGATAGAGGCTTCTTCTGATTGCAGCTGCAGGGGCTGATTAACCCAAGATCAGCAGGTCAGTCAGCAGGGCTCTTGCTCACAGGCTGTGAAGATCGATAAATCCCAAGATCCGCAAGCAAGACAGCAGGTAAGCTGCTTAGCTCAAGCCCTAAGAGCTAGAAGTCAGACAAACAGGAGACAGCTGAAGGATCAAGAGCAAGCAAAAGCCCACGAGACTTGCCAAAGAGTCTACTTGTATTTGATGTAGGCCACACCCCTAAAGAAACTTCCTTTCGACTGATTGGCTACTCACAGCAGATCTCATCATCGAGGTGATCACATAATATCAAATCTTATCATGGAAGTGATCACATCATCATACGACTGCTGAACTATATCATAACTGCCAAACCCCTGAGAATCATGGCCCAGCTAAGTTGACACATAACCTTAAAGATCACAGCATATCTTTCAGAAACTTCTTGAGTGTATTTCCTCTCTCCTAAATAACACTCAAGACCAATCCACTGGGCAACAAAAGGTTGGGCAACAAAGCTCTCTATTATCCGCATCTCTCCTTGCTACCGTCTGTCTCTCCACAAATAAAACAATAAATAAGTCCTATTTTCCTTCAGCCAATAAAATAAGTCCTTATTTTCCTTCATCCAATAAAACAAAAGTCACCTGTGTATCATCTTCTGACCTGTGATATCCGCAAGAATCACCAGCTCATAATAAAAAAGAGAGACAAAAGCAAATGTTGGCAAGGATGTGGTGAAATTGGAACCCTTGTACGTTTTTGGTGGGAATATAAAATGGTGCAACCATTTTTGGAGAATGGCTTAGCCATTCCTCAAAATATTAAACATACATTTGTAATTGACCCAGCAATTACACTTTTGGGTATATATACCCAAGAGAACTGAAAACATGTCCGCACAAAAATTTGTACATGAATGTTCATAGCAGCATTATTCATAATAGCCAAAATGTGGAAACAACCAAATATCCATCAACTGAGAAATGGATTAAAAAAATACGGTATATCCATATAATGGAATATTATCAGCTATCAAAAGAAAATGGAGTGTTGATGTATGCTACAACATGGATGAACCTTAAACATTTTGCAAAGTGAAAGAAGCCAGACAAAAAGGCCACTGTATAGTGTATGATTTAATTTATATGAAATGCCCCAAACAGGCAAAACCATAGAGACTGAAAGTGGATTAGTGGTCACCAGGGACTAGGGGCTGGGGAAAAGGGAGTGATTGCTCATGTGCCTGAGATTTCTTTGTGGGGTGATGAAAATGTCCTGAAATTAGATAGCGGTAATGGTTCCGAAAATCTGTAAATAGACTAAGAACCACTAAATTGTACACTTTAAAGGTGCCAGTTTTATAGTATGTGAATTATATCTCAATTAAAAAAAAAAGTGAACAATGAAGGAAAAAAAAAAAAGAATCAGGAGCTCTTCAATTCCTTGTAGCAAAACCAAGTTTGGCCTCAGCCGACACATTCCACTACACCTAGCAAGGACTGAGGTAAAGTCTGCCCTGGCCCCAAATACCTCTCCACCTACTTGCTGATGCCTTAAATTCTACTGATGGAGTCTCATTCTTGTCTTAATACTTTGCTCTCACCCTACACATTGATGAGGTAGCTCTGTGACCTATCTTTGAATGAAGACAAGTATAGCACAAAACTTTCCCTCCTCAGGATTGCTAAAATAATAATAATATTCTGCATTTGACCTGAAATCTAAGGTTCTTTACCAAATCAACAAAACCAACCAAACCCGTTGCCGTTGAGTCGATTTTGACTCATAGCGACCCTGTAGGGCAGAGTAGAACTGCCTCATAGGGTTTCCAAGGAGCTGCTGGTGGATTTGAACTGCTGACCTATTGGTGAGCAGCCAAACTTTTAAACACTGCACCACCAGGACTCCAGCACATAGAAGCCATCGCCAAAACCTTTGTTGACTTGAATTTATTTTTCATTCATCTATTTGTTCACTTACTCAATTATTATTTATTGAATGTCTACTATGTTGCCAGGCACTGGGCTAGAAGATGGAGGCACAAAGGTATGCAAGAAGTAGACACTGCCCCTTCTCTTGTGAGCTTACAGCTTAACAGAGCAGATATGCATTAATCAAATAAATAAAAGAAGAGAAGTATAAACTTGCATCACACACTGCCTGGTGTCAAGGAGACCCCAGTCTGCTCAGAATAGGGAAGTCTCAAATGGTACTTTACAAAGGAACTGATGTGTATTTTTATCTCATCTTACCCTCAAATTAATTCCACAAGATTTGTCTTAAAATATGCCCGTTTTATAGATAAGTTTGTAAAACCGAGTCTCACAGGGGTTACGTGACTTATCTGAAGTCAAAATGGCTGGTGAGACACAGAACCAGAAGTCTGTCTTCTCTCTCTAAAGCCTAGTGTTGTCTTTTTCATCCTTCTACAAAACATTTCCCCTTCTGAGAGAAGGCAAGTGTGAAAGAACCATATATACTGTATAACCCTGCAGAAACTTAAGGCAGAAGGTGCCCAAGGGAGAGTCGGCTGGACTATTTTTAGGATAAACTCTGCCAAAACAATGCAAGCAGAAAGGGAAGAGGCATTTAGGTAGCTCTCTCAAGCTGCTACAAGATGGGTCTCAGCAGGTCTATTTGCAGTCTTTATCTGATGGAGGCCCAGAGTCTCTCCTTGGGAGGCAAGGTGGATGCTGAAGTTTGTGAGGCAGTCCCTAATCTCCAGGCTCTGGTGCCTGGTTTCATATTCAGGCACTGCCAGGAGAAGATAAACACCCTGATCACAGAGCTTCTAAGAGGTTCAGACCAGACTTGACCAGGCTCATCACAACTCACAATTACTTTAAAGGGCTCAGCTAAACTGTGTGCTCCTGGGGGAATCTCATTTTCCTGTCTACTTATCTCACATTACTGACAGAAAGGATAAAAATAACCTCCTCAGAGCTATAAAAATGCATGTCAATAAAACCCCCAGAGCTCCCTCAGTGTTTTGGAAGCAGTAACCCCATCTTCAGACAATCTTTCCTGAGAGGAAGACAAGATCATGAGCTAGCTGGGTTTTCATCTGGCTTTACAAGACTAAACCCAGCAAGGAGCAAGGAGAGAAGCTGCCAGAGCCTTGGTAGCCCAAAATATCTTCCCACCCACTGCTGGGGCTTGAAATTCTACCAGGAGGCTTGCATTCTTGGCTCAAGATGTTGTCTTTCATGAGGGTATTTCTGGGCTCAGATTGTATTCATACCTGAAAGCACAAAGCTAAATGTTAAGTTGGTGTATTCTGTACTGTGTTCCTAAAAGAGAGGTCTGTAGACCACTTATATCAGAATCAACTTATACATGCAGATGACTGGGCCCTACCCCAGCCTGGATGAATCAATACTTCAGGATGAGTGACCCAGGAAACTGAATTTTAAACAAGCTCCCCTATTAATCCTTAAGTACAATAAAGTGTGAACCAACCACTATTCTATGCTATTCTACAGTGTGACAGAATATACTGCAAACGAATCATTGGCTCAGTAGTCTTCAACCTCGTATCGGCATTTTGGACCAGATAATTCTTTGTTGTGGGGGCTGTCCTGCGCACTGTAGGATGTTAAGCCGCATCTCTGGCATCTATGTACTAGATGCCAGTATCACCTTCCTTCTACAAAATGCCTTCAGACATTGCTAAATGTCCTCTGGGGGCCAAAGTCTCTCTCTCCCCCACCCCCCGGTTGAGAACACTGCTTTTGGTTAGTGGTTCCCAACCCTGGCTGGACATTAGAATCAGTTGGGAGTCTTTCTAAAACTTCGATTATTTAGTCCTAACCTAAGAAATTCTTATTTGTTTGGTCTGGGGTGGAAACCAGGTACCAATATTTTAAAAAGTTTCCCAGGTAATTATAGTTTTGAGAACCACAGCTCTAGGTAGGCTCTTGGAGGTTAAAGTCAATGTATATGCTTATGACTTCACGGAAGGTACAGTCAAGCCACATGGATGGGATTATTTGAGAACCTATTGTCTTAGGCATCTAGGGCTGCTAAAAATAACAGAAATACACAAGTGGATGGCTTTAACAAAGAGAATTTTCTTCTCTCACAGTTTAGGAAGCTAAAAGTCTGAATTCAGGGCATCGGCCCCAGGGGAAGCCTTTCTCTGTCAGCTCTGCGGGAAGGTCCTTGTTATCAATCTTCCCCTGGTCTAGAAGCTTCTCAGAGCAGAAACCTCGGGTCCAAAGGATGAGCTCTGCTCCTGGAGCTGCTTTCTTGGTGGTATGATGTCCCCCAACTCTCTGCTTGCTTCTCTCTTTTGTATCTCAAAAGAGATTAACTTAAGACACAGCCTAATCTTCTAGATGGAGTCCTACCTCATTAATATAACTGCTTCTATTCTGCCTCATTAACATTACAAAGGTAGGAATTGCAACTCATAGGCAAATCGTATCAGATGACAAAACGGTGGGCAATCACACAATATACTGAAAATCATGGTCTAGCCAAGTTGGCAGATATTTAGGAGGGACACAGTTTGATCCATGACATTCCACCCTTTGCCCCCCTAAAATTCATGTCACTGCCACATGTAAAACACTTTCACTCCATCATGTCATAGCAAAAGTCAAATCAACTCCAAGTGAGAATTTCATCCTAGGACAAAATTCCCCTTCATCTATGAAATCTAGAATACAAGTTTTCTACTTCCAAAGTATAATGGTGGAGCAGGCACAAGGTAGACATTGCCATTACAAATGGGAGAAATTGGAAGGAAAGAAAGGATAATGGGCACCAAGCAAATCAGCTTTACATTACATTACATTGGCTCTCGAGACTTGAAAATAATCCTCTGTTCTCTGAGATCATTTAGGCATTGGCCCTGCCCAAGGCAATAGGCACTGGTCACACTCTCCAGATTCTGAGTGGAGGCCTCTTGGCCCTGGGCTTCAGCTCCACCTTCCAGGCCTACTGGAATGGCAACTCTGCTCCCTTGAATTTGAACAGTACCATTCTGCTAGTCCACCTGAGTGGTGACTCCACCTTTTGAGACCCTGGAGTTCATGGCCCTACCCTTTGAGACTGAGGCAGCTCTGCTTCCTACGTTCTTTGTCTCTTCAGGTTCTGCTTCCTGGTTCCTTGGCCTCTTGACTCCTCGGGACTCACTGCCTCTGTCTGTCCTGCTGGGGCAAGTGTTCCAAAGCCCTGTGGCTCCCCCGAAAAGTGCCTGGAGGTACCCCACTCTCCCAGTAAATTTCATCCAGAAGACACTCAGCTCTCTTGCTCCATGGGTCAGCTCCAGAGCTATCTCTCATTGGTCTTCTAGTTCAGCTGCTGCCATTTCTCTGCTGCTGCTTCTTGTCATCTGTGCTGTCTCCAGTGTAACAGCCTTCCCCACTTCCTTCTGAGTTCTCAGCAGAATTGCTTTTGATGTCTGTTAATTCCACCAACAGTCTTTTCAAGGCAGTCTAGGCTTTTAATAGTAGGCACTTTAAAAGTCTTCCAGCCTCTATCCATTCCCAGTTTTAAAACTGCTTCCACATTTTAGGTATCTGTTAGAGAAGCACCCAATTCCTGGTACCAAATTCTGTCTTAGGCATCTAGGGCTGCTATAACAGAAATACCACACGTAGATGGCTTTAACAAAGAGAATTTTATTCTCTCACAGTTTAGGAAGCTAGAAGTCTGAATTCATGGTGTTAGCTCTAGGGGAAGGCTATCTCTCTCTGTTGGCTCTAGGAAAGTGTCCTTGTCATCAATCTTTCCCTGGTCTAGGAGCTTCTCAGCACAGAAACCTCGGGTCCAATGGACAAGCTCTGCTCCTTGAGCTGCTTTCTTGGTGGTATAATGTCCCCTCATCTCTGTGTAACCAACAGGGTTAAACGGTTCCCCCTCCTCCCATCACGCCCCCATGCACCATCCCCCCCCTACCCCAGACCTGTGAGTTCTTGATAAGATATTTCTGTGTAAAACACAAGGTTGTCTTACTGCTTTTCTGCTCAAGCCTGCTTTACTACTCACCAACCACTGGCCCCCTCCATTTGGACATGAGCAATAAGCTGCAAAGCTGGCCTTGAATAAACTTCATGTGTCATACCCCACAGTCATCATATTGCATCCCCACTGCACCCTCATACATGTTAATTAGTTCCTGAAATTGCCCACCTATTCCCAGAAACTTCGTGAATTATGCATAAACTCCCAATCCTAAACCTTGTAACTGCCCTAGAATCTCCAACCATGGGGAGCTTGATTTGAGACTTAGTCTCCGAGCTCCTTGCCTGACCAGCTTGAGATAAAATCTACTTTCTCTTTCTCAAAGGCCTTGTTGTTGTTGTTAGGTGCCGTTGAGTGCCGTTGAGTTGGTTCTGATTCATAGCGACCCTATGTACAACAGAATGAAATGCTGTCTGGTCCTGTGCCATCCCCGCAATTGTTATGCTTGAGCCCACTGTTGCAGCCACTGTATCAGTCCATCTCATTGAGGGTCTTCCTCTTTTTCACCGACCTTCAGCTTTACCAAGCGTGATGTCCTTCTCCAGGGACTTGTCTCTCCTGATAACATGTCCAAATTATGTGAGATGTAGTCTTGCCACCCTTGCTTCTAAGGAGCATTCTGGTTGTACTTCTTCCAAGACAGATTTGTTCATTCTTTTGGCAGCCCATAGTATATTCAATATTCTTTGCCGACACCATAATTCAAAGGCATCAATTCTTCTTCAGTCTTCCTTATTCACTGTCCAGCTTTCACATGCATACGAGGTGATCGAAAACACCATGGCTTGGGCCAGGTGCACCTTAGTCTTCAAGGTGACATCTTTGCTTTTCAAAACTTTAAAGAGGTCTTTTGCAGTAGATTTGCCCAATGCAATGCATTTTTGGATTTCTTGACTGCTGCTTCCATGGGTGTTGATTGTGGATCCAAGTAAGATAAAATCCTTGACAACTTCAATCTTTTCTCCTTTTATCAGGATGTCACTTATTGGTCCAGTTGTAAGGATTTTTTGTTTTCTTTATGTGGAGGTGTAATCCATACTGAAGACTGTGGTCTTTGATCTTCCTCAGTAAGTACATCAAGTCCTCTCCACTTTCAGCAAGCAATGTTGTGACATCTGCATAACGAAGGTTGTTAATGAGTCTTCCTCTAATCCTGATGCCCCATTCTTCCTCATATAGTCCAGCTTCTCAGATTATTTGCTCAGCATACAGATTAAATAGATATGGTGAAAGAATACAACACTGACACACACCTTTCCTGACTTAAACCATGCAGTATCCTCTTCTTCTATTTGAACAACTGCCTCTTGGTCTATGAACAGGTTCCTCATAAGCACAATTAAGTGTTCTGGAATCTTCATTCTTTGCAATGGTATCCATAATATGTTATGATCCACACAGTCGAATACCTTTGCATAGTCAATAAAAGACAGGTAAACATCTTTCTGGTATTTTCTGCTTTCAGCCAGGATCCATCTGACATCAGCTATGATATCCCTGGTTCCACATCCTCTAGGTTCAAGGGCCTAGTGTCTCTCAATTGACCCAAGGGGTCACACCAGACAGAACCCATTACCATTGGGTTACAAATTCTGGCACCCCAGATGGGACCTTTATTCTGCTTTTAACTTAGGCTGCCATGCTCCTGGGAGCATCTCCAGCCACGAGGTACGACCGCCTCCCCTCAGTGTGCACTGATTAGCTTCTCCAGAAGGCAACAGCAGAACCAATCTTCCCAGCCAGACTTGTGCCTGGACCCATGGCAACTCACTTTTTTGAGACTGAGAAATGGGCTCTGGGTAAGGATCCTAGTCTGGTGAGTACTGTGCAAATGGTGTCACAAGTACCTAAGGGCTTCTGAGGGGTCGAGTGACTTAACAGCCAGGGTCCAGCCCAAAAGAACTGCTATTTCTGTCAGAATCTGGGTAGTTGAGGGTTATACTGCTCTGGTTATAAGAAACCCCTGTTGCACCTTGGTCATTGTAGTTCTAGTACTCCTGGTTTTTCTGGTTTTGTCCTAGGCTCAGGTATGGGGAATGTACAAGATATACCAAAGTACAGTCTCCTAGGATGCATCCTAACTAATTGAGATTTTTTTCTTTTGTTTTTTAGTTATGATCCTGTAAAAAAAAAAAAAAAAAAAAGACAGGATAAAGTTTTTCTGCAGTGTTGCATGGCCACGATATTAATTGGCTTATGGGGAACCTTAGTCTCAAAGTTGTTCCCTGGTATTGGGGGCCAAGATGGCTGACTAGGTAGAAGCTACCTCGGATCCCTCTTGCAACAAAGACTTGGAAAAACAAGTGAATCGATCACATACATGACAATCTACGAACCCTGACCATCAAACACAGATCTAAAGAGTTGACCTGAGTGACAGAGACTGAGAACGAACAACCATGGGGAAGAAACGACTGCTTTCAGAGCCTGGAGCCAGCGCCCCAGACAGGAAACCTTGGCGCCGGACTTTGGACTGGGTGCAGGGGAGCTGAGTACGGCATCCTGAGAGGGCACAAACATGGGACGCAGCCCTAGCCCCCAGAACTGACCTCGGAGGAAGCCCAGCCAGTGCACACAGGCAGCGCAGTGATGCGGCTGACAGGAGGAGAAGTCACCGGGAGGCAGCGACTGGTTTTGGAGCCTGGAATGTGGTGTCCCAGCCGGGGAACCTTGGCGCTGGGCTTTGGACTGGGAATGGAGGAACTGACCATGGCTTCTGAGACAGCACAAGCACGGGACATGGGCCTGACCCTCGGGGGCAATCTCGGCCCAGCCAACACACACAGGCTACACACCCCTCGGGAATCTCAGATAAAACAGTCATCACCAAACGAGATAAGTAACTTTGTCTATATTCTGGGGTGCTACTCTCCCCTATTTATCTGATCCCTCCCCTCCCCTTCCCAGGTGGCTTCATTAACATTGGAATTTCCTGAGCCAGAGAGTGAACTACACTGCGGTTTTTCTTTTTGGGGGGTCTTTTCCTAACCCATTCTCCTGGCCTGAGAGAAGCAGCCACAAAAAACCCAGGGACCAAAAATCCTTCCCTAATTGGACTAAAAATACAGAACAAGCTCCAGCCAAGCATATGTGATCTACAGTCTTGGGCTTTCATCCCTACATGGAACAACGTGGCTATTATAATGCAAAGGCAATTCTGATAGGGATCTGACTATAATTGTTTTAGTGGATTACTGGAAAGACAAGTTTCCCAGGTCTGATATCTCAGCATATTCAACAGAACCCTCACAGACCCACAAAAGGGAACTGAGGGCTGAAGCTCCCCCCAGACCACCTAGCCTCCTGCCTTTGGGGTCTAAGGAGGGTGACACCTACCAATCTGTAGAGGTACTTGCATTGGGGGCCTAAGGTACAGCTGCAGAGCCCACCCACCAAAATGCTTTAGGAATAGAGACACACCTACCTCACTGGCACTTGGGGGAAGCCTGTCAGCATCCTGCCCCCCCGGCGTGTGAACCTCTGCTGCTACTAGAATCTGGTGCACACAACTATCACCACTACTTCTCTAGGTGAATAGGTGACAGTCTGCTTCACACACTTGATGACCCAAAATCAGATTCTACTCAAGAATAGTGAATGAACTCTTAGGCTCATATATCTGGTAACAGCCCAAACCAGCTGGTGATAGGACATAAGTGATTCAAGGGCTACAACAATCAAGACAGCACAATCTAGTAGCCCATCCACGTATATTGAAAGAAAACAAAACAAGATGAAACTCAGTGAGCAAATATAAAATAAATCACTACAATATCTTAGAGATGGCTTGGAGACAGCAGTCGATATCAAACCACATAAAGAAGCAGACCATGATTGCTTCTACAACTCCCCAAACTAAAGGATCAAAATCTTTCCCAAATGAAGATACAATCCTGGAATTGCCAGATGCAGAATATAAAAAACTAATTTACAGAATGCTTCAAGACATCAGGGATGACCTCAGAAATGAAATAAGGCAATCTGCAGAAAAAGCCAAGGAACACGCTGATAAAGCAGTTGAAGGAATCAAAAAGATTATTCAAGAACATAGTGGAAAAATTAATAAGCTGCAAGAATCCATAGAGAGACAGCATTCAGAGATCCAAAAGATTAACAGTAAAATTACAGAATTAGACAACTCAATAGGAAGTCAGAGGAGCAGACTTGAGCGATTGGAATGCAGAGTCGGAGATCTGGAGGACAAGGGAATTGACACCAATATAGCTGGAAAAAAATCAGATAAAAGAATTTTAAAAAATGAAGAAACCCTAAGAATCATGTGGGACTCTATCAAGAAGAATAATTTGCGTGTGATTGGAGTCCCAGAACAGGGAGGTATAACAGAAAATACAGAGAGAATAGTTGAAGATCTGTTGGCAGAAAACTTCCCTGACATCATGAAAGATGAAAGGATATCTATCCAAGATGCTCATCGAACCCCATATATGATTGGTCCAAAAAGAAAATCACCAAGGCATATTATCATCAAACTGGCCAAAACCAAAGATAAAGAGAAAATTTTACAAGCAGCCAGGGATAAAAGAAAAGTCTCCTACATAAGAGAATCAATAAGTTCAGACTACTCAAAGTTGTTCCCTAAATTGTAATACCATTCTCCAGTTAGATTTGTTTTGTACTCAGGAAAGTAAATGGGATGAGAAAATGTATGTTGATGCCTTTATGACCTTGTATAACACGAAAACATTCAAAAGCAACGTAAAATTATGGTTCAAACTGAGGTAAAGAGACAAAAGGTCTTTGATTCCCCAGGGGAAGATGATTTTTCCCCTCTTCCTCTGCTGTCAGCCCCACCCTCGTATCTGCTGGAACCATCTGGGCCGGCTGAGCTAACCTCAGAAATGGTTTTCTTGCCACACACAAGAAGTGGTATGAATTTCGTACAGGGGCCTTTCCTACCTGAAACAGGACAACAGGAAACATCCACTTAGATAAGAAAACCCGGTGGTGTAGTGGTTAAGAGCTATGGCTGCTAACCAAAAGTCAGCAGTTTGAATCCACCAGGCTCCCCTTGGAAACTCTATGGGGCAGTTCTACCCTGTCCTATAGGGTCACTATGAGTGGGAATCAACTCGACAGCAATGGGTTTGTTTGTTGTTGTTGTTTACGTTTCTACTGGGCAGGAGGAAAATAGAACCTCTGGATTAGTCTAGGTACACAGTGCATTCTCTACATCTGATGGGTTCAATTGGTAAAACAATCTCCCTCCTTATCAAGAGGACCCGAAACATATGGCAAATCTTTTTACTTCCATCTTTGCCACCCATCGTCCTACCTGGGCTGATTGTCAGGTAGTCTTTGATATTCTTTCCAGGCTGGAGGAGAAGATATTAGTCTTAGGAAAAACTAGGGAAGAAGTGGAACACTTCTATCAGACCAACAACCCTATTCAACAAGCTTCTGATTTGGCAATACCTTCTTCTAAGCCTAACTGAGACCCTAATAATCCTCTGGAAAATGGAAGGCTCAACCATTTTTGGACTTGTTTCATTACAGGGTTAAAATTAGGCACTCCAAAACAAATTTAAATAAGGTCTATGAGGTCTGTCAAGGACCAACTGAGGATGTGTCTACCTTCCTTGAAAGAATTTTTGCTGCATTCTGACGACATACAGATGTAGACCCAGAAAACCCAGAGAATACAAAAAATGATAAATATGGTATTTATTGGGCAAAGTGTACCAGACACTAGAAAAAAAGTTGCAAAAAGCTGAGAGGAATCTAGGTGTGAGCCTAGCAGTTAGTCGAGATACCTTTAAAGTGTACACCAACAGAAACCTGGTCCAGGAAAAGAAAGAAACCAAGAAATTCAAACAGCAAGCTGTTTTCCCCGAGGTCACTCTGGTTTGGGGGCCTTTTGAAACAGACCAGCATAACCATCTGAAGGAACAGTTGCCACAGACATTGTCAAAAAGTTTCCCCTGACTAGGTCGAAATCAGCGTGCTTATTGTAAACAGGAGGGGCACTGGAAGAAGGAATGTCTGAACCAGAAACCCAGCCAAAGCCCAGCTGCCCCTGATACGCTTCAATCTGCCCAGCCCAGAGATTCAGACTGACTAGGACTGGGGGCATACACCCACCTCCAAAATTCACCCACTAAGCCCCTGATTACATTAAAGGTGGAAAATAACCTTGTAGATTTTCTTGATACAGAAACAACCTATTCTGTTTTGAATCACCTGAAAGGATCACTTTCTCCCAGTACTACACAAGTAACTGGAATAATGAAAAAGCAGGGCTCATCTGTCAGTGTAAATCCGCTTTCAACACTCCAGTGTTCCTGGCAAAGGAGTCAAAAACAGGAGAGTATTGGTTTGTGCAGGACTTACATGCAGAAAATCAGGTAACTGAAGACTTGCACCCTATAGTTCCAAACCCTTACGCTACTCTAACCTCCCTGTCTCCAGCCTATGCCTTGTTTACTGTCCTAGACCTGAAGGATGCCTTCCTTTGCATTCCTTTAGCCCCTGAATCTCAGGAAATATTTACCTTCGAATGGGAGGAACCCTATTCAAGAGAAAAACAACAACGCTGCTGGACTTTTCTCCCTCAGGGTTTCAAAAATAGCCCCACGCTGTTTGGAACAACCTTAGCAAAAGATCTCCAGGGTCTACAGATGGTTTGGGGTCTCCTTCTTCAATATGTAGATGACCTCCTTGTCGCTAGTCCTACCAAAGAGGACTCAGATACAAACACAATTCTATGGAAGGAAGGAGTGTGCTGCCTCATTAGGGGGAGAGCAATTAGGAGTATATAGCAAGGTGTATATAAATTTTTGTATGAGAGACTTACTTGATGTGTAAACTTTCACTTAAAGCATGATAAAAATTAAAAAAAAACACACACACTATTCCAACTATGAACTTTCTAGCCCAGGCTGGTTATCGAGTATCCACTGCCAAGGCTCAGATCTCACAACAAAAGGTAACTTACCTAGGTTTCTGGATTTCTCAAGGTGGGCAGGCCCTGTTGCCAGATCACAAACAAGTGATCCTCCAGATCCCCATCCCTACCACCTGGAGACAACTTCAAGGCTTTCTAGGTATGGCTGGTTTTTGCAGGATTTAGATCCCAAACTTTAGGTTAATAACAAAGCCTCTCTACAAAGCCACCCAAGGAAAAGACTCTGATCCTTTTGAATGGACAGATGAATGTCGACAATCCTTCTTGAAAATCAAGAAAAAGCTAGCCTCTGCTCCAGCACTCGGACTTCTAGACCTCAGAAAGCCCTTCAAACTGTACGTACATGAGGGGAGTCACAGCAAGCATCTTAACTCAACAACTGGGTCCTTGAAAAAGACCAGACCAGACCCAGTGCTGTTGAGTCGATTCCGACTCATATCCAGAAGTTTAGAAAAATATGCTACTGAAAAAGACCAGTAGCATATTTTTCTAAACTTCTGGATCCAGTCCCTCAGGAATGGCTGGCCTGTCTTAAGGTGGTCGCAGCGACTTGCCTCCTTTTAGCTGAAGCTGAAAAGTTTACCTTAGGTCAGCCTGTGACTGTGTTTGTGCCTCACCATACTGGAGCAGAAAGGCAAGCTCTGTCTCACAGCAGGACGAATAGCCCACTACAAGCCCAGCTCCTGGACAATCCAGAGGTCACGCTCAAGGTAATTTCTACCCTAGACCCAGCCAGCCTGTTACCAACAAACCCTGCAGGTAAGCCGGCTCATGACTGCCTCCAAACTATGGAAGAAGTCTACTCCAGTCAGCCAGACTTGTCTGACCAGCCCATTTCAAATCCATACTTAACCCTGTACAACTTCCAAAAACAGCACCAAATTACACTATTAGAGATCTCCAAAAAAAAAAAAAAAAAGCTGAATGGAGAACAATAGATTTTCATAAATGGCCTTTGTAAAACAGACAAAACATCAGAAGCTACAACAAGGCTTCTTAATAAAATCATCCCCAAGTTCAGCCTGCCTACAACAATTGGAAGTGACAACAGTTCTCACTTCACCTCACAAATTACACAAAAAGTCTCTAAACTGTTAGAAATCAACTGGAACTTACACTCAGCCTGGAGACCACAGTCAAGCAGAAAAGCTAAAAAACCAGTCATACTAAAAAAACAAATTGCCAAAATCTGTCGAGAAACAAAGAGAACCTGGCCTCGAGCTTTGCCCTTAGCCCTCTTGCAAGTATGGGTCACCTCCAAAAGTGGGCTCAGATTGAGCCCTTTCAAAATTATATACTGAAAACCATTTCTTAAAAACAGCTTACCTTTAAACAATACTCAGGTTTCAGTCACCCAGGAGCTCACCATCTGAAAACATTTGGTGTCTTTGTCTGGTATTCTGTCTCCTATCTGAAATATCCTGTTGATGCCCCGCTTCACCTGTTCCAGCCTGGTAACCAAGTTCTGCTGAAAACCTGGAAAGTGGAGACCCTTGAACCCCAGTGGACTGGACCATACACTGTTCTTTTAATCACCCAATCGACAGCTAAACTTGAAAACATCAAAGCTTGGTTGCATCACACTCACCCCAAATCTGTGCCACCCTCAGAAGATCCTGTGCAACAAGAACAACCTCAGCAAAACATCTGGACCTGAAAGCTTGTGCAGGACTTAAACTCAGATCTTACAATGCACATGCTTACACCAGTTAGCAAGCTCAAAAGTTCCAAAGGTCTAGGCCACCACCTATATAAAGATCTATTTTCAAGATTGAAGACCCTGAAAACCAGAGAAGTGAATGTAACCAACAACGTTAAACTATTCCCCCTCCTGGAATGTAACCTACAGGATTAAGCTGTTCCCCCTCCTCCCATCACCAACCCTCCCCCAACCTGTGAGTTCCTGATTAGACATTTCTGTGTAACAACACGAGGTCATGTTACTGCTTCTCTGTTCAAGGCCACTTTACTACTCACCAACCACTGCCCACCTCCATTCGGACATGAGCAATAAGCTGCAAAGCTGGCCTTGGATAAACTTCATGTGTCATACCCCCTAGCCATCATATTGTACCCCCATTACATCCCCATACATGTTAATTATTTCCCGAAATTGCCTGCCTATTCCCAGAAACTTCATAAATTATGCGTAAGTTCCCTGTCCTAAACCCTATAACTGCCCTAGAATCTCCAACTTCAGGGAGTTTGATTTGAGACTTAGTCTCTGAGCTCCTTGCTTGACTGGCTTGCAATAAAGTCCACTTTCTCTTTCTCAAAGGCCTGGGGTCTCCCAATTGACTCGAGGCATCACACTGGGCAGCACCCATTCCTATCAGGTTATATCTCTACTTGCATCTCTCTTTTATATCTCGAAAGAGATTGACTTAAGACACAGCCTAATCTTACAGATGGAGTCCTACCTCATTAACATAACTGCCTCTAATCCTGCCTCATAAACATTATAGAGGTAGTATTTACAACACATAGGAAAATCACATCTGATGACAAGGTGGTGGATAATCACACAATACTGGGAATGATGGCCTAACCAAGTTGACAGATATTTTGGGGGGATAGCTGGCTCCTGTTCGTCTGGCTTCTGGTTCTTGGGACTTGAGATAGCAGTTTACCTGTAGTCTTATCCGCCAGTCTTGGGATTCATTGATCTTTGCAGCCTATGAGCAAGAGCTCTGCTGTCTGACCTGCCAGTCTTGAATTTGCCAGTCCCTGTGGCTGTGTGAATCAGGAGAAGTCTCCAGTCTGAGCGTGGATTTGGGACATTCCAGCCCCCAAAACCACATGAGCCATTTCCTTTATATAAATCTCTCTATATAGATATTTATACACTTAACTGATTTTGCTTCTCTAAAGAACTCAGCCAAAGACCTCTATGTACCAGACTCCCAAGTAGGACAACATGAGCCACCGCTCTGGCTAGCAAATGGACAACTTCAGCCAAATATGTTATAAATTCCCTTCCAACATGCCCCACATATGGCTTAAATTGATCAAATCAGAATTAAGGATAGAGCTTTTCTTTATGTCTGGGGTAACAAGTGACCTCTTTTCTATGTACTTGTGCAATATGGAGATGTGACAACTGAAGAAACTGTAGTAATTTTGCCACCAGCAAAAAGTCAACCTGAAGATGAAAAGGGCACTCAGAGAAGGGCAGTGCCAAGAGAGTCAGAGAGAGAGAGAACTGGAGCCCTGGCCAAATTGTGCCTGAATTTCACCCTGTCACTAGCCTCTCCAGTTATATGACAAGATAAATCATTTTTATTTTTTAAGTAATCCAGTTTGTGCTGAATTTTCTGTTACTTCTGTTCCATCCTAACTATTATGCATCCTAAACCAATATCCTCTTGGATACTGGCTACATTATATTTCTTAGAGTCTTGCTACATTATATTTGTTTTATTTGTCAGGTGCCATCAAGTTGATTTTCAACTAACAGCAACCCAATGTAACAGAGTAGAACTACCCCATAGAGTTTCCTAGGCTGTAATTTTTATGCAAGCAGATCACCAGGTCTTTTCTCTCACAGAGACACTGGGTAGATTTGAACCATCAACCTTTCAGTTAGCAGTTGAGGGCTTAACCATTGTGCCATCAGGGCTCCTTATTATATTTCTTAGAACTTTGCGATTCAAAGTGTGGTCCTTGGGCCAGCAACCTTAATATCATCTGGAAGCTTATTAGAAATGCTGAATCTTAAGGAAGTTGAGCCAAGATGTTGGCTTAGTCATATGCACTTTAATGTCCACCTGCATAAAAGACCAAAAAACAAGTGAAACAGGAGCAGATAAAAAATTGGGAACCGTGAACATCAAAAAGAAGGTCTAATAACTGAACTGAACACTGATTGGAAGGAAAAAGTGAGTGAGTGCAGCGAACGAGGAGTAACACGGAACAGAGGAACTCAGCCATCCTGGCCTAATGCAGCCATCTTAGGACAAAGCCAGCAACAAACTTGGCTGAAGAACACATGAAGGCAATGTCACAATTCTCCAAAAGGGACAGAAAGACTGTATAGACACACACAGAGGGAAGCAGAAGCAGGGAGAGAGCCAAGATCCAGAGCCAGTGATACTTAGGAGTGGTGGCCCCTGACCTCAGGGGTGAGTGGTGCACACGAGGTAGTGGACCCATGGAGTATCAGTAGGAGGTGTCCCACCCAACCAAACCCCGGGTGACATTCCTCCTCACAATCAAGTGGGGAAAATTTTTGCTTGCTGGCTACAGCAGACTCAGGGTTCCTTGACACTTATGTATCCTAGCTGGAGGAACAGCCCCCATCACCCCATCCTTTTGATCGGCAACAGATGGCCCCACACCCTGACTGCCTTGCCTGATGGGGGGGGGCCATGACATAAGCCTCTCCTCTTCTTCCCTACCCCACCCAACCCCATCCACTAGCTCCCCACCTTTGCTCATCCAATGAGTGGAATTAGGCACACCCTGTGCGTGCACCCGCCCACCACCTACACAACCCCAAGGGGCTGGTGGGGGCAGCAGTGGCAAGGTGAGTGTGCCCACCTGATGTGCCCCTCTTCCTTCCCTGAGTGAGGGGCAAAGGAGACATGACTGTGTGCACATCCTTTTGCTGCCCCTTCCTCCCTCCCCCCACCCAGACTGAGTTGGAAGCAGCTCTACTACATGTACATCTACCCAGCACGACTCCCTCCCTCAATGTGTCCTGCGATGGCAGAGGCATCCCAACTACACACACACACTCCCACTGCCCTTTCCTCCCTTCCCTCACCTGGCATGAGGCAGAAGCAGTGCAACTGCACCTTCCTCCATCTGCCGCACCTTCCTCCCACCCCCTACCAATGAGAAATGAAGGTGCTGAAACTGCCCACATATCCCCTCATCACCCCTTCCTCCTTTCCCCCACCTAATGAGAGGCAGAGGTGCTGTGACTGTGCACATGTTCTCCCACCATCCTTTCCTCCCTCTCTCCACTCAATGTGAGGAGGAAGTGGCACAACTGCGACTGCGTCTGCCTGGTACACCTCCATCCCTAACACCGCTCGGTGAGTGGTAGACTCTGGGACTATGCACACATTCCCCCCCACCACCCAGTGTGAGGTGGAAGTGGCATGACTGCATGCACATATGCCTGCTAAACATTTCTCCCTCTCCCCACCCACTGACAGACAGATGCAGCATGACTGAGTGAGTTTTCGCCATCCATTCCTTCCTCTCTCCCCCCTCCCAGGAAGAGATGAAGGTAGAATGACTGCGTGTGCATCCACCAACCACCTTTCTGTACCACCTATACCTCCTCCCACAACTGGTGAGAGGTGATGACCACACCAACAATCACTTACCACGCCAACCACACCAGCCACATTACCTGCATGGAGAGCACTACTCCCCACTCCTGCACCAGTGGACTGAAATCAGACAGGTGCCAAAGCCTGAAAAAACCATCCACAGCTGCCTTACAAAACCAGTAAACAGAGACCCAAGTTCCCACACATACCACCCCCACTCACCCAGAAACATGTAGGGATCACTCCAGCATGGCCAGGCCAACTACTAGAGCACCACACCAGCCAGGCCTGCCAGGAATCATGAAAAAAAAAAGGGACCAGCAAACAATTAAAAAAAAATACAGTAACCCTTATGTCCCAGAGACAGGGCATGATGGCCCCAGTAAGTGATCAAAATAAAGAACCAGAAAACCTCTCTGAGGAAAAAAGATAATGGAACTACTTCACAAGAATACAAAAGACTTATGTATAGGGTCCTCAAAGGAATCAAGGAACACACAGTCAAAAATAAGGAAAAAACAGACAAAACAAAGGAAAGCACAGATAAAATGCTAGAAGAATTCAGGAAAACAATACAAGAACAAAGTGACTAAATAAACGGACAGCTGGAAATCATACAAAAACAGCAGCTAGAAATCCAGAAGCTTAACAATAAAATTTGAGAAAGACAACTCAATGGAATGTCGCAGGAGTAGGATCAAAACAATGGTGGGTGGGATCAGCATAATAGAAGAAAAATCCATTGAAACTAATCTGTTAGAGAAACAATTGAAAAAGAATGATGAAAAATGAAAGTCTAAGAGTTATGTGGGACACTATCAAGAGGAATAACTTGCACATGATCGGAATCCCAGAAGGAGAGGAGACAACAAAAAGCACAGAGAGAATTGCTGATTTGCTGATAGAAAACGTCCCTAATATCACGAAAGATGAGAAGCTAACCATCCAAGAAGCACAAAGAACCCTATACAGGATAGATCCCAAAAGAAGAACATCATTAGCACAGCATAGCACAGTTAGCATAATCAAACTTTTTAAAACCAGAGACAAAGAATTCTGAAAGCAGCTTGGGAAAAACTAAAGAGCACCCACAAATGGGTATCAATAAGGCAAAGTTCTGATTACTTGGCAGAAACCACGCAGGCAAGAAGCCAACAGGATGACATATATAGAACTATGAAAGAAAAAAAAAAAAAAAAGAACTGCCAACCAAGAATTATGTATCCAGCAAAATTATCCTTCAAATACGATGGCAAAATTAGGACACTTCAAGAAAAAAAGAAATTAACGGAATTTGTAAAAACCAGGCCAACTTTACAAGAAACACTACAGGGAGTCCTTTGAACAGAAAACCAAGAACACCAGACAACAACTTGAGTTTAAAACACATGACAATTTCTTCCAGATATCAACCCAGATAAAGAACTCTCAAAAATAAAATAAAGCTATGAGATGGAAAACAAGAAACCAGAGAAGTCAATCTGCAACCAATGAATGCTTCATAACATAAAGGGGAAACAAATGGTATAGGATTAGAATATCCATATTGAGAGGAAATCAAGGTAATATCAAGAAATAAATTACTGCTTTAAACTTGGGAAGATAAAGGTCAATTTCAGAGTAACCGCAAAGTTATCAAAACTACTCATCAAAATATAAAAGAAGAAAATCATGAAGACTCAGTACATAAAATCAACAATGAAGAAAATGAAAAGCAAATCCACAACGAAAAACTCAGCACAGAAAATTAAGGAGAATGAAGAAACCATCAAAAAAAAAAAAAAAAGAATAACAAAATGATAGCAATAAACTCATACCTATTGATAATCACACTGAATGTAAACGGCTTAAATGCACCAGTAAAGAGATGGAGAGTGGCAGAATGGATTAAAAAAAAAAAAAAAAAAGCACAACCCATTGATATGCTGTCTGAAGGAGACACACCTTAAACACAAACATACAAATAAGCTAAAATGTAAAGGATGGAAAAAGATATATCAAACAAACAATAACCAGAAAAGAGCAGGAGTGGCAATATATAAAATAGACTTTAAGGCAAAATCCACCATAAAAGACAAAAAGGACATTATGTAATGATTAAAGGGTCAATCCAGGAAGAGGATATAACCATAGTAAATATATATGCACCCAATAACAGACTTCCAAAGTACATAAAACAAACTCTAACAGCACTGAAAACAGAAATAGAAACTTACACAATAATACTGGAAGACTTTAACACATCACTCCTGGTGAAGAACAGAACAACTAGAAAAAAACTCAACAAAGACACAGAAGATCTAAATACTACAATCAACCAACTAGACCTCATAGACATATGCAGAACATTTCACCCAAAAACAGCAAAGTACACATTCTTCTGCAATGCTCACGGAACACTCTTCATATTTTAGGACATGAAGCAAGCCTCAACAGATTCAAAAACACTGAAATAATGCAAAGCATCTTCTCTGACACCTTCTCTGATCACAACAATGCAAAAGTATAAATCAGTAACAAGAAGAACAAGTGAAAAATATCTAATACATGGAAAATGAATAACACCCTGCTTTTTTTAAAAACTGGTGGCTAACAAGAAATCAAAGATGTAATTTAAAAAATTCCTATATTCAAATAAGAATGAAAACACAATACATGAAACTTGTGGAACACAGCAAAAGCAGTACTCAGAGGTCAACTTATAGCAATAAATGCACACATCAAAAAAGAAGAAAGGGTGAAAGTAAAAACATTAACCTTACAACTCAAACAATTAAAAAGAGAGCAGCAAAAGGAGCCCACAGGGGCCAGAAGAAATGGAATAATAAGAATTAGAGCAGAATAAATGAAGCAGAGAACAGAAAAACGAGAAAAAATCAACAAGACTAAAAGCTGGTTCTTTGAAAGGATCAATAAAATTGACAAACGACTGGCAAAAGTGACAAAAGAAAAATAGGAGGATATGCAAATAACCCTAATAAGAAATGAGTTGGATGACATTACAACGGAATCAACTTAAATAAAAAGGATCATAATAGAATGGTACCAGGAAGTATACTCCAAAAAATTTGAAAATCTAGAAGAAATGGACAAATTTCTAGAAACACTCTATCTACCTTAACTAACACAAAGTGAGGTAGAAAATTTAAACAGATCCATACCAAAAGAAGAAATTGAAGGAATCATTAAAAAAAAAAACTCGGGAGGCGGGGCCAAGATGGCGGACTAGGTGGACGCTACCGCGGATCCCTTATGCAACAAAGACTCGAAAAAACAAGTGAATCGATCACATACATAACAATCTATGAACCCTGAACAACAAACAGATTTAGAGATGGAGAACGAACAAATATGGGAAGGCAGCGATTCTTTTCAGAGCCTGGAGCCAGCGTACCAGTCAGGAGATTTTCTGGAAAAACTAGTTTCCCAGTGATGGCTCGGAGACAGCAGTCCATATCAAGCCACATAAAGAAGCAGACCATGACAGCTTCTCCAACCCCCCAAACAAAAGAATCAAAATCTTTCCCAAATGAAGATACAATCCTGGAATTATCAGATACAGAATATAAAAAACTAATTTACAGAATGCTTCAAGACATCACAAACGAAATAAGGCAAACTGCAGAAAAAGCCAAGGAACACACTGATAAAACTGTTGAAGAACTCAAAAAGATTATTCAAGAACATAGTGGAAAAATTAATAAGTCACAAGAATCCATAGAGAGACAGCATGTAGAAATCCAAAAGATTAACAATAAAATTACAGAATTAGACAACGCAATAGGAAGTCAGAGGAGCAGACTCGAGCAATTAGAATGCAGACTGGGACATCTGGAGGACCAGGGAATCAACACCAACATAGCTGGGAAAAAAAATCAGATAAAAGAATTAAAAAAAATGAAGAAACCCTAAGAATCATGTGGGACTCTATCAAGAAAGATAACTTGCGGGTGATTGGAGTCCCAGAACAGGGAGGGGGGACAGAAAACACAAAGAAAATAGTTGAAGAACTCCTGACACAAAACTTCCCTGACATCATGAAAGATGAAAGGATATCTATCCAAGATGGTCATCGAACCCCATTTAAGATTGATCCAAAAAGAAAAACACCAAGACATATTATCATCAAACTCGCCAAAACCAAAGATAAACGGAAAATTTTAAAAGCAGCCAGGGAGAAAAGAAAGGTTTCCTTCAAGGGAGAATCAATAAGAACAAGTTCAGACTACTCAGCAGAAACCATGCGGGCAAGAAGGGAATGGGACGACATATACAGAGCACTGAAGGAGAAAAATTGCCAGCCAAGGATCATATATCCAGCAAAACTCTCTCTGAAATATGAAGATGAAATTAAGATATTTACAGATAAACACAAGTTTAGAGAATTTGCAAAAACCAAACCAAAGCTAGAAGAAATACTAAAGGATATTTTTTGGTCAGAAAACCAATAATATCAGATACCAGCACAATACAAGGTCACAAAACAGAATGTCCTGATATCAACTCAAACAGGGAAATCACAAAAACAAACAAATTAAGATTAATTAAAAAAAAAATAATACACATAACAGGGAATCATGGAAGTCAATAGGTAAAAGATCACAATAATCAAAAAGAGGGACTAAATAGAGGAGGCATTGAACTGCCAGATGGAGAGTCATACAAGGCGATATAGAACAATACAAGTTAGGTTTTTACTTAGAAAAATAGGGGTAAATAAAAAGGTAACCACAAAAAGGTATAACAACTCTATAACTCAAGATAAAAGCCAAGAAAAACTAACGACTCAACTAACATAAAATCAAACACTATAAAAATGAAGATCTCACAATTTACTAAGAAAAACGTCTCAGCACAAAAAACTATGTGGAAAAATGAAATTGCCAACAACACACATGAAAAGGCATCAAAATGACAACACTAAAAACTTATTTATCTATAATTACGCTGAATGTAAATGGACTAAATGCACCAATAAAGAGACAGAGAGTCACAGACTGGATAAAGAAACACGATCCATCTATATGCTGCCTACAAGAGACACACCTTAGACTTAGAGACACAAACAAACTAAAACTCAAAGGATGGAAAAAAATATATCAAGCAAACAATAAGCAAAAAAGAAGAGGAGTAGCAATATTAATTTCTGACAAAATAGACTTTAGACTTAAATTCACCACAAAGGATAAAGAAGGACACTATATAATGATAAAAGGGACAATTGATCAGGAAGACATAACCATATTAAATATTTATGCACCCAATGACAGGGCTGCAAGATACATAAATCAAATTTTAACAGAATTGAAAAGTGAGATAGACACCTCCACAATTATAGTAGGAGACTTCAACACACCACTTTCGGGGAAGGACAGGACATCCAGTAAGAAGCTCAATAGAGACACGGAAGACCTACTTACAACAATCAACCAACTTGACCTCATTGACTTATACAGAACTCTCCACCCAACTGCTGCAAAATATACTTTTTTTTCTAGCGCACATGGAACATTCTCTAGAATAGACCACATATTAGGTCATAAAACAAACCTTTGCAGAGTCCAAAACATCGAAATATTACAAAGCATCTTCTCAGACCACAAGGCAATAAAACTAGAGATCAATAACAGAAAAACTAGGGAAAAGAAATCAAATACTTGGAAAATGAACAATACCCTCCTGAAAAAGGACTGGGTTATAGAAGACATCAAGGAGGGAATAAGGAAATTCATAGAATGCAACGAGAATGAAAATACTTCCTATCAAAACCTCTGGGACACAGCAAAAGCAGTGCTCAGAGGTCAATTTATATCGATAAATGCACACATACAAAAAGAAGAAAGAGCCAAAAGCAGAGAACTGTCCCTACAACTTGAACAAATAGAAAGTGAGCAACAAAAGAACCCATCAGGCACCAGAAGAAAACAAATAATAAAAATTAGAGCTGAACTAAATGAATTAGAGAACAGAAAAACAATTGAAAGAATTAACAAAGCCAAAAGCTGGTTCTTTGAAAAAATTAACAAAATTGATAAACCATTGGCTAGACTGACTAAAGAAATACAGGAAAGGAAACTAATAACCCGAATAAGAAACGAGAAGGGCCACATCACAACAGAACCAAATGAAATTAAAAGAATCATTTCAGATTACTACGAAAAATTGTACTCTAACAAATTTGAAAACCTAGAAGAAATGGATGAATTCTTGGAAAAACACTACCTACCTAAACTAACACATTCAGAAGTAGAACAACTAAATAGACCCATAACAAAAAAAGAGATTGAAACGGTAATCAAAAAACTTCCAACAAAAAAAATCCCTGGCCTGGACGGCTTCACTGCAGAGTTCTACAAAACTTTCAGAGAAGAGTTAACCCCACCACTACTGAAGGTATTTCAAAGCATAGAAAAGGACGGAATACTACCCAACTCATTCTATGAAGCCACCATCTCCCTGATACCAAAACCAGGTAAAGACATTACAAAAAAAGAAAATTATAGACCTATATCCCTCATGAACATAAATGCAAAAATCCTCAACAAAATTCTAGCCAATAGAATCCAACAACACATCAAAAAAATAATTCACCCTGATCAAGTGGGATTTATACCAGGTATGCAAGGCTGGTTTAATATCAGAAAAACCATTAATGTAATCCATCACATAAATAAAACAAAAGATAAAAACCACATGATCTTATCAATTGATGCAGAAAAGGCATTTGACAAAGTCCAACACCCTTTTATGATAAAAACTCTTACCAAAATAGGAATTGAAGGAAAATTCCTCAACATAATAAAGGGCATCTATGCAAAGCCAACAGCCAATATCACTCTAAATGGAGAGAACCTGAAAGCATTTCCCTTGAGAACGGGAACCAGACAAGGATGCCCTTTATCACCGCTCTTATTCAACATCGTGCTGGAAGTCCTAGGCAGGGCAATTAGGCTAGACAAAGAAATAAAGGGTATCCGGATCGGCAAGGAGGAAGTAAAGTTATCACTATTTGCAGATGACATGATCTTATACACAGAAAACCCTAAGGAATCCTCCAGAAAACTACTGAAACTAATAGAAGAGTTTGGCAGAGTCTCAGGTTATAAAATAAACATACAAAAATCACTTGGATTCTTCTACATTAACAAAAAGAACACCGAAGAGGAAATAACCAAATCAATACCATTCACAGTAGCCCCCAAGAAGATAAAATACTTAGGAATAAATCTTACCAAGGATTTAAAAGACCTATACAAAGAAAACTACAAAGCTCTACTACAAGAAATTCAAAAGGACATACTTAAGTGGAAAAACATACCTTGCTCATGGATAGGAAGAATTAACATAGTAAAAATGTCTGTTCTACCAAAAGCCATCTATACATGTAACACACTTCTGATCCAAATTCCAATGTCATATTTTAAGGGGATAGAGAAACAAATCACCAATTTCATATGGAAGGGAAAGAAACCCCGGATAAGCAAAGCATTACTGAAAAAGAAGAAGAAAGTGGGAGGCCTCACTCTACCTGATTTCAGAAGCTATTATACAGCCACAGTAGTCAAAACAGCCTGGTACTGGTACAACAACAGGCACATAGACCAATGGAACAGAATTGAGAACCCAGATATAAATCCATCCACGTATGAGCAGCTGATATTTGACGAAGGACTAGTGTCAGTTAATTGGGGAAAAGAGAGTCTTTTTAACAAATGGTGCTGGCATAACTGGATATCCATTTGCAAAAGAATGAAACAGGACCCATACCTCACACCATGCACAAAAACTAACTCCAAGTGGATCAAAGACCTAAACATAAAGACTAAAACGATAAAGATCATGGAAGAAAAAATAGGGACAACCCTAGGAGGCCTAATACAGGGCATAAACAGAATACAAAACATTACCAAAAACGATGAAGAGAAACCCGATAACTGGGAGCTCCTAAAAATCAAACACCTATGCTCATCTGAAGACTTCACCAAAAGAGTAAAAAGACCACCTACAGACTGGGAAAGAATTTTCAGCTATGACGTCTCAGACCAGCGCCTGATCTCCAAAGTCTACGTGATTCTGTCAAAACTCAACCACAAAAAGACAAACAACCCAATCAAGAAGTGGGCAAAGGATATGAACACACATTTCACTAAAGAAGATATTCACGCAGCCAACAGATACATGAGAAAATGCTCTCAATCATTAGCCATTAGAGAAATGCAAATTAAAACTACGATGAGATTCCATCTCACACCAACAAGGCTGGCATTAATCCAAAAAACACAAAATAATAAATGTTGGAGAGGCTGCGGAGAGATTGGAACTCTTATACACTGCTGGTGGGAATGTAAAATGGTACAACCACTTTGGAAATCTATCTGGCGTTATCTTAAACAGTCAGAAATAGAACTACCATACAACCCAGAAATCCCACTCCTCGGAATATACCCTAGAGATACAAGAGCCTTCACACAAACAGATATATGCACACCCATGTTTATTGCAGCTCTGTTTACAATAGCAAAAAGTTGGAAGCAACCAAGGTGTCCATCAACGGATGAATGGGTAAATAAATTGTGGAATACTACGCATCGATAAAGAACAGTGACGAATCTGTGAAACATTTCATAACATGGAGGAACCTGGAAGGCATTATGCTCAGCGAAATTAGTCAGAGGGAAAAGGACAAATATTGTATAAGACCACTATTATAAGATCTTGAGAAATAGTAAAAACTGAGAAGAACACATACTTTTGTGGTTACAAAGGGGGGAGGGAGGGAGGGAGGGAGAGGGTTTTTTATGGATTAATCAGTAGATAAGAACTGCTTTGGGTGAAGGGAAAGACAACACTCAATACATGGAATTGAGCTCAATTGAACTGGACCAAAAGCAAAGAAGTTTCCGGGATAAAATGAATGCTTCAAAGGTCAGCGGAGCAGGGGCGGGGGTCTGGGGAACATGGTTTGAGGGGACTTCTAAGTCAATTGGCAAAATAATTCTATTATGAAAGCATTCTGCATCCCACTTTGCAATGTGGCGTCTGGGGTCTTAAAGGCTAACAAGCGGCCATCTAAGATGCATCAATTGGTCTCAACCCACCTGGAGCAAAGGAAAATGAAGAACACCAAGGTCACACAACAACTAGGAGCCCAAGAGACAGAAAGGGCCACATGAACCAGAGACCTACATCATCCTGAGACCAGAAGAACTAGTTGGTGCCCGGCCACAATCGATGACTGCCCTGACAGGGAGCACAACAGAGAACTCCTGAGGGAACAGGAGATCAGTGGGATGCAGACCCCAAATTCTCTTAAAAAGACCATACTTAATGGTCTGACTGAGACTGGAGGAATCCCGGCGGCCATGCTCCCCAGACCTTCTGTCGGCACAGGACAGGAACCATCCCCGAAGACAACTCATCAGACATGAAAGGGACTGGTCAGGGGGTGGGAGAGAGATGCTGATGAAGAGTGAGCTAATTATATCAGGTGGACACTTGAGAGTGTGTTGGCAGCTCTTGTCTGGAGGGGGGATGGGAGGATAGAGAGAGAGGGAAGCTGGCAAAATTTCACGAAAAGGAGAGACTGAAAGGGCTGACTCAATAGGGGAAGAGCAGGTGGGAGTACGGAGTAAGATGTATGTAAACTTATATGTGACAGACTGATTGGATTTGTAAACGTTCACTTGAAGCTTAATAAAAGTTAATAAAAAAAAAAAAAAAAAAACCTCTGGCCCAAATAGCTTCACTGGAGAATTCTACCAAACATTCAGAGGACAGTTGACACCAATTCTACTCAGACTATTCCAGAACATAGAAAAGGATGGAATGCTACCAAATTCATTTTATGAAGCCAGCATAACCCTGATACCAAAACCAGGCAAAGACATCACAAAAAAAGAAAAATACAGACCTGTATCCCTCATGTATACAGATGCAAAAAATTTGCAATAAAATCCTAGTCAATAGAATTCAACAGCATATAAAAAATAATTACACATCGTGACTAAGTGGGCTTTATCCAGGAATGCAACAATGGTTCAACATTAGAAAATCAATCAATGTAATCCACCACATAGATAAAACAGAGAAAAAGAATTATACGATCATCTCAATCAAAACAGAAAAGGCATTTGATAAAGTCCAATTCCTGATAAAAATTCTCAGCAAAATAGGAATAGAAGGGAAATTCCTCAACATAATAAAGGGCATTTATACAAAACCAACAGCCAACCTTATCCTAAAAGGAGAGAGTCTGAAATCATCCCCTGCCCCTGCCCCTTGAGACGGGAACTAGACAAGGATGCTCTTTATCACCAGTGTTATTCAACATTGTATTGGAAGTCCTAGCCAGAGCAATAAGGCAAGAAAACTAAATACAGGGCATCAATATCGATAAGGAAGAAGTATAACTATCCTTATTTACAGAGGATATAATCCTATACATAGAACATCCCAACGATTGCACAAGAAAGCTACTGAAACTAATAGAAGGATTCAGTAAAGTAGCAGGATACAAGATCAATGTACAAAAATCAGTTGGATGCCTCTATATCAACAAAGAGAACTTTGAAAAGGAAACCAGGAAAACAATATCATTTACAATAGCCCCCTGTCTTAATTATTCTGGTGCTGCTACAACAGAAATACCACAAGTGGATGGCTTTAACAAACAGAAATTTATTCCATCACAGGCCAGGAGACTAGAAGTCAAAATTCAGGGTGCCAGCCCCAGGGGAAGGCTTTTTCTCTCTGCAGCTCTGGGAAAATGTCCTTGTCATCAGCCTTCCCCTGGTCTAGGAGCTTCTCAGAGCTCCTGGGTCCAAAGGACACGCTCTGCTCTTGGCTATGTGCTTGGTGGTAATGAGGTCTCTATCTTTTCTGCTCAGTTCTCTCTTTTATATCAAAAGAGATTGACTCAAGATACAACTTAATCCTGTAGATTGAGTCCTGCCTTGTTAACGTGTTGTTGTTGTTACGTGTCGTCCAGTTGGTTCCTACTCATAGCGACCTTATGCACAACAGAACTAAACTCTGCCTGGTCCTGCACCACCTTTACAATCATTGTTATGCTTGAGCCCATTGTTGCAGCACTGTGTCAATCCACGTCGTTGAGGGTCTTCCTCTTTTCTGCTGACACTGTACTTTGCCAAGCATGGTGTCCTTCTCCAGGGACTGATCCCTCCCAACAACAAGTCCAAAGTATGAAAGACCCAGTCTCGCCATCCTTGCTTCTAAGGAGCATTCTGGCTGTACTTCTTCCAAGATAGATTTTTTTGTTCTTTTGGCAGTCCGTGGTATATTCAATATTCTTCGCCAACATCACAATTCAAAGGCACCAATTCTTCTTCGGTCTTCCTTATTCATTGTCCAGCTTTCACATGCATATGATGCGATTGAAAACACCATGGCTTGGGTCAGGCCCACCTTGGTTTTCAAGGTGACTTCTTTGCTTTTTGACACTTTAAAGAGGTCTTTTGTAGCAGATTTGCCCAATGCAATGCATCTTTTGATTTCTTGACTCCTGCTTCCATGGCTATTGATTGTGGATCCAAGTAAAATGAAATCCTTGACAACTTCAATCTTTTCTGCGTTTATCACGATGTTGCTCATTGGTCCAGTTGTGAGGATTTTTGCTTGCTTTATGTTGAGGTGCAATCCATACCGAAGGCTGTGGTCTCTGATCTTCATTAATAAGTGCTTCAAGTCCTCTTCACTTTCAGCAAGCAAGGTTGTGTCTTCTGCATAACAGAGGTTGTTGATGAGTCTTCCTCCAATCCTGATGCCCCGTTCTTCTTCATATAGTCCAGCTTCTCAGATTATTTGCTTAGCATACAGGTTGAATAGGTATGGTGAAAGAATACAACCCTGAGGCACACTTCTCCTGACTTTAAACCAATCAGTATCCCCTTGTTCTGCCTTTTGATCTATGTAAAATTTCCTCATGAGCATAATTAAGTGTTCTGGAATTCCCATTCTTCACAATGTTATCCATAATTTGTTATGATCTACACAGTAGGATACTTTGTATAGTCAATAAAACACAGGTAAACATCCTTCTTGTATTCTCTGCTTCCAGCCAGGATCCATCTGACATCAGCAATGATATCCCTGGTTCCACATCCTCTTCTGAAACCAGCCTGAATTTCTGCCAGCTCCCTGTCGATACAGTACTGCAGTCGTTTTTGAACAATTTTCAGCAAAATTTTGCTTGTGTGTGATATTAATGATATTGTTCTCTAATTTCTGCATTCATTTGGATCACCTTTCTTGGGAATAGGCATAAATATGGATCTCTTTCAGTCAGTTGTCTTCCATATTTCTTGACCAGTGAGCATCTGTAGCGCTGCATCTGTTTGTTGAAACATCTCAATTGATATTCCGTCAATTCCTGGAGCCTTGTTTTTTTGCCAATGCCTTCAGAGAAGCTTGGACTTTTACCTTTAGTACCATCAGTTCCTGATCATATGCTACCTCTTGAAACGTTTGAACATCGACTAATTCTTTTTGGTATAATGACTCTGTGTATTCCTTCCATCTTCTTTTGATGCTTCCTGTGTCATTTAATATTTTCCCCATAGCATCCTTCTCTATTGCCACTAGAGGCTTGAGTTTTTTCCTCAGTTCTTCCAGCTTGAGAAATGCCGAGCCTGTTCTTCCCTTTTGGTTTTCTATGTCCAGCTCTTTGCGCATGTCATTATAATACTTTGTCTTCTCGAGCTACCCTTTGAAATCTTCTGTTCAGTTCTTTTACTTCATCATTTCTTCCTTTTGCCTTAGCTGCTCGACATTCAAGAGTGAGTTTCAGAGTCTTCTTTGACATCGGTCTTGGTCTTTTCTTTCTTTCCTGTCTTTTCAATAACCTAGTTAACATAACTGCCTGTAATCCTGCCTCATTAACATCGTGGAGGTTAGGATTTACAACACATAGGATAATCACATCAGATCACAAAATAGTGGATGTGATGGTTAAGACTGTGTGTCAACTTGGCTGGGCCACGATTCTCAGTGTTTATATGTAATCACTCCCATGATTAAATCTGCTGTGAGTAGACAATCAGTTGAAAGAGAGTTTCCTTGCTGGTGTGGCCTATATCCAAATATAAATAGATGTTCTGGCTTCTTTGGTCATTCTGGATCCTGCACTGCTTCCTGTTCATCTGACCTCTGGCTCTTGGGACTTGAGCTGTCAGCTTATCTGCAGATCTTGGGATTCATTGATCTTCACAGCCTGAGAGTGGGAGCCCCGCTTTCCGACCTGCCAATCTTGGGATCGCCAGCCCCTGCAGCTATGTGAGTTGAGAGAAGCCTCTATCCTGATACATGGACTTGGGACGTTTCAGCCTCTGCAATCATGTGAGCCATTTCCTTGATATAAATCTCTCTCTCTATATATATTTATTCACTTTACTGGTTTTGCTTCTCTAGAGAACCCAACCTAAGACGGTGGACAACCACACAATACTGGGAATCATGGCCTAGTCAAGTTAACACATATTTGAGGGGACACAGTTCAATCCATAACCCCCCCAAAAGATAAAATATTTAGGAATAAATCTAACCATGGTCATAAAGACTTATACAAAGAAAACTACAAAACGCTACAGCAAGAAACTGAAAGAGATCTACGTAAATGGAAAAACACACCATGCTCTTGGATAGGAAGACTTAACATTGTAAAAATGTCAAATATTACCCAAAGCAACATGTAGATATAATGTAATCCCTATCTAAATCCCAAAAGCATTCTTCGACAAGCTCTAAAAACTAATCTCCAAATTTATATGGAAGGGAAAGAGGCCCCAAATAAGTAAAGCAATATTAAAGAAGACCAAAGTAGAAGGCTTCATACTACATCATCTCAGAACCTGCTATACAGCCAAAGGAGTCAAAACAGCCTTGTACTGGTACAATGACAGACACATAGACCAATGGAATAGAATTGAGAACCCGGACGTAATTCCAATCACCTATGGACAGCTGATCTTTGACAAAGGACAAAAGACCATTAAATAGGGAAGAGACAGTTTATTCAACAAATGGTGCTGGCAAAACAGAGTATCTAAAAAATTAAACAGGAACTATACCTCACACCATACACAAAAACTAACTCAAAATGGATCCAAGACATAAATACAAAACCTAAAACTATAAAAATCGTAGAAGAAAAAATAAGGACAATGCTAAGGGCCCTAATATATGGCCTAAATAGAATACCAAACATAACTAAAAATGTACACACAGGAGAAAATGAACTAGATAAATGGGACCTCCTAAAAGTTAAACACTTATGCTCAGTAAAAGACTTCTCTAAAAGAGTAAAAAGAGACACCACAGATTGGGAAAAAATTTTTGGCTACAACGTGTCTGACAAGAGTCTAATCTCTAAAATTTTTAGAAAACTTCAACACCTCAACAATAAAAAGACAAACAATCCAATTAGAAAATGGGCAAGGATTTGAACAGACACTTCACCAAAGAAGACATTAAGGCAGCTAACAGATACATGAGAAATGCTTGGATCACTAGCCTTTGGAGAAATGCAAATCAAAACTACAAAGAGATACCATCTCACCCCAATGTTACTGGCACGAATCAAAAAAACAGAAAATAACAAATGTTGGAGAGGTTGCAGGGAGATTGAAACTCTTATGCATTCCTGCTGGGAATGCAAAATGGCACTACCATTTTGGAAAACAATACCATGCTTCCTTTAAAAAGCTAGAAATAGAAATACCATATGATCCAGTAATCCCACTCCTAGGAATATATCCTAGAGAAATAAGAGCCATCACATGAACAGACATATGCATACCCATGTTCATTGCAGCATTATTCACAATAGCAAAAAGATGGACATAATCTAAGTGCCTATCAACAGATGAATCGATAAACAAACTATGGTACATACACACAATATAATACTATGTAACAATAAAGAACAACGATGAACCTATGAAACATCTCATGACATGGATGAATCTGGAGGGCATTATGCTAAGTGAAATAAGTTAATCATAAAGGGACAAATACTATATGAGACCACTATTATAAAAACACACAAAAAGGTTTTCACACAGAAAGGAATCTTTGATGGTTAAGAGGGAGGGTGAGGTGGGAAAAACACTGACTAGATAGATATGTGATAACTTAGGTGAAGGGTAAAACAGTACACAGTACTGGGGAAGTCAGCACAACTGAGAGAATGAGAACAACACTTTGCTGGTTTTGCTTCTCTAGAGAACCCAGCCTAAGACATTAATATTTGCCCAAAAGCAAAAATGAGAAGGCAGGAAGGGGTAGAAAATCAGGATGAAAGAAATGGGAAACCCAGGGAAGAAAAAAACCACCAGAAGAGTGCTGACACATCGAGTTGAATGAAATCAAGGCCATGAAATATTTTATGCAGAAACTATCAAATGGGAATCTAATTTGCACTATGAGCTTTAACCTAATGCATGATAAAAAAAAAAAAAAATTAAAGTTCACATAGAGGAAAAAAAAAAGAAATGCAGCACCTCAATCCCCTCCTCAGATCTTCTGAATCAGAAAATTGTAATAATAATAGTACCTGCTTCCTAGGGTTGTGTTACACATGAGACCGTGTAAGATAATACATGTAAGGTACATAGCACAGTGCTGGGCACAGACCAAATACCTCACCCTGCGGTATACACCCCCCCGCCCCCCCCCCCCAGACAAAAGGGTTTCTGAAGGAAAGATAGTGTGAGCAGCTGGTTGCCGCCACTGTCTACTGCAATCCAAAATGGAGGACCTATCAAATATTGTCCAAATAACTAGTAAATATTCTAGAGGGTTGTCTTGGTTATCTAGTGCTGCTATAACAGAAATACCACAAGTGGGTGGCTTTAACAAAGAGAGATTTATTTTCTCACAGTCTAGTAGGTTACAAGTCCAAATTCAGGGCGGTGGCTCCAGGGGAAGGCTTTCTCTCTGTGTCAACTCTGGAGGAAGGTCCTTGTCCTCAATCTTTCCCTGGTCAAGAAGCCTCTCGGGCACAGGGAGCCCGTGTCCAAAGGAAGTGCTCTGTTCCTGGTGCTGCTTTCTTGGTGGTATGAGGTCCACCACTCTCTGCTTGCTTCCCTTTCCTTTTATCTCTTGAGAGATAAAAAGTGGTACAGGCCCCACCCCAGGGAAACTTCCTTTGCCTTGGATCAGGGAGGTGACCTGAGTAAGGGTGGTGTTACAACCCCACCCTAATCCTCTCAACATAAAATTACAATCACAAAATAGAGGACAACCACACAATACTGGGAATCATGGCCTAATCAAGCTGACACATATTTTTGGGAGGGACACAATTCAATCCATGACAATGGTTTTGTGAGTGGGTAGAGAAAAAGAGAAGCCCTTGTTTACTACTATCTCATAGTTTTGACACATTCTCAAATTCACTTTAATTGCTACACTTCTAGGTACCATATTAACTTGTTTTTTAAGTTCATACTTTTGTTATTACAGAAGCTCAATAATGATCACTTTATAAAGTCACCTTTGTATTTCAAGTTCCTCTGGTTTGGTAGCTTTGAGACAAGATGTTGACATAGCCTAAACTTCAATGTCCTGTGGTTTTTGTATTGATCTATAAATTAGGAGAAAAGCCTTGAAAAGCCTCATGTTTTGTCATGGAATACACCCTGTGGTAATCATCATCTTTCCTAATGCTTCTCCCCAGCCATGGAGCTCTAACACGTGCCAGCATGTGATAAACTTTTTAACCTGTCTGCATCTCAGTTTTTCATCAGCAAAATGGGAATCATAATAGTCCGTACTCACATAATGAAATGGTAAAGAGCTAGGTTACCCACCAGTTTGTTTGGGACAGTCTGGTTTGTGCCTATAATTCCAGTGTCATTATAAAGTGTCCCAGTCCAAATAATAAATTAGTTTTTGTGCATTTGTGTTGTTTCATTTTTAAATTAAGAGCATGGGTTTTACAGTTGAGCCCACCAGGAGTTAAATAACAACTTAATCACTTAGTTGTCATTAGCAAGTTGCTTAACTTCTCTGTACTTCAGTTTACCTGAAAAACGGCAATAATAATATTTTCTTCAAAGAGTTAGTATAAGAATAAATAAAAACCATGTAGGTAAGAGCACAATATAGAGTAGCTGCTATCTCCTCATCATCTTCATTCAAGGTTCTTTTAGTCAGGACTTTTTCAGGTTCAAGAGTGAGAAATACACCTCAAAGTAACTTAAGCAAAAAAGGAAATATAGCTGCATACAAAATTGAGATGTCCAGGGGCTTTGCTAGCTCAGGCACTGCAGGGTTCAGGTGCTTAAATAACGTCATCAGGAATCTGTGCTTCCTCCTTCTTTCAATTCTTTCTGTCCATGTTGGCAGCATTTACCAAAAGGCCCTCTCTAAAAAAAACAAAAAAACAAAACAAACAAACAAAAAAAAAGGCCCTCTCTATGGTTAAAAAAAAAAAGGTGGTCAATGGCAGTTCTAGATTTACACAGTCTTTACGGTTTCTGATTTTCCAGAGTCCATGTCCATTCTTGGAAAAGGACTCTGAGTGGCCCTAATGGGGCCATGTACCCACTTATCCCCAAATTCAGGGAGATGAAATGGGCTGATTGGCCAGCCTGGGTCATATGACCACCGCTATGGGAAAGGAAACAGACACCCTTGATTAAAACCTCCATCCCATAGAATTAGGGAAGAAACTTCCCCAGAAAGAATAAACAATAGACAAAACACACACACACACACACAAAAAAAAAACCTAACAGATGTCCACTATGTCAATCCTCCACAAAATAGTTGTTAAATTGCACTCAATCCCTATTACTCCTATGTTGAGAAAGTGGTCTCTGGTAAACACATTGACTTTATTTCAATTTTATGAAGGGTCAAGAAAGGAGAACATGAAGAATAACAAACAATAACAGAAAAACAAATTTTCCCATGATGGTAGAAACATACAAGAGGTGTGCCCATAGCAGATAATGTATCCTTACAATGAGGTTGCCCATGCTACTTATTCTCCATTTGCTCCGGCACATTTATTATTCTCTGCTCTCTGCCTTAAGGCTAACCTTGGTGGAGTGTCTACTCTGGGTTCCAGCGGATTCAGATCAGGGGAAAGTAAGTGAGGCCGGGGTAATTTTTCCCCCCACCCCCCAACACCCTCACCCCACCCCCACACACAGTTCCTGCCTGCTGGGTCTACATTCTATGGTTGCAGCTTCTGTTGTGGGAGGGGAGGTCCTTCTTCCAGCCTCCAGGTGTCTCCAGGCTCTGAAAACATGTTCCCATTCCTTACGATGCATTAGGACCTTGGAGTGGTAGCTCTGCTAGTGCTTGGCTGCATCATCATGCATTGTTGATTCCATAACCCTACCCACATCTCTCCACAAAGTGATGAAACTTGACTAGGCTTTCCTTGCTTGCGCCTTCTTGAGTGTGCCATCTGTTTATTGCCAAGACCCTGACCCATAGTTTGCCTACAATAGCTTTCTATTTCCCCCTTATTATACAAATAATACATATTCATTACAGAAAAAAAATATATTAAAATACCAAAAAAGTCATGCTTAATCTTACTCCTAGATAGACCATTGCATACATTTTAGGATCAATCCTTTCAGGTTTTCTTCTCTGTATGTAAATACACATATACTTAGGGTTGTTTTATTTTTTAATAAAAATGGAATAATTTTTGGGTTTTTAAATGGAAAGTTCCCCAAGAGTAAAAAATAAGTAAAAATAGTCTATTTCTATTGTTTAAGCAGTTAACAGGAAGCTAATGTTTTCAGATTAAACTTCAATCATATTTTTAAAAAATAGCTTTTTATTTGTAGAATAACATTATCGCAATCATTACTTTACTTTCCCTAAAACAATTAAAAAGTAATTATTTTCAGACTTTTCGCTTGTAAACAAGGCCAGGAAAAAAATAATATGGGGGATATTTTTGGATTTAATTGGTTTTCATTGAATTTCTTTGACTATCATAGTAGAGAAGAGAAATGAGACTGAGCATTCTTTAATTTCTATTTCCATCTATAGGCGTTATACTGCTCTAAATGGGAATATAACATTTCCTCTAGGTACCTCACTTTGAAAGAATAGAAAACTGTGCCAAGCGATGATGAGTATTTAAAAGAATACAAAAGTTATGTATTGTAAAATCTGAATGGAATGCTGATTTGCAATGCCTGTTAAACAAGAGGCAAAAGGATTTGAATGAAATACTGTTTCCTACCAAGAATCATCTTGTAATTGAACCACCTCTCATGGCTGAAACTTCTCACAAATGTTGTTCTCACCAATCTGTGGTTCTACAAGTGCAATAGATACGAAAGTCCTTTCAGAATCTGATAGTGTCTTTAAAATGAGTATGACCTCATTTACAGACCCAAGTTATTCAGTGTGCTTTAAGACAACAAAGTGTTTATTCACCAAAAAGAAATGGGGAACATTTACTCAAACCTTATGGAGCATTCAGACTCCTGCTCAACCATTTATGTGACCTAATAATGTTTTTACTTTCTTCTCTCAGATTGTATGACTTGCTCCTTTCTCGTGATCTCTGATGCTTCTGAGGGAAGGCATGGAATAGATGGATTTTTTTGCCCTTGCTAATAGTCTCAAGACCCATTAATTCCGTTTCTAAGCCACTGATTTGACAGTATTTTCCAAGAGATTTTGTCTGGGTTGCATCATTTCTCTGACTCACCCACCCCTGCCTTCAGGGCCACAAAAATGTCTTGGCTAGGATGTAACTCTACTTCTTTTCTTGACGTTTCCAAGTTGCAAAGAGAACTACTCAATCAGCCAGAAAGTCTGACTCTTTCACCTGCACAGCTCTTGTTAATGTTCTCCACATTTTTCTTGGTCTCAGAGCTTTATGAATTCTAGAAATTCTGAATGCGTGCTTACAGAGATGAAAAGACTAAACCAGTCATCAATGATTACAATGCAATGTCTACTTGAAAATAGCGATGTCTGCTGGTCTTTATAAGCACATGCTCGATTATCGCTCTGTTCTCAGGATCCTTTACTTTCAGTACTCAGCTCTCAGAAATCCACATTCTCCTTACATCTCAATAAATAGTCTTTGGAATTGTGTTGCCATTATTTTATGCTTCTTAATATTTATTAGCATTAAACTGTACTCTACGCATTCCACATCCAGCTAGCCCTCAACTCAGCATCCCAACAGATACTATGTTTTCTCAGTTGAAGCAAAATAAATTTTACTCACTAAGCAACATCTGGAGACCCCCCCGGAAAATGCTTGGAGAACACTAGCATGTCATGTCATGTTCACTGAGAACCATGGGTCTAGAGGTTGATGTTACTGCGACAGAGTGTAAAAACAGCATGGGGGTGGTGTCTGACCCCCTCCAACCCCACAAGGGGGACAGAGAACCAAGATCAACAGTGCAAGGCTGACTCCCATGAGGTGGAGGCCAGACAAGCCTCCTCTCTCTGCCATTTAACTAATTCTGACAACAACTGTTCCTCACACAACACTCTCTACTTCCCCGCTGGGTTTGATAATTCACTGCAGTGGTCACACAGAACTGAAAGACCATATTTATAATTATGAGGTTTATTATAAGGGAAATAACAATTACAATTTGGGCTCAGGAACACTCACACTACAGTTCTTTCATCAGGACAGCCTCTCCCCAGCTGTGCTTGCAGGAATGCCTCTCTCTAGCCGTGGGCCTCTGCCCAAAAGCACTCAGCTTTCTCTCCCTATGGGCCGGGAAGCCCACCACACCATCTCCTGCTGCCGGGTCTATGCTGCCACAGCTTCTTACCATCTTCAAGGTTACAGCTTACTCTCTCTCTCCTGGTTCCCTACTTCTAGGAGCTTCTCAGTGTGGGGATCCTGGGTCCAAAGGACAGCCCTCCGCTCCTGGCTTTTCCTCCTTGGTGGTGGTAGGATCTTCCTCTCTGCTCTGGAATTGACTCTCTTTTAAGGCAAAACTGACCAATCCCCTTGGTGGGCCACAATTACCTTATCATGCAGTCCCGTCAGTCTCCTGGGTGGGAGTTACAAGACCGTGGCTAGAAAGGCCACACAAATGTAATCAATCACACTGCAGAGTTTCACTGGTTTCATCCCAAAGAAAGGCTCAATTTTTTTATTGACTAGAAATGTAAAAATTTGGGTGCCTTCTTCAAGGAATGTAGGGTTAGAAAACATACTTGGACATAGGCAGAGTTAACAAGGCTCCAGCCACACTGGCTTTGTTTTGGTTCCTTAAATATATCAAGCACATTTACACCTTAGGGTCTTTGCTCTCTGTTTCCTCTGTTTGGATGCTCTGCCCCTGGATCTTCATATGGCTGGTTCCTTTTCTTTGTTCAGGTCTCAGCTTGACTGTGAGCTTCTCAGAGAGGGCTTTCCCAATCACTTATCAAACGTAGCTCACTCACTTTGAGCATTATGCTCTTTTAAAAACTATCTATCTGTATGAATCAAATTAACAACAGAAACTCAAAAGATTAGGTGGGAAACTTAGAGGGCAGTGAGTGTATGATAATGGAGAAGGAACAACTCAGAAAAGGCGGGTGAGAACGGTTGCACAATTCAAAGAATGTAATCAATGTCATTAAATTATACACGTGAAACTGTGGAATTGGTGTATGTTTTACTGTGTAATTCTCAGCAACAACATAAATAAAATCATTAAAACAAATAAACAAAAAGTAAAAAAAAAAATTATATACCTGAAACAAAACAGAAAAGTAACTTACCCTCTCCCAATTGTTCTTACCATGTTATAGTGTTACCTTGTTTTACCTGTGGGCACTCAGCACCATCTGACATTATTTATTTTTGTATTGTGAGGGCCAACTTCATGGTGAATGACATGTACAGTCTTTCTTTGAAGGCCTTGCACTTGGTTTAATACTCTGCTGTTGTGATCTTGAAATTCTTAATAATTTCTAAACAAGGGGCTCTGCATTTTTATTTTGTACTCAGCCCTGCAAATTATGCATGTGGTCCTCTTTGTTTATTGTTTACCTCTTCACTATTAGAGTATAAGTCTCAGGATAACAGGGATCCTATTTCTTTGGTTCAATATTGTTTCTATAGCACTTAGAACACTACAGGGATATTATAGGTGCTCACTAAATATTTGTTGAATGAATACATGCTTATAGAAAGTGTTTCAAAGTCTTTGTCATAACTAAGCCAGAGTATCCTTAACTCAGCCTAGGGCTTCAACAACTTTAGACCAGAGATTCTGAGTCTGCATGAGGATAAGAATATATTCACACCATTATTTGAAGAACATTTCAAATACTTGTTTCCATCAAGATGGCACGGTATGTTCTGTTGTGTATATTCTCTACAGCATCATAAATAAATAAATAAAAGAAGGCATACACATTGCTATCATTGTAATAAAAACCAGTGCCGTCGAGTTGATTCTGACTCATAGCAACCCTATAGAAATCATTGTAATACCAACCTATTATCATTTTGTTGTTTTTTTTTTCTGCTTGTTCGTTTGTCTTAAGCTATTTAAAAAATTTTATTTTGAGATAATTATAGATTCACATGCAGTTGTAAAAATAATACAGAGAGATTCTGTGTACCCTTCATGCCCTTTTGCCCAGTGGTAATATCTTACAAAACTTTAGTACAATATCACAACTAGGAGATTACCATTGATGCAATCCCTCCATCTTATTCAGATCTCACTGTTTTATGTGCACTCATTTGTGTGTGTGTGTCCTACTTCTGTGATGAAGTGCAACAACAGATCCTTTTATAGTCTGTTGACTAGTAAGAACTTCCAGAGAGTTTGGGGTACCACCAGAGTAACCGTAAGTCAATTGCTAGAAGCACAAGCTAACAGAAAGGAACATTTCTAAAGGGGTAACATGTGAGTTAAACCATGACTTTTGCATTCACTTGACATTTTCAGCATCATGATTCTTAGACAGGCGGCCACAAACAGTTTAATTCAACAGGTTGTAGGAAGTTAAACAGTAAGATTTTTTTACGTTACTTGAGAAAATAGGAAACTTAAAAGTTGACAAACATTGTGTTGTAGAAGCTGAGCAGGAAAAAGGTGCTGGTAAAATCATTATTTATGAAGAACAGCTTCTAGTTCAGCTAGCTAATAAATTTAACTTGTACATGGGATTTCAAAAAAGTGAACAGACTTGGGATTATTTCCTGTGTTTTCTACTATGTCTACCCCGTGTGTTAGGTGAATTCATTAGACAGTTCCGGTGAATGCTCCTTTCTAAATCACATTAGTTACCCTATTGGACATCTCGTTTTGCCCACTTAGCATCCATTCCCCTTATATCTTGAACATGGATTTTCTTTTGGGGAGCCACTCATCCCCTCTCCTAGCTAGTTTTAGGGGTGCCATCCACAAACTTCTGCTCCCTCCACACACACACTGATGGCTTCTGGGACGGGCATATGGCTTTATTGCACATTTAATTCCCCTGGACATAATGATTGGTTCAGAAAATGCACAAGTCCAAAACTGGTCAAAAGAGATGTAATCCTGATCTTTTGCTAGAATGATTATCACAAAGAACCTCTTTTCATTGGACTTGAAAGTGTGAATACGTAGTCATTGAGCATCAGTGAACACCAGCAGTGACAGCATGCTGTAAATTAAGCCAACATGGAACAGATGATTGGTGACAGAAACAATGCTGGAGATCACATGATAGAATTTTGCAAGACCAACAACTTCCTCACACCAAATACCTTTTTTCACTAACATAAACAGTGACTATACACGTGGACCTCGCCAGATGGAATACACAGGAATCAAATCGACTACATCTGTGGAAAAGACAATGGAAAAGTTCAATATCATCAGGGGCTAACTGTGGAACAGACCATCAATCACTCACATGCAAGTTCAAGATGAAACTGAAGAAAATTAGAACAAGTCCACGAGAGCCAAAGCATGACCTTGAGTATATCCCGCCTGAATTTAGAGACCATATCAAGAGTAGATTTGACCTGTTGAACACTAATGACCAAAGACCAGATGAGTTGCGGAATGACATCAAGGACATCATACATGAAGAAAGCAAGAGGTCGTAAAAAGACGGGAGAGAAAGAAAAGACCTAAACAGATGTCAGAAGACACTCTGAAACTTGCTCTTGAACGTAGAGTAGCTAAAGCAAAAGGAAAAAATGATGAAGTAAAAGAGTTAAACAGAAGATTTCTAAAGGCAGCTTGAGAAGATGAAGTATCATGATGACACGTGCAAAGACCTGGAGATAGAAAACCGAAAGGGAAGAACAGGCTCGGCATTTGTCAAATTGAAATAACTGAAGAAAAATTCAAGCCTCAAGTTGCAATATTGCAATTGACTAGGTGACACCTAACAACAACAACAACAACCCTATTTGAGCATCTAGAACCAGCTACTCCTGAAGCTCTGAACATGTCAGTTACTTGGGCCAATAAACTAATTAATTACCATTTTTACATGTGATTAAATGAATTTTAGGTTTTTTTTTTTTTTTGGTCACTTGCAACTCAGTGAGAAAGATTGGATCAGTGCAAAGCAAATAACATTCATTAGGTTAAGCTCAGGGCCATAAATCCTTAGCTAATTTAGTATTTGTCCTCTCATCATTCAATAATACCCTCATCTTATCATCTGTCTATATTACTGCCTGACCTACAGCTTTTGCGTTTAGTGTAAAAGTAACTCAAGTAGAATAAATGAACGGCACTGTGAGTACATTAATGCTTCTGACCCTATAATGTCATCTTTTAAATAGGTTATGCATGTGTAATGATGCAGCCGACCATCTGTACTCCTTATTTAAGTTCTGTAATGAAACGGCTGGGGCTCTCATTGTTTATTTATGTGATGCAAGCGGCCTCCCTCTAAATCCTACTAATTCAATCTTCTGTCACTGTTTCCTAGGCTAGGAGCTCTAATGACTGCAAAGGAAATGTTTGCTGTTTCAGATGGTGCTATTAAAAGAAAATTGTTCTCAAAGAAATTCTTATCTCTTGATGGGGGGAGCTAAATCACTATAAATTATGGAAAAGGAAACTGCAAATGTGCCCTGCTATCTCTGTATTGAAGGCATTATTTTATCACAACTGTCAAGTAGAGCACCTATGTATTTTGAAAAGCTTTTTACAGCTTTGAATTAAGCACAAATGGAGAAATAAGAGGCTGCATAATTAGAGAAGCTAACTGGGCTCTGCTTTGCAAAGTAAAGGCAGGGTTTTACCATAACCTTTTTATGCACAAATGGCACCGGCAGGAGTGGAGGGAGGGGGCTGTGGTAGAGGGTGAGCATGGGGAGAAACCAAAAACCAACCAAACCCAGTGCCCTTGAGTCGATTCCGACTCATAGTGACCCTATAAGACAGAGTAGAACTGCCCCATAGAGTTTCCAAGGAGTGTCTGGTGAATTTGAACTGCTGACCCTTTGGTAAACAGCCGTAGCACTTTTAACCACTACGCCACCAGGGTGTAGGGAGAGAAAAGCAGCACAAAAATACAACAAAGAGAAACAACCAAAAAGATCACTGATGACCCAGCTAAAGAGTAGTGAGAATCTTGAAAGAAGCTGAGACCTTTAGAATTTCTTCCTCCTGGGACCAAGAAGACTGTATGGGCTGGGGAGGGTATGGGGCACACTCCAATTTCTTTCAACTGAATAAATACAACCAATAAATTCACCGATGTTGATGGCAACTTTGATCTTATAAAAATCCCTTAAAGGATGGCTGTTTCTCTTTCCTGTCTAACAGAGGCAATTTCTATGGACTCAAATACTGTAGTCACTGTTCACATTAATCACGCAGAAGAGCTACTCGGCAAAACCACTAGAGACACACAAGAGTAATGAGAGGGTTCCAAGTTTTACCAAAGCAACCATCTCCCTTATTCAGGACCTCCTAATCTAATTTGTAGAGGCAAATCTTCCTCTTTCTCCCATGCTTCCTTCCCTACTCACCTTTCTCTATGTCTCTCTTTCCCTACCTTGCCCCTAAAACACCCCAACACACATATCCACCCCCCCACCCAAATTGCCTGGTAATTTGGGAATATTTTACCAAAGAGTTGACAGGTTGCCATTTTGTTGGGAGAACCTATAATGTATGGGAGAGGAAGTTTCCAATGTGGGTCAAGCATTAAGAATCATGCTGAAGACTGCAAAAAGCCACCCAAGATTCAACAATTGGTCTCTTTGCCTGCAGCAGAAGAGACCTGGAACTGGAGAAGTAGATGGACTGCAGAACCAATTGCCTCCATGAACTACTACCTCCTTCATCATGAGACCAAAAGAAATTAATGGTGCCCAGCTAGTGTCACTGAATGTTTTAATCAAGGACTCAATAGATGGATCCTGATTAGAAGCAGAAAAATTGGGGAATAGAACTTCGAATTCATATGGAAACAGAACTTATTGGACCCATTGAGACTAGGGAACCCCTAGATCTCTTGCCCAGAAGTAATCTTTAAGCCTTGAACCAAAACTATCCCATGAAGCCATTGTTAAGCTAAACAACAGCTGAGCTCAATTAATAGAGAATGTTTCCCTTGAGCATGGTGATCTTATAAAGAATTACCTATATAAGTTCAAATTGACAACTGTTAATCTAAAGTACAGATGAAAATTTTAGGTGGCCGAGAGTCTAGATTAATAGTGATGAAACAATATGGGTAGAAACAGCGAGAATGGTGACACAATTTGATGTCAGATGTATCTTGGGTGAAAGCAGAGAATACCAGAAAGATGTTTACCTGTGTTTCATTGACTATGCAAAGACATTCGATTGTGTGGATCATAACAGATTATGGATAACATTGCGAAGAACAGAAATTCCAGAACACTTAATTGTGCTCACGAGGGACCTTTACATAGATCAAGAGGTAGTTGTTCGAACACAACAAGGGCATGCTGTATGGCTTAAAATCAGGAAAGGTGTGCGTCAGGGTTGTATCCTTTCACCATACTTATTCAATCCGTATGCTGAACAAATAATCTGAGAAGCTGGACTATATGAAGAAGAACAGAGTATCAGAATTGGAAGAAGACTCATTAGCAACCTGAGATATGCAGATATGCTTGTTTGCTGAAAGTGAAGAGGACTTGAAGCACTTACTGATGAAGATGAAAGACCACAGCTTTTAGTACGGATTACACCTCAACATAAAGAAAACAAAAATCCTCACAACTGGATCAATAAGCAACATCACGATAAATGGAAAAATGATTGAAGTTGTCAAGGATTTTATTTTACTTGGATCCGCAATCAACGCCCATGCAAGCAGCAGCCAAGAACTCAAACGATGTACTGCATTGGGCAGATCTGCTGCAAGAGACCTCTTTAAAATGTTAAAAAAAATAAAGATATCACTTTGAGGACTAAGGTGTGCCTGACCCAAGCCATGGTCTTTTCAAACACCTCATATGCATGTGACAGCTGGACAATGAATAAGAAAGACTGAAGAAGATTTGATGCCTTTGAATTATGGTGTTGGCCAAGAATGTTGAATAAACCATCGACTGCCAGAAGAATGAACAAGTTTGTCTTTGAAAAAGTACAGCCAGAATGCTCCTTAGAAGCAAGGATGACACAACTTTGTCTCACGTACTTTGGACATGTTATCACTAGGGACCACTCCCTGGAGAAGAACACCATGCTTGGTAGGGCAGAGGGTCAGCGAAAGAGAGGAAGACCATCAATGAGATGGACCGGTACAGTTGCTGCAAGAATAGGCTCAAATATAGCAGTGATTATTAGGATAGCACGGGACCAGGCAGTGTTTCTTTCTGTTGTACATATGGTCACTATGAGTCTGAAGTGACTTGACAGCACCTAACAACAACATCATTGAACTATACATATAGAAATTGCTGAATGGATATATGTTTGGTTGTGCATATATTGCCACCAAAAAATAGATTAAAAAAACAATCATGCTAAAGAAAGAATTTTAAATGCCAAATGAAAAGGCTTATGATTTAACATCAAGTGAGAATAACAAACATGCTGCAAACCTGTGAATATAATAGGATCTCAAGTATATAACCACCTCCTGTCAGTCTGTCATACCGTGGTGCTCTTTGTATTGCTGGAAGCTATGCCATGGGTATTCCAAATACCAACAGGGTCACCTGTCGTGGGTGGATTTCAGCAGAGCTTCCAGAATTAGACGGACTAGGAAGAAGGGCCTGTTGATATACTTCTGAAAATTAGCCAGTGAGAACACTATGGATCACAACAAAATGTTGCCTGATATAGAACTGGGAGATGAACCCCGTTTCATTCTGTGGTATATGGGGTCATCACGAGTTGGAGCCAAGTTGATGGCAGCTAACAAGCACATAAAGACAGAAAAAAATCATAGAAAAAAAGAATAGAAATTTGCCAAATTAGGAGTGGTTTCCTCTGGGGTGTGATATGTGTTTATGGAGAGTGTTGGCATTTGGGGATGATTTTTTTTTCCTTGCTTCTTTATATTTCTGTACACTAAAATTTTATACATTGGACATATACTCACAGAGAAAAATATAAAATTATAAATGACTCTGTATATTTTATGTGTTTATATGAATGCTCTCTTCCTTACCATACCATAGAAAATGTCCACTTGACCATACTAATTAATGCCACAGAAAGAAAAAAGGAAACGAGCTCTTATTGAAACCTATGTGTTAGAGATGGTATTAGGAGTTGGCAGGGTCCTGTCTATGCAAAATAGCACCTATGGCAATTAGTTTTAAATTGCTGAATGATCTCTCAGAAGTATATCACCAGGCCTTTCTTCCTCATCCATCTTAGTCTGGAAGGTCTACTGAAACCTGCCCATGAAAGGTGACCTTGTTGGTATTTGAAATACCCATGCCATAGCTTCCAGCAATACAAGCAGCACCACATTATGACAAAATGACAGACAGGAGGTGGTCTCACCACTGGTGATGGAGATGGCACTGGCCAATAGAAACTGCTCATCAGTGCCTCTTCTCAGGTGGTGCCTGCCATGTTTCCTTAGTTATGCCTCTGGAAAAAAAAAAAAAAAAGCCTCTGGAGCTGGGGATAAAAAGATAAGTTAGATAGACTCAGAAAGCTTATAATAGTCTGGTGGACTTCCAAATAGTTCATCTTATTTCCTGTCACAATGACTCTATGAGGTAGATAACAGTACTATCCTCAGTTTTACAGAAAGGTTAAGTAACTGACTTAGGACCACGCAACTATTACATGGTTGACTAGAGGATAAACCGGGTTTTCACCTTTAAAGCTTCTCCTACTTGCTAAATTTGAGTCATTCATAACAGTCACACTTTTACCATTTCCAACTATTACCTGAGCTCTTTAATTAATCATTTTATTTATCTCAACTCATTTTTAACTGAAATTTATTTTAAAATACATTGTATGTTACTATCATAAATGCAAAACAGAATTATTTCCCATAAATAACCATTAAATAAGCGTAATAAGAAAAAAATGACATACTATTGCCAAAAGACTGTGAAAGTCCTTGTTATAAAAGGGAGAATAGCAAGTATTGGAGGGATGTTAAAGGCACACTATCACCTGAGTCTTTCTTCTTGATATAATCTGAAAGTTCAAAAGAACACTGAAAGCGGAGTGGCCGCAGAGGCAATAAAATGAGTAAGTTAAGTGAGACCCACCCAGGCTTTGAGAAATCTGGTACCATATAATGCAAAACCAAGAGAAATATCCCAGCCAAAGCAGAATAGAGAAACCTGGAAACTAGAAAAACAAAGCATAGACCAAAGGGTATATAAATCAAATTTTACTACCAGGAATTTCAAGATTATAGGAGTATCCATTTTTTTTTTATAAGTAATTACTCAGGAAACATGATCAACTGAAACATAAATGAAAAGCAATTTTTTAAAGAATAAAAATTTATCGTTCAGTGAGGAGGCAGTGCAATGATTTGGGAAGAATATAGTTTGGAAAGTGAATAGACATGGATTCAAAAGCATCTCAGCCATATATTACATTTTTTTCCCCATTGCCGTCGAGTCGATTCCGACTCATAGCAACCCTATAGGACAGAGTAGAACTGCCCCATAGGGTTTCCAAGGAACAGCTGGTGGATTTGAACTGCCAACTATCTGGTTAGCAGCTGAGCTCTTAACCACTGTGTCACTAGGGCACCATTTATTATATATGTGCCCTGAATTTCCCTGAGCTTCAAAGTCTCCATCAATAAGCCTAGGAAGAGTCATGTTCTATTATGCAATGGTCTTTTGTATAATACAAGCATACCTCAGAGATATTGTAGGTTCAGTTCCACACGACCGCAATGAAGTGAATATCACAATAAAGTGAGACACACAAATTTTTGTTTCCCAGTACATATAAAAGTTGTTTACACTATGCTGTAGTCTATTCAGTGTGCAATAGCATTATGTTTTAAAAACTATCCATACTTTAATTAAAACATACTTCATTGCTAAGGAACGCTAACCATAATCTGAGTCTTCAGTGAGTCATAATCTTTTTGTTGGAGGGTCTTGCCTTGATGTTGATGGCTGCTGACTGATCAGGGTGGTGGTTTCTGAAGGTTGGGGTGGCTGTGACAATTTCTTAAAATAAGACAACAATGAAGTTTGTCACACTGATTGGCTTTTCCTTTCATGAAAGATTTCTATGTAGCATCTGATGCTATTTTACCCACAGTAGAACTTCTTTCAAAATTGAAGTCCATCCTCTCAAACCCTGCCACTGCTTTATCAACTAAGTTTATGTAATATTCTAAATCCTTTGGTATTATTTCAACAATGTTCACAGCTTCATTACTAGGAGTAGATTCCATCTCAAGAAACCATTTTCTTTGCTCATAAGAAGCAGCTCCTCATCTGTTAAACCTTTATCATGAGATTGCGGCAATTCAGTCCCATCTTCAGGCTTCGCTTCTAACTGTAGTTCTCTTGCTGTTTCCAACACATCTGCAGCTACTTCCTCCACTGAAGTCTTGAACCCTTCAATCTAATCAATGAGGGTTAGAATCAACTTCTTCCAAACTGCTGTTAATATTGATATTTTGACCTCCTCCCATGAATCATGAATGTTCTTAATGGCATCTAGATTGGTGAATCCTTTCCAGAAGGTTTTCAATTTACTTGCTCAGGTTTATCAGAGGAACCACTGTCTATGGCAGCTATAGCCTTATGAAATGTATTTCTTATATAATAAGACTTGAAATTCAAAATTTCTCCTTGATCCAAGGGCTGAAAATGGTTGGTGTGTTAGCAGGCATGAAAACAACACTAATCTCCTTGTGTATCTCCATCAGAGCTCTTGGGTGACCAGGTACATTGTCAATGGGCAGTAATATTTTGAAAGGAATCTTTTTTTCTGGGCAGTAGGTCTCAACAGGGGGCTAAAGATATTCAATGAACCATGTTGTAAACAGATGTGCTGTCATCCAGGCCTTGTTGTTCCATTTATAGAGCACAGGCAGAGCACAGGCAGAGTGGATTTAGCATAATTCTTGAGGGCCCCAGAATTTTCAGCGTGGTAAATGAGCACTGGCTTCAACTTAAAGTCACGTGCTGCATTAACTCTTAACAAGAAAGTCAGCTTGTCCTTTGAAGCTTTGAAGCCAGGCATTGACTTCTCTCTACCTCTAAAAGTCTTACATGGCATCTTCTTCCAATATAAGTAAGGCTTTTTCGTCTACGTTGAAAATCTGTTGTTTAGTGTAGCCACCTTCATCAATCATCTTTGCTAAGCTGGATCTTCCGGACAGCTTACCACGGATTCTACAGCAGCACTGGCTGCTTTACCTGTCACTTTTATGTTATGGAGATGGCTTCATTCCTTAAACCTCAGGAACCAATTTCTGCTAGCTTCAAACTTTTCTTCTGCAGCTTCCTCGCCTCTCTCAGCCTTCATAGAATTGAAGAGAGTTAGAGCCTTGCTCTGGATTAGGCTTCGGCTTAAGGGAATGTAGTGGCTGATTTGATCTTCTATCTAAACCACTAAATTTTTCTCCCTATCAGGATGAGGTTGTTTTGCTTTCTTATCATTTTTGTGTTCACTGGAGCCAAAAAACCAAACCCAGTGCCGTCGAGTCGATTCTGACTCATAGCGACCCTATAGGACAGAGTAGAACCGTCCCATAGAGTTTCCAAGGAGCACCTGGCAGATTCAAACTGCTGACCTTTTGGTTAGCGGCCATAGCACTAAACCACTACGCCGCCAGGGCTTCCGTTCACTGGAGGAGCACTGTTAATTTACAAGAACTTTTCCTTTGCACTCACTATTTGGCTATTTGGTGCATGAGGCCTAGCTTCCAGCCTATCTCAGCTTTTGACATGCCTTAGCTTAATCATTTCTAACTTTTGATTTAAAGTGAGAGATCTGTGACTCTTCTTTTCACTTGAACACTTACAGGCCATTGTAGGGTTATTAATTTGCCTAATTTCAATACTGTCGTGTCTCAGGGAATAGGAAGGCCCTTGGAAAGGGAGGGAGTTGGGGAATAGCGGATTGATGGAGCAGTCAGAACACACATAATATTTACCAATTAAGTCAGTTATCTTGGATGGACATGGTTGGTGGTGCTCCCCCAAATTACAATAGTAACATCAATGATCATTGATCGCAGATCACCATAACAGATATAACAACAATAAAAAATTTGAAATATTGTGAGAATTACCAACATGTGACACAGAGACATGAAGTGAGCACATTGTTTTTATCGTTGTTGTTAGGTGCCATCCAGTCGGTTCCGACTCATAGCAACCCTATGTACAACAGAATGAAACACTGCCCAGTCCTGAGCCATCCTTGCAATCACTGTTATGCTTGAACCCATTGTTGCAGCCGCTGTGTCAGTCCACCTTGTTGAGGGTCTTCCTCTTTTCCACTGACCCTATACTTCACCAAGCATGATCCTTCTCCAGGGACTGATCCCTCCTTACAACATGTCCAAAGTATGTAAGATGCAGTCTCGCCATCCTCGCTTCTAAAGATCACTCTGGTTGTACTTCTTCTAAGACAGATTTGTTCTTTCTTTTGGCAGTCCATGGTATATTCAATATTCTTTGCCAACACCACAATTCAAAGGCGTCAATTCTTCTTCGGTCTTCCTTATTCATTGTCCAGCTTTCACATGCATATGATGCGATTGAAAATACCATGGCTTGGGTCAGGCACACCTTAGTCTTCAAGGTAACATCTTTGCTTTTCAACACTTTAAAAAGGTCCTTTGCAGCAGATTGCCCAATGCAATGCGTCTTTTGATTTCTTGACTGCTACTTCCATGGCAGTTGATTGTGGATCCAAGTAAAATGAAATCCTTGACAACCTCAATCTTTTCTCCGTTTACCATGATGTTGCTTATTGGTCCAGTTGTGAGGATTTTTGTTTTCTTTATGTTGAGGTGCAACCCATACTGAAGGCTGTGGTCTTTGATCTTCATTAGTAAGTGCTTCACATCCTCTTCGCTTTTAGCAAGTAAGATTGTGTCATCTGCATAACGCAGGTTGTTAATGAGTCTTCCTCCAAGCCTGATGCCCGTTCTTCTTCATATAGTCCGGCTTCTCAGAATATTTGGTCAGCATACAGATTGAATAGGTATGGTGAAAGGTTGCAACCCTGACGCACACCTTTCCTGACTTTAAACCACTCAGTAGTCCCTTGTTCTTTTTGAACGACTGCCTCTTGATCTATGTACAGGATCCTCATAAGCACTGAAACAGGCTGCTCAGCCATATTGAAAACCCCAATCTACACCCCTTCCCCGCTCTTCGTCTTGCTAACCACAAGGTTGTTTTGAGCAGGAAGTCGCAGCAGGTAGTGGCTCCATCCACTGACTAGCCCTAGTTACACCTCGAAGCATGCACAGATTGAAATCACATCCTTCAACTGGCCCCCCCACCCCCAATATAGGCATGGGAGGGCTAAAGCCAGAAAATTTCGGGTGCCAAACCCAACATCCTGACGCCTTTGGAAACAAAAAGCTCCCCAGCCCCCTTAGTCAGCGAGCACGTGGCCTTAAGGTCACTAGACCCCACGCACTCCTCCTATGCACAGACAACAAACTTTCCACTTTCTGTTTCCGTTGCAATCAGTGTCCGTCTTATTTCAATCGGCTAGTTAGACAGGACAAGAACCTGAGTGGCGTTCGGTTACAGCACAATTAAGTATTCTGGCATTCCCATTCTTTGCCATATTATCCATAGTTTGTTATGATCCACACAGTCGAATGTCTTTGCATAGTCAATAAAACACAAGTAAACATCCTTCTGGTATTCTCTGCTTTCAGCCAGGATCCATCTGATATCAGCGATGACATCCCTGGTTCCATGTCCTCTTCTGAATCCGGCTTGAATCTCTGGCAGTTCCCTGTTGACATACCGCTGCAACCACTTTTGAATAATCTTCAGCAAAATTTTGTTTGTGTGTGATATTAATGATATTGTCTGATAATTTCCACATTCAGTTGTATCACCTTTCTTCGGAACAGGCATAAATATGGATGTCTTCCAGTCAGTTGGCCAGGAAGCTGTCTTCCATATTTCTTGGCATAGAAAAGTGAGCACTTCCAGCCCTGCATCTGTTTGCTGAAACATCTCGATTGATATTCCATCTATTCCTGGAGTCCTGTTTTTCACCAATGCCTTCAGTGCAGCTTGGACTTCTTCCTTCAGTACCATTGGTTCCTGATGATATGCTACGTATTGAAATGGTTTAACATCAACTAATTCTTTTTGGTATAATGACTCTGTGTATTCCTTCTGTCATCTTTTGATGCTTCCTGCATCATTTAATATTTCCCCATAGAATTTTTCACTATTGCAACCTGAGGCTTAAATTTTTTCCTCAGTTCTTTCAACTTGAGAAACGCTGAGCGTGTTCTTCCCTTTTGGTTTTCTATCTCCAGATCTTTACACTTGTCATTATAATACTTTGTGTTTTCAAGTTGCTCTTTGAAATCTTTTTTTTTTGGTTCTTTTACTTCATCATTTCTTCTTTTTGCTTTAGATGCTCAACATATGAGAGCAAATTTCAGAGTCTCCTCTGACATCCCTCTTGTTTTTTTCTTTCTTTCCTGTCTTTTCAATGACCTCTTGCTTTCTTCGTGTATGATGTCCTTGATGTCATTTCACAACTCGCCTGGTCTTCAGTCATTAGTGTTCAGCGCATCAAATCTATTTATTCTCGAGATGGTCTCTAAATTCAGGTGGGATATACTCAAGGTCATATTTTGGCTCTTGTGGACTTGCTCTGATTTTCTTCAGTTTCAGCTTGACCTTGCATATGAGCAATTGATGGTCTGTTCCACAGTCGGCCCCTGGCCTTGTTCTGACTGATGATATTAAGCTTTTCCATCGTCTCTTTCCACAGATGTAGTCAGTTTGATTCCTGTGTTTTCCACCTGGCAAGGTCCATGTGTATAGTCGCCATTTATGTTGGTGAAAAAATGTATTTGCAATGAAGAAGTCGTTGGTCTTAAAAAATCTATCATTCAATCTCTGGCATTTTTTCTATCACCAAGGCCATATTTTCCAACTACCAATCCTTTTTCTTTGTTTCCAACTTTTTGCATTCCAATCACTAGTAATTATCAATGCATCCTGATTGCACTTTCGATCAATTTCAGACGGCAGAAGTTGATAAAATCTTTAATTTCTTCAACTTTGGCCTTACTGGTTGGTGTGTAAATTTGAATAATAGTTGTAACTGGTCTTCCCTGTAGGCGTATGGATATTATCCTATCACTGACAGCATAGTACTTCAGGATAGATCTTGAAATGCTCTTTTTGATGATGAATGCAACGCCATTCCTCTTCAAGTTGTCATTCCCAGCATATTAGACTATATGATTGTCTGATTCAAAATAGCCAATATCAGTCCATTTCAGCTCACTAATGCCTAGGATATCTATGTTTATGTGTTCTATTTCATTTTTGATGATTTCCAATTTTCCTAGATTCATACTTCATACATTCCAGGTTCTGATTATTAACAGATGTTTTCAGCTATTTCTTCTCATTTTGAGTCGTCCGCATCAGCAAATGAAGGTCCCGAAAGCTTGACTCCATCCATGTCATTAAGGTTGACTCTACTTTGAGGAGGTTGCTCTTCCTCAGTCGTCTTTTGAGTGCCTTCCGACCTGGGGGGCTCAATTTCCGGCACTATATCAGATAATGTTCTGTTGCTATTCATAAGCTTTCACTGGCTAATTCTTTTCAGAAGTAGACTACTGGGTCGTTCTTCCTGGTCTTTCTTAGTCTGGAAGCTCGGGTGAAACCTGTCCTCCTTAGGTGACCCTGCTGGTGTCTGAATACCAGTGGCATAGCTTCCAGCATCACAGCAACACGCAAGCGCCCACAGTATGACAAACTGACAGACATGTGGGGCACATGCTGTTGGAAAAATAGTGCCAATAGACTTGCTCTACACAGAGTTGCCACAAACTTTCAATTTGTAAAAAAACGCAACGTCTGCAAAGCTCAATAAAATGAGGTATGCTCATATCTTAGGCTAAAGATAATTTTCAAAAAAAAAAGTAAAATCATGATTCGCATACAGATACAAAAGGAACACCTGTTAAGCATTTTATTTAGCTCACTATTAATGAGACAAGTGAAATATCACAACTCATTGAAAGGAGAAGTCAAAGAGCAGAGACATATATAGATGAAATGTTGAAATGAATTTGCAAATTGACATGATTGTTTTCCACAAGGGGAGAGGGAAGTCAATTGAACATCCACAGGACAAAATTTCTTTGCATATCTATAAACAAGTATTGTATGCATTACTATCAGTTTTCTAAGGAGCCCTGGTGGTACGGTGATTAAGCACTCAACTGCTAACTGAAAGGTCGGCAGTTTGAACTCACCAGCCCCTCTGTGGGAGTAAGACGTGGCAATCTACTTGCTTCCTTAAAGATTACAGCCTTAGAAAACCCGGTGCAGCAGTTCTGCTCTGTCCTATCGGGTCGTTATGAGTAGGAATCGACTTGTCAACATACAACAACAACATCAGTTTTTTGACCAATTTCTATATTGTTCTCATCAATACAAAAATTTGTAATAAAACTGTTTTCAAGTTAACTTTTATCTCAACAGAGTTGTAAAACAGCCTAGTTAAAGAAAAAGGCCCCTATCTGTGGAGGATTAGGTAATCCTGAGAGACGTCAGTATTCCATTGAAAAGATATTCAGTAATCTCATGTTCTTTCTATTTTATTGTAGTAATATATATATACATACACACATTTATATAACAAAAATTTTTGCCATTTTTAAGTGTACAATTTAGTAACATTAATTATAGTCACCATGTTGTATAACCATCACCACTACTTATTTCCAAAACTTTTACATCACTCCTAACTAAAACCCCATAGCCATTAAGCAATAATTCCGTTTGTGACTATCCCAACGCCTGATAACCTTTCATCACTTTATTTCTCTATGAATTTGTCTATTCTAGATATTTCATATAAGTGGGATCACACAATAATTGTCCTTTTGTGTCCAGCTTATTTCACTCAGCATAATGTTTTTAAGGCTCACCTATGTTGCAGCATGTATGAGAACTTCTTTTTTGTGGCTGAATACTATTACATTGTTTGGATAGACCACATTTTATTTACCTACTCAACTGTCGATGGACACTTGGGTTGTTCCCAGCTTTTGGCTGTTGTGAATAACACTGCAGTGCACATTGGTGTACAAGTATCTGCTTGAGTCCATTTTTAATTCTGGGCATGTACCTAGGAGTAGAATTGCAGGGTCATATGGTAATTCTGTGTTTAACTTTTTTAAGGAACCACCAAATTGTTTTCCTCAGAGTCTGCACCATTTTGCATTTCTAACAGCAATGTACCAGGGTTTCAATTTCTCCTTATCCTCACCAATACTTGTTATCTTCCATGGTTTTGATAATAGCCATCTAAGTCAGTGTGAAGAGCTATTTCACTGTGGTTTGATTTGCAGTTCCCTAATGACTAATGAAAAGGAGTTCTTGTGGCACAGTGGTTAAGCATTTGACAGCTAACTGAAAGTTCAGCAGTTCGAACCCACCAGCCACTCCACGGGAGAAAGATGTGGTAGTCTGCTTCTGTAAAGATCATAGCCTTGGAAACCCTATGGGGCAGTTCTACCATGTGCTATAGAGTCGCTGTGAGTTGGAATTGACTTGACAGCAATGGATTTTTTTTTTTTAATTACTAATAATGTTGAGCATCTTCTCATATCCTTATTAGCCATTTGTGTATCTTCTTTGGCGAAATTCGATTCAAGTCCTTTGCCCAGTTTTTAATTGTGCTGTTTGTCTTTTTGTTGTTAAGTTATAGAAGTCTGTTATTCATCCTGAATATTAAATCAGATTTATGATTTGCAAATATTTTTTTCCATTCTGTAGGTTGTCTTTCAGTTTCTTGGTAATGTCCTTTGATGCAGAAAAGTTTTTAATTTTGATGATGTCCAATTTATCTACTTTTTCTTTTGTTGCTTGTGCTTTTGGTGTCATAGCTAAAAATTCATGGCCAAATTCAAGGTCATGAAGATTTACCCTTGTGTTTTCTTCTAAGAGTTTTATGGCTTTAGCTCTTATATTTAGATAGAGTTAATATTTGTATATGGTATGACATAGGGGTCCAAAGGGCACAAAGTTTTAATAAATAAAATTCTATGACAAAATGGCATGACAAGTGATCCCTCATTCAAGTTGGCATTTTTAGCCTAATAAAAAAGATCTGTTTAGCATTTATACACATACACACACAACCCTACATGTATTTATTCTAGGGCTTCGATAGTTTTAACTTTTTAATCTCTAATATGCTTACAGAAAAGTGCACAACTCATAAGTACACAGCTCAATGAATTTTCACTAACCATGTATTCACCTAGCTCCAGAAACAGAACACTACCAGCACCCTGGCTATTCCTCTCTTGCCAACCTCCAGTCGTTATCCAAATCTTCCAACCCTTGAGTAATAACTCTCCTGGCTCCTAACAACATAGAGGTGTTTTGCTTGTTTTTTGAACTTTATGAAAATGGATTACGTTTTGTATCAGCTTCTTTTTCTTAACAATATATCTGTGATATTTACATGTTATTGCTTATAGTTGTTTATTCGTTCTTACTGCTGTGTAGTATTCCATTGTGTGCATACACCACAATTTATACATTCCACCATTGATAGCTATTTGGGAAGTTGCTGGTTTGGGGGTCTTAGGAATAGTGGTCCTATGAACACTTTAGTACATGAGTTTTGGTATGTATGTGAATGCTTTTCTGTTGTCACAGTGTAGCTGTTCTTGCTGATTAACCTGTTAACTTGGTCACATCTGTTCACATTGTTGCTTCAACTGCATTTTGCACATTGTTGGATCTATGCATGTTGAGCTTCACTGATGTTTGATAGACTGTCCAAATTAATACAGAACGATTCAGCATTGAAATGAAAAGCTACTGTATCTACAGTTTTTATGGACATAGATACAGAGTCAAACCAAACCTGTTGCCGTCAAGTCTATTCCAACTCATAGCGACCCTATAGGACAGAGCAGAACTGCCCTATAGAGTTTCTAAGGTGGATTTGAACTGCCGAGCTTTTGGTTAGCAGCCGTAGCGCTTAACCACTACACCACTGAGTAAAAATGAGTAAGCAGGGTGCAAATGACGTTATTCAGGCAAATATCCATCACAGCAGGAATGACTACGATTCCTCTAAACGTTTTGCAGAAGGAAACTCAGACAGACAGGAACCCTCAAGAAGATGAAGGTGCCAGTTAAAGCTAAAGCTGTTCCTGAGATACGTGCAACTGAAGGCAGGAGACACGGAGCAGATGAGAGAAATTTCAGAGCAGTGAGAAACTGACGTGTCTGATATGCGTGTCATGCAGGACTGTCATTAAGGCCTTGTGTCACAGCTTAATTGGCATCATTTTTCTTCTTCCTTATAGGTAGATAAATAACAATGCATCTAACATCAGTGCCTTATATTTGATGAAATATGGTAATTAGAATGATAATATTAAAACTATAATTTATTAGTCAAGCATTGTGCTCAGCAATTTATACTCTCTCATTTAATTCAGTCTTTACAGCAGCTCAGTGTGGTGGGTAATATTTTTAACCCTGGAGAAATTAGGTACTTTGGTAATAAGTGGTGGAGGTAAGACTCAAATCCAGGTATGTGTGACTTATTGAATGCTGACTTTGCCCAGTGTGGTGAGAGCTGAGGTTTTTCAGCTGCTCTGCTGGGTGGAGAAATTCAACTGAGGTTTTGTTTTTTTTTAAGGAGGGGCAGGAAGATCCTTTTGGCATCCTGTCCAGGCAGTCTTTACTCCAGCTTTGACTTTGACAGCCATAAAGCTACCACCCTGGTTCAAGCTCTCATCATCATACTTGCATTATGTATAACAGCTTCCTTACCAGTCTCCCTGTTTCCAACATTGCCCTTGCTGTGTGCTGTCAAGCCAATTCTGACTCAGACCAACCCCATGTAACAGAGCAGAAGTGCCCCATAGAGGTTCCTAGGCTGTCATCTTTACAGAAGGAGCTCTGGTGGCATAATAGTTAAGTGCTTGGGAGCAGATTGCCTGTCTTTTCTGCTGAGGAGCAGTAGATGGTTTTGAACTGCTAACCTTTCAATTAGCAGGCGAACACTTAACCATTGTGCCACCAGGGCTCCTCACTTTCAACCTTACCCCTCCGATAATCTGTACTCAACACAGCAGCTAGAGTGAGCATTTAAACATAAGTTGGAACTTGTTGCTTCTCTACCTCATACCCTCCAACAGCCTCGCATCTCACTTGGTGTAAAAGCTGAAATCTACAGTGTCCCACCAGGCCTTGAACCATGTGACCCTGCATTACTCTCTGACTTCTCTTATTACTCCCCAACTTTCCTGTTACAGCAGTACCGGTCTCCTTACATGCCCCACCTTGAGGCCTTTCTCAGTTTGTGTTTCCCCAGGAGCAGACTTGAAGAAAAAGATTTGAGTGCAAACTGTTTATTTGGAAAGTAAAGAAAACCAGTAGGAGACTGAGAAGGGAGACAGGCAAGGGAAGGCTGCTAATAAAGGGTGTGCTGGTAAACCAGCTACCACTGGGGGAAACTGATTTCAAGTACACTGACAATGCCTGAGAGCCGTTGTAAAACATGATTGTAGCGTTAGCCCTCCTGGGGAGAAAGGCGGTTGAGGTATTTATACCTCAACTCTCACCTGCCCCCTAAAAAAAAAAAAAACTTCTTAGCACTGCCAGCTCCAGTGCCCAAAGAACACCCTCAGGTTAAATGGATGCAGATGCTGGTAATTTGACACCTGGCTGGAAATAAAATAGTAAAGCTTGAGGGAAATCGGTCAGACCCACCCTGAAAATGTAACCTACAGGCTCATACATTTGCTGTTCCCTTGGTCTCGAACATTCTTCCCTCAGATATTCACAGACTGTACCTTCAGGTCTATGCTCTAACGATTCCTTCTCAGGAAGGCCTTTCCTGATCACCTTTTTAAAATTGCCCTACGACGCCTAACATACACCTATCTTATGTATTGTCTTTCTTCCCTCACTAAATATATGCACTATGAGGGAACTGTGGTCTATTTTATTCACAGTTTTATCCCCAGTATCTAGCATGATGCCTGCTACATAGTAGGAGTTCAATAAATACTGAATGAATGAATGGTCATTTAAAAAAAAAAATCTCTATTTGACTTCTGTATCTGTCAATTGACTTATAATTTCAGGGGATGATGAATATGATTCATTGACATCTTCAAACCCAAACATAAACCTATTATTTTTATTAGGGCTTGACCTTAAATGCTCCTCCCTCTCTCTCTTGTGCAAATATTCATTGTCTACCACGTGCTGGTTACTATTCAAAGTACTAGGAATACAATGGTATATCAACTATGAATGATTTTTGCCAGAAAGTGACAAAAACACCAAAAGCAATGTTTCCAACCAACTAAGGGTTTTTTCTCTTGTAATCAGAAATTCAGAGGTAGGCAGACCAATGCTTGCACAGTGGCTCCAGTGGTCGCCAGGGACCTTGTCTGCTTCTACTTTCTTGTTGTGGTCCCAAGATGGCTTTTCCAACTCCAGCAGTGTCTGCACTCCAGGTGGGAAGGAGGGGACTGAACAGGGAAAATGTGTGTTCCAGAGGACTTCTCACTCCATGATGACACTTTGCCAAAAAGCTCCACCCAGCAGCTCTTTCTTATATCTCTTTGCCCATCTCGTGGCCAACTCTAGCAGCAGGGGAGCTAGGAAATATGGCTTTTGTTGGTTGATTTTTTTTATTTTCTTTGGTGGGCTCATTGCTTCTCTGAATAAAATTGGGAAAAAGGGCACAATCAAGTGTATTTTGAGTAGGCAACTAGCAATACCCACCGTAGGACGAATAAGACCCATGCCGCCTTAGAGCTGCCATTGTAGTACAGGCAAACAGAAAACAAGAACGCAAACACCCATTTATAGGTAACTCGTTTTTGTTGGTTGCCGTGGAGTCAATTCCAATTCATGGCAACCCGTGTGCAGAGTGGAACTGCTCCATAGGGTTTTCAAGGCTGTGACATTTCAGAAGTAGATGACTAGGCCTGACTTCCAAGGCACCTCTGGGTGGTTCAAATCGCCAACTTGCCCACAAAAAAAAAATCAGTCGCGTTTATTTATTGGTCAGATATCAGACTGAGCTGTGCAGAGTATTAAAATAAGGTGAGGAGTTAGAGAGTGGCTCCGGAAGTCAAGGAAGCAGCTCTCCAAAGAAGTGACATTGGAACTGAATTCTAAATGACGAAATGGAAGTGATCTTGCCAAGATTATGTACGATTTTACGAATCCTTTTTTGGTTATAATTCAATCTGGAACAAGAAAGTAGTATAATCATGTCTGCCTAGTGTTGTAAAATCCAGCCTTCGAGACGTAGAATAAATCATTCTCATTTTTCTTAAACGTTTTCTGAAGTTGTGATGAAGACTTTTCCTCTTCCGACTCTTTTTCTCTATTCTCCTCTCCCTCACGTACAGAGCAAAATGTGCGGTTGTTCCTTCACAATAAAGGTGAATAATCACGAAGTGGAGGGGTAACACGAAGTTTGTTGTTGTTAAGTCTGGTAAAGCCTAATGCCAGAAAACATATTTCAGAGAAATCAGTCAAATGTGGACAATTTATAAGAGAGGGAGTAATTCTAGCGAAATTCTGTTCAACCCATAAGCCAGTTCAGTAAATATAGATATTATTAAAGAAGAAGCATTAAAAATATATATAAAAAATATACAAAAAAAAAGTATCGTTAAAGAAGAAGCATTATGCAAACTAAATGTTTTGGCTTAAAGAGCCTATTGTGACATTGAATGGAGCTCCAGCTGTATGTTAAATTCTAATTTGCACATAGTCTTAGAAGAGGCTCTAAAGCACTCATGTATTATATATATAAGTCAGTTGTTATGGAGAAATGTGTTATTAGATTAGGAAGATTTGCTGGTCACAAAAAAGGTATTCAAATATTATTGGATTATCTACATGATTCTGTCAAAACTCAACCACAAAAAGACAAACAACCCAATCAAGAAGTGGGCAAAGGATATGAACACACATTTCACTAAAGAAGATATTCAGGCAACTAACAGATACATGAGAAAATGCTCTCGATCATTAGCCATTAGAGAAATGCAAATTAAAACTACGATGAGATTCCATCTCACTCCAACAAGGCTGGCATTAATCCAAAAAACACAAAATAATAAATGTTGGAGAGGCTACGGAGAGATTGGAACTCTCATACACTGCTGGTGGGAATGTAAAATGGTACAACCACTTTGGAAATCTATCTGGCGTTGTCTTAAACAGTTAGAAATAGAACTACCATACAACCCAGAAATCCCACTCCTCGGAATATACCCGAGAGATACAAGAGCCTTCACACAAACAGATATATGCACACCCATGTTTATTGCAGCTCTGTTTACAATAGCAAAAAGCTGGAAGCAACCAAGATGTCCGTCAATGGATGAATGGGTAAATAAATTGTGGTATATTCACACAATGGAATACTATGCATCGATAAAGAACAGTGACGAATCTGCGAAACATTTCATAACATGGAGGAACCTGGAAGGCATTATGCTCAGTGAAATTAGTCAGAGGCAAAAGGACAATTATTGTATAAGACCACTATTATAAGATCTTGAGAAATAGTATAAACTGAGAAGAACACATACTTTTGTGGTTACGAGGCGGGGGAGGGAGGGAGGGTGAGGGTTTTTTACTGATTAATTAGTAGATAAGAACTGCTTTAGGTGAAGGTAAGGACAACACTCAATACATGGAAGGTCAGCTCAATTGGACTGGACCAAAAGCAAAGAAGTTTCCGGGATAAAATGAATGCTTCAAAGGCCAGCGGAGCAAGGGTGGGGGTTTGGGAACCATGGTTTAAGGGGACTTCTAAGTCAATTGGCAAAATAATTCTATTATGAAAACATTCTGCATCCCACTTTGAAATGTGGCGTCTGGGGTCTTAAATGCTAACAAGTGGCCATCTAAGATGCATCAATTGGTCTCAACCCACCTGGAGCAAAGGAAAATGAAGAACACCAAGGTCACACAACAACTAAGAGCCCAAGAGACAGAAAGGGCTACATGAACCAGAAACCTACATCATCCTGAGACCAGAAGAACTAGTTGGTGCCTGGCCACAATCGATGACTGCCCTGACAGGGAGCACAGCAGAGGATCCCTGAGGGAGCAGGAGATCAGTGGGATGCAGACCCCAAATTCTCATAAAAAGACCATACTTAATGGTCTGACTGAGACTAGAGGAATCCCGGCGGTCATGGTCCCCAAACCTTCTGTTGGCACAGGACAGGAACCATTCCCGAAGACAACTCATCAGACATGAAAGGGACTGGACAGTGGGTAGGAGAGAGATGCTGATGAAGAATGAGCTAATTATATCAGGTGGACAATTGAGACTGTGTTGTCATCTCCTCTCTGGAGGGAGGATGGGAGGATAGAGAGAGTTGGAAGCTGGCAAAATTGTCACAAAAGGAGAAACTGGAAGGGTTGACTCATTAGGGGGAGAGCAACTGGGAGTATGGAGTAAGATGTATATAAACTTATATGTGACAGACTGACTTGATTTATAAACGTTCACTTGAAGCTCAATAAAAGTTAATAAAAAAATATTATTGGATTTATTTTTTTCATGAGACTCTACTGATACGTGGTTTCTTGCTGCCAATTCTTTTCTCTCAGTATTTTAATGCTGTAATTAGTTACCCTTCATCTAATAAGTGCTACAGTTACAGAAACACCTTTGATGCAAGTTGACTCACTAAAAAAACCAAACCTGTTGCCGTCGAGTCGGTTCCAACTCATAGCGACCCTATAGGACAGAGTAGAACTGCCCCAGAGTTCCCAAGGAGCACGTAGTAGATTCAAACTTCTGACCTTTTGGTTAGCAGCCATAGCTCTTAACCACTATACCACCAGGGTTTCTGCAAGTTGACTAACCCAAAAAACCCAGTGCCACAAGTTGACTAAAATTACTAACCCCAAAAACCAAACCTGTTGCTGTTGAGTCAATTCCAACTCATCATGACCCTACAGGACACAGAACTGCGCCATAGGGTTTCCAAGGCTGTGATCTTTATGGAAGCAGACTGCCACATCTAACTCCTGTGAAGCGACTGGTGGGTTCAGACTGCCAACATTTCACTTAGCTTCCAAGCACTTAACCATTGTGCCACCAGGACTCCTAAGTTGAGTACTAAACCAAAACTCATTGCGAAAAAGTCGATTCCGACTCACAGCAACCCTACAGGACAGAGCAGAACTGCCCCAGAGTTTCCAAGGAGCGCCTGGTGGATTTGAACTGCCGACCTTTTGGTTAGCAGCCATAGCACTTAACTGCTACACGACCCTATAGATCTCCCAAAGATCCCAGCTAGAGCAAAATCAGCAGGTGCATGTAAGTCCGCTTTCAAGAGAATCAACAGGGAAGAGGGTGGAAAAATGTCAGTGAACATTGCGGATATATGCTATCTCAGGTTAAATTTGTTGGTGACGTTTATGGTTCACATAGAAATGTTTAAAGCATTTCCCATTGCATTTTTATGCTTAGGTTGCAGTGTTGTCATACTCTTTTTCCCTTTTACTTTAAAGATTAACTACTCTTTCACCCCAGATACTACTGAAATCACACAGTTGATTCAGTATCTCTGTAAAACCGCCATGCTATCATGAGGGACCACTCCCTGGAGAAGGACATCATGCTTGGTAAAGTAGAGGGTCAGCAAAAAAGAGGAAGACCCTCAAAGGATGGACTGACACAGTGGCTGCGAAATGGGCTCAAACAATAGCAACAATTGTGAGGATGGTGAAGGACCAGGCAGAGCTTCATTCTGTTGTATGTAGGGTCACTGTGAGTTGGAAGCGGCCTGACAGTGGCTAACAGCAACAACAACAATGCAAAACTGCCAAATTCAGATGAGTGACTGCAATTTTCATTTTTTATCTGGATATTTTGTTGTTGTGTATAAAAGGAAAGATTGTGTGTGTGTGTGTGTGTGTGTTTAAGAAATCTGTATTATAATGGGTCCAGACATGTTGACATCTTTATTACACATAACTCTTTTCTACTGTAGGAGTCCCTCGGTGGTGCCAATGGTTAAGTGCTCGACTACTAGCTGAAAGATTGGCTGTTTGAACCCAAGAGGTGCCTCAGAAGACACTCCTGGCAATCTGCTTCTGAAAGGTCATAGCCTTGAAAACCCTATGGAGTGGTTCTACTCTGCACACATGGGGTTGCCATGATTCAGAACCAATTCTACAGCAACTAACAACTTTTTAATTGTACTGACCTTTTCAGTATAAGTAATCTCTGCTTTTTATTCTGCTGTGCTTGTAACTGCTGATAAAACCCTACATTCTTAGTTTCTGCTTTCCATGTGACTTGTTCATGCAGTAATTCCCTTACAGAATATCTAAGATGAAAGATTTTGATAACCAAAAAAAAATTTATTTTAATCTTTCTTAAATAGTTTAATGTATTAAACTATTATACTAGCATGAAGGGATTATTTACAACAATTAGCAATCATGTTCTTAAAATACCTAATGAGAATATGGTATTGCTATCATGTTGAGTGAAAATAAGGACAATATCAAAAAAAAAGAAAAAAAAACCATTGCTGTCGAATTGATTCTGACTCATAGCAACCCTATACAGAATGATGTAATTACTGGATGGCTCCAATTCTGTAAGATGCATAAAAAAGCTGGGAAACAATATATCCAAATAATAACTGCCATAAGGTGAGAATTTGAGTGATTTTTTTTACTTTCTTATTTTAAATTTTCCTGTACAGTTTGAATTATTTTCATAACAAGCATATGAAAGCAATTTTAAAAAGAACAGAAATTTATTTTTCAATGAGCAGGCAGTGCGTAAGAGAGAAAGAACATTGGCTTGGGAGCTAACTAGATGAGGGGTCAAATTTAACTGACCACTTATTACGTGCAAAACCTGAAACTTCCTGAGCTTCAGTGCCTTCATCTATAAGCTTGGGAAGAGGGATGAGTAGGTTCCCAAAAGCAGTGCCATTTCCCATAAATTTAAAGATGAATGGTTGAAATGACAGTTGTTAGAATCATCATGAAAAGATATGATAGGAATCTTTGAGAAAGCAAGATTATGAAATGAGACACAAAGAGACGTTGTTCAAAGTGGAGTCTCAATGAGGTCCATGCTCCTCAACTAATCGTCAACACAGGTTCACCATCCCTGTTTTCAGATTGCTTCTAGAAATTAATAACCTTCTTCCTTTAAGATGGGAATGACAATGCATGATCCATACAGGTCATGAGAAGATGTAGTAAAGTACTACAGTACCTAGCATACTGCAGATATTCAATTAAATAAATTATATATATACATATAAATTCTAGTATTTGCCGTCAATCACCCACAATTGGAGGGACAGAAGGACTACAATATTAAAGTCACCATTTGTGCTGAGATTGCAGCTTTATTTTATTTATTTTAGAAAGTATGCCTTTATCTAAAATTGTTTTACTGGGCTATAATATAAATATAGAGAAATGTATCCACCACGTGTCTGTTTCTCCTACCGTGATGGCTTGCATGTTGCTATGACACTGGAAGCTTTGCAACCGGTATTTCAAATACCAGCAGGGTCACCCTAGGTCACCCCAAAACCGATGGTACTGAAGTAAGAGGTCCAAGCTGTACTAAAGGCATTGGCAAAAAGCTAAGGAAAGCATACATCACTCCTTACTGGGTGCTCTGTCTTGCTGGGAACTTCGCGAAGTTGCCTTTTTGCGATATGGGTGGGGCGAATCCAAGCAGCAAGGACGCTGCACTTCCTGGCCAGCTGAACCACCGCTGTAAACCAGGAAGCGGGGAGGCCTACCTAACCTTTGGCTGCAAGACTGACTTCAGGAGTGGCTTCTGTACTCACTTAGCACGCTGTCTGGAGCCATATTCTCTGGGACTCCTTAAGACTCTTTGAGACCAAACTTGATGGGACCAGTGGAAGCATCTTGGAGGACTTCTTGCAGGGTTTTGGGACCGAGACTCTGCTCACCAGGGTGGGATGTGGAACATTGTCTTTATAAACTATGTTGTGCCGGTTGCCCTAGATGTCCCTGAGACCGGGATCCCTAACCCTGAGCCCCAGTGACACAGTCCCTGAGGGTGTTTTGATGTGTCTGGGAAGCTATAATTTTTCCTTGGTCAAGTTGTGCTGGCTTCCCCTATATTGTGTGTTATCTTTCCCTTCATCAAAATTAAAACTTGTCAACAATCTAGTTAGTGATTTCTCTCCTCCCCATCCCTCCCCTCACTTATAACCATCAAAGATTTTTTTTTTTTTTTTTCTGTGCGTAAGCCTTTTCTTGGGTTTTTATAATAGGGTCTCATGCAATATGTGTCTTGTGATTAATGTGTTTCACTCAGCGTGGTGCCCTCCACATTCATCCATGTTGTGGGATGTTTCACGGATTCATCATTGTTCTTCATTGTTGCATACTTTTCCATTGCGTGTATATATCATAATTTGTTTATCCATTAAAAAAAAAAACTTCGTCTCACATACTTTGGACATGTTATCAGGAGGGACCAGTCCCTAGAGAAGGACATCATGCTTCGTAGATAGAGGGTAAGCAAAAAAAAAAAAAAAAAAAGGAGGACCTTCAAGAATGAAATGAATTGACACAGTGGCTGCATTAATGGGCTCAAGCATAACAAAGACTGTGAGGATGGTGCTGGATAGGGCAGTGTTTTGTTATATGTAGGTTTGCTATGAGTCAGAACCAACTCAATGGCACCTAACAACAGAGAAACATATAAAGCATAGATATAATTTAAAGAATAATGATAAAATAGATAACCATGTAACCATGCCCCTGGTTAAGAAACAGATTGTTTCCAGTACCTGTGAGGCCCCCATGTTCCTATCCTCAACTACATCCCTCTCCATCCCAGAGTAACCCTCTCCAGACTTTTGTCATCCTTGCTTCCTCGATTTTATGTGTAATTTTGCCATCTCTGTAGATTCCCTAGAATATATGGTTTAATACTGTATTTGACTTTTATATAAGTAAAAGTATGCAGTGTGTTTACTTTAGTGAACACATACTTACTTTTTTGTTCAGTATTGTGTTTGTGAGAATTCGTCTACTTTATGGTACATTGTTGTTGGCTGCCATCGAGTTGGTTCCTGACTCATGACAACACCATGTGCAGTGGGATTTGACCTTGTGATCTGCAGAGTTTTCATTGGCTGATAGCTGTAGTTTATTTATTTTTCTGCATTATAATGTTTCATAGGAGCCCTGGTAATGCAGTGGTGAATCACTCAGCTGCTAACCAAGAGATCAGCGGTTTGAACCCACCAGCAGCTCTGCAGGAGAAAGATGTGGCAGTCTACCTCTGCAAAGATTACAGCCTTGGAAACCCTATCAGGCAGTCCTACTCCACCCTATAGGGTTGTTATAAGTATAAATTTGACTCAGTGGCAATGGATTTGTTTTTTAAATAAACAAATATACCAAAATTTGTCAATTTTACTGTTGATGGACCCATGAGTTGCTTCCATTTTTCAACTGTTATAGATAGTATCCCTATAGACATTCTTATAAATGTCTCTTAAGTTTCATGTGTCCTAATTTTCCAGGAAGTATAACTGGAAGTGGAAGAGTTGAGTCTTAGAGGCTATACTATTTCAACTTTACAAGTTGATTTCAAACTTTACATGTTGATTCCAGAGTGGCTGTACTTATTTACACTATCTCCAGTGTCCCGGTGTGCCCTCACGTATGAGTCAGTTTGTTGTACTGCGGGGGCATGCGTGTTGCTGTGATGCTGGAAGCTATGCCACTGATACTCAAATACCAGCAGTGTCATCCATGGCACACAGGTTTCAGCTGGGCTTCCAGACTAAGAAAGACTAGGAAGAAGGACCCGACAGTCTACTTCAGAAAAGAATTAGCCAGTGAAAACCTTATGAATAGCAGCAGAACATTGTCTGATACAGTGTGGGAAGATGAGCCCCTCAGGTTGGAAGCACTCAAAATGCAACTGGGGAAGAGCTCCTTCCTCAAAGTAAAGTCAACCTTAATGATGTGGATGGAGTCAAGCTTTCAGGACCTTCATTTGCTGATGTGTCATAACTCAAAATGAGAAGAAATAGCTACAAACATCCATTAATAATCGGAACCTGGAATGTATGATGTATGAATCTAGGAAAATTAGAAATGGTCAAAAATGAAATGGAACACATAGACATCGATATCCTAGGCATTAGTGAGCTGAAATAGACTGATACTGGCCATTTTGAATCAGAAAATCATATAGTCTACTATGCTGGGAATGACAACTTGAAGAGGAATGGTGTTACATTCATCATCAAAAAGAACATTTCAAGATGTAACTGGAAGTACAGCACTGTCAGTGATAGGATAATATCCATATGCCTACAAGGAAGACCAGTTAATACAACTATTATTCAAATTTATGCACCAACCACTAAGGCCAAAGATGAAGAAATAGAAGATTTTTATCAACTACTGCAGTCTGAGATTAATCGAACATGCTATCAGGATTACTGATCATTGGAGCGTGAAAGTTGGAAACAAAGAAGAAGGATAAGTAGTTGGAAAATATGGCCTTGGTGATAGAAACAATGCTGGAGATCAGATGATAGAATTTTGCAAGACCAATGACTTCTTCATTGTAAATACCTTCTTTCACCGGCATAATCGGAGACTATGCACATGGACCTCTCCAGATAGAACACACAGGAATTAAATTGACTACATCTATGCAAAAAGACGATGGAAAAGCTCAATATGATCAGTCAGAACAAGGCCAGGGGCTGACTGTGGAACAGACCATCAATTGCTCATATGCAAGTTCAAGCTGAAACTGAAGAAAATCAGAGCAAGTCCACGAGAGCCAACATATGACCTTGAGTATATCCCACCTGAATTTAGAGACCATCTGAAGAATAGATTTGACACATTGAACACTAGTGACCAAAGACCAGAAAAGTTGTGCAATGACATCAAGGACATCATACATGAAGAAAGCATGAGGTCATTGAAAAGACAGGAAAGAAAGAAAAGACCAAGATGGATGTCAGAGGAGACTCTGAAACTTGCTCATGAAAGTCAAGCAGCTAAAGCAAAAGGAAGAAATGATGAAGTAAAATAACTGAACAGAAGATTTCAAAGGGCAGTTCAAGAAGACAAAGTACTATAATGACATGTGCAAAGAGCTGGAGATAGAAAGCCAAAAGGGAAGAACAAGCTCGGTGTTTCTCAAGCTGAAAGAGCTGAGGAAAAAATTCAAGCTGCAAGTTGCAATAGTGAAGAATTCTATCGGGAAAATATTAAACGATGCAGGAATCATCAAAAGAAGATGGAAGGAATACACACAGTCATTATACCAAAAAGAATTAGTTGATGGTCAGCCATTTCAAGAGGTAGGATATGATCAGAAACCGATGGTACTAAAGGAAGAAGTCCAAGCTGTGCTGAAGGCATTGGCGAAAAACAGAGCTCCAGGAATTGATGGAATATCAGTTGAGATGTTTCAACAAACAGATGCAGCGCTTGAGGTGCTCACTCATCTATGCCAAGAAATATGGAAGACAGCTTCCTGGCCAACTGACTGGAAGAGATCCATGTTTATGCCTACTCCCAAGAAAGGTGATCCGACTGAATGTGGAAATTATAGAACAATATTATTAATATCACATGCAAGCAAAATTTTGCTGAAGATCATTCAAAAATGGCTGGAGCAGTGTATCAACAGGGAACTGCCAGAAATTCAGGCTGGATTCAGAAGAGGACGTGGAATAAAGGGTGTGTTCGCTGATGTCAGATGGATCCTGGTTGAAAGCAGAGAATATCAGAAGGATGTTTACCTGTGTTTTATTGACTATGCAAAGGCATTCTGCTGTGTGATCATAACAAATTATGGATAACATTGCAAAGAATGGGAATTCCGGAACACTTAATTGTGCTTATGAGGAACCTGTGCTTAGACCAAGAGGCAGCCGTTTGAACGGAACAAGGGGATACTGCATGGTTTACACTCAGGAAAGATTTGTGTCAGGGTTGTATCCTTTCACCAAACTTATTCAATCTGTATGCTGAGCAAATAATCTGAGAAGCTGGGCTATATGAGGAAGGATGGGTCACCAGGATTAAAGGAAAACTCATTAACAACCTGCGTTACGCAGATAATACAACCTTGCTTGCTGAAAGTGTAGAGGACTTGAAGCACTTACTGATGAAGATCAAAGACCACAGCCTTCAGTATGGATTGCACCTCAACATAAAGAAAACAAAAATCCTCACAACTGGGCAAATAAGCAACATCATGATAAACAGAAAAGATTAAAGTTGTCAAGGATTTCATTTTACTTGGATCCACAAACAACACCCATGGAAGCAGCAGTCAAGAGATCAAAAGACCCATCGCATTGGGCAAATCTGCTGCAAAAGACCTCTTTAAAATGCAAAAACACGAAGATGCCACTTTAAGGACTAAAGTGCGCCTGATCCGAACCATGGTGTTTTCAATCACTTCATATGCATGTGAAATCTGGACAATGAATGAGGAAGACCAAAGAAGAATTTATGCCTAAGAGTTGTGGTGCTGGGAAGGATAGAGAATATACCATGGACTTCCAGAAGAACAAACAAATCTGTCTTGGAAGTACAGCCAGAGTGCTCATTAGAAGCTAGAATGGTGAGACTTGGTGTCATACAATTTGGACATGTTATCAGGAGGGATCAGTCACTGGAGAAGGACATAATGCTTGGTAAAGTAGAGGGTCAGGGAAAAAGAGGAAGGCTCTCAGTGAGATGGATTGACACAGTGGCTGCAATGATGGGCACAAACATAACAACAATTGTGAGGATGATGCAAGACCGGGCAGTCTTTCGTTCTGTTGTGCGTAGGGCTCCTATGAGTCAGAATTGACTCAATGGCACCTAACAATCTAACAATAACCACCGTCCTTGTAGGTCCACATGACCTCATACTTAGTGTTGCCAAACATTAAAATTTTGCCAGACTTAGGGCATATTTCAATTTCTTTTTTTCTAGCTGCTCACGCACACTAATTGGCCCTTTTGATTTTCTCTTTTGTGAGATGTGTATATTTGAATCTTTTGTGGAAGTCTTTTTTTTTTTTTTGATGATGTGGTATATATTTAAGATGTTCATATGCTGTGTGTTTAGGGAAAGGCTTCAAGCAATTCAACTTGAAGTTGAATTATAAAACATCGATTAAGGTTAGAGCTATCTGTATTTTCAAAGGCCATGGCACCTGGTTTATAGAGAAAAGACGGTGTTTTAAAAAAAACAATTTTATGAAAAAACAGGAATAGAATCTTATTATGCTCAGTTCATCTCAGAAATGTGTAAGTATAGCGTACTTAATATATGAACCTGGCATCAATGGGTTATTACTACATAGCCCAAAAGACACGTATCGGCCAGTCATTTTCACACTTAAAACAGCTATTTTTAGTCACTTTTTGCAGGGCTTGGCCTCTCCTTCCTAACCACAGCTACCTGCAGATCCTTTTCCTTTGCTCGAGCTGTGCATTTTTTTTTTTTTTTTTTGTACTCTAGGTGAATCTTTACAGCACAAATTAGTTTCTCATTCAAAAATTTGTAAACATACACACACACAAAAATTTACACACAAACTGTTTTGTGCCATTGGTCGCAATCCCCGCAACATGTCAGCATTCTCCCGCTTTCCATTCTGGATTCACCATGCCCATTTGTCCAGTTTTCCTGTCTCTTCCTACCTTCTCCTCTTTTGCTTTGGGGCAGATGTTGCACATTTGGTCTCGTATGCTTGATTGAACTAAGAAACACTTTCCTCACATGTGTCATTGTCTGCTTTATACTGAAACCAAACTCGTTGCTGTTGACTCAATTCCAACTCACAGTCTTTGGCTGAAAGGTGGACTTCGGGAGTAGCTACAGTTCTGAGTTATCAGGGTGTCCAGGGACCACAGTCTCGGGGGTTCCTCCAGTCTCTGTCAGACCAGTAAGTCTGGACTTTTTTTTTTGTGAAATTTGAAGTTTGTTCTACATTTTTTCTCCTGCCCTGTCCAACCCATTGCCATTGAGTCAATTCTGACTCATAAAAAAAAAAACAACTCATAGTGACCCTCTATTGTGTCATTGTGTTCCCTGTAAGAACGTTTGGATGTTGTATCCAGACACCATATATTTCTTCTGGGCTCAGGCTGGTAGAGGTTGTGGTTCTGAGATTGCAGTTTTATATATTTAGAAGTCTATTTTAGCAGACTTCTCTTCAGTTGGGAAACAAAACATAACAAGCTTGACTTTGCCGCTTTATCTCTTGCCATTTAAACACAGATATCCTGTTGTGATAACCTTTGACACTTTATTACACGGCCTTGGTGAATAACAACTGCCCTCATTTTGTAATGTCATGGCTGGTTCAATAGTGCCATTAATTACAGAACATAAAAGTTGAGGTTTTTGTGAATAAAAGGAAATGTTATTTGAATTTCTTTTCTTTGCTAAATTTATTTGAGGGTCTGGGTGGTTTAAACGGCTAAGAGTGAATCATTGAGTTGTTGATCTGTCCTGAGAACACCCACACACAAATAATAGCCAATTTGGGACCAGTGATGAAATGTTAGAAACTTACAGGGCTTCACTGGAATTCTGAATTTGGGTCACCATGAAATTAAGAAGTCATCTTCCAAACACCCTCAGGCTGCTTCAAGTGCTTAGAAAATGGGCCTTCAAGTTGTCTTTTTTTAAACTGTATAAAATTGCATTTTTGTTATTAAAAAAGGTTTAAGAACTTGAAAAAGAATGAGTTAAAATCGTTATACAGAACATTTTCATGAAAGTCTTAGAAACTGCTTTACCATATAGTTCTGTATTGATCAAGATGCTCAGTTAGAGTTTTAGTCATATTTCATCTTTGAAAACTCTCATTTTTGTGTCAGTTCTTTTTAAATAAGAAAAATACTTGCTTTATATAATTCAAATTTTACTGAGAAATTGTTTTGACTTCTCTTTCTTGTATCAACTCTTTCTTAACTTACATTTTAATTTAATTCTTTGATTCAGGTTGATTTTCAATTTGCTCCTAATATTTTTTAATATTAGTCTAAAATATAAATAAACATTGTACTATGATAGATATAGAATCTTACAAATTTAGAATTGGAAGGGGCCATAAAGTTTATCCATTCCATCTTTTCTGTTAGTTAGATTACTGCAAAATCATTAACATTAATGATATTTTAAATGCAACAAGTTTTCCACTTGATCTATTTTGTATTATTAATCTGCTATTTCTAAAAATGGTATTAACGTCTACAGATCAGATCTTGACATGAGTGTAAGAAAAAATTTAAGATTGTGCAATGAACTAAAGAAATTACTGGCCCAAAGAATTCACAACAAGCTACTAGAGCTAATAAATGAATTTATTAAAGCTGTAGGATACAAGATGAGCTCACAAAAATCATTTGTGTTTCTACACACCAGCAATGAATGATCTCAAAAGTAAATTAAGAAAACAATTCCATTTATAATAGCATCAAAAAGAAAAAAAAAATACCTATGAAAAAATTTAACCAAGGAGGTGAAAACAATAAAAATCGCTGAAAGAAGTTAAAGGAGACCTAAACAAATGGAAAGGCATCCCAGGTTCATGGATTAGAAGACTTAATATTGTTAAGATGTCAATACTATCCAAAGCAATCTACAAAAAGCAATCAACTCAATCCCTACCAAAATTTCAGCAGGAAATTTTTTATAGAAATGGAAAAACCAATCCTCAAATTCATATGGAATTGCAAGGGACCCCAAATAGCAAAAATAATCTGGAAAAATAAGAACAAAACAGGAGAACTAATGCCTCCCAGTTTTGGAATGTACTATTTTGGAGCCCTGGTGGCACAATGGTTAAGAGTTTCGTTGCTAGCCAAAAAGTTGGCAGTTCAAATCCACCAGCCACTTCTCCTTGGAAACCCTATGGGACAGTTCTACTGTGTCCTATAGGGTCGCTACAGGTTGGAATCTACTCAAGGGCAGTTTTTGCTTTTCTAAAAATAAAGCTACAGTAATCAAATAATTCTGGTACTGGTATAAGGATAGACGTACAGACCATTGACACAGAATTGAGAATCCAGAAATAAACCCATACATCTATGGCTGATCGGTTTTTAACAAGAACGCTAAGTCCATGCAATGCAGAAAGAATAGCCTCTTCAACAAATTATGCCGGACCCTCCCACCACCACTGCCCATGGCCCCAAGGGGACCCAGCCCAGACCCCAGGCCCTTTCTTGCCAGCTCCAGACCCCTCCTGCCACCTGCCACAGAACCCAGGTGACCAAGCCCGGGCCCCAGACCCCTTTCTGCCGGCTCTGAACCCCTCTCGCCACTGCCTGCAGCCCCAATGACCTGACCCATACCCCAGACCAGTTCCCACTGGCTCCAAACCCTTACTGCTGCAGAAACCAGAGGACCAGGCCTAGACCCCAGGCCCCTTCTTGCTGGCTTTGGACACTTCCCGTCACTGCCAATGGCCCTGAGGGGACATGATTTGGACCCCAGGTCCCTTCCTGCAGGCTCCAGACCCTTCCCACCTCCTGCCACCCACCACAGCACCCAGGGCACCTAGCCCAGACCCCAAGCTCCTTCCTGCTGGCTCTGGACCCCTTCCATCACTGTCCATGGCCCCAAGGGGACCCCGCCTAGATCCCAGTCCCCTATCTGCTGGTTCCGGAACCCTCCCATCATCTGCTGTGGTACCCAGGGGACTTGGCCTGAACCTCAGGCCCCTTTCTGCCAGCCTTAGATCCTTCCTGCCACCTGGCATGGCCCCAAGTGGACACAGCCAGGGTCTCAGGTCCTTCCCTGTTGGCTCTGGATCCCCCCGCAACAGACCATAGCAGCCCTGCTCCAGCCCCCAGCCCTGTTCACAATGCAGACAAATGACACAACTCTGCCCCTTCCCTTCCTGCTGGACATGCCCTGCTTCACCATGGCTGAGCAACTGGCCTTGCACACCAGGAAAAGGTGGTGAGAACAATTGTGCCCACAGACAAACAGACAAGTACATAATAAATCATGCCCAGCCCACTTGCCCAGACATAACCAAAAAAAAAAAAAAAAAAAAAAGGCAGGCCAAAACAAGCACATCTACAATCAATAAATAAAGAAAATAATACCTAAATGTCTTGGACACAGCAAACAATATCAAAACATATTAAAAAATACAGGACAAGAAGGCTCCAGTAAGCTACCAGGATAAAGCACCAGTTGATCATCCAGCAGAAGAAAAGGCACTGGAACTACCTGATGGGGAATTCAAAAGTCTGATATTCAGGGCTCTCCAGCTCTTTGCACATGTCATTGTAATACTTTGCTTTGTCTTTTCAAGCTGCCCTTTGAAATCTTCTGTTCAGTTATTTTACTTCATCATTTCTTCCTTTGCTTTAGCTGCTCAATGATAGTGAGCAAGTTTTAGAGTCTCCTCTGACATCCATCTTGGTCTTTTCTTTCTTTCCTGTCTTTTCCATGACCTCTTGCTTTCTTCGTGTATGATGTCATTCCACAATTCGTCTGGTCTTCAATCATTAGTGTTCAATGCATCAAATCTATTCTTGAGATGCCCTCTAAATTCAGGTGGGATATACTCAAGGTCATATTTTGGCTCTCGTGGACTTGCTCTGATTTTCTTCAGTTTCAGCTTGAACTTGCATATGAGCAATTGATGGTCTGTTCCACAGTTGGCCCCTGGCCTTGTTCTAACTAATGATATTGAGCTTTTCCATCGTCTCTTTCCACAGATAAAGTAATTTGATTCCTGTGTGTTCCATCTGGTGAGGTCCCTGTATATATAAAAAAAAAAAAAAAGTATATAGTCGCCATTTATGTTGGTGAAAAAAGGTTTTGCAATGAAGAAGTCACTGGTCTTGCAAAATTCTATCATTCGATCTCCAGCATTGTTTCCATCATGAAGGCCATGTTTTCAAACTACCAATCCTTCTTCGTTTCCTACTTTTGCATTCCAATCACCAGTAATTATCAATGCATCCTGATTTCATGTTCGATCAATTTCAGACTGCAGAAGCTGATAAAAATCTTCAATTTCTTCATCTTTGCCCTTAGTGGTTGGTGTGTAAATTTGAATAATAGTCGTATTAACTGGTCTTCCTTGTAGGCGTATGGATATTATCCTATCACTGACAGTGTTGTACTTCAGGATAGATCTTGAAATGTTCTTTTTGATGATGAATGCAACACCATTGCTCTTCAAGCTGTCATTCTCGGCATAGTAGACTATATGATTGTCTGATTCAAAATGGCCAATACCAGTCCATTTCGGCTCACTAACGCCTGGGATATGGAAGTTTATGCATTCCATTTCATTTCGGACAATTTCCATTTTTTTCTAGATTCATACTTCATACATTCCAGGTTCTGATTATTAATGGATGTTTACAGCTGTTTCTTCTCATTTTGAGTCATACCACATCAGCAAATGAAGGCCCTGAAAGCTTGACTTCATCCACGTCATTAAAGCCAACTCTACTTTGAGGAGGCAGCTCTTTCCCAGTCATCTTTTGAGTGCCTTCCAACCTTGGGGGCTTATCTTCTGGCATTGTATCAGACAACGTTCCACTGTTATTCATAAAGTTTTCACTAGCTAATCCTTTTCAGAACTAGACTGCCAGGTCCTTCTTCCTAGTCTTTCTTAGTCTGGAAGCTCAGCTGAAACCTGTGTGCCATGGGTGACCCTGCTGGTATCTGAATACTAGTGGCATAGCTTCCAGCATCACAGCAACACGCAAGCCCCCACAGTATGATGTGTCTGTCAGTTTGTTGTACTGTGGGGGCTTGTGTGTTTTGGGAAATGGGTATTGACCAATAAATAGCTTTTGAAATAATACAAAAAGCACTAAAATTTAGCTGATCTGTCTGAATTAGAGAAGGAGGGGCATAGAGTCCTGTCAGCTCAGTCTCCCATTTCCTCACTATTCCTCTCTGTAACAGTGAGATCCTAGGAAGGCCTCCAAGAAAACCCCGGGACTCCAAAAAACTAATTCTAAAAATCACTTGATTATTTGTTGACCATCTCTTCTTGTTCTAACATTCTAGAATCCATACAGTCAATTGATTTAAGTTCTTGGGGTATTGAGTTCCTTTTTTTTTTTTTTTTTTTTGAGGGGGTGGAATAAGCATCTTAAATTTTATCCATTTCAAATTGCATAAGAATCCTGTTTCCTAGTATTATAAGTTTCCATTCATTCATTTGTTCATTGATTCATGAAGTTCCTTTAGGAAACACTGATAGTTCTCCCAAATGTAATTATCAATAACACATTAAAAGATATTTTCAGGATCATTTTTCTCATGATATTCACAACTACTCCGTAAGGTATTATTATCCCCATTTTATAGATAAGGGAATGCGGTTCAGGAAGATAGGTAAATGAGACAAGGTAACACAATGCTGGAACTGCCACCCAAATCATCTGACTCCATGTCAAGTGCTCTTTGCACTTACCAAGTTCAAGGGTCTCTTCCAAGAGCTAGGAACACAGTGGTGAACAAGTCAAGTGAGGCTCTTGCTCTCATGGCACTTATATTCTAGATAGAAAAAGACATAAAGTAAACAAACCAGTAAACAGATAAATCCATAATTTCAGATAGTGCAATGTGTTAAGCAAACAGTAAAACAGGATGACATCTTAAAAGAGTATTGCTAGGTTGAGGGAGGGGTCTACTCTTTGCTGGGTGATTTGGGAAGAAGCCTCTCTGAGGAAGTGGTCATTGGAGCTGAGAAAGTGCCAGCCACGAGAAGATCCGGGAGGAAGAGTTCTAGGTTCCCAGGAAGAACTTGCATATTTGAGGAATTGTAAGGAGGTCTGCGTGGGTGGACTGGAGAGTGGGAAGAAAACAGAGTAAAGAGAGGTGATCAGAGAGGTGAGCAGAAGCCAACTTGTTCACAGATTCACAACTGGCCTCTTTTCAAACCTTACCTTCCCCCCCGATCCTTTTCATCAGAATTCTCTCGTTTCACTTGAATATTCTTGGAGGGGCAAGGATTAGAAATGTCAGGCCCGAAGCTGCTGATTCTTGGACCCAGTGGTTTTATACAAGCGAAAAATCAAAATAGGCTTGGAGGAGAAAATGGTGAGCCTACCACAAATCTGAAACCCTGGTGAGGTAGTGGTTAAGAGCTATGGCTGTTAACCAAAAGGTCAGCTGTTCGAATCCACCAGGTGCTCCTGGAAAATCCTATGCAGCAATTCTACCACGTCCTATAGGGTCGCTTTGAGTCGGAATTGACTCAACAGCAGTGCGTTTGGTTTTGGTATGGACAAATCTTCCTGACAGTCTGATTCTCCTTTCTCCTTTGAAAGCAGCACTGGCCAGATGAATCATTGTCTTTGTAGCTAAGAATTGCTGAGTCAAGAAAATTGATGCTTTATTTTATGGGACCTACACTCCATCCATAATACATCTGTCCTTGGGTGGAGGGTTGGAGAGCTATTGCAGAGATACATGCTTCAAAATATAAAAGGAGAACCCTAATGTTCTTAGTTCCACAGCTGCAGAATTTACAGAATAAGCCCTTGGTTTCTTTTAGAAACCAATGAACAGACTTTATAAGTGCGAAATCACCCTAGGCTAAGTATAAACAAATTGATTAATGACACCTGCCAGCAATTAGTAATTCCACAAGGATTATTACCCTAACAAACTCTATTAATGTGAGGTGTTTTTTTCTTTTTTTTTTTTTCTTATTTAAGTAAGATAAAAACTAGAGTTAGAAAGTTGCATGTGTTCCTTTTGAGCCAGAGTATCAGAAAGCTCCCCAGTGGACACGGGGAATCTTTCAGTGTGTAGGTGAGACCTGAAATCCCTACAGGACTTACCACAATTCCCAAGCACCACTTACAAGACTTAACAAGGCAATGGAAAATAAACGAGGTAACCACACTTGCCCTTTGATGTGAGAACTAAGACAACTTTCAAGGGAAGTTAAGCATGATGGTAGTATAGTATAGCCTTTAACAAGCCAAGGACTGAAGGATTTACACAGTGCAAGAATCACCCTTATATGTTCCTTACACCTTATGGTGATTGCCCATTATCCTTTTACTGAAAGATCTCAAAAAACCCGTTAAGTGTCAAATTCCTTGGCCAGAGTCAATACTTTATTCTGGAATTCTCAATGGGACTATAGTGAGCCATAAAATAAAAAGATGATGATGATTATGACAATGGCGATGATGATGATGGCCATTATAGACTGAACTGTGTCTCCACAAAATATGTGTTGAATCCTAGCCTCTGTATCTATGGATGTTATCCAAACCCGTTGCCATTGAGTCGATTCCGGCTCATAGTGACCCTATAGAATAGAGGAGAACTGCCCCAGAGGGTTTCCAAGGAGTGGCTGGTAGATTTAAACTGCTGACATTTTGGTTAGCAGCTGAGCTCTTAACCACTGCATCACCAGGGCTCTCACTTGGGAATAGTGTTATGTTAATGAGGTCATATCAGTGTATGGTGTTTCTTAAACCTAATTGCTTTTGAGATGTGAAAAAAGCAGATTAGGCACAGAGACAAGCTAGCAAAAACTGGGGAAGACAGAAACACAGGTGAGGATCGCCAAGGAACAGAGGAATGCTGGGTTATAGATGCTAGGACCAACAGAGAGAGAGCCTTCTCCTAGAACTGGTGCCCTGAATTCAGACCTCTAGCCTCCTAAACTGTGAGAAAAAAAGTTCTGTTCTTTAAACCCACTCACTTGTGGTATTTCTCTTATAGCAGCATGAGGTAACTACGTGAGCCCTGGTGGTGCAGTGGTTAAGAGATATGACTGCTAACCAAAAGGTTGGCAGTTCAAATCCACCAGTCACTTCTTGGAAACCCTGTGGAGCAATTCCACTCTCTCCTATAGGGTTGCTATGAATCAGAATCGACTTGATGGTAATGGGTTTGATTTGGTTTAGATAACCAAGATGATGATGATGATGATAGCTGCTGTCATTTATTGAAAGCATATGTGCCAGGAGCTTCACAGTTTTTATCTCATTTAGCCCTCAAACATCCCTGTGAGGTAGGTACTATTATAATAGCAGATATTATTATATTCCCCATTATAAATAAAACTAAGAGTCCAAGGTATTTAGTAATATGCCCAAGGTCACTGATATACTTAGAGGAAAAGCAAGAATTTGATTCCAGGCCTTCTGATTTTAGAAAAGTGAGTTTAACCACTAAGCATTCTGCCTCTCAAACAGGTTTTGTGCCAACATGATGCGATTTCCATTTTAAAACATCTTTGACAGCAAGTTTGGATGCCTCGATATCCACCAAAGCTGGTTTTTATTTTGCTAGGGTCTTTTGGTCATGTTTGATGTGATTTCTAAGTTCACAGGAAACCACCGTGTCTGGCTCAAAGACAACCTAGAGGGTATTCTAATTTGGCTGGGTAGCAGTTCAGGTTCTATGCCTTTTGAAATGATCAATTTGCACCTCGCTTGCTTTCCAGAAAAAAATATTATGAAGGAGTTCACACTTTTTAACAAAACAATCACATACAGAATTTCCTTTTGGATGGATGGGTGAATAGAAGGAAGGAAGGAAGACAGGGAGGGAAGGAGGGCCAAGGAAGAAAAAGAGGGAGGGAGGGAAGACGGAGGAAGGAAAGAAGGGAAAGAGGGAGGGAGGGAGGAGGGAAGGAAGGGAGGGAGGGGAGAGGGAAGAAGGAAAGAAGGAAGGAAAGAAGGGTAGAAAAATGGAAGGGCAGAAGGAAGGTCTCTCATAGCATCCTATTTGACAACAGAAATGCATGCATGGGGTGGTTGTGGGAGGGGCCGGGAGAGGAAATCCTTTCAAGTGTTAAAGTTTCTGAGATGCCTGACAAAAACATTCCTGTTTTGGTGAAATTCTTGGCCAAAGATAAAGGGAGACTCCTTTCTCCCCACCAGGCCCTGATCAATTAGTTCATTGTAAGATACTGAGCAACAGGTTCAGAACTCCAAGAAATAGACATCAGTTAGAAAAGTTTTCAACAAAGTCCCTTTTATTTTCCACTAAAAATGATACCAAGTAATGTTTTGGGACACAGACATTCGACACTTTCTCAGATTCTAACCAACCCTCACTGTCTCCTGGTAAGTGCCTGGCTGACATCAATTCAATCTTCCACTTTCAAGGCATCAGACCTGGCTTCCTGAGCAGCTGCCAAGGGGTCAGATTATACAACAGGAGTAGAGGAGAATTAGCCTTTGACTAGTGAGAATTGGGGGATAGGAGGGAGACAGGCAGATTAAACCACCCTCCACTGCTCCCCACAACTGTCCTTTTCCTCTTCAGAGGCACAGTTCCTCCATACAACTTTTATGCAAAGCAAACAAGCCTGCTGAGTAGACTACAACACTTCATGACCTGCTTGTAATGTGACGCATCACATTGCTTCACATCTCTCCTTGCCTAATTTCATTTTTTTGTTCACCATTTCCAGCCTGGGTTTGCAACTCCCAAATCAAAGTTTTAGTGCTTTATACAGCATGGCTCCACGGCTAGAGATCACAGCCTTGCAGCTTGGTGTGGCTATTTGTCTAATTTCTTGCCAGTGGGACATAAGCAGAAGTTCTATATGCAAATTATAGGTCTTGCTCTTAAAAACAATCTATACCTTCTGATCTAACAATACCATTCCTAGATACATAATCTAGAGATAAAAGAGCAGTGTTACAAATAGACATATGCACACCCATATGCATTGCAGCGTTACTCATAATCGCAAATAGATGGAAACAACCCAAGTGCCCACTGATACATGAATGGATAAACAAATTGTGGTACATGCATACAATGGAATACTATGCAACAACAAAGAATAATGATGAGTCCATGAAACATCTTAATATGGATGAATCTGGAGGGCATTGCGCTGAGTTAAATAAGTCAAACACAAAAGGACAATACTGCATGATACCACTTTTATAAATAGTCAATGATACATATACACACAGGAAGCAACATCCTTTGATGGTTACCAGGGACGGGAAGACAAGAGGTGGGAATCACTTACAAGATGCTCATTGTTGTTGTCGTTTGGTGCTGCTGAGTCAGCTCCTACTCATAGCGACCCTATGCACAACAGAACGAAACACTGCCCGGTCCTGAGCCACCTTCACAATCGTTGTTATCCTTGAGCTCATTGTTGCAGCCACTGTGTCAATCTACCTCATTGAGGGTCTTCCTCTTTTCTGCTGACCCTGTACTCTACCAAGCATAATGTCCTTCTCCAGGGATTGATCTCTCCTGACCACATGTCCAAAGTATGTCAGACGCAGTCTCGCCATCCTTGTCTCTAAGGAGCATTCTGGCTGTACTTCTAAGACAGATTTCTCTGTGCTTATGGCAGTCTATGGTATATTCAATATTCTTTGCCAACACCACGATTCAAAGGCATCAACTCTTCTTCAGTCTTCCTTATTCATTGTCCAGCTTTCACAAGCTTATGATGCAATTGAAAATACCATGGCTTGGGTCAGGCGCACCTTAGTCTTCAGGGTGACATCTTTGCTTTTCAACACTTTAAAGAGGTCCACTGCAGCAGATTTACCCAACGCAATCCGACTTTTGATTTCTTGACTGCTGCTTGCATGGCTGTTGATTGTGGATCCAAGTAAAATGAAATCCTTGACAACTTCAATCTTTTCTCCGTTTATCATGATGTTGCTCATTGGCCCAGTTGTGAGGATTTTTGTTTTCTTTATGTTGAGGTACAGTCCATACTGAAGGCTGTGGTCTTTGATATTCATTAGTAAGTGCTTCAAGTCCTTTTCACTTTCAGCAAGCAAGGTTGTGTCATGTGCATAATGCAGGTTGTTAACGAGTCTTTCTCCAATCCTGATGCCCCATTCTTCTTCATATAGTCCAGCTTCTCGAATTATTTTGCTCAGCATACAGATTGAATAGGTATGGTGAAAGGATACAACCCTGATGCACACCTTTCCTGACCTTAAACCAATCAGTATCCCCATGTTCTGCCCGAACAACTGCCTCTTAATCTATGTACAGGTTCCTCATAAGCACAATTAAGTGTTCTGGAACTCCTATTCTTCCCAGTGTTAACCATAATTCTTTATGATCCACACAGTCGAATGCCTTTGCATAGTCAATAAAACACAGGTAAACATCCTTCTGGTATTCTCTGCTTTCAGCCAGGATCCATCTGACATTAGCAATGATATCCCTGGTTCCACGTCCTCTTCTGAAACCGGCCTGAATTTCTGACAGTTCCCTGTCGATATACTGCTCCAGCCATTTTTGAATGATCTTCAGCAAAATTTTGCTTGCATGTGATATTAATGATATTGTTCTATAATTTCCACATTTGGTTGGATCACCTTTCTTGGGAATAGGCATAAATATGGATCTCTTCCAGTCAGTTGGCCAGGAAGCTGTCTTCCATATTTCTTGGCATAGATGAGTGAGCACCTCCAGCACTGCATCTGTTTGTTGAAACATCTCAATTGATATTCCATCAATTCCTAGAGCCTTGTTTTCGCCAATGCCTTCAGAGCAGCTTGGACATCTTCCTTTAGTACCATTGGTTCCTGATCATATGCCACCTCTTGAAATGTTTGAACATAGACTAATTCTTTTTGGTATAATGACTGTGTGTATTCCTTCCATTTTCTTTTGATGTTTCCTGAATTGTTTAATATTTTCCCCATAGAATTCTTCACTATTGCAACTCGAGGCTTGAATTTTTTCTTCAGTTCTTTCAGCTTGAGAAACGCTGAGGGTCTTCTTCCCTTTTGGTTTTTCATCTCCAGGTTTTTGCACATACCATTATAATACTTTGCTTTGTCTTCTCGAGCTGCCCTTTGAAATCTTCTGTTCAGTTCTTTCACTTCATCAATTCTTCCTTTTGCTTTAGCTGCTGGATATTTGAGAGCAAATTTCAGAGTCTCCTCTGACATCCATCTTGGTCTTTTCTTTCTTTCCTGTCTTTTCAATGACCTCTTGCTTTCTTCATGTATGATGTCCTTGATGTCATTCCACAACTTGTCTGGTCTTCAGTCACTAGTGTTCAAAGCGTCAAATCTATTCTTCAGATGGTCTCTAAATTCAGGTGGAATATACTCAAGGTCATATTTTGGGTCTCGTGGACTTGGCTCTGATTTTCTTCAATTTCAGCTTGAACTTGCATATGAGCAATTGATGGTCTCTTCCACAGTAGGCCCCTGGCCTTGTCCTGACTGATGATATTGAGCTTTTCCATCGCCTCTTTCCACAGATATAGTCAATTTGATTTCTGTGTGTTCCATCTGGCGAGGTCCATGTGTATAGTCACCGTTTATGTTGGTGAAAGAAGGTATTTACAATGAAGAAGTCGTTGGTCTTGCAAAATTCTATTATTTGATCTCCTGCATTGTTTCTGTCACCAAGGCCATAATTTCCAACTACTGATCCTTCTTCTTCATTACCAACTTTTGCATTATAAACGCTAGTAATTATCAATGCATCTTGATCACATGTTCGATCAATTTCAGGCTGCAGTACTTGATAAAAATCTTCCATTTCTTCGTCTTTGGCCCTAGTGGTTGGTGTGTAAATTTGAATAATAGTTGTATTAACTGGTCTTCCTTGTAGGCATGTGGATATTATTCTGTCACTGACAGTATTGTACTTCAGGATAGATCTTGAAATGTTCTTTTTGATGATGAATGCAACACCATTCCTCTTCAGGTTGTCATTCCCAACATAGTAGACTGTATGATTGCCCAATTCAAAATGGCCAATACCAGTCCATTTCAGGTCATTAATGGCTAGGATATCAGGGTTTATGGTTCCATTTCATTTTTGACCATTTCCAATTTTCCTAGATTCATACTTCATACATTCCAAGTTCCAATTATTAAAGGATGTTTGCAGCTGTTTCTTCTCATTTTGCGTGCTACATCAGCAGATGAAGGTCCCGAAAGCTTGACTCCATCCATGTCATTAAGGTCGACTCTACTTTGAGGAGGCAGCTCTTCCTCAGTCATCTTTCGAGTGCCTTCCAACCTGGGGGGCTCATCTTCCAGCACTATATCAGACAATGTTCTGCTGCTATTCATAAGGTTTTCACTGGCTAATGCTTTGCAGAAGTAGACTGCCAGGTCCTTCTTCCTAGTCTGTCTTAGTCTGGAAGCTCAGCTGAAACTTGTCCACCATGGGTGACCCTGCTGGTATCTGAATACTGGCGGCATATCTTCCAGCATCACAGCAACACACAAGCCCCCCCCAGTATGACAAACTACTCGATGGTAGAGAAATGTTAATTCTGGTTATGGGAAAGGCAATATGCAATGTGGGGGAAATCAGCACAGCATGACCAAAGTAAATGAAGACACTGAGAGTAAATGCTATAACATATACAATTTTGCAGTAGTAATAACAAGCAAAAAATATGTGAGTGGTTACATTATTTTTTTATGGTGTAGGCTCTGGTTGACTGGGTATGCTGTGGGCTGGCCTATAGGAGTACACACACATACATATATAGGTATATTTGTGGGCATATGTATATACATGTTTGTATGTGCTGCATATGTATTCATATATACAGTAAAGCACATAAGGGCACAATTATGGATACTTACTAGACAAATCCAAACATCTCATGTGATTGATTTACTGGGTTTGAAGGCTCAGGACCATACTCTCGTGGGACAACTAGGTCAACTGACATAACTCAGTTCATAAAGATAATGTTCTACATCGTAATTTGGTATCATCTGGGGTCTTAAAAGCTTGCAAGGGGCCATCTAAGATACAACTATTGGTCTCTTCCCATCTGGAGCAAAGGAGAGTGAAGGAAACCAAAGACTCAAAGAAGAAATTAGTCTACAGGACTATTGGCCCACAGGAACCACAGCCCCTTCTAGCCTGAGACCAAAAGAACTAGATGGTGCGTGGCTACCACTATCAACTACTCTGATCAGGGACACAGTAGAAGGTCCTGGCTGGAATGGGAGAAAAATGTAGAACAAAACTCAAAGTCATAAAAAAGACAGACTTGCTGGACTGATGGAGGCTAGAGGAACCCTCAAGACTATCAACCTAAGATACTCTTTTAACCTGGAACTGAAGCCACTTCCAGAGGTCACCTTTCAGCCAAATAATAGACTGGCCTAAAAAAATAAACAACAACACCCCTGAGGAATGTGCTCTGTGATCATTATGGTTGTGTGTCAACTTGGCTGGGTCATGATTCTCAGTGGTTTGGTAGTTATGATGTAGTTTGACAGTCGTATGATGACATGATCACTTCCATGATGAGATTTGATATAATGTGGTCACCTCCATGATGGGATCTGCTGTGAGTAGCCAGTCAGTTGAAAGAGAGCTTCCTTGGGGGTGTGGCCTGCATCAAATATAAGTGGACTCTCCGGGAAAGCTCTCGGGGTTTGCTAGCTCTGGATCCTGCAGATGGCTCCTGTACATCTGACCTCCAGTTCTTGGGACTTGAGAAAGCAGATTACCTGCAGTCTTGCCTGCTGATCTTGAGATTTGTTGACCTTTGCAGGCTGTGACCAAAAGCCCTGCTCTCTGACCTACCGACCTTGGGTTTGCCAGCCCCTGCAGCTATGTGAATCAGGAGAAGCCTCCAGCCTGACCTACAAACTTAGAATGTCCCAGCCTCTATGATTGCATGAGCCATTTCTGTGATATAAATCTCTTTATAAAGATATTTGTATGCTTTACTGGTTTTGCTTCTCTGGAGAACCCAGCCTAAGACATGCTCCTTTACATAATCAACTATACAAACGGTCAACATTTACCCAAAAGCAAAGATAAGAAGGCAAGTAGGGGCAGGAAAACTGGATGGATGGGAATGGGACAGGTGGGGTGGAAACAGTAAGAGTGCTGGCACACATTTTGGGAATTATAACCAATGTCGCAGAACAATTTGTGTATAAATTGCTGAACAGGAATATAATTTGCTGTGTAAACTTTCACCTAAAACACAATAAAATATTAAAAAAAAATTGAGTATATACTCCTTGCTTCTCCCCTGTCCCCTAAACCCCCACCGCACTAGCTGGGATGTAGCAGCGACTGGAACAATCTTGGAGGCTACAATCAATGATGGCTGAGCCACCATGCTAGTACTGGATTTTTCATCGCCAGTTTTTAAGTGATAGAGAAATAAATCTCCATATTAAAAATAATAATAAGTATATTAGGTGCCTCAGTCATTACCTCATGCTCTACCTTCTGAAGAACTCAAGCTAAGACAGTTAATAATAATCAGATATTACCTGCATTGGTTTGCCAGCTTTCTTCTGGTGAGGACTCTCTGCTCCAATTATATTAAAAGTCCTAGCTGAACCAGAGTTCCTACTCTGATTTAGGAGGGCAGATACATCTGAAAATAAATTCTTCCATGGTCATGTGTCATGACATAACTTGGACCCAGCTTTGCCCCTGCAGAGTAACCTTCTTTTATGTCTGAGATGATTGACAGATGGCATCCAAATGAAACTTTGTTTTTTCCTTTGGAGCACTGAGAAGAAATGTGGTTTCCTTTATTCTCAAATAGAAATATTACAAAGATAGAAAGCACGCACAAATACTCAAGATAGAAAGACTCAGGGAACTTTCAGGCTTCCATTCACTTACCCTGGTATAACTTACTGAATTAACTCTTAAAAAGAATAGCCTACCCCTTGCAGTGCTATGTGTTTTGTCCTCAACTCTTTTAACATAAAAGAAGGACTGCTACAAGGCAAATGGCTAAGGTCTTGGCCCACTGAAGCGGGGTCAACCAAAAGACTCCTGGCAAAAACCTTAAACCCTCAGAACAATGTATTTGGAAGAGACAGAGGGATTATGAAGATGATATGAGAAGAAAATAATACAGCTCCCTTTGATCCAACAACTCCTCTTCTAGGAATTTATCTTAAAGAAATGACTAAACAGTTAGTCAGGATTAATATAAAAACATATTTATGGCTGGATTATTTATATTAATAATACAAAAAAAAGAGAAATGTCCATTATTGTTGCTGTTATTAGGTGCCATTAAGTCAGTTCCGACCATAGTGACCCTATGTACAAAAGAACAAAACACTGTCCAGTCCTGTGCCATCCTCACAATTGTTGGTATGTTTGAGCCCATTTTTGCAGCCACTGTGTCAGTCCATCTCAATGAAGATCTTCCTCTTTTTTGTTCACACTTTACTTAACCAAGAATGATGTCCCTCTCCAGGGACCGTTCACTCCTGATAACATGTCCAAAGTATGTGAGACAAGATCTCGCCATCATTGCTTCTAAGAAGCATGCTGGCTGTGCTTCTTCCAAGACAGATTTGTTTGTTCTTCTGGCAGTCCATGGTATATTCAATATTCTTTGCCAACACCATAATTCAAAGGCATCAAGTCTTCTTTGGTTTTCCTTACTCATTGTCCAGCTTTCACAGGCATATGAAGCAATTGAAAACATCATGGCTTGGGTCAGGTGCAACTTAGTCCTTAAAGTGACTAGTAACATGGCTATATAAATTCTGGTATATTCACAGAATGGAATGCTATATAGCCATTGAAAATAAAGATGAAGATTTACATTTATTGACATGTAAAGAAGACCATAATATATTCAAATTTTAGAATGCATGTAAATAAATATAGTATACTGTCATTTGTATGAAAATGTATATAAGTATGTGTGTGATAATTTGTTTTTGATTCAGAAGGGTGAACCTCTGATGTTTGCTTTTTAAAATATACATTGCTAAATTAATAAATTAATGATTTTTTTCAGCTGTTGTTGGAACAAATATTTAGTACATTTATTGTCAGAAAAAAGTTAACAGAATTAAAAAATATATATTTTTGCCTCAATTACGTGAGTATTTCTGAAGGTGTGGCATATTTATTGGTTACATGGCCTAGCTCAAATTCTTCCTGTTAATTTCATATGTATAGATCAGATGACATAAGCCAAACGCAATAGAAAATATTTTCTAGCATAAAGATAGCCTGAGAGGTGAAGAGAGAAGTGTGTGCATGTGTGTGTGTATCAGGGGATGGGGAATACAGTGAGTCTACTTATAAATCTGCTCACTCACTGCTCAGGGAGCAATGGATCTAAGGAATCATTCTCTAATGCATTTCTGACTATGAGGTTATATTTAGATGTTTTGGCAAACTCTCAGTTCAAACATGGCCCATACTTGCCTCTAACTACTCTCCATTCTTCTCTTGCCACTCAACTCTTAAGAGAGTAAATGAATGTAGAGATGGCATGGTTCTGTCTGAAGATTTCCAACTTTGTAGTGGACATTCATCATTCTATTTGGTTTCTCAGCTCTCTGAACAGCTTTCATATTGGGGTATGTCCTAACTTCTCAGTTCCACCCTCAATTAGAAAGGCAGATACTTGTTTTCCAGCCTTCCTTACAGCTAGGTACATGACCGTAACAAATCATGTACACCCACATTAGACTTGAAACTAGAAATCAGGGATGCTAGGAAGTGTGCTCTGCATGGCGAGGGAACAGTTTTCTAATAAGAGGCAGCTGTGGGAGAAGTTCTGTTGGTGTCAACCAGAGCCAGAGTCACTGTGCCCAATAGTGGTGACACATACGTTTCCACAGGAGTAGGTCTACCAAGTGATTTTGGTCACTGTTTCAAGGTGTATAGCATCTTCTCTTGTTTCTCCAGCCCTCCTGTATGGTCTGTGCAATATGTAAATTTTAACACATTCCTTTTCTACTTAAACTAGCTAGAGGGTGCTTCTGTTGTTTGCACTCATGGATTTTGACTGATACAGACCCCATGTGGAAGAGACTATCAGAGCAGGTGACATGTATAGTACTTGCAGATGCTCTTTATCAGTGAGGATTCTTGCCTGCAAAAAGATCCACCAGTGCTAGTTTAAGCAAAATGAGATTAAAGAGTTTTAGATAGATTACAACCTTATCAGGGTAGGGCAAGAGGCACAATGAACCAGGTTTGGAGGCCACATTACTAGGGAAAATACAAACATGAACAATGTATTTAGAAAAAGTGCTCAAATGTCATGCAGGACTAGTCTAATGGAAACCACTGGTGCAGCCACCCACTGTTTAGTACCTATGACACAGAAGATTAGATGTCAAACACTCAGGTGCTTAAGAATCAGATGTCTTCATCATGAAGTTTTCAAGAACCCTGGTTCATTCAACACATGGTTGCCATTTCTTGTTGCTTCCCTCCCCCACCAAGTCTCAAGTGAGTGATTCTGACTGATTGAACCAGGGCCATATGCTTGGGTATTAGCTGTAAGGAAGTCTGGGAAATGTAGTTCCTGAGTATCTTCTTGTATCTTCTATAATACAGGAGGCAAACTAGAAGGGAATAGATGTTGAAAGAGTCTGCCACATACTCTAAATGTAGACTTTGGTGTTATAACCTAGAAAGTAGGACATGAGTATCCTCAATTTATTTGGGTGAACCTCCAAGACAGGGCATTTGGGCATAATTCCTACAAGGAAAATTTTTAAAAAGTTAAAAATGACAGCACAAAGTTACACATGGACATGTGCTACTGAGATTATTGTCTACATCTAGGGGTTATCAATAAGGAGTGCTAGTGGTGTAGTGGTTAAGCACTTGGCTACTAACCTACTAGACACTCCACGGCAGAAAGATGTGGCAGGGAGCTTTGGTAAAGATTTACAGCCTTAGAAAGTGTGGAGCAGTTGTACTCCACCCTATAGGGTCGCTATGAGTTAGAATCATCTCGACAGCAACAGGTCAAGGGGTAGAGGTTTATCAGGAAGATAAAAATGTTAGCTGCCTTGAAAGATGCAATTTAAGCATTAATTGAGCAGCCTCTAACCAGTAATCTGAGTAATTCAGAACTTACTTTACATCTGTTTATTTTTTATACATTCTTTCATTCAAAAATATTTATTGAGGGCTTACCACATGTCGGGTAGGTAGTGGGGATATGGTAGAGAATGCAATAGACACGGTACACGCCCTTGGAGAGTTTGCAGTCTACCTGCCCCTGGGGCCACACTATTTCATGGCAAAGATAATAAATAACCCCAACGCAGCACAGAGCCTTAGAAATGTTCTGTGGTATAAACACAGAGTGCTGTGGTAGGATTAAAAAAAAAAAACCCTATTGCCGTCAAGTAGATTCCAACTCATAGGAAGAGATAAATGATGAATCCATCTTTCCCGGATTCTTTAAACATGTCCTCTGTGTAATGGCAGGAAACTCATCCAGACTGTCTTCTACAGTTTCTTCCAACTCTCTCTTTTGAAATAAAATTAAAGGGGGTGAACTGGAAAGCACTTAAACAAGTCATTAATGAAGGTTAATAAGTTTTTTTTTGTGTGTGTGTATCTTAAGAAAGGCTAAAATAATCATGGTTTTTGATAACCCGTTTTCCAAACTCTTTTCTGCTTTCCCTCTCTGCTTAGAGAATAGTGGTTGGGAACACGGATTTTGAAATCAGTCAGCCTGGGTTTGAATTTGAGCTTGGCTGCTTGTTAGCTCTACGGACTTGGGAAATTATTTAATCTGTCAGTTTCTTCATCTGTAAAACAGGAAAATAATTATATTTGTGTTGCAGGATTAACTGTTAATGTGGTATTAAATGAAAAATTGCATATGAAGTGCTTACTACATGGGACACAGGAAGCACTCACTAAAGGTCAGCTATAATTTTGTCATCAAACTCTTTGCAATCTTTTAAGAAGATTTTGTTTAACTCCACAATTTATACATGAAACAAAATATTATCTTTTAAAATGTAGAGCTAAATCTAGTGTCCCTGAAAACCTAGTCCCTTCAAAGCAGTGACCACAGCCAATAATTTAGTGTTATTTCCAGACCACTATATATTCACCGGGAAACCCTGGTGGCGTAGTGGTTGAGAGTTACGGCTGCTAACCAAAAGGTCAGCAGTTCGAATCCACCAGGTGCTCCTTGGAAACCCTATGGAGCAGTTCTACGCTGTCCTATAGGGTCACTATGAGTCGGAATCGACTCGATGGCAACAGGTTTGGTTTTTTATTTTGTTTTTGTTTTTGTTTTATATATTCACCAGAGTCCCTGGGTGGCACAGCTAAATTCTCAACTACTAGCCAGAATGTTGGTGGTCTGAACCCACCCAAAGGCTCCTTGAAAGACATGCCCAGCACAGTGGTGTCACTAGCGTTGATGTCACCTTGTGCAGTAACTCGTTACTCCATCCCCCTCCAACATCTGCCAGTCAGGTGCAGGTGGCCTCTGCCTTGGCCATGTGCAGGGGAGGCCGGCCACTCCACCCACGGGTGGTGGGGTTTGCCACCGGCCCCACCCACCCCAGGGTCTCAATGCGGGGTGGTGACACCATGAGTTACCTCACTGGGTGGCACCAACTGGGTGATGCTATAGCCTTGGCGACCCCTCCCCGGCAGTGCCAGGCCACTGCCGCTGCTACAGGCCCTGGGGTCATTTTGGTATCATCCCTTCTGACAGTGTCAGAGGGTGTGATCCTTACCCCTCACATTCTCCCTAATGTTGCCCCTGGCCTAGCGATCTGCTTCTCAAAGGCCACAGCCTTGAAAACCCTATGGAACAGATCTACTCTGCACACATGGTGTCACCATGAGTCCAAATCGCTCAAGGACAACTATGAACAACATATATTCACTTACACATACACACACATATCCACAGAAATAAACAAGCTTAGAAATATGTTTTTCATATAAACCTATTTCTAAGTATTGTTCTGCAACTTACTTTTTTTTTTTGCCTTTGATGTGTCTTACAGATTTCCATGTCAATACATGTAGTTATACTTTATCCTTTTTAACTGTCGAATAATATTCTTGGGTATGACTGTACCAAGGTTTATTTTCCTAATTGTATTTCCTTATTATTTTTCATTATCCTAAACAATGTTGCAAGGAACATCTTTGCACATGCTGACTGGTGCACACTGTACATGCATTTCTTTACGGTACGTTTGGAGACACACACTTGACAGGTCATAACATTTGCCCTTTTAAAATATTAATAGGAACTAACAACTTTTTATTCTAAAAATTACTGTATCAATTTATATTCCCATCAGCAGCTTTGTATGAGATAACTCATTTCTCCTAACCCTGCCCAACGTGCAACTTTCTTTCAAAGACTCTATAACACTTGTAACAATTCAGAGGTTTCTGTTGTTGTTCTCTCTCATTCTCCCAAAGTAATGAAAATCCTTCAAGAAAAACTTAGAGAAAGATGATGTCTCTTTTCTAGAATGGCGTTTCCCAAAGTATGGTCTCCAGACCAGCAGTATCAGCATTACTTGGGAACTTATTAAAAATTAAATTCTTGGTACCACTCAAGGCCCACTGAATTAGAAGCTTTTATAGTGGGGCCTAACAAGCTGGTTTAATAAGTCTTCCAGGTGATTCTGGTGCACACTAGAGACTGAGAACCACGCTGGTCTAGAACAAAGAGAGGTACTATACGCATGTATAAGGGATGAGTTAAAGCCCTGCTTCCTCTTTGTTATTCCGACAAAGCCCAATACTGGCAGGTTTAGTTACAGTGGCTAGTAATAGAAAAGTCCAGCCCAAAGGGTCTTAAACAATAAGAAAGTTTATTATTTCATATAAACTTGGTAAGATAGGCTCAAGTTCCTGTATTTAAATGTCCATTTCCATTTCTTGTGATTCTTCCATCTCTGTTTGCTTGTATTTGTTTCTTTTTTTCAGGCTGGCAGCCAGATGGCTGTTGCAATTCCAGGCATCATTATAACCAGAGAAAAAAAGGATCATCCCTTTGGTGTTTCCTTCTTAACAGCAAAAACAAACAAAAAACCCTCCTAAGGATCCCCTGACTCCCCAACTCCCAACTCCTTCCCCAGTCCACCAGCCTTTTCCTCATATCCAATTACTTGGCCAGAACTGGGTCATATGCTCAATCCTAAACCAATTACTGAAGAGAAGAATATCATGATTGGCTTACAGTAATCAGAATTGATACTTTAGCTAGAGATAGTCACCTTCCATGAGGGATGGTTGCTGAACAAATTTTAGGTCCTGTTCATAAGGAGGAAGGAGTCCCTAGGAAGTGAAAAGGGTTGACACACTCGGCTGCTAAACAAAAGGTTGGAGGATTGAGTCCATCCAGAGATACTTCAGAACAAAGACCTAGAGATCTACCTCTTAAAAAAATCAGCCACAAAAACCCTATGGAGGACAGTTCCACTTTGACATATATGGGGTTGCCATGAGTTGAAATTGACTCAATGGCAACTGGTTAATAAGTAGTAAAGGGGAAAATAGCTTTTAGGTAGGCAACAAACTGTCTGCTACGTGCAATCTTAGGATAATTTTTGCCTTTTATGCTTGTCTATAAAACTAAATTATTCACCACTGCCAAGAGTAACTTGTTAGGTGTGTTGGAAAATGGAGCCTGCTGTTTTTTCTTTTTAGGCTGATCCTTGCTCTGGAAATCACTATTGAGTCTCAAGAGGAAGAAGACATGTGTCATGCAAGGTTTCCTTTTTTTTTCCTTTTATGGCAAGTTAAAAGACTGTCAAAGCCAAGTGTTGACTGAAAATCTCATATATTGCTGGTGGGAGGATAAGCTGGCCCATATACTTTCACAAAGTGGATGTTTGGTAGCATCTCCTAAAACGAAATATACACTTATCCTATGACCTAGCAGTTCTGCTCCTGAGAATTTCAGAAGAGATGTGTACATGGACTTGGATAAGTCCCAAACACAAAAACCCCAAACTAGAAACAACCCATAAGTCCACCCACAGAAGAATAGATAAACTGTGGTATCAGTATAGGAAGGAATACTATAAAGACCAAAGAAAAAAACAAACCCATTACCATCGAGTCAATTCCAACTCATAGCGACCGTATAGGACAGAGTAGAAATGCCCCACAGGGTTTCCAAGGAAGGTCTGGTGGATTTGAACTGCCATCCTTTTAGTTAGCAGCTGTAGCTCTTAACTACTATACCATCAGTGTTTCCAAGGAATACTGTACAGCAATGAAAATAAATAAGCTATTGATATTCACAACAGCATAGATGTATCTCAGAGATATAAGATAAAATGAAAGAAGTAAGAGAAAAACTAATACATAATGTACGATTCTACTAATGTTGTTAGGTGCTGTTGAGTTGGTTCCAACTCATAGTGACCTTATATACAATAGAACAAAACACTGCCTGGCTCTGTGCCATCCTCACAATCACTGTTATGCGTGAGCCCATTGTTGCAGCCACTGGGTCAATCCATCTCCTTGAGGGTCTTCCTCTTTTCCGATGACCCTCTACTTTACCAAGCATGATGTCCTTCCCTAGGGACTGGTCTCTCCTGATGACATGCCCAAAGTATGTCATCCTTGCTTCTAAGGAGCATTCTGGATGTACTAATTTCAAGGCAGTTTAGTTCATTCTTTTGGCAGTCCATGGTATAATCAATATTCTTTGCCAACACCACATTTCGAAGGCGTCAATTCTTCTTCAGCCTTCCTTATAAATGGTCTCGCTTTTGCATGCATATAAGGCCGCTGAAAACACCATGGCTTGGGTCAGGCACACCTTAGTCTTCAAGATGACATCTTTGCTTTTGACCACTTTAAAGAGGTCTTTTGCAACAGATTTGTTCAATGTAACACATTATTTGAATTCTTGACTGTTGCTTCCATGGGTATGGTTTGTGGATCCAAGTAAAATGAAATCCTTGACAACTTCATTCTTTTCTCTATTTATCATGATGTTGCTTATTGGTTTAGTTGTGAGAATTTTTGTTTTCTTTATGTTGAGGTGTACTACGTACTGAAGGCTGTGGTCTTTGAGCTTCATCAGTAAGTGCTTCAAGTCCTCTTCACTTTCAGCAAGCAAGGTTGTGTCATCTGCTTAACACAGGTTGTTAATGAGTCTTCCTCCAATCCTGATGCCCCACTCTTCTTCATATGGTCTAGCTTCTGGGATTATTTGCTCAGCATACAGATTGAATAGGTATGGCGAAAGGATACAACCCTGACACACACATTTCCTGACCTTAAACCGGGCAATATCCTCTTGTTCTGTTCGAACGACTGCCTCTTGATCTATGTACAGGTTCCTCATGAGCACAATTAAGTGTTCTGAAATTCACATTCTTCACAGTGTTACCCATAATTTGTTATGATCCACACAGTTGAATGTCTTTGCATAGTCAACAAAACACAGGTAAACATTTTTCTGATATTCTCCACTTTCAGCCAGGATCCATCTGACATCAGCAATCATACCCTTGATTCCACGTCCTCTTCTGAAACTGGCTTGAAATTCTGGCAGTTCCCTGTCAATATACTGCTGCAGCCACTTTTGAATGATCTTCAGCAAAATTTTACTTGAATGTGGTTTTAATGACATTTCCACATTCAGTTGGATCCCTTTCTTGGGAATAGGCATAAATATGGATCTCTTCCAGGCAGTTGGCCAGGCAACTGTCTTCCAAATTTCTTGGCATAGATGAGTGTGCACTTCCAGCACTGCATCCATTGGTTGAAACATCACAATTTGTGTTCTGTCAATTCCTGGAGACTTGTTTTCGGCCAATGCCTTCAGTGCAGCTTGGACTTCTTTCAGTATCATTGGTTCTTGATCACATGCTACCTCCTAAAATGGTTGAACGTTGACCAATTCTTTTTGGGATAGTGACTCTGTTTATTCCTTGCATCTTCTTTTGATGCTTCCTGTGTCATTTAATATGTTCCCTATAGAATCCTTCAGTATTGCAAATTGAGGCTTAAATTTTTTCTTCAATTCTTTCAGGTAGAGAAATACTGAGCATGTTCTTCCCTTTTGGTTTTCTAACTCCAGGTCTTTGTACATGTCATTGTAATTCTTTGTCTTCTCCAGCCACCCTTTAAAATCTTCTGTTCAGCTCTTTTACTTCACCATTTTTTCCTTTTGCTTTAGCTACTCAATGTTCAAGAGCAAGTTTCAGTCTTTCCTGACATTCATTTTGGTCTTTTCTTTCTTGTCTTTTTAAAGACCTTGTTGCTTTCTTCATGTATGATATCCTTGACTTGATGTCATTCTACAACTCATCTGGTCTTCGATCATTAGTGTTCAACATGTCAAATCTATTTCTGAGATGCTCTCTAAATTCAGGTGGGATATAGTCAAGTTTGTATTTTTGCTGTCATGGATTTGCTATAATTTTCTTCAGCTTCATTTTGAACTTGCATATGAGCAATTGATTGTCTGTTCCACAGTTAGTACCAGGTCTTGTTCTGACTGATGATATTGAGGTTTTCTACTGTCTCTTTTCACAGATGTAGTCAATCTGATTTCTGTGTTTTTAATCTGGTGAGGTACCTGTGTATAGTCGCCATATATGTTGGTGAAAAAAGGTATTTGCATTGAAGAAGTCATTGGTCTTGTAAAATTCTATCATGTGATCACCGGGATCGTTTCTATCACCAAGGCCATATTTTCCAACTGCTGATCCTTCTTTGTTTCCAACTTTCACATTCCAATCACTGGCAATTATCAATGCATCTTGATTGCATATTTGATCAATTTCAGATTGCAGAAGTTTGTAAAAAATCTATAATTTCTTCATCTTTGGACTTAGAGGTTGGTACAAAAATTTGAATAATAGCGGTATTAACTGGTCTTCCTTGTAGGTATATGGATTTAGAGGTTGGTACAAAAATTTGAATAATAGCAGTATTAACTGGTCTTCCTTGTAGGTGTATGGATATTATCCTATTATTCACAGCATTGTAAGTCAGTATAGATCTTGAAATGTTCTTTTTTTTTTTTTAAGACACAGGTTACTTCCATCTTTTGGCTATTGTGAATAATGCTGCTATAAACGTTGTACAATTATCTGTTTGAGTCTCTGCTTTCAGTTCTTTTGGGTACATACCTAGGAGTAGAATTGCTGAGCCATATGGTAATTCTATATTTAACATTTTGAGGAACTTCCAGACTGTTTTCCACAGTGGCTGCACAATTTTGCATTCCTATCAGCAATGGACAAGGCTGCAATTTCTCAACATCCTCTCCAACACTGATTATTTTCCATTTTTCTAATTAACCATCATAGAGATAACATCTCATTGTGGTTTTGATTTGTATTTCCCTAATGACTAACGACGGTTATCTTTTCATGTGCTTATTGGCCATTTGTATATCTTTTCTGGAAAAATGTCTATTCAAGTACTTTGCGCATTTTCTTTAAATTGTACTTTAGATGAAGGTTTACAGAAAAATCTACCTTCTCGTTAAAGTTAGTACACACATTGCTTTATAACATTCGTTAACAAACCCACAACGTGTCAACACTCTCCCTTCTCAATCTCGGGTTCCCTATTACCAGCTTTCCTGTCCCCTCCTGCCTTCTAGTCCTTGCCCCTGGGCTAGTGTGGCCCTTAAGTATCATTTTGTTTTATGAGCCTGTCTAATCTTTTTTTTTTTTTTTTTTTAAATCTTTGGCTGAAAGGTGAAGCCTCGGGAGTGACAGCATTACTGAGCTAAAAGGGTGTCCGGGGACCATACTCTTGGGGTTTCTCCAGTCTCTGTCAGGCCATCAAGTCTGATCTTTTTTTATGAGTTAGAATTTTGTTCTACATTTTCCCTCAGCTCTGTCCAGGAACCTCTGTTGTGATCCCTGTCAGGCAGTCAGTAGTGGTAGCCAGGCACCATCCAGCTGTGTTGGATTCAGTTTAGTGGAGGCCTTGGTAGTTGTGGTCCATTAGTCCTTCGGACTAATCTTTCTCTCCTGTATTTACTTTGCTTCATTCTCCCTTGCTCCCACAGGGGTGAGACCAGTGGAGTATCTTAAATTGCCACTCACAGGCTTTTAAGATTCCCAGACGCTACTCACCAAAGTAGAATGTAAAACACATTCATTATAAACTATGTTATGCCAATTGAGCTAGATGTTCCCCAAGACCATGGTCCCCACAGCCCCCAGGCCAGTAATTCAGTCCCTCTTGGAGTCTGTGTCTATGGAGCTTCCATTATCTTGCCTTGTAGAAGTTATGCTGGTTTCCCCCAGCATTGTGTACTATCTTACCCTTCACCAAATTTACCACTTACCTATTGTCTATTTAGTGTTTTTCCATCCCCACGCTCCCTCCCTTGTCACCATTAAAGAGTTTTTCTTTTGTGTGTAAACCTTTTCATGAGTTTTTATAGTGTTGGTCTCATACAGTATTTGTCCTTTGGTGATCGGCTTATTTCACTCAGCATAATGTCCTCAGACTCATCCATGTTGTGAGATGCTTCGCAGATTCATCATTGCTCTTTACCGTTGTGTAGTACTCCATTGTGTGTATGTACCATAGTTTATTTACCACTCATCTGTTGATGAGCATCTAGGTTGTTTCCATCTTTTTGCTATTGTGAACAATGCTGCAATGAACATAGGTGTGCATAGGTCTATTTGTGTGATGGGGTTGCTGGGTCATATGGTATTTCTATTTCTAGCTTTCTAAGGAAGCCCCATATCATTTTCCAAAATGGTTGTACCATTTTGCATTCCCACCAGCAGCGCAAAATAGTTCCAATCTCCCCACAGCCTCTCCAACATTTGTTTTGTTTTTTTGATTCATGCCGGTAATGGAAGGGTGAGATGGTGTCTCACTGTGTTTTTGGTTTGCATTTCTTTGCTGGCTAGTGATCACAAGCATTTCCTCATGTGTCTGTTAGCTGCTAAATGTCTTCTTTGGTGAAGTGTCTATTCGTTACCTTTGCCCATTTTTTGAATCGGATTTTTTGTCTTTTTTTGTAGAGGTGTTGGATTTTCCTGTAGTTTTAGAGATTAGACCTTTATCAGATTTTTAATAGCCAAAAATTTTTTCCCAGTCTGTAGGTTCTCCTTTTACCCTTTTAGTGAAGTCTTTTGATGAGTGTGTTTAATTTTGAGAAGACTCTAGTATCTAGCTTATCTTCTGGAGTTTGTAAGTTGTAGTAATGGTTTGTGTCCTATTAATGCCATGTTTTAGGGCCTCTGGTGTTGATCCTATTTTTTCATCTATGATCTTTACAGTTTTTAGTTTTATATTTAGGTCTTCAATCCATTTTGAATTAGTTTTTGTATATGGTGTGAGGTATGGGTCCTGTTTCATTTTTTTACAGATGGACATCCAATTTTCCCAGCACCATTTGTTAAAAAGATTGTCTTTTCCCCATTCGATGGACTTTAGGCCCTTGTTGAAGATGAGATGACCATAGGCGGATGGATTTACATCTGGGTTCTCGATTTGTTCCATTGGTCAATCCATCTGTCGTTGTACCAGTACCAGGCTGTTTTGACTGCAGTGCGAGTCCTCCTACTTTATTCTTCTTCTTCAATAGTGCTTTACTTATTCGGCCCCCTTCCCTTTGCATAGTTTTTCCATCTCTTTAAAGAATATTGTTGGTATTTGGGTGGGGATTGCATTGTATTTGTACATTGCTTTGAGTAGAATTGTCACTTTCACAATGTTGAGTCTACCTATCCATGAGAATGGCATGTTTTTCCTTTTATGTAGATCTCTTTTGGTTTCTTGCAGTAGTGTTTTGTAGTTTTCTTTGTGTAGGTCTTCCATATCCCTGGTTAGATTTATTCCTAAGTTTTTTTTGGTTTTTTGTTTTTAGGGGCTTTTATAAATGGTATTGTGTTCCTGATTTCCTTTTTGTTGTTCTCTTTATTGGTGTATAGGAATCCAACTGATTTTTGTGTGTTTATCTTGTATCCTGCCACTCTGCTGAATCTTTTTATTAGTTCCAATAGTTTTCTTGTGGAGTCTTTTGGATTATCTATGTATAGAATCATATCATGCACAAATAGGGACAATTTTACTTCTTCATTACTCATTTGGATGCCATTTATTTCTTTTTCTTGCCTTATTGCTCTAGTTAGGATTTCCAATACAATGTTAAATAGGAATGGTGATAAAGGGCATCCTTTCTTGTTCCTGTTCTCAAGGGGAAGATTTTCAACCTCGCTTTCTATTAAGAATGATGTTGGCTTTGGTTTTGTATAAACCACTGCTGTTGAGTCAATTCCAACTCATAGTGACCCTATAGGACAGAGTAGAACTGCCCCATAGAGTTTCCAAGGAGCGCCTGGCAGATTTGAACTGCAGACCCTTTGGTTAGCAGCTGTAGCACTTAACCACTATGCCACCAGGGTTTCCTGGTTTTGTATAGATGCCCTTTATTACGTTGAGGAATTTCCCTCTATACCTATTTTACTGAGAGTTTTTATCAGGAATGGGTGTTGGGCTTTGTCAAATGCCTTTTCTGTGTTGATTGAGATGATCATGTGATTCTTTTATTTATGTGGTGAATTACATTGATTGATTTCCTAATGTTGAACCATCCTTGCATACCTGGTATGAATCCTACCTGGTCGTGGTGTATTTTATTTTTATGATGCTGAGTGCTATTGGCTAGAATTTTGTTGAGAATCTTTGCATCTATATTCATGACAGATATTGGTCTGTAATTTTCCTTTTTTGTGGTGTGTTTGCCTGGTTTTAGTATGAGGGTTATGCTGGCTTCATAGAATGAATTCGGAAGTATCGCTTCCTTTTCTATGTTCTGAAATAGTTTGAATAGTACTGCTGTAAGATGTTCTCCAAATGATTGAATTCCACCAATGAGTGAAGACATCTGGGCCAGGGTTTTTTTTTGGGGGGGGGGGGCGGAGTTTTTTTTTTTTTTTTTAATTACATTTTCAACCTCTTCTCTTGTTATGGGTCTGTTCAGATTTTCAAAATCATTTTGTATTAGTTTGGGTAGGTAGTATGTTTCTAGAAATTTGTCCATTTCTTCTAGGTTTTTAAGTTTGTTGGAATATAGTTTTTCATAATACTCTGTTACGATCCTTTTTATTTCAATTGGGTCTGCTGTAATGTCCTCCATTCCATTACTTATTTGGGTCATTTGCATCCTCTCCTGTTCTTCTTTTGTCAGTTTGGCCAATGGTTTGTCAATTTAGTTGATCCTTTGAAAGAACTTCTGGTTTTGTGATTCTATTGTTTTCTATTCTCTATTACTTCTGGTGGCTGTGGGCTTCTTCATTAGAAAGTTCTATACCCACACTGTTTATTCGTTTTTACTGTTCTGACATTGTTACCATTTACAGATTAACCACTCTAGTTCTCTGTTGTAAACCTTTTAGTTTTGAATAGACCTTGAGAGTTCATTTCCTAGGTTGGTATCTGGCTGGTATGATCTTGTGTCCTAGATTCAGGCTGTGGTCTGATGTTGTTTGTTCTCAAACTGAAGAACTCCCTTTAATAATTCTTGTAAGTTTGGTTTGATTTTTACATAGTTCCTTAGTTTCTGTTTATCTGGAAATGTCCTAATTTCACCATCGTATTTTAAAGAGAGTTTTGCAGGATGTATTATTCTTGGTTGGCAATATTTTTCCTTCAAGGTTTTGTATATGTCTTCCCATTGCCTTCTTGCCTGCATGGTTTCTGCCGAGTAATTAGAGCTTAGTTTTATTGTTTCCCCTCTGCATAAGACTCTTCGTTTTTCTCAACCTGCTCTCAGGGTTCTTTCTTTGTCTTTGGTTTTAGCAAGTCTCAGTATGATATTCAGTATGATATACCTTGGTGATTTTCTTCTGGGGTCTATCCTATATGGGGTTTGTTGAGCTTCTTGGATGGTCACCTTTTCATCTTTCATATTAGGGAAGTTTTCCATCAGCAATTCTTCAGTGATCCTCTCTGTGTTTTCCATTTTCTCCTCCTGTTCTGGAGCTCTGATCACTCACAAATTTTTGGTTTTGATTGTATCCCACTTCATTCTCAGGGTTTCTTCATTTTTTGTTCTTTTTTTCTGATTTTTCCTCAAACAAAGTGGTATCAAATCATTTGTCTTCAATTTTGCTGGTCCTGTCTTTCATTGTTTCAAACCTACTCCTCAGACCTTCTATGGCACTGTCCATTACTGAAATCTTGCTGTTTATCTTTTGGATTTCTAAGTGTTGTTTCTGTAGTATTTCTAGTTGTGAATTTATTTTGACATTTTGTTCTTACATTAGTTTCCTGAATTCTTCCATTGTTTTGTCTGTATTTTCCATAACTTTGTCTGCCTTTTCTATGACTTTATCTATTTTTCCTCATTTTTGTCTGCTTTTTGCTTCAATTCTTGGGTAGCTCTGAATATTAGAGATTCCCTATCAGGTAATTCCAGTGCCTTTTCTTCTACTGGAAAGTTATCTGGTGTTTTATTTTTGATGTCTACTGGTACCATCCTGTCCCATTCTTTTAAATATGTTTTGATATTTTCTGCTGCTCTGGAACATTTGGTAGCTATTTTCATTGTAGGTTTGTTTGTTTTGTCCTGCTATTTTGTTTTATTTGGTTATGTCTGAGCAGGCAGACTGTACATTCTTTGTTGTTTGCTTGTCTGAGGGCACAGTACTTTTCACCTCCTTGTCCAATGGGCAGGGCCAGTTGCTCAGCTACAGTGCAGCATGGCAGTTCCAGGTGAAGGGGAGAGTTGTGTGTGGCGTTTACTGGTGCCAACAGGGTGTGCTGCAGTTCAGTGCAGGGCAGGTTCCGGTAGGCCATGCCTGTGCTGCTCAGGGGTGTGATGTTCAGCACATGATGAAGATAGGCAGGAGGGAGCCGGAAGGTTGTGGTGTGTGCAGCTAAGTTGGGTATGGGAAAGAAGAGAGAGAAACGGGAGCCTAAAAAAAAAAAAAGTGTTGAGGGAGACTGCCCTTTAAGTGGAGATACAAGAAACTAAGAAATTGAGAAAAACAAAAAGAAAAACAGAAAAAGAGGGAAAAAAGAAATAAAAAATAAAAAAAAAGAAAGGAATGCCCCCAGGGATCCCACCAGCAACTGGAAAAATGGCTCCCAGGCCTCGAGACACAACCTGTCTAGAAGGGACGGAGATGGCACACAGTGCCAGGTATTCAGGAGACAGGAAAAAGAAGGAAAGTAGAGAGAGATGAGAAACTGAGAAATGAAGAAAAATAAAAAGAAAAAATAGTATTAAAAAATAAATGCCCCCAGGGATCCCACCAATAACTGAGAAAGTGGCTCCCACACTTTGGGGCACAGCCCCTCTAGAAGGGGCAGAGATGGCACACAGCACCAGGTATTCAAGAAACAGGAAAGTAGAGAGAGATGAGAAACTGAGAAATGAAGAAAGACAAAAAGAAAAAGAAAAAATAATATTAAAAAAAGAAATGCCCCCAGGGATCTCACTGGTGCTGCTGCACAGACCAGGGAATTGGCTCCCGAGCTGCATAGTATAGTCCAGCTAGAAGGAGTGGAGATGGCACACAGTGCCAGGTATTCAGGAGGCAGGAAAAGAAGGTAAGTAGACAGAGACAAGAAACCGAGAAATGAAGAAAAACCAAGAAACAAACAAAGGGCCCAGGGATCCCACCAGCGTTGTGGTGTAGACTGGGAAAGCAGTTCCTCAGCCAAACAGTGCTTCTCAGCCTGCCAAGAAGAAGCAAAGATAGTTCACAGAACCAAGTGTTCGAAAGAAAGGATGGGGAGGAGGTGAGAGACAGGAAAGAAACCAAAGGAAGCTGAAAAAGGAACACCGGCAACAAAGAAACAGCACTGAAGGAGCCGGCCAGTGTGGGCAGGGTGAATCCAAGCAGCAAGGAATATTTTTTATCTATTTTCTTTCTTTTTGTGATTTAAGTGAAAGTTTACAATTCAAGTCAGTTTCTCATACAAAAACTTATACACACATTATTATGTGACCCTAGTTGCTCTCCCTATAATGTGACAGCACACTCTTCCTCTCCACCCTGTACTTCCCGTGTCCATTCAACCAGCTCCTGTCCCCCTCTGCCTTCTCATCTCACCTCCAGACAGGATCTGCCCACTTAGTCTCATGTGTCTACTTGAGCTAAGAAGCACACTCCTCACCAGTATCATTTTATGTCTTATAGTCCAGTTTAATCTTTGCCTGAAGAGTTGGCTTCAGGAATAGCTTCAGGAATGGTTTCACTTTTAGGCTAACAGAGAGTCCAGGGGCCATGTCCTCTGGGGTCCCTCCAGTCTCAGTCAGACCATTAAGTCTGATCTTTTTACTAGAATTTGAGTTCTACATCCCACTTTTCTCCTGCTCCATCAGGGATTCTCTGTTGTGTTCCCTGTCTGGGTAGTCATTGGTGGTAGCTAGGCACCATCTGGTTCTTCCAGTCTCAGGCTGATAGAGTCTCTGGTTTATGTAGCCCTTTCTGTCTCTTGGGCTCATATTTTCCTTGTGTCTTTGATGTTCTTCATTCTCCTTTGCTCCAGGTGAGTTGAGATCAATTGATGCATCTAAGATGACCACTTGTTAGCTTTTAAGACCCCAGACACCACTCACCAAAGTGGGATGCAGAATATTTTCTTAACAAACTTTGTTATGCCAATTGACCTAGGTGTTCCCTGAAACAATGGCCCCCAGACCCCCACCCTGCTACTCTGTTCTTCAAGGTGTTTGGCTGTATTCAGGAAACTTCTTAGCTTTTGTATAGCATAATGAAATGCAATCATCTTCTATAATGTAATGTAACATAATATAATGTAATAACCTACCATAATGTGATCTAATGTAATGTAATGCAATCAATCAGTGGAAGTCATGCCAGTGTACAGTGGTCCCAAACCTAATCACTCCTGAGTTATAAAAAGACCAGAATAGACACAGACACACACATATCCACGCAGGGGAAGACAACGGACACATGAGGAACATCTATAAGCAAAGACACGCCAAAGATCACCAGCAGACATGAGAACCAGGAGAGAGGCTCACAGAAGGAATTGACATTCCTTGAGACCCTGCTTTGGACTTTTAGACTTCAGAATTTTGAGAAAATAGATATCTGTTCTTTAAAGCCACTGACTTGTGGTATTTCTGTTACGACAACAGTAGTTAACTAAGATAGATGCTATGGTCAAATACAACTAAAAAATAAGCCCAGCAATTTGCACTGGACTAGGCTTCTGATAAAAGTCCAGAAATATACTATTTAACAACATGATGCTATCAGTGAGTGTAACCAATCCCTAGAGGAGACATCAAATGTCAAATTCACAGCCTAATTCAGCATTTGAAGGAAACTTATAATTTTTTTTTTTTTTATAATAAGGCAGACACTGTGCAAGGTGATTTTAATTTCATTGATACTTCATCACAGAATAGAGAGGGAGAGTTTAATACCTTATTTTTTTTTTTCCTTAAAGATGAGAAAATCAAGAAGTGAGGAGACATTGGGCCACCCATGCAAGGGTTCAAGCCCCGCTGTGTCTGACTTGTAAGTCTGGGATATCTCTTGCTATCCCATATTGCTTCAAACAGGAAGATTTTCATTCACGTTTTTAAAAATGAATTCCAGGTAATTTTGTAGTTGTAGTTCCTAAAACATATATTATGATGCCAATTTTTGGCTGTACTCTATTTAGAAAAAAAAAAAAAAGCCTATGAAAGAGAAGTTTTGACACTTACCTTTACAAAGAAATGTGACTTCAAAAGTTGGGGAAAATATCTTTAGATTTTTAAGAATCATCTTGAGTTTTTTTCCCCCCTTGCTAATTTTTGGGCTTCATTAACTTTCCTTGAATTTAAGTTGAACGCCTATCGCTAATCATAATAAAATAATAGAAAAAGTTCAGACAGACACAATGTCATTTCAGTGGACAATGGCTAAGTAATTCCTTGGCAAAATGCTTCTTTGTAATCTCTTTGCCATACATATTAGAGATTGGTCTATTCTACCTCAAACATCTCTTATTCTAATTTGTCTGAGAATCCTGCAATCATCTCAACCTATCCACATAGATTAGCAGGCTCTTCTGTGAGCAGTACTGTCTGGTGCTTAAGACCATGAGCTTTAAATCTGATATACCTGGTTCAAGTCCCGGCTCTACCCTTTTAAGTGGCATAACCTTGTGCAAATTATTTAACCACCCTGAAGCCTAGGTTCCTTATCATTAACATGAGAGCAATAATATTACCATCCGTTGGCACTGGGATGTCAGAAAAGTAAATGAAATACAGCATGTAAAACACTTTGCCTATCCCTTATTATTTTCTGGCACTAATCCATGCTATGAATCAGAATCAACTAGATGGCACACAACAACAGCAACATCATGCTCATTGATATTCTGTGCATTGTTTAAGTATTTGTTCCAAGTGTTTTTATTGAGGACCTACTGTGTTTTTTTTTTTTTTTTTACTGTGTGTAAAGCACTCTGAGGGACACAACAGTTAATCCTCTCAGTGTGACTAAGTGAAGTCATTTTATTCTGGAAATCATCCTAAAGGTATTTAATGTGCCACAACGTGCTGCCACCACCGTACGCCAGTGGAGGCTTATGTGTTGCTCTAGTGCTGAACAAGCTTCAGAGAAGTTTCTAAATTAAGACAGACTTGGTGATCTACTTTGGGTAATCAGCAAATCTAAATGCTATGGATCACAATGGTCCGAATTGTAACTGATCATGGGAATGGCACGGGATGGGGCAGCACTTTGTTCCATCATGCTTGGTGTCTCTCTGAGTTGGGGGCCTACTCCATGGCAGTTAACAACAACAATGTACCAAACATTGTATAAGGTACGGGGGAAGCAGTGACAAAACAAAGTCCTAAAACTCCTGAAGCTTATATTCTGTTGGGAGGCACCAGGCAACGAACAAGTAAAGAAACAAGATGATTTCTATCAGTGGAGAACTTAAAGCAGGTTTATGTGCTAGAGGGTAACTGAGGGAGCCATGTCAAGCCGCTTGATCATGGAATGAGTCCTGCTTGTTGCCCATTCTACTCTGGCCTTGTTGATTGCTTAATGGCTGATGCAGCTGAAGAAGCAGTATTGGGCCATAACATGCAAACCACTGGCTAAACAGAGGGAGAGGCAAGGTGGGAAGGCCTGGATCCCTGGCACTGTGCTGCGTCAGCTTCTGACATCAAAGCCACTGGTGTTTTCTGTCACTCACAGCCAAGCCTAATAGTAACCAAAGCAATTACTTATTCTCTTATGAGGACAGTTCTGCCTCCAACCTTATCAAATTGGGAAATGTGGAAGAAAGAGAATTTGCTTCATAAAAGTGGAGCAAATGCCAGAGACAACAAACTAATAACAATTTATACATTTGTGTGAGCGTATTTAATTAGCACTTATTGAGTACTTATTTATTAGTACTTTGTGAGTATATCTGAGTAGTACATTTAAGCATCACAACTTTATGAATTATCTACCTCTAGTCCCATTTGAAAGATGAGCAAACATGATCAAATAAGTGACTGAGCCAAGATTTAAACCCAGGTATGACTGAGTCTAGAGTCCAGACTTCCAACACTTCCTCCGCACTGTCTCTCAAGTTAGCAGGAAGGTAGAGACAGTGAACTGAAAATACAGAGTCATGATTCAGCAATCATGCTACCTGGTATTTGCTCAAAAGAGATGAAAATGTATTTTCACATAAAAACGTGCGCAAGAATGTATAAAAGAATGTATATAGCAGCTTAACTCATAATTGCCAAAAATTGGAAGCAACCGAGGTGTCCTTCAAAAGGTGAAGGGATAAACAAATTGTGGTACATCCATACAATGGAATATTACTCAGCAATAAAAAGAAATGTGCTATGAAGAAAGAATGCATATTGCTAAGTGAAAGAAGCCAGTCTAAAAAAGCTACATACTATATGATTTCAGAAGCTCTGGTGGCACAGTGGTTAAGAGCTCAGCAAATAGAGCAGCTGTTCCCTGGAAACCCTATGGGGCAGTTCTACTCTGCCCTCTAGGGTTGCTATGACTCAGAAGTGACTCAATGGCAACGAGTTTTTGATATGGTTCCAATTATATAACATTCTTACAAAACTATAGAGACAGTGAAAAGATCAGTGGTTGCCAGGGGGTCATAGGTAGGGGTGAGGACAGATAGGTGGAGCGCAGGGCATTTTTAAGGCAGGGAAACTATTGTGTTTGAGACTCTAATGGTGGGCCTGTGACATTAAGCATTTGTCAAAGCACATAGGACTGTACAACACAAAGAATGAGTCCTAAAGTAAACTATGAACTTTAGGTAATAGTAATGTACTCATATTGGTTCAACAGTTGTAATAAATGTACCACAGGAATGCAAGATATTAATAGGAAAACAAGGTGCAGGAGGCAGGGGTATATGAAAACTCTCTGTACTTTCTGCACAATTTTTCTCTAAACCTAAAACTACTCTAAAAAAAATGTCTATTAAAAAAAGTAAATTAAAAAAAAGGATAGAGTTGCATGACAGGGACAAAGGAAGTACTGAATAAATGGCTTACTGAATAAAAGGAAGCAGGAGCCAGAAGAATGATGGAAATAAAGAACTGGTGGAAAGCCTACCACCATGGTCCTTTTGGTGGTATCTTGTTCTAATTTTGTGGATGGAGGATTTGCCAATGAAATAAAAAGCCAAACCTGTTACCATCAAGTTGATTCTGACTCATGGTGACCCCACAGGTTTCAGAGTAGAACTTCACTCCATAGGATTTTCGATGGCTATAATCTTATGGAAGAGATACCTGGGGGACGCAAACAGTTTGCACTCAGCTACCAACTAAAAGTTCGGTGGTTCTAACCCACTCAGTAACGCAATGGAAGAAAGGCCTGGCAATTTGCTTCTGTAAAGATTATAGCCAATCTACACCAACAAAGAGAACTTTGAAAAGGAAATCACCAAATCAATACCATTCACAATACCCCCCAAGAAAATAAAATACTTAGGAGTAATCTAACCAGGTATGTAAAAGACCTGTACAAAGAAAACTACAAAACACTATTGCAAGAAACCAAAAGAGCCCTTCATAAGTGGAAAAACATGCCATGCTCATGGATTGGAAGACTCAACCTTGTGAAAATGTTCAATTCTACCCAAAGCGATATAGAGATACAGTACAATCCCAACCACATTTTTTAATAAGATGGAGAAACAGAGCACCAACTTCATAGGGAAAGGAAAGAGGCCCTGAATAAGTAAAGCATTACTAAAGAAGAAGAACAAAGTGGGAGGTCTCACACTACCTGATTTTAGAACCTATTACAACCGCCACAGTAGTCAAAACAGCCTGGTACTGGTGTAACAACAGATACATAAACCAGTGGAAAAGAATTGAGAATCCAGACATAAATTTATCCACCTATGAGGAGCTGATATTTGACAAAGGCCTAAAGTCCATTAAATGGGAAAAAGACAGTCTCTAACAAATGGTGCTGGCATAACTGGATATTCGGTTGTGAAACAGGACCCACACCTCATACCATACACAAAAACTAACTGAAAATGGATCAAAGACCTAAATATAAAATCTAGAACAATAAAGATCATGAAAAAAAAATAGAGACAATGCTAGGGGCCCTAATACATGGCATATATGGTATCCCACTAAAAAACCCACTGCCGTTGAGTTGAAAAAAATATATAGTATACAAGCCATAATTAACAATGTACAAACACCAGAAGATAAACTAGGTAACTGGGAGTTTGTAAAAATCAAACACTTACGCTCATCAAAAGACTTCACCAAAAGAGTAAAAAGAAAACCTATGAACTAGGAAAAAAACTTTGGCTATGATGGATCTGATAAGGGTCTAATCTCTAATATTTACAAGGTACTGCAACACCTCAATAACAAAAAGACAATGCAATTTAAAAATGGGCAAAGGATATAAACAGACACTTCACCAAAGAAGACATTCTGGCAGCTAACAGACACATGAGGAAATGCTCATGATCATTAGCCTTTAGAGAAATGCAAATCAAAACTAAAATGAGATACCGTCTTATCCTGACAATGCTGGCATTAATCCAAAAAACACAAACTAACAAGGAAGTAGAGCCAAGATGGCAGAATAGACAGACGGTTCTGGGGAGCCCTCTTTACAACAAAGACCTGAAAAAACAAGTAAAACAAGTATATATGTGACAAACTGGGAGCGCTGAGCAGCAAAGGCAAGCTTAGACAATGAACTGAGGGGTAGGGGAAGGAAGAGACCGTTCAGAAGTGGAGAGGAGTTACCAGACCTGAATCATGGGGAGCCCTCAGGCACCATTCCTGGAGCTGTGGTGGCAGTGGCGGGCTAGTCCTAGCATTCGGCCGCAGTTTCCTCAGGGAGAAGCAGCCAGCCACACAGCCCACTCACACCTCCAGAACCTGAGGAGAAAGGTACTCCCAGCAAAAGCTAAGTACTTGCATATATTTTACCGCGTCCCCTCCCAACCCCCAAGTCGGCTTCAGTGGCTGAATTCCTGGGCCTGAGATAGACCCTGGCGAGCACTTAGAGCCATCCTCCCGGCCTTGGGGAAGGAAAAAATTTGCAACTGGGGGGAAAAGATAATTTGCTAGCTCCATCAACTGGGGGAGCTCAGGACAGAAGTGGCTCCTATCCAGGCATAAACCGTCCATGGACCTTGAGCACCTTTCCCTTCCCCCATGGACCTGTGTGGGTCTATTTTGGGAGAATACGCCCTTGTTGGCAAACTCCAACCATTTCAGCAGTGCGGAGGAGAGATGGGTGTTTGACGTATGACATTGCTTTACCTGTTAAACAAGGTCCTCACCTACCCTCATCAGGGACCTAAGGACTGGTAGCTCCACTCAGGTCACCCAGCCACCCGCGACAGGGGCTCAAAGATAACTGGTACCTTGCAGTCCTTACAACCAAAAACTTTGGGAGCCCATGGTCCCTCTGCAGAACCTACCCACCAGCACACTCTAGGGAACAGAGACGTGTTTTCCTCAGAGACACTTGGGGGTCTGTTCTCAGCCCCCTGCCTTTGTTCAGAGCATGACCCCCTGCTGCAATCAGATACCAGTATATATGCCAATCACCCCTGCCCTTCTAAGACTGTAGGACAGAGCCTGTAACACACACTTGATGATCTGCTACCTGGAAACCTGAGCTGAATTCGTACAAGAAAACTGAATGGACTCCTAGACTGATATACCTGATAACAGCTCTAGCCAGCTGGGGACAGGACACCAGAGCTCCAAGGGTGAAAATAATCAAGCTAGCTCACTCAAGCAACCCATAGGGGTATAACAAAACAAAACAAAGCAAGCAGCTATGACACAGTAAGCAAGCATAAACTAACACAATAACATAGATGGCTTGGAGACAACAGTCAATATCAAGTCACATAAAGAAACACGCCATGATCACTTCAACAGGCTCTCAAAACAAAGAATCCAGGGATCTTCTAGATGAAAGTACATTCCTGGAATTACCAGAAGCAGAATACAAAAGTTTAATATATAGGACTCTTCAAGACATCAGGAAGGAAATGAGGCAATACGCAGAACAAGCTAAGGAACACACAGATAAAGCAACTGAAGAAATCAGAAAGATTATTCAGGAACATAAAGAAAAGTTTAATAAGCTAGAAAAATCCATAGACAGACAGCAATCAGAAATTCAATAAAATTACAGAATTAGATAACTCAGTAGAAAGTCAGAGGAGCAGAATTGAGCAAGTACAAGCTAGAATTTCTGAACTCAAAGATAAATCACTTGGCACTAATATATTTGAAGAAAAATCAGATAAAACAATTTAAAAAAATGAAGAAACCTTAAGAATCATGTGGGACTATATCAAGAGAAATAACCTACGAATGATTGGAGTACCAGAACAGGGAGGGATAACAGAAAACACAGAGAAAATTGTTGAGGATTTGTTGGCAGAAAACTTCCCTGATATGTGAAAGATGAGAGGATATCTATCCAAGATACTCATCGAACTCCACATAAGATAAGTCTTAAAAGAAAGTCACCAAGACATATTATAATCAAGCTTGCCAAAACCAAAGATAAAGAGAGAATTATAAGAGCAGCGAGGGATAAAAGAAAAGTCATCTACAAGGAAGAGCCAATAAGAATAAGCTCGGACTACTCGGCAGAAACCATGCAGGCAAGAAGGCAATGGGATGACATATTTAAAAAATTGAAGGAAAAAAACTGCCTGCCAAGAATCATATATCCATCAAAACTGTCTCTTAAATGTGAAGGTGAAATTAAGACATTTCCACATAAACACAAGTTGAGGGAGTTCGTAAAAACAGAACCAAAACCACAGGAAATACTAAAGGGAGTTCTTTGGTTAGAAAATCAATAATATCAGGTATCGACCCAAGTCTAGAACACTGGGCAGAGCAACCAGAAGTCAAACCAGACAGGGAAATCCAAAAAAACAAAGCAAGATTATGAAAAAAAAAAAAAAGCTCAAAACAGGGTAACAGCGATGTTATTATATAAAAGAAGACAACATTAAAATAATAAAGAGCGACTAAGAAATGTAATCATACACCTTCCATATGGAGAGGAAAATACGGCAATACAAAGAAATAAAAGTTAGTTTTAAATTCAGGAAAATAGGGGTAAATAATAAGGTAATCACAAAGGACACAAACTATCCTACTCATCAAAATAAAATACGAAGGAAAAATAGAGACTCAGCAGAAACAAAATCAACAACAACAAATATGAGGAAAGGACAATATATAAAGAAAATCTACTCAGCACATAAAATCAAGTGGGAAAAAGAAACTGTCAACAACACACAAAAAAAGACATCAAAATGATAGCACTAAATTCATACCTATCCATAATTACCCTGAATGTAAATGGACTAAATGCACCAATAAAGAGTCAGAGAGTGGCAGAATGAATTAAAAAACAAGATCCGTCTATATACTGCCTACAAGAGACACACCTTAGACTTAGAGACACAAATAAACTAAAACTCAAAGGATGGAAAAATATATCAAGCAAACGACAATCACAAAGGAGCAGGAATGGCAATATTAATTTCTGACAAAATAGACTTGAAAGTTAAATCCATTAGAAAGGATAAGAAAAGACACTATATAATGATTAAAGGGACAATACACCAAGAAGATATAAACATATTAAATATTTATGCACCCAATGACAGGGCTGCAAGATACATAAAAAAAAAAACTCTATCAGCATTGAAAAGTAAGATAGACAGCACAACAGTAATAGTAGGAGACTTCAACACACCACTTTTGGTGAAGGACAGGACATCCAGAAAGAAGCTCAATAAAGACACAGAAAATCTAAATGCCACAATCAACCAACTTGACCTCGTACACATATACAGAACACTCCACCCAACAGCAACCAACTATACTTTCTTTTCTAGTGCACATGGAACATTCTCTGAAATAGACCACATATTAGGTCATAAAGCAAGCCTTAGCAGAACCCAAAACGTTGAAATATTACAAAGCATCTTCTCTGACTATAAGGCCATAAAAGTGGAAATCAATAACAGGAAAAGCAGGGAAAAAAACAAACACTTGGAAACTGAACAATACCCTGCTCAAAAAAGACTGGATTACAGAAGACATTAAGGATGGAATAAAGAAATTCATAGAATTCAATGAGAATGAAAACACTTCCTATCAGAACCTTTGGGACACAGCAAAAGCAGTGCTCAGAGGCCAATTTATATCAATAAATGCACGCATCCAAAAAGAAAGGGCCAAAATGAAAGAATTATCCCTACAAAAAAAAAAAAAATTTTTTTTTTTTATCCCTACAGCTTGAACAAATAGAAAGAGAGCAACAAAAGAAACCCACAGGCACCAGAAGAAAACAAATAATAAAAATTAGAGCTGAACTAAATGAAATAGAAAACAGAAAAACAATTGAAAGAATTAACAAGACCAAAAGCTGGTTTTTTGAAAAAATCAACAAAATTGGTAAACCATTGGCCTAACTGACAAAAGAAAAACAGGAGAGGAAGCAAATAACCCGAATAAGAAATGAGAGGGGCAATATTACAACAGACCCAACTGAAATTAAAAGAGTCATATCAGATTACTATGAAAAACTATACTCAAGCAAAGTTGAAAACCTAGAAGAAATGGATGAATCCCTAGAAAGACACTACCTACCTAAACTAACATAAACAGAGGTAGAACAGTGAAATAGACCCATAACAAAAGAGATTGAAAAGATAATCAAAACACGCCCAACAAAAAAAAAGCCCTGGTCCTGATGGCTTCACTGCAGAGTTCTACCAAACTTTCAGAGAAGAGTTAACACCACTACTACTAAAGATATTTCAGAGCACAGAAAAGGATGGAATACTACCAAACTCATTCTATGAAGCCACCATATCCCTGATTCCAAAACCAGGTAAAGGCACCACAATAAAATTATAGACCTATATCCCTCATGAACTTAGACGCAAAAATCCTCAACAAAATTCTATCCAATAGAATTCAACAACATAACAAAAAAAAATTCACCATGACCAAGTGGGATTCATACGAGGTATGCAGGGATGGTTCAACATTAGAAAAACAATTAATGTAATCCATCATACAAAGAAAACGAAAGACAAGAATCACATGATTTTATCGATTGATGCAGGAAAGGCATTTGACAAAGTTCAACACTCATTCATGATAAAAACTCTCAGTAAAATAGGAATAGAAGGAAAATTTCTCAACATAAGAAAGGGCATTTATACAAAGCCAACAGCCAACATCACCCTAAATGGAGAGAGCCTGAAAACATTCCCACTGAGATCGGGAACCAGACAAGGATGCCCTTTATCACCACTCTTTTTCAACATAGTGCTGGAAGTCCTAGCCAGAGCAATTAGGCTAGATAAAGAAATAAAGGGCATCCAGATTGGCATGGAAGAAGTAAAAGTATCTCTATTTGCAGATGACATGATCCTATACACAGAAAACCCTAAGGAATCCTCTGGAAAACTACTGAAACTAATAGAAGAGTTGAACAGAGTATCGGGATACAAGATAAACATACAAAAATCAGTTGGATTCCTCTAAACACACAAAAATCAGTTGGATTCCTCTACACCAACAAAAAGAACATTGAAGAGGAAATCACCAAATCAATGCCATTTACAGTAGCCCCCAAGAAGATAAAATACTTAGGAATAAATCTTACCAGAGATGTGAAGACATATACAAAGAAAACTACAGTACACTTCTGCAAGAAACCAAAAGAGACTTACATAAGTGGAAGAACATACCTTGCTCATGGATAGGAAGACTTAACATTATAAAAATGTCTATTCTACCAAAAGCGATCTATACATTTAATGCAATTCCGATCCAAATCCCAAGGGCATTCTTTAATGAGATGGAGAAACAAATCACCAACTTCATATGGAAGGGAAAGAGATCCCGGATAAATAAGGCATTACTGAAAAAGAAGAACAAAGTGGGAGGCCTTACTTTACCTGATTTTAGAACCTATTATACCGCCACAGTAGTCAAAATGGCCTGGTACGGGTACAACAACAGATACATGGACCAATGGAACAGAATTGAGAATCCAGACATAAATCCATCCACGTATGAGCAGTTGATATCTGACAAAGGCCCCAAAACAGTTACATGGGGGAAAAGACAGTCTTTTTAACAAACGGTGCTGGCAAACTGGATATCCATCTGCAAAAAAATGAAACGAGACCCATACCTCACACCATGCACAAAAACTAACTCAAAATGGATCAAAGACCTAAATATAAAATCTAAAATGATAAAGATCATGGAAGAAAAAATAGGGACAATGTTAGGAGCCCTAATACATGGCATAAACAGAATATAAAACATTATAACTAATGTAGAAGAAAACGTAGATAACTGGCAGCTCCTAAAAATCAAATACCTATGCTCATCCTAAGACTTCACCAAAAGAGCAAAAAGACTACCTACAGACTGGGAAAAAGTTTTTAGCTATGACACTTCGGATCAGCATCTGACCTCTAAAATCTACATGATATTACAAAAACTCAACTGCAAAAAGTCAAACAACCCAAATAAAAAATGAGCGAAAGATATGAATAGACATTTCACTAAAGAAGACATTCAGGTAGCTAACAGATATATGAGGAAATGTTCACGATCATTAGCCATTACAGAAATGCAGATCAAAACTACAATGAGATTTCATTTCACTCCAACAAGCCTGGCATTAATCCAAAAAACACAAAAGAATAAATGTTGGAGAGGCTGTGGAGAGACTGGAACACATCTACACTGCTGGTGGGAATGTCAAATGCTACAACCACTTTGGAAATCAATTAGGTGCTTCCTTAAAAAGCTAGAAATAGAACTACCAAACGATCCAGCAATCCCACTCCTTGGAATATATTCTAGAGAAATAAGAGCCTTTACACGAACAGTTATATGCACACCCATGTTTATTGCAGCACTGTTTACAACAGCAAAAAGATGGAAGCAACCAAGGTGCCCATCGGCAGATGAATGGATAAATAAATTACGGTATGTTCACACAATGGAATACTACACATCGATAAAGAACAGTGATGAATCTGTGAAACATTTCATAACATGGAGGAACCTGGAAGACATTATGCTGAGTGAAATTAGTCAGTTGCAAAAGGACAAATATTGTATAAGACCACTATTATTAGAACTTGAGAAATAGTTTAAACTGAGAAGAAAACATTCTTTTGTGGGTACCAGAGGGAGGAGGGAGGAAGGGTGGGAGAGCGGTATTCATTAATTAGATTGTAGATAAGAACTACTTTAGGCCTGGGACCATGGTTTCAGGGGACATCTAAGTCAATTGGAATAATAAAATCTATTAAGAAAACATTCTGCATCCCACTTTGAAGCGTGGAGTCTGGGGCCTTAAATGCAAGCAAGCAGCCATCTAAGATGCATCAATTCGTCTCAACCCACCTGGAGCAAAGGAGAATGAGGAACACCAAGGATACAAGACGATTACGGGCCCAAGAGACAGAAACGGCCGCGTGAACCAGAGACTACATCAGCCTGAGACCAGAAGAACTAGATGGTGCCTGGCTACATGTGATGACTGCCCTGACAGGGAACACAACAGAGAACCCCTGAGGGAGCAGGAGAGCAGTGGCATGCAGACCCCAAATTCTCACAAAAAGACCAGACTGAATGGTCTGACTAAGACTGGAAGGACCCCGGTGGTCATGGCCCCCAGACCTTCTGTTGCCCCAGGACAGGAACCATTCCCGAAGCCAACTCTTCAGACATGGATTGGACTGGACAATGGGTTGGAGAGGGATGCCTGTGAGGAGTGAGCTTCTTGGATCAGGTGGACACTTGAGACTATGTTGGCATCTCCTGCCTGGAGGGGAGATGAGAGGGTGGAGGGGGTAGAAGTTGGTGAAATGGACATGAAAAGAGAGAGTGGAGGGAGAGAGCGAGCTGTCCCATTAGGGGGAGAGTAATTGGGAGTGTGTAGCAAGGTGTATATAGGTTTTTGTGTGAGAGACTGATTTGATTTGTGAACTCACTTAAACCACAATTATTAAAAAAAAAAAAAAAAAAAACACTAACAAATGTTGGAGAGGTTGTGGGGAGATTGGAACTCTTATGCACTGCTGGAGGGAATGTAAAATGGCACAACCACTTTGAAAAACAATATGGCACTTCCTTAAAAAGCTAGAAATAGAAATACCATAACCCAGTGATTCCACTTCTAGGAATATACCCGAGAGAAATAAGAGCAGTCATACAAACAGACATATGCACACCCATGTTCATTGTAGCACTATTCATAATAGCAAAAGATGGAAACAACCCAAACGCCCATCAACAGATGAATGGATATACAAATTATGGTACATACACACAATGGGATACTATACAACAATAAACAACAATGATGAATCTGTGAAACATCTCACAACATGGATGAATCTGGAGGGCATTATTTTGAGTGAAGTACTTCAGTCACAGTAGGACAAATATTGTATGAGACCACTATTATTAAAGAACTCAAGAAAAGGTTTAAACGCAGAAAAATGCATTGTTTGATGGTTATAAAAGGGGAGGGGAAATCACTAACTAGAGAGTAGACAAGGGTCAACTTCAGTGAATGGAACGACAACACACAATACAGGGGAAGTCAGCACAACTGGACCAAAGCAAAAGCAAAAAAATTTCCTAGACATAAAGCTGGAGTCGACTCGAGGGCACTGGGTACTGGGTTAGACATATCCAAACACTTTGAGGGATAGAATAGCTGGGGCTGGGACCCAGGGACCATAGTTTTAGGAGATATCTAGGTCAATTGGCATAACATAGTTTATAAAGAAAATGTTCTACATCCCACTTTGGTGAATAGTGCCTGGGGTCTTAAAAGCTTGCGAGCAGCCATCTAAGATACATGTATTGGTTCTATCCCACTTGGAGCAAAAGAGAATGAAGAAAACCAAAGACACAAGGAAAATACTAGCCCAGAGAAATAAAGGACCAAATGAACCAAAGACTCTAGCAGTCTGAGACCAGAAGAACTAGACAGTGCCCAGCTACCACCAAGAACCACCCTGACAGGGAACACAACAGAGTCCCAGAGAGAGCAGGTGAAAAATATAGAATAGAACTCAAATTCACATAAAAAGGCCAGACTTAATGGTCTGACAGATACTGGAGGGACCCCTGAAGCTATGGCCCCCAAATGCTCTGTTAACCCAGAACTGAAATCATTCCCAAAGCCCACTTTTCAGACAAAGATTAGACAGGCTTATAAAACAAAAAATAATACTCGTGAGGAATGTGCTCTTAGTTCAATCAGATACACAAGACCAAACGGGCAGCTCCTGTTCAAAAGGAGGATGAGAATGCAGGAAGGGACAGGAACTGGAGGAATGGATACAGGGAACCTGGGGTAGAAAGTGGAAGTGGGCTGTCACATTGTGGGGATTGAAACCAATGTCACAAAACAATACGTGTATAAATTTTTGAATGAGAAATTTAAAAAAATAAATAAACTTCATTTAGAAAAAAATTATAGCTAAGAAAACCCTATGAGACAGTTCTACCCTGTAACATATGGGGTCGCCATGAGTTGGAATCGACTCAATAGCATTGGGTTTTTTTGGTTTTAATCTTACGGAAGTAGATGGCCAGGCCTTTTCTTTGCTGTGATGCTGGGTGGATTCAAGCTACCAACCATTCAGTTAGTTGTTGTTGGTAGTGCCATTGAGTTGGTTCTGACTCATAGTGACCCTATGTACAACAGAACAAAACACTGCCCAGTCCTGTACCATCCTCACAATCTTTATGTTTAAGCCCATAGTTGCAGCCATTGTGTCAATCCACCTCATTAAGGGTCTTCCTCTTTTTCGATGACCCTCTACTTTACTTTTCAATTAGTAGTAGAGTGCAAATTATTTGCACCCGCCAGGGACCTTTGAAAATGAAAACTTCTCTTTATAACCTGAGGATACTGCCTCAGTGCAGGAGTCCCTAGTAGGGAAGAAAGCACTCAAGCTTTGCTCTATGGCAAGGTTGTATGGCTCTCAGACCAAATCCTGCCCACTGCCTATGTTTTCAAATAAAGTTTTATTGGCACAAAGCCATGCCCATTTATTTCATGCTGCAAAAGCAGATATGAGTAATTACAACAGAGACCCTATGGTCTGCAAAGCCTTGCATATTTACTCTTCGGCCCTTTATTGAAAGAGCTTGCTGATCCTTGCTCTGTGACATGGCTACAATCCAAGATCTTCCTGGTTATACTACACCAGTTCTATCACATCTGACTGAAGCACAAGGAACAACGCTACGAATCCATTTCCAGAACTTAGCTCCATTGCCGAACATACACAGCCAGCAGTAATGCTAAGCCTCTGTCTGCTAATGAAAACTTTAAATATTCGGCAACGCCAGATCCTTTCTGGATTGTTGAAATGGCAAATGTTTTGTTCCCTATGTATTAACCACAATAGGACAAAAAAGAAAGAAAGAAAGATCTCTGTTCTGGCTCTCCTCTTGTGTGTGAGCAGTTGGTCTCATTCCCTCACCTCCGAGTCTGCATACCAGGAGACACTCTTGAATCTTGTTAGCATACGCCCTTGTACACACCTGCTACCTTGCTTGAAAACGTGACTGTAGTTTTAATTAAGTTTAAATCTACCAGATTTCATGTTTTATTGAGTCACAATAAACTAAAAGTGAAAGAAAATGAGGGAATTTGCCTTAAGGAAGATAGCTTTTAGAATGCAATTGGTAGAGTGAAAAGGGGCATTTTGGCTATATTTTTGAACTAGCAGAAAACGGCAGTGATTCCACTATTCAGCGCATAATGTAATGTTCTCAAACACTTATTCCCAGAGGGGAGAACCCAGGGTTTCAATCACTTGGTAATGCACTTGTGTGGACTCTCGCAGGTTTGTCAAATGCCACAGATGAGCCACAGTTTTATATACTTTTCTCTTTTGGAGCTAACTCTATTTTTCATCCACAGCACAAGTGACTTTAAACAGAGAGAATACTTAGGAAGAGCTCCTGAGCATCTTGGCGCAGGACCAAGTTGTTGGAGAAAGACCCTGTGAAGTGCTTCTCCCTATAGCCCAGGTTTCCCTGAAAGTTCCTTTAAAGCAACAGGGGCACAACAAGCTTCAACATTCTCAAGATTTCTGGGCTCCTAACAGAAAACCAGAGCCCTGGTGGTGCAATGGCTAAGAGCTACGGCTGCTAATCAAAAGGTCAGCGGTTCAAATACACTAGCTGCTCCTTGGAAACCGTATGCAGCAGTTCTACCTTGTTCTACAGGGTCACTATGGGTTGGAATCGACTCAATGGCAATGGTTTGGTGCTTTTTTTTTTTGTTTAATGGAAAACCAGGGAGTCCCTGGTTGCTGCAAACGGTTAAGTGCTTGGCTACTAATGAAAAGATTGGTGGTTCAAATCCACCCCGAGGCACCTCAGAAGAAAGTCCTGTCAATCTACTTCCAAAAAATCAGCCACTGAAAACTCTCTGGAGCACAGTTCTGCTCTGAAACACATGGTGTCACCATGAGTCAAAATGAACTAGATGGTGACTGGTTTTTAGGAAGCAATTCTTGGTTAAGTTTCTTTTGTGCTTGGTTCGAAGTGGGCTCACACACTCTGATGCCTGACTCCGTGTGATCCTTTTCCTGTGTAATTACAACCATTGTCATTTCTGTTTCCTCTTGGCTTCAGCCCAAAGGCTTTCCTAGGGGGTGTACAATCACTCTCTCTGGGGATTATTCACTTGGTGGATTATGCATGGCATGTTTTTAATCTCAGCTGGGCTCCCACATGCCACCCAGCATGATCTCAGCAACACCCTCTTCTGTCATCTCTTTTGTGCCTGGGAAATGAAAAGCAGTTTGAATTCATTAACTTTGGTCTTTGCCTAAGAAAAAGAGTAATACTGAGTGATTAAAAGTATAGAATTTAGGAATAAAACGAGCCTGAATCTAACCATCAGTTTTGCCTCCTCCTGGGTGAGTGGTCTTCAGTCAATTACTTAATTGCTCTGTGCCTCAGTTTCCTCATCTTTAAAACTGGTGGTGATACCCAACTTCCAGGCTTCCTGAAGGGTTAAGAGAGTGTACATATAAAGAGGATTTAGTTTAGATCCTTAGAATAAATGTTTGTGAATAAGAATAAAGTTTCCTCCTAGAAATGGTGAAGAAAAAAATATTAACAAAGGAACAGAAATATGAACATTAACAGGTCACAGACAAAGAACTGTAGACGACTGTTAACTATATGAAAAGATGCTGTTGTCGTTGAGTGCTGTGGAGCCCATTCTGACTCGTAGCGAACCTATAGGACAGAGTACAACTGCCCCGTGGAGTTACTAGGCAATGCTTTCTACTGGAGCCGGAAGAGAAAGGCCTGGCAAGGGCTTTCTCCTGCCAAGTGGCTAGTTGGTAAGAACCACCGACCTTTCAGTTTGTGGCTGAGCACTTTAACCATTGTGCCACCAGGGCTCCTTGAAAAGATGTTTAACCTTCCATATTTAATAAAAATGCAAAAAAAAAAAAAACTATACAAGAGTATTATTTCTCACTTATCAAATTGGCAAAAGTCCAAGCCGAAAATTTTGCAGTGCATCCTGTAATTAACAGCAGAATCAGGCACTTACACGTTGCTGGTCAGTGTACAAAATGGTACACCTCTTTGGGGTGCAAACCGGCAATCTCTATCAAAATTACAAATGCATTCACTCTTTTATTCAGGAATTTCATTCCTGAGAATTTGTTTTATAACTATACACAGATCAGCATGAAGAAAAGTGACAGATACACTGTCACTCATTGCAGAGTTGTGTGCGTGAGCAAGAGGCTGGAAATAACCCAAATGTCCACCTAGAAGGAACTGGGTAAATAAACCATTTTTTTTTTTTACTCCTATACAACGTACACAGCTGTAAAAAAAAAGAATCAAGTTCCCTATGCCCTGTGGACAGATATCCAGAAAAATTATTATGTGAAAAAGGCAAGACTCAGAACAATCTATAAAGTACCCTAATTTCTATGTAAAAAGGGGGAAAATAAGAATATATTTTTATATTTGCCTTATATCTTTTTTTTTTTTTTATCTGCACAAAAATAAATACCAGAAGGCTACTAATAAGAGTGGTTGCCTGTAGGGAGCTGAAGGATAGGTAAATAGGTAGATAGAACCAGGGGTTAGAATAAGACTTCTTTTGATTTCATTTTTATTTTTGAAGCACATGAATTTATTACCAATACAGATAATAAGATCAAGATAAAGAGATTTATTAACCGTTTCTAACCGAGTAAGAACTTCCAAAATCTGTTAGGGCCCCGATTTGGATTATCTGTCATTTTAGACTTACTTTTTTTTTTTTTATAAATGCCTGCTGGGTTGTAAACCTTGAATTCAGGGCACGTCTTATGCTGCACTGTCACCTTGGTGGACAGCTGTGTGTTTTACTTTCTATCAGGGGGTTAAAGGCATACTTTTTACTGACACCGAATAAACAAACAAGCCTGCTGCTTCTAAGCACGAAGGGAACCGTCATTAGCTGACTCTTTGGAACTGTCAAAGAATCAGGGAATGACAGGAAAACAATGAAATTTTTGTTTTTAAAATAAGAGGTAGAAAGTAGACCACTAAAGCAGGAGCTCAATGACCCAAAAGAAAAAAAAAAAAAACTTATAAATGTATTCCTTCTGTGAACTCTCTTCAGTACTTTAATCCAGCTTCCTTTTGGGAATTTACATTTGAAACTGAAACCCACACACAACAGCAGCACTCTCTCCACAGGGCAAGTAAAGACTCCCACACCTACTCCTGAGCACGAGAGACCTGAGGAGAGGCTCCTTAGGTCAAGGAACAAGGCTCTTGACAGGACTCTCAACTCTTTCCTCGTAACCAGTCCCCTTCACAGGAATGTGGGGACAGATCATCCCAGACAGATGACTGATGAAATGACTTGTATGCCAAGAAGCCCATAAAAATTTGTTCATCCACACTTCTACTTCCTGGATTTACAATAATTTATACAAAAATGCCACCTCCCTTATTGCTGGGTGTCTGATTTATAGATTGGGCGTCTGTTTTACATAAAGTGCCCCGAATGGAACAACAATCTATGTGGTAACAGAACAGAGGACTCATTTCATAAAACCCTTCAACCTATCCTGTATCTCACAATGAATTTCTTTCAAATCCAGGCACATTTTTCTTTTTCTCAGAGCTTGTCCTGCATTTGTTATCAAGAATAGAAAATCACATATATGCTTCAAGCCTTTAAAAAAGACTCCAAAATAGCAATTTCGAACCTAAAAATCAGTCTATTTCTCCTTAGTTTTATCCTATAATAAGACTCTTTTAAAAAGGTTTTGAGGATGAGATATTTAAAATAGTAAATATCCTCAGAGAGCCTCTAGTCCAGAAATCTGCAAATAAATGGGACTTACTTTGTCACTCCCTATTATTCCCTTGTCCAGAGAGCCTTGTTGGTACAATGGTTAAGAGCCCAGCTGCTAACCAAAATGGTCGGCAGTTTGAACCTACCAGCTGCTTTGTGGGAGAAAAGACCTGGTGATTTACTCCCCAAAGACTGCAGCCTAGGAAACCCTATGGTTCCACTCTGCCCCACAGGGTCTCTATGAGGCGGATTCAACTCAAAGCACGTAACAATAATTCCCTTGTCCGAAGAAGGACAGTATTAACTGATCTACTCTTTAACACTGAGCTTGCTTGAGGCCCTATTGTACTTCTCAACCCAGAGGCCCATTGAGCTGATTTACCACTCAACCTCATGTGACAGAATAGACTCGTTGTGACCCTAAAGGACAGAGCAAAACTGCCCCACAGGGTTTCCAAGGAATGCCTGGTGAATTTGAACTGGCAACTTTTTTGGTTAGCGGCCTTAGCTCTTAACCATTATGCCACCAGGGTTTCCAAACCTCTACTAAGGAGCTGCAATTAACATACAGGGTTGAATTATGGAAACCAGCAACTTTCAAGATAACAGAACGGAAGCCCAGAAAGGGTAAGTGACTTTGCCAAGGTTACATAGTGAGTCAGTGATAAGCCTGAAACATGGATTCCTAAGTGCTAGATCTCAATAGGAGTCCCTGAGTGGGGAAATGGTTATGGTTAATGTGCTTGGGTCCCAATCAAAAGCTTGGAGGTTCAAGTCCACCTGCAGGTAAATCTGGAAGAACAGCTGGAGATCTACTTTCGAAAATGTCTACATTGAAAACCCTGTGGAGCAGAGTTCTTCTCTGACTCACACGGGATCACCATGAATCAGAATCAAGTTGATAGTAACTGCTTAGATCTCAGTATTGTCCTTTATCCACACCAACAGGAGATTTACTTCAGAAAGTTAGGTATGAGTTTGTTTTGTGTATGAGGCAGGACAGTGGGAGGATTTGTTTTGTTTTTTGTTTTGAAACAGCTATTCTTCTTTTCTTCAAAAGCAAATCCTAACAAACCAAAGTGATCCCGATTCACTGTTTCTTAAGAGTTTACTAATCATTCCAATACAAATGATTTGGAACCTCTTGGCAGCCTGCCACTCTAAATATCATTTTGTTTTTAGCAATAATCCTCTTTTCTCATCAAATATGCTTTTTCCTCAATACAGAAGAGATAACTGTTATTAAGCAGGAAATTACTTTTCATTTGGGCTAACACAAAGAACCCACCGGTGAGCTTGGATGCACGGACAATACCCTCCATCACAGATGCAAAGTGATGTGGTAAAGCCTGCAGTGGCTCTTTAATGATTTTGCTACTGTGTTTATTAAGTTTCAACCAAGCTTTCTTTTTTCCTTTTGCTTCAACTGAAATTTCTTAGAATTATAGAATGGCAGAACCAGATGGGACCTACAATTCATCTGATTAAACCTGTCGAAGAAAGCAGAGACAGTTCTAAAAATGATTGGTTCAGAGTCACGTAGCTAGGGCCCAGGTCTCATGATTCCAACCTCTTTCTAATTCAGCATTTCACAAGCCTGAGATCAAAATGAGGAATTCCCCACCTAGCAGATAATCCAATACACACTGAGTTCTTTAATCAATGCTTCTCAAACTGTAATGTACATATGAATCATCTGAGGGATTTGTTAAAACATAGATTTTCATTCCGTGGGTCTGGGATAGAGCCTGAGATTCTATATTGCTAGCAGCTTTCAGGTGATATTGATGCAACTGATCCATGGACCAGTGGTCTCTTTAATCATAAGAGAACCATCTGGCTCTAGTACAGAATCTTCAAAGGATCCCTAATTACCAAGTCATTTTTGGTCACGGTGTCAATTAGGTGGTTCTCAGGTTGTAAGGACCCTTACACAGCATTGAAGGTTTATTGGGATAAACTGGATTGTTAAATGAGTTGAACTTGGTAAGCTATACCCACTGCTGTCAATTCCAACTCATAGCAACCGAATAGGACAGAGTAGAACTGCCCCATAGTTTCCAAGGCTGTAAGTATTTATGGAAGCAGACTGCCACAACTTCCTCCACAGAGTGGCTGGTGGGTTTGAACTGCCGACTTTTCAGCTAGCAGCCGAGCGCTTTAATCACTGTGCCTCCAGGGCTCCCTGGTAAGATATAACCAAAAAAAACAAACCCATCGTCATCCAGTTGACTCCAACTCACAGCAACCCTATAGGACAGAGTAGAACTGCCCCATAGAATTTTCAATAAGAAGCTGCTGGATTTGAACTGCCAACCTTTGGTTAGCAGCTGGGCTCTTATCTACTACACCACCAGGGCTAATTTACTTTCTGCATCACTATCTTCAGTTCTCTACTGTGTTTTCCTCACCTGCCCCAGGTTAATATCTAAGGCAGATTTCACGGCTTGTCCAAGGACATCAAAGTATTAACAATCTCATTTTCAATTATTAAAACAGCCAATGTAATATGTATTAAAATGTCCAGTGTAACAGCAAAACTTGAGTATTTCATTCAATTCAAGCTTTTCTCCCCAAAGCTCAGACCTAACCCCAGGTGGGAAAGCAGGAGTGATTTGTTCTTTCTTTTTGTCCTACTTCCTCCTCCTCCAAACTCTGTTGCTTCTGGACTCTGTAGTGTTGGGTTGTGGAGAGACAGAAGAGCTTCCTTAAGGTTATATTACTGCCTTACGGAAGTGGTGACATAAAATCTCAAACACTGACTCCTTCTCTCTAGGAGAGGTTTTATGGGTTCTTTGGAGCCTCACTGCTCCCCTTCCCACCCCAAAACTAGGGACTTCTAAGTGTCCTATTTCCTTAGGTAATGCACTCTCTAGCTGACTGGCCAGAAGCCCCCTCCTGGCCTGTTCTGGTAGTACACCTCATTCTGCTGCACTCCTCTTCAGAGACTGGTTCTTTAATAAGATTCAAAATGGCACAGGCTAGTATCAGTGTTTGCTTGCAGTGTTCACTCTGACCAATGGGGTATCTGCAGTCTTGGCTCACAGCCTGCTGTATATTCTTTGCCATGAAGGATGGTCTCATCACCCTCTTACCTTTAGACTTTTCCACATGTCTTAGTCTGGGCTCTCTAGAGGAGCAAAACTAGTGAACCAGAAACATAAATACATAGAGAGATTTACTTCAAGGAAATGGCTCATGCAGTTTTGGGGGCTGCCAAGTCCCACATCTGTGGGTCTGGCAGCAGGCTGGGGACCTTTGTTGGCTCATGAGATTATGGGGGCTGGCAAACCCAAAAACTGCAAGTCAGGTGGCAGGCTGGAGATTTCTGCAGGCTTACATCCCAAGAACTGGAGGTCAGGTGACAAGAAGAATGCAAGGTCAAGAGAGAGATCAAGCTTTGCCAGAACATTGATTTATATACCAGAGATAGGCCACACTTCCAGGAAAACCCCATTTCAACAGGTTGGCTACTCACATATCAGATTACAAAATGGAAGATGATTACGTCATGGAAAAGCACCTGCCAAACCACCGAGACTCACAGCCTAGCCAAAAAAAACCATAACTTAAACTGTTGCACCATGTAAATCAGGTTCTGGTCCTCCAGACTTCAGGGGAAACTAGTCAAGTCCTTCTCAAAACATTTCTATTGTGGTCCAGTAGATGACATTTTGTCATTATTTTTATCACATGATGAACAATAGAGAATGTTAATCTATGGGTTAAACTCCTAAAGGTGTATATTTGTTGGAGAAAAGCAGGGTTCCAGAATACAGAATAGTTTTATTATTTCTAATATACTGGTGCTAATCCTACCAGCATAATGGTTGGGGTAGATAACATTAAATGTTTATTCTTATTCAGTTAATTACAGCAATTGAAGTCCTACTAATTTCCAGGCACTCCTTGAAGATTTAACACCATAAAATTGCTATGAATTGAAGATAAAAGTACTATTAGAATCCTGGTAGGGCTATTATCTTTTTTCCCCCACAAAAAACAGATCATAAAAAAACATTAATCTCATGGTTTTTAATCACAGGGTTGTTCATTGGTAGGACCGAAGCCCATTTCCTGCATGTAATATGACTAGATTTCTTACATGCTGGTCTTGAAAGTACCAATGCAATGGTTGCACTAGTTGACATTTATTATCCCTTCCAATTAAATTCAATACAATAACATTTCTTGAATATACACCAAGCCCCAAGCACTTACCAAGGAGGTTGAAACTATCAGTTATGTGACACAATGAGGCGTCTCTTATGCTAACAAGTCTTTAACATTCACATTCAACTACAGTGAAAATTATTACAGGATCCCACTACTAATTTCGCTTTGCATAGTCCTGGGTAAGGTGGCAGTCTTGAACCATGTGGGACTCCACAGCTCTGCACAAAGCTGATTGGAGCGGACAGCAGCACTTGAGCCCACAGCAACCATCTGTGACCTGGACAGTGCCCTATGTGACGACCTAGTACAGGGATTATAGGAGTGCCTGATTATTTCAATTACTTTTTTTTTTTTTTTTTTTACCAAGGATTCCCTTTGTTTTCTAGAGAAGCAAAACCTAAATTACCCTGCAGTCTAAACTTATTAAAGAGCTGAAAAAGTTGTATGTGTGTGGGGAGTGGGCAGTGAGACCATAAGAGATGGTCCTTGCTCATAATCATGCAGGGTGGCTTACACCAAAAAGAAATGGCCCCTAAATCTAGAAGCTTATAATCAAGAGTAGAACAAAAACCTAACAAAGAACAACCTGAATCTAAAATTTATCAACTCTGCTTTTTGACTCAAGAATGCTACTTGCTAGGAATTTTTCCTAAGGAAATAATTGGACAAGTGCCATAAGATGTAAGTATGGGGTCATTAATAGCAAGGGCAGTTTTGTCAAGGAAAAAACCCAAATAAAGAAGAGAGTGGCTAAATATATTCATAAATGAAATATTCATCCGTATATTACTATGGAAAGAAGTCCATGATACATTTAGTGAAAACATGTTTGTAGAACAGACTATTTACATATAGTTTGTAAGGGTAAAAGCCATAATGTTAACAAAAAAATGATGAAGGTGTGGGTGAGATTCAGATTGTGGGAGAGCGTCTACTTCTCAATTATGCTTTTCTGTGTTTGATGTTTTTTGCTTTGATATATGTATAACCATAAGAAAGATTATTAAAAATAAGGATGCCATAAAATTAAAGCCTTAGTTTTTTTTTTCTTTTGTGTGAGAAACCAATACAAATTTGTTTTTTTTATCTACCACTATGACATTTTTTTTTTTTTATGACATACCCTAGAGCCCTGGTGGTGCAATGGTTAAGAGCGCGGTTGCTAACCAAAAGGTCAGCAGTTCGAATCCACCAGCCGCTCCTTGGAATTGACTTGATAGCAATTTTTTTTTTTTAATGGCATGCCCCACTCTTCAATGGCTGGTTTTTCTCTTAGTAAGTGGAGGCAGGGAATAAGTCATTACTGTAATATAAATCCTCTGGGACCTCTGAGTGGCAGAAATGTTTAAGTCCTTGACTACCAGCTGAAAGATTGGCAGTTGGAACCCACCCCCAAGTGCCTCAGAAGATAGGCCAGGCAATCTGCTTACAAAAGGTCACAGGCTTGAAAACTCTACGGAGCAGTTCTACTCTGCACATGGGGTCGTCTTTAGTTGGAATCGACTCCATGGCAACTCAAAACACAAACACAATGGAGGGTGACTCCATTCCATGATCATTACAGAAAAAATAGGAGATAAGGTAAAAAAATAGTTTATATAATTGAAATCACCTAAAATACAACAGCTATAATAACTACTAAAAAAAAAAAAAAAAAACTACTACATTTTAGCATATCTATTCTTCTAGATAGATACATATATAGACCTTTTAAATACATGCTTTGGAGTCAATGATATACCAGATGACTATATTCTTCAATGATGGCCGTGAAATGACTGACCATCCTAGTAGACTATCCTGGGTGTTTTCTTCTTCTGGCAACGGGAGAAGTACCAGAGAACAAGTCCAACTCTGTTCCTTTGCTCCTATCCCGTGTGCTAACATCTCATTGGCCCAAGTAAGTCAAATGGCCAAGTCCAGGGAAATAAACTCTTCCCATGGAGGTGGGGAGTGGGAAGGGCAAGAATAGATCTTTGTTGAACAATAATATAATCTACCAAGACCTGGTTCCTACCACAGCAATTATTCTAGGACAGATTATCCAATAGGCAAGGTAGGCATGGGCTTCTTTGTACTTACTTACTAATCCATACTGAACAATTTCACATGGGTTTCACTACACCACATCAAAATGAAAGTGTTCACTACAGATTAGTAAGTAAGCACAAGTAAGCCCAGGCGTACCTTACTTACTGGGTTATCTGCCCCCAGGGGATTATAAATTTGAAAAGAAGATTTTGTTCCGCAGAAAGGTGCTGTGGGGAGAAAGACAGATGCCAGCCATGCCTAGAAGCAGAATCTTTGAAGTGGTGAAAAAATGTGAAATTGGTCGCTACAGATTACTAAGTAAACACAAGTAAGCCATGCTTACCTTGCTTATTATAACAGCAAGAATGATGAAAACCCACTGTGTTGCAGGCCCCATGCTGAGGTCTCCTCATGTGCTAACTCCCTGACTGCCCACGGTAAACCTTTGATTAAGAACCTTTGAGTAAGGACCTTTGAGTAAGGACTGATGCAGATCCCATCTGCCCAGTAGGTGGTCCCCTTCTTCTGAAATAGTGTCTTGATTTGTTTTTGATACCTTCTGTTATGGATTGAATTCTGTCCCCCCAAAATATGAGTCAACTTGGCTAGGCCATGATTCCTGGTATTTTGTGGTAGTCCTCCATTTTGTGATCTGATATAATTGTCCAGTGTGTTGTAAATTCTAACCTCTATGACATTAATGAGGGAGGATTAGAGGCATTTATGTTAATGAGGCAAGACATAATCTACAGGATTAGATTGCATCTTGAGTCAATCTCTTTTGAGACATAAAAGAGAGAACTGAGCAGAGAGGCACTGGACCTCATTACAATTAAGCAAGAAGAGCCAAAAGTAGAACTTGTCCTTTGGATGGAGGAGCCCTCTGCTGAGAAGCTCCTAGACCAGGGAAAGATTGATGACAAGGACCTTCCTTCAGAGCCAACAGAGAGAGAAAGCCCTCCTCTGGAGATGGCACCCTGAATTCGGACTTCTAGCCTCCCAAACTGTGAGAGAATGAATTTCTCTTTGTTAATGCCATCCACATGTGGTATTTCTGTTATAGCAGTGCTAGATAACTAGGACACCTCCCCATCTCAAAACCTTCCCACCTGTACAATGGAGATAATCTAACCTGCCACACAAAGCTAGAGAAAATTGAATGAGATTATTGATTGAGATCAAGTGCAAAACAGTACCTGGACACAGAGCAAATGCTCAATAGTGAATTAACTATTTCTAGCACGAGTGTACAAAGAATAATATATGAGGATGTTCATTGCAGTACTTTGTGATATCAAAAAAAATCAACAGAAATATTTATCAATAACAGAATAGTTTAAAAAAAATCAGAACATGCACACAACCATTAAAAAAAATGAGATCTATTCTCTATACATTGTGATAGAAAGGTGTTCAAAATAAATTGTTAGATTAAAAAAATGAATTTTTCTCTGGATTTTTTTTTATTGTGCTTTAAGTGAAAGTTTATAGTTCACATTAGTTTCTCTTACAAAAATTTATACATACATTGTTATGTGACCCTAGCTGCTCTCCCTATAATCTGACAGCGCACTCCTCCTTTCCGCCCTGTATTTCCTGTGTCCATTCAACCAGCTCCCGTCCCTTTCTGCCTTCTCATCTCACCTCCAGATATGAGCTGCCCATTTAGTCTTGTGCATCTACTTGAGCCAAAAAACACACTCTTCACAAGTGTCATTTAATGTCTTATAGTCCAGTCTAACCTTTGCCTGAAGAGTTGGCTTCAGGAATTTTCCTAGTTTTGGGCTAACAGAGGGTCTGAGGGCCATGTCTTCTGGGGTTCCTTCAGTCCCAGTCAGACCATTAAGTCTAGTCTTTTTACTAGAATTTGAGTTCTGCATCCCACTTTTCTCCTGCTCCATCAGGGACTCTATGTTGTGTTCCCTGTCAGGGAGGTCATTGGTGGTAGCTGAGCACCCTCTAGCTCTTCTGGTTTCAGGCTGATGAATTCTTTGGCATATGTGGCTCTACGGATATTTTTCATGTCTTTTGTGAAGAACCTGCGATATGCTAGATTAGCCTGTTCAATGGAAATATAATGTGAGCCAAGGGTAGAACTTTATTCTACTAATTTCAATACTACATTTTATTTAATTCTATTTAAAAAATCATTTTAACATGTTATCAACATAATATTAGTGCAATAGTTACATTCTTACTTTGTCTCCTAAATCTTTGAATTCCAGTGTGTGTATTTTACACAGCACATCTGAATTTGGACTGTCCACGTTTCAAGTGCTCCATAGCCAAGCGTAGCTAGTGCTACTGTATTGAATAGCATGTTTAGATATAAATGACATGCACTATCATTCTGCACAATAACAGAATAACAAATTCTGTTTTGGTTTTGATAAATTTCCACTAGTTTTTTAGTTCAAACATGAGTAGAACAACAAATCATTTGAAAAAGGGTGTGGGGAGAAAGATAAGACATGCCCTAGAGTGAACAGGGGTTCCTTTTAGAGAGATGAGTCTTTCACTTTAGTGCTTTTAATTTCTGAAAAGTTTTGATTCTGTTAAAATGATTTTGTATTATATCAATAATCTTGAAGAGACAGTTAGTTGTTATATTTTGTGTCTGTGTGTTGGCTTCAAGAAACTGGTGGTCTAAATGGATGCCTTTCCCAGAACAAATACAACGTGGGTGAACTCTTACCTCTCTCCCTTATCTCTACTTTCATTCTCGGTTGTTGACACGGAGGTCAAAAGTCAGGATCTTCAGTAGCTACAGTTTTTGTTGGTCCCTGGAAGAAGGAGTGGCAGTGGGTTGCAATAAAATGTCACACTTATCAGAAGTCACTACTGTACCACTAGAGAATGGTTGGAATTATTATCAGGGTTCCCTGACTAATCAAAATAACAAATCTAAACAAAGGTCAGATTCATTCTAAAGAGTTACTTCTTTGGCGGGGGCGGGGGGCAGGGAGAGCACTGTTTTGCCAATAGTAGCATTAGCAACAGAATGAAGAAATTATCAAATAATATCATTAATATCACACACAAGTAAAAATTTGCTGAAGATCATTCAAAAGCAGTTGCAGCAGTACATCAACAGGGAACTGCCAAAAGAGGATGTAGAACCAGGGATATCATTGCTGATGTCAGATGGATCTTGACTGAAAATAGAAGATACCAGAAAGATGCTTACCTATGTTTTATTGACTATGCAAAGGCATTGACTATGTGGATCATAACAAATTATGGATAACATTGTGAAGAATGGGAACCCCAGAACACTTAACTGTGCTCATGAAAAACCTGTACACAGACCAAGAGGCAGCCATTCAAACAGAATAAAGGGATATTGCATGGTTTAAAGAAAAGAAAGGTGTATGTCAGCATTGTATCCTTTCATCACACTTAACCAATCTGTATACTGAGCAAATAATCTGAGAAACTGGACTGTATGAAGAAGAGTGGGGCATCAGGATTGGAGGAGGCTGCATTAACAACCTGCATTATGCAGATAACACAACCTTGCTTGCTGAAAGTGAAGAGGACTTGAAACACTAATGAAGATCATAGACCACAGCCTTCAGTAAGGATTGCACCTCTACATAAAGAAAATAAAAATCCTTACAACTGGACCAATAAGCAACATCATGATCAATGGAAAAATGATTGAAGTTGCCAAGGATTTCATTTTACTTAGATCCACAATCAACATCCATGGAAGGAGCAGGCAAGAAATCAAAAGACACATTGCATTAGGCAAATCTGCAGCAAAGGACCTCTTTAAAGTGTTAAAAAGCAAAGATGTCACTCTAAGGACTAAGGTGCACCTGACCCAAGCCATGGTGTTTCAGTTGTCTCATATCATGTGAAAGCTGGACAATGAATAAGGAAGACTGAAGAAGAATTGATGTCTTTGAATTATGGTGATAATGAATATTGAATATATCACAGTCTGTCAGAATGAACAAATCCGTCTTGGAAGAAGTATAGCCAGAGTACTTATTAGAAGCAAGAATGGCGAGACTATGTCTCATGTACTTTGGACATGTTATCAGGAGGGATCAGTCCCTGGAAAAGGACATCATGCTTGGTAAAGTAGAGGGTCAACGAAGAAGAGGAAGAACCTCAACAAGATGCTTTGACACAGTGGCTGCAACAATGGGCTCAAACATAATAACGACTGTAAGGATGGGGCAGGACCAGGCAGTGTTTCATTCTGCTGAACGTAGGGTCGCTATGAGTTAGAACCCGACTCAATGGCACCTAACAACATAACAAAAACAGCATTACCAAGGGGATTATTTTTATTGTCTGAACATCAACAAGGAGGATAGGCTGCATTAGGGACAGCAGAGAAGAGTATAACCAAATGGGCCTGTGCTTGAAACTCAACCTGCCACTCTGAGGCTGCGTAGCCTGGCCGAGTAGCCTGGGGTATCTCTGAGCTTAAGTTGGTTTTTAAAATAACTTTGCATCAAGTATACTACATATAAAGAAAAGTGCATGCATCCTAAGTGTAGAGCACCATGAATCTTCACAAATTAAATACACTCATGGACCCATCACCTAGCTAGCTTAAGAAACAATGCTGTCAGAACTTCATCCCTTCCCTCCCAGTCTCTACCATCTGTACTAGTTTTCTACTGCTATGTAACAAATGGTCACAAACTTAGCAGCTTAAAACCACACAAATTTATTATCTCACAGCTTCCATTTGTCGAGGGTCTGGGCACTACTTAGCTAAATCATTGGCTTTGGTCTCACAAGGCTACAATCGAGGTATCAGCCAGTGCAGTGGTTCTTATCTAGGTCTGGAACTCGTGCAAGTTGTTGCCAGAATTCGGTTCCTTGTACCTAGGTAACTGGGGGTCCCATTTTCTTTTCCCAAGAGCAGTTTACTACTGATGCTTTCTTCCAGGCCAGCAGGAGCACGGTTCTCTGAGTTCTTCCATTTCTGACCTCTAAACTCTCTTTTAAGGGCCCACCCGATTAGGTCAGATCCAACCTGGATAATCTCCTGGGTGATTACAACCAGATGCCCTTGAATCAACTCTGACTCATGGCTAGCCAATGTGTGTCACACAGAACTGTGTTCCACAGGGTTTCCAATGGTTGATTTTTCAGAAGAAGATCACCATCCCTTTCTTTCTAGATGCCTCTGGGTTAGACTGAAACCTCTAACCTTTTGGTTAGCAGCCAAGCATGTTAACCATTTGCACCACCCAGGGACTCCTCTTGAGTGATAAAACCCATTGTCATAAAGTTGATTCCAGCTCATGGTGGCCCCATGTGTCAACGAGTAGAACTGCTCCACAGGATTTTCTTAGCTATAATCTTAATGAAGCACTTACTGATGAAAATCAAAGACTACAGCCTTCAGTACGGATTACATCTCAACATAAAGAAAACAAAAATACTCACATCTGGACAAATAAGCAACATCATGATAAAGATTGAAGTGGTCAAGGATTTCATTTTACTTGGATCCACAATCAATGTCCACAGAAGCAGCAGTTCCGTCGAGCCCTCTTTACAACAAAGACCCGAAAAAACAAGTGAAACAACTATATTTCTGACAAGCTGGGAGCCCTGAGCATCAAAGGCAAGCTAAGACAAGGAACTGAGGGGCAGACGAAGGAAGGGACCATTCAGAAGTGGAGAGCAGTTACCAGACATGAATCACGGGGAGCCCTCGGGCATCATTCCTGGAGCGGCAGCAGCGGCGGCGGGTTGGCCGCAGTTTCCTCAGGAAAAAGCAGCCAGCCACACAGCCCACTCACACCTCCGGAACCTGAGGAGAAGGGCGCTCTCAGCAAAAGCTAAGTACTTGCGTATATTTTACCACGCCCCCCCACCCCCAAGGCAGTTTCAGCAGCTGAATCCCTAAGCCTGAGATAGACCCTGGCGAGCACCTGGAGCTGTTCTCCCAGCCTTGGGGAAGGAAAAAATTTGCAACTGGGGGGAAAAGATAATTTGCTAGCTCAATTAACTGGAGGAGCTCAGGACAGAAGCGGCTCCTGTCTAGGCATAGAATGTCCGTGGACCTTGAGCACCTTTCCCTTCTGCATGGACCTATGTGGGCCTATTTTGGGAGAATAGGCCCTTGTTGGCAAACTCCAACCATTTCAGCGGTTCGGTGGAGAGGTGGGTATTTGACATTTGACATTGCTTTGCCTATTAAACAAGGTCCTCACCTACCCACAACAGGGACCTAAGGACTGGTGGCTCCACTTGGGTTGCCCAGCCACCCGCAACAAGGGTCCAGGGATAACTGGTACCTCCCAGTCCTTACAACAAAAACTTTGGGTGCCCATGGTCCCTCTGCAGAACCCACCCACCAGCACGATCTAGGGAACAGAGACATGTTTTCCACAGAGACACTTGGGGGTCGGTTTTCAGCCCCCTGCCTTGTTCAGAGCATGACCCCCTGCTGCAATCAGATACCAGTATATATGCCAATCACCCCTGTCTCTCTAAGACTGTAGGACAGAGCCTGTAACACACACTTGATATCAGCTACCTGGAAACCTGAGCTGAATTCATACAAGAAAACTGAATGGACTCCTAGACTGGTATACCTGATAACAGCTCTAGCCAGCTGGGGACAGGACACCAGAGCTCCAAGAGTGAAAATAATCAAGCTAGCTCACTCAAGCAACCCATAGAGGTATAACAAAACAAAACAAAGCAAGCAGCTATGACACAGTAAGCAAGCATAAACTAATACAATAACTTATAGATGGCTTGGAGACAACAGTCAATATCAAGTCACATAAAGAAACACTCCATGATCACTTCAACAGGCTTTCAAAACAAAGAATCCAGGGATCTTCTAGACGAAAGTGCATTCCTGGAATTACCAGAAGCAGAATACAAAAGTTTAATATACAGGACTCTTCAAGACATCAGGAAGGAAATGAAGTGATATGCAGAACAAGCCAAGAAACACACAGATAAAGCAACTGAAGAAATCAGAAAGATTATTCAGGAACATAAAGAAAAGTTTAATAAGCTAGAAAAATCCATAGACAGACAGCAATCAGAAATTCAGAAGATTAACAATAAAATTACAGAATTAGATAATAGAAAGTCAGAGGACCAGAATTGAGCAAGTAGAAGCTAGAATTTCTGAACTCAAAGATAAATCACTTGGTGCTAATATATTTGAAGAAAAATCAGATAAAAGAATTCTAAAAAATGAAGAAAGCTTACGAATCATGTGGGACTCTATCAAGAGAAATAACCTACGAATGATTGGAGTACCAGAACAGGGAGGGATAACAGAAAACACAGAGAAAATTGTTGAGGATTTGTTGGCAGAAAACTTCCCTGATATTGTGAAAGATGAGAAGATAACTATCCAAGATACTTATCGAACTCCATATAAGGTGCATCTTAAAAGAAAGTCACCAAGACATATTATAATCAAGCTTGCCAAAACCAAAGATAAAGAGAGAATTATAAGAGCAGCGAGGGATAAAAGAAAAGTCACCTACAAGGAAGAGTCAATAAGAATAAGCTCGTACTTGTTTCAGGTGGACACTTGAGACTGTGTTGGCATCTCCTGTCTAGAGGGGAGATGGGAGGATAGAGAGGGTTAGAGACTGGCAAAACGGTCACAAAAGGAGACACTGGAAGGAGGGAGCAGGCTGACTCACTAGGGAGAGAGTAAATGGGAGTATGTAGTAAGGTGTATATAAGTTTATATTTGACAGACTGACTTGATTTGTAAACTTTCACTTAAAGCACAGTAAAAATTATTTAAAAAAAAAAAAAAGAATAAGCTTGGACTACTCGGCAGAAACCATGCAGGCAAGAAGGCAATGGGATGACATATTTAAAAAAATGAAAGAAAAAAATTGCCTGCCATGAATCATATATCCATCAAAACTGTCTCTTAAATATGGAGGGGAAATTAAGACATTTCCAGATAAACACAAGTTGAGGGAGTTCGTAAAAACCAAACCAAAACTACAAGAAATGCTAAAGGGAGTTCTTTGGTTAGAAAAATCAGTAATATCAGGTATCGTCCCAAGACTAGAACACCGGGCAGAGCAACCAGAAGTCAACCCAGACAGGGAAATAAAAAAAAAAGCCCAACACAGGATAACGGCGATGTTATTATGTAAAAGAAGACAACATTAAAATAATAAAGAGCAATTAAGAAATGTAATCATACACCTTCCATATGGAGAGGAAAATACAGCAATAAAAAGAAATAAAAGTTAGTTATAAATTTAGAAATATAGGGGTAAATAATAAGGTAACCACAAAGGAGACAAACTATCCTACTCATCAAAATAAAATACAAAGGAAAAATAGAGACTCAGCAGAAACAAAATCGACAACAACAAATATGAGGAAAGGACAATATACAAAGAAAATCTACTCAGCACATAAAATCAAGTGGGAAAAAGAAGCTGTCAACACACAAAAACAAGACATCAAAATGATAGCACTAAATTCATACCTATCCATAATTACCCTGAATGTAAATGGACTAAATGCACCAATAAAGAGACAGACAGTTGCAGAATGGATTAAAAACAAGATCTGTCTATATGCTGCCTACAAGAGACACACCTTAGAGACACAAACTAAAACTCAAAGGATGGAAAAAAATATATCAAGGAAACAACAATCAAAAAAAGACAGGAGTGGCAATATTAATTTCTGACAAAATAGACTTTAAAGTTAAATCCATTAGAAAGGATAAGGAAGGACACTATATAATGATTAAAGGGACAATACACCAAGAAGATATAAACATATTAAATATTTATGCACCCAATGACAGGGCTGCGAGATCCATTAAAAAACCTGTATCAGCATTGAAAAAGTGAGATAGACAGCTCCACAGTAATAGTAGGAGACTTCAACACACCACTTTTGGTGAAGGACAGGACATCCAGAAAGAAGCTCAATAAAGACATGGAAGATCTAAATGCCACAATCAACCAACTTGACCTCGTACACATATACAGAACACTCCACCCAACAGCAACCAAGTATACTTTCTTTTCTAGTGAACATGGAACATTCTCTAGAATAGACCACACACTAGGTCATAAAACAAGTCTTAGCAGAATCCAAAACACTGAAATATTACAAAGCATCTTCTCTGACTATAAGGCCATAAAAGTGGAAATCAATAACAGGAAAAGCAGGGAAAAGAAAACAAACACTTGGAAAGTGAACAATATCCTGTTCAAAAAAGACTGGATTATAGAAGACATTAAGGACGGAATAAAGAAATTCATAGAATCCAACGAGAATGAATACACTTCCTATCAGAACCTTTGGGACAGAGCAAAAGCGGTGCTCAGAGGCCAATTTATATCAATAAATGCACACATCCAAAAAGAAGAAAGGGCCAAAATCGAAGAACTATCCCTACAACCTGAACAAATAGAAAAAGACCAACAAAAGAAACCCACTGGCACCAGAAGAAAACAAATAATAAAAATTAGAGCTGAACTAAATGAAATAGAAAACAGAAAAACAATTGAAAGAATTAACAAGACCAAAAGCTGGTTTTTTGAAAAAATCAACAAAATTGATAAACCATTGGCCTAACTGACAAAAGAAAAACAGGACAGGAAGCAAATAACCTGAATAAGAAATGAGAGGGGCAATATTACAACAGGCCCAACCGAAATTAAAAGAATCATATCAGATTACTATGAAAAACTATACTCAAACAAATTTGAAAACCTAGAAGAAATGGATGAATCCCTAGAAAAACACTACCTACCTAAACTAACAGAAAGGTAGAACAAGTAAATAGACCCATAACAAAGAAGAGATTGAAAAGGTAATCAAAAAATTCCAGCAAAAAAAAGCCCTGGTCCTGAAGGCTTCGCTGCAGAGTTCTACCAAACTTTCAGAGAAGAGTTAACACCACTACTACTAAAGATATTTCAGAGCACAGAAAAGGATGGAATACTACCAAACTCATTCTATGAAGCCACCATATCCCTGATTCCAAAACCAGGTAAAGGCACCACAAGAAAATTATAGACCTATATCCCTCATGAACTTAGACGCAAAAATCCTCAACAAAATTCTATCCAATAGAATTCAACAACATATCAAAAAAATAATTCACCATGACCAAGTGGGATTCATACGAGGTATGCAGGGATGGTTCAACATTAGAAAAACAATTAATGTAATCCATCATACAAAGAAAACGAAAGACAAGAATCACATGATTTTATCAATTGATGCAGAAAAGGCATTTGACAAAGTTCAACACTCATTCATGATAAAAACTCTCAGTAAAATAGGAATAGAAGGAAAATTTCTCAACATAAGAAAGGGCATTTATACAAAGCCAACAGCCAACATCACCCTAAATGGAGAGAGCCTGAAAACATTCCCATTGAGATCGGGAACCAGACAAGGATGCCCTTTATCACCACTCTTTTTCAACATAGTGCTGGAAGTCCTAGCCAGAGCAATTAGGCTAGATAAAGAAATAAAGGGCATCCAGATTGGCATGGAAGAAGTAAAAGTATCTCTATTTGCAGATAACATGATCTTATACACAGAAAACCCTAAGGAATCCTCTGGAAAACTACTGAAACTAATAGAAGAGTTGAACAGAGTATCGGGATACAAGATAAACATACAAAAATCAGTTGGATTCCTCTAAACACACAACAATCAGTTGGATTCCTCTACACCAACAAAAAGAACATTGAAGAGGAAATCACCAAATCAATGCCATTTACAGTAGCCCCCAAGAAGATAAAATACTTAGGAATAAATCTTACCAGAGATGTGAAGACATATACAAAGAAAACTACAGTACACTTCTGCAAGAAACCAAAAGAGACTTACATAAGTGGAAGAACATACCTTGCTCATGGATAGGAAGACTTAACATTATAAAAATGTCTATTCTACCAAAAGCGATCTATACATTTAATGCAATTCCGATCCAAATCCCAAGGGCATTCTTTAATGAGATGGAGAAACAAATCACCAACTTCATATGGAAGGGAAAGAGGCCCCGGATAAATAAGGCATTACTGAAAAAGAAGAACAAAGTGGGAGGCCTTACTTTACCTGATTTTAGAACCTATTTGCAACCACAGTAGTCAAAACAGCCTGGTACTGGTACAACAACAGATACATGGACCAATGGAACAGAATTGAGAATCCAGACATAAATCCATCCATGCATGAGCAGTTGATATTTGACAAAGGCCCCAAAACAGTTAAATGGCGAAAAGACAGTCTTTTTAACAAATGGTGCTGGCATAACTGGATATCCATCTGCAAAAAAATGAAACAAGACCCATACCTCACTCCATGCACAAAAACTAACTCAAAATGGATCAAAGACCTAAATATAAAATCTAAAACGATAAAGATCATGGAAGAAAAAATAGGGACAATGTTTGGAGCCCTAATAAAAAAAAAACAGTATACAAAACATTACTAACAATGCAGAAGAAAAACTAGATAACTGGCAGCTCCTAAAAATCAAACACCTATGCTCATCCTAAGACTTCACCAAAAGAGTAAAAAGACTACCTACAGACTGGGAAAACGTTTTTAGCTATGACACTTCTGATCAGCATCTGATCTCTAAAATCTACAGGATACTGCAAAAACTCAACTGCAAAAAGTCAAATAACCCAATTAAAAAATGGGCAAAAGATGTAAACAGATACTTCACTAAAGAAGACATTCAGGTAGCTAACAGATACATGAGGAAACGCTCACAATCATTAGCCATTAGAGAAACGGAAATCAAAACTACAATGAGATTTCATCTCACTCCAAAAAGGCTGGCATTAATCCAAAAAACACAAACTAATTAATGTTGGGGAGGTTGTGGAGAGACTGAAACACTTACACGCTGCTGGTGGGAATGTAAAACAGTACAACCACTTTGGAAATCAATTTGGCGCTTCCTTAAAAAGCTAGAAATAGAACTACCATAGGATCCAGCAATCCCCTTCCTTGGAATATACCCTAGAGAAATAAGAGCCTTTCCGCAAACTGATATATGCACACCCATGTTCACTGCAGCACTGTTTACAAAAGCAAAAAGATGGAAGCAACCAAGGTGACCATCAACAGATGAATGGATAAATAAATTATGGTATATTCACACAAGGGAATACTACACATCGATAAAGAACAGTGATGAATCTGTGAAACATTTCATAACATGGAGGAATCTGGAAAGCATTATGCTGAGTTAAATTAGGCAGTTGCAAAAGGAGAAATATTGTATAAGGCCACTATTATAAGAACTCGAGAAATTGTTTAAACAGAGAAGAAAATATTTTTGATGTTTACGAAAGTGGGGAGGGAGAAGGGTATTCACTAATTATATAGTAGAAAAGAACTACTTTAGATGACAGGAAAACAACACACAATACAGACGAGGTCTGCACAACTGGACCAAACCAAAAGCAAAGAAGTTTCCTGAGTAAACTGAATGCTTCGAAGGCCAGTGAAGCAGGGGTGGGGGTTTGGGGACCATGGTTTCAGGTGACATCTAGGTCAATTGGCATAACAAAATCTATTAAGAAAACATTCTGCATCCCACTTTGGAGAGCGGCGTCTGTGGTCTTAAACGCTAGGAAGTGGCCATCTAAGATGCATCAATTGGTCTCAACCCAGCTAGAGCAAAGGGCCACATAAACCAGAGACTACATCAGCCTGAGACCAGAAGAAATAGATGGTACCCGGCTACAACCGATGACTGCCCTGACAGGGAACACAACAGAGAACCCCTGAGGGAGCAGGAGAGCAGTGGGATGCAGACCCCAAATTCTCATAAAAAGACCAGACTTAATGGTCTGACTGAGACTAGAAGGACCCCGGTGGTTATGGCCCCCAGACCTTCTGTTAGCCCAGGAGAAGAACCATTCCAAAAGCCAACTCTTCAGACAGGGACTGGACTGGACAATGGGATAGAAAATGACGCTGATGAGGAATGAGCTTCTTGGATCAAGTAGACACTTGAGACTATGTTGGCATCTCCTGTCTGGAGGGGGGATGAGAGGGCGGAGGGGTTTAGAAGCTAGTGGAATGGACACAAAAAGAGAGAGTGGAGGGAAGGAGTGGGCTGTCTCACGGGGAGAAGAGCATTTGGGAGTATATAAACCAAAAACCAAACCCAGTGCCATCGAATTGATTCCGGCTCGTAGCGACCCTACAGGACAAAGTAGAACTGCCCCATGGGAGTATATAGCAAGGTGTACATAAATTTTTGTATGAGAGGCTGACTTGATTTATAAACTTTCACTTAAAGTACAATAAAAAAAAAAAAAAGACAGGTGGTGGGGAGAAAGACTACTTGTGTTCAAATCCTGACTGCTCCATTTTAGGATTGCCAGATAAAATACAGGATTATTAGTTAAATGTGAAGTTCAGATAAACAACAGATAATTTTTTAGCATAAATATGTCCCAAATATTGCATGGCACGTATGTATACTAAAAAAATTAGTTGTTTATCTGAAATTCAAATTTAATTTGGTATCCTATATTTTTACTTGCTAAATCTGGCAATCCTTCTTCATTTACTAGTTTTGTGACCTAGGGCAAGCTATCTAAACTCCCTGTTTCTATTTTCTCATCTGTAAAACAGGAATAATAAAATCATATTCTTCACAGAAGGGTTGTAGTAGTAGTCATTTTTGCTGTTCACCAAATCTGTCTGGTTCTCCTTCTTCCAGGAAGCTGGTAAAATTGCACTTTTTCATCCCCCTAAGGTAAAGCGACCCTATGGGACAGAGTAGAACTGCCCTATAGAGTTTCCAGGGAGCGCCTGGCGGATTTGAACGGCCGACCTTTAGGTTAGCAGCCGTAGCACTTAACTACTACGCCACCAGTGTTTCCATGTTTCCATAGTAAGGACTATATAAGATTTATTGGGTTAAAAATATCTGCAACGCTTTTCTAGTACTAAAAAAGATTGAGACGGCCTTCCTTGCTGTATATGTTTCAGTAATAAGCATTTGGCTAAGAAACCAATCTACCCCTTGCCCATAATGTTTGGTAATAAACTCTCTCACGTCAGCAGCATTTAGCTCAGGGAATTTCTTTAATCATTAGGGAGAGTTTTTATGTCTAAAAGACTCCTGACATAGGTCCACTCAGATTGCAGAGGGGGTTATAACGGAGCAGCAGACTCGATTGCGGATGTCTGGGGCCAAGCAATCTGCGGAAGCCAGCCATGTGCACAGTAATTCAGCAAGGGCAGAGAAACAGATCCGGGGGAAATCACGCGCTGCTAATAAGGATCAGATGCAGTGTTGTTCAGACCGTAACGCACATCCTGATCTCTGGGCATAGGGAATTACATCCATAAACAGACTGGACTTGATTTTATGTAGCACTTTTCTTCCCCCGAAGAATCCCTGAAGTGTTCCAAAAGAACGTGTTCCTTACTGGTAGCTCAGTGATGTGGAAGGCAAACAGGGAACTATGTTCATAACTCAGGCACAGAACCTTTGTTAGAATCTACTCCCTTCAGGATGGCCTACTGTGAGTGGGAGCCAGGCGACCCTTTGCCGGTATAAAAAAAATACACCCTTTCAGATAAAAAAGGCCTGTAAAAGAAATATAAGCATGTTGTACAGAGGTTTTTAACTTTGACCTTGAATACATACATACATGTTTCAAGCTCACAACGTTGTTATCTATGTGTATGTCGATATATATTTACTTTTGTATATTATATATATATTTATATATTATATTATTTTGCATTTTATTTCAGTTATATATAAAATATATATTATAAATTATATATATTTATGTGTATAATATACTTAATTATTTTTACATATGGCTGAATTAAAACTTCACAAAATAATACCCTTATTATATGTATCTGATGCTATTGACTCTATTACACTTTTTTTCTGGTCACTACCCACTGAATTGATTTCACAACCCATTTGTGTGCAGGATCTTAACTGTGGAAACCCATTTCACTAAGAGATAGTGAAAAAGTGTGGATGACTGCAACACCACCACATCACTTCCATTGTACCACAACATGGCTCTGGACAGCCATTTTGCTTTCCTAGGTCTCAACCCTTCTGGGATCCTCCCAGCTTTTAACATGCTGAGATTTTATGTATGGCATCTGTATACAGATAAAGCAAAAACATGCTGAAACCATCTTCTTGTGCGGAGACTTTTTGGAATTCCTATGATTATAGAATTGGGGGTTGGAGGCAGGGAGAAAGCCCATTTTCCTCCAGCAGTAAACATAGCTTTGTGCGGGCCCTGAATCAGTCAGAATTTCTTTGGTTGCATATAACAGTATACACACACACACACACAAAATTATCGCTTCAAATAACAAAAGAGTTAGGTTTCAGCACAACCGGATCCAGGTGCTGAGATAACGCCATGGTGACCTGTCTTTATCTCTGGGTTCTACTATCCTCTACGTTTGGCTTCATTCTCTCCTCTTATAGACAGGATTCCCCCTTGCAGCTAGAGAAGATATTCATCAGCAGCTCTAGGCTTAAATTCTACCCACAGGAAAGAGGCACCTTTCTCCTGATTGTTTCAGCAAAGCCCTAGGCTGCTCTTTACCCCAGCTGGGGCCACACGCCCATTTCTGGACCAATCCTGTGACCAGGGATGTGTGTTGCTCCAATTGCGTAGGTGTATATCACGTGGCTACCCCTGGAGTGTAATGGGGCCAGACAAACCAAACCACATGAATTTCAGAATGGCATTATATCACAAAGGAAAATCAAGGGCCATTTCCAAAAGGAAAGGGCAACATTTTTAGTAGATAATATAAATAGATGGCCACTACTGACCTCTAGCCAGATATACCACCAATTCCTATCTTCTACTCTATCTTAAGGAGCCCTGGTGACACAACAGTTAAGCACTCGGCTGCTAACAGAAAGGTAGGCTGTTTGGGTGGCCAGTGGCTCGGCAAGAGAAAACCTGGAGATCTGCTCCTAAAGATAAATGACAGCTAGAAAACCCTGTGGAGCAGTTCTGCTGTCACGTGGGGGATCCCTATGAGTCCAGATAGATTTGACAGCACACAACAACACTCTATTTTAAAGTTCAGGCACAAAGCTGGAGGTCTTTCACTGTACTTGAAGAATGCTTCTCATAAAGAGCAATACTGACATTTTCTCTTTCCAATCACTTTTAAAAAATTAGAAGTTATGGCAAGGGATTTACCTAGCTTTCAAATGGAAAACTTAATGTGCCATGAACTTCTGGTCGTAAGACTAAGAAGTAAAATCCCTCTCTGGGCCTTTTAGAAATCACCTCCCTAACTTCATGCCTACGGTTTGTAACGTTGTAATTGCCTCGTGGTTGTACTGCAGCTGCCTTTGCGAAAAAAGTTGAAATCTGTAGGTCACCTTGAATTAACCAATGTGTTGTGCTCAGCTGTTCGGCTGAACTGCTGGAATCGTGAATACTTGTTCTGAAAAGCACAGAGGGGGAAAACACACACACACGTCTTGACTAAGTCTGACAAAAAGGAAGAAGGCATATTGGAGAGAGCCTGCGCTTTGCTGCACACCATTTGTCTTCTGGGGAGCCTTGCAAACAGAGCTGTTGCGTTCAAACTCTGCAAATATTACTGCTATGCGTGTGAGGTGATTAACTTGCTGACACAGAAAATGACCGAAAATAAGGAGTCACTGTGGACTCTTTGGACATATACTTCTTTCATACCAGATTGTCAGGACCAGAGTTTTTTTCTCAGCTAGTAATGTTTTAGGTTTTTTAAAAGCGATTTCTCATAGAATAATTCAATTCAGGCTAGAAAAAATCACGCTTGTTGTGATACAGGCACATTTATCACCTTCAAGAAATTGACAGATTTTGCTTGATAACACTTTTCTGCATAATAGAAAACAATGATTCATAACAATGGTTATTAATAGGTGTCACATATGCAATGAAGGAATAGTGTTTGTCACACTGCCTACACTTACCTTCTCATTTCCTTGGCTTTTTCCTCTCTCTGCCTTCAGAGCTGGGCTTAAATATCAGACCTAAGTTTCTTAAAAAGTTAAACATAAACAAAAGTAAACAAACTTACCATAAAACCAAGCAATTCTGTTACTAGATATCTACCCAAGAGAAATGAAAACATGTCCACACAAAGTTGACAAGAATGTTCATTAAACCATTATTCACAATAGCCAGAAATTGGAAGCAACCCAAGTATCCATCAACAGATGAACAGGTGAAAAAAAAGCTTGGTATATCCACACAAGGGAATATTATTCAATCATAAAAAGGAATGAAGTACTTACGTATGCTACAACACGGACGAACCTCAAAAACATTATGCTAAGTGAAAGAATCCAGACATAAAATTCCATATGTTGTATGATTCCATTTATATGAAATTCAAGAATGGTTGCCTAGGGCTGAAGGTGGGAATGGGATTAACTTATACAGGCATACCTAGGAGATATTGAGAGTTCAGCTCCAGACCACCACAATAAAATGAAAATCACAATAAAGCAAGTCACACAAATTTTTTGGTTTCCCAGTGTATATAAAACTTATGTTTACACTATACTGTAGTCTAGTAAGTGCGCAATAGCATTTGTCTAAAATAACAATGTATATGCCTTAATTAAAAAATATTTTATTGCTGAAACATGCTAACCAACATCCGAGCATTCATCAAGTTGTAATCTTTTTGGTGGTTGTTATGGATTGAATTGTGTCCCCCAAAAATGTTTGTCAACTTGTCTAGGCCACAATTATCCAGTGTTGCGTTATTGTCCTCCATTTTTGTGATCTGATGTAATTTTCCTATGTGTTGTAAATCCTAACTTCTATGATGTTAATGAAGCAGGACACAATCTACAGGATTAGATTGTATCTTGAGTCAATCTCTTTTAAGAAGCTCCTAGACCAGGGGAAAATTAATGATAAGGACCTTCCCCCAGAGCTGACAGAGAAAGTAAACCTTCCCCTAGAGCTGTCACCAAATGGAGGACAACCATACAACACTGGGAATCATGGCCAAACCAAGTTAACACATAGTTTAAAAAGTTTAGGGGGGCACAATTCAATCCACATCAGCAATGATGTACCAGACAGTATCCTACGTACTAAGGATTAAATACAGAACAGGATACAATCACTGTCCTCAGGAAGTTTACAGTCAGATAGAGAGATTCACAAACCTCATTAGGCTTCTAGAATGACCTGGAGAAAAGAATAATAATAAGCTGAGGTATGAGAAACAAAGATTTTAATGCCCCCTCCATAACCTCTATCAACCCTATAAAACTACTTCTATTTAAAAACAATTTTAAAAAGCCTAATGTAATACATGAATAAAAACATCTTTAGAGTTTATCATTATTTTCATTGATCTGTAAAACACAACGTAAAAGCAGCACACTTGCTATACCAACATAGTTTCAAGGTAAATCCCCTAGGGGTCCACTCTCCAAACCAAACTCCTACCCTAAGTTTCCTAGAAATTTTGGATCTATACTATGGTAAAAAAGAAAGTTTTATTTCTACCATGTATTTAAGTCAGTATGGTGGTAGATTTGTAAAATTAGATCCATTAGACTTTCTGAATTAGAATTGGCAGGGGTAGATTCCAGGCATCTGTGTTCTTCACAACCTTCCTAGGGGGCTCAGTTTATGGACCTGCTTTTGAGAACCACTTCTCTAAATTGCTAGTAGCTAGAGGAAGAAAATCAGAGCAAGTCCACGGGAGCCAAAATATAACCTTGAGTACATCCCACCTGAATTTAGAAACCATCTCAAGAATAGTCTTGATGCATTGAACGTTAGTGACCGAAGACCAGACGAGTTGTGGAATGATATCAAGGACTTCATTCATGAAGAAAGCAAGAGGTCATTGAAAAGACAGGAAAGAAAGAAAAGACCAAGATGGATGTCAGAGGAGACTCTGAAACTTGCATTTGAGCATCGAGCAGCTAAAGCAAAAGGAAGAATTGATGAAGTAAAAGAACTGAACAGAAAATTTCAAAGGGCGGCTCAAGAAGACAAAGGAAAGTATCATAACGACATGTGCAAAGAGCTGGATATGGAAAACCAAAAGGGAAGAACACGCTCGGCATTTCTCAAGCTGAAAGAACTGAAGAAAAAATTCAAGCCTCGAGTTGCAATAGTGAAGGATTCCATGGGGAAAATATTAAACGATGCAGGAAGCATCAAAAGAAGATGGAGGAAATATACAGAGACATTATACCAAAAAGAATTAGTCAATGTTCAACCATTTCAAGAGGTGGCATATGATCAGGAACCGATGGTACTGAAGGAAGAAGTCCAAGCTGCTCTGAAGGCATTGGCGAAAAACAAGGCTCCAGGAATTGATGGAATATCAATTGAGATGTTTCAACAAACAGATGCGGCACTGGAGGTGCTCACTCATCTATGCCAAGAAGTATGGAAGACAGCTTCCTGGCCCACTGACTGGAAGAGATCCATATTTATGCATATTCCCAAGAAAGGTGATCCAACCGAATGAGGAAATTATCCAACAATATCATTAACATCACATGCAAGCAAAATTTTGCTGAAGATCATTCCAAAATGGCTACAGCAGTATATCGACAGGGAACTGCCAGAAATTCAGGCCGGTTTCAGAAGAGGATGTGGAACCAGGTATATCATTACTGATGTCAGATGGATCCTGGCTAAAAGCAGAGAATACCAGAAGGATGTTTACCTGTGTTTTATTGACTATGCAAAGGCATTCGACTGTGTGGATCATAACAAATTACGGATAACATTGCAAAGAATGGGAATTCCAGAACATTTAATTGTGCTCATGAGGAACCTTTACATAGATCAAAAGGCAGTTGACCGGACAGAACAAGGGGATGCTGACTGGTTTAAAGTCAGGAAAGGTGTGTGTCAGGGTTGTATCCTTTCACCATACCTATTCAATCTGTATGCTGAGCAAATAATCTGAGAAGCTGAACTATATGAAGAAGAACGGGGCATCAGGATTGGAGGAAAACTCATTAACAACCTGCATTATCCAGATGACAGAAGCTTGCTTGCTGAAACTGAAAAGGACTTGAAGCACTTACTAATGAAGATCAAAGACCACAGCCTTCGGTATGGATTGCACCTCAACATAAAGAAAACAAAAATCCTCACAACCAGACCAATGAGCAACATCATGACAAACAGAGAAAAGATTGAGGTTGTTAAGGATTTTTCATATTACTTGGATCCACAATCAACAGCCATGGAAGCAGCAGTCAAGAAATCAAAAGACGCATTGCACTGGGCAAATCTGCTGCAAAGGACCTCTTTAAAGTGTTGAAAAGCAAAGATGTCACCTTGAAGACTAAGGTACACCTGACCTAAGCCATGGTGTTTTCAATCGCATCATATGCATGTGAAAGCTGGATAATGAATAAGGAAGACCAAAGAAGAACTGACACTTTTGAATTTTGGTGTTGGCGAAGAATATTGAATATACCATGGACTGCCAAAAGAATGAACAAATCTTTCTTGGAAGAAGTACAACCAGAAAGTTCCTTTAGAAGCAAGGATGGCTAGATTGCATCTCACATACTTGGACATGTTGTCAGGAGGGATCAGTCCCTGGAGATGGACATCGTGCTTGGCCAAGTACAGGGTCAGCAGAAAAGAGGAAGACCCTCAGTGGGTGGATTGACACAGTGGTTGCAACAATGAGCTCAAGCGCAGCAGCAATTGTGCGGATGGCGCAGGACCAGGCAGTGTTTCATTCTGTTGTGCATTCGGTCGCTATGAGTTGGAACCCACTTGACGGCACCTAACAACAACAACAGAGGAAGGATCCAAAACCAAACCAAACCCACTGCCGTTGAGTCTATTCTGACTCATAGCGACCCTACAGAGGAAGGATAGATTAAACTAAAGGCAGGGGGATCAGGCTAGGAGGGTGAGGTAGGCTGAAACTGACCTACAGTGATATCCACACCCTCATCCCTGGAACCTGTGAATGTTACTTTATATGGCTAAACTGGAGTTTGCAGATAGGATTAAGTTAAGGTTCTTGAGATAGCAAGATTATCCTGGATTATCCTTGTCGACCCTAAATGTAATCACAGGGTCCTTAAAGAGGGAGGCAGAGGGAGATTTGACTACAGAAGAAGACGTGAAGCAGAGAGAGAAAGAGTGATGTGTTGTGAACCAAGGAAAGCAGATGACTTCCAAAAGCTAGAAGAGGCAAGGAAACGCGTTCTCCCCTAGAGCCTCCAGAAGGAATCAGCTGTGCCTGCCTACACTTTGATTTTAACCTCAGAAGACTCACTTCAGACTTCTAGACTCCAGAACTGTAAGAGAATGCCAGCACAACTGTGCTGTTTTAAGTCACTAAGTTTGTGGTTATTTGTTACTGCAGTCACAGGAAACAAATACAGAGGGTAACAAGGGGACAAAAATATTTAGAAGTGAAGCCACTAGAATTAGTCAACTGACTGGATATCTCAGGTAAAATAAAAAAAGTGTGCGTGAGAGAGAAGGTAGAATCAAGAATGAGTCTATTAGCATGGCTATTATTGGGAAAAAAAAAAAAGAAATGTTGGTGAGGATGTAGAGAAATTGGAACCCTCATCTATTGCTGGTAGGAATGTAAAATGGCTCAGCCACTGTGGAAAACAGTCTGGCCTTTCCTTGAAAAGTCAAACATAGAATTATCATTGTTCAGTGCCAGAACTACCACATGACCCCGCAATTCTACTTCTAGATGTATTCCCAAAAGAGTTGAAAGCAGAAACTTGAACATATACTCGTAACCAGTGTTCACAGTAAGCATTATTCAAAATAGACAAAAGGTGGAAACAACCCAAGGGTCCATCAACAGATGAATAAACAAAATGTGGTACAAATACACAATGAAACATTACTCAGCCATAAAGAGATATGAAATTCTGATACCCGCTACGACATAGGTGAACCTTGAAACATTACGCTGAGTAAAATAAACCAGACACAAAAGGACAAATATCATATAATTCCATTTATGTGAAATATCTAGAATAAGGAAATTCATAGAGATGGAAAGTAGATCAAAGGTTACCAGCAGCTGGGGAGGGGAAATGAGAAGTTATTTCTTAAGGGGTACAGAGTTTGTGCTTGGAGTGATGAAAAAGCTTCGGCAATAGTAGTGACAGTTGCACAACACTCTGAATATATTAATGCCACTGAATTGGACATGGTTAAAATGACAAATTTTGTGTTATACATCCACTCATCACTTATCTACATGGTTAGGTTCCAAAGACCAGGTTGGTACACAAAAATTGGCATTATGCCAGAATGGAGGCTGACCACATCAGATCACAAAATGGAGGATGATTAAATCATTACATATCTGCCAAATAACATCATTACAAAACTGCCAAATGACATCATTATATAGCTGCCAAACCACTGAGAATCATGGTCCAGCCAACCTGACACACAAACTTAACTATCATAGACAGCTTAACTCTTGCTTCACACCTCAGCCTCTGTTACTGCCAGATGTATGTCGTTAACGTGCAAAATAGTCAGATGGTAAATTTTTTACTATTGTCGTAAATAAGAATTGTTAGATAACAAGATAGTCGATAAGTGAGGAGTAGGTGTACATGTTTTGCCAAAATAAAATTAAAAAGGAGAAAAAGACGAACCCAGATTTCTAGTCCTGGGTGGATGCTAATGACACCAATGAAAGGAGAAGTTAAGGAATATGACGGGTGGAGTTTAGGCTGTGTTGCTGGTGGGATATTCAGGTCAAGATGGCCAGCAGGCAGTTGGATATGCAGGTCTGAAACTGAGGTTCTATCCTTTGCAAAATGGGCAGAGTGAAATATCCCATGTCTGGAGGGTGTGAGAATTAAAACAAAAAACCAAACCTATTACTGCTGAGTTGATTCAACTCACAGTGACCCTATAGGACAGAGCAGAACTGCCCCATAGGGTTTCCAAGGAGCAGCTGGTGGATTAAAACTGCTGACCTTTTTGATTGGCAGCCAAGCTCTTAACCACTGTGCTGCCAGGGCTCCTGTGAGAACTAAAGAAGACAATATATATGAAAGCCTGGCAAGTGTAAGTATTCAACAAATGTTAGAAGAAATCGCTCAATTACCTTGAATTTCCATTATTTTAATTTGTTTCCCAGGCAAGGCATGTTATAAGACTGCGCCCCTTACCCCACCCCCACCATCAATCTATTTGGCAGAATGCAAAATGCTAATCTGGGACAGTCATGAAAATAATCACTAGTGGACTGCAGATTCAGTGCCTGGTGACAAGTGCCTATGGTGACAGCAGAGGAAGACAAGACTAACGCAGCTGGTCAGTATTTTCTAATTGAGTAGAGCCTCATTAATTCAGACAGAGGCTCTACTGAAGTTTATCTTTTCCTCTTTTTTAAAGAGAAAGAGTTTGGGAAGCAAATGAATGGCTTAACAAGATTTCCAAAGGGAATATTTAAACTGCTTAGAAAAACAAACTGCTTTTAATCATCTTCAGACACTTGAGAGGCACCATTTGCTGTCCAACCATATGTGAATTGCAAAAACATTTCTAACTCTTTATTAATCACGGCACATGGAACAGACCAGGGAATAATTTTATAGCTTCGTTCTATTTCCTGAAAATAATGAAACTGTTTCCTTTAAGATCATTCTGACCTTCCACTAATTCTGAAAGGCTTTTCTCTAAAAGTAGTTTAAATGACTTAGGTTTGATTGATCTTTTCCTCCAAATCTGCTCCTCCACCACCAGCTGTCCTTGTTATGTCAGGCAAAATCCCAGGGCTGATCCTCAACAGCATCTTCTCCCACATCTCCCAACCAAATCTATCCTCAAACCTTGAACATCTCTGTCTACTTTCCTCCATTTCCATTCTCAAAAAGCTAGTCCTGTGGGGATGTAAAATATTATAGCCACGTGGAAAACAGTTTGGCAATTCCTCAAAATGTTGAACAGAGAACTACCATATGACCCAGCAATGCCATTCTAGTTATATACCAAGAAGACATGAAAGCAAGAACACAAACAGAAACTTGTATACCAGTGTTCACTGTAGCACTTTTCACAATAGTCCAAAGGTGGAAACAAATGAAATGTCCATCAGCAGATGGACGGACAAACAAAATGTGGTATATACATAAAATGGAATATTGCTCAGCTGTAAAAAGAAATGAAGCCTCAATACATGCCACAACATGGCTGAACCTTGAAAACATTATGCTGAGGAAAATAAGTCAGCTACAAAAGGACAAATAATGGATGCCCTCACTTATATGAAGTAAGAAAATATATAGAAATCAAAGATCATTAACAGTTATCAGGTGTGGGAGGGAAGGGGGTTTGCTCAGAGTACATTGAAGGTATGTCAATAGTGACAGGATTATTTGGAAAAAGAGAGTGAAAATGGTTGCACAACTTGAAGAATGTAATTAATGTCACTAAAGAGTAAAAAAGATAAAAAGAATAGAAATTGATGAAATGTTTTATGTGTTATGTGTTGTCATGGTATGTGTTTTATGTTTTGTTGTATGTGTGTTATTTTATGTGTGGTTATGGTCACCAGGTGTGGGAGGGAGGGGGGAAGGGGAGAGTTTGGGAGTTTTTGCTTAGAGGGCATTGATATTATATTAATGGTGGTAGAATACTTTGGAAAAAGATATTAATAATGGTTGTACAACATGAATAATGTAATCAATGTCATTGCATTGTAAAGACAAATTGTATTGGCGAATGTTTTTGTGTGTATATTTTCACCACAATTAAAACTAAACAAACAAATAATCAAAGCTAGTCCTATCTAGAAACCCTGGTGGCATAATGGTTAAGAGCTACAGCTGCTAACCAAAAGGTTGGCAGTTCGAATCTACCAGGCGTTCCTTGGAAACTCTATGTGGCAGTTCTACTCTGTCCTATAGGGTCCCTATGAGTTGGAATTGACTCGATGGCAATGGGTTGAGTTGGTTGGGTTAGCCCTATCTACCATCATGTCTTACCTGAACTGCTGCAACAACTCTTCTTTAGTTTCTTGAATCCATTCTGATGCCTTTTCAATTCACTTTTATAAAAACAGCCAGTGAGATCTATTCAAAACTAAGTGTGGCTCTGGGATTATTAGTTGTGGGTGAGTCCCCGGGTGGTACAAATGGTTAAGCATTTAACTGCTAACTGAAAAGTTGGCAGTTCAGAGTCCTGGCAATCTGATTCCGAATGGTCATAGCCTCAAAAACTCTACAGAGAGCAGTTCTACTCTTCAACACATGGAGTCACTATGAGTTGGAATCGCTTCAGTGGCAACTGGTTTGGTTTTGGTATTAGCTGTGGGGGCTTTAGCTCATCACGTAACTTTTCTGAACTTCATTATCCTCATCTACAAACCGAATAATAACAGCCCTTGCCTCTAGCACTGTATTTTTACACAAATAATGTGTACCTTCTACGTTTGTTTACCAACTGTGCCCTCCCCCTGTGAGGTATTTTCGTAAGTGCACTATGCTCATTTTTTCACAACAACATGTAAAAAAAAATTGGCATAATCAGTGCTTATGAAAATACCTCATGGGGGGCGGGCACGGTTGGCAAACAAACATAGAAGGCTGCATTATTTGCATAAAAACACGGTATTTGAGGTGAGGGTGAATTAAAGTGAAGAGCTTCCCATGCTGCCTGGTAAAAAGTAACTGCTCAGTAAATATTAGGTGCTGTTATTAATCCCAGTTAGCTTGGTCACCTGGCCAACCAGTTAGGACAATCAGTTATTATACACACACATTATTATGCAATACTCACTCACCTGTTTACATAGGTGAAGTATAAAAGGTGATTTAGATCTTCTTTTATTTTCCACAATTTTCTAGGCCAGCACAATTAGGAGAAAATGTGTATAGCTTAAACGCAACCAGTCATAAACAGTCTAAATCATAGATCCAGGAGGAAAATTTAAAATACAAGTAGATGGACAATTTCATGATTCTTTCTTTAAATGTTTCAATGCAATTTCTTTCTACTTCCTGCCAGCCTTATCCCTCGACTAATCTCCCTACTCAAAACCCAAAGCCACTGCCCTCAAATCAATTCTGACTCATAGCGGCCCTATAGGACGGGGTAGAACTGCCCCATAGGGTTTCCCAGCTGTAATCTTTATGGAAACAGACTGCCATATCTTTCTCCTGCACAGCTGTTGGTGGATTCCAACCACCAATCTTTCGGTTAGCAGCCGAGCACTTAGCCACTACATCACCAGGGCTCCAATCTCCCTATAGCCTCCAGGAAAAAAAAAAAAAAAAGAAATAAAAATCATCTTAAGCATAGAGGGTGACTAAGTATTCAGAAGGGCGTTTATCAGAATATGAAGAATTTAGTCCTTGGCTGACTAAACAACGAGAAGTCAGAAGGTAATGCAGCCCCTGAAATCTCTAGAGTAACACCCTAAGCATAAATGTGCATGTTTTCCATCAGGAGATTTCTTTTATCTCATAAACCGTTCTAACCACTCAAAATTTGCTTGGAGTTGGGTAAATCAAAGGCAAAGACTCTCTCAGCCATATTTTGTAGGAAAAACTCATTAACGCAATGTGAGAGAAGGTTTCTCTAAAGTAATGAAAAGAATATTTTTAAATGAAACACCATTTTATTACTTTCAAAGGACCCAGGGTTGGAGTTAGAACTTTAAGAGCCTCTAAGGACTGAAGAGATGATACTACCTCACCCCCCACACCCCTCTACTTTGTATTTCAAAATAGAAACAACCTTAAAATAAGTGAAAAGAAGGCCAAAGTCTTAATGTTCCCAAATACCACATTGGTGATTTTCTTGAAATAGTATATATTTAATACTTGATTTAAAAATCTTTTTTGGTGGCCTTGTTTTGCTGTTGCAGAGTACATATTTAGTCCACCTACTAGACAGCCAATGTTGTAAGGACCTGCACAACTCACACTAATGCAGCACAGGGTGGTCTGACAGGGGAAATTCAGAGACCTGGATTCAAGTCTCAGTTGGGCCACCTACTAGCTGTGTGACTTTGGACCTAGTCCAGCCTCAATATCTTGATGTTGATTGAAATATGGTTGTGTGGGATTAGAGCGAGTAAACAAAAACACAGTAAGTGGTAACTATATACTACTGGAAGAAGTACAGCCAGGATGCCCCTTAGAAGCAGAGATGGCAAGGCTTCATCCCACACACTTTGGATATATTGTTAGGAGGGACCAGTGCTTTGAGAAGGACATCATGCTTGGTAAAGTAGACAATCAGTGAAAAAGAAGAAGACCCTCAACAAGATGGACTGACACAGTTTCTGCAACAATGGTCTCAAACATAGCAATGATTGTGAGGATGGCACAGGACCGGGCAGTGTTTTGTTCTGTTATACATAGGATCACTATGAGTCAGAACCAACTCAACAGCACCTAACAAGAACAATATATACTACTGTACAGGTGGAATGCCTGCGTGGCGCAAAGGTTAAAGCGCTTGACTACTAACCAAAATGTTGGTGGTTCATACCCACCCATTGGCGCCTTGGAGGAAAAGCCTGGTGATCAGCTTCCCAAAGGTTGCATGTTCTACTCTGGAGCACAGCTGAAAATCCTATGGGGCGCAATTCTACTCTGCACTTGTGAGGTCGCCATGAGTGGGAATCGACTGGACAGCAACTGGTTGGGTTTAGTTTCAATATACACCCATTTGCAATTAACTGATCACTTGTATGTAAATGTTTCCTAAACAATGCACTATTGAGAATCTCCAGTAGCCTAAGAGCTGTTTACTTTTTAAATTTTGCTTAGCATACCTGATGACAGAGAATTTTTCAGAAAACTCCATAAATTACAATTGAGCAGAATCTAAGGTAATGAGTTTTTGGTATCAAAATGTCAGGAGAGAAGGAATGAAGAAGGGAAGAAAATTATGCGTGAAGACCTAAGGAAAAAGATAACAGAACAACCTGTCAGTGGATCTTAAACATTTGAGAAGTGTTGTGATTAATCCAAATCAATCCATTATCACTCCTGTTCCCCTCTGTTCTGACACCAGCTGCACACGCAGCCTTTCTTCCTCTGACCCTAACCACCTGCAACTAGGTCAGACCTCTTAAGTTAAAGGACACAGTCCTCCAGGCCGCCAAATCTGCCCAAGACTTCAGAAGCCAGGCACAGACTAGTGTGTCCCCACGAGCCCCTCGCTTCTGACCTGCTGGCTACAAATTTCAGATTTTCCCACTGCCCCTTCAGGATGCCCTGTAAGTTCAGCAGTCACCAGGGCCCTCCTCCCCCACTTCTGACTGCTGACTACAAGTTTCAGGGGTTCTCTCTACCCTCTCAGAATACCAGCCATAAAGCCAGGGGTCCTCAGCCCCTCTCACTTCTAACTTACTGGCTCGCACTACTCTCTTGGGTTCCATAATTTGCTATAGTGACTCACAGAACTCACAGAAAGCACTGTTACTGTTTTATTATAAAAAAAAACCTAGTGTCGTCGAACAGAGAGAATATAAATGAAGAGACACATAGGGCAAGGTCTGGGAGGGCTCCCATGTAGAGCTTTCATGCCCCAAAAGGGACACACTACCCTCCAGTGTGCATCAGTGCCTTTAACCAACCAGGAAGCCCATGAGCTTTTGTGTCCAGAGCCATTACTGGGGCCTCCTTAGGTAGGCAAGATTGCCTGAATCATGTCCTCCCTTCCCTGAGGTAGGCTGATATCTGCCCAAGCCAGCCACACCTGAGTAATCTTGTTAGCATAAACCCTCAGGTGTGGCCTGGAGGTCTCATCAATTCAATTACAGGGGAACTTAAATTAATTATTTCAGTTACTGGAGAATTTCCAAGGTTATAGAGGTTATCTCTCAGGAACCAAGGGCAAAGACCAAATTCTTTGGGTAAAGTTAACTCCACAGGGAGTGTCTTAGTTACCTAGTGCTGCTGTGACACAAATACCACAAGTGGGTGGCCTTAAAACAGAAATTTATTTTCTCACTGTTCTGGAAGCTAAAGTCCAAACCAGGGTCTTGCCTGTGTGGATTCCTTTGTCATTGTTGGCCCTGGGTTCTTTGGTTCCTTGTTTTGTAACTAGTCTTCATGTATCTTCCTCTGTGTGTGTGTCTTTGTGTCTATTCTGGTCTTTTTAAAATTCAGAAGTGAGTAAGGTTAGGATCTACCCTACCTAATATAGCCTCATTAACATAAAAGAAAAATTCTGTTTCCAAACAGGATCACATCCACAGGTACGAGAGGGCCAGGAATTCAACACATATTTTAGTGGGACACAATTCAATCCGTAACAGGGGATAAACAAAATGTCCTTTGCAGGGGTATATTTGATGCCTGCTGTGAAAACCTGTGTTCCTGAGATTATTAAGGCCTTCAATACTAGCTCAACCATTTTGTGTCATGTCACTACATCGAGGGTGGTTACAAAGTAAAGGAGATGCTGCCATTTAAGACATCTGGGTACCTTCCATCCTCTCACTCCCCTGTGGTAGTCATTGATTCAATAAGCTATTTACTGGGTCTACTAAATGCCAGCCACTGTGTTAGATAATGAAGAAAAAAAGACCCATAAAACTCACACAAGGCCCAGACTCACATGGCACATAGGGTGTTTGGAAGGGGGAGAAGAAAAGGTACCCTGAGAACATTTATTGAACAACCACTATGTGCCAGGCACTGCATTAGTGTATTACATGTGTTACGGATTGAATTTGTCCACCAAAAAGACTTGGTGAAGTACCTCTAGTACCTGTGAAAGTGATCTTGTTTGGAAATAGGGTCTTTAAAGGTGTTATCAGTTCAGGTAGGATGAAGTCATACTTGAGTAGGGTGGGTCCTAATCCTATATGAGTTGTATCCTTATAAAAGAGGAGAAAAGACACAGAGACAAGATGTCCATGAAAGAAAGAAACAGAGATTGGAGTGATCTATAAGCCAAGAAATGCCCAGGATTGCTAGCTGTCACCAGAAATTACGAAAGAGGCAACGCCCTGGTTTTGGACTCCTGGCCTCCAGAACTGTGGGACAATTTCTGTTCTTATACACCACCTGGTTCATGGCACTTTGTTACTGTAGCCATAGGAAACTGAGATGACATTCGGTGACGAGTTACAAACTTTGCCGACAGTACTGATTGAAAGCCTAATCTCATCGTCCCCTTTTTTGCAGTTACTTTACTGGAAGTTAATTGAAAAACAAAGGATGCAACAAAACCTGTATTTCTTAAAAAATTTTATGTGATCTATGAAAAAATGGGCCCGTGTTTAAAAAAATTCAATATCATGAAAAGCAAAGGAAGGCCTAAAGGAGACATTCCAGACTTAATGGACCAGTTGAGACTAGAGGACTCCCTGAGACTATTGCCCTGAAGAAAAAAAAAAAAAATTTTGTTTTTTTTTTTTTGCCCTGAGATACTCTTTAAACCTTGAACTGAAACTATCCCGAGGTCACTTTTTAGCAAAATAACAGATTGGCATACAAAATAAAGGGTATTAACCATGAGTTCAGTACTCCATTAAAAAATCATCTATATGAGACCATAAGGTCAACAATTACTCTAGGGCAAAGATGAGAAGATAAGGAGGCAGGGAAAGTAGAGTACTGGAAACGGAACCACAAGAAGGCAATTAAAGACAATGTTGACACATTATGAAAAATTTGACTAATGTCACTGGACAATTTGTATAGAAATTGTCAAATGGGAACCTTATTTGCTGTGTAAACTTTTACCAAAAAAGCACAATAAAATATTATTTAAAAAAAAAAAGATTAAAGGAGACATAAAATGAAATATAATATGTGGTCCTGGTCTGGATCCCATACTAAAGAAAAAAAAATGCAATAAAGGTCCTTAATGGATTAATGGACAAAGCTGAAATATAAACAGTAGATTAAATAAAAGTATTGATCCATGTTTCATTATGTGAAGCAGATAACTTTAGTGCAGTTATGGAGGAGGAAGTCCTTGTTCTTCAGAAATACACACAGAAGAATTTAAGGGCAAAGAACATGATGAATGCAACTTAACAGCAGATGGTTCAGGAAAAAAATAACAAATGACAAAGTGAATGGGGCTAACTCTTAAGAATCGATGAATCTGGGTAAAGGTATATGGGAGTTTTTTGTACTGAATCTTGTAATTTTTCTTTACATTGGTGATTATTTGCAAATAAAAGTTTAAAGTGTTAGTAGGTCTAAAATGCAGGATCTGTAACAGCACAAAGGTAGGGGTGAAAATTTCAGGCACACACATTCCACAGCTGGCTGTCATTAAGAATAATGTCCTGTTGTGATCAGATATTAAAAGTTTGATCTGCCATGGTGAATGTCCATGGATTTGAGCAATGAAATGAAACATTCTCCTAGTCTAGGATTTTATTATCATTCATCTGAGAATGTATACTTAGTCAAATATTCTTTATTTTGGCTCCAGGTCACCTGCAATTTCAGAATGTGTTTTGAAGTCAATTCATCTTTTTAGGCCATCCAAATATTGAAAATGTCATTAAAATAAAAAGTAGAATTAAACAGATTTTGTCTTGAAATTCTTCCAGTTCATTCCCATTTACTCTCATTACTGGGGAATTTTTACTTGAAATCTGAAATCCCTAACGAGTTTAGTCTCTTGATAGTCCAAACGTGACTTTGCCCTGACTAAAGTTTTTCTTGTTTAAAAATGTGATTTACTTGCTAACTTAGACATATCTGAGGAGATGAGGGATTCAAATAGCAGCTGTGACTTGGGACTTTGGGAGAAATAATTTTATGTAGGCTCAGTTACACATGGAGGAAATTATTCTTGCCTCAGACGGGATGATGTAAGAGATAATTAACATTTCCGAAATGTCTCAAGGTCTCTAGATGAAAGGAGCCATGTTAGTGTATCGAACTTGGATTTTTATTATGGAATCTGCTACATTTCTTTGATGGTGTGTCTGAGTTGTGTCCTCAGAAGCCTGTGAGGGTGGTTGTCCCTGTTGCCTCATTTTACAGATTAAACTAACTGACTTACTCTGGTCACAGGTAGGTTCCTCTCACTGGAACGGAGAATAAAGAAATTTCTAGGCCTGTTGCTCCTCTTTCATTTTCACTGGTTTACTAAATTTTATTCTTAATTTATTATAACATTTTAATGTGTTATTTTAACTTCATTATACAAACTACTCTTGCCTTTACACATTTTTGTAATAAATGCGTGGCCAAATAAATTAAATCCCACCAATATTTACTGAGCAGCTATTGTGTGCCTGGCTCTGAGAGAAAGTTGATGGACAAACAGATCCAGTCACTGATCTCGTGAAGCTCAGAGTCTAGTGGAGTAAAAACACAAGAAATAATCATGTAATAAATATTTCATTTTAAAGTTTGACAAGCAATGTGAACAGACAGTAAAGAATGAGGCCTGAGATTATTAGGATATAAATTAGCTATAGACCTTTCCGGCTCTGTCCATAATGAATGTGAACCAGATTTCCTCATAGTTAAAACTGTTTTAATAACACACTGATTTGTCAGGAACAGTGTATCCAAGCCACAGGAAGAGTTAAACATTATTTTGTTAGCAATATTTCTTATTTTTTCAGTTTTAATATTTTTGAGAATTACATGATGGATTGGAAAATTGCAACTGTGGAAAAAATTGCAAATGCTGAGTCAAAATTGGTTCTTTTACATTTGATGCCGAAAATCAAGAGGAAATCGAATATTTTTAAAAAGGAAAGTATGAAATAAGCAACATTGCAGTAATGAATTTAGAGACAAAATATAAAGCTCTTTTTAGTTTCTGACATAATATTTAGTTACAATTTATTGAATTCTTTCTATCTGTACACAGTAAGGACTCAATGACCAAACACAAAAAAACCAAACCTGTTGCCATGAAGTCAATCCTGACTCATAGCGACTCTATGGGGCAGAGTAGAGCTGCCCCACAGTGTTTCCAAGAAGTGGCTGGTGGATTTGAACTGCCAGCCTTTTGGTTAGCAGCCAAATGCTTACCCACTGGGCTACCAGGGCTCCAAAAGACTCAATAAATGAAATTTATTGCTAAGTTCTATTTGTTGTGCTCATGTTCCGGTAAGGGCTCATTCAGATCAGCTCAAATAATGTGGAGATGTCCTTACAAAATGCAGAAAAATAAGGCAATTGGGAATCTCAGCTATGTGGTAACCTCACAGGGACTCAGGAAATGAACACTCAGCCCTTGTGATAAGAACAAGGGCCATAGTGCTTCACAGAGACTAGAACGGATGGGAGATGGACCTAAAGCAGCGGCTCTTAAAGGGCAGTGCTGGGACCAGCAGCATCACCTGGGGACTAGCCAGAAACGCAAATTCTCTCAGGCCCCACCCAGACTTACTGAATCCGAAACTGAAGATTGGGACCAGCTTCTGCTTTTAACAGGCCCTCTGGGTGATCTGATGCGTTCAAGTCGACGTGCTCTCATTGGCCTGGAATTAAGGCAGCGCTCTGACCTGGTTACCCTGGGTAGCCACTTGGTTTGAAAACCTTAACTCCAACACTTCCACAGTTACATGACTCAGCTACTACTATCTTTGTGCTTTATTTCCTCAGCTAACATTTATTTCCTTTTCTCTGTATCTTAAGCCAAACTCCTCCCAGGAAAGGGTCTGATTGCTGCCATGCTGGCACCTTCATTCCTATTGGGCAAAGCTCTGAAGCCAAGCTAGGTCATTGGCCATGAGCCAACTTATAAGGTGGCTCTGCTCAGGTCCCCCTCCACCGCCTGGAGCTGTTTCTTGGAGCAGGCTCTCTCTAGAAAAGGGCAGGCGCTAAGACTGATCGAGGACAGGTGAGACTGAGTTAGTCTGTACTTAAATAACCATAACACTGTTACAACCAAAATCCCTGAAGTATTAGTGTGTCTAAATAACCACAGAGGATGGGACATTTGTTGGACCTACCGCCAGGCGCTCCTTGAAAACTCTACCCGGCAGCTCTACTCTGTCCTATAGAGTCGCTATGAGTCGGAATCGAATGGACAGCAGTGGGTTTTTTTTTTTTTTTTTTGCCTGCATATCAAATGAATGAATATGCAATGCTAGGCCCTTGAAGTAAGCATTACCATCCAAAATAGTACCTAGCCCATAGTGACTGCCCAATAAAAATTTGTTGAGTGAATTAATGGATAGATCAATGAATGAAAAAAAGAAAAGAAAAATCCACCTATTTTGTAAAAAGAAAAAAGGTTAGATGCCAAAAAACAAAAAATTTCGAATTGTTTTACTCAGGGTCCCAAATTTAAAACTTTTGGTCTAACAGCCTATATTTCCGTAAGTTGTTGCTTAGAACATTTTATACAACTTTCAAGCAAAGTAACACACACAGCAACATACAGGTATCACTGCTTTGTACAATGTTACAACCTAAATGATTTCTCTACAGAAGCCTGGTAAAATAATTTACAGAACCAAAAATTTGAATTGTTTGCAGCTGTTTAATTATTTTAACTGTATTTCCTCAGAAGCCTGTGAAGGTGCTTGCTACTGTCCATATTTCACAGATTTAACAAACTAATGTACTTGTCCTAGGTTGTACATAGGGCTAGTAGCAATAAAATAAGGAAAAATTTTGAGCCATGTTGCCATATTTAAGTGGCAGCTTATGTATGCTCTGATATGGAACTACCACTAAGACATATTTCTAAGTGAAGAAAACAATGGCTTTACAGTGTATAAAACAACTTGTGTAAGTTAAAAGGGAGATCTATGCACAAAATATCTCCAGAGGGATACCCAAAAATGGCACAATGGTTAAGGGCTGGGCTGCTAACTGAAAGGTTGGCAGTTCGAACCCACTAGCCACTCAGAGGAAGAAAGATGTGGCAATCTGCTTTCCTGGAAACCCTACGGAGTAGTTCTAGTCTGTCCTATAGGATCTATGAGTTGGAATCAACTCCATGGCACATAACAATTTAAATGTTGCCTTTGGTGAGGAGAAAGGAGAAGAGTAGGCTGGAGACCTTCTTTTTACTGTATAACCCTTTGTATTGCCTACATTTAAAAAATGTGTATTACATATTCAAATTTTCACTAAAACATTTAAGGCACTAATTTATTTTGAATTAGAAGATTTCACATTTAAAAAATAAAACTTAAGAGAAAATGGATCTTGGAGCAATTTCACAATTCCACCCTCATTCTGATTTCCTATGCTTCCGGCAGGAAGCATATTGGTAGAGGGCAGAACATTGTTTCTGAAATTTCATCACCCTAACCAAACCAAAAAACCAAACCAAACCCATTGATATCAAGTTGATTCCAACTCATAGCGACCCTAAAGGACAGAGTAGAACTGCCCCATAGGGCTTCCAAGGAGCGCCTGGTGGATTTGAACTGCTGACCTTTTGGTTAGCAGATATAGCTCTTAGCCACTGTGCCACCAGGGTTTCCTTATGCTTACCAGATAGAACCGTTTGGCCACCGATGACAGAAGCCCTAATTTAAACAATAAAGGAAATGTATGGACTTACTCACTGGATTAGTGCAGAAGCAGGGCGATTGGTATCGGAGGTTCACGATGTTTTCAGGGCTCTGTTGCTGTTTCCTGCAATTCTCTCAACTCTGGCCTCTTCTGAGTTAGCACTGGCCCCAGGCTGGTGTCCACTCTTGGTAACAAAAATGGCCACTACCATTCCAAGCCTTGTATCCGCAAACTGTACTGCCTAGAAGTGAGCATTTGTTCCAGTATTCCAAGCGCAAGGCCCGTGATTCACTCTGATGGAACCAGCTCAGGCCACACATGCACACCTGAATCAGTGACTGTAGCCAGGTGGCTAGAACATGCCTATTGGCTTCACCTGGGTTGCCTCGTGCCCTGGGGCAAAAAAAAAAAAAAATTGCTGTGAAGTAGATTCTGACTCTTAGCAGCCCCATAGAGTTGCCAAGGGTGTAAATCTCTACAGAAAGAGACTGTCACATCTTTCTCTTGTGGAGCCGATGGTGGTTTCAAACCATTGACCTTTTGGTTAGCAGCCGATCACTGTAACCACTTGCCCTGAGGACAGGGGCAGATTATCCAATAAGTAAGGTAAGCACGGTGCTTACCTTGTTTACCAGATCATCTGTAGTGACCAATTTCACCACATCAAAGATTCTGCTTCTAGGTGTGGCTGTCATCTCTCTCTCTCCCAATCCCACAGCACCTTCCTGTATAATCAAAGCCTCTTTTTAAATTTCCAGGCCCTAAAAGGGGCTGATGAGCCAGTAAGCAAGATAAGCATGGGCTTATTTGTGCTTACTTCCTAATCTATAGTGGAATTATTCACTATAGATGATCCAGTAAGCAGCCTATGGATAATCCACCCCCGTCTGGTGAGAAGAGAATTCCCCTCCACAGTCACCAGCTGCTGTGGAGTTCCTTTCAACTCCTGGCGATCCCACATATGTCAAAGTAGAACTGTGCTCCGTAGAATTTACCATGGTTGATTTTTCAGAAATAGATTCCTTCCCAGGCACCTCTAGGTGGACTCCAGCCACCAACCTGTTGGTTAGCAGTGGAGGATGTTAGCTATGTGCACTACCCAGGAACTCCTTGTCACATACACAACCACAACCACTTGCTGCAGAGTCGATTCTGACTCATGGTGACCCCAGGTGTGTCAGAGGAGAACTGTGCTGGATAGGGTTTTCAGCGGCTGATTTATTGGAGGTAGATCATCAGGCTTTCTTCCCAGGCATCTCTGGGTAGGTTCAAAGCTCCAACCCTTTTGTTAGCAGTCCAGAGTGTGTTAACTGTAGGTAGATTTCAAAGCTCCAGCCCTTCTGTTAGAGTCCAGAGTGTGTTAACTGCCACCCAGGGACACCTCCCAGGACCACAGGTATCCTCAAAAGAAAATGAGGGCTGTTGGGAAAGAGGAAAGGGGAAGGCAAGCATTGAACATATTACACCAGTCTCAAAAGACAAGGGAGGAATTGCCTCCAAAAATCTCATCTTGAGGCTTACCAATATGAGGTCCTTGGCTATATCTCTACACTTCTTTCAAAGCATTACGTTACACGTTCTTCTCACAGTGAACATTCCTTGACAATCAGTTTACTGGCTGGGCAACAGGTATCTTAGAAAACATTACCCATTGTTTCTCGGTCTAAGTACTTGAAATAAAAGAACAGTTTTCTTTTTGTAGCTGACATCTTTATTCTTTAACACAGTGCAAATGAGCAGCCATCCAAGAAGCACACTACTGCCAAGTTGAGGGGAGAACGCTGCCCCACCTCAGCATCTCTAAGTTTAGAGGGATGTCATTTGCATTCTGCTCCTGAGAAGGAGGGGTACTTCATGGTCATAGCCAGCTTTTATGAAACAGAAATCACATTTCTGAAAACTGCCGTGTTTGCCGGCCTTTTCCAAACCCAGCGTCTGGCAGAGCCGACCACTCACAAATTTAAGCTGCAGTTTCACTCTCAAGGCTTCAGATGATTATGTCAGGTTACCTGAGATGTTAGACATCCCTTCAGCCATCAGCAAATACAAACTGTGCCCTGACAGTGTGTCACATGCAAGGTAGGTGCTGGGGACACAGCAGTGATCAAGGCAGGGTCCCAGCCCCCCAAACCTTGGTCCATCAGTGAAGGCAGTAATAAACACTTTTATTCAAATAGTTAAGTAAATATAAGCCACAAAGACCTCATTTGATTTGTCCCCTACTGTTGTCCTCCAGGAGCCCTGGTGGCAAAGTGGTTAAGAACTTGGCTGCTAAACACTCCTTGGAAGCCATATGGGGCAGTTCTACTCTGTCCTATAGGGCCATTAGGAGTTGGAATCAACTGGACAGGAATGGGTTTTTGGAATGTTCTCCAGCTTATCTAGGATGCTTTCCCCCTCATTCTCTGCAATCCAGACACCTGCATCTTTTTTTCCCCTAAGCTAGCCCTGTTCTACTGTTCTGAATGCACCATGTGGTGCTGTGAATTACTTAATATGGCCCTTAGTTTCCGTAACTCCCACAAAATGACTGGGTAGGACTCTGCAAATGAGGTGCTTGTGACCCACCAAGGGGATCGGATATCTTGCCAATAATGTAAATAAGGTGCATGGCACCCTTGGGGTGGGGGGGTAACCATGCAAATACAGTGTATGGAACCCTAAAAAGATGAATGGTCAGTTTTGCTGTCCTGCTAGGCTTAAAAAAGAGCCAATTTCAGAGCAGAAAGGGGACCTACTACCACCAAGAAAGAAGAACTAGAAGAGGAACTTGTCTCTTGGACCTGGGATCCCTGCGCTGAGAACCTCCTGGACCCAGGAAACAGAGAGCTGTAACACTGAAGACAGCAAAAGACTGTGGTGCAAGATGGTGGGAATCAGGAGACAGGCACAGTGGCTTTGGTGGGGCTTGCTGGCCAATAGCCCGTGGCCCATGGAGCTAAGAGATGTAACACTTGCTCCAGAAGGCCCCTAGCAGAGCCAGGCAGCAACAGGATGGCAGTAGCGCCCAGAGCAGAGGGCGAGAAAAGTTGTCCTGATAGAGGAACTGCGTCCTGAGTTGTTTCTCCTGTTACTTCCAAGTTGATCCCCCGATCCCCAGTTGTACCCTATTACTTCCCTAATAAGCCACTTAACTGTAAATATGGTTCGTGAGTTCTGTGAGACGTTGCAGCGAATTACTACATCCAAAAGATGAGAGGGAGAGTCCTGAGGGCAGGAGGAGCAGTTGATGTTAGAGATGATGGGGCAATGCCGCAGTCTGGAAAAGTTGGACGTTTGGGACATTTTTAACCTCCATCCCTAGGCACCAACTTTGTGCTAATTCTCATAAAAGAAGTTATTCATTTACACCCTGATCTCTTTGTAGGAAACATTTTCCCTAAACCACCCAAACTCATTCCCCTTTACCTGGTTAACCTCTATGCCTTCTTTGGATTTCAGCTTAAATTACATTCCCTAAGGGAATCTTTCTCTCACATTCCTCCCTGGAATCTTGGCACATAGATCACTGAGAATCAGACATCCATTTGGGAAACGCTTGATAGCTCTCTGTCTCCCCAGACATACTCTACACGCCATGAGGGTGATAGCCTTGTCTGTTTTCACCTTTGTGTATCCCTGCCATACCAAGTACACTCCCACCTCAGTGTCTTTGTCTTTGCTGTTCCTATGCCTGGAGTACTATCTCCTAGACAGCTTTTTGGTCCACTCTGTCACTTCCTTCACGTGTCTCTGCTCAAAAATGAACTTAGCAGTGAGGCCTTCCCTGACCACCTTGTGTACAGTAGCAATCCCCACGTGGTCATTGCAACCTTCTTTTTTTCCTTCATAGCACTTATCTTTAAAGACTCTCTACTTATTCATTTGTTTATTGACTCACTGGAATGTAAACTCCAGGAGAGCATGGACTTTGCCCACTTAGTTGATTGCTGTTGACCCAGTAACTCAAAGAGTGCCTGATATGTAGTGGGCACTCAATAAGCATTTGTTGACTGAAAGGGCATGAATCAGTACCTTGAACTGAGCAAATTCTCATAGTTAGTAGGCATTCAGTAAGTATTTTTGAATGAATGAATGCCTGAATGAAGAACAGGTGATGCTAAAACAAATACAGGGCATTTAACCTAGTTGGAGGAGTCACATAAGTTTATAGAATAAGAAAGAGGCTTTCAGTTCTTTTGATGGTGTAATCCACTAGGTCCAATGTCATTCAAAGTTTCTTACAGTTGTTGATAAGATATGGGAAAGGATGGACATTCTCTTATATGCCTTACTCCCCACAGATATCTTTCTGACCCACCCCCTGCTCTTCGCCATAGATTCACTCAGCTGACAGCTTTTGTAGTTCTGCAGTTTCTTGCCAAGAATGGAGTTTAAAAATGTCCCTCAGAGAAATTAGCAGCAGGATTGACCAACTGGAAGCCAAATCCTGCAGTGATTTTCCAGCATTCCTCAACTCCCTGGAGAGCCACAGAGGAAAAGAAGCAGAGGCTGGAAAGCAAGGTTCTAGAAATGTCCTTCTCTTATGATGGCTGAGTCGTCTGAGTGGAGGAGCTGTATGTGGTAGAGTGCAGAAGGTCTCACGTTGAACCTTTTGGAAGTAAATTTCTTTTCCCCCTTTAAATGTTTTGGTATTTCAGATAATAAAGGAGCAATGTTTCTTCAGGAGCTGTGTCAGGATTTGCTCCATAAATTAACTGGGAGAATGCCATACTCAAACACAAGAAGAAATAGCAGTCTAGATATTCATGATGACAGCTTAGTTGTTATCAAGGGGAAAGGAAGGAGAAGTAGGTATTTTTTTCTTAATTGAGTCTTTCCTATCAATGCCTAGATTCCAAGGCTGTTCTTACATGGTAACAGGTTGGGATTAAACTAGGAATTTTAGTAATAGCAATTAGACCTAAATTTCAACATAATCACACATATTGGCTGCTATATTTCTTTGGAAACTAATGACCTATTCACAGGATACTTTTTCTAAAATCTGGGAAACCTCATACAAAAAAAAAAAAAGCCATTCAAAATGTGATTGTGACCTTCTTAAACCCAGATCACTATAATTTTAATGTAATGTTCACTATAAAGATTAAAAAAAAAAAAGTTTTTTTTTGCAACACCAAATTCATATACAAAGAAAAAAAGAACAGAAGTGTACGTTAATCATCATCATCATTTTATTAAGCTGTATAATCAGTGGGTGGGTATATAATCGGTTGCGGTCAAGTCAATTCTGACTTCTGGCAACCTCGAGTGTGTCGCAGTAGACTGGGCTCCATACGGTTTTCAATAACTGCTTTTTCGGAAGTAGATTACCAGGCCTGTCTTCTGAGGTGCTTCTGGGTGGAGCAAACTGCCAACCTTTTGGTTAGTAGCCGAGTCCATTAACCATCTGCACTACCCAGGGACTCTTGGCTACATGACAACATATGTAAAAAGTATTTCATTATAACTAATAGCAATCATATACCTTTTATGGTTGAGGACAGTGAGGCTCAGACAGGTTACAAAACTCACCTGAGGACATACAGCTGTTATGTGACAGTGTAGGGCCTTGTATACAGAGCTACCAGTTTACAAAAGCCAATGTTCTAAATCAAGATGCCGTACTGAGCACAGTATTTCTTGTAATATTTAAGTAATTTCGTTTGTAAATTATATCGTATGCCTCAATACATTCTACGTGATTTTAGTATATCATAATTTTTTAATGGATTCAGTGTTTTTCTTTAATTGAGGTAAAATTCACAGAATATAAAATTCTCCATTTTAACCATTTTAATGGGTAAATTCAATGACGTTTAGTGGATTCCCAATGTGGTGCGACCATCACCACTACCTAGTTTCAGAACATTTTCATCACCCCAAAAAGAAATTCACTATCTGTTAAGCAGTTACTCCCTATGTCCCTTTTCTATCTCTGTGGGTTTGCCTGTTCTAGATATTTCTTATAAATGGAATTATACAATACGTGGCCTTTTGCTTCTTTCACTTAGCATGATGTTTTCAAGGTTTTTTCTTGTGGTAGCACATACCAGCACTTTATTCCTTTTTATATCCAAATAATATTCCATTGTATGAATATGCCACATTTTGTTTATCCATTCACCAGTTGAGGGACGCTTGAGTTGTTTCCACCCTTGGCTATTCTGAATTGTGCTGTTATAAATGTTTGTATATAAGATTTTGTTTGTACAGGGGTTTCTCATTCTTTTGGGTTTATACCTAGGAGTGGAATTGTTGGATCCTATAATAGTTTTTTTTTTTTTTTTTCTTATAGGGTCAAAAAAAAATTTTTTTTTTTTTTTATAGGGTCGCTATTGCAATGGGTATGGGTCATAGGGTCGCTATAAGTCGGAATCATCTCGACGGCACTGGGTATGGTAATTCTATGTCTAACTTACTGAGGAAACATCAGATGATTTTCCACAGTGATTACACCATTTTACGTTACCAACAACAATGTATAGAGGTTCCAGTTTCTCCACATCTTCACGAATACTTACCTTGTATCTTTTTGATTACAGCCATCTGTCATAGATTGAATTGTGTCCCCCCAAAATGTGTGTCAACTTGGTTAGGCCATGATTCCCAGTATTGAGTGATCATCCACCATTTTGTCATCTGATGTGATTTTCCTATGTGTTGTAAATCCTACCTCTGTGATGTTAATGAGGTAGGATTAGAGGCAGTTATGTTAATGAGACTGGACTCTATCTACAGGATTAGACTATATCTTGAGCCAATCTCTTTTGAGATATAAAAGAGAGAAGCGAGCAGAGAGAGAGTGGGACCTCCTACTACCAGGAAAGCAGAGCCAGGAGCAGAGCGTGTCCTTTGGACCCAGGGTCCTTATGCCGAGAAGCTCCTAGACCAGGGGACGATGACAAGGACCTTCCCCCAGAGCCGACAAAGAAAGAAAGTCTTCCCCTGGAGCTATCATCTTGAATTGAGACTTTTAGCCTCCTAGACTGTGAGAGAATAAATCTCTGTTTCTTAAAGCTATCCACTTGTGGTATTTCTGTTATAGCAGCACTAGATGACTAAGACACCATCTTAGTGGGTGCACGGTTGTATCATATTGTGGTTTGGATTTGCATTTCCCTGACTAATGATGTTGAGTATCTTTTAATGTGCTTCAGAGTTTGTTTTTAACAAACTTTTTATTTTATAATAGTTTTAGACTTAGAGAAAACTTGCAAAATTGTATAAAAATTTTTTATTTCCCCTGTCAAATGTATTAGAACACATCTCTATGCCTCTTCTACTTCTTCCACCTTGGGTTTTGAATTTTTTGATAGAGAATTATGTCATTTGAGGAATTACAGCTATTAATGAGGAGTCTGCAATATTATTTATTTTGCCTATAAAACCATGGGATAGATAATATTATTGTGATGTTAGAAATCAGTAATTGGAATCGCCTAGCACAGTGGTTAAGAGCATGGTGTTAGTCTCTTGTCACACCAGCTCTGAATACTAGTTATATCGTATTAGGCAAGATACTTAACCTCTCTGATCCTCAGTCTCTTTATCTGTAAATTAGGGATAACAACTACCTCAGAGTGTCATTATGAAGATCAAATGAGAAAATGTTTTAAAAACACATAGTAAGAACTTAGCATGAGACATTTATTTTGTTTGTTTCCTTGCTTGCTTTTAAGGTACAGAGCAATCACTTAATTTGTCTGTGTTCCCATAGTTGGACAGGATTCATGTGAGACCATCATTCCATCACAGGCTCCTTTATTCATTCATGCATGTATTCATTCATTCTACAAAATACCAGAAGGACATGCTATGTGTCAAAGTTGTAGGCAAGGAGCTGCAAAGATAAAAAGAGTAGATTCTGGAAACAAAAAAACTAGGATCAAATCCCAACTGCCATTTCCTAGCTGTGTGATCCTAAGCAAGTTACATAGCCTTGTCAAGCCTCTGTTTCCTCACCTGTAAAATAGAAATATTAATACACTCTGCCTTGTAGAGTGGAGAGGATTAAATCAATGCACCACATAAACATCTACAAAAGTGCCCAGCACTGTGAGCACCCGCTCAAAACATATCGGTCATCATTGCTATTATAATCAAGATTTTGATCAAGACAGAGATAAACTATCGTGAAGATTAAATGAGCTAATACATCCACAGAGCTGAAGTAGCAAGCACTAGAGTTTAGAGCACTGTGTGGCATGGCGTAAAAATGTCTCAAAATAAATATTATTCTTCTTTTGGTTTGTTTTTCAACTGTTTAGTACACAAAGGAACAGAGGGAGCAGGTTGAATTTGGCCCAGCTTGGTACATCACACACAGTTGTGTGCCATCAAGTCTGTCCTGACTCATCGCGACCCCATAGGACAGAGTGGAACTACACTCCACAGAGTTTCCAAGGCTGTAATCTTCATGGGAGCAGGTTGCCAGGTCTTTTCTCCTGCAGAGGCCCTGGTGGGTTTGAACCACTGACTTTTTGGTTAGCAGTTGAGCACTTGGACCATTGTGTTACCAGTGCTCCTTTCAAACACAGTAGGGACACACACTGTCTCATAAAATTTTTGCTTCAGTCATATGCATTCCTGTGTATGGATGCGTGCATGTGCTTGGTAGCAATACAAATGTACTTTTTACTGTGAAGAGCAATCAAAAAGTTTAAAAAGCACTAACCTAGAGAAGGGCCCCAGCTATCTGGCATGTGGTGTCAGGAAATGCCAGTTTGCCTTTGCAAGTGGACTGCATACCTTTAATAGTTTCAGGCTTTAATGGTATCTGTTCTAAAAGTAAAGTTATACAGATACTGTAAGTTAAAAAAAATTAACAACTAAAGGGGAAGCTGGGTCTAGTTTAAAACAGAATAACCCAAAATTTAAGTGAAGAAGAAAAATAAAACGAAAGGATTGCTATCTGTCTAGTTTTTGCTCGCATCACTCAGCTCTGAGCGTTCCCAGAGCTCTCCGAGTTCTAGGGCCAAAGTCACAAGATCAAGGTCAAACATCTGAAAAATGCAGATGCTGAGAGCTTGGAAGCAGAAATATTCCCAAGCATATGCCAACTTGTGCACTCACTAAAGCAGAGGCCTAACTTTGTCAAAACTGCAGTGTCTTCCAACACTTAGCTTCATCAGCAGTTCTCTGTTGCGTCTAACATCCTCGCTGCACCCAAACTCATGCACGCTGAATTTCTCAGCCAGGAGTGCCAGCAATGTCCAGGATACAAGGACTCTGTCACCTGGGCAACAGTTCATAAAAAGAATTTAAAATTCTAGGAATGCGATAAATCTGGAAAGTGAATAATACTTTTTTTTTTTTTTTTAATGGGCATCATTTATCTAGCTGCAAGATTTGGTGGGGGACAATTTTCCAAAGATGTCACAGTTCGAGCAGCAAGGTTGCTCAGATCCAAGATTGCTTCGCTCTCCTGAGTCATGTCCCAGAACTCCGCCTGGTGCTTGCTGGATTAGTTCTGTGGCAAGACAAAGTTGTGCTTTATGGAACCATGTGTTCACACTGTGGGTGACTTTAACCACCCGAAACTCTATGAACGGCTTCATAAAACACACCTTTGAATACCATAACGTGATCATAAAACCAGGCTTAGTCTTTCACTGCTCAAAATATTGTTGAATAAATTAGAGAAGGAGGAGGCAAGACTTTCTGCTAACAATAACATCTTTAATTTCTGAAGCCACGTTTACAGTTACTATCCACCCTAATGAGGTGTCCTCCAGGGTCACCCTCAGCTTCCCTGCCCTTGAACTTATCAAACATCATTGAGATGGTCTGTTTTCTTGTCCCAGTATCCAATTGGAAGGAAAGCTTCCTCCCACAAGCAAAGAATGTCTGTCCTTTAGTTCTGTACCATCAGTACCCAAACGGTGTTATGGATTAAATCGTGTTCCCCACAAAATACGTATTGGAATCCTAACCATTATATCTGTGGATGTAATCCTGTGTGTCACACATCCTGTGTGGAAACCGAACTTTGTTATGTTAATTACCAACCCAAGTAGGTCGGGTCCTAAATCTAATCACTTCTGAGTTACAAAAAGAGCAGATTAGACACAGAGACAAGCACACACGTGAGGACTGTCTATTAGCCAGGCAACCAAGGAACACCGGAGGCTACCCACAACCGAGAACCTGATTTGGACTTTGTCTCCATAACTATGAGAAAATAAACTGTTGTTCTTTAAAGCCACCCACTTGTGTTGTTTCTCTTACATCAGCACTAGGAAACTAAGACAGAAGGATTGACAAAATAAATATTTAATCAGTATTTGTTGAATGAATAAATGAAAACAATCTACCCACTGTCAATGTGCCTAAATGAAAGAGAATATTTCTCATTTTCAGCTTAGCCTCAAAGAAATTTAAGACTCATTTTAGAACATTTGAATGGATATTATGTGATTAAACAAACCATTTGTATTAAACAAATATAGTACTTGACTGGCTTCTATTGTAAACGTTCATCCTCCACTGTTGCCAGCTTCAGAGTATCTTCAAAATATCTACAAAGATGTGGGCCGACCACTGCAGCTTTGATTGAAATCAAACTTCTACTGCCTTTGAATTCTTGGAACTTTTTTTTTTTAGTTAACTGCAGAGAAGGCAGCCCTGATATGAGGGGGCAGAGGAATTCGCCTTGATGAGGTTTCGCTGAATAATCTCAAACCTGAATACACTTTTCGAGGCTAGATGAGGTAGATGAGGATGCTTTTGACTCACTTGTGTTAATGTCAAAGCCCGAAACAGTAGGCAGACTCTACCTCGACTTCAATAATTAAATCGCTTTACTAAGTTTCTCTGGATGCTTTTCCCATCTACTGTGCTGGGAATACTAAACCTGGACAATGTAAACTGACCCCGTGTGTGTCACAGTGGTCCTGTGCTCCACAGGGTTCCCAATGGCTGATTTTTCAGAAGTAGCTAGCCAGGCTTTTCTTCTGAGGTGCCTCTGGGTGGACTCCAACTTCCATCCTTTAGGTTAGCAGTCAAGTGCATTAACTGCTGCGCTAGCCAGGGACCCCTCCTGGCTGAACGGAGAGAACGAGGGTAACATACAGAATAAAGTAGAACCAAGGGATGGAGAGAGAAAACTAACAGCATCGCTTGAACCTCTTATTCCAGCCATGTTGAAAACTTAGTTTCTCCATTGATCTTGCCAGTTATATGGTGTAATAAATTTTCTTTTTTTTTTAAGCTAGCTGAACTGGCTTTCTGTCACTGGCAACCAAAAACGCTGTACTACTAATTTTTAATTAAACCCTATTTTGAATCCTGGAATGGTCATTAATAGGGCATTGGTTAAAAACATTCTGGAACATTCAAACATGGAATTTTAGCTATTGAAAGTGATAAGCGTAGATCTATACTACCAAATAGGAAATCGATGACATTGGTGAGTAAAAAAAAAAATCATTCTATAAATTAACTGTATATCTCAAATGGAAAGATAATGAGGGAGAAGAACTTAGGGGTAGAGTGTGTGTGTCTGTGTGTGCGTGTTTGCACTGGCAAAAGTCCAGGAGGAAATACACACAAATGTTTAAAGCAGTTATCTCTTGGTAATAGAATTTTGGATGGCTTAATTAAATTAATACTGCCTTTTACTTATCTATTTTTTTACTGTCTCACAAAAAATCCTGTTATTGTATTTTTAAAAATACGGTCATTCCACCCTTGGTGTCAACATGCATTTTCCTCCTCTCCTGTTCAGTTCTGTTTTGTGTGATAAAGATGTAAAACAAGCAAGAGGAAGAAATATCAAATGGCAAACACCTTCCATAATAAAACCCTGTATTTCTTACGCATCTACCATATTCAAATTATCGTTATAGAGTTGATGGAAGATCGAATAAGAGAAGTGCAATGTCTAGCCTCAGAAATGCAAATTTCCTGCTCTCGAGGAAATCAGCAACATCATCAGGTGTACTTTCCATGGAATTATGCAGGAGGATGTGCACATTTGAGACACTCAGTGTTTTAGACAGCTCCACCACTTGGGAAATTCTAGGAGCGATTCCCATTATAAAATCCGTGGGTCTCTTGGTTCCTACATCGTACCTCAGATCTGACATCTAATTCCAAAAGTTATCAGTATCCACGTTTCCCATGTAAATGAATCAGAATATGAGGTAGGATTTAAACCCCCTTTCTGGAGTTCCTTCTCTGGGGTATAAAAATAATAGTTCACATGTGATGTCTTGAAAGGTCACAAACACTAACATTGTATTTACTCTTGCTTAGTTAAAAAAAAAAAAAAAATTTTATTTTTTTTTAGTTGGAAGTATTAACGGGAGGAATACCGTGGGCAGACGAAACCACCTATCTGCCTCCCTGATGAGGAAAGGAACAAGTTATCAAGTGAAACATAAAAATGCTTCCAGGAAATAATTATGAAAATGTTGCTTTGCTATCTGCCTTCTACCTGAACTACTGGGCTAAGCCTCCCCGACCTGTCTTCTGTTTTAAACCACCAGTTTGGAGTCAGTTACCTTATTGTATACGAAGTATTTAATTCCCTATCTCTGATTAATGCCTCTTGCTAGCATTCTTCAAACACAGAAAGATAACCTATTTCTTTCTTTGCCCCACAGCTGAACAATTTATTTCCATCCTCATATTTTCAGAAAAATGAGGTAAAATACCATCTTAAATAGCAGTTATATATTTCTTTAATCACAACTGGAAAACTTTGGAAAGAAACAAATTTGGCACAAGGAGGAGAAATACGCATTTCATATTTGTGTTTTTTATTTTTCAACCCTCCAAGTAGAACTACTGAATGAAAACAAGATCTTTATCTGTTGAGAGTTTGTTGGGTGTCACAGTTTATTTTTCATCTGCATCCACTGTTTATTAAGAGTCTGTTGTTGAAATACCTCCTCGATAACGGTCTAAGAACGTTTGCCTCTTCACCTGTGCCACAGCCCACAGATTTCCAAACACGTTAGACATGTTTGCAAATTAATCCTCTCTACATTCCAGGAAATTATTCCATCTTCAGAGCCCACAGATGGGGAACAGGAAATTGGGTTCCTGAGTGGAATACTGTATTCCTTCAGATTAAAGGGAAGAGACAAAGAGGGTGATTAATTACTGTGCATACACTATGTGGCAGACTCAAGAGCCAAAATATACTCTTACCAAATGTGCTAAAAGTAGGTGCCCATATCCTACATCTCATAGTGAAGTGGCTCAGAGCAGGGGCTTTGGGTCATGCTTCTGGGTTCATATCCTGGCTTTGTCATGTCCAAGCTCTGTGACCTTGGGTATTTCTTCACTTCCCTCCCTTAACTGCAAAGTCAGTGTCTTAGTTGCTGCTGTAACAGAAATACCACACGTGAGTGGCTTTAAAAGAACAGAAATTTATTTTCCCACAGTTCTGGTGACGAAAAGTCCAAATTAGGGTCTTGACGATATTAATTCCTTCTGTGAGCCTCTCTCCTAGTTTCTGGTGTCTGTTGGGGATTCTTGGTGTTCCTTGGAGTTCCTTGGTGTCTGCCTTCCCTGCGTGTGTCTGGGTCTTTTTCTAACTCAGAAATGATTAGGTTTAGGATCCACCGTATTCTGGTATGACCTCATTAACATAACAAAAGAAAAATCCATTTCCAAACATCCACAGGTACAAGGACCAGGAATTCAACACATATTTTGGGGAGACACAGTTCAGTTCATAACACTCTTGGTCAGTTATAACATCTACCTTATGTGGCTGCTGTGAGGATTAAATGATACCCATAATGATCCTGGTACACAGGTAAACGTCAAAGTTATGAACTTCACGGTATTATTCTCCCCATCGGAATGTACTGCCAAAGTCATGGCATAAATGAGAGATACCTGGACACCAGGGTCCCACCTTATACCTATTCAAGAAAAATTCACTTCAAACTCTTCCAAGAAAATAATCTACAAATACCTCGGTTCTAGCCACTAAATATAAAAATTGGCTTTGCGTCAAAGGCCACAAGTTAAACAGTTTAACATCAAATTTCATCCATTCATTCAATTATTCAGTAAGTGCGTATGGAGCACAGTCTCCATCAAGGGTTGTTTTAGGTTCTGAGGATTCATAAGTTGGGTAGGGCAGATACGATTTCTGCTCTGAAGGGGTTTCCGGTCTGGGACGTAGGAACCAGACCAGCTGAAACAGAAAAAACAGCAGAAGTGAGAAAAGGGCAAGAGAGTTTGCAAACATATAACTAATGCTTCAAAACCGGCAGCTTTGGCTGCTTCGGAGGCTTGAATTATTTCCTGTCTCCCTATTCCTTTCTCCATCCTGCACTCTGTACTCCAATGTACTTCTTCTCCTGGGGTTACTCCACATTTAAATCCTGAAGTGTGCTAAAGGCCACATCCATTTCCCTCTTAGGTGCAGGGACACCTGGAATCCTGGAGAAGGAAGATGGCAGCACCACAGTGGGAGGAGTCCAGAAGCACCTGGCCCTGCACAGCCCCTAGACTACCCATGCAGGGGCGGGAGTCCAGATGGCCCTGCACAGCCCCTAGACTACCCATGCAGGGGCGGGAGTCCAGAGGTGCTGATTCTAGGGAGGTGGAGGAATTCCTAGCTAGCAATCAGTCTTTACTGGACTATGGAGTGGGGGAGGGGGTGGGCGGAACCCGCAGGATCAAGCTTACTAGTAATTTGTAAGGTAATCTGGGATTCCCCTCTAACATGGGAGGTGAAAATGTGCATTTTTCTGGGAATATTCATTCAACCAATACATGAGCATTTACTAGGTACCAAGTACTGTTCTAGGAGCCTCTGCATGGTGCTAACAGTTAAGTGCTCGGGTACTAACTTAAAGATTGGTGGTTTGAACTCACCTAGAGGCACCTCAGAAGAAAGGCCTGGTGACCTGCTTCCAAAAGGTCACAGCCATGAAAATCCTGTGGAGCACAGTTCTACTCTGAAATACAATGGGGTAACCATGAGACAGAAGCTGCTTGAGTGAGGCACTGTTTTAGGAACTGGGAATACATCAGTAAACACAACCGCCAAATTCCCTGCTCTCCCAGAGCGTACACTCCAGAGGAAGATGAACCATACACAGCTTTATACTAAAAAAATTGTTTAGGAATTATGGTGCTAGAGCCGTGGTCCTCAACATTGTGTAACAGCACCACTTGGGGGCACCTTAAAAATCCAGATGAGAGACCCTCTCCCTGACATTCGGGATGGCTGGACCTGGGGTTGAGTTTAGGATCCTACTGAAGCTCCCCATAAGATTCTGTTCCACAGGTTTGGAACAAACCAGTTGTTTCTGAGACAATCAACCAACCAACCCATCGTCTTGAACTCGTGGCGGCCATATGTGTTAGAGAGTGGAACTGCCTCATTGGGGTTTCTTGACGGTAGTCTTTACGCAAGCAGGTTCCAGGCCTTTCCTCCACTGCACCCCTGGGTGAGTTCGAACCACTAACCTTTATGTTAGTACCAAACCAAAAACCAAGTCTGTTGGCGTCAAGTCAATTCCGACTCACAGCCACCCTACAGGACAGACTGGAATTGCCCTGTAGGGTTTCCAGAAAGCGGCTAGTGGATTAGCAGTCAAGCACAAATCATTTGTGCCACCTGGGGACCTCCTTCTGAGAAAAGAGGCTGGAGATGAAGGACGCGCCCCTCACCAAGGAGGGCCACGGGAAATTGGCCACCTCCTTTCAGAAACACAAGGAGGCAATAAGATTTTATGTTCTGGATATTCCAAGAGAGAAGCATCAACATTCTTTTCTTGGATAAACCAAACCAGTTGCTGTCGAGTCAGTTCCTACTCATGGCAACTTCATGTGTGTCAGAGTAGAACTATGTATGCTCCATAGGGTTTTCAATGACCGATTTTTCGGAAAAAAGATCTCCAACCCTTTCTTCTGAGGTGCTTTTGGGGTGGACTCAAACCCCCAACCCTTAAGGGTAGCAGCCTAGTGCATTACCCTTTGCATCGCCCAGGGACTTCTAGCAAGAATAAAACCCATTGCCTTCAAGTCAATCACAACTCATAGCGACCCTATAGGACAGAACAGAACTGCCCCATAGGGTTTCGAAGGAGCAGCTGGTGTATTTGACCTTTTGGTCAGCAGCAAATCTCTTAACCCCTGTGCCACCAGGGCTCCCTATAATAAAATAGAATCCTAAAAAAGTGCTTTAAGATATTTAAATATATGTTTACACATTTTTTAAGTTCTAGAAAGTAAATGAATTATCATCATTTAACCTGAAACCTCAAATGATTTCCTTTCCCTTTCCAAATTGAGTATTAATACTACTAATAATATACTTTTATTATATGCCACTTGACGAGTATTCGCTTTACAAGTATTCTCCCATGTAACGCTCCCAAGGACCCCGTGAGGTACTGTTACAGTCTTCTTACAGGGCAGAAAATGAAGGCTCTGAGAGACCACGGAACTTGCCCAAGGTCACACAGAGTGGACCACGGGAAACCAACACTCCGGAGCCCAGCTCTCAACCTGACCCCTGGGGCATACCACTCTCTCAGTCCCCTCAACTCACCTCCCTTATTTAGCATTTGGACTCTCTCCTGTGACTAAAGATGAATAATCAAGTTATAAATCATTAAAAGGAAAAAGAAACCGCTTGGGAAAGTCCTTAACCGCCCAGGCCCATCAAGGGAGTATTTGGATAGGGCAGCCTTCGTGGCGACTGTGTTTCTCCTGCCTGCGGCCGAGCTGGTTCTGTAACCTCACCGGACAGACACACGCTCTCCCCGCCTCTGGGCGGCTCCCGAGGTGGAGCGACCCGGGGCCTCGAATTCTGAGAGGTGGCGGCTGCGCGCCTATGCCCCAGACTCCGTGGCGATCCTTATCTCCTGGCCTCGGGGCGGGTCCCCAGGCTTCCCGGCTCCGCCAGTACCTTGAGTCCAGGGCAAATGACAGACTCCAGAAGTCTCTTCTGGAAGGACAGTTAAAAAGCTAGATGCCATTTAAACGAGGGTTGGAGGTCCGAACCCCTCCAGCCCCTGGGCTTCTCTCCCTCGCCTGTATTTTTCCGTGTCCTATGACGTTGGCTCCAAAGTTTAACGGCGTATGGGGGCGTGCGAGGCTCACAGGGATCCCAGATTGGTAGCCCCCGGGATCCTGGCAGATCCCCCGCCAGAACGCGAAACCGCGGGCACACGGCGGCGGGGAGCAAGGGCGCGCCTCCCGGGGGTCTCAGGGGTTTAGAGGGAAATTGGCTGGGAGTGTCGGGGGCGGACACAGCGGGCTAGGTGACCCACAGCCACAGGCGAGGGCGGCAGGAGGCTTAGGGCCAGCGTGAGTGCGTGAGTGTGAGCGCAAGGGTGAGTGTGTGAGCGCGGGGGTGAGTGTGTGAGCGCGGGGGGAGAGTGTGAACGCGGGGGTGAGCGCGGCGGTGAGGGTGAACGTGAACGCGGGGGTGAGTGTGAGAGCGGGGGTGAGTGTGAGCGCGAGGGTGTGTGAAAGCGGGGGTGAGTGTGAGCGCGGGGGTGAGTGTGAGCGCGAGGGTGAGTGTGTGAGCGCGGGGGTGAGTGTGAGCACGGGGGGGAATGTGTGAGCGCGAGGGTGAGCGCCGGGGTGAGGGTGAGCGCGGGGGTGAGGGTGGGAGCTGGGGTGAGGGTGGGAGCTGGGGTGAGGGTGAGCGCGGCGGTGAGGGTGAGCGTGAACTTGGGGGTGAGTGTGAGTGCGAGGGTGTGTGTGTGAGCGCGGGGGGGTGAGGGTTAGCGCGGGGGTGAGTGTGAGCGCGAGGGTGAGTGTGTGAGCGCGGGGGGGTGAGGGTGAGCGCGGGGGTGAGCGTGAGCGCGAGGGTGAACGCGGGGGTGAGGGTGAGCGCGGGGGGTGAGGGTGAGCGCGGGGGTGAGTGTGAACGCGAGGGTGTATGTGTGAGCGCGGGGGGGTGAGGGTGAGCGCGGGGGTGAGTGTGAACGCGAGGGTGAGTGTGTGAGCGCGGGGGGGTGAGGGTGAGCGCGGGGGTGAGTGTGTGAGCGCGGGGGTGAGGGTGAACGCGGGGGTGAGGGTGAGCGCGGGGGTGAGCGTGAGCGCGAGGGTGAACGCGGGGGTGAGGGTGAGCGCGGGGGTGCGTGTGTGAGCGCGGGGGTGAGGGTGAACGCGGGGGTGAGTGTGTGAGCGCGGGGGTGAGTGTGAACGCGAGGGTGTATGTGTGAGCGCGGGGGGTGAGGGTGAGCGCGGGGGTGAGTGTGAACGCGAGGGTGAGTGTGTGAGCGCGGGGGGTGAGGGTGAGCGCGGGGGTGAGTGTGTGAGCGCGGGGGGTGAGGGTGAGCGCGGGGGTGAGTGTGTGAGCGCGGGGGTGAGGGTGAACGCGGGGGTGAGGGTGAGCGCGGGGGTGAGCGTGAGCGCGAGGGTGAACGCGGGGGTGAGGGTGAGCGCGGGGGTGCGTGTGTGAGCGCGGGGGTGAGGGTGAACGCGGGGGTGAGTGTGTGTGAGCGCGGGGGTGAGTATGAGCGCGAGGGTGAGTGTGAGCGCGGGGTGAGCGCGGGGGTGAGTGTGTGAGCCTCCCCAACCCCCACCTGTTTGAAGCGGTTTTAAAATCCCGAAGTCAGACTCTTTATGTTTCAAAAGTTTCAGTTTAAGTGAAATACATGCGCTCTTCCTATATATTTTTTAAGTTCTGGAAAGTAGGAGGCGAATTACCATCCTTTAACCTGAACCCTAAAAGGAGCTGCTGGGTCTACGCCTCGGAAAGAAAAGGAGGAGGACGCTCAGCGGTGTGCGAAGGGGAGGAGGGCGGCAGTCGGCTGCTCTCAGGCTCGGCTTTAGGACCCAACGGGAAGCCCGTTGGACTCTTTCGCTCAGGGAAGGAGAGGCGGGGCGGGCCGGATGGCAGGAGGCCGCGGGGCGCATGCGCGCGCGTCTCCTCCCGCCGGCCGCTTCGCTGCGCTCGGCGGCGCGGAATAGAATGAAATGTAACAAAACAAGCCGAGCCTTTGTATCTGCTTAAAGGGGCCGCGGGCACTTCCCTGCTGTCCTCCCCCTCAGCCCCGCTGCGCCGCCGCGTCTCCAGGGCTCCCAGCAACTGGGCTGGCAGGGCTTGCCCCACCTCGGGAGCAGCCGGCCAGCGAGGAAGGACGAGCCGGGCGGGAGGCAAGGAGGAGGCTCCGCATTTCTAAAAGGCAAGAAAGAAAGGAAGGAAGGAAAAAAAAAAAAAACCAAAAAAAAAACCCGGAGCGGCGTAGAGTGGACTCTGGTCCGAGCGAGCGCGGTCGGGCGCCCGGACGTGGACCGAGAGGCACCGGAACGCAAACAAAGCGCGCGGGCGCCCGTGCAGGCTCGGTGGGGAAGCCCAGAAAGTTTGTTTGACGATGGCCTGAGTGCGCGAGTGTGTGCAGGCGAGCGAGGCCGCCAAGTTCCTCTCCAGGGGCGTTACTGGGAGGAGGTGGCTCTCCTATGAACCACCGGCGGCTTGGAGGCTTGCGCTGGGGGGGCACCTGTCTCTCATTTTATTTTATTTTTTGGAGGAGGGGTGTACCTCGTCATGTCGAAAGTGATCCAGAAGAAGAATCACTGGACCAGCAGGGTTCACGAATGCACCGTGAAGCGGGGGCCCCAGGGCGAGCTGGGGGTGACGGTGCTGGGGGGCGCGGAGAACGGGGAGTTTCCGTACGTCGGAGCGGTGGCCGCGGCCGAGGTGGCGGGGCTTCCTGGCGGAGGAGAGGGTCCGAGGCTGGGCGAGGGGGAGCTGTTGCTGGAGGTGCAGGGGATCCGGGTGTCCGGCTTGCCCCGCTATGACGTGTTGGGAGTCGTCGACAGCTGCAAGGAGGCCGTCACCTTCAAAGCCGTCAGACAAGGTAAGACCGGGCGCGCCTCTGGGGGCGCCCCTGGAAAACTGCACGGGCTGTGGGGTGTCTCCCTAACCGTGATTTCCCGCGTTCCTCCTCGCAGCGAACCCGAGAGGGGACGTTGAGGCTGTGTGCCCTGCAGTAGAGACATACACAAAGTTGTTGCGAGACTGTAGGTTGTTTGCCCACCTGCTTTGGAAGAGGCGTCTGGGTTTGAACAGGGAACCGGGGAGACGTGTCGCGGGCCTGGTTGCCAGCCTGTTATCTCAGCCACCAAACGCAGCGCAGCCTCGCCTGCACCTGGAGGAGAGTTGGGGAACTGAGGCTGGAGCAAAGGTGGACGCTCCAGCAGCTCCTTGGGGGAAGAGGTGCTGCGGGCGCAGCTGCTGACTTTCTTCTGCCATTTTTCTGTTTCCAGACCTGGAAAGTGGGTATGAAGGAAGGAAGGGTCCTCAGTTTACTGGATCCCCTCCACCCTAAAATCGGCTTCACCCCACAACCCCTCGCCTGGCGGTTCCTAAGCCCGCTGCCTGAAGATTCTGCATTCACCCCACAGCCGAATGACGCATGTGTCTCCACCGTTTGGCCCAGCACCGGGCGGGGCGAGGGGGTATTACTCTTAGCGCAAATCTAGACCCAATTTACGCTGTCTTTATTATCATCATCCTCTATAATAACGATAGCTACCATTCATTGATTTGCATTCCGTGCTAGGCTCTGGGCGCTGCCTTACTTGTATGATTTCACTCTGGTTCACAATCCTAAGAAAGAGTTGTTTTTATAAACCCCATTTAACAGATACGGAAACCGGGACTGACATTGGTTAAGTGACTTGCCCAAGGTCACACCCCTACCAAAAGCCTGGTTTGAGTTGCAGAGCCTTAAGCACTGAGGAGGTAGGAGGTAGGGGTTGGGGGATGACCCTCAGGGACTGGAGGGGCTAACTTGTGTCAGGAAGTAGACTAGATTTTCCCCTGAGAAGCCTGGAGGGGTCTACCTCTTAGAGGATGGAAGATGCAGTTGGTTGGGGGAGGAGGAAGAGGGGTGTCTTACATCTTGGTTTGGGACAGCAAGGGGCTGTTCCTACATCAGTCCAGCAGAGAAGACTGGAGTCTCTAAAAGGCATCCCTTGTGTGACCAAACTCCATGATGCAGTTCTCTCCCTGAAAACACCAAAGGAGGTGACATAGTTGAGCATGGTAAAGAGGTCCCACATGTGTCTGTCGGTGGACAGCAGCTGGAGGAATGTGTCAAAGGAAAGAAGGCCTGGGCTGGGCTTCTCTTGGAAACAGGCTTGTTCCAGGAAAGGGAAGAGGGGGCAGGGGATAGCTAAGTCTTTGGTAGCTTTGGGAGCTGAGGGGTGGACACTGAGCTATGAAAATCTTTGGCCATTTATGTCCTCATCTCCACTTGGACACTTCCTCCAAGAAGCCTTCCAGGTTCCTGCCAGGATGAACAAATCCTTCTTCCTCTGGGCTCCCTTGATGTGTACCTTGTGGTTTTTAACTTAGAGCTACAAGTTGGGTCCTACTCCTCTTGTCCCAGGTAGTAAGCTTACTGCAGGGAGAGACTGTGCCTCATTCCTAGCCCTTCTCCCCAGCCTTTGCTTGAGACCCACCTCTGAGGGTGTTCCCTTATCTATAAAATGGCTTTCTTCTGGGTGTTATGTAAACTAGTACAGGAAGTGCACAAAACAGTGCCTGGCATGTACTGAGTGTTCAGTAAAGGTGAGTTATTGTTATGTTTGAATTGAATTGAGTACTTACTTCTTTGTAAGGTTAACTTTTGATGTCAGGGACCTGAATTATCAGGATTTGATAGAGTTGTAGGGAAAATACTGTGTCAGGACATTTGATGGGAATGGACGCAGGCATTTTGGAGAAAGGAGTGGAGAAAGGATAGGCCCACCTAGTGGGGTGTCTGGTGGTGTCCGATGGGCCCATGGGGACGTGTTTTCAGTGTGCCCGATGCTGCATATAGCTGGGCTTCCTCTCTTCACTGGCCATCAAAAGAAACAGGAGGCATTGTCCCAGGGCTGCGTCATTATGGAGCTTTGGAAGGGTTGGAGAGTTAATCAGGTGGGTTTAGAAGTGGGTTCAAAGGGAAGTAGAGTCTCTTAGAACTATTCTGTGTGCACATAATGTTCACAGCAGCTGTGTGTGTATATAAAATTACTTGTAATGGAGTAGAATAAAAATGTCGATGAGGAATCCCGAATGGCCTGGAATCCACTACAGTGTGAAAGCTATTACTTCTCATAATAATTGCACAGGCAACAGTTAGCTCTTCTTATGTCTTCATTGCTAGTAAAGATGGCACTAGAAGCCACTTCATCAGGCTGTTGTTCCCTTTTTTATACCGAGAATGTAATTTAAGTGACATGACAGAACTGCACTTACTGTGTCTTCGTTACTGTGTCCTAATATCAGGCAGGTCCATATTTGGTATGTGGCAAAGAAAAGTGTTATTTCTGTATTGTCTACACCTTGAGTTAACCACTGCCAGTGATGCGGGTCACTCTGCGTGCTATCTGTATGGAAATGTCACGGTCTTATTGTGGGAGAAGATTCTGCTGTTTCCACCTTATGGCATCTCCCTGGAAAGATGCACGCGCCAAAATAGTCTAGCAAATGGTATTAGACGCAGGACTGGATTGTGAAGGAATCCAGCTAAGTGGATCTACAGGGTTGGAGTTGGTTCATTTTAAATGGAGAAGATTGTTGTGTTTCAGAAGGTGCCTAAACTAGGAAAAAAAGAAAAAATATATATATGTTTTTATATACTTTATTGAAGTATCATTAACTTACAGTAAAATGCACAGATCTGAAGTGTATAGTTTGAGTTTTGACAAATGTATACGCTCATGCTATCATCACTCCAGTTAAGATATAGAACATTTTCATCACCCCGGAAATTTCCCTCAGGTCTCTTTCCCGTCAGTTTCCCCCACCCCCTCCAGAGGCAAATGTTGTTGTGATTTGGTTCCTAACAATATCAATGAAATAATGCAGAATGTACTCTTTTGTGTCTGCTCTTGTTGCTCAACAAAATGTTATGGAGATTTTTTCATGTTGTTTTTGTTCTTTCCTTAAACTACTGAGTCCTAGTGCAGTGTATAGACAGCAGCTTCTTCATCCATTTGCTTATCGATGAGCATTTGGCTTTGGCTGTTACCGATAAAGCTGCTCCAGATGCTGCCGTTGCCCCACGCCTTTGCCAACCTTTGATGCTGTCTGTTTTCTGAATTTTAGCCGTTCTCTATTTAAAAAAAAAAAAAAAAAAAATTTAATAGAGGTATATGGGGAAAGGAAAAAAAAAGTAAGAAAACTGATGTAGGAGGTACGCAGTATTTATTAAGCACTTGCCTTGGAATGTGCCAGCCCCTTCTCAGAGCAAGTGTTTTATGTCTAGTCTGTTGTTGTTGAATACCGTTGAGTAGATTTTGACTCATAGGGACCCCAAGTGACAGAGGAGAACTGTCTCAGATTTTTCTCTGCTGTAATCCTTGTGGAAGCAGACTGCCAGGTCTTTCTCCCGTGGAGCTGCTGGGTGTGTGTGAACTGCCGACCTTTTGGTTAGCAGCGGAAAAGCACTTAGCCCTTGCACCACCAGGGCTGAGTTCTTAGGTCCTCACAATAGGACTCAGATATTGAGGTTCAGAGAGTTGGGGTAACTTTCCCAAGGGTCATACAAGAGGTGGCAGAGTCCTGCTGGAACCTAGTTGTGTCTGATTCCAAAGCCCATGTTCTCAGTTCCTTAGACAATGGGTCACAGAGTGTGGTCCCCAGACCAGTGGCATTAACAGTACCTGGAAACTTGTCAGGAACGGAAATTCCTGAGCCTATTCCTGAGCCTGCCCCAGCCCTACTGATCCAGAAACAGGGGTGGAGACTAGGGGGTGTTTTAACAAACCCTTCGGAGATTCTGATGTGTGCTCAGTTTTGAGACCTCCTGCCCTAGCAAATCGACTGAGATTTTGAATATGCCATCAGATGAGGCAAGTGACCTGAGCCCCAGAGCAAGCTGCGCCGAATCGTGCTGTCTCCTCGGCAGGACGGCCTCCTGGGCCTTGGTTACTCCTGCCGAAGATAAGGGGTGTGTCCTTCAAGGCCTTAGCGCTCCTGAGACTTTGTGATGCCATCAACAACCCAGACTCCAGAGTTTTAAAATGATGTGATTGCAGTTTCCCAAACTGGTATATATAGGTGGTGCTTACATACTTTTGTAGGTGAATTTTGTGGTTTTGCATATTACCCAGGAACTAAAGCTGACCCTCTACTTTTTCAGACAGAGTGAAGACAGTAAAGAAGACAATTTAAAAACCCAAACCCCGCCACCAAACTTTCCCCTCATCCTAAAGAGGGAATTGTGACTGCATAAAACTGAATATGTATGTGTGTGTATATATATATATATATACATATAGTTCTTTGTCACTTGTTTTGCTGGTGTGTGTTTGTTTTGACCAATTGAAATATATGACAACTCTGCAACGAAATAATTCTGTTCTCACCTCCCCCACCTCCACTCCTTCCCCCCTCACTCTTCCCACCCTCATCTCTCGTCACACCCCCCTCTCCCTGCACCACACCCACACCCCACCTCTCCCCACATCCCCCACCTCTCCCCACACCCCCCTCTCCCCACACCCTCCTTCCCCACACGTCCCCTCTCCCTATACCCCATCCACATCCCCCACCTCTCACCACACCCTCCTCTCCCCACACCACCCACACCCACCTCCCCATACCTCCCCTCTCCCTATACCCCACCCACTCCCTGCTTCTTCCCACATCCCCCACCTCTCCCCACACCCACCTTCCTATACCGGGGTACCTCTTCCCTCTCCCCACACCCGTCCCTGTCCCCACACCCCCCTCTCCCCAGTCACACCCCCATAGTTCCTCCCTCTGCCCACAACCCCCTCCTGACACCCCCCACACGTCCTCCCTCTCCCCACATCCCCCGCCTCTCCCCACATCCCCCGCCTCTCCCCACATCCCCCGCCTCTCCCCACATCCCCCGCCTCTCCCCACACCCCCCTCCTGACACCCCCCACACGTCCTCCCTCTCCCCACATCCCCCGCCTCTCCCCACATCCCCCACCTCTCCCTCCCTCCCCCGCTCTCCCTCCCTCCTCCCTTCCCTGCATCCCCTACCTTTCCTCATACCCCCACAATCATGAGGTTGACTCTTCTGTTTCGTCAGAGAGACCCTCACTGATAACCTCATCTGTGGCTTGTTACTAAATGCTTAACATCCAGTTCTGGGGGGTGGGAGGGCCCTCATTTGTAGCATAACTGGAGTTGGGAAGAGATGCATATAATTGTTTTTCCCGAGCCAGTAAGGACCTGTATGGACCAGTCCCACCACATAACTGATCCCATCAAAATAGTTCCCTGAGTTGCATGTGATCGTATCACCCTGTTGCGTGTCTTCATAGCCTCAGTACAATCTCACCTTATGGTCTTCTGTTTCTTCTGTATTGTCTCACTCCCTTTCCACCACCCACTGCTCTGACAGGGATCACAATAGCCGGTCCTGCACAGAGTAGAAGAAAAATGTAAAACAAAATTCAAACTCACAAAAAATACCAGACTTACTGATCTGACGGAGTCTGGAGAAACCCCAAGAGTATGGCCCACAGATACCCTTTTAACTTAGCACCAAAGTCACTTCTGAGGTTCACCCTTCAGCCAAAGATTAGGCAGATCTATAGGGCTAACAATAACACATGAGGGACATGCTTCATAGTTCTACCATGTAAAAAAAGTTCTACCATGTATACAAGACCAAATGGGCACACCAGCCCAAAAGCAAAGACGAGAAGACAGGAAGGGACAAGAAAACTGGACAAATGGAAATTTATTGAGAAGGGGAGACTGTTGACACCTCACAGGGTTGGCAACCAATGTCACAGAACAATGTATGTATTAATTGTTTAATGAGACTAGTTTGCTCTGTAAACTTTCTTCTAAAGCACAATTAAAAAAAAAAAAAATTACATCCCTGGAATCCTTGTGGGGCAGTTCTACTCTGTCCTATAGGTTCACTATGAGTTGGAATCGACTCCAGGGCAATGAGTGTTTGGTAAAATAAACCCATTGCTGTGCAGTCCGTTGTGACTCATAGCAACACTGTCCACGTAGTAGAACCGCCCCACTTCTGCGGCTGTAATCTTTAGGAAGCAGACTGCTACATCACAGCGGCTAGTGGGTTCAAAGGCCTGACCTTTTGGTTAGCAGTCCAATGCTTAACCACTTGTGACACCAGGACTCCTTTTTGGTAAAAATAGTACCTGGCAAAGTGCTCACCAAAATTTGTGGGATGGGTAAATGAATTTTGGGACATATGTCATTTATATTCTGCTGTTCCTCCTTATTCAGATGATAAGTGCAGACTAGGCCATATGTAACATCTTTCTGCTTTTCCCTCTGTTCACTTTTTACTTCTTATTTGGGATCCTAATGTGTTCACTTTCTCATCACCAGGCTTTCCACTCAGCTGACACCCTATGACTAATAGTCTTGATAAAAAAAAAGGTATAAATGCCTCACAAGGCTTAATGAGTTATATTCAAGTATTTCTGCTGTTGACTCCAAATAAAGTTTAAGAAGTGAGTCTCTAAATGTGAAATTTCAGATGTTTGGCAGGCAAGATGATGAGGGACTTTTCTGTTTTATATTGATGTGGGACCTGCTCTGTGTCAATATCACCAAGAATGGCATTTTCCCTCCACATTCTTACAGCATTGTCCCAGTGTACAATTTTTTTTTCTGGCCAATAGCAAATCAGATCTTTGCTAGAGAAAACAGTTTGATTTCAGTTCTCTGTTTCTCTTAAATTATGCTTTGTGTTTGTATGTCTTTTTTTTTTTTTTAGCTTAAATCTTTTAAAAATTAATCTCTTTGTTTTTAGTGTCAGAAGACCACTCTCCAAGGGATATTTTTAGGTTACGCTGTAGAACACTCCACTGCTTTTACAAAAAATAACGCAAGGATGGGCAACCCAACTTGTCCATTGTTTCCGGTGTCTACCCTTTGCATTGGCTGTGTTATTTAAAAATAGAATAACCTGACCTTATGATGCAATGGCATACAGTTCGCTCACTGCATATGCTGGCGTCTATTACCCAGCTAGTTTTGGATGGCAGAATCGATGATATCCACCGAGGAGAATTAAGTGGTTTATAAGAGAAAACATTCTGACATCTCCTTACCACAAGGGTTTATATTGAAGGGTGTTGCTTTATAAACTATGGTTATTTAATGCAAAACATCAGTCTATGATGTTAGTGGTTCTTTCCTTGAGTTCGTATATATGTGTAACAGGATATACTGATTTTGTATACACTGGGAATAAAGGCTGTCAAATTTTTTATGGGCTGACATTCATGTCCTAAAAAAGTAGGTTACTGCGTTCCTGCCTGTCTTTATGCAGTTCCTATATGAGATTCATGACCTTGGAAAACCCCTAATAAACACTGGAGCTTTGCTATAATGTGCCCCTATGGATGTCTGAATTAATAATAGTGTTTCTGCTGAGGTTGTTTTGGTATTTCTATAGCTAAAAATCTCCACAGATGACAAGGACAGACCTGTCGTACCGACTCCTGCTTTATAGGGTCCAAGGCATTCTGGATGTCAACTTTGCTTAGACTTTCTTCTCTGCAGGCATGTAACAAAATTAGAAAATGTAATTTGAGGAATGTCTTTTATGATTAAATAATAATCTTTTCTTTTTATAGCTAAGTAATTAAAGAATGGAGTGATCTTATTTGTAACCATTTCTGTAGTCCTCATCTTAGAGTGATGATCTGGCCATGACATTATTTTCCTTTCCCTATCTATTGCCACTTTCTCAGCGGGGTCCTCCCCGACCACTTTCTCAGCGAGGCCCTCCCTGACCACTTTCTTAGCGAGGCCCTCCCTGACCACTTTATTTAAACTTATAACTCCACCACCACTCCATCATTCCTTGTTCCCCTTCCCTGCTTTATTTTTCTCCATAGTATGTAAATCATTTCAAAGTAAATAAGTTACTGATTTTGTTTGTCTCCTCCCTCGCCCCTGAGAATATAAGCTCCAAGAGGGCAGGGACGTTGTTTGTTTTGTTGCCTCACTGTATCCCCAGTACCAGGAGCAGTGCTTTGCACTTGGTAGCTGCTCAGGCATTTGAGCAACTATTTGAATGTCCGCTGTGGAATTTAGAACTAGAATAAATCTGTCTTGGGCTCAGTTGCCTCTCTGAAAATTCTGATATTTGAAAGTCTCTGAAAATGTAGGTATGGATCACGTTAAACTTGATAGGGCCAAGTAGAGCTGATTGATTGATCCAGGAATATTCTTGAAGACAGTGAGCACTGTTGGCCTGCTTCAGTAGGTCTTGGTATTACAGGTTTAGACTAGCATAATGCTGAGTGTGTAAGGAAACTGTGCAAACTCGCACCCTCAGCTGCATTGTGAATGGGCCTCTGGCACTGTCTCCTGCGTGTAGAGACTTTTTCTCTTGTCATCTCCAGTGTCATGACAATGAGTTACATAAGAAAATTACATTCTCACAGCTGAGGTATCAACCCCACCATTATTGCAGATGGAGGAATATGTGTATGCCTTTAATGGGCCATGGTTATGTTTCCCACAATAAGGTTAATCTTTTAGCCCATTAGAAGACAGAATTCCAGGCCCTCTTTATGGGCAGTAGCATGATGGTGCAATTAAAAGGCTATTATACCCTGAGTATAAGCCACGTTTCACAATTATTGCTATATGCAATGTTAACAGGGCTGTAATGCTGCCCATAAGATAATCTACAAATACCAATTTATTGATGTGTTGTAGGTTTGCAGGTTTTAGATCCAGACTGGCCAGGGTTAGAAGCCAGGCTTTCTCACTTACTAGCTGGGTTACCTTGGGCAAGACACTTCGTCTTTTTGTGCCTGGGTTTTCCCCAATGAAAAAGAAGGGTAATAACGATACCTATCTTTTAGAGCCTATGGGGGAAATCAAATAGACGATTTAAGTAGACCATGTGGCACAGGGCCTGGCATATAGTGAGTGCTCAATAAATGCTGACTTCCCCTTTTGAAAGCACTTGAAAGAGAAGAAAGAACTGCTGAGAGATGGAGATTGTGGGACACAGTTCCCTGGGAAACTTTCCAAGTTGAGAAACTCTCATTTTTCTGCATGATGCTGCTTTTAAAAACATGCTGCCTTTTTAAAAGGTAAAGGCTGGATTAGTTCAGGCAAGTAGAAAGGAAACCTCTGCATCTTACACGTCATCGTGCACCTCCTAAACTTGCCTCACACTGTCATGGTGATGCATCGATTCTAATGCTTGTCATCAGGCCCCAGGTGGTGGTAAGGCATGGAGGGAACGCCTTTTCTCTCCCCATTTCAGCAAGGATGATCCTGGAGAACTTGACACCAATGTCCTCAGATCATCGTGGCACAAATTCCTGGGCTCCCACATCAGAAATGGCAGGGGAGGCAGTGGAGCTTAGTGGCTATAAAGGTTTGGAGTCAGACTGGTTGGGTTCAAATCCAGGCTTCATCACTTCCTTCCTGAGTGGTTGTGGTCAAGTTAACTTCCCAGTTGAAAAGGAGAATACCTACCTCATAGGGTGGTTGTTAGGGTTAAATGAGAACATGGCAGACAAGTGGTGCTCACTGACATACCCATATAATAGCGGCTGTGATGATTTTTCACTTGAGAAGCGGAGACAAATCAGTGTGTTCCTCTGAAGCAGTGGTTCTCAACTGGGGGTGATTTTGCCCCCAAGGGGATATTTGGCAATTCCTGGAGACATTTTTGGCTGTCACTACTGGGGATGGGGGTGCTAATGGCATCTAGAGACAATGGATGTTGCTAAATGTCCTACAATGCACAGGACAGGCCCTGCAGTAAAGGATTATGCAACCCCAAATGTCAGTAGTGCTGAGCTTGAAAAACCTCACTCTAAAGTTTAACTTCACAGGTGAGACTGGGAGCCAGAATTAGGGGTGACAGACTATTAATAATATCTTTTATTTATTGGTCCTTTTACATGTCACTGAGACCTAGGTTAAGGTTTTGCCTTTGTAGGTGATCTTATTCCCATTTTGTAGATGAGAAAATAAGCTTGAGAAGTCAAGTAACTCACCCTGGCGCCCAGGCAGCCGACACAGGTGAGATTCAAACTAAGATCTGCTTGTTTCCCAGATCCCATCCATGGGTTTCCAAGTTAGAAATGTCTTCATTCCATAGCCTGGAACCCCATGTCCTTTTACTGTGGAGGTCAATGTGGACATGACTCTTTTAGGTTGTACCCACTGCTGTCAGAGACCACAAAACCTTCATGGTAGGTTGTCTTTGGGTTCTCTAGAGAAACAGAACCAGTGAGAGATACACATGCGATATGGTTTACTTAAATCACCTCGTTTGATTCTCCTGTCAACCCTAGGAAGTAGGTATTATTAATCCCCATTTTCAGAGTGGAAAGCCCAGGCACAAAGAGGTGGAATGTCTTAGGTGAAATATGGATAGACAGATAGATTGATAGACTGATAGATGTATTGATCCCTGGTGGCGCAGTGGTTAAAAGCTTGGCTGCTAAATGAAAGGTTGGGAGTTCAAATCTATCAGCTGCCCCTTGGAAATCCTATGAGGCAGTTCTACTCTGTCCTATAGGACCGCTATGAGTCAGAATTGATTCGACAGCAACAGGTTATATATATATATATATATATATATATGTATATGTATACATGTATATATATGATCAAGAACTGATGGTACTGAAGGAAGAGGTCCAAGCTGCATTGAAGGCATTGATGAAAAACAAGGCTCCAGGAACTGATGAAATACCAATTGAGATGTTTAAAGAAACAGATGCAGTACTAGAAGTGCTGACTTGTCTATGCCAAGAAATTTGGAAGACAGCTGCCTGGTTAACCGTCTGGAAGAGATCCATATTTGTACCCATTCCAAAGAAAGGCCATTCAACAGAATGTGGGAACTATTGAACAATATCATTAATATCACACACAAGTAAAATTTTACTGAAGATCTTTCAAAAGCAGTCGCAGCAGTACATCAACAGGGAACTGCCAGAAATTCAAGCCTGGTTCAGAAGAGAACATGAAACGAGGGATATCATTGCTGATGTCAGATGGACCCTGGCTGAAAGCAGAGGATACCAGAAAGATGTTTACCTGTGTTTTATTGACTATACAAAGGCATTCCACTGTGTGGATCAAAACAAATTATGGATAACATTGCAAAGAATGGGAATTCTCAAACACTTTATCGTGGTTATACAGAACCTGTATGTAGACCAGGAGGCAGTCATTCAAACATTACAAGGGGGTACTAGGTGATTTAAAGTCAAGAAAGATGTGTGTCAGGGTTGTATCCGTTCACCATATTTATTCAAACTGTATGCTGAGCAAATAATCTAAGAATCTGGGCTATATGAAGAGTGTGGCATCAGGATTAGAGGAAGACTCTGCAATATGCAGGGGACGCAACCTTGCTTGCTGCAAGTGAAGAGGACTTGAAGCACTTACTGATGAAGATCAAAGACTACAGCCTTCAGTATAGATTACTCCTCAACATAAAGAAAGCAAAGATCCCCAGAACTGGACCAATAAGAAACATCATGGTAAACAGAAAAGATTAAAGATGTCAAAGATTTTGTTTTACTTGGATCCACAATCAATGCCCATGGAAGCAGCAATTAAGAAATCAAAGCACGCATTGCATTGGGCAAATCTGCTTCAAAAGGCTTCTTTAAAGTGTTAAGCAAAGATGTCGCTTTAAGGACTGAGATGCGCTTGACTCAAGCCATGGTGTTTTCCGCCACCTCACATACATGTGAAAACTGGACAATGAATAAAGAAGACTGAAAAAGAATTGATGCTTTTGAATTATGGTGTTGGCAAAAAATATTGAATATACCATGGACTGCCAAAAGAACGGACAGATCTGTCTTGAAAGAAGTATAGCAAGGATGCTCGTCAGAAGCGAGGATGGCAAGATTTCGTCTCATGTACTTCGAACATGTTATCAGGAGGAATCAGTCCCTGGAGAAGGACATCATGATTGGCAAAATACAGGGTCAGTGAAAAAGAGGAAGACCCTCAACGAGATGGATTGACACAGTGGCTGCAACAGTGGGCTCAAGCATAGCAACGATTGTGAGCATGGTGCAGAACTGGGCAGTGTTTCGTTGTTGTGCTTAGGGTCACTATGAGTCAGAACTGACTCGATGGCACCTAAGAACAACACAGGTGCATACATACATACATACATACATACATAAATATATATACATACACAGATATATAGATAGAGGGGGAATGAGAGAGGGAGAGGATAACTTCAATAAATTGGCTCACATGATTATGGAGCTGACGAGTCCAAAATCCATGGTAAGGTGGCAGGCTGGAGATTCCTGCAGGCTTGCTCCATTCCAAGATCCATATGCTAGGCAACAAAAAAGGTGCGGAGTGGAGAGACTTATGCCAAAATATGTATTTATAGTGTGGAGGCGGAACACACCCTTTCCAACTGATCCCATTACACTAGCTTATGTTGTGGAAGGTGATTACATTATATTATACTATGGAATGGCACCTAGCCTAGTGTTTGGCTAAACCACAGGGAACCATAGCCTGGCCAAGTTGACATTTAAAATTGACCAGAACATAGCCCCACTGAAGATAGTCTTAGACATAAAAAAAATGGATTATCAAAGTGTTTAAGGGCCAGAAATTAGACCATGCTGCTACGTATTTTCAAGCGGTTCTGCATATTTGCTTCTGTTTTGCCTGATTTCCCTCACCTACATCGTTAATTCCTTCCTCTTCTCTGCTGTCTCTCTATTTTGCATGCACATCATTATTTCAAGAGTCAGAATAAAACCAAAAGAACCCACTAAGAGTCACAGTTATGTCTTTTTTATTGTGCTTTCAGTGAAACTTTACATTTCAAGTTAGTTTCTCATACAAAAATTTATACACACATTGTTATGTCACCCTGGCTGCTCTCCCTGTAATGTGACAGCATACTCCTCCTTTTCACCTCAGATTTCCCGTGTCCATTCAGCCAGCTCCTGTCCCCCTCTGCCTTCTCATCTCCCCTCCAGACAGGAGCTGCCCATTTAGTCTTGTGTATCTACTTGAGCTACGAAGCACACTCTTCACGAATGTCATTTTATGTTTTATAGTCCATTCTAATCTTTGTCTGAAGAGTTGGCTTTGGGAATGGTTTCAGTTTTGGGCTAACAGAGAGTCTGGGGGCCATGTCCTCTGGGGTCTCTCCAGTCTCGGTCAGGTTGTTTCCATTTTTTTGCTATTACGAACAGTGCCACGATGAACATGGGTGTGCATATGTCTATTCCTGTGAGGGCTTTTATTTCTCTAGGATATATTCCAAGGAGTGGGATTGCTGGATCATGTGGTAGTTCTATTTCTATCTTTTTAAGGAAGCGCCTAATCGATTTCCGAAGTGGTTGTACCATTTTATATTCCCACCAGCGAGTGTATAAGTGTTCAGTCTCTCCACAACCTCTCCAACATTTATTATTTTGTGTTTTTTGGATTAATGCTAGCCTTGTTGGAATGAGATGGAATCTCATTGTAGTTTTGATTTGCATTTCTCTAATGGCTAATGATCATGAGCATTTCCTCATGTATCTGTTAGCCACCTGAATGTCTTCTTTGGTGAAGTGCCTGTTCATATCCTTTGCCAGTTTTTTAATTGGGTTATTTGTCTTTTTGTTGTTGAGGTTTTGTAGTCATCTTGTAGATTTTAGAGATTAGACGCTGATTGGATTTGTCATAGCCAAAATTTTTTCCCCGGTCTGTAGGTTGTATTTTTGCTCTTTTGGTAAAGCCTTTTGATGAGAATAAGTGCACAACAAACTCCCTTACCCTACCCTGAAAAACCAAACCTGTTGCCATCAAGTCGATTCTGACTCGTAGCGACCCTGTAGGACAGAGTAGAACTGCCCCATAGAGCTTCCGAGGAGCGCCTGGTGGAGTTGAACTGCACACCTTTTGGTTAGCAGCTGTAGCACTTAACCACTACACCACCAGGTGTCCAAGCGCACAATAGTGTCTTGTAATTGTAAATCTGCCTGTCTGTCCATACTGGATTATATGTTTTTTGAAGGCAGCATCCCTGTCTTCTGTTTGTTTGTAACCCCTGCCCACTATAGGTGCTCAGGAAATATCTACTGAATTGAATTCCTTTGGGGATTACGTATAGGCATAATTTTTAAATAAGAAAAAGTCTTGCTTAACATCTTTTTCTCTAGAATATTCGTGGCTTATTTTTAAGGCATATTAAATATACTTAGCCATATGTCTGACTTATCCGTGATGATTTAAGATGGTTGTCTGCCAGTTTTGTAGCATTTTGAACTGTAGAGAAACTATTGAATTAATTGTGCTGAAGGTCTGAGAAGGCCTTATTCTGGCCAGATGTGTGCAGTGGCTGAGCCTATTGCTTAGGTAATGTGACTGGGGAAGGCATCACTTGGGCTTCATTTTAAATATTTTGCCATCTGGATTCTTGACTAAGTGTTAGAATTTACGTTTGATAGGGCGAGCATGTTCATTTCCTCCTCCAGCTACCAGCTTGTTTAAGTCTGTGTGACTTGGTTAAGAATTCAAAACTCAAGATCAGGTCGTGAAAAAATAACTTCTCTGATGGTGGAGCATGTGTGTTTTTTTTTTAAAGCATAGATATCCAGATTTTGGTTCCTAATCTTAAAAAAAAAAAAAATAACGTGACCTAGTATGACTGTGAAACACTACCTAGAGTTGGTCTGTGCTTCCCCTGCTTTGATTTTTTCCTGGTGGAATTGAATTTTTTTTCTCATTTAAAACGTTTAAACTATAGACAAAGATATGAATATAAAAGGAAAATTTATCCACATTGCCTATATCCTACCCCTAGAGAAATTCATTTGATGATACTGCATTTTTCTCCAGACCTTTTTCAATGCATATATATATATATATGCATTGCAGATTTTTTGGGGGGGAGGGGTGAAGGATCTTTTTCTTATAAAAATGAGATTGTACAATATATGCTGTTTTGATAGAATTTTTTTTGTGCCTTTTTCTACACTGCGTATAGACCTACTTTAGCATTTTCAATGGCTGTGGAGCCTATTTTTTTGTTGTGTTATATTAAACCATTCTCTGAGCGTGAACATTTAGATTGTTTTAAGTTGTTCCTTATTTTATACAACATACTGATGAATATTCTCATACATAGAGTTTGATGAACTTTTTCAGATATTTTCTCTGGATGGATGTTCAGAAGTAGAGCTGTTGGCTCTGTCTTCTGTCTTTGCTGCCTATGTATGAGAGTCCTGTAGTTGTTCACTTAGCTCACTTTTAGCAGATACTACCTAGTACAAGAATTCTTTATTTAGAGTGGGCATCTCAAACTCAAATACTGACACAGTGGTTAAGAGCTCAGCTGCTAACCAAAAGGTCGGCAGTTCAAATCCACCAGCGGCTCCTTGGAAACCCTATGGGGCATTTCTACTTTGTTGTATAGGGTCGCTATGAGTTGGAATTGACTCGATGGCCATCATTTTGTTTTTTTTATTTTTGGGAGTGGTGGGGACTGGGGTAAACTGGAAGGGCTTGCCCTATCCTAAGGGGCAGTTGCTGTTCAGCTTCAGCCTGTTTCTGCCATGTGGGAACGTTGGCCCAGTGTTGCCAGATCTTCCAGGTTTTCAAGACAATCCAGAAGCTTGGATTTTTTTTTTTTAGGTGAACTTTTCCACTTTAAAAAAGTGAATTCAAAGTTCCTTTTAAAAACATGAATGAACCAAACAAAACACATCTGGGAGCCATATCTGGTTTTCAGGCCGTGAGCTTGCAACCTCTTTATTTATGTTTTTGTCGCTTTCACTTAACGTCTCTCACACTTTACCTCATCAAGAGCAGTAACCACGTATCTAACTCATGTCTGTATCCTCAGGGCTTAAGACACTGACCCTAGTAAGGGTCAATAAATGTTTGTTGAGGTGAATAATAAGTTCCAGAAGTGGTCCGGGTTGGCTCTCAAGTCTGCGTAAGTTCATTTGAGGCCTAGCTTGTGAAAGCTCCCCAGTTCTAGTGGTGATGAGCTTGGGACGGGGTATATTTTGACAGCAGATCACTATTCTTGGAATAGTGTGTCTTAGAGCCCTGGCTGAGTCTTAGAACTAGGTGTAAAATGGCATCTTGAAATTGAGGTGTATATGAATAGGTGCTGGGAATAGTGTAAATTCTCAGCTCTCAGGTGCTTTTAAAGGAGTCCTGCTGGTGTAGTGGTTAAGTGCTTGGCTGCTAACTGAAAGGTTGGCATTTCGAACCCACAAGCCTCTCTGTGGGAGAGAGATGTGGCAGTCTGCTTCTGTAAAGATTTACAGCCTTGGAAACCCTATGGGGCAGTTCTAATCTCTCCTGTAGTGTTGCCCTGAGTTGGAATCTGCTGTGCAGCAACGGATTTTTTTTGGGGGGGAAGGTGATTTTAAGGTGCCCTGGTGGTGCAGTGATTAAGTGCTCAACTACCAACCAAAAGGCCAGGGGTTTGAACCCACCCAGCGGCTCCTCTGAAGAAAGACCTGAAATCTGCATCTCTAAAGATTAAAGATTACAGCCTAGGAAGCCCTCTCGGGCAGTTCTGCGCTGTCACATGGGATTGCTGTTGAGTTGAAAATTGACTTGGGACACCTAACAACAGCAACAAAGGTGATTTTACTGTGAAATGTGTGGCCTTACAAATAAAAGAATGAATGAACTTTTGTATATACCTCTTCAAGAGGTTTTAAGTATGACAAGAAAGTCCCTCATAACCCCATTTGTTTGGCCATTGTATACATAAATCAGGACCCAAAGCTGGACTCCCAAGAGTGAAGGCTGTCAGAACACTACCCACCTGTAAGACCATGGGCACCTGTTCTTTAGTGCTGACATTAAATGGTAGGATTCTGTTCTTTGAAAACCAGTGCGTCTTGTCTTGCTTTCCTGCCTGCATAGTGGATGGTTCTGCATTACGTAATTCACGTCCAGCACCAGGTTTGCTGCACTAGGCATGAGGAAAGGGACTCGGGTGGTTCGGATGAAAAGTTTAGTCAATGCAGTTCTTCTGTCAAGGAGCAAAGCAAGGGACCCAAACCAAAACCAAACCCACTGCCATCAAGTTGATTCCAAAACGTAGCAACCCTATAGGACAGAGTAGAACTGCCCCGTAGGGTTTCCAAGGCTGTAAATCTTTATGGGAGCAGACTGCCACATCTTTCTTCTGTAGAGCAGCTGGTGGGTTCGAACAGCCGACCTTTCAGTTAGCAGCCAAGTGTTTTAACCACTGCGCCACCAGGGCTCCTGTAAAGCAAGGGAAGGCCTTTATAAAATGAGCTCTATAAAGCTGGCAGAAAACCTGGTGGCACAGTAGTTAAGTGCTATGGCTGCTAACCAAAAGGTTGGCAGTTCAGATCCACCATGTGCTCCTTGGAAACTCTATGGGGCAGTTCTGCTCTGTCCTATAGGGTTGCTATGAGTCGGAATTTGATGGCATCAAGTTTCTTTTTTTTTATAAAGCTGGCAGCAAAAGCCCAACGTGGATCCTAATTTTTGCTAGGTTTGGAATTGTGTTGTTTCTGTCGTGTGCTTCCTTACTCCCCTCTCTTTGTCGCACACCCATATCAGAATAAGAACATTATGGAAAGCTGTCTAGGAATTCAAATTTTAGATTGAGTATTCCGTATGTAATCCAGTGCTGCAGATCTGAGACAAAACTAAAGAGAGTTTTCAAGTTTAGACTACTGTATGCTCTAATCCACTTCATTATGGTAACCACTTTTGGGGTCCTTAGAAGTCACCCAGCTTAGCTTGAGATTTGGCTTCTGTCCACTACTTTAAAATGCTCAAGGATAAGATGTAGTAGGAAAAGTTTATGTACCATAGTGTTTTAGGCCAGGACATCCTTCATAAAATTCCTGTGCTTTGGATTTTCTTGTTTAAAGGGTCTAGCTAGCTGTTCCGTAGTGTAAACCCACAGTTAAGCATCCTCACGGCATATATAAAAACTCTTTTTTAAGCATAAGGAATTATCTCAATATTGATATATTACAAATATATCATCATTTATAAGAGGAAAAAAAAAAGCGGGGGAATTAAGATGCCAAGCAAAGGAAAAATTCACGTAGCTATTGCGTATTTATGTCTCTGTACCTCTGTGGGAAAATTTCTTCATAGGGAAGAAAGGCCCTGGTGTTCTTCAGCAATGTGACTCTGGTCCAATAAGACTCAGCTAAAACTGTAAGCTCAAGCTATTCTACTGGAATGTATTACCTCTGAGAAAGATGATTTTGAGAGGAAGGCATTATTGGGAATAACATAGCTGGTTGTTACTATCGGAGTCTTTGGTGGAAGGAGCCTATCCATAGGGTCTAATGAAACATGGTGAGTCACCCAGTTGCCTGAATTCCTGAGGGAAGAGAGACGTTCTGAAAAGCCTGCAGGAGAGATTTGCAGCCCTGTGCACCTGTTCCCAGGCACGTAGATTCACCTGGTGGCTGCTAACAGATTGCAGGCAGAGATACTTGGAGAAAATGACCGACTTTGAAAACAGTGGCCCCAAAATTGGGTTTGGGTGAATGGAAGGTGCATCAGAATTACCTGGGAGCGTTTTCAGGCTATGGGGTTCTGGAGCAGTAGTGTCAGCATCGGGCAGGGGTGGCTTCATTAGTGATTCTGCCTCATGTCTCCTGCTTCCCTGCCCAGTGGAACCCTGTGTCCTAACTCCGGAGAACAGACTGTGGGACAGCCAGTGACTCTGAATCATCGTTATTGTTGTTGTTAGTTGCCGTCACATTGATTCTGATTCATAACAACCCCATGTGTGCAGAAAAGAGCTGTATTCCACAGGATTTTCTTAACTGTAATCTTTATGGAAACTGAGTGCCAGTACTTTTTTTTCTTTATGGCAGCCACATTCATAGTACTGCTGAGTGAGTTTGAACTGCCAGCCTTTTGGTTAGCAGCCAAGTGCTTAACCATTGTACCACAAGGGATCCTTAAATACGGAAGTACCAGGCCCCTTCCCAGGAGTCCTGGTGGCACAACACTTAAGTGCTCGGTTGGTGGTTCAAGCCCACATAGCAGCTCTATGTGAGGAAGATTTGGCAATCTGCTTCCGTAAAGATTATAGCCTAGAAGACCTTATGGGGCAGCTCTACTTGATCACATGGGGTTTCCATGGGTTGAAAATCAACTGGATGGCAGCTAACAACAAGAACAGTGGGCCCCTTCCCAGACCTTTGGAATTAGGATCCTGGGGGTCAGGCCCTGTGAATCCACTTGGTTGGTTTAGGGGAGTCTATCCAGGCTTCAATATACTGGCCTTTTTAATTCCAGCTGTCTCATAAATGGTGACAACAAATACCCTCTACATATGAGCGAACATTGATTGTGGGGAGGGGCTGACAATGAATGGAAAGAGGACAAATTTGAGCTAGTAGCTCTTCTCGGGGCAGATGCTGGGTGCGTGCCTGCGGGTCCGTGGAAGGGCAGTTACTTTCTTCAGAGTCCTACCATTAGTCTGGTAGTTTTAGAAGGGCCTTCCCACGGCACTGCACTTGGCTTTTTAAAATTGAAAGGGAACTCTGTAGGAGGGAACTTTATCTTCAAGACAGTGCTGTCCTATAGAACTTTCTGTGATGATGAAGATGTAACGGAACTCTTCCAGGTCTGCTTGGCCTGGCCATACAGACACGAAATGGGTAAAAGTGAAAGAAGCAGCTTTATTTGGTTGGCCAAGCAAAGGAACATACCGGGGACTTGTGTTGCCAAGGTGATTCCCTGAATAACGGTCAAAGGAGTATTTATTAGGGGAGGGGTCCTGGGGAAAGGAGCAAGGCCGTTGATTGGTCTGGCCTGAAAAAGACGTTCCCAGGGCAGTTCTGTCATCTGCACTTGCTCAGTCCAAAAGAGGGGGGTGTCTCTCAAACCGGATCTTAGCCTTGGACCCCTTGCTACTGAAAATCTTCCCTCAATCTTGGGCTGCTAAAGTTTGGTTCATTCTGGCAGGAGAAAAGTTCCAGGGTCACCCAGAGGACAGGGGTTGATGGTTTTGCACATGTCAGGTGGGCCAGATTTGGTCTTAACTGGTTCTGTGGTCTGCAGACCCCAGCCTCTTGTTTTTCTTATCTTGGGCAGGAAGTTGGCTGATTGCCTAAAACACATCTGGAGAAGCCAGTTAGAAGGGAGTTGGCTCATGCTGCTCTCCTTACAAGTTGTGGGTTGGTAATGGTGCCCGGAGGCTGGGGTCTCAGAAATGTTCTGTAATCTATATTGTGCTGTATTTTCTCCACATACGGTGAATGTGTATTTTGAAATGGGGCTAGTGTGGTGGAGGAAGTGAATTTTTAGTTTTATTTAGATACAATTAATTTGCATTGAAATCTCAGTGGCCACATGTGGCTAGTGTCTACCTTATAGAGCAAAGCAGAGGGCAGTGCCGTTGCTGAAGGTGAGGACAGTTACAAACCTTTGGTGTCAAATTCAGCTGCTCCATCAAGAAGAAACTAGAATGACCTTTGTTAAATGTGAAAAAGCTTGGGATAGGTTGTGTTTTAGTGTTCTTTGGGGCTTTTTAAAAAAAAAATTGATGCATTACTGATGACCATTTTCTTAAAGAAGTTCTTTGTATGGCAATGTGCCTGTTCTCCCACAGTAGTTTATACAAAACAGATAATGTTCCATGGGGATAGAGATGATGCTTCCCCGTTGACTACTCTGTCTCCAGCACCGAACACAATAGATGGTTGCCTAAGTAATTTCAACTGGAGTATTTAATGCAAGAGGAAGACCCTGTACCTTGGGGTTGCATAGTTAAACCACTGTATCACCTTGATGTTTTGATTACAAGTAATAAAAAATTAAAATGGCTAAACAAAAAAGGGAATTAGTTGATGGATCTAACTAAGAATTTCAGAAAGGGGGAACTTCAGGTAGGGTTCAATCAGGGCACAGGTCATTTCTCTGTGATTTGCTTCAGACATAGCCCAGCATGGCCTGTAGAACAGAGTGTGGGTTGGATTTCTGCTCATACTCACCACCTGTAAGGATACAGTCTAGATATCGGTAAGGGACAGACTTGGTACTCTCAGTGCAGCCTACTTTACTTGGGTTCAGGATGGCTTTTCTTGTTTGCTTGCAGATGGGTGGCCATAGCCAAACATCACAGTCAGGGAGAGAGAGGCCCAGAGCAATGCCCTTTGCTGAGTGGCTTAGGTCTGCAATTAAACCAGTTATTGAGGCTTATGGGAGTTTGTGCCTGCCTTGCAGTGGAGGTGGGGCCAGTGCTCATTCAGGCCACTTGGAACATGACTGCATATTGGGGCAGGTTGAGTCCCCTAAGGAACGTGTAGGTGCTGTTAAGAAGGGAGAAGCCATGGGATAGATGCTGGGAAGACTGGCCAACCAATGTCCACTTGTCATACCTACCTCCAACGTGATGACAGAGTGGACAGGTACCATGGGACACTCACTTGTAACTGAGTACAGGTGAGACAAGCGCATACTCACTGGATATCGGTTTGTACCTATTGGGTTAAAAAACTATAACCGCTTCCATGTATTAACCCTTCCGTATCGTAGCCCTATGTCCAGCTATGTACAGACATTGTCTTGTTTTTCTTCACAAGAACTTTTTGAGTTAGGTTTTATTTTACTCATTTTATTGGTGAGAAAACTAAAAAAAAAAAAAAAAAATTTTTTTTTTTTATAGCAGTTAAGTAAGTAATTTGCCTGAACTCAACGTCTAACAAGCAACAATTCTAACCTGGTTCTAACTCCAGAGACTGTGCTGTTAAATATTATTCAAGACTAGTGGTTTTCGGTGGGGGTGATTTGGCCTCCCTAGGGGACATTTATGCCTGAAGATAGTTTTGCTTGTTAAAACTGGGGACGTGCTGCTGGGATCTAAACTCCCAAACCAAACCTGCTGCTGTCCAGTCAGTTCTGACTCATAGTGACCCTATAGGTAGAACTGTCCTATAGGGTTTCCAAGGCTGTAAATCTTTATAGAAGCAAACTGCCAGTTCTTTCTCCACTGGGCTGGCTGGTAGATTCCAACCACCTACCTTCTGATTAGCAGCCGAGTGCTTAACCACTGTGCAGCCATGGCTCCTTACTAGCATCTAGTGGATAGAAAACATCCTACAATGCACAGCATAGCCCCTATAACAAAGGATTATCTGGCCCCAATTGTCAGTAGTGCTGAGGTTGAGAAACCCTCCCTGGTTTAGACTCAAATGTTCCTGTCTCAGAGACCACCCAGCAGTCACTCCCCACTTTGTTGTTGCTGCATGCCATTGAGTTGATTTTGACTCATAGTGACCCTACATGACAGAGTAGAACTGCCCCATAGGGTTTTCTAGGCTATAATCTTTACAGGAGCAGATCGCCAGGTCTTTTCTTCTGTGGAGCCGACTTTTTGGTTAGCAGCCCAGCACTTAGCCACTGCACCACCAGGGCTCCTTCTTCCCTGCTTTATTACCCTATCTTATTTTCCTGTTAGCACTCTTTACCATCTGCAGCTAGCTCTTCTATTATTTGTCCACTGCTTGAGGGCAGGCAACTGATCTGTATACTCCATTATCCTTATGGTTAGGCAGTGCCTGGTGCCTGGCAGGCGTGAAGTATAAGAAATTGTTGAAAGAAAGAATGAATGAACCACCTCAGTGGCTACCATCTTGGGGTAGGTATGTGCTTTTAGATATGCAAATGGCCAAGGGAAGGTAGGAGAATTAACCAGAAGCTTTAGTGTTTTTTTTAGTGTTGGGAGCTACAGAGACACGTTGTGGATTCCCAAAGGTCAGGACTAGAGGTAAACAGACAACATGTTTTCGGTCTGATGGCAAAGCTCAACAAGCAGTAATTTGAAAGAGGAGAATAGATGAGAAGTAACCTCATTGGTCAAGATGAGTGGTTTTTAACCGGGGGTAATTTGACCTCCCCAGGAGACAACCCTATTGAGAGACCAGATGGGGGTGGCTGCACAAGATGCTGAGCACAGAACCCAGGGGGATGCAGAGAGGGTCACCAGCCCCATCCCAAACCCGCATTGTGTCAAGCTGATTCCAACTTACAGCGACCATATACGACAGAGTAGAACTGCACCATAGAATTTCCAAGGCTGTAATCTTTATTGAAGCAGACTGCCGTATCTTTCTCCTATAGAGCTGCTGGTGGGTTTGAACCACCCACCTTTCAGTTAGCAGCTGAGTGCTTTAACCAGTGCACCACCAGGGCTCCTCCAACCCCATCAAAAACCACCAAAAAGGACAGTTATCCACTCAAGGCAGCCAGGATTACATAGTGGTTCTGATGGGGCTGTCCTGGTTTCGGTTGCAGCTCCTTTCCTTGCCAGCTGTGTGACCTTGGATACTTAACTCCTTTATGCCACAGCTTCCTCATCAGAAAGGGAATCTTATCCACCTCACAAGGTTGTCTTGAACTTTAAATAAGTCAAATATGTGAAGAGCTTGTTAGAAGGGTGCCAGCTGCTTCCATTGTTATTACTATTTGAGCTTTTCCGTGAGCTGATAAGCATCTTGGGACCCAGGACTTCTTCCTTGTATTGGCCTCACTCAGTGCCTGGCTGGAGGCCACATAAGCGCAATGCTTAAGAGTTTTGGAATGGCAGATCGGGTTCAAATCCTGGCTCTGAACATCCTGGTTGGGGAAGGAGACCATGGCCAAATGCTGTTAACCAGGCACACAGTCTTTGGAGGAATATAGCCTGCTTTTAAATCCCTGGAGCAGTGGTACCAGAAAGTTGCTTCTGTGAAAATATGCAAGGTGCTGCTTGTGTGTGTGGGTGTGTGTGTGTAAGGGGTGGTGGTAGTTAAAGGTGTTTGGTCCCAGGCTTTTAAAATCAAATAGCAACATGAAATGTGCACACATTTTAAGTTTCCTTATCTTTGTCTCATGGGTGTGTGTGTGTGTAGTACAGCCAACAATAATTGGGGACCCTGCCTCTGACCAAGGAGGGAAAAATAAATGAATCCAAAATAATAAAGCAATTTACAGATATTAACTCTCAAAGAGTAAATATAAAAAAAAAAAATTTTTTTTTTTTGTAGTAACTCTCAAAGAGTAAAGACTTTTGTTTTTCTTTTATCATGTTGATTTCCTGGCATTGTCACTCTTTGACTGCTCTAAGGACTTTCTCCTCCTTTATTGTATTTGCCTAACAGCCTTTCTTTCTTTGTAAAGTTGGGGAGTGCTCCACCTCCCACCTCCACACCTTGTACTGTCACAGTGCCTGTCCAGGTTACAGTGTGATCCTACCACCACACCTTGTCCCATCACACCACTGCCTGTCCGGCTTACAGCGTGATCCTACCTTCATACCTTGTCCCATCACACCACTCCCTGTCCAGCATATACTGTGATCCCATCTCCACACCTTGTCTCATCACACTGTCTGTCTGGCTTACAGTGTGATCCCACCTCCACACCTTGTTCTATTACACTGCCTGTCTGGCCTACAGTGTGATCCCACCACCACACCTTGTCCCATCACACCACTCCCTGTCCAGCTTATACTGTGATCGCACCTCCACACCTTGTCTCATCACACCGCCTGTCTGGCTTACAGTGTGATCCCACCTCCACACCTCGTTCTGTTACACTGCCTTTCTGGCTTACAGTGTGATCCCACCTCCACACCTTGTCTCATCACACTGCCTGTCTGGCCTACAGTGTGATCCCACCTCCACACTTTGTCTCGTCACACTACCTATCCAGCCTACAGTGTGAGTGTGAAAATAGAGTAGAGAAGAGCAGTGATGATGGTGACGATGACGATGGTGATGACAACAGGAGAGCCTGATTTAGCATTTGTCAGGTCAGCCTTCCTTCTGAGGTCACCTGTGCATAATCCCTAACTCTGTAGAGGTCAGGGCACTGAGGCTTGAGAAGTTGTCACTTGTCCAGGGTGACACAGCTAAATGGGTGACACTGATGGGTTTCCTTCGACTGGAAAGCCTTCTGATGTTCTCCATGATGCTGCATTATTGCCTTGTGGCACCTGGAGGAATCTGCGTCATGCAGCCTGCACCCTTGTGTGACGTCAGGATAGGGAACTTCCTGCAGCGTAGCCGGAGGAAGGCTGGGTGGTGGGCAGCTTCCATTTTGCTCTGCCAGGCTGCGTCCTTGTGTTTTCTATGGGGAGGGTGTCTGTGCCTAGTGAAGTGGGTTTGCAGCAAGCCTGGCTCAGAGCTGCACGGAGCCCCTCCATGTCTGTCCACATCTGTGCCCCGCACATGGTCAGAAACAAGTGCCTGCACCTTCCAGCATTGAGTAACACCCACTGGCATCCTCAGACATGGATAGTCCAGGAATGGGGTCAACTCAGGGTTTCAGGCAATGGAACTAGCCCTTGGTGGCAGAATTCTGCCTGGTTTTTGTCCTCCCACCCTCCTCAGAAGACAGCTGTAGTTAGTTAGGTTGTCTTGATGGTTTGGCCTCTCCCTTCTGCGTTTCTTCTTCTCACATCTTTGCCTCACCCTCCCAGCTCTGTCAGGAGCATCACTTGCCTACAGTCTCCAGCTCTGAACCTGGGGAATACATCTCGAGGGGAGCTTTGCCAGCAGTGTTACCTTTTCGATTCTTTGGTACTTAGAGCAGTTTGCCAGAAGTGCCTTTGCTGGTCACCTGGTCTCATGGGCTTTAATCCCACCATCGGCTCTGACCTGGTCAACGGTCGACCTTTCTGGTGTGGAGGGTGTATGTTCAGTAGTTATACTCCCAGGCTTTGGATTTCAGAGAATCCCACTGCTTACTTGCTCTGTGACCTTGGTGCGTGATTTTACATCTGTCAAGTAGGGGTCGTTCTTAGTTTCCTAGTGCTGCTGTAACAAAAAGTTACCACAAGTGGTGGCTTTAAAGGACAGAAATTAATTTTCTCACAGCCCTGGAGGCTGAAAGTCTAAATCGGGGTCTCAGTCATGTTAATTCCATCTCTCCTGGTTTCTGCATTCTTGGCCTTCATTTGCTGGTAGGTGGGTCCTCACATGGCGTCTGTCTTCCACCTGCATGTGTGTGTCTCTGTGTCTATTCTGCTTTTTTCATAAGACATCCCTCAGAAGTGATTATGACTCACCCTACTTCGGTGTGACCTTACTGATATAACAAAAGAAAAGCCTTGTTTCCAAACAGGATAACATTTATAGGTATTGGAGTAGAGCTTCCACATTTCTTTTAAGGGACACAGTTCAATACATAACAAACAGTACAGTAAGAACACATACCTTGTTCTGATCGCTACTAAATGAAATGATGCAGTGATCTCTCAGTATGAAACCTAGAACAAACACAACATTGAATAAATTCTAGTAGTTATTATATTGTTTGTTAGTTTTCCTGCTTCGAATCTGATACTTTTGATTTTAGGTTTGTGGGGGCGCTGAATTGACTGTGTAATTAACTCAGAACAATTCTGGGTGACACACTGGCTTTCTATCTTCTTTCCTGGCACTACTACCTCAGCTTAGATTTTATTGAGCTGAATTTATTGGACAAAATTATAAGGAGCAGATTTGATAGAAACATATTCCAATTATACTATCATTCTGTGTTTATGTTATTTCCCTTAGATCTCTTACCTGAAGTCCGATTTTAGTCGCCACTCTACGTGGAAAGCTACAAATGATTACAGAACAGTTAAATTAAATTCCTAAATCTCCAGTATTCTGGAGTGATTGATGTGCAGAAGTTACTGTTGTGCATAGAGGCGTTTTTCAGTAAACTTCACGCCAGGGCTCTTGTCAGGTTTGGACAGTCCTGCTTGCTGTGGATGATTGTAGCTGTGAATGGTTCAAAATTAAGACACTAGACATTTATAGCTTTAAAAAATTTTGTTTACTTTCATCTCGTTTAGTCCTTGTTAAGAGTAATAGCACGAGACTATCTAACATTTATGTAGCTCTTGCTTTGTTTCACACTTTGTTGTAAGTGATCTCTCTTGACTAATTTGTGCGTCAACAACTTTATGAAGTGTAGGTACTGTAATTATTCCCATTTTAAAGGAGAGGAAATTGAGGCCTAGAGAAGTTGAGATATTTTCTGCCACTGCTGTTAATGGCACAGCTGGGATACAAGCCAGGCTCTTTGGTCCAGGAATGGTGGATGCTTTTACCAGCCTTGGGAGGTGGGTGACTGTCTGCAGACGCTGCTGAGAAACTGAAACAGTGTTTAGGGAACTCTTCTGGGGCAAGCAGAGCCAGGGCCTTAAATCCAGATCTTTGGTGCTATATCCTGAGCTGTTTTTTATTTACCACACTGTCATAATTTATCAGTTCATACATGTGCATTCTGTCATTCCACTTAATATTTTTCTAAGTCCAGGAAGACTACAGACATTTGACGAGGGCACTTCCGAGAGCCCTGAAAATGGTGTGACAGGCAGCATGGCTGTTGTGGGGAAAGCCTTGTACTTATGGCTGTCCTTTATTTCTACTTTTCAAAGTGACCCAGGACCTGCCACTTAATAATGCCTGTGGCTTGTTTCTTCGTCTGGAGAAAGAGTGCCGTGTTCATAGATGAGAAAACAAACCTTTGGCATTCAGTGAATAGTGATCACACAGCACTTGAGTCCAAGTGGCTGTAACAAGGACATCCTGTCTGCTCCCTAGGTGAGCCTGTGCCAGTGAAGTGCCAGGGAGGTCTCTGTGGGCTGAAGGTTTGTCGTGCTCCACTGCGGGGCTAGACGTCCTTGATACGGTGGTCGTGTGCAAGACTAACCTTTGGATTGTTCCAAAAACTGGCCAGTGAAGCTTCTGTCTCAGGCAAAGCATATTACACTAGAGTTGTATAAACATGCACTTGGACCTGAAGGTTGCAGCAAAGGTCAGGTCCAGGATCCACTGGGCAGGAAGACGCCTCGGTTGAAGACAGGGCATTCCCCTCCACATGATTCTTTCACCTATTCCTGCCCCCATTCCCATTTTACTTTTAGCTAAGTTCTTTTTTTAATTATTGGAGGAGGAGATTTGGTGGGGTGGGGGAGGTGAGTAAGGAATAAGAATGGCTGCGTAGTGATTGTCCTGAGGAGTAGTTTTTTCCCCTCTGAGAATCCATCCAGACCCCACAGATATACAAGCATCTATATGTTCTGTGAATGAGTTTGTGTGGGGCTAGAGCTAGGAGATGACTACATCTTTCTCTGCTGTGATGTTTGACACAGCATGGGCTAACAGGGACACAGACTCCAGTCAGGTAGTTCTGAGTCTGAATCTTCTGTCCATCCCTGACCTTGGGTGAGATTTATAACTGCCTAAAGCCTCAGTTTTCTTACCTGTACTGTATCTACCTCATTGAATTGTCATGAGGATTAAATGAGGTAATGCAATGAGAAATACTTATTAGAATGCTGGGCACATAGTAAGCGCCCAGTAAACATTAGCTGCTATTATTATTATTTAATCTAGTGAGCAGCAGTGATTAATTACTCTGTCCAGCAAACACATATTATATATAATTTCTGTGTGTAGATTAATGTGTTCAGTTCCATAGGACTTGCAGTTGAATGAAATACGACCTCAAGGGATCAATCTATTATTAAACAGTCATAACTTGAATTGTTAGCATTTCCTGATATCCTCTTATGCTTTCCTTATATTTGCTCATATAACCATCTATATAAATCTTGGAGGAGGCACTATTTTTGATTCCCATTTTACAGATAAAAAAACTGAAACCTGGGTCTGGGGGCAGGTGGTTTGAACCAAGGTAAATGGTGGAGCTGGGAACTCAAGTTTGGTCTGACTCAGACCCCATGCACAGGTGCAACCACTTGTCTCAGAGTCACCATAATTTAGGGTTCACTGTGGACTCTTAATTCAATATGAGGGGGAAAAAAGGACTAAACAATGATACGGGCATTCCTGTGAAGATGGTTTGTAGTCAGTCTGGTTCAGGACAGACCTCAGCGAAGAGGCTGTATTTGTCATTGGGAGGATTTTTGTACATTGGGGTGGAACGTTTTCCTAAATGGGGGGAACAGCAGGAGCAAAGATCTGTTGTTGTTGTTAGGTACCGAAGAATTAGCTCCTAATCATGGCGACCCATGTGTAGCATAGTGAAATGTTGCCTGGTTTGTGCCATCTTCATGATCGTTGGTATGCTCGAGTCCATTGTTCAGGCTATTATGTCACTTTACCTCATTGAGGGTTTCCCTTGTTTTCACTGACCCTTTCAACTTTCAATCTGTATGCTGAAGGTGCAGTGTATGAAGAAGAATACTGCATCAAGATTGGAGGATGGTTTATTAAAAACCTGCCATATGCAGACGACATAGTCTTTTTGCCAAAAATGAAGATGTCTTGAAGCAGACACCTAGAGGCAGGAAAATTCCAAGTGTACCCAAGGCCCAGTGTGTTTGGAGTTGAGGGAACAGGTAAAGAAATAATGGAATGAAACCGCATAGTCCTTCTCCTACTCTGGCAGAAATTCCAAAATGTTCATTGGCTCTTGGTCTTGATATGATTTGATAAAGTTGTTTTGGAGAATACTTGAAAGCACTTACCAAAAACGGTAGCATTTCTACCACTAGAAGCCTTTTCTCTTGAAATTTTTCAAACTCATGAAAGATATATCTATATATATGTATATAAATATAGCTCTGTAGCGTTGTTTATAATGACAGAAATTTGAAATTGACTTATATGTGTCGTGGATGGTAACAAAAATAGTGGCACCTTCTACAATGGCATATTCTCCAGTCAATTAAAAGGAATGAAACGCCTTCCATGAGCAGTTGCCTCCTTTTCCACGAGACCAGAAGAACTGGATGGTGCCTGGCTACCATTACTGAACATTTTGATCAAAGATTCCATAGAAGAGTCCTGATCAAAAAGGGGAAAATACAGAAAAGAATTTCAAATTCTTATGGATTTCAGACTCTCTGGAGCCATGGAGGCTAGAAGAACCCCTGAAACTATTGCTCTGAGATAATTTTTAAACATTAAACCAGAAATACCCCCTAAAATCTTCTTAAAACCAAACAATAGTTTAACTAGTAAAAACATGTCTGCCTTGAGCATTATGCCTTTTTAAAAAACTATATGGGATCAAAATGACAACAGCAACTTGAGAGATTAGATAGGAACCTTAGTGGCAGTGAGTTTATGTTAATGGGGGAGGAACAACTCAGAGGAGAAGGGTGAGGGCGGTTGCACAACACAAAGACTGTGATCAGCATCACTGAATTGTATACTAGAAACTGTTGAATTGGTATATGTTCTGCTCTGTATAGTCTTAAAAACAATAAAATTATTTTTTAAAAAGAAATAAAGAATGAGTTGGGTGTCTGCATCCAGACATATAGATATGTCCATGATTGAGAAAACCAAGTGACAGAACATTAGCTATAGGGCGATGCCATTTGTGTAACAGATTGGCAACATATTGGGTTCTGTGCTCTAAAAATAAAGTCTGGAATAATGTGAAAGTGTTAACCATGGTCATCTCTGACTAGGGTGACTTTATGTCCCAGTTTGCTTGGGAAATACCAGGTTTACACTTGTTGTCCTGGTCTAATTATTAATCGTGCCTCCTTTCAGTCTTCAGTGTCCTGGTTTGGAAAGTGAATTCTGCCTTCCTCTGAGGACTGGAATTGCTGCAGGAGTAATGGGAAACTGCCTATTAACACATGTGACTTATTGGTGTAATTTACAATGACCCATTGCCATCAAGTCGATTCCAACTCATAGTGACCCTATAAGACAGAGTAGAACTGCCCGCATAGGGTTTCCGAGGAGCAGCTGGTGAATTCGAACTGCTGACCTTTTGGTTAGCAGCCTGAGCTCTTAACCACTATGCCAAATAGGCAAGTATTATTTTTATAAGGCAAATTTGAGGATTATGGCCCTGATACATTATGTAGTTGTTCACTGCTGAGCCCCTAGTACGTGGTCATTACTAAGGGAGAAGTTATCTGTTTTCACTTTGTCAGATACATGAGCATCTACTTTGTGCTGGACTATATGACGTGACATCAGGATTGGAGGAAGACTAACAACCTGTGATATGCAGATGGCACAGCTTTGCTTGCTGAAAGTGAGGTGAACTTGTTACTGATAAAGATCAAAGACCACAGCCTTCAGCATGGATTACACCTCAACATAAAGAAAACAAAAATCCTCACAGTGGACCAATAAGCAACATCATGATGAATAGAGAAAATATTGACATTATCAAGGATTTCATTTTACTTGGAACCACGATCAGAGCCCATGGATGCAGCGGTCAAGAAATCGAACGATGTATTGCATTGGGCAAATCTGCTGCAAAAGACTGAAGTGTTAAAAAGCAAAGATGCTGCTTTGAGGACTAAGGTATACCTGACTCAAGCGGTGGTATTTTCAGTGGCTTCATATGGATGCAAAAGCTGGACAGTGAATAAGGAAGACTTAAAAAGAATCCATGCCTTTGAATTATAGTGTTGAATATCGAATATACCATAGACTGCCAAAAGAACAAACAGTTTTTCCTTGGAAGAAGTACAGCCAAAATGTTCCTTAGAAGCGAGGATAGCAAGACTTTGTCTCACATACTTTGGATATGTTATCAGGAGGGACCAGTCTCTGGAGAAGGACATCACGCTTGGTAGAGGGTCAGCGAAAAAGAGGAAGACCCTCAAGGAGGTGGATTGAAGAGGTTGAAAATGTTGGCCTAAGAAGACATTTTTTAGCTTATTAATCTTGTTTATCTTCTATTCTTCTTTGCCCTGGACAATCAGGGGTGACTGTAACTGTGCAGGCTCATATTACTGATTCCACATGACTCCAGAGTAGCAGGAGGCTTCCAGCACTTGGTGAAATTATTCAGTGCTGTGCGTTTTGCCTTAAAGACCATGCACAAGTCTATTGCTCAGCCAGTTAATGGCTTGTTCTGGGAAACTACCTTTAAGTGTATTAACAAAGTCTAACCATCTGCTTTTGCCTGTCATCCATTCCCACTTCTGCATTGTGTGATTAACTGGTTATTACCGAATCTTAATATCTTTGTGTTTCAAGTTAAAGTTAGTGATATGAAAATTTAAACACTGATTTTTCTGATACTTATATTCATAAAAAACTTGGAATGAACGTTTATTGAATAAAATTGTTTGCATTATTCAAATTCAGTGGATCATGGTATTTTTCTTTACCATCTGCTAAAAAATAATTCCTAATATATTAGTTAATTGTCTAAGAAAAATTTCTCTTAAATATTTGCCACATTAAGATCTATATGCATTTTAAAGTTGAGTGTTTCAGGGTAGCTGAAGACGTAGACTACAGAGCATTTCTGTACCTTGTCACTCTGTAAAGAATATAAATTTCAAATCGCCACTTTGCTGCTCATCCTAATTGAAATAAAAGCAAACCTCTGCTGTGGACAAGTTTGTGTGATATAGGAAGAAATAAAGATAAGGAAAAAGGAAGTATCATGCCTTTAATGGGTATCACAATCCATTAAAAAAGGTAACTCAGTTTTCTTCACATTTGCACTTTAATTGACTGGAAAAATGACAAATCAAGTATTATATAATACTGTTAACTGGGTAGAGTGTATCGTGGGACTCCCTGGAAAGTAAACTCAGAGAGGATTACCATGCAGGACTTTTTCTTTGGGAATGTTCTGGGATTAATCCCTGCGGAAAGATTGGGCCGGAGGAGAACTTGGGTTGTGAGGTAGTCTCAGTGGAGGCTGTGGAAAGTTCTGAAGTTGAGATGGTCTGTCAGAGTTGTCCCGAGGGAAGGCGGACCTTCTGCAGTCAAGACAGTCCTGAAGGGGGATGGGAGAGGTAGGCACAGCACAGCGTTCACTGCATATAAGCATGTGATATGACGTGATGTGATGTGGGGGCAGGGAAGGGGGAGAGAGAATTACTGAGTACCATTTTATTTAGTGACTTGAGCAAGGACACACATCCAGGAAGTGAATAAGCTTGTATTTGAACTCATGTTTGACCAGTGCCCAAACCTGTTCTTTTGCTGTGCGGTATGACTTTTGAGGAAATGTAAGTTGCCACAAAAAAGAATGCGTAGGGTTGTCTTGTTGTCACTTGCTGTCAGGTTGGCCCCTGACTCTTAGCGACCCCATGCACAATGGAATGAAACACTGCCCGGTTCTGTACCATCCCCGTGCTTGGTTGTGGATTGGACTGCCGTGATCCGTAGTGTTTTCATTAGCCTTTACTTCCTTGTCTTAGTCCGGAAACTCTGCTGAAGCCTGTTCAGCATCATAGCAACGTACAAGCCTCCACTGACAGACGAGTTGTACACAAGATGCACTGGCCAAGAATCAAACCCGGGTCTCTGCACAGAAAGTGAGAATCCTATCACGGAACCACCAATGTCTCATATGCTATGGTAGTCCCTATCATGTTTCCAGTGGTTTTATGTCAGATAGAGTATGGGGACACCCTTGACGTTTGCTGAGTTGGCATTCTCCAATGCACCTTCTGTCACTGGGGCTGAGAAGAAAGGTAAAATCATTTGTCTTAAGTGAATCATCAGCTAGAAGAGAAGTCTGAACCGTAACCCTCTGTTATGTTCCCCAGCCGGGGTGACTTTGAGCAAATTAGTGTCCCTCCAGTTTCCCTGGGAAAGCACTACAGGCTTCCTACCGTGTAAAAACCACAGGTAACACTTTGCTTCCACTGAGAAAGCTTTCAAGTCGGAATCCTTTGCGTACAGCTGCCTGGCAGTCTGCACACCCCCTACAGCACTAGAATAAGACAAACCATAAAAAAATATTTGCTCAGTGCTTTTATCACTACCTGGAAATCCTGAGGGCAAAGGTGTTTTGTAAACATCAAGCTGTTGGTTTCTGTGGTGTGCAAAATATTTGAAAATAAAGGCAGTTCAGTTCATGGCTGAAATAAAGCAGGGCTTATGCAGCTCCTCCTAGTATCCCAAACAGGACTTTATGTAAATAAAGGGAGTTATATTTTACCAAAATGTAGTATTTAGGAATTTTCAGATAGCTAACCTCCTAATGTCCCTGGAATCCAGTCAGGCTAAAGAAAAGCCTCTCTCAACTGTGGTGTAAATGGGGGATTTACTGGTAGAAATGGTTAACATGCTTTAGCTGCTAACCTAAAGGTTAGATGTTTGAGTCCACCGAGAGCACCCAGAGGTAGACTGTGAATGGCCAGGCCACCTGACCATCTACTTCTGAAAAATCAGCTGTTGAAAATCCTGTGGAAGCACTTGAGGTCACCGTGAGTTGGAATCAACTCTACAGCAACTGGGTGGGTGATTTCCACTTGGGTGGACTCCAAGGATGTGCATATAGTTGTTTTCAGTCTTGTCTTACCTCCACCTCTAGTCAAAGGGTTGGATTCTTTTAGGGGGTAACTTCCTTCCTTCATCCACTCACTCCATGAAATTTGAATACCTGCTATGTGCCAGGCCTTACTGTGTGTTACTGAATAGCATGCTATCTCAGGCTCTAAGCATTTCAAGGGTGAGTTGAACTCATGTTTGACTAGTCCCCAAATCTATACTTCTGTGCTGTGTGACTGTTGACGGCTTCTCTCTGTTCTTAGGGCACTGACCACAAATCCTCACTGGATCTACAAGAGCCTGCGTGGTCCCTCAGCAGTCTCATTTTGCACTGCTGTTCCCTTGTACCATCACCCATCTGTCAGTTTGTTGAACTGTGGCAGCTTGTGTGTTGCCGTGGTGCTGGAAGCCATCACACCCATATATCAAATACCAGCAGGGCTGCCCATGGTGAATAGGTTTCAGCAGAGCTTCCAGACTAAGAGACTAGGAAGAAAGGCCTGGCTATCTACTTTGAAAATTAGCCAATGAAAACCTTATGAATCACAACAGAACATTGTTTGATATAGTGCTGGAAGACGGCCCCGCTAGGTTAGAAGGCACTATTAAAATACACAGCGGCTGCAACAAGGGACATACCAATGTTACTGAAGATGGTGCAGGACCAGGTAACATTTCGTTCTGTTGTACATGGGTCGGACTGGATGGCAACTAACAATTCCCATGTAGTTCCTGTAATGTGCTCCTTCTTGCCTCAGGGCCTTGCCACACACCTTTCCTCTCTGCCTGGATGCTGGGCTGGGGGGTGCCTCTGCATAGTTAACAGCTCCTCCTTTTTTTTTTCATCTTGGAAGTCTAAGTTCTGTCATCGGTTTCTCCAGGAAGCCTTCCCTGACAGTCTCATCTCCTTGTTTTGTGCTGTCATAAGACCATGTGTTTCTTTTCTGAAACCCTCATCGCTGTGTGTGCTTTTATGGGTATCCGTGTGGCTGTGTCTGTGCCTGAGCTGCAGGAGGGTGGGAGCATCACTGTTGTTAACTCAGCACTGTGTCCTGAGTGCCTGCCGGTATGTTACCTGTGCAGAGTGGTGGTCACCATGGAGCCTAAATGAAGGCGGAGACAAAGGCAAGACTCAACACGTCTGCATTCACCAGATAGGGTAGGGCCCAACACGTTAAGTCCACAGCTTTAGTGTGCAAGTGAATCACCTGGGGATCTTGTTAAAATGCAGGTTCTGATGCAGTGGGTCCCAGGTGATGTCGGTGCTGGTGCTAGGACCACTCTGAATCTTAAGAGTTTGTGGAGCCCAATGAGATCCAGAGAGCACTGTGGCTGCCACATGTAACAACACCCCCTCTTCCCTGTTTTGTGCCTTTCTTCTCTTCTGCCCCTGAGGAAATTGTAACAAATACAGTGGTGTGGTTTCTGCTACACTAAGACTTGTCACATTTAGGAGTTCCTTATTTTCCTTCTTGTCTGCAGTGTATCTTCTCATTTGTATCAAGCCCGTCCGTGTTACTGTTGCAGAGTCCTGGATAAATGGTCCTGAAATGTTTCCTCCAACAACACTACCCGCACGGACAGGCCTTACTGAAGGCAGCTGCTTAGGATGCAAGCAAGGAATGAGTGTTCAGCACTCACACCATTTCCCTTGTCTTGGCCCATTTATGCTATCTGGTGTTCTCTTTTCCCCTGGAGTTGGTGGTACACTATGTCAGAGGGCTTGCAGTCCAATGCCTCATTTCTCAGGCACCGCTTAGGTTTGGAGTGTGTTGCCCAGCTTTTCTGCTTCCTGTTTTCCTGATTGTATTATTTGCCACTTGATTCTTTCCGGTTAATTAATGATATGGTAAAATAGACAGTGTATCATTGGGAAGATGGTAATGTGGTGACCTCGGCTTGAAAGAGATAATCAGAAGTGATAATGTCTACAGGGCAGCCACAGACACAGTTTCTGCAGCACCCTGAGACCCTGCAGTGAAACCCTGCCATTTGCTTGGTTGGAGTTCCATACAGTTAATTTACATAGAACTCCTGCTCTTTTAAAGATAAGACCCTTAGGTGGCGTTGTTAGGTACCATTGAGTCAATTCCAATTCATAGTGAACCCATGCACAACAGAAAAAACAATTGCCTGGTCCTGCATTATCCTTACAATTGTTGCTGTGTTTGAGCCCATTGTTCAAGCCACTGTGCCAGTCCATGTCGTTGAAAACTGCTAAGTTAAAAACAAACCACAGTAAAATTTAAAACTCATAGTCCTGTTCCCCAGTAATAATACCTATGTGTCTATATGTTCGGATGTTTTTATGTCATACTCCTTTTAAACAGCAATATATAATTGTCATAGCATTAGAAACTTCCTTAGATTAAGTTACAATAGGATGACCAGAGTCTGAAAAAAAAATCTTTCTTTCAGCATTGCCTAGGGTTTAGCATTTGTTGAAAATAAAACATTCTAGTTTGTCTTAGGCATACATATATATAGTTAGTTATCATCAAGTTGATATCAACTCCATGTGTGTAGACTAGAACTGCTCCAGAGGGTTTTCAAGGCTGTGACCCTTTTGGAAACAGATCGCCAGACCTGTCCTCCGAGGCGCCCGTGGGTAGATTGGAACCACCAACATTTCAGCTAGTAGCTGAGCGCTTCACTTTGTTCTATCCAGGGATGTTCACACACATTCTTTCTCTGTGTGTATCTATATGGAACCTTGGTTGCACAGTGGTTAAACTGCTTAGCTGCTAACTGAAATGTCTGCCATTGAAACCTACCAACGGCTCCTCAGGGGGAAAGATCTGCTGATCTGCCAGCATGAAGACTACAGCCTAGGAAACCCTATGGGGCAGTTGTACTCTGTCATATAGGGTTACTGTGAGTCAGAATCGACTAGATGGCACACAACAACATATATATATATATATATAGATACGCATATCTCTTAGGAGCATATATATCTCTGTATCAGTAGTATATGCAGATCAGCATATGCATATGTTTATTTATTTATGTAGATATATATTGACAGAGTAGCTGCGACAATGGGCTCAAACAGCAACGATTGTGAGGATGGTGCAGGACCGGGCAGTTTTTCCTGTTGTGCATAGAGTTGCTATGAGTCGGAACTGACTCAGTGACACCTAACAACAACAAATTTTATATATCGCAGTAGCAAGTGAAAAATTACTCCTCTGACTTTATGAGAACTTTTATTTTTTTGGTGGGTCTCAATTTTTTTTTCTTTTTTTCTTTTTATTGTGCATTAACTGAAAGTTTACTGAAAGTTTACAAGTCAGTCTCTCATAACAAAACTTTATATATACACCTTGCTGTGTACTCCCAGTTGCTCTCCGCCTAATGAGACAGCACGCTTTTCTCCACCGTGTATTCCTCGTGTCTATTCAGCCAGCTTCTGTCCCCCTGTGCCCTCTCATCTCCCCTCCAGACAGGAGCTGCCCACAGAGTCTCATTTGTCTACTTGAGCCAAGAAGCTCACTCTTCACCAGTATCATTTCTATCTTATAGTCCAACCCCTGTCTGAAGAGTTGGCTTTGGGAATGGTTCCAATCCTGGGCTAACAGAAGGTCTGGGGATCATGACCTCCAGAGTCCTTCTAGTCTCAGTCAGACCATTAAGTCTGGTCTTCTTATGAGAATTTGAGGTCTACATCCAACTGTTCTTCTGCTCCATCAGGGGTTCTCTGTTGTGTTCCCTCCCGGCAGTCATCAGTTGTAGCTGGGCACCATCTAGTTCTTCTGGTCTCAGGCTGATGTATTTTCTGATTTATGCGGCTCTTCTTGTCTCTTGGGCTGATAATTATCTTGTGTCCTTGGTGTTCTTCATTCTCCTTTGCTCCAGGTGGTTTGAGACCCATTGATGCATCTTAGATGGCCGTGCGTTACCATTTAAGACCCCAGACACCACTCTCCAAACTGGGATGCAGAATGTTTCTTAATAGATTTTATTATGCCAGTTGACCTAGATATCCCCTGAAACCATGGTCCCCAAACCCCTGCCCCTGCTGCGTTGGCCTTCAAAGTGTTTCGTTTATTCAGGAAACTGCTTTGCTTTTGGTTTAGTCCAGTTGTGCTGACCTCCTCTGTATTGTGTGTTGTCTTTCCCTTCACCTTAGAGTTCTTGTCTACTATCTAACTAGTGAGCCCCCCTCTTCTCCTTCCGTCCCTCCCCCCGCTCATGACCATCAAAGAATATTTTCTTCTCTATGTAAACTGTTTCTTGAGTCCTTATAATAGTGGTCTCATACAATATTTGTCTTTTTGTAACTGACTAATTTCACTCAGCATAATACCTTCCAGATTCCTCCATGTTATGAAATGTTTCACAGAATCATCACTGTTCTTTATTGATGCGTAGTATTCCATTGTGTGAATATACCGTAATTTATTTATCCGTTTATCTGTTGATGGGCACCTTGGTTGCTTCCATCTTTTTGCTGTTGTAAACAGTGCTGCAATGAACATGGGTGTGCATCTATTTGTTCATGTAAAGGCCTTATTTCTCTAGGATATATTCCAAGGAGTGGGGTTGCTAGATCCTATGGTAGTTCTATTTCTAGCTTTTTAAGGAAGTGCCAAATTGATTTCCAGAGTGGTTGTACCATATTACATTCCCACCAGTACTGTATAAGTGTTCCAATCTCTCTGCAACCTCTCCAACATTTATTATTTTGTGTTTTTTGAATTAACGCCAGCCTTGTTGGAGTGAATTGATATCTTATTGCAGTTTTGATTTGCATTTCTGTAATGGTTAGTGATCTTGAACATTTCCTCATGTATCTGTTACCTTCCTGAATGTCTTCTTTGGTGAAGCGTCAGCCCAGTTTTTAATTGGGTTGTCTTTTTGTTGTTGAGTTTTTGGAGTATCTTGTAGATTTTAGAGCTGAGACGCTAATCGGAAATGTCATAGCTAAAAACTTTTCCCAGTCTGTAGGTAATCTTTTTACCCTTTTGGTAAAATCTTTGGATAAGCATAGGTGTTTGACTTTTAGGAGCTCCCAGTTATCTAGTTTCTCTCCTGGTGTTTCTGCATTGTTGTTGTTGGGTGCTGTCGAGCCTGTTCCGACTCATAGCAATCCTGTGCACAACAGAACGAGACAGTGCCCGGTCCTGTGCTATCCTTAAAATTGTTGTTATGCTTGAGCCTGTTGTTGTAGCCACTGTGTCAGTCCACCTCATTGAGGGTCTTCCTCTTTTCCGCTGACCCTGTACTTTGCCAAGCATGATATCCTTCTCCAGAGACTGATCCCTCTTGACAACATGTCCAAGGTATGTAAGACGCAGTCTCGCCATCCTTGCTTCTAAGGAGCATTCTGGCTGTACTTCTTCTAAGACAGATTTGTTTGTTCTTCTGGCAGTGCATGGTATGTTCAATATTCTTTGCCAACACCACGATTCAAAGGCCTTAGTTCTTCTTCGGATATTCTTTGCCAACACCACGATTCAAAGGCGTTAGTTCTTCTTTGGTCGTTCTTATTCACCGTCCAGCTTTCACATGCATATGATGAGATTGAAAATACCATGGCTTGGGTCAGGCGCACCGTAGTCTTCAAGGTGACGTCTTTGCTCTTCAACACTTTAAGGTGGTCCTTTACAGCGGATCTGCCCAATGCAACGCGCCTTTTGATTTCTTGACTGCTGCTTCCATGGGTGCTGATTGTGGATCCAAGTAAAATGAGATCCTTGACAACTTCAGTCTTTTCTCCGTTTATCATGATGTTACTCACTGGCCCAGTTGTGAAGACTTTTGTTTTCTTTATGTTGAGGTGCAATCCATACTGAAGGCTGTGGTCTTTGATCTTCATTAGTGAGTGCTTCAAGCCCTCTTCACTTTCGGCAAGCAAGGTTGTGTCAGCTGCATAATGGAGGTTGTTAATGAGTCTTCCTCCAATCCTAATGCCCCGTTCTTCTTCATATAGTCCAGCTTATTGGACTATTTGCTCAACATACAGATTGAATAGGTATGGTGGAAGAATACAACTCTGGCGCACACCTTTCCTGACTTTAAACCATGTAGTATCCCCTTGTTCTGTCCAAACAACTGCCTCTTGATCTATGTAAAGGTTCCTCATGAGCACAATTAAGTGTTCCAGAATTCCCGTTCTTTCCAACGTTATCCATAATTTGTTATGATCCACACAGTCGAATGCCTTTGCATAGTCAGTAAAACACAGGTAAACACCCTTCTGGTATCAGCCGGGATCCATCTGACATCAGCAATGATATTCCTGGTTCCACGTCCTCTTCTGAAACCAGATTGAATTTCTGGCTGTTCCCTGTTGATATACTGCTGCAACCGTTTTTGAATGATCTTCAGCAAAATTTTGCTTGCGTGTGATATTAATGACATTCTTCTATAATATCCACATTCGGTTGGATCACCTTTCTTGGGAATAGGCATAAATATGGATCTCTTCCAGTCAGTTGGCCAGGAAGCTGTCTTCCATATTTCTTGGCATAGATGAGTGAGCACCTCCAGTGCTGCATCTGTTTGTTGAAACATCTCAGTTGATATTCTATCAATTCCTGGACCCTTGTTTTTTGCCAGTGCCTTCAGAGCAGCTTGAACTTCTTCCTTCAGTACCATCGGTTCCTGATCATATGCCATCTCTTGAAATGGTTGAATATCAACTAATTCTTTTTGGTATAATGACTCTGTGTATTCCTTCCATCTCCTTTTGATGCTTCCTGCCATTTTTAATATTTTCCCCATGGAATCCTTCACCATTACAACTCGAGGCTTGAATTTTTTCTTTAGTTCTTTTAGCTTGAGAAATGCCGAGCGTGTTCTTCCCTTTTGGTTTTCCATCTCCAGCTCTTTGCACATGTCATTATAATACTTTACTTTGTCTTCTTGAGAGGCCCTTTGAAATCTTCTGTTTGGTTCTTTTACTTCATCAATTCTTCCTTTTGCTTTAGCTGCTCGACGCTCAAGAGCAAGTTTCAGAGTCTCCTCCGACATCCATCTTGGTCTTTTCTTTCTTTTCAGTGACCTCTTGCTTCATGTATGATGTCCTTGATGTCATTCCACAAGTTGCCCGGTGTTCGGTCACAAGTGTTTAATGCATCAAATCTATTCTTCAGATGGTCTCTAAATTCAGGTGGGATATACTCAGGGTCATATTTTGGCTCTCATGGACTTGCTCTGATTTCCCTCAGTTTCAGCTTGAACTTGCATGTGAGCAATTGATGGTCCGTTCCACAGCTGGCATCTGGCGTTGCTCTGACTGATGATATTGAACTTTTCCATCGTCTCTTTCCACAGGTGTAGTAGATTTGATATCTGTGTGTTTCATCTGGCGAGATCCATGTGTAAAGTCGCCGTTTACGTTGGTGAAAGAAGGTATTTGCGATGAAGAAGTCGTTGGTCTTGCAAAATTCTATCATTCGATCTCCAGCGTTGTTACTGTCACCAAGGCCATATTTTCCAACTACTGATCCTTCTTCTTTGTTTCCAACTTTCACATTAAAATCAGCAGTAGTTATTAATGCAGCTTGATTGCATGTTTGATCAGTTTCAGACTGCAGCAGCTGATAAAAATCTTCTGTTTCTTCATCTTTGGTCCTAGTGGTTGGTCATATTAACTGTTCTTCCTTGTAGGCATATGGATATTATCCTATCACTGATAGCACTGTACTTCAGGATAGATCTTGAAATGTTCTTTTTGATGATGAATGCAACACCATTCCTCTTCAAATTGTCATTCCCAGCATAGTAGACTATGTGATTGTCCGATTCGAAACGGCCAATACCAGTCAATTTCAGTTCACTAATGCCTAGGATATTGATGTTTATGCATTCCATTTCATTTTTGACGATATCTAATTTTCCTAGATTCATACTTCGTACATTCCAGGTTCCTATTATTAATGGATGTTTACAGCTGTTTCTTCTCATTTTGAGTCGTACCACATTAGCAGATGAAGGTCCCGAAAGCATTATTCCATCCACGTCATTCAGGTAGACTCTGCTTTGAGGAGACAGCTCTTTCCCAGACATCTTTTGAGTGCCTTCCAACCTGGGGGCTTATCTTCCAGCACTATATCAGACAGTGTTCTGCTGTTATTCATAAGGTTTTCACTGGCTAATACTTTTCAGAAGTAGACTGCCAGGTCCTTCTTCCTGGTTTTTCTTAGTCTGGAAGCTCAGCTGAAACCTGTCCTCCATGGTGACCCTGCTGGTATCTGAATACCGGTGGCATAGCTTCTAGCATCACAGCAACACACAAGCCCGCACAGTACGACAAACTGACAGACGTGGGGGTTCTGCATTGTTAGTAATGTTTTATGTACTGTTTATGCCATGTATTAGAGCTCCTAGTATTGTCCCTAATTTTTCTTCCACGGTCTTTATCATTTTGGATTTTATATTTAGGTCTTTGATCCATTTTTTGTTTGTTTTTGTGCATGGTGTGAGGTATGGGTCTTGTTTTTTTTTTTTTTTTTGCAGATGGATATCCAGTTACGCCAACACCGTTTGTTAAATAGACTGTCTTTTCCCCATTTAACTGACCTTGGGCCTTTGTCAAGTATCAGCTGCTCGTATGTAGATGGGTTTATGTCTGGATTCTCAATTCTGTTCCATTGGTCTATGTATCTGTTGTTGTACCAGTACCAAGTTGTTTTGACTACTGTGGCCGTATAATATGTTCTAAAATCAGGTAGTGTGAGGCCTCTCACTTTGTTCTTCTTTTTCAGTGATGCTTTACTTATCCGGGGCCTCTTTCTGTTCCATATGAAGTTGGTGATTTGTTTCTCCATCTTGTTAAAAAATATCGTTGGAATTTGGATCAGAATTGCATTGTATGTATAGATGGCTTTTAGTAGAATAGACATTTTTGCAACGTTGAGTATTCTTATGTGTGCGGAAGGTATGTTTTTCCACTTATGTGGGTCTGTTTTGGTTTCTTGCAGTAGTGTCTTGTAGTTTTCTCTGTATAGGTCTTTTACATTTCTGGTTAGAAATAGTATTGATTTGGTGATTTCCCCTTTGTCGTTATGAGAGCTTAAGACTTTAAGACTTCAAATAGAATCCTTTGCAATTTTCTTCTATCTTAAAAAAAAAAATAGGAGGTAGGAATTAATTTTCTTTCCCATCCACCACTGGCAGTAATCATTTTTTGATCTCTAACAAGTTAATTCTCATTTCTTGAGATTATATTGACGACACAAATGCTTTAGAACTGGTTGCTGTTTCTAGCCCGGTGAGTACCTAATCCTCATGAACAATTTAGGATAAGGGCTAAATGAATCTGCGTAGGGTTCTATTTACCCGGTAGTAGGGTCAGAATCGACTCTTTGGCACTGGGGGGGTGGGGAGTGCGCAGTGTAGTGATAAAAGTCACAAACTTTAGTGACAGAATTGTCACCTTACAAGTTACCGACCTCTTGAAGTCTTATCAGCTGTGTGTAACCCAAGTAAATCCATCAATCCTAAGTGATTGATTCTTGTAACAATTTCTCATTTCAAGAAATGCAGCTCAGGAGCCAATGGTAGAAGTGATTCCAGTCTTGTGTGTCTTGAAGAACATTTAAAAGAACTCAGTTGATTGCCTTCTGTAATACTTCGTAAATCTTCTTTTCTTCTGTTTGTCTTTAATCCAAATCTGTGTACCTGGTAGATGCCTTGAGGTCTCATGGTATTTTTTTTTATTAACTTTTATTGAGCTTCAAGTGAACGTTTACAAATCAAGTCAGACTGTCACATATAAGTTTATATACACCTTACTTTGTACTCCCACTTGCTCTCCCCCTAATGAGTCAGCCCTTCCAGTCTCTCCTTTCGTGACAATTTTGCCAGCTTCCAACTCTCTCTATCCTCCCATCCCCCCTCCAGACAGGAGATGCCAACACAGTCTCAAGTGACCACTTGATATAATTAGCTCATTCTTCATCAGCATCTCTCACCTACCCACTGTCCAGTCGCTTTCATGTCTGATGAGTGAGTTGTCTTCGGGGATGGTTCCTGTCCTGTGCCAACAGAAGGTTTGGGGACCGTGACCGCCGGGATTCCTCTAGTCTCAGTCAGACCATTAAGTATGGTCTTTTTATGCGAATTTGGGGTCTGTATCCCACTGATCTCCTGCTCCCTCAGGGGTTCTCATGGTATGCTTTTTATTCTCCACCAGATCTCTCCCTGGACTCGCCTCCCTCTTCATCTCTTCTTTTCTTTTTCTTTCCCGTTTCAGGTGCTATTTTCTAATCTCTCTTAAGTTTCCTCGTCCCCTCCACTCACACTCACTGATAATCTCAACGTGTATAGTAAGACCCAAGGGGAAGGGGCTGGGAATTTAGGAATGGGGTTAGTGCTGACTGAGAAATGCCAAAGATTTTCTTAGGGGAGGAGAGCAAAGAGGCTGTGAATACTCGACAATTGGGGGTGGGGCTGTTATGCATACAATAAGGATATTCACCTAAACCTGATGGTGATTGTGGTCCTCGTTAATGATGTAACCAGAAGCTTGAAAGGTGGGTCTGTTAACACCCTTCAATCAGGAAGATCCTGGAGATTGGCCTTTAAAAAGAACTGGAAAAAAGATGCTGAAAATCAGGGTTTGAGATACTCAATACAGATCATGTCCTCTGCCACCCCTTCCCCTGATATCCCTGAGAGCAAGGCTGTTGTAAGTGCATTACTGAAGACTGAGGTCTGCATTGGTAACATGCACAAAGATCTGTGGGTCACATCGGCTCTGAATTAAACCTAACCCATGGCTTTGCATATGGGGCTGCTTTATAAACACCTGCTTTTTGTGTTCCATTAAAAATAAAAAAGCTATTTAACATGGTGAGTTCATAGTTCATAGATTTCACCTTAATGTCATCTGAACTTTGGAATTATAATTCAGCAGATGTTTTAATACCCTTATACATTTAAATCAAATGTGAGTGGGATACAGAAGGAACCATGCTGCAATAAAACAGCAAAGGTATGTATGTCGAGGACCCTTTTAATTGTTACCAGGACCAGTGTTTGTAATCACAGCTTCAGAGGCAACTTGGTGGGATTCTGTGGCTAAAATCCCCATCTCTGTAGATCTCGGCTGTGATCTTTTGCTTGTCAAAGTGTTAGCTTTAATTGGCAATGGTCAAGGTTGCCTGAAACCCGGAATTTTTGTACTTATCTTGTTGGTGGGATTCTTCTGTCACTGTGGCAGGCTGCATTTTCCGAAGATGGACCCCAAAATATCTCCCATCCTACATGCTCTTCTTAGAGCGTGATCTTGACTCTCCTCCTGTAAAGGGGTGGCGGGGGGTCTGTATCCCCTCCTTTGGAGTCTGGGCTGACCTTTGGGACTGTCACACCAACAGAGTGTGACAGAAGTGACACTATGTAACTTTTGAGGCTAGACTATAAAAATGCCCTGCACTTCTGACTTGCACTCATGGTACTCTTGCTCTTAGAACCCAGCCACCATGTTGTGAAGAAGCCCAAGCTAGCCCATGTAGAGAGACCACATGGAGAGGCCGTGTGTAGGTGTTCTGGCCAACAGCTAGTGTCAACCTCTAGAGATGTGAGTGAAGATGCCTCCGTATCTTCTAGCCCCCAGCTGCCAAAGTCATGCCCTAGTTAAAGTGCCAGGCACTGTGGAGCAAAGTCAAACCATCTCTACTATGCTCTTTCTGAATTCTTGAACCATTGAACCTGTGAGCATAATAAAATGGCTGTTTTATACCATGAACTTCTGGGATGGTTCGTTCAGGAGCTTTAGTAACTGGAGAGAAAGACTGGTGAACAGTCTTACCTTCAAATAAATTCCATCGGGATTTTTTTTCTGTTTGTGTTTTGGGAACAGAATGCATCACCATATTAATTGTTTCAGGAAGCCTCCCAAATATAAAGGAAGTAGCATTGTTAGCTAGGATCTTAAAAAGGTGGTTGTTGTCGTTATTGTTAGGTGTCATCAAGCCGGTTCTGACTCATAGTGACCTTAAAGGACAGAGTAGAACTGCCCCATAGGGTTTCCAAGGAGCAGATGGTGGATTTGAGCTGCGGAACTTTTGGTTAGCAGCCAAGCTCTTAACCACTATGCCACCAGGGCTTCAAAAAGTGTGTGGGGGTGAATTAGTGGATTATTTGTGATAGGCTCACCTTTTCTTGCTACTGTTCCATTATTAAAAACAAACAGCCTGCCTTGAGCATTATACTCGTTTAGGAACTATATGGGATCAAATTGACAATAGCAACTCCAAAGATTAGATAGGAAGCTTAGGGGGCAGTGAGTTTATGTTAATGGAGGAGGAACTACTGAGAAAAGGAGGGTGAGAATGGCTGCACAAGTCGAGGAATGTGACCAGTGTCATTGAACTGTGCATATAGAAACTATTCAGTTGGTGTACGTTTTGCTGTATATTCTCAACAACAACAAAATAAATAAAACTAGAAAAAACAAACAAAAAAAGTAAGAATTTGCTTCAAGCAGTTACCAGGTTAGCCTTAAAAAAGTGAAACCTTTTTCCTAACTTAAAACTTGAAGACATTTTGGTCCCTAGACATCTCTTAGGACCTGTTGTGTTCCTGATTTTGAGTTACTGTCTTCCTTCATAGCTTCCTACCTATGATGGTTTTTCTGCACCAGATTTGATGAGTACTTGGTAGAAGAATGTTTTCTTGTAAAGAGTCTGGGTGCTAGAAGGGAGCCTGGGGGTCACCTCGTCTATAGCCTTCATTTTACAGAAACCCATCCCAGAGAGAAGTGACTTACCTGAGGTCAAACAGCTAAAAGGTGGTAGAGCTAAGACTGGGATTCTGGCCCTCTGGCTCTCAGGCTGGCACTCTTCTGGAACCACCACAGTGCCTTCATGCAGGAGCCAGCCTAAAGCTGGACTTTGTGTCAATAAAGGTTCTTTGCATTCATAAGTGATTCTCTGGAAACTAATACAGTGAAAACTGTGAAAGCTGAAACTCCATGGGTCTGTCTTGTTTTTCCAGGTCTTGCAAGTTTTCCACCTTTGACAGGGTGCAGTCTTACAACTTTTCTATTGCTCATTTTAGTGAAAAATATTTGTTTTCCTTCTCTGACAGATTTCTGCCTTACACAGGTTCTGGCTTTTGCAGGTTTTTACTGTACATTCCTTTCTTTCCTAGAACATATATCAGTAAATACGCTAAAGAAATTGTGTTTGTGAGTGTGAGAAACACGTATGACAGTAGAGTTTCCCTTCTCTGCAGTGTAATAGTTCTTCATGCCTGCTGTTTTTCAAACATAGGAATCAACAAGACCAATCTGCGTTTTCCATTACAATGGGGCTAGATTGCGTTTCATTGAACGCATCATGCGTGTTGGGCAGGGTGTGAGGAATGGCTGGTGAGGATGGAGAGGGAGTGGAAGGAAGAAATAGGAGCTTGGATTAGAGTTGATGGCCAGTGCAGTGACTTTACTGGTCAAGGAGAAAAATGATCTTGTTGTTTACCACCAAGTGTCCTGTTCATCATCACAGTTTTGCAAATATCAAAGTTATCATTTCTTTCTTTTTACTATATTCATAGCAGACAGGTCAAAAAATATATGAGTATAGATCTAGTACTCCCTGGGGTTTTTCTTCGCACATGCGTGTGTTTTATTATTAATTCCAACCCAGTACTAATATCCTATTAGTACTAAAATTAGATGCAATTTACCTACCTGGGCACATGGCCCATTCCATGACGTTTTACCTGAAAATATCAGGGTGGCCAACTTCAAAGTGCAATGAATAAAGAGCACCACTTTTGAAAATAGTCCAGGTGAGTCTCAGTATTGAATCATTTCAGAAAAGACACTTCTTTTTTTTCCCCTTCCCTTTAAAATTTTGAAAAAACAGACTCTAATTCCTGCCTAAGAGCAATATACTTAAAATTAGAGCTTGTAGTGTTGTTTTAAGGAGCCCTGGTGCTCGGCTGCTAACTGAATGGTGGACAGTTTGAACCCACTAGCCACTTTGCGGGAGAAAGATGTCACAGTCTGCTTCCATAAAGATTTACAGCCTTGGAAACCCTATGGGGCAGAATCTACTCAATGGCAGTGGGTTTGGTTTTGGAGAGTTGTCATCTGTGTATTTGTATTAAAAGGAAGCAAAATGTCAAGTGATTAAAATTGGTACCTAGGGATTTCTTTGTGGTAGAGACATTTAATAGAAATCTCTCTGTGTTTTCTACTAGCCCAAACTATTAGTAAAACAAACAAACAAATAAAAAACAACCCAAAACTGAGCAACCTGCTTTTTAAAAATACATTAGTTAAGATGATGATTGGCCTGAAAGATCTGCTGGGATATGCCAAGGAATTTTGATTAATTGCGTTGCGCCAGTCATTTTCTAAATTAAAAGCTTGAAAATGCTGATGATGAAAGACAGAAGACATTTTTTGTATGCAGAGTCTAAAAATATATGTTTATTAACAAAAAGAACACATGCTCAGCCTGTTTAAAAAAATGATATAAAGAAAAAAATGGTACTATTCTCTGGAGTTCCTGTTATAAACAGTTTCGTGTGCATTCTTCCAGACTTTTTTCAGATATGTCTCAAGTACTTAAAGTTTTTTTCTCAGCCATCTCAAAAGGGACTTTTTTTTAAAATTGAACTTTAGATGAAGGTTTATGGAACAAACTAGTTTCTTATCAAACGGTTAGTACACATATTGTTGTATGACACTGGTTATCAACCCTACGACATGTCAACACTCTCCCTTCTCAACCCTGGGTTCCCTATTACCAGCTTTCCTGTCCCCCCACCCCGCCCCCCCGCCCCGCCTTCCAGTCCCTGCTTCAGGGCTGGTGCACCCCTTTAGTCTTGTTTTGTTCCATGGGCCTGTTCAATCTTTGGCCGAAGGGTGAGCTTCAGGAGTGACTTCATTACTGAGCTGATGAGGTGTCCAGGGGCCATACTCTCAGGGTTCCTCCAGTCTCTGTCAGGCCAGCAGGTCTGGTCTTTATTTTTGAGTTAGAATTTTGTTCAACATTTTTTCTCCAGCTGTGTCTGGGACGCTCGATTGTGATCCCTGTCAGAGCAGTCAGTGCTGGTAGCTGGGCACCATCTAGTTATACTGGCCTCAGTCTGGTGGAGGCCGTGGCAGATGTGGTCCATTAGTCCTTTGGACTAACCTTTGCCTTGTGTCTTTAGTTTTCTTCAAAAAAGGGGTATTTTAAGTTAGTTCAACATGTGTCTAAGTGGCCCCAATAAAAAATAAGGTAAAAAAAAAAAATCTCATAGTTCATGCAGTTTCTTTTATCTCTTTTGTCATTCTGTCAGAACCAAATACTTTGAAATTTGTCATGTTTTTTGTACTTGAAACATTTCATTAATATGTTGTAGTGATTTTTCAAAGCTAGCACATCACAAAGAGAGTTTTTTCCATAGCCCTGAGATGTCAGATGAAATAGTTTTTCATCTAGAGTCATATATCTAGTATTTCAACAATGGTTTCAGATAGGCACACCTTCTGTTATTCTGGTACTTTTTGAAATTCCAGGTGGTTGATTAAATGTTCTCTGATACATAGATGCTTTTTACAAACAATTGAAAAAAAAATTTTTTTTTGGTAATTAAAAGACTAGAATTTTTGCTACTCATTTTATTGTTTGTTTATTTATCACAGAAGTATTTATTGTGGGCCTACTGTGCACAAGGCATTGTGCTTGATGCAGGGTTTTCATTTACCTCCTGTTAGACTAGAATTAAAATTCTGTTACTCTTTGTCATTTACAAAATATTTTGGGCCTACTGTAAGCCAGGCATTGTGCTTGACACAGGGTTTTCATTTACTGTCTGTTAGACAAGAATTAAAATTATGTTACTCTTTGTCCAAACATATTTTTTCTTTTCTTAAAATTTGTCTTTTCAAAAAATGCTAATTAGAAATACTTTATTTGTAGGCTAAGAATTGAAGTCAGTGTTTTGTCTGAGGAGAATGAATATGAGTCCCTTTACTGGCAAGAGGAGATCTCTGTGTGGGGCATTTGTTTTTATTTATGAGATCCGCTCTGTGAGATAGGAGCAGCAAGTCAGGTCAGGTGGCTGCAGAGCTGTGCTGGGGCGTACACAGGAGTTGAGGCAGAAAGTGGTTTATCAAACCTGGGCTTGCTGTTGGGAACAAGTCCAGAGGCTGGGGGAAGCCTTGAACCAAGATGATCATTGCGTGGGGTGGCTTTTTGCTTTCTATACATGCAACCTTTCAACTTCCATCTTTTTCCAAGGGCTTTTACGGTGTGGCCTGTCGGCCAAGCAATTATTTTATTAAAATTGGTACAGACGATCGGAGTTTTCCGTTGCTCTTCAGACTACTTGTTCTGATTAGGCAGACACATCATTATGAACTGGGCAGGCATCAGAGTTGGAAGGGCAGTAGGAGCCATCTCTAAGGACACTGTTGGCGTATAAGTTTCTGTGTTGTATCGGAATGAAATCTGGAGTCAGACCACTCACTGGCCATGTGACTTGGAGCCTTGTTACTTAAAATCTCTGAGCCTCCGTCCCATCCCCTGGAAAATAGGGATGATTTTTTTTTTTTATAGGATTTACCTCTTCTACTTGTTGTATGGATTAAGAGCGATCATGCCTGTCAAGTGCTTATGACAATGCCTGACACATAATAAGAACAATATCATTTTTAGATATTACGCTTTCTAATTTTTTTTTAAGTAATTGAAGTTTGTTTCAAAATTTTATTTTTCAAAGTCCCATTGAGGTGGTTTCTTTACTCCTCCATCTCAATCAAACCAGCCCCTGCTTGTCTTTAAAGACCGGGAACTTCAACCCCCAAATACCAGCTTGAGAGCCTCCTCTGGGCCCCCTGTACCAGCTTCTGTCTTAGTTCTTACTACACTTCATTATTGTCTGAAAATTTTCCTGTCTCCTCCATGAGATCATGGGTTCCTTGAGGCAAATAATTCCACCTTCTTCATTTCTCTATGTCCAGAACCAAAACACAGTATCTTAATTTTATATATTATATAAATAATATATAATCATGTATTATAATCTTAATACATGCTGCTTGCAACTCTTCGCACCTCAGTTTCCTCTTTATTTGCTGGGTCATTGTGATGATTAAATGAAATAATGGGTGCGAAGCACCTTAGACAGGGCTTGGCAAGCCCAGGATTCTCATTAAGGTTGGTGGACTGAGAGAATATATGGCTGCTGCCCTTATTTAGGAGCCCTGGTTGCACAGTGGTTAAAGAGCGTGACTGCTAACCAAAAGGTTGGCAGTTCAGATCCACCAGCTGCTCCTTGTAAGCCCCGTGGGGTAGTTCTACTCTGTGCTACCCTGTCCGTGTGAGCTGGAATTGACTCCACTGCAACGGGTTAGGTTTTTTCAGTTTTGGACCTTATTTAATACTCTTGGCTGCTAACTGAAAGGTTGGTGGTTCAGGTCCACCCAAAGGTGCCTCAAAAGAAAGACCTGGCTATCTGCTTCCAAAAAATCAGCCATTGAAAACTCTGTGGAGCACAGCACTACTCTGACACACATGGAGTCACCATGAATTAGAACTGACTTGAGGGCAGATAGCAACTGGTTTGTCCTTATTTAAAAGTCCGATATAGAAGGTTTAGCCTATGATGCAGGATTGCCCTGTTGTTGAGCAGAGAATAAACATAGAGTCCAGTGTGGGCCAAGCTCTTGCTCTGAGTCCTGCCCTGCTTGCCAGAGGAGGCACGGGGGTTAAGCAGAGTTCTCAGTTCTCCTTCTTCCTTAACTGGAATACCCCAGTCTGCAGCACGTTTCCTCTTGTCCCGCATCACTGGGTGGTTTTAGGCTTATTTCCCACAAGGCCCACCATGAAACATCATTCGCTGTTCATAAATAACTTGGATAGAAAAATCAGGATATGTGTAGTGGAATCATTTTTGCCTTGGTGTGTTTTTATTTTTAACCTACTCTTATTTCAGTAAGAAAATTTAATTGTGATAGGAGGAAAAAGAAGGGGAAATAGGCACTAAAACTGAACACTGGTTCCCAGTCTGGCTTCCTGAGCCTCTTAGAGTCCTTAAATGGCATTTGGAGACAGTATCTCAAGCTATTTTCGTTATTAAAAAGGGAACAAAAGCCTAATAGACAAGAATACATTTTCTAAAGACATGTTACCTAAATTAACTAAAATGTCAAGTTTCTTACTTTTAGCTGGAATTATCCCAGCACTGTATTTGTGAAACGTGGTGCAGTTGGTTCTTGATGACAAAAAGATTGTGGACCACTGGTATATATCTTATCATGGCTTAAAAAGGGAACTTAGAAACATGATAGTAAAGAAGGGAGCGCACCAACACTGATACCTCGTATGAAAAAGTGATGTGAGCTTTCTGTCATAAAACAATGGACTTCCCAGGGTGGCCCCGGAAGCACTTGGAATTCATCTGAATTTTAGGCCATTAAAATATATATTAAAATAGACTTGTTTTATGCACTGAGCATTTCACCATAAATTCATCATAAGGCCCAGATGCTCCGTTAGATGCTTCTCCCATATTTTTTCACTCTTGGGAGAAAAAAGGCATTGATAAATTATAGCTCATATGAAATTTTAGTATTTTTTATGTTGGTACGTTCAAATTAAGCATATTAGTAATTTGGGTGGAAAACACATTGGTCTCAGATTTTATTGGTCCTAGCCCCTGTCTTTCTGTCTGTTCCCTCCCGCAAAAGATTTGATGTTATTGAGAAGGGATCCTTTTATAGCCATTGCCTTTAGGGTGATGAAGGGTCAGAATGAAAAGGTGCTTGTAAAATGCAACATGTGGTTTTGCCCTGAGATGTGACTCTGTCCTCTGCTAAGACATGAAGTAATTGTAAATACAGTATGTAAGTGAACTGTAAAACTACTTACGTTAAATGTTTCAAGTAATGGAAATACATCAGCAGTAACCCTATGAAGCTATCTGGATTAAAAGTTTACAGCCCCTATTTTATGAGCTTCAAGACTTTTTGCGCTAGATGAAAAGGATACTACCTTATAAAAATTGGTATCTTGGGAGCTTGACGCTTTTGCTTGGAGAAAAAAAAAATTTTTTTTGGAGAGGGGGCATCAAATGGGTTCAGACTGTAATCTACAAATGGGAGAAATGGTCATTTCTTTTGGCTCCACTTGTTAAATAAGGAAGGCCTAACAGACCGCTCTTGGTTTCTTAAATCTCAGTTTTTAAATGTGTATATTTTGTTCCACAAAGGAGCATATTCCAAAGGAAAAACTGTGCTTGATACTTAATGTGCTGCTGAATTGTCGTAATTATTGAGTTTTGAGAAGTACTAAACTGTAGTGAATTTTTTTTTGTTAATCCAGCGAATGTTTGAGAGCCTGCTGTATCAGCCATCTTTTGGCATAAAAATGCCATGTAACAAGTCACCCTCAACTCTGTGACATTAAACATTGTTTATTCTCATGTTTACAGATCTCAAGGTTGGCAGGGGGCTCTACTTTTAGTGTCTCATTCTGGGGCCCAGACTGGAGGGGCAGTGGGTGTCTGGGGCAGGTTCTTCTCAAAGCGCCAAGAGGGGCAAGAAGAAACAGGTGACAATTCTTAAGCCTAGTCTTGGAACTGTAGTGACACACTGTCATTTTAGCCCATGTCCATTGGCCAGAGTAAGTCAATGAAGTATGTTCCCATGAAGGCAGGGGGAGGCAGAAGGAGGAGATATTTGCCAAAAAAAAAAAAAAAATCTAATCCAGTGGTGATTGAGATTAGTAAAGCCCTTGCTCTCAGGGATCTTACATTCTTCTTGGGGGAGGGAGGTGGTTGTAGGAAAAGGTAGTAAACACAGACGCCAGTAGTTGAACGTGGCAATTTCAGATAGTGGGCAGGGTGACGTGGTAGAAGACCACCTGGTGAAATTTAGTCCTAAAAGAAATTTAGTCATATGTAGTTAAAATTCTCATTTGTACTGAATTCTTTGAGACTGTCATTCTTTTCTTTCTAGTATGACATTGCTAGTTTTGTAAATTTGGCAAATCTGAACTTTGGTCTGCGGATAGGTTGGTAGAGGTTTTAGTGGTTTGGATCTTGTGTAAAGTTTCACACGGTGGGTGCTGGCCTGTGTGAGTGAAGACGTGCCAACAGACCACAGGCATCAAGGGGGGCTGTGTACACATACACATTTTTAAGTACCCCCTACAACAAAAACTATTCCCTAGGGAGTGTAACCACATGCCCTGCAAAAGGAAATCAAAGAACCATGTATCCCAACCCCACCCAGTGCCGTCGAGTCGATTCCGACTCCTAGCGAACCGTGTATATCCTACCTAAATTGAGGCGCCAGCAGGTTAGTTTCTTTTCAGCCTCCTGAAGAAACTGGGAGTAGAGCCCCTAACAAGGTGTGTGTTGGAGATGACATCATTTGATGCTGTGTTTGACAAACAGGCAGTGGTGGTTCAGTGGTGGGACCCTTGCCTTTGATGGGAGACACCCTGGTTTAATTCCCGGCCAATGCACCCCATGTGTAGCCACAACCCCACAAGTCGTCAGAGGAGGCCTGTGTGTTGCTATGATGCAGAACAAGTTTTAGTGGAGCTGGAGCTTCTAGACTAAGCCAGACTAGGAAGAACGACTTGGCAATCTACTTTAAAAAATCAGCCAGTGAAAACCCTATGGATCACAATGGTCTCATCTGAAACTAATCATGGGCATGGTGCAGGACCAGTAAGCATCCTGTTCCATTGTGCATGGGGTCGCCAAGAGCTGGGGCCACTTGAGGGCAGCCAACAACAACATGAAAACATAAGAGTTTTAACCCCTGGCTGGCTGGAGCCCTCCCACACCTCAAGGTGCTGTTACCATCAGAAATAACCTAGAAAGAATGGTAGAAATCTTCCTGAGTTCCCAGCTCGCTGACTTTCCCAGCTGTCCAGCACAATCTGGAGTGTCTCTTGCTTTACCTGGCAGAAAGCTGCCGGCACAGAACAGGAAACGTGGGAGTTCTCCACCCAGCCCAAACAGGCCGGGGTGGAGAGGAGCAGAGCTGGTGGAAGCCTGGTGTCATTTTTGGTTCCTCAGACTGTCAGACTGGGAGGGTGATTTTAAGTTGGAGATTTTTTTCCCCTAGGTTTTCATTTATAGTTATCACTAAATATATTCTAGTGATGGAAAATTACGACTTTTTTACTTGCCATTTGGCAGCTGTTCCTGTGTCTCTTTTTGAGTTTTTGCTGTATATTTTAAATTCACTGAGGCTTGAATGGGTGGAATTATGAAACTTAAAAAAAAAAAGGAAGTGTCTCACTTAATTTAGGGTTAGGTGTGGTATAAAAAGACAAGTTATAATAGTGCCTAGCAATTATTGAGTGCTTACTGTGGGCTATGTCCTGGGCAAAGCTCATAACGTAAAAACAAAACAAAACAAAAACATAAATGAAGCCATTTTATCCTCCTAATCACTTTGTGAGGTAGATGCTATAATTGTTCCCATTTCATAAATGGGGAAACAGGTTCACAGAGGCTCAGTAGATTGCCCAAGGTTACCTAGTTAATGAGTCCTAGATTCCAGTCCACATCTGGTACCTAAGTTCTAAGAACGTGGGTTCTTCTTCTTCTTTTTTTTTTTTTTTGGAGAGCAGGAAAAGATCCTTTTTAACTGGTGCACAAACTTTTATCTCAAAGTATCTATTGGCAGGAGTCTCAGAGCACTGACTAGGTAGGAACCAGTACTATGGAAACAAACACACCTGAGTAATTACAAATGGGACTAGAAGGGCCCAGCTGAGCAGTGGCATTCCGCTGGAGAATATTATGGGAGCTTGTTAAATTTGCTGCCTCCGGAATGTGCTCGCTGGTTCCTTCATTTCCCCTCCTCCCTGTGACAGTAGCTTGAGGATGATTTGAATTCATTGGTTGGGGTCTGACGGCACAGTTTGAATCTGCCCCTAATCTCGAGAAAACCTTTAAGGGAGCTGCAAATCCTTGTAGGGAAAGCAAGTGAAAAGAATGTGTTCTATTGTCTCTATCAGCTGTACTGCTTAAAAACATTTTAAATTTCTGAATAACAGGAGCCTTCGGTGGGACCAAATCTGTCTGTCTCTTATTATTTCTCTGCTCCCCTGTGTTGGGACAGTGTGAGCCACTTATCTACTAATGACTCATTCTAATTATTGGCTATCTCCAAAACCCTCTGGGCACCCTCAGGTAGCAAATCCATCCCCAGATCATACTGCATTTATTTATTTTGCTGCTTATCTCAGCACTTTATAGAAGTGTATTCCTTGTCGTCTGTCTGCATCAGGGAGAAGCCAGGGCCAAGTGCCTCATCCAAGATTACAGTTCCTTCCTTGTTTGTCCAGGGCCTGCAGTATGCTGGGAGTTTAGGATCAGTGGGGAGCAAGACAGCATTTCTGCCCCCCAGAAGCTTATGCATTAGTGGAGGAGTTTCCTGTTCAGGGACTGTGTTTCTCTCATTTAGTACCCTTTGTTTAACCCTTTGTTTTTTCGTGATATCACAAGAAAGTCAAGGGAAATGTCAAGTTACTTTCCTTTCTGTGCAAATGATTCATCCTTGTGGAGGATGGATGAAAGATGAGGGATCAAGCAGTTGAAGCTGTTCGTTCACTCCCGTGTGTGAGCTACGGTAGGCTGTTGCCTTGGTGGTCCCCAGTGAACTTTGGGTATTCACAGCCTTGAACTCAGGCAGGCCTGGTGGGTTGTTTTAAGCAGTGCAACGAGGCAGGCGCGATGCTGTGGCTGTTCAGGACCCGTGCCTTAAGAAGGTCTGCCTGTTTCCACTTCTGTGCCTTTGGGGAGGTCTGAGCCAGCCTGTAAGGAGTCTGGCTGCCCTGCTGGGAGAGACTACTGGAAAGAATGAAGCCCTGAGACTCCTGAGGAACCCAGTGCCAGCACACCTCAGGCCCCAGGTGATTACCCCAATTAAGCTCTTCTGGCCAGCCCCCAGCCTTCTGAGCCATTCCAGCTTCTTGCTGGGCTCCAGCCGACAGTGTGGAAGCCATCTTAGGTGCTGCAGCCCCAAAGACATCACTAGTAGCTGAGACAGGACATCCTGCTGTTCCCTGTCCAAATTCTGACCTGACAGAACTGTGAGAAATAATAAAATGGCGCTGGTTCTCAGCCAAGAAGTTTTGGGTAGTTTGGTATAAAGCAATGGATAATGAAATGTACTCAAGAAGCATTTAGTCAACACCTAGGATGGCGGCCCATCACTGGGCTGATCCCTACCTCAGGAAGCTGAGAGTATGGGTAGGAAGAAAGGCATTTAATGAGTATTTCCAAGTTAAAGATATTTTGAAAAGGGCAGTTAGTTTCTCACTGGATACTATGAATTCTAGAGCAGTTGGTGTTAGAGCCATTCACTTTGTCGTTTAATCATTTTAGATATTTAACTGCCTCCTGGCTGTGGGTTGTTCATTCTTTTATTAAATGATAAAGTTTGTTAGGGCAGGCAGGGAATCGCTTTTCTCTTCTGAGGAAGGAGCACAGACTAATGAATCTCACAATCTGCAGGACTTTGTTCTGTTTCTAGAGTTTTGGCATTTATTGGCTTTTAGTCCCTGGGTAGAGATCCCTTGGGGCACAGTGGTGAAGCATTTGGGTGCTAACTGAAAGGTGCTCTGGGGAAGAAAGATGTGGCAGTCTGCTTCCATAAAGATTTGCAGCCTTGGTGACCCTGTGCAGCAGTTCTACTCTGTCCTGTAGGGTCACTATGAGTCAGCATCGACTCTATGACAGCAGGTTAGCCCCTGGGTGGTGCAAATGGTTAACAGGCTTGGCTACCACTAACCAAAAGGTTGTAGGTTTGAGTTCACCCAGAGGCACCTTGGAAGAAAGGCCTGATAATCTACTTCCAGAAAACCAACTGCTGAAAACCCTATGGAGCAGAGTTCTCCTCTGACACACATGGGTTGTCATGAGTCAGAGCTGACTCGATGGCAGCTGGTTGGGTTATCTAGGAGAAGTTTATTTAACTACACCAAGGATTTTTTTTGGGGAGGGAGGGTCATCTCCTAAGTACAGATAATGCTTATCGCACGGAGTTTTCTGAAAATTATATAAGGTTATGTAGCAGAGTATCTGGTGAAGCGATATTTTAACTCATTCACATGGTTGTTGTGATCAAATTGCATTCAATTCAATACAAAGAAAATTTAAGTGTCTGCAAAAGGTCTGAAGGCTACAAGGGTGAACAAGTTTTTAGGTTCAGTCCACAGAATCTAGAATGGTGTATGACACACAGTTGGTGCCCCACAAATATTTGTTGAATGACTGATGTGTGAAGTTTATTTGGATGTAAATTATTCTTGTTCAGTAGGTGTTTAATAAGGCCTTGCTGCTTGTTTTAATTGCTTGTGGGTTCCTATAGCCACTCACCAGCCTCTAGCCCCAGGAATTCTTGCTCTGCCCACACAGATCCACACCCTCTGGAATAACTGAGGCAGAGCGGTCAGTTTGAAGCGCAGGTGGGGAAAACGCATCAGATGGCAGTCTGTTTCATGGGAGGTAAGCGCGTTAGTAACATGTCGAGAGCCCTGCTGCAGTGGCTCTCAGTTAAGTGGAATGTTCTGCTGGACATTTCAGTCCCCATCTAGGGTACCCGGAATGAAAAGCTGAAATGATACTCAGACTCTTGGAAAGAGAAGGGGATTTGTGAAAACCTGATAAGGTCTATGCTGCCCCTTTCCTTTTTCCTTTCCCTGGATCTGAAGACATGGTTTAGGGCCTTGCAACTCAAAAAATGTGGTCCCTGATAGACTAGCAGCATCAGTATCCCTGGAGAGCTTATTAAATGCAGAAGCTCAGTCCCCAACCCAGACCTGTTAGATGAGAATCTGCATATCAGCAAGATCCCCGGGTGATTTATTGACATGTTAAACTCGTGTTTGAGAGGCTTGCTGGCAAGTTTTGGTTAGGTGGTGCAGGTATTCAGGGAAGGCAGTGATGGGAGATAGAGAGAAAAGTACTACTTTCAGGTAAACAAGACAGAACCACTGCAAAGCATTCACTAATTTTGCTCAGATTTTTATCAGTGCAAACGGCACTCAATCCATGTTATTTCCTTACAGAGACTGGTGGATAGTACTCCAGGTCCTAGGTAGGGAGAGCAGACACTGTACTAAATTATTCACAGAATGAGCTTCTTTGTCAGTTTTGACTCAGACCCCATGTGACAGAGTAGAACTGCCCCATGGGGCTTTCTTGGCTACAGTCTTTCCTACGGGAGCAAATCACCAGTTCTTTGTTCCAGGGAGCTGCTGGGTGGGTTTGAACCACTGACCTTTCAATTAGCAGTGGAATGTTTAACCATTGTGCCACCAGGGCTCCTTATTTCTAGATTCTCTAAAAATTGCCATTTTACAGTCTTATTGGTTAAGAAACAAAAGAGCTCCACTAATGTCAGCATAAGAAACATTTTAAATGTATAATTTTGGAATGGAAGTGAGTGAGTTTAGGTTCTAGGCTTAGTTCTGCTACTTATTAATTTGGGGCTTGCAGGCAAATGATCACCTCTTCCTAAGCCTTAGTCAGTTTCCCAGTGGCCAGATCTCCCAGAGATGAGTATGTATTTCTAAAGATGCTCTATCCACTGTCTTGAGGTTATCAGGGCATATAATCATGGTTAATTTATAAGTTTGGGGAAGGATAGAAAATGAGGCAGGACGAATTTGAAGAGAAAACATTTTACATCAGTGATGATGATTTTAAAAAATGACTTCTTGTTAATTATAGAAACTACCCTATATTTCCACCGTTGGACGGCTGATCTCGAATGGGACAGCTGGGCTCGTCGTCATGCTTGAACTAAACAGCAGCTGCTAATTACAACTAAAACAACAAATGCAGCCTGGCCTGACTTTAATGTCTCGAGGTTAGGCTCCCTTTCACTTGTGTCAGTGCGGGTTGTCTTTGCTTTTGCCTTAGTGGGCTAATTCTGAACCTGCCTTCCTTTGTGGGTGGGACCCTAGAAGTTCCATGCCCCCATTACTGGTAGGAGTCTTGCTGTGCAGCGGAATTTGGCTCAGATGGAGTGAAGTCCGTGAAGAGAGACACCCACCCTCCCACTCTGCCGCTGGACTCAGCAGTACTATGTGGACTTCCCCCTTTCCTAGCGCCAGTTGCCAACATTGTCAAAAACACAATTATGCCTCCTTTAACCTTCAACTCAAAAATAGACGGCCATTCTGGCTTCTGCAAACTGTAGGGAAAAAAAAAAGGATCTTACAAACTTCAGTGGTTACCTACAGAGGCTCATGAAGATTTCTAGTTACCTTACTGACTTGGGTTTCTTATTTGATTGGAACATCATAAGCCCTTACTAATAGGTGCTGAGGAGTCCCTGGGTAGTACAAATGGTTAATGCTCTGCTGCTAACTGAAAGGTTTGAGGTTCGAGTCCACCCAGAGTTACCTTGGAAGAAAGGCCTGGCGATCTGCTTCTCAAAAAATCAGCCATTGCAAACCCTGTTAAGCACAGTTCACTCTGACACACATGGGATTGCCACGATTTGGAATCAACTTAATGGCAACTGGCTTTTAATGGACTCTGAAAAGCTAATAAAAAAAATAGGTTCTTTATATTATATTTTAAACTTTTTAAAGAATATCCAGATAATAACTTACACCTGGTATGTAGCTCCAGTACATTTTCATATCCATGATCTCATTTTATCCTTATAATACTGTGAGGTATTCACATGGACCTCATCTACCCTGAGACCCAAAAGAACTGGATGGTGCCTGGCTATCCACTACCCGACCATTACAGTCAGAGCCACAATAGGTGGACCCTGATAAAATGGGAGAAAAATGTAGAACAGAAACTCAAATTCCTAAAAAAGAAAACAAAAAATAAAAAACCAGACTTACTGGACTGATTGAGACTAGAGGACTCCCTGAGTCTGTTGCCCTGAGATACTCTTGAAACCTTGTACTGAAACTAACCCGAGGTTACTTTGTAGCTAAATAACAAATTGGCCCCCAAAATAATGAATATCACAGGTAAGTACTGTGCTACTTTGAAAATCATCTATATGAGACCAGTCAACAATTACTTTATAAAACAAGGATGAGAATTTAATGGGGCAGGGAAGCTAGATTAATGGAAATGAAACAATCAGAGAGGAAATAATGAGAATGTCCACGTGTTGTGAAGAATGTAACCAATGTCATCAAACAACTTGTATAGAAGTTGTTGAATGGAAACCTAAACTACTGTGTAAACTTCACCAAAGACACAATAAATTATTATTAAAAATACTATGAGGTAATTGGGAAAGGGATGATCATCATTTGACACACGCAGCTAAGGTCCAGTTTGTAAACAAGCTGAAGTCAGAAGGTAGGTGCCTTGAATCTGGACTCCTGTCACTTACTAGCAGTGTGACATTGGGGAAATTACTTAGCTCTCTGAGCCACACTTTCATAGACTGTAAGAATACAGTGCATGGTTGTATGAAGAGTAAATAGATAATACACAGAAGCCCTTGTAATTTAGCACAATGTTGCTAATTAGTAGCTGAGGTTCAGACTGGTTAAATGATGGGTGTAGGTCAGAGAACTAGTTACCACACAGGACTCCTAATACATGATGTTGTGGAAAGACCACTGGTCTGAGAGTTGTGATGACTGTGTTGTGGGGCTGGACTTGCCGTGGATCATCTATATGCTCTAGAGCTTAAGATGTCTGATGTTTATGCTGTTAAATAATGGATATTCAATGAGTTAAAATGGAATAAAATTATAAGTTTAATTCCTCAGTTACACTAGCCGTGTCTCAAGTGCTCATAGCCACACGTGACTAATGGTCACTGTAATATTGGACAGCTCAGCAATAGAACATTTTCATCATTGCTGAAAGTTTTATGGGATAGTGCTGCTCTAACAGGTAGGTGAACCTTTTGGCCTCCGTTCTTCTTTTTGGGTGGAGGTATAATATAGCCCTTAAAAGCATGGATTTTGGATTCATGTTAACTTTGGCTTTTAATCCTGGATTCTCCACCAATTAGCTGACTGAAGACATTGGGCAAACACCTTAGCCTCTTTGAGCCTCTCTTATCTGTAATATCCGAATAATAACAGCCCCCCTCACAGACTTGCTGTAGATACTGTATGAGCTGTTGTATGAGATATATGCAGAGTGATTAGTACAAAGTCTCAAAAGGTGGCATGTATGTGTTTTACATAGAGCCAAAGCTCTTAAAACAAAAAACAATCCCACTGCGGTGCAGCTTGCCTTCTACTCCTGCTCTTGCAGTGGTGGAGACCTTAATTATGTAAAATGAAACAGTGAAGGAGCTTTCTCCTGCAGTGCCATTTTGAATGGAGCTGGATTTAATCTGAAGACAAATGTCTACCCCTCTTGGCCCTGTTCTCTGGGCATCTGGCCCTTCCCTAGGAGAGGTCTTCAGTGACCACATCAGCCCGCCCACTTTAGTGGGCTGAGGACTCAGCAAGTGCTCCATCAGACTGGCCTGGGATTTGCATTCCCACCCTATGCCCATCCTTAGGGTTAAACTTGGGCAAGCCATGTGTCCCTTCTCTTGTGCTAGATTTTTATCTGCAAGGTATAGCTTAAACTCTTTCATGGTCTGTGGTATATACAGAGTACCAAAACCCAAACCCAAACCCATTGCCATCAAGTCGATTCTGACTCGTAGTGACCTATAGGACAGAGTAGAACAGCCCCATAGAGTTTCCAAGGAGTGCCTGGTGGATTCGAACTGCCGACCTCTTGGTTAACAGCCGTAGCACTTAACCACTACGCCACAAGGGTTTCCATATACAGTATACCGCCCACTTTTTCTGGCTCTCGGGTTCTTTGGTAGTATTCTTTTACCACTGAAAGCATTTCCTGCCTTCCAGTGGGGACTTGCATAACAGTGAAAGGTGAAAGAAACGTTACTCGAAATGAAATAGCTGGCTTATGAGGCTTACAAGTAAGGTAGTGCAGCCAGGAAGTGTGATTGGGTGAAAATTTTGTCTCTTTTGGCTTTTGTACCCCTAGATAAGCCTTGCAGGCATGTTTATGATTCCCTGTGGGGCAGTTCTATTCTGTGCTGTAGGGTCATTATGAGTTGGAATTGACTCCACAGCAACAGGCTTGGTTTTTTTTTTTTTGATTTTGTGTGATAGTTAGGGAGTCCTGGTGGGTTTGGTTTTGGTATTTTGTGTCATATTTGGAAAACCGGAAGTTCCTCTTGTAACCTAATGGAAGGCACCACAAAAAACATTATTAACCAAGGTCCTGTGGAACAGAGGGACAATGACTAAGTATGGTGTTCGAGAACATTAAAGGTTTTGTGGTAACCATGTAGTACCAGATGATATTTCTCAAAATCCATATTACCAACCCAAAATTTAAACACACTCCATAACTCAGCATACTTCTATTAATGAAAACACATGGCGTCAAAAAAAAAAAAAAAAATTCAAGGCAGAAAATAATTGGACCTTGATTGAAGAGAAAGACAGATCCCTGTCCTATTTTCTTCTTTCCAGGAAGATGCTCCATCCTGAGTCATGGCCGGAGGTCCAGGGAAACTTGGGCAACTCCCATGGCACATTAAAAAAGGCAAGAAGTGCCAAAACAAGGCTGCACAGGTTATGGTATATCTTAAATAATCCCAAAACCAGACCCATTGCCATTGAGTCAGTTCTGACTCATTGCGACGCTACATACTTATACTTAATAAATTAGTGCTTTTAGTGCACATATAATATGCTGTATAGAGTAAATGCTTTTGTGAGGTTATTACAGTTCCATAAAAACTATTATCATTGTCCTGCAGTGTGTGTGGTCTGGCAATGGGGTATGCATAAAGTTGTAGGGATTTTAGTGTAATTTCAATCCGATCAGTAGATTATAGTGACTGTGTTAACTAAGCTCAGAGTTCTGGGGCATACGAATGGTTCATATGCTCGGCTGCTAACTAAAAGGTTGGAGGTTCAAGTTTACCCATAGTCACCTTGAAAGAAGGGCCTGGTGATCTATTTCCGAGTTGGAGTCAACTCGATGGCAACAGGTTTTTTTTTGGAGGGGGCGGACAGGGAGGGTCTATCTAAGCTCAGTGTGAGACAGTGTCAGGATATTACAGTAGAAGCTTCTGTGGTTGAGAGACCCCAGTGCTAAAAGCTTTCAGAAGCCCCCCCGACAAATTCTGATAGGACAAGTCAGAAGCGAGGGATCGGACATATTTAAGAAAAAATTAAACTTTTTTTTTTGCTGTAAGCAGCGTGGATATTTTAATGCATGGCATTTCTTAGAGAGGAGGAAAAATCCAGGATAAATCATACAGTAAAACTTGTTTGCTTTCTGACATAAATATTTGCTTCTCTTTTCTTTATTATGTTTAGTTATTTATTTCTCTCCTCTTGCTTTCTAGTTCAGTAGTTACTGATTTATGGACCACTGTTTGTTTACTTCTGCTCCACTTTGAAGTTGTGAAAATCAAGCCAAGTCCTTTATCCAAATAACGTAGAATACAATGAGGTTCTCCAGGCCAGGCCTCTCTGTGAAATGACGTAAAACCACTGGTGAAGGCTTCAACTCTGGGCTTTTTGGTCTTTTAAAATTTGCCCACCTAGTTTGAATTAAAGGCTTTGAACAGACAATGAGATTTAGATAACAAGATTATGAATTTGAATGCTGTTCCCTAAATACATATTCTTTTAGATAAACATGTTTTTTTTAAATCAAATTGAAGAGTTTGGTGAGCAGTCTTTATAAAGACATTTTCTGTCTTTCCTTGTTGCTCCTCCTGCCCCACTCCTCTGTTCATTTGGTTAGTCATGGCCTCACTCACGTAGTTACTGGGCACTCCTGGCATGGACGGCAACGTTAGCTGGGAGCAGCCACTTCTAGGTGGGAAACTTTGCCAGATTACTTAACCTTTCTCTGTCTCCGTGTTCTGGATTTGTAAATGGGAGTGGTCATGGCACTAACGCCATAAGGTAATAAGGTTGGTGGGAGATTTAAATGAGTTGATGCTATAAATTACTTAGAGTAGGACCTGCCACCTAGGAGTGGCTTGCTGTCATCATCATCATCATTCTTTTACTCACGTGCTCCCCCAGACATCAGATGTTCACTGAATGCCTTCTCCAGAGATAAGTGTGCTTAATTGAAAGATGCGGCTTTGCATTCCTAGAGCCTAGAACCTAGCGTTTATTTATCTTTTTAAAAATTCCATTTATGCAGGGATACAAGTGCTTAATGGAATTTTGATGGCCAGTCAGCATGTTTATTCCTTTTTTAAAAAGTTTTTTTTAAAATATGAATTTTCTTGTCTTATTTTATTTATTTATTTTATTGTACTTCAGGTAAGGGTTTACAGAACAAACTAGTTTCTCATTAAACGGTATACATATTGTTTTATGACATTGGTTAACAACCCCACAACATGCCGACACTCTCCCCACTCAAATTTGGGTTCCCTATTACCAGTTTTCCTGTCCCCTCCTGCCTTCTGGTCCTTGCCTCTGGGCTGGTATGCTGCCTTAGTCTTGTTTTGTTTTATGGGCCTATCCAATCTTTGGATGAAGGGTGAACCTCAGAAGTGACATCATTACTGAGCTCAAAAAGGTGTCTGTGGTTTGTATTCTCAGGGTTTCTCCAGTCTCTGTCAGGGCAGTAAGCCTGGTCTTTCTTTTTGAGTTAGGATTTTTAAAAACAGTTTTTTTTTCAGCTTCTGCATTTTTCTTTTTTAATTTTTATTGTGCTTTAAGTGAAAGTTTACAAATCGAGTCAGTGTCTCACACAAATATATATATACATCTTGCTACATACTCCCAATTGCTCTCCCTGTAATAAGACAGCCCGCTCCCTCTCTTCACTCTCTCTTTTCGTGTCCCTTTCACCAGGTTCTAACCCCCTCCACCCTCTCATCTCCCTTCCAGGGAGGAAGTGCCAACATAGCCTCAAGTATCCACCTGATCCAAGAAGCTCACTCCTCACCAGCATCCCTGTCCAACCCATTGTCCAGTCCAATACATGTCTGAAGAGTTGGCTTTGGGAATGGTTCCTGTCCTGGGGCAACAGAAGGTCTGGGGGCCATGACCACCAGGGTCCTTCTAGTCTCAGACCATTAAGTCTGGTCTTTTTATGAGAATTTGGGGTCTGCATGCCACTGCTCTCCTGCTCCCTCAGGGGTTCTCTGTTGTGTTCCCTGTCAGAGTAGTTGTCGGTTGTAGCCAGGCACCATCTAGTTCTTCTGGTCTCAGGCTGATGTAGTCTCTGGTTCATGTGGCCCTTTCTGTCTCTTGGGCTCATAATTACCTTGTGTCCTTGGTGTTCTTCATTCTCCTTTGATCCAGGTGGGTTGAGACCAATTGATGCATTTTAGGTGGCCGCTTGCTAGCATTTAAGACCCCAGACACCTCTCTCCAAGGTGGGATGCAGAATGTTTTAATGGATTTTATCATGCCAGTTCACTTAGATATCCCCTGAAACCATGGTCCCCAAACCCCCGCCCCTACTACGCTGGGCTTCAAAGCATTCAGTTTATTCAGGAAACTTCTTTGCTTTTGGTATAGCCCAGTTGTGCTGACCTCTTGTGTATTGTATGTTGTCTTTCTCGTCATCTGAAGTAATTCTTACCTACTACCTAATTAGTGAATACCCCTCTCCCACCCTCCCTTTCTCGTAACCATCAAAGAATATTTTCTTCTCTGTTTAAACTATTTCTTGAGTTCTTATAATAGTGGTCTTATACAATATTTGTCCTTTTGCAACTGACTATTTTCACTCAACATGTTGCCTTCTGGATCCCTCCACGTTATGAAATGTTTCACAGATTCATCACTGTTCTTTATTGATGCGTAGTATTCCATTGTGTGAATATACCATAATTTATTTATCCATTTATCCATTGATGGGCACCTTGGTTGCTTCCATCTTTTTGCTATTGTAAACAGTGCAGCAGTGAACATGGGTGTGCATATATTTGTTTGTGTAAAGGCTCTTATTTCTCTAGGATTTATTCCAAGGAGTGGGATTGCTGGATCGTACGGTAGTTCTATTTCTAGCTTTTTAAGGAAGTGCCTAATTGATTTCCAAAGTGTTTGTACCATTTTACATTCCGAGCAGCAGTGTATAAGTGTTCCAGTCTCTCCACAGCCTTTCCAACATTTATTATTTTGTGTTTTTTGAATTAATGCCAGCCTTGTTGGAGTGAGATGAAATCTCATTGTAGTTTTGATTTCCATTTCTCTAATTGCTAGTGATCGTGAGCATTTTCTCATGTATCTGTTAGTTACATGAATGTCTTCTTTAGTGAAGTGTGTGTTCATATCTTTTGCACGTTTTTTAATTGGGTTGTCTTTCTGTTATTGACTTTTTGCAGTATCATGTAGGTTTTAGAGATCAGGCGCTGATCAGAAATGTCATAGCTAAAAACGTTTTCCCAGTCTGTAGGTAGTCTTTTTGCTCTTTTGGTGAAGTCTTTGGATGAGCATAGGTGTTTGATTTTTAGGAGCTCCCATTTATCTAGTTTCTCTTCTGCATTGTTAGTAATGTTTTGTATACTGTTTATGCCATGTATTAGGGCTCCTAACTTTGTCCCTATTTTATCTTCCATGATCTTTATCATTTTAGATTTTATATTTAGGTCTTTGATCCATTTTGAGTTAGTTTTTGTGCATGGAGTGAGGTATGGATCTTGTTTCATTTTTTTGCAGATGGATATCCAGTTATGCCAGCACCATTTGTTAAAAAGACTGTCTTTTTCCCATTTAACTGTTTTGGGGCCTTTGTCAAATATCAGCTGCTCATATGTGGATTGATTTTTGTCTGGATTCTCAATTCTGTTCCATTGGTCTATGTATCTGTTGTTGTACCAGTACCAGGTTTTTTTTGACTACTGTGGCGGTATAATAGGTTCTAAAATCAGGTAAAGTAAGACCTCCCACTTTGTTCTTCTTATTCTGTAATGCCTTATTTATCCGGGGCCTCTTTCCCTTCCATATGAAATTGGTGATTTGTTTCTCCATCTCATTAAGGAATGTCATTGGAATTTAGATCGGAATTGCATTAAATACATAGATCGCTTTTGGTAGAGTAGACATTTTCATAATGTTAAGTCTTCCTATCCATGAGCAAGGTATGTTTTTCCACTTATTTATGTAGGTCTCTTTTGGTTTCTTGCAGAAGTGTATTGTAGTTTTCTTTGTATAAGTCTTTTACATCTCTGGTAAGATTTTTTCCTAAGTATTTTATCTTCTTGGGGACTACTGTAAATGGTATTGATTTGGCGATTTCCTCTTTGATGTTCTTTTTGTTGGTGTAGAGGAATCCAGCCGATTTTTGTATCTTTATCTTGTATCCCGATACTCTGCTGAACTATTAGTTTCAGCAGTTTTTTTTTTTTTTTTTGATGATTCCGTAGGTTTTTCTGTGTATAGGATCATGTTGTCTGCACATAGAGATACTTTTACTTCTTCCTTGCCAATCTGGATGCCCTTTATTTCTTTATCTAGCCTAATTGCTCTGGCTAAGACCTCCAGCACAACGTTGAATAAGAGTGGTGATAAAGGGCATCCTTGTCTGGTTCCTGATTTCAAGGGGAATGCATTCAGGCTCTCTCAATTTAGGATGATGTTGGCTGTTGGCTTTGTATAAATGCCCTTTATTATGTTGAGGAATTTTCCTTCTATTCCTATTTTGCTGAGAGTTTTTATCATGAATGAGTGTTGAACTTTGTCAAATACCTTTTCTGTATCAATTGATAAAATCATGTGATTCTTGTCTTTTGTTTTATTTATGTGATGGATTCCATTAATTGTTTTTCTAATGTTGAACCATCCCTGCATACCTGGTATGAATCCCACTTGGTCATGGTGAATTATTTTTTTGATATGTTGTTGAATTCTATTGGCTAGAATTTTGTTGAGCATTTTTGCATATAAGTTCATGAGGGATATAGGTCTGTAATTTTCTTTTTTTGTGGTATCTTTACCTGGTTTTGGTATCAGGGATGTGGTGGCTTCATAGAAGGAGTTTGGGAGTATTCCATCCTTTTCTATGCTCTGAAATACTTTTAGTAGTAGTGGTGTTAACTCTTCTCTGAACCTTTGGTAGAACTCTCCAGTGAGGCCATCCGGGCCAGGTTTTTTTTTTTTGTTGTTGTTGGGAGTTAAAAACAATTTTTATATAATTAAAAAAAAAATACTGTTTTATCCTGAGATGAGAGGAAGGGAGGTTTTACCTTTGTTTTGCAGATGAAGTGACTTCAGATAGTTAAAACCCCATTGCCATCTAGTCAATTCTGATGCATAGCAACTGTATAGGAGAGGGTAGAACTGCCCCATAGGGTTTCCAAGGAGTCCCTGGTGGATTTGAACTGCCAATCTTTTAGTTAGCAGCCTTAGCTCTTAACACCTATGCCCCCAAGGTTTCCTCAGATAGTTAAAATACTCTACAACAGCCCTTCCAGTCCCCTTTGGTCCTTACGGCAATCCCCATGTTTCTGATTTACTGAAAGGCTCTGTGAGCCTGCTGAGTTCTGTTACCCTGAGTGCGTAACCAGAAGCATGCTGAGGTTGGGTGGTGAGGTTTAGAATGTGTCAGGAGCACATGACCAGGTTATTTTCAACATCACCAAAATGGAGGTTTACAGGTCAGGGGTGGCTTCCTGCAAAAGATAGCATTTTAGCTGAGACCTTGTTTGTAAATTTAATGTCATCTCTATTAAAAATGGAGATCCGGAGTGGTTAAAATGGTTAAATCGCTCGGCTGCTAATTGAAAGGTTGGAGGTTGGAGTCCAAGGGGCACCTTGAAAGAAAGGCCTGGCGATCTGTTTCCAAAAACTCAGCTGTTGAAAATCCTATGGAGCGCAGTTCTACTCTGACTCACATGGGGTCACCATGAGTCAGAGTCAACTGTTGGTTTTTTTTTTTTTCTTTAAATTAACAATGGCCAGAATGAGCACAGTAGCCAATTTGGTAGCCTGATTGTTTTGGTCAAATGCAGAGATATTTTCAATGGCTAGTTGGAGTTGGTTGGTATACCAGCTCTTCCCTGTTGGAATGTGCATAACAAGCACTTGGGAAAAGTTAGAAATTTATATCTATTTCAAGTCTCATTGAAAATTCCTCTAGATACCACGTTTTAGTCAGCTACGTTGAATTGGAGTTTATTGAAATCAGTACAAGTTTTAACTTAAAGACTAATAGTCCTTCTCAAGTAGCAGTCCCTGTCTGTTTTTCCCCTGGTATTATGAGAAGCTAAAATAAACTTCATTTCCAGTATTTGATTGTTTATTAATTAGCTACCTGTTTGGAAGAAATATCACGTTTTCTCAGATCAATGGGAATGGGTCACAGGAGGACCCAAGGTTCAGACAGTGAGTTGAGATAGACCCATTTTTGAGTCAAATATTTTGCATCTCTCAGTTCGGGTGAAAAGGATAGTCACATTGCAGAAAACCCAAGAGGACTGGAAATGAAAAATTTAAACAGGAAAAGTGTTTAAAATTAAAATAGTACCCATTTTGAACCCGCTCAATGTCTTATTTAGAACTAGTAGTCAAGAAGAGTGTATGAAATGTTGCAGATATTTGAAAAGACCTCTACCTTTGTGATAGATTTCCTACCCCTTCATTGGCTTTTGGATAGCTAACTCAAGGGTCAGGGTATAGGATGGGGGAACAAATAGACTAGGTATATGCGGTCATTTCCTCCCCAGGCCCACAGCAGACATGGCTGATTGATCATGGCGCTCTTTCCTGTTAAATGTGGACGTGGCTGTGATATCATTTACAGTTTATTGGAATTGGAACAAGAAATGAAACGTGTATGCCGATCCTCCCATAGGACGTTTTTGTTGTTGTTGTCTAGATTTTACTCATATTAACTTAAAAAAAAAAAAAAAAAAGCCTTATCTTAATGGTCAAAAAGTTAGCATTTGCAGAAATTCTTAAGCTTGGTTGAAGAAATAAATTCTATAAATACCTTTATGACCTGAACTAATTTTATCTGTAGGTGGGTAGCAGTGTGCACCTGAATTTGTCTTTTGCGTCTGAATTAAGGCCAATCTCTAAGCTCTGTTAGCAGAAGTATGCAGTTAAGTCAAAGAGTTTGGATAGGCCAGCCAGTCCTAAAATCAGCTCTTGCTTTGATGTGTCCAGGTGCAAATACACACACCTCTCGTCCCTTCACCCTAATGCGCTTGATTTCTTTTTGTAGGGTGTGTGCATGCCTGACCAGGATTTTATTGAGTTTGATTCTGGCTCAGGTTGGGGAGCCGAGATTATTTTCTCTTGTGGAAAATTAATCATACTTGGAATGTTGATTAGAACCTCAGAAGCTTATTTTGTTTAAATATTTTCTTAAGGATAGATGTTACATATGTTTTGCCTGTCATAGCCTAACAGCCTTTTTCCAAGCTGTTTTTGGGCTGGTGCTTTGAGAATTATGTTGTATTTAGCAGCTGTCTTTTCATTTAAAGAAAAGATAAGCAATGCAATTAAAGAAGGGGTTTAAGCCTACCTGCCATTGAATATCTGTATAGGCACAGATGCCACGCAGGCTGCCGTGGGGTGAAGAACTTGGTTTCTCTGCTCTTACTAGTGTGCAACCTTGGGCAAGTTATGTAAACCCATGTTGTGCTTTAGAATCCTGAATAAAATAGGATTGTTATAAGGATTGAATAGCCTGATGTAACAGACATGTCCAAATCAACTGGCACAGTGCCTGGCACATGAAGCTTAAGAGATACAAGCAATTGTTCAGTAGCAAAGGGATGCTGGGGCAAGGATTAGGGTGAGGCATTTGCCTGGAGTGCAAAATTTAAGAGTGCCAAATACCTCAGTAATAAAGGTAAATAATACATATTTTTTTTTTATTGTACTTTAGATGAAGGTTTACAGAACAAAGTAGTTTCTCATTAAACAGTACACGTATTGTTTTATGACATTGGTTAACAACCCCCACGACATGTCAACACTCTCCCCTTCTCAACCTTAGGTTCCCTCTTACCAGCTTTCCTGTTCTCTCCTGCCTTTTAGTGCTTGTCCCTGGGCTGATCTGCCTCTTTAGTCTTGTTTTGGTTTATGGGCCTGTCCAGTCTTTGGCTGAAGGGTGAACCTCAGGAGTGGCCTCATTACTGAAAGGGTATCCGGGGGCCATACTCTCAGGGTTTCTCTAGTCTCTGTCAGGCCAGCAAGTGTGGTCTTTCTTTTTGAGTTAGAATTTTATTCTGCATTTTCCTCCAGTTCTGTCTGGGACCCTCTATTGTGATCCCTGTCAGAGCAGTCAGTGGTGGTAGCTGGGCACCATCTCATTGTACTGGACTCAGTCTGGTGGAGGCTGTGGTAGATGTGGTCCGTTAGTCCTTTGGACTAGTTTTTCCCTCGTATCTTTAGTTTTCTTCATTCTTTCTTGCTCCCGAAGGGTTGAGACCAGTGGAGTATCCTAGATGGCTGCTCACAGGCTTTTAAGACCCCAGACGCTACTCACCAAAGTAGAATGTAGAACATTTTCTTTATGAACTATATTATGCAAATTGAGCTAGATGTTCTCTGAGACCATGGTCCCCATAGCTCTCAGCCCAGCGTTTAGTCCCTGAGGGAGTTTGGGTGTGTCTATAGAGCTTCCATGACCTTTCCTTGTACAAGTGGCGCTAGCTTCCCCACTAAAAAATAAAAAAATGAAGTATTTTTAAAAGTCTAAATTAATGAAAAAATCCATGATGAACAAAATATTAAACATTTAAATAATGATGGGGTCTGACCATGCACTCGGACACCCCTGTCTTGTTCGCTTTACCCTAATCCAGGCCCAGTGAATGTTCAGTGATGCTCTAAGTGAGGACCAAGGGCTCAGCACCTTTTCCAGGTACAAGGATCGGTTTGTACTGACCCACTTTTTGGTCCAGATTCTTTTGAGTCGCCCGCACATACTTTCAGGATGACTTTCTAGGGTCAAGGGTACAGCTTTACGTTGAAATTTTGCTGAGCTGACAGTTTGTAAAAACACGGATTCTGTATTCTTGATCTTGGGGCTAGAACCATCTTGACTCTACAACCCTAGACATGGAGCGATCAGTATATCCTGTGTACACTTAAGCTATTCACTTGTAAGAACCCCCTTGGATCCCAAGCCATCACCTTTGTCAGCATAGCTGTTCTTTGGAGAGGTGAGGCATAGTTCCCGGTTCCTAATCCTGATCTGCATTTTAAAAACAAAATAGGGAACCAAGAAAGAATATTTGAGAAAAATTTTCCGGCATCAATTTTTGTTTCTACTTATCAAGTGTTATATGGTTGATGTGAAACACAGTTGCCTGCATAAAAATCCCGTAGAGCAAAGAGAACTGCGAATTTTATAACCACATCCTCAAAGAAGTTAACTGCGTTTCCTTGGAGTTGGGGGGCTATGTTGCTTTGAGGAAAAATAACACTACCCTGAAGAGTAAGAATAGCTAAAACCACATGCCCCAGTGAGCTTTCAGCCAACTGCTCCCGATGGAAACGGAATTTAACTGCTGGAATGGTTTTTGTTGGATAGCTTTTTGGTTAAGCAACAGGCTCCTTCCCAGCCCTGGGAATGTGATTGCTTGAAGATAGAAATATTGTGGCCCAGATAGAAACGAGAGTAGCAGGAAGGGCTTGTAGGCAGAGAGGTTGTCCCTTATTTGATAAATTACTCCAAGAAAATTGGGCTGGGATTTATGTTCAATTTTTATTTATTATTCCAGAGATCTTGATACCTGTGCAACTATGGCAAAAACTGGCTGTTCTAACTTGACTCCTTTTCCTGGAATTAAAAAAAAAAAAAAAGAGTGGGATGGATATTTGGGCTTGTTGAATGAAGGACGCTATGCTTTCTGGCTGCCTTAAAATCATTGTTCTATTAATGAAGAAACTTAGAGATGTGTTGCTCCTGTTATGTGATTTTAAATTATGTTTCCATTGAATATGATGGTAGCTGTAGGGGAATAGCATCTCTGAGTTAGAAGTATCTGAGGGTGATAGGAGAGAAGAGAGTCCACCTAGGGTAGAAGGTGAGTTCCCTAGCTCCCTCCCCCACTTTTCTCCCAAGGGTTTTAGGCTCTGGGAGAATCAGCAGTGGGTAGGATAGGGAAGGTTGCTGCTCTGATGGGCAGGCAGCGTGATGTATTGGTTAAGGGCACAGATCCTGGAGCCATATTTCTGAGTTTGAACCTCAGCATCACCACTTAATAGTTGTGTTTCCTGAACAAAGTGCTTTACCTCTCTGCACTTTATTTTTCCCATTTGTAAGATCCTCATGTTACAATACTATACCTACCTTATAGGTTGTCGTGAGAATTAAAGTGCATAGAACCGTGCCTGATGCCTGTAAGTGCTATACAGGCAGTTCCCGGGTTATGAAGGTCTGACTTATGTACAACCTTTAGTTATGAACCAACCCCCGTAAAGCTTATTGTATTAAAAATTTGAGGTAGGTACAGTGGTTTGTAATAGCAAATGGGTACTACTTTGTGATGCGTATCGAAACATTATTATTATTACTGCATTATGTTAAAGATGTTTTAGTGTATCTGGCGGTGTTTAATGTTTTTTATGCATAGAAAGGTACACTGTACACTCTATACTAAGACAAACATTTGACTGACACTGGATATGAACCATATCTAAACTGTTTTGACTTATGTAAAATTTGATTTAAAGACAGACTTAGGAACAGGACTCCTTTGTAATCTGAGAATTGCCTGTATGTGAGGCTTAGTTTTTATTACTGCTATTATAGAATTTACTTTCTTACATGTACCTATGTGACAGACAGTAGACTGCTAATGAATAGGTGTAGATAAAAATAACAAGATAGTGATAAAGGAATAAAGCAGTGGGTTTTTTTGTTTGTGGTACACATTTGCCATTTCAGCAGTTTTTACGTGTATGATTCAGTGACGTCAATCAGGTTTACCACACTGTGCACCCAGCGCCACTAACCATTTTCAATTTTTTTCATAACCCCGGTTGGCACAAATTGTTAAGCGCTCCACTACTAGCTGAAAGTTTGGCGGTTCGAACCCACCCTGAGGCACTTTGGAAAACAGGCCTCGCAATTTGCTTCTGAAAAGTCTTGGCCTTGAAAACACTATGAAGCAATTCTACTCTGCACACATGGGGTTGCCATGAGTTGCAGTTGAATCTATGGCAACTAACAGCAACAACAGAGACTCAGTGCGCCTCAAGCAACAACCTCTCTTTCCCCCTCTCACAGCCCCTGGTTACTGCTAATAAACTTTGGTCTCTATGCGGTTGAAGGACAGTAGGTTTGAAGCTGAGGAGCATCATGGTCTGGTTTTGATAAGGCCACTCTGGAAGCTGTATCAGGTATGTCCTGAGGAGGAAGTCAAGTGGAGATGCCCGCAGGCTCAGGGTGACAGTAACCCTGAAGTGATGGCATTTAGGGGATGCCATTTAGAGTGAGGGAGGAGAGGGGACCACAAGGTTAGAGTCTATGGTGACCTCTGGTCCCCTTTCCAACCCTGAGATGCCTAAAGCACAAGTGGAAGGGAACCCCATAATGCCACCACCATCATCCGTAAATAGGTATTGAGCCTCACTAAACATTGCTCAGGGTTAAGTGCTTTAATTGACATTTTGATTCCTGGAATTAGAATTTGAAAGATTGCCTGCCAGGGTGGTTTCCGCTTCTTGTTAACTTGAAATATTCCCAAGATTTCTGCTTGAAAATACCTGTAAGAGGATACCCGCTGAGAACGGAGGTGTTATTTGAGGACACTTTCTGCTGGTTGTGCTTTTGAAAAAAGCAAGTATGGAAGTGTGTAATTTGAATTAAAGCAGGTAATAAAGCTTCTACTAATTCAAGTTTTCACGGCACTATTTCTAATGCCCCTTCATGGTCCGCCTGTGCTTTAAGCAAAGTAAAAAAAAAAAAAGTACGTTTTGATTAATTCATGTCTGCAATTGAGTTTGGTTCAAAAGAGTAACAAAAATGCATGAGATTTTTAACAATTAACTCTAGAACATGATCAGAAAAACTTACCATCAATAAACTCATCAGTGAGAAAGGTTTTTGAAGTAAATTTTGCATGGCCTACATTTTAACACCCTCCACCCATTCTGTTTAAAACATAGCTCCCCCCAACCCAAACAAACAAACAAATGCACTGCTGTCAAGCCGATTCCAAGTCATGGTAACGCTATAGGACAGAGTAGAACTGTTCCATAAGGTTTCCAAGGCTGTAAATCTTTATGGAAGGAGACTGACACATCTTTCTCTGGTGGAGCAGCTGGTGGGTTTGAACCGCTAACCTTTTAGTTAGCAGCTGAGAGCTTTAACTACTGTACCACCAGGGCCCCTTATAAAACATAGTTGTGTACAATAAATTCCCTATTTGAAGATGTTGGTGATGGTTTGCCTTATTTGTGGATAACTTGTGACTCAGCATTTTTTACCACATCACCTGAGGGGAAAAACCCACACGGGGAGACACATCCACTTCACCAAATGCTTCTGGCTTCTTCGCACTCCGAGAGGAACCATGATGAAATGCTTGCGAAGGGCAGGTACCTGGGATAGGAAGCAGCCGTAAATAAAGACTGCCCTTGCCATGGACACCATCTCCATCGTTCAGTGAAAACTGACTTCAGCTTGGCATTTTTTTTCCCTTAATCCCCAGCTCAAAAATATAATTTCAAGAACTTTGCATTAATAACTGCTGGCCACCATCCTCTAGAAACATCATTTAAAATGAGGAAGAATGTGCAAAATAAGGTTACCCAAGGACTTGATCCATTCAGAGTAAAGCTCAAACTCAGGAGAGTCAACATTTGTGAGTTGCGGCTTATTTTTAGTCCAAGTCTGAGTGGCATCCGATTACAGATGAGGAAGCACGGAGAAAGTGCGAAGCTTTTGGTGACATAAAGCCGTCTTCTAATTCAGACTTGAATAACAGGGCATTCCAGAGAAGCCTTGCCTGTGATTTTATGCCTTATATGAAATGTGGAAGGCCCTGTCATTCTAGTATGCCTCTATGAGGAATGGAAAGGACATACCATTTCGCAGTCAAAACTCTTTTCATTTTGGCCTAGACTGTGCTCCTGAAAGCGGTGTTATTCTGAAAATTTGCCTTCTGGGCAGTGATGCGTTTGGTAAGCCCAGTCCTGACTTTTTTGAGTGAAAATCACTATTGCCATGAATTGAAAGGTCAGCAGCGGGGAGCATTGCAGTCATTTTTGGGTCAGGAGGAAAATCCAAGTGGATTTCTTCTTTACAGTGACAAAATCGTTTTGATTTTCTTGAAATCCAGATTTCTGGGTTCATGGAATTGGAGCAACCCACCTTTTTTTTACCCAGGCCATCCGCCCTTAGGTGTCCTTTTGAACCTTGAGCCTTTAAGGAACCTTTTCCCTGAAGTCTAGTAAGCCTCAGCCTAGGAAGCAGCTTAGTGGCGATGGTTTCGCCTTAGGCATTAGGTTCTTTTGGAAAATAACCTATGTGCAGCCAACCTTGAGAAACAGGAACTCCAGGGTCTGACTAGAGGCTGTGTTTTAGGATGTATGGCATGTCCTTGGGAACCCTGATGGTGAGTGGTTAAGAGCTATGGCTGCTAATCAAAATGTCAGCAGTTCAAATCCACCAGGCTCTCCCTGGAAACCCTATACCCACCCACTAACCCACTGCATAGGGCAGTTCTTTTCTGTCCTGTAGGGTTGCTATGAGATGGAATTGACTCCATGGCAATGATTTTTTTTTTTTTTTTTTTGAGTTTATGCCTGTGGTTATGATTCCATTTGGGAGTGTGTTGTCTTTGTTATGCTGATGAGGCAGGATTGGTGTAAGGTACGTTTTGAGTCATTCTCTTTTGAGATATAAAAGAGGTTAAACAAGTGAGCAAAGGAGAGATGAGGTAAGATAGATGCCAAAACATGTGGAGATCTCCAAGGAACCAGGAGACAGGAGGCCACAAGAGAGAGAAAGCCTTCCCCTAGAGCCAGCATTCTGAATTCAGACTTGTAGCCATCTAAATTGTGAGAAAATAAATTTCTGTTTGTTAAAGCCATCCATTTGTGCTATTTCTGTTATAGCAATTCTAGATAACTAAGGAAGCCCTGGTGGCATAGTGGTTAAGTGCTACAGCTGCTAACCAAAGGGTCTGCAGTTTGAATCCTCCCAGGTGCTCCTTGGAAACTCTATGGGGCAGTTCTACTCTGTCCTATAGGGTCGCTATTAGTTGGAGTCGACTTGGTGGCACTGGGTTAGATAACTACGACAGCAGGTTATCCTAAAGACCTAGTGAAGCTGCAGATAACTGCAACTCACTGAAATTTTGATTGCAAAGGTTTGAGAGATGCTAAGCCAGAACCATCCAACTAAGTCATTCCTGGATTCCAGACCCATAGAAACTGAGATAATAAATGTTGTTTTAAACCACTAAAGTTGGGGTAGTTTTTATACAGCAATAGATAACTAACCTTGTGTTACGAGTTTGTATCAGTTAATTTATCCATCCATCTGTTCATCTACCCACCCACCACCCATTCATCTCTCATGCTTTCAGCAACTGTTTGAAGGCCAGCGCTGTTGTAGGAACTGTGTGTGGTGCCTGGGATGCTAAGATAAATGCCACAACCATGTTCTCAAGGAGCAAAATAGCTTTCTCCAGCAAAACCATAGTTGAGTCCTAACTTTTCACTCTCCTACAATTAAATTGAAATTTTAAAAATAAATATTTAAGGAAAGTTCTTATATTTCTGTGTCTTTCCTTTTTTCTATTATTTATGCTTATTCAGGAAAAAAAAAAAAACCAAACCAAAACCAGTGCCGTCGATTCTGACTAATAGCCACCCTATAGGACAGAGTAGAACTGCCCCATAGAGTTTCCAAGAAGCGCCTGGTGGGTTTGAACTGCTGACCCTTTGGTTAGCAGCTGTAGCACTTAACCACTACGCCACCTGGGTTTCCAGTTCAGAAAAGGGAACAATAAACATCAATTTAAACCACATTTGGTTTACACTATAAAAATGAATCTTAGATGAAGTTAATGCAGAATGTATTGTATTGCATCAGTAATTTTTAAGTTGTGTTATGCTTTAAGTGGTCTCTTTATTGTTTACATTTTTTTCCTGATTGTATGGATTGTTCTGAAAATGAAAAGGTCTTAATGAGTTTTAGAAAGAAAATGAGACTGAGCCAGATCAATATATAATAATTGCTAATATTGATTGCATGCTTTCTCTATGCCACATTCTGGGCTAAGCAATTTATGTAGATTTTTTTCTGTTAATTCTCACAATAGGCTTGTCAAGGTATTATTATTATTCTTAGTTTATGGATGGTGAAACTAAGATTTAGAACAGATAATTAGCCCAAAGCCCCAAAATCATTAAGAGTTGGAGGTGAGTTTTGAACCCACACCTTCAGGCTCTCAGCTACTGTACGGCATGTGTGTGCATATACCAATATATAATACTGTGCTACCTTCTTCATGGGCTTTATAGTTTTCTAGAAGACATTCCTTTTACTTTTTGCTGTGTGTAAACAGAGACCTTACAGCATGGTTTGGCCAAATTTATATCAGAATATTATGGGGGGTGTAATATCAGAACTTTAAATGTGGTATCTTACTGAATCCTGTTAAACCCAAGGGAACATTGAAACTTTTTCTTACAAAGATGCTGCAAATGAAAAAAAAAAAAAAAAGAGTAGAAAATTCATTTACATTCGTTACATTACATTCGTTTCCAAGGGTTATTACAACAAGATACCATGAACTGAGTGGCACCTCAAAAGAAAGGCCTGGCAATCCACTTTTGAAAAAATCAAGCAATGAAAGCTCTGGAGCACAGTTCTACTTTGACACACGTGGGGTCGCCATGAATTGAAGTCGACTTGATGGCAACTGGTTTTTAGGCTGGAAGGCTAAAGGGAGTGAGGGAACCTGAGAAAGCTTGAACTGAGGGCCTCCCCCTTCACCCCTAGATACAGTCTTGTTTCCATCTGCATCCCTCTCATCCCCTGGCTAAGAGCTTGTCCCATTTGCCCATGAATTTTTCTCAGGCCCTTCTTGCTAGGTGTAACATGGTTGTAGAGTGTGCCAAGGGGAAGCTATGGTGAATTTGGGCATAGCTAGCAGGGTGTTCATTCTGACTCATAGCGAACCTATAGGACAGAGTAGAACTGCCCCATAGAGTTTCCAAGGAGCGCCTAGTGGATTCAAACTGTCGACCCTTTGGTTAGCAACCATAGCACTTACCCACTGTGCCACCAGGGTCACTATGAGTCGGAATCGACTCAACGGCACTGGCTTTGGTTTGGGTTTGGTAGTAGGGTGTGATGGATTGAATTGTGTCCCTCAGAAAGGTATGTTGAAGTCCTAACCCCTAGTACCTGGAAATAGGGTCTTTGAAGATAAGAAAAAAAAAAAAAAGATACTACCAGTTAAATTGGTAAGATTATACCAGAGTAGGGTGTGCCCTAATCTTGTCTGACTTGGTGTCCTTACAAAAGAGAAGAGACACAGAATGACACACAGAGGACATACAGACATGCAGCTACAAACCAAGGAAAGTTTGGGGCTACTAGAAGCTGAGAGGCAAGAGGGGCTCTTTCCCTAGAGCCTTGGTAGAGAACACGGCCTTGCCAAAACCCTGAATTTGGGCTTCTAGCCTCCAGAACTGTGAGACAATAAATTTCTGTTCTTGAAAGCTGCCCAGTTTGAGGTATTTTGTTACAACAGCCATAGGAACCTAATATACAGGGTAAGCTGTTTGCCCCAGGGAAAAAATTCCAACCTTTCTGCCTTCTTGGTTGCTTGGTGCAAAGGCAAAGGGAAGTGGTAATAGGGAATGGAGCTGGTTAAGCCCAGGATAGCACATCAGTCAGGAAGCTGGATTCTTCCTCCTGGCAGGAAGCAGGAAGGCATTGGTCTGCTGAGGAAGTGGTGAAGAGGCTGAGTCCCCTTCATGGATATTTGTAATGATGGCAGAGGGAGCCCTCAGCTTCTTCAGGGTTTGGTGTCTTTGAATTGCATAAACACCTATCTCACTGGGATGTAGATTTTATCTCCTCCCTGGGTGAAAGTGGCATAGTGGTTAAGTACTACGGCTGCTAACCAAGAGGTCGGCAGTTCGAATCCACCAGGTGCTCCTTGGAAACTCTGTTGGGCAGCCCTACCCTGTCCTCTAGGGTCCCTATGAGTTGGAATCAACTCGACGGCAGCGGATTTGGTTTTTGTTTTTGGGTGAAAGGGCCTCAGATACTAGAGTCTGCTGGCTACCAGCTCAGAGTGGCTGCCAGAGACAGCTGAATGGAGAAATTTTAAAATGAGAATGCAGAGTTCTGAAGTTCTTCAGAGATCATTTCAGATTGGGTTCTTTTTAAATCAGCTGATCTCCAGGCGTGATAATGAGTTATGAGAAGTGGCAGGATGGTTTTTCTCAGGTTCAACACTACTTACAACCATAAGGTACAGGTCCTTAATGGAGAAAGAAAATTCCACATTGGACCACCCTGCTTCAAGGTTCTGATGTCTAGAAGACCTTTTAAGTAATGATTCATAAAAATTCATTGTTGAAGGCCTTTTATTTTTAAAAGAACTGATATATCTGTGATGCTAGCCGGTGATCCTTCAGCAAGTACATATTCATTATTCTTTGATGATTCTCTGGGTTGCAAAGCCATGACCTTTGAGACTTATTGTAACAGGTAGCGATTGCTGTAATCATGCTGTGTAACAAACAACCTCAAAAACTCATGGCCTACAACATCAAGCATATATTTCTCAGTCACAGGCCTCAGGCTGTGGGTTGACTTGTCTTAGCTCCAGAGTGTGGGTTGGGTTTGAGTCTGTTACGTTTATTTCCTCTTTCCCCTGTGACCAGCATGTTCTTCTCTGATATGTTCTTCTTGTGGTGAATCCCCAGAGTGTAAGAGGGCAAGCCAGACTGCACATGCACATTTTTAAGGCCTCTGCTTGTTCATATCGTGTCTGGTAACAGTCCAGCGGCCAAGGCAAATCACACGGCAAAACCCAACAGTAACGGGGCAGGGGAGTATCAATAATGGAGAGAACTGCAAAGATACACTGCTGAGGATATTGATGTATAATTTTAATAGAGGAATAGTTCAGAGAATCATGAACAGTGATTCAGTGTCCAGGACCATATTAGGTTTCCCTAATTTTTGGCCTCTGAGTTTCCCTTTTCTCTATGGTTAGAGCCATCTGACTTTAAGATCTTTTTCACCTCAGACCCTGGAACAAACTCTGCCTGTTCATTTACTAATTCATTCAACAAATATTTACTAAAAACCTGGATTCTTTCAATACTTAGAGCTGTGCTGTCTCGTTTGATAGTGCCTAGTTAAAAATCAGTTGCCATCCAGCTGATTCCTACTCATGGTGACCCCATATGTGTCAGAGTAGAACTGTGGTCCATAGGATTTTCAATAACTGATTTTTTGGAAGTAGATGGCCAGGCTTTTCTTCTGAGGCACCACTGGGTGGACTCAAACCTCCAGCCTTTCAGTTAGCAGCCAAGTGCATTAACCCTTTTGTCCCACCTAGGGATTCCAGAGACTAGTTGCCCATAAATTTAAATTAATTAAAGTCAAATCCATTAAAAAAAAAATGCAGTTCCTCATTCGTAGTAGCCACATTTCCAGTACTTAATGTCCGTAAGTCGACAGTGCAGACATAGGACATTTCCATCGTTGCAGAAAGTTCCATCAAACAGTGCTAACTTAGAGGGTTTGGAGAAAGCAAAACAGAAGTGGTGAAGAGCAGCACTTCTCTCCTGGGAGTTGCCCTCTTCATCTACAGCCTATCATAGGTATCACCTTACCAGTATAAATTTGTCATAGTTTACTGTCTAGGTTTGAGGAACAAGCCAGCCAATCAGAGACCTTTTCAGCACTTAGAAAGAGAAACTGACCAAGTGATTCGGTCTCTCTAGGTCAATGATTCTCAGCTGAGGGATCATTTGGCAATACCTAGAGACATTTTTAGTTGTCACAGTTGGGGAAGGGGGTTCTACTGGCATCTAGTGGGTGGAGGCCAGAGATCCTGCCAAACATTTTACACTGCACAGGCCAGTCCCCACAACAAAAAATTATCTGGTCCAAAATGTCAAGAATTCTAAGGTTGAGAAACCTTGCTCCAGGTAAAATGCTTACAGGTAAGGGTGGGGAACTGTTTTCTACCACATGTTAAAAGCTGGTATGCAGTGAGAGAAGAATGAAACCACAGAGTAGGGTAGGAGTGTGTCTTATTTATCTTGTGCTGCCTGTAACAGAAACACTGCAGGTGGATGGCTTTAACAAAGAGAAATCTGTTCTCTCACAGTCTAGTAGGCTAGAAGTCCCAATTCAGGGTGCCAGCTCCAGGGGAAGGCTTTCTCTCTCTGTTGGCTCTGGGGGAAGGTCCCTGTCATCAATCTTCCCCCGGTCTAGGAGCTTCTCAGCTCAGGGCCCCCGGGTCCAAAGAACACACTCTGCTCCTGGCACTGCTTTCTTGATGGTATGAGGTCCCCCTGTCTCTCTGCTCACTCCTCTCTTTTATATCTCAATAGATTGACTTAAGCCTAATCTTGAAGACTGAGTCCTGCCTCATGAATGTAACTGCCTCTAACCCTACCGTTTAACATCATACAGGTAGGATTTAGAACACACAGGAAAATCACGTCAGATGACAAAATGGTGGACAGTCACACAATACTGGGAATCATGGCCTAGCCAAGTTGACACACATTTTTGGGGGACACCATTTAATCCATAAAAGAAAAAATCCATAATAGGGTGGAAATCCTGACTCGGTTCCAGTCGTAAGGTCCCGTGTTCCAAAGACCAGTTATCCCTTTACTTGGGCTCTGTGAAGGGCCCCAATATTATAATAACGTTACTCTTTCAGTAGAATATTTTAAATTGGGTTTTAGCCTTTCACACCCAAAATGTTCCTAACACAGAAAATTATTTAGCAATTACTTAAATGTATTCTGTGTAAAAAGTGTATACAGATATATGCCCGCCTACCTTAAATGAGGAGCTCTTGTGGCGCAGTGGTTAAGAGCTCAGGTGCTAACAAAAAGGTAGGCAGTTCCATTCCACCAGCCACTCCTTGGAAGCCCTACGGGGGCAGCTCTACTCTGTCCTATTGGGTCGCTATGTGTCGGAAGCAACTCAATGGCACATATCAACAACCGTGAACGAGATAAGTCCTATAAGGTGTCTCATCCATAAACCCAAAAACTAAACCCCTGTTGGCTTTGGGTTGATTCTGACTCAGAGCAACCCCACAGGGTTTCTAACGCTATAAACTTCTGCGGAAGCAGACTGCCACATCTTTCTCCCACGGAACCACTGGTGATTTCCAACTGCCAACCTTTTGGTTAGCAGTTGGGACTCCTTCTGATTTAGAATAGCCATGGGCAGATTTACTACTTCTAGTTTAAAGTCTATGGATCAGATTCAACTTCATGGCCATGGAGTTGGTTTTTTGGTTCATTTTCAGGTCTAACCCATCAAAAAAAAAATAGTAACATTTAATTGCAGCAACCTCAGGGACAGTATGGCTAAATTCCAAATAAATCATTACATTCCCTATGAATTAAATATTATTTTATGTGCTCTAATTTAGAATGTTGTTGTTCTGTGTTGATTATGACTCATAGTGACCGTATATAAAAGAACAGAGCTGCCCCATAGGGTTTCCTAGACTGTAATCTTGAAGGGAGCAGATGGCCAGATTTTTGCTCCTGCAGAGCTACTGGTGGATTGGAACCGCTGACTTTTTGGTTAGCAGCCCAGCACTTAACCATTGTGCCACCGGGACTCCTTCTGATTTAAAATAGCCATATGTAAGTTAACTACTTCTCTTTTAAACTGAAAGAGGGATATCTGTGTGGACTAAAAAAAAAAAAATCAAACAGTATAAACGCTGTACAGTGGAAAGTCTCTAATCCTGTTTCTCCAGTTTTCGTCAGATGGAGAGAAAGTTTGAATAATTTTTTGTTCTAGAAATTGTTTATAGATATACAAACACATTCTTTTTCTTTTCTCTTCCTCCTTCCATTTTCCCCTTTCCCTCCTTCCTTTAAAATAGATGTGTAAAAGGAATCTCCATCTCATCTTTCTATCTGCATTAGTTTCTGCTCCTTTTTTCCCTCCCTTGATATTTACAACTATATTTTGGAGGCCCTTTTCTATTACCACTGAGATTGATTTCATCCTTTTAAATGACCTGGTTAACCAATCCTCTGCTGATGAGCATTAAGCTTCTTTTTTTGTTTTTATTTTTGTGCTTTAAGTGAAAGTTTACAAATCGAGTCAGTCTCTCATACAAAAATTTATATATACCTTGCTGTATACTCCTAATTGCTCTCACCCTAATGAGACAGCATACTCCTTCCCTCCACTCTCTATTTTCATGTCCATTCGGCCAGCTTCTGGATCCCTCTGCCCTCTCATCTCCCCTCCAGACAAGAGTTGCCAATGTAGTCTCATGTTCTACTTGATCCAAGAAGCTCCCTCTTCATCGGTATCATTTCCTATCCCATAGTCCAGTCCGATCCCTGTCTGAAGAGTTGGCTTTGGGAATGGTTCTTGTCTTGGGATAACAGAAGGTCTGGGGCTCATGACCTCTGGGGTCCTTCTAGTTTCAGTCAGACCATTAAATCTGGTCTTTTTATGAGAATTTGGGCTTTGCATCCCACTGCTTTCCTGCTCCCTCAGGGGTTCTCTGTTGTGTTCCCTGTCAGGACAGTCATCAGTTTTAGCCGGGCACCATCTATTTCTTCTGGTCTCGGGCTGAAGTGGTCTCTGGTTTATGTGGTCCTTTCTGTCTCCTGGGCTCATAATTACCTTGTATCTTTGGTGTTCTTCATTCTCCTTTGCTCCAGGTGTTTTGAGACCCATTGATGCATCTTAGAGAGCCTTTTGCTAGCGTTTAAGACCCCAGAAGCCAGTCTCCAAAGTGGGATGCAGAATGTTTTCTTAATAGATTTTATTGCCAATTGACTTAGATGTCCCCTGAAACCATGGTCCCCAACCCCCCGCCCTGCTACGCTGGCCTTGGAAGCATTCAGTTTATTCAGGAAACTGCTTTTAGTTTAGTCCAATTGTGCTGACCTTGCATTTATTGTGTTGTCTTTCCCATCCCCTAAAATAATTCTTATCTACCATCTAATTAGTGAAAACCCCTTTCCCTCCCTCCCTCCCTGCCCCCTCTTGTAACCATCAAATTTTTTTTTCTTCTGTGTTTAAACTATTTCTTGAGTTCTTATAATAGTGGTCTTATACAATATTTGTACTTTTGCAACTGACTAATTTCACTCAGTATAATGCTCATTACATGAAATGGAATTTACCTGCCTGTTTTGTCGAGACTCTCTCAGTGAACATTTCAATATAACAAATCTCATCCTCCTCAATAACTGAGTTGGAAATTATGTTAGGGGTGTGTGTAGCACCTAGAAGAACTTGAATACGTTTAAGAGTACAGCTTAGAGTAATGTCTCTGAGAACAAACAAGCTAAATATGCCTACTTCTAATCCAGAAACTACTGATGTAAGAAAGCTAGTGGGAAGAAAACAACCACTTGATGGATATTATGCCAAGTCAAATCATGGAAGCTGTCCCAACTGGAGAAAGAACTTTTTCCAAATAACTCAGTGCTAACGTGGTTCCTAAGCTGTTAGCCCTACTAAGCAATTTGGCGTAAGCTTTCTTTCTTCTCAGTACAATGGAACATTCCTGATGTTTATCAGGCAGAAACTTTATTAAAGGAAGCCTGACAGGAAGCTCAGGAGGAAGAGGAATGTAGTCTTTATTGGAGAGCTTGTTTTTTGAAACTTGTAAAACCACACGAATGGATGTAGTTTTATCAGTTCAGCTCCTGACTGTATTGAAAGTGAGGATAATAGCTACCTGTTTCCATAGACTGCCTTTGTGAGACGCTATCTAAACACTTGACTGTTGTTCTCTCATTGGTGTCTCAAAAGGGCTCCATTTTAATATTATTTCCCAAGACGCTCAGCATAGCAGTATGTTCAAATGTATTCAGGTGTTAGAGCCAGCCATGTTGCATACTCAAATCATTTTTTTCAGGGGTTTTTTTGAGTTTTACATTTTTTCCCCTAATTTATATAAGGACTGTTAAGGGTCCGAATTATTTATTCAGTAACTGTGTACAGTTATTGAATATTGCTGATTATAGCTCACTTACACATGTTCAGTGTTGTGTAAGGAAATTGAGTTGAAAATAACAATAGCAGCTACTACCCCAGAAGGGATGGGGTGGAAAACTGAATGAATTCAAAGCCTTGGGAGGAAAGCGGTAAGGGGAAATACATCCTGGGTAAGTTGTAGCAGGTTCAAAGTGACTTTTATTTCTGCAGACTTGTTTTGAAAAATTCTTTGACTGGACAGAGACCAATTAGTTTCCTGTCTGTTTGTCCTGTTTTTTAATGCATTTCAGCAAATGGAAGCCTGACACAGGGATATACCAGATGCAAACGGGTGATCCTCCTGTCCCTGGAATTGTGGTGTCATGGAAATTCAAAAGGTTATTCTGGGATTGCCTGTCATTTTAAAGCAGAAATGGAACCTAATTTACTTATGCATCCATTTAGCCTATCAATATTTGCACACCTACCACATTAGGCTGGCCTATGCTCTGTGTTTCTTACAGCATTAAAAAGACAAATATTGGTAAGTGCCTGCCCACCAAGAACTTATAGCTTAGAGATGAGAACGTCAATAAGGGTGGTGTCTCATTAAAAGACAAGTAAGGATTGCATGTAATTGGGGCATGTATAGGGTCGCCTCGAGTCGGAATTGACTCGACGGCCCTGGGTTTGGTTTTTTGGGTTTGGGGCACCTAAGCTATTTCTCATGATTATTTTTCCCTTGTGGCGACATAGGAGCAAGGATGGGAAAATTATATGGAAACCAACTAGTTAAAACCAGTTGGCGTTGAGTCAGTTCTGATTCATGGTCCCCTCATGACTGTGTCAGGTAGAACTGTGCTCTGTAGGGTTTTCAGTATCTCATTTTTTAGGCATAGATCCCCAGGACTTTCTTCCAAGGTGCCTCTGGCTGGACTTGACCCTCCAACCTTTTGGTTAACTGCACCACCCAGGGACTCCATATGGAAGCAAGGGTAGAAAAATTCCATGGAGAAGTGAGAGAACTGAAATGGATGAAGGGTACCAGCTCTGCTTAAGGGCAATTTTGTGTATATTTGTATGGGCAACGAAAACTATTTCCAGCCTCTAGCCTGGGTATCTCCTGTTTGATTCCAGGATGAAATATTGTAATCAAATTATGATTAGGTACTTTTCCACCGCTGTGGAGAGATTCCATAGGACAGATCTCATTTTTAAAAAGCTCGGTGACCACAGCAACCAGTGACAGCCTAGTCTTCTTGGAATTGTTTGTACTTATTGGTTTGTTAGAAACCACTCTAGAGACAGATGGCTGCCTACCCTTCCCCCAGCTCTTTTCTCTAAAGATGTTAAAAGCCTAGTGAGGAATCTGTGAAATGTGAACTATGACTTGGTTGTATGTGGTTCAGTGAAATAGCTGGAGTTTTTCCCAGAAGAAGGCTAAAGCAAAATTGTCTAGACATCACTTTCTCCTTATCTAGGCAAGTCTAACTGGGACTTTTCCACATGGTAGATCCAGGCTCAAAGAAAAATTCACTTCACTGGCTAAAACCCATCTGGGGTGAGGTGAGATCACTCCTGAAATGTACAAGGCTGTGGCTGTTGGTTCTAGAAAAACAGAAGGATATTTCTCTTTGTTGTTATTGTTGATATTAAAAAGGAATTTATTCATTGAGACTTTATTAAGCACCCACTTTGTGTACCCATCTATCAGTTAGTCATACTGTGGTGGCTTGCATGTTGCTATAATGCTGTCAGCCATGCCACTGGTATTTCAGCTACCAGCAGGGCCATGATAGGTTTCAGTGGAGCTTCCATACTAAGACAGACTAGGAAAAAAGGCCTGGTAATCTACTTCTGAAAATTAGCCAGTGAAGACCCTATGGGTCACAATAGAACGTTGCCTGGTATAGTGCTGAAAGATGAGCCCACTAGGTTGGAAGACACTCAAAATACACAGTGACTGCAACATACCAACAATCATGAAGATGGTGCAGGACCAGGCAGCATTTCATTTTGTTGTCCATGGGATATTCGTGAGTTGGAGCCAACTTGATGGCAACTAGCAACAACAACATGTACAGACATTGTGCTTTGTCTTGGGGAATCAATGATGGGCAGAAAAGTGGTGGTCTTTGTGGTGAATCAGATCATTGTGTGGATAAGGGTATAATGACCATTTGAGTAAAGGCCTAGTAGGAGAGGGATAAAGCTCTATGGAAGCAGAAGAGCAAGGCACTCGGGAGAGGAGACAGGGAAGTCAACGAAGTCTCAAGAGCTATGAGCTTGAGGTGGGTCTGAGATATTTTTTGAACATCAACGAAATGGAGGGACTGGAGAGTGGGGAAGGAACCAAGCTAGTTCAGAGTCGCTGGGCCCGTATCTTTTGGAGCTCTCATGCCCCATGGAGACTTCTGTAGAGTTGTGCTTTGGCAGTTGTAAGAAGCACTAGGATTCTTTCTACACTAGCAAAAGACAAAGTATGTACTTCTCCTCACTAGTGCTATGGGCATCAGCTTCTTACCTCAGATACATGGACAATATCATCCAGAACCCTGTCATCTTCTGTAGGAAGTAAGGCTGCCCTCACTGATACATTTAAGACTAGGCTAACCCGGGCTTCTCTTAGTAGCCACTGAGAGAACAGTATTTTTTACCCAGGGTTAGGGCATTTTTTACCAAAACACTAAATGGTTTTGCCATTGCAACAAGAGAATTATACTTTCAAACCCTAGGCACTGTGCGTAGTGTAAGCCTCTTCTTGAGATGGTTTGCTCATGTGCCTCTTTGATGCCACAACAAGCAGGTCTTTATTGAATACAAGCATAGTTTAAAATGCTGCTGAGCTGAACTTTGGAGCCTGAAGGGATCTTTCCACAGAGCTGTTTCTGCATGCTAAGAATATGGAGCTGGGTTTAAGGTGTCTTATTTTGTGCCTGTTTACCCTGCGCTAGTTTCAAAAGCTTGGTTTATATGGCACGGTGGTATGAATTTCCTGGGATTTTTTCTGAGGGGGTGGGTAACCTGATAGAGAATTACACACATCACAAGCGTATAGCTGGTTGAGTTATCACAGTCATCACCCCTAAATAACACCAGCTGGATCAAGAGCTAGCACATGACAATCACCAGGAAGCCCCTCTGGGGTTGGCTTGTCCCTCCTCAAAGGCAGCCACTCTCCTGGCCTCTGTGCCCACTGACGAATTTTGCTTGTTTTTAGACTCAGTATAAATGGAGTCACGCAGTATGTATTCTTTTGCCCCGGCATTATTTTTTCAACGTTATGCTTGAGATTTGCTCATGTTGTCATCTATAGCTGTCGTTCATTCATTTTCATTAGTGTGTAATAGGTCCCTAGGTGGCACAAACAGTTTACGCTTGACTGCTAGCCTAACGGTGGTTCAAACCCATCTAGCAGCACCGTGGAAGCAAGTCCTGGTAATCTGCTTCCCTTAAGATTACCGCCAAGAGAACACTGGGGAAGTTCTACTCTGTAACGCAGGAGGTCACCGTGAGTCAGAACCAACGGGACAGCGCCCAACAGCAACATAGTGTAATAGCGTGGATATGTCTGCTTTTACTCATCTGTTGTACTGCTGATGGCATTGGTGTGGCTTGTTGCTCTGGGCTATTCTGAATAATGGCACTACGATTATGGCTGTGCTTGTCTTTTGATACATGTGTACCTTCATTTCTCTACGGTATACCCCAGAGTGGAATTGGAGGATTGGATCGTAGAGTATGCTTTTATCTGATTAGGTAATTCTAGACAGTGGCCTAAGGTGGTTATGCCAGATTACATTCCCATCAGCAGTTTCTATTGCTCAACATCGTAACCAGCTCTTGGTATTGTAAATCATTCCATTTAAAAGTATGCCTATGTAAAAAAAATTATAACTGATCATTATGGTGTCTAGGTGTGTTGTTGAAAAGAAAGGCTGAGGTTTGGAGCCCAGAAGCCCTGAATGAGTTTAGCTCAAACCCTGGTTGAGGGGCCATTGGGTCACTGGTTAAGGTCTTAACTGAATATGGGGCCCTGTTTTTAGAACTTAACCTCTACCATCTGGCAGACCAAGGTCCAAAAGCCAGTGACAAGTTATTTATCTTCCGTGATTCCCAGTCTGCTCACCTGTAAAACAGGGATGATTTTAAGTTCCTCACAAAGTTGGTATAAAGAGCATATGAGTCAGTCCACAAAAAAAGCACTTAGTGCCTGGCCCATGGTCATCACACAAAAGAAGTTACGAAGTTGCTCTGAGTCACAGGAAGAAGTGACCAGTGCATTGCTTTGAAACACTCTTATATTTATTTTTATTTCTTCTATTTTTAGGGGAAACAGTCATTTCATTCAGAGCATTAGACGTCAAAACCCAGTATACCCTTTCGGGAGCCACCTTGTTTGTTTGATGTGCGGGTGGCTCTGTGTTGTTTGAAGGATGGCATGTTTATCGTTCAGCAGAATTATAAACACCCGCGAGCCCAGAACCTCTCTGGATTTGTGTGCGTTTGACACCAGGGCAGTGAGGAAGAAATCATTGTGTTTTGACACAGGATTTTTGCTTTTCCTTTGTCAACTCTGCATCCTCCACCCAAAACAAAACACCTCAGCACCGGTAAACACTGGGAGTGGCAGTCCCGCGCTTTCTTCTTCTTTCCTTTTCTACATTGGCGCAGTCACCAAGGGTGACATTTTAAAAGATCAGTGATTGTCAGTCTGATATGTGAAAGAGAACCATAGCAAATCCAGAAATGAAAAAGCGATGTAAAGAAAAATAAGGACCACACGACGGACTTTTTCTTTTGAGGGCAGTTGTGAGGTATTTCAAGGAGGGAGAGCAAGAAGAGAGTTGGTTGTTTGCGTTCCCTCTCTCAAGCACCACGTTTGTCACGCCACCGCTCCTGAGTCTTCGAGTAAACTCTTCAGACAGCTGAATTTCATTTTAGGTGGGTTATGTGGTTTTTTTTTTTTTTTAATGTGGTACCTTCCCCCTGAACACCGCCCATTCTTCGACATTTGTCCTGCCCAGCAAAACCAGAATTGAGATGCAGCCAGACCAGGAGGCTAGGAAAGGAGTGGCCCCTTATCACGTAGCCTGGAGAGCCTGACCTGGTGGAATTTTGTTTTTAACATGTTAAGGTTTTTTTTTTTTTTGGTAGGTTTTAAAAAGTTATGTATGTAATGCCTTTTTTTTTTTTTTTTTTAAATCTTGCTCCCTCCCTCCCTTATTCCTTTTCTTTTTAAGAGAAATTAAGTAAGGAAAGAAAAGCTGAATGAGATAAGAGAAAGGTTAAAACTGCTGGATCTTGAATTCACACAACAGATATGGATCCCTCCACTTAGTGTCTTATTAGCATCTTATTTAAATAAGTGCCTTAATTTCTCTGTCAGTTCATCTCTCAGTGGAGACAGTAGGTGTACCCATTTGCTATGAAGCTTATGGTAAAAACGACAGATGTCATTAAATAAAATGTGAGAATTATGAAAATAATAACACTTCCACTTACCTAGCACTTGGCACCAGGCACTGTTCTAAGCACCTGACATATATCAATTCAGTTGATCCTCGCAATAACACTTGAGGTCGTGTGCTCTGTTTTACAGAAGAAGAAACTGAGGCACAGAGCATTTAAGTAACTTGACTAGGAGCACCCCGGTAATAAATGGCAGAGCTTGGATTTGAGTGAGCCAATCTAGTATCCAGAGTCTGTGCCCTTAATCGCAAGACTGCCATTGTCCCCACTACCCCTGATAACACATCTCATCCCTCATTCTCTCTAGAGATGGTCTTTGAACAGTTCGGCATAACTCCTTCTATGTAATTTGAAGCAAGGAAACTGAGATCATACAGTCCATTATATTGTGCATCTTTCTTGTTTCTTGATACATCACGAATGTTTTTCCATGTCAGTGCATACACCTCTATCCAGGTAAAAAATTAACCACCTTTGCCAAGAGATGGCCATTTGGCCCATCTTGGCAGGGGCTGGCTTTCTCTCAGGGCAATGCAGTTCTAGCGGGCTTGCTGCCAAAGAACTGGCTTTCTTTCCCACAAAGTAGCTTCTAAGAAGAACTGTGGGAAACAAATGACTTCAGAGGTTTTTAGAAACAAAAGTGCAAACTCTAACAGATTTCATCTGGCCCAAAAATGTTATTACCCCAAATCTTGAAAATATTTTTTATAGGATTATTCCCTCAAGGTTGTTAATCTGAGAGAGATCCAGGCCTATTAGGGCTGACTTTTTGCCCCCGTGTTGGAGTTGCGAATGCGAGTGCTGGAATGTGGGGGTTGAGGCAAAAATATTTCTCTGGAGGAAATGAAGTCACTTTATTTAATATTATAGCTACCACTGGGACTCCATCATTTCAGAAAGGGGATGCCAGTTCATACAGCCAAGACGAAGCTTTTTAATTTAGTGCAAGAGACCTTTTAAAAGGTAGTATTAGGTTTTTAGGGCTGCAAACATTTATTGAGTTGTATCTGCCCTAAAGATTCTTGCTTTTGATAAATTGTACCTAATGAGCATTGTCTTTTTAGATAAATGTTATTGTAACATTATCTGCTTTTTCTTTAGTGATCGGCATCTGAAAGACCGCTTTACTTTCGGTATTATAAAGTGGCAGCAAGCTAAAATGTTTCTGTGCTGAGGTTATTGTCTGAGTGTAGCTTATCTGGCCCTGTCAGCCCAGCACAGGAGTGAGACAAACCTTCATTTGTCCAAAGAAGGAAGGAATGTGGCCTTGTACACCGGCCTCCCTGGATACACCTGTAGAGCTGGTTTTGCTGATGAAACCTGCTCAGCCTTGGCAACAGTGTGTAAACAGCAACTGGCCTCTGAAGAACAGGTTTCTGTGTCCTTCTTTTGCTGGTGAAGCCCTGAGTTTGTGTGTAATCTCTTTTAAGCTAGTGCCAAATCGAAACTTGGCTTATCACTGGGCCTAGATTCTCCTGGAGCATATTTTAGATAAGAGCGGAAAAAATGCCAGGCTGAGCTTTACCTGTTGTATGATACAGAGAAGCTTTATTTTTCCTCACAAAGAAAAGTGTTTGGTTTAATTTTGAATCCTGCTTGTGAATAAAACCCACCAAACCCCTTGCCTTCGAGTTGATTCAGACTCATAGTGACCCTGTAGGCCAGACGGTATAAAGGTGGCCTCCTCTTCTAATTTCAGTTTTCAGTAAGTTATTTAGAAGCAGGAATGAAGGCGCTAATAAACTTTGCTCCATTGTACTGAGTAGAGCCTTGAGGTATTGCTCCCTCCTTGAAAATGGCACAGATAGTCCATCTCTGTCACAGACACGGTGTTGTGACCTTGGGCAGATTACTCAACCTTTCCGAGTCTCAGTTCTTATATCTGTAAAAAGTAGATGATACTGATAGTACTCAGATCACAGGGTTGTAATAAAGTTTAAGGAGCTAATATTTGTAGCCCTTAGAATAGTAGTACCAGGCACGTGATTTGTGTTACAGAAGTGTTTGAAGAGGAAAACGAGCTATGGGAAATAATTGGTGCTATTAGTGCCACTGGTATTTGTGTGGTCTTTCTGGTTGTCGAATATTCTGGCACACAAAAATTAATCATTAGGTCAAGAGTTATATTTGATACTTAGCTGAGACTTTTTTCTTTGAAATACACATTCCTTTCTGCCCTTCCTTTTCCATTTGCAGAGCAAAAATATAGGGAAAAAAACAAGTGCAAGCACTTCCTCATCATACTGGTCTGCTTGTGATCAAAAACAGGAATTATGAGTCATGAACTCCAAATTAATGGGAATGAGCCAAGGTAAAAGGACATCCTACAGAAGAAGGTCATCCTTGAAAAGCAGATAAGCGTGAATTCACCAAGTGTTAAAGCAGCACATTTAACCTGGGGGCCGTGGGTTCCCAGGGCTCTGTGGATAGAATCGAGGGGCCCATCAACTTGTGGGGTAAAAATTACATCTGCGTTTTCACTAACCCGTAACTGAACTCGAGCATTTCCTTCAATTATGAATGTAGGCAACAAACCACAGTGGTGGAAACAATACCTGTGGCTTTGACATCAGTGGAAATCTCGGGTATTTTAATATTGTATGATAGTTTCTTTTATGCTTATCATTACTTAGAAATTGCAGTAGTTATTACACTCAGCACTGTTCGATGCCTTAATTCTTTTTCAGTGCCTTAATTGAGAAAAAGCGTAATTATACTACAAATTTATTTAAAAAATATTTTCAATTCATCGTAATTGGTTTCTTCTGTATGCTTAACACATTTTGTTTTATGCATTTATAAACATTATTCTGAGAAGGGGCTCATAGGCTTCACCAGACTGCTGAAGGAATCGAAATTTTTAAAAGTGGAAAGTTTAAGCTGATTTGATTCTCTAGAGCTATGCTTTCCAACAGAGGTATGTGAAACCACATACAATCCTAAATTTTCTAGAAGCTACTTTTAAAAAGTATCCTCAGGTAAAATTAGTTTTTAATAAGATGTCTTATTTATTTGAATATATTCAAAATATTTCAACAGGTTATCAATACGTAAGTTGCTAATGGAATATTTTACTTTTTTATATTGTCTTTGAAATTAGGTGTGTATTCTACTCTTAGAAGGTATCTCAATGCGCACGTCACAGTTCCATTGGAAATGCTCCATCTGTATCTCCATTTAACAGCATTTAGTTCAAAAAGTAGATTCAGGTGATTAGTTTTCCAGTAACTGCATTGAGTAAATTTAAATCAATAAAGATTAAATCAAACTAGAAACTCAGTCTCTCAGTTATACTAGTCACATTACAAATGCCCAGTAGTCACATGAGCTCATGGCTACCATATTGGACGGGACAGGCCTAGAGCCTGACTCTCCTTAGAACTGGACGTTAAGACTTAGCAAGTGCTCTTTATTTTTTTTTTATTGATCTTTAGATGAAGGTTTACAGAACAAACTAGCTTCTTATCAAACAGTACACGCATTGTTGTATGACATTAGTTAACAACCCCACGACATGTCAACACTCTCCCTTCTTAACCCTGGGTTCCCTATTACCAGCTGTCCTGTTCCCTCCTACCTTCTAGTCCCTGCCCCAGGGGTGGTATGTCCCTTTAGTCTTGTTTTGTTCCATGGGACTGTTCAATCTTTGGCTGAAGGGCGAACCTCAAGAGTGGCCTCATTACTGAGCTGGAAGGGTATCGGGGGCCATATTCTCAGGGTTTCTCCAGTCTCTGTCAGGCCAGCAAGTCTAATCTTTCTTTTTGAGTTAGAATTTTGTTCTGCGTTTTTCTCCAGCTCTGTATGGGATCCTTTATTTTGATCCCTGTCAGAGCAGTCATTGTACTGGCTTCAGTCTAGTGGAGGCCGTGGTAGATGTGGTCCTTTAGTCCTTTGGACTAATCTTTCCCTTGTGTCTTTAATTTTCTTCATTCTTCCGTGCTCCTGAAGGGATGAGACCAGTGGAGTATCCTGGATGGCCACTGACAGGCTTTTAAGACCCCAGACACTACTTGCCAAAGTAGAATGTAGAACATTTTCCCTATAAATTGTGTTATGCCAATTGAGCTAGATGTTCCCTGAGACCATGGTCCCCACAGCCCTCAGCCCAGCAATTTGGTCCTTCAGGGAGTTTGAATGCGTCTATGGAGCTACCATGGCCTTGCCTTGTACAGGTTGTGCTGGCTTCCCCAGTGTTGTGTATTGTCTTACCCTTCACCAAAGTTACCACTTATCTTTTGTCTATTAAGTTTTTCCATCCCCACCCGTCCCCTCCCTTGTAACCATCAAATATTGTTTCTTTTTGTATGTAAACCTTTTCATGAGTTTTTACAGTAGTGGTCTCATCCTTTTGTGACTGACTTATTTCACTCAGCATAATGTCCTCCAGATGCATCCATGTTATGAGATGCTTCCCAGATTCTTAGTTGTTCTTTAGCATTGTGTAATACTCCATTGTGTGTATGTACCACAGTTTGTTTATCTATTCATCTATTGATGGGCGTCTAGGTTGTTTCCATCTTTTTGCTATTGTGAGCATGTGCTCTTTTGTTAGTTCCATGTGTTTTGTGAAACAAGTGCTTGTTTAGATCCTCCTTTTAAGGTCCCTCCAGCACTCTGCCTGATTGAGTAGGAGTTTAGGTTATGTAGTGACAATGCTGAGCTGCCTTTGTGTGACTCAGTGGGAAGCATTTCCATTTAAGTGGTGGCTTTTCTGTATTGTGTGTGTGTGTGTGTGTGTGTGTGTGTGTGTATGTGAGAGAGAGAGAAGAGAGAGAAATTTTGTAACTTCCATTCCAACCGGTTGAAGAGGGATTTGCAAATTCTTGGAAAGGAAAGATCCCAATTTTTTTCCCTTGTGCAAACTTTTGGCAAAATAAGAATTTATATATGGAATTTTAATACTTTACTGGTATTTTTTGTTTGTCTTCTAGAAGGAGTGAGCTGTAGGACTCAATTTAATCTTTTAATTTACTTCTTCCTTCATGGATTTACAGTTTTACAGTTTACCTTCTTGATTATCATTCAACGCCGGAGCAGACTGAAGACACCTTTTAGTGTTTTAGTCTGGGAGAAGAGTGAAGGACCTTAACCAAGAACATTCATCAAGGTTCCATGCTCCCAACCACTGCTGAAAGTTGTTACAATGTCTTTTCTCTTCCAGAAAAGGACCTCGGAAGTTAGGAAGGCAATTTCCACAAATCCTGTTGTCCACTTGGGTGGTCCAGCTCTGCTTTTATCTCCTAACTTGTTTTTCACTGTAATATTGGATGTTGCTTTTTCATTTCTTTTGATTAAAATTGACAAGGTGCGAAATAGTGATGAGCCAATAATGTTGCTAATTTAGATCTCATTTACAGTTTCCTGAATTTAAAAGTTTAGAAACTTGGGAGTTTAGGTAGATATGGAGGGTGTTCAGAGACTGTCAGTAAGTGGACTCCGCCAGTGCATTACTCCTGGTTATCTTAGTGACATTTCATTCTGCTGCGTGAGCCTGCTCAACGGCAACTAACAGCTGCAACATCTTGGTACTTTGGTAAGAATGTTGAACTCTTTTGGACCTTAGAAATCTGGAAGCGTGTATACCTCAGCTAAACTTTGGAACTGTTTGAGTTTAATACTGTGCTAACCCAATACTGTTGAGTCAGTTCCGACTAATAATGATCCTGTAGGACAGAGTAGAACTGCCCCATGGGGTTTCCAAGGAGCACTTGGTAGATCTGAATTGCTGACCTTTTGGTTAGCGGCCAAACTCTCAACCACTTTACCACAGGGTTTCCAATACCGCGGTAGGGCTTCTGAAAGAGACTAAAAGGCACAGTTCCTGCTCATGAGGAGTCTTGGTAAAACGAAGCAGTGAACTCAGACAAGTCCAAAGGATGATTGAGACGAAGGAACATTTATCAGTGGATTCTGTTTTGTTTTTACAGTCTACACTGAGCAGAACCATAGTAGTTTCCATCCAAGAAGTAGTAATACCGGAAACAGCAGTTGACATTTATTTATTTATTCTGCCAACGTTGAGTGGGCGGTTACTATGTGGGTACGGCTCTAGAATACAGACAGTGAACCCAGAGCTTGCTTAGCTTGCAGGCTCTGGGGATGTGTCTGATACGGCACATGCTCTGTACCAAGGCACTTGAATTTTAAAGACTTGAGTGAATAAGAATACACAGCTGATTGTCATCATCGCTGTAATGGAAATATGCTCAGGAAGTGATAAATGCTTTGGAGAATATAGAGGGACATGTCTGATGAGGACAAACTTGGAGGGGTGACAGTTGCCTTCTCTGTGTCCCTTCTCTGTGCTTCATTCACTCTCCTCTTGGCATCTTTTCACGTTGGACACTGGGCAGTTGGAGGAGACTCAGAACCGTGGATGATTCAGCTCATTCATTTTGCTGTGGGACATAAAATCGAGCGCTGTGATTCGTGGAGAGTGTATCTGTACCATCATCTTGCTCTGTAGAATTTTGTTTTTTAAATAACTGTTAAGAGATTATGTGATGCTAAAATCAAAACAGATTCTAACAGTTATTTAAATATTATTTCTTGTATATATGGCTTCTTGGAAACCATGGTGGTGAAGTGGTTAAGTGCTATGGCTGCTAACCAAAAGATTGGCAGTTCGAATCCGCCAGGCACTCCTTGGAAACTCTGTGGGGCAGTTCTACTCTGTCCTAAAGGGTCGCTATGAGTCGGAATTGACTCGACGGCAGTGGGTTTGGTTTTTTTTTTGGTTTATATGGCTTCCTGTGACGTGGTGATCTATTTTACAAATATATTTAATAAGATGAGTCAATTTGAATGTGTGTCCTTATCTTTTAAAAGGAAGATTTCCAAAGTTTAAATGTGGAATTAGATGATTTTTAGGTTTTTCTCCACTGAACTCTGCAAGAATTTTCAGGCTCCCGGGCCTAACACAAACTGTGACTGAGTGAAGCTGGCCAAGTGAGTTTTCATCCCATTTGGGAAGTACCATAAGCCTTACTTGGGCAGTTTGGCTCTACTATAATGAAAGCACAGGATACACCAGACAATTAAGAAGATGATTTTATTCAGGCTGTTGGTGGTGCAGTGGTTAAGAGCTCAGCTGTTAACCAAAAGGTTAGCAGTTCAAATCCACCAGACACTCCTTGGAAACCCTACGGGGCAGTTCTACTCTGTCCTGTAGGGTTGCTATGAGTTGGAATCGGCTTGAGGGCAGCAGAGTTTTTCTGGTTTATTGCAATAGGGAAGGTCTCAGGGTGGAGCAAATTGTGCTTGTCTGCTAACCTAGAGATTGGTGGATCGAAACTACCCAGTAGCACCAAGGAAGAAAGTCCCGGCAATCTGCTTCCATAAAGATTCCACGAAAAAACCAAACCCGTTGCTGTCGAGTCAATTTCAACTCGTAGCGACCCTATAAGACAGAGTAGAATCATAGGGTTCCCAAAGCTGTAAATGTTTACAGGAGCAGATTGCCTTATCTTTCTTCCAAGGAGTGGCCAGGGGGTTCGAGCCACCAACCTTCTGGTTAGTAGCCTAGCACTTTAACCACTGCTCCAGAAAACACTGTGGAGCAGTTCTAGTGTGTAACGCATGTTGTCACCATGAGTTGGAACTGACAGCAGTGGGTTTTTTTTTTTTTTTTTTTAATTGCAATAGGGAGAATGTTTATTGATGAGAAAAGTCTTAAAGAAGAGGGAGAAAAGTTGGGGTTTTATAACAAGAACATCGTTGAGGAAAGCTGGAAGTGGGTGTTATCTCAGAATATTGTGAGGCAAAGTGGTTCTTTGCTGTTAGCCCTCTCTCTGAATGTGAAAGCTTCACAGAGAGGGGAAGGACGTCGCCACCATCCTTGCTTTCTGGGAGCACAGGGCTCAGATAAAGCGCAACATTGTCGGAGTACCAAACCCATTGCTGTCAAGTCCATTCTGACTGAAAGCGACCCTATAGGACAGAGTAGAACTGCCCCATAGAGTTTCCAGGGAGCGCCTGGTGGATTTGAACTGCCGACCCTTTGGTTAGCAGCTGTAGCACTTAACCATTACGCCACCAGGGTTTCCTATTGTCAGAGTACACGTTGCAAATTATTTTTAAGAAGATATTACTGATTAAAGCTTTGACTTGAAAGGCTCAAAAGTTAATCAGAGATGTGCAGTTTATAATTAGTGTAATTTGAACATAATAATTTCATTATATTATCTCAGTTTTTTTTTTTATTCATTTGATGGTTTAAGACGTAAATACCGGGTTTTTAATCCTTAAAGTTTATTTTGTGCCAGAACTTTGAGAACTGCTGCTGTTTATTTTCCTCATTCACCTGTCTTAGGTTGTATATGATTTTCCAGGTTCTTAATTGTAATTAGGGGATTTATATCTTGCATGTTCTGTTTAAGCTTTTATCAATGCTAATATCGGAATTAGATATAAGAAGACAGAGGCCTGTTACCTTGTTTGTTTGTTTTCAAGAACTGTTTGTTATGGCCTATAGGGTGCTGTGTCCTTTAGGGCTACAGGAAGCACAATTGGGGAATTACTTTACGTAACAATAAGGATAAAATGTTATAAATGTTATTTATTCATAAGTTACTCAGGATCTAACGGCCTTAAAATTAGAGCACCAAATATAACAGTAAAGAAAGTGAACCAATTTTCCCTAACATTTAGCTGTAAACTGAAATTAATTCATATAAAATGCCTGAGATGAAACACTTTAGCAATGGAATTTTGGGTACTGCCGTGCTTTCATTGTTTTGCTCTGTGCTGTATAAACTCATTAGCTGGATAAAATTCCCCAGCTATTCACTTTTTCTCAGTACTACAGTTTCATGTCTACGTTTTGTGTTCCATGTGGATTGCATCCTTTCTGTTTTTTATTCTCTTTTCTCTGGCCCTGCCTTCTCTGGACTCAAAGGTGGGTGTGTGCGTGTGCGTGTGTTTTTGCGTCTGTGTGTGTGAGTGTGTGTGCGTGTGTTTGCATCTGTGTGTGTCATGATACCATCTTGGAAATGGTTGACTGCAAAACAGTGAGGCCTGCCTACTTGTGGACAGATGACATAACCAACTGCTTTCTGAGCGCCTTGCCAAGACAAATAGAGTTGAGTTGTTCCCTGTTGGTGGCCACTCCCTCCTTCCCATGCTGAACTTTATTGCACCCTTGGCTCTGCTTTCCTCTAACCTGGAGAAGTTTGTTGAAATTTGTACCCAAAGAAAAAAGGACCAAAACAGGATGTAGTAAATTTTTAATATTCCAAATCAGGAAATAAGTGAAGAAATGCAGGAAAAAAAAAAGGGGCAAAATTCTCCCAGGCACAGAGCTCAAGGCTCAGTGTCAACACCTAGCAAGAGGTGTGGGACTTACAATTTCTGAAAGTTCCCTAATTTGTGTTTCTTGGGGAGTAGAGTAGTATGTTTTTTATTGCCTCTCCGTCACCACCCTTTCTGATTCCCAGTAGTCCTCTTATATCCCCTGGGAGGACCAGGCTGGGAGGGCACGCAGGAAGAGCAGGAAATGCTAGTGCCTGTTTTGTGAACCCTCTCCAGTGGCTGCTGTCCCTCACTGGTCAGCTCATTCCACTCCTAGTGGTTGTGTTGAAGGCTGACCTTGGCCAGGCTCAGAGAGCTCTCCCATGCTTTTTCCCCTTGGTACAAAAATAAGGCAGACAGCATGGAAATTTTGGCTTTTAATTAAAAAAAAAAAATCGAGAAATACACTATTTTTTAAAATTACTTTTTAAAAAAGTTGTGAATATACAGGCAACAAAAAACTTGCCATTTCAGCAGTGTTCACATGTACAATTCAGGGACAGCAAACGTGTTCACCGTGTTGTTCAGCTGCACCGTTAAACTCTTCCTGAAGGTTTCTATCTCCATGACAGGAGATCAGCGTCTCCGAAGCATTGGAGAAATACTATTCTAGTATTAAAGAATTAAAAAAAAAATACCAACCTAATGCTTGTTTAAGGTGGCAGGGTGGTTAGACATTGGGCTGGTAACCGAAAGTTTGGTGGTTTGAACCTACCCAGCAGCTCAGCAGGAGGAAGACCTGGCAGTCTGCTTCTATAAAGATTCAGCCCGGGAAGCACTATGGGGCAGCTGCTCTGTCGTGTGGGTGGCTCTGAGTGGAAAACTGACCCAACAACAAGGAGTAGTGCGGCGGTTCTCAGTGGGTGGGTGGGTGGGGGGGTGTGACGTAGCCCCAGGGCACCTTTGGCAATTTCTGGAGATACTTTGGTTGTCACAAGTGGGACATCTAGTGGGTAGATGTGGGTAGAGGCCAGGGATACTGCTAAATATCTGGTAATGCACAGGACAGTCATCCACAACAGTTATTTGGCCCTAAATGTTAATAGCACTGAGGTTGAGAAACTCTGCTTTGGAGCAGCTGGATGCACGTTTGCCTTTGTCAAATGTCTTGGTTCTAGCTAAGGGTGGTGTAGGTCCAATTCTTTGCACATTGAGTCCATTAAATTTTTTTCTTGGATTCCGGTTCATGTCCAATTACAAATTTTGCGGGGCGTGGTGGAGAGAAAAGGTGAAAGGTGATGTTGGTGTCAGGAACATCACAGCACCTTTTCGAGTTCCTCTCATCATTGAACTTTGGAATAAGTGAGGGTTGTTTTAGGCTTGGGGTCTGTGGGGATCTGAGAGCTGAAACGTGCCATGAACAAAATAAACCATCGTTCATATATTGCAGATTGCTGCTGGACCGGGTAGTGTGGTAGGCGCTTTGCATATATTATTTTGTGTACCTTCTCACAAGGGTCCAATAAAATGCAAAATACAGCCATTTAAAAGCTAAACAATCTCAGAGAAAAAGTAGCAAGACTTCCTGATTCTTTGTTAAAGCCAGTTAAAAACTGGTATAACTTTAATTGTAATCAGAATAACAATTATAGAAAAAATTGAGAGGAAAACATTTGAGAAAGCGTTGTTTTATTTTAGAATAAAACAAGATTATTGGGTGGGGCTTTAGAGTTTCTAAATATTGATCTCAAGTATTAGGGGATTCAAGTCTTATGTACTTGTGAATTTATTGAATATGTCTCTCACAGTACTTCTCCTAAAATAGGGATTTCGTTTTCCAAATGCCATTGAGTTATTCCAACTCAGAGCGGCTCCACGTGTGTCAGAGGAAAACTATGCTCCATAGGGTTTTCAATCGCTGGTTTTTTGGAAGTGGAATGCCAGGCCTTTCTTTCAAGGCTGCTCTGGGTGAACTTGAGCCTCCAACCTTTCAGGTAGCAGCTGAGCATGTTAACAGTTTGTACCACCCAGGGACTCCTTTGCCCTCACAGCACGTCTCAGTTTAGACAAGCCACATTACAAGTGCTCGGTAGTCACATGTAGCAAGTGGCTGCCGTATTGGACAGTATGCCTCCAAAACAACAAATTCCATTAAAAATAACAAAAAACATAAACTATCTAGAAATAATCCCATAAGTAATGTATAGAAGCTATACACATTTTCAAAAACATGTTTATTGGCAAACCTATAAAGACAGAAAGTATAGTAGTGATTCCCTAGGGATGGGGGTCACCACCTGTATGCCAGCTCTTTGGATGGCCATTCCTCGTGTGGCTTACCTTGTGAGCGCTGCTTTGCTTGGATAAGGACTGGGGATTGTAGCGCTTCCTCCTGAGTGCCATGCTGGCATTTTAAGGATTATTCTTCCTTAGCCAAGCTCCTGGCACATAGTTGCCAATGATATAGAGGCTCTGTTATTAGGGGACAAGAGGCAGGATGGAGAGTAGGTAGGCAACTCGGCAGCCTTGGCCACACTGATATTTTGGGATTCTTATTTGATTTTTTGTTTTGGTTACTTAAGATTCTTCTTTCTTATTTTATTCTTCCTTCATCTGCAGAGACTATAAAATGACCCAGACTCTTAGTAATATTATAAACGACCATTTATCAAGTGAGCGCGAGGCGCTTATGAATGTTCGAGAATATGGGGAATGTCAGCTCTGCTTCCAGACCCTCCTCACACCCACACTATCTGATACCACGGCACACTGCTTCCGACCTTTACCCCCCAGGTCACATCACCCTTTCCTTTCTTGTGGCGTCTCAGATATGGATGACACGTTCCAGAGAAATCAGAGGGGCTGGTCTGAGTGATGGTGAAGTAGGTAGGAGTTAGTATTTTATACAGCCATGTCTCTCCTACTTAATATTTTAGATGGACTCGTAATTTAACACTCACCATTGAAGTATTTTCTCTGAAGTTAGGAAATGAACTATGTTTAAGACCCTTTGGCAGTATTTCTTTGGGATGCTCTTACATTGTTCAGTCTACCCATGAGTAATTCAGGATCAGCTGTAGTTGTCTACATTTAGCTATTTGTAATTTGTCCAGGATTAGCATTGGTGATCTGTCTGGTTATTGATTTTTTTTTCTCCCACAGTGTAAACATGAAAGGCTTTATGAAATAATGATCTTGGTAGTAAAGTATAGTTTGTATCTTTTTAAAATAAGCCTTATACATTTTGCTATATTGGTCTGTCTGCCTGTAATAATAAGCTTGTAAAAGGCAATTAAAAAAGTGGATATAAAAAGACTCTTCATATACAGCCATGGGGCCACAATAAGTGCATTTCATTGACACGAGTGTACTTCATTAACGATTTAAACAGCCCATTTGATGTGCGATCTGTGTTAAGGTAAAAGTAGACTGGTTGTTTTTTTTTCTCTAGCTATACAGTCATAATGTTTTGGGTGGGGGGATCACAAAAGAATTACTAGTGCTAGTGTTTACTCCAGTATCTAAGTGTCTACAAGACTAATGAGTTAAACAGGACAGGATGTGGCATCAGGAGAGAGTTCCTGCTGTTTACCTAGAGTGGTCGCATCCTCGGTAAAGGTATGTCCTCATCCTCTGCTACGAGGACAGCAGACAGACCCTGATTCTTTTGTCTTTGAGGAACGGTTTCCCCTTGTGCTCTGCCAGCGTGTCACAAATCAAATGATGTCAGTGATATGACCTCATTTCAGAAAATGTTGAATGAGTCTTGGGAACACTATAAGTAAATCTGTCAGTGTTGCACCAAAGAACAAGTATGTCTCAGATCTTTGATTATTAGGGTGTCCCACCTATGTTCATTACAAGAAGTCTGCATTCAGAGGGTGGACGCGTGACACATTATACATTTTTTTATTTTGACTTTAAATTGTTTAAATGCAGAAGAGGGAAAAGTATCAAGTCCCATATGTGACTAGTGGGGAGGTTGTCATTTTTTTAACAGTGTCTTCATAAGACTGATGGGGACACTCCCAGCTCATCTTACCCACCCCAGCTTCTGGGCAGCACTTGAGTCACCTTGGGCTGATAAGTGAGAACACAGCCTGCTCTTAAAGGTCTTTAAAGAAGAATGCTTCAGGAATTTTCCCTGATTAGCATTTTAGTTGACTACTCTAAAGTGGAAAAAAAAAAAAAAAAAGTTTTTTCCTTATTGATCAAATTCTTTATTTTTATGGCAGCTTTTTTTTTTTTTCCTCTCCCCAAAAACAAAAGGTCACACATATTTGTTACTGAACCAACCCGTTAATGCGAAAGCATAAAAACAAAGGAAGAAACCAGAATTTTCACAGTAAAACATGTTCAGTTGTTCAGAGAGTGGCAAAAAATTTTTTTTAAATAATTTTTATTGTGCTTCAAGTGAAAGTTTACAAATCAAGTCAGCCTCTCACATAAAAACTTACATACACCTTGCTACACACTCCCAATTACTCTCCCCCTAATGGGACAGCCCGCTCTCTCCCTCCGCTCTCTCTTTTCATGTCCATTTCTCCAGCTTCTAACCCCCTCTACCCTCTCATCTCCCCTCCAGGCAGGAGATGCCAACATAGTCTCAAGTGTCCGACTGATCCAAGAAGCTCACTCCTCACCAGCATCCCTGTCCAACCCATTGTCCAGTCCAGTCCCTGTCTGAAGAGGGGGCTTCGGGAATGGTTCGTGTCCTGGGCCAACAGAAGGTCTGGGGGCCATGACCACCGGGGTCCTTCCAGCCTCAGTCAGACCATTCAGTCCGGTCTTTTTATGAGAATTTGGGGTCTGCAAGCCACTGCTCTCCTGCTCCCTCAGGGGTTCTCTGTTGTGTTCCCTGTCAGAGTAGTTGTCGGTTGTAGCTGGGCACCATCTAGTTCTCCTGGTCTCAGGATGAAGTAGTCGCTGGTTCATGTGGCCCTTTCTGTCTCTTGGGCTCATAATCGCCTTGTGTCCTTGGTGTCCTTCATTCTCCTTTGATCCAGGTGGGTTGAGACCAATTGATGCATCTTAGATGGCTGCTTGCTAGCGTTTAAGACCCCAGACGGAGAGTGGCAAAATTTTTAACTTGATATGGTAAGAAGCTAGTGAACTTGTTAGGGCATCATCAGTACATGTGGCACCACACGTGGGACTCCTTATAGACCCAGCTCGTTCTTCTCCAGTGTCTCCTCTTGGAGTGGTACCTCATTTCATTACCAGTTTTCATTCGAATCCATTGGGGAATGGGACAATTCTGCTTTTGTTTCTTGGTCAGATTATGAAAGTCTTGTGAGAAGACATAGTGGGGATGGAAGTCAGCCGCACAGATCGCAGTAGTGGAGAAACAGAGAAGGCAACTGTATTTTTAATTGTAGCTTGGATAATTGAAGAAAGCTCTCAGTAGCTTGAAGTTTGGCTGCCTCATATGGGTTTGCACTGGCTGGGAATGATGATCGTATCGATGTATAAGATGGAGTGAGTGTGTATATATATATATATATAATTTTTTGGGTATATTTTTGAGATTTTGGGGGGGAAGTATATATTTTTTGGAGCCAGGTATCTGGTCAAACATTTCCTCCTTAATTGAGCATTATTTTGACTCTACTCTCTTGATTCTGACAACTGTTCTTTTCTAAAAAATAAATATAAAGCAAATAAATTTAAAAATAAAAGAATTACCTCATAATGGAAAGTTTTGTTTTCCAATAAATTGAATGATAGCCTAACTTCTTTATGTGTTTGTAACTCTTCTGGGCTGAACTAATCTTCTAACAGAAGAATGTCCTGTAGGTTTTTGTTGCTGTTGGTGCCGTTGAGTTCGTTCTGACTCATAGCGACCCCACGTACAATAGAACGAAGCACTGCTGGGTCCTGCCCCGTCCTCACAGTTGTTATTCTTGAGCCCGTTGTTGCAGCCACTGTCAGTCTGTCTCACTGAGGGTCTTCCTGTCTTTCACAGACCCTCTACGTCCTTTAGGTAAGAATCTTATTTTATTTTGGTGTAATTTTCATTGTGTGTCTCTTCCCTCTTCTCTGTATAAAACATCATCCTTTGCTGTGACTCTCCTGTTTGTCAGGAGTGGATTAAGTTAGAAGTAAAAAAAAAAAACCAAACAAAATGAAATACAAGGTATGGCTTAAAAACTCTATTAGGAGAATACAGTATGAATTGTGGCTTCTCCAAACAAAGCAAGCCACATAGCAAACGCACCTACACCCACAGAAGCTTCCTGTGGCCATGTGGTCAGACCATCATCCAGTAATTTAGCAAGAGGAGTGATCTTAGCCCAGAGACAAGCTTCCTTCTCTCCCTGTGGGCAGGCGGCCGCCTCCAGGAACAAAGGCTGACTTCCTAACGGTTTCCTGGTGAGCCAGCTGGGGAAAGGCGGGTTTCCTTAGCTGACCACTGTGTAAACCAAAAAACCCAAACCCGTTGCCACATCTTTCTCCCGCGGAGTGGCTGGTAGGTTCAAACCGCCGACCTTTTGGCTAGCAGCTGAACCCTTAACCATTGCGCCGTGGGGTTCCCTGATCCTTGTGTACTGCCATTCAAAACAGACACAGCCTTCAAGCCTTGGAAGTGCGAGGGAAAAGGGCAAGCAAGAAGTCACAAGGGGAGGCTGAGGTCTGCAAATAGGTTGGAAGCATTTTCAGGGTACTTGAAGGCTGCCATTCTCTTGACAGCTCTTTGAAATCACAAACAGAAATCACGCGCTATGGGAATTTACATTCCAGAATGCAGGCCCCACTCTCATTTGTTAGTTGCATCTCCTGATGAGATTCTTTCTCTGGTGGAACCACTTGGCTGCCTTTGCTTTTGGAAAGTTGTACAAACTTGCTTATCATCATTCGGGGAAAGGTACTCTATAGAGAAAGCTAGGTGAAGACTTGATTTTTTAACACATGTTAATTTTAGTTTTGACTGGCAAGACAAATGTAATTTTTTCTTTGCTGTGTTGGTGTATCAGCACCTTGGTGCAGTAAGCTTTTTTTTTTTTGGACTCTGCTTGCTACCTTCACTTCTGAGCTCATCTCTTTATTCTCATCTTTACCATTTTAAAGTGGTCAAGGTACAAGCTTCAAGGGTATCACTCTACAACACAGAAAATAAATTAAAATGTTCCTACCTCCCAGATGAAAACCAATATATATATAACTATGTAAGAATTGAATTGCAGTTGCCATGTTATGGATTAAAGATATCTGATGAAATATTTATGAATTTTTATTTTGCCACATTCTTTATGTATTTTCTAGTCAGTCCCCTGCTTTCTACCGGGTCTGTAATGGTTTTCAGGCCCTTGGAAAGCTTGTTGGCCTAGGCAGTGTTCTGTGGTGTTAGAGGATTATATTGCTCCCTTCTTAGAACCTCTCATGGCTTTCCATTGATTTCAGCTGAAGGTCAAAGTCCTAACCTGGTCCTCTGTGATGTGGCCTCTTTCCCTTGCCTGCCTAACAAAACCGCTAAAGTTGAGTGGCTTACAAAAACAATGATTTGTTATTTCTCATGACTTTTACAAGCCCTGCAGGTTTCCACATTTCTGTTATTAAGGGAAGGAGTCCTGGTGGTCAGTGGTGAAAGTGCTCGGCTGCTAACTGAAAGGTTGGCAGTTTGAACCCGCCAGCTACTCTGTGGGAGAAAGATGTGGCAGTCTGCTTCTGTAAGGATTTATAGTTCTGCTCTGTCGTATGAGTCGGAATCAGCTTAATGGCAGTGAGTTTTGATTATTATAGGCAGGAAGACCAATAGAGTAAAATGTATAAACCTTATTAAAAAAAAAGATACAGACTGAGTTTTACTACCAAGGTCATTATCTCTTTATTAGTATTTTTTATTCTTTGTTTTTTCCTGATAAACTGAAACCTCTCAGAGGGCAGGAATCGTGTCTGACTTGTTCTACTGTGTCTTCATGGCCCAGCACAGTGCCTGGCCCACAGTAGCCTGTGACAGGTGAATACACGTGGGCTGTGCATCAGTCAGTGCCGGTCCCTGTTAGTGTTCACCCACAAGATGATTTAGATGTTTTGCCTTTGAAATCGGCCCCCCCCTTTTTTTTTTGCCATTTTTTTTGCTCCACCCAGCAACCTGGCATAAAGGGAATAGCCCCAAAAAGAGGGACTTGGTTTCTTAATTAGGTTGGAAGCCTTTTTCTTAGACTCACTGGGCCGTTCACCCTGTTTACTTACTTCAAAACTCAAATGAGTACTTGGAAAAAGTCGGACCTGTAGCCTATAAAATAGGTGGTTAAAGATGCTACCTTAAGTAAGCCCTTGGATGAACGAGACAGAGACCTAGGATGAGGTGTGGTCATTTTTTAAAATTGGTGCTTTCCGCAAACTAATGCAACCTATTATTTCTTCCTGTTCTGAACCTCTGTTTATTTAGAGTCAGTTTGTTATACAAATTGCTCCCTAGTTATTCAATGTGCAAGTCCCCGCTTCTCACCTAGATTCAACCCCTTGAAGGAACAGGAGTGTTTTATACCCAAATTATTTTCTCCACAGCGCATATTATCATAAGCAACTAATAAACACTAGCTTCATCTAAGATACTTTTCTTCCTTCTTTTAATCCACATTGCCAGTGTTAATTTAAGACTCTCAATGAGTATGTATTCTAAGCCAGTCCATCCATGGTAACCAGCTTCCAAGAGACATTATGGCTTCTGCCTTGCTCTCTTGAATCACTTGCTTAGGGGAAGCCAGCTGCCATATTGTGAGGACATAAAGCAGCCCTTTGGAAAGGTCCATGTGGCAAGGAACTGAGGCCTTACACCAACAGCCATGTGAGTGAGCCATCTTAGGCACATCCCCAGCCTTGAACTAGCTTCAGATGACTGTAGCCCTGGCCAACACCTTGATGGCAGCTACATGAGACACCCTGAGCCAGAACCATTTGGCTAAGCTGGTCCTGAATACCTGACCTACAGACACTGTGTTTACTTTTTTTTATTGTTTTAGGCTATTATGCTTTGGAATAATTTGTTCATCCCAGAACCCAGTGCTCTTGAGTCGATTCTTACTCATAGCGACCCTATAGGACAGAGAGAACTGCCCCATAGAGTTTACAAGGAGCACCTGGTGGATTTGAACTGCCGACCCTTTGATTAGCAGCCGTAGCACTTAACCGCTACGCCACCAGGGTTTCCAATTTGTTCATAGCTATAGATTATTAATACATCAATCATTTTTCATTCCCCCTGGACTCCTGGAATGTGGTCTTTGCAACTGGATTGACTGAGTTTTGCCTTGGGAAGGTTCTCTGAGCCATGTATATTTTTACACAACATAGCTGTTTATTGAGAGAAGTGTAACTATAACCTTTCCTGGATGCCTAATTTTCAGTGAAGCATTTGGGTAGGTACTTCCTAGAAGCTGGTGGGATTGGCTTGTCTTTCATAGCATTCATTTCTCATAAGATTAAAACTTGGAAAAGATAGAATGGATAAGTAAAAGCAGTATAGTATAGGATAATGCTTTACCTAGACTTAACTACAAATCATCTTTGGCTGCAAGTAACAGTTAGCTTAGGCAGGAAAGAGAATTTATCATGTACAGAAAAGAATGTCTCGCTCCAGCGGCGGGTTGGAGCGGCCTCATGAAGCGTCTGAATTTGGGAATAGAAAGTTGCGAGGACCCTTACTTCGTCTCTCGTTTTCTCTGGATAACTGTCTCTCCAGATGGACTTTCTCTGATTTTCCATCCACTAGGTGGAACTTGGAAGCCCAGTGTCCACAGAGTTTTAGTGTTTTAGCCACGCAGAGGCTCTATGTTCTAGTTTCCTCCATAGAAAGAATTTGATTGGTGCAGCTTTGATCAGGTGTTCACCACTAGGCCACTCAGCCATATTGCCAGGGGTTTGGGGCCACAGGGCTGTCAGGAGCACATTCCTGTGACTCATATATGTAGTAATGGTGGTGGTGGTGGGGCATTGAAGGGAAGGAAGTAGGTTCCAAAGAAGAGGTCTATGGTATAGATAGATACCTAAAAGGTATCTGCTACCTTAGGAGAGAGCCAGTTGTAGAAAATGTAACATACTATCAAGCTTTATGAGGCAGTAGTTTCTCAACCTGTTGTTCTGTAAAGCAGCAATAGGTAATAATGCCCCTGAGTGTAATCTCTTCCCTCCCCTTCATTCGCACTTAGATCCTGGCTTGTATCTTTTATCATCAGCAGCTTTAGTATTCTGCGGTAAAATAATAGCTTATTCCATACCAAACCCATTGTCACTGAGTTGATTCCAACTCATAGTGACCTTATAGGACAGAGTAGAACTGCCCCATAGGGTTTCCAAGGAGTGGCTCGTGGATTCAAACTGCTGACCCTTTGATTAGCAGCCTGGGCTCTTAACCACTGCACCACCAGGGCCCCACAATAGCTTATTACACATCTGGAAAAACAAAATCAAAGATACCAGTAATATACTTTTATGACATCTTGTATAAGGAAACTATGTTCTGACTGTTTGAGGTCATTACTTGTAAGCACAAATTAAGGAGCCCTCTAACTGAAAGGTTGGCAGTTTGAACCCACCCAGTGGCTCCATGGAAGGAAGACTTGGCGATTTGCTTCCGTAAAGATTACATCCAAGAGAACCCTATGGGGCAGTTCTACTCTTGTCATATGGGGTCACTATGAGTCAGAGTGGACTCAACAGCACACAACAAACGTAAATTTAGAAAAAGTAGAGGAAGTATGAACAACTGTCTTTCTTAGGATCATTGTGAACTCAAGCACTGTCTTGGAACTGAATAAGCAGGGGAATTCTGATATTGGCCACATACAACTTAGGGTCAGAGTGTCTGAAATCCTGTCTCTGTGAACAATATAATGAGTAATTTGAATAGGGTACAATCCACAGGCCTCCTACTGGGCTTTCTTCACATTATTTCAAGCAGAAGAGAAAATAAGTAAGAAAATGGTAACAGATCAGAAATGTGTAAGTTTGAGGCTTTCTTCATTTAAAAGCATTAGTTCAGTGAAATCTTTTGAAACGTTTGTAAGCATTTGTGTCCACAAAAAGGTAGTTAATTTACTAAGGTTTTTTTGTCTTCCACATTTGATTGAATTTTCAGTCTCTTGAGTTTTCTCTGGCTTCTTTGCTGGAATACTTGGCAGTGCCAGGTTGCTGTGAAGTATTTTTAAATGTGATGATGTTTCCAACGGGGAGGGCATATTTTAAAACATCACTTAGTGCTGTAAGGCATTTCTGTTAGTGAATGTGTACCCTTACTCTGCTCTAATTATAATATGAAGGTGAGTTAGCTCTAAAAAAATATAGGTGTATAACCTCACTGCACCGTACCCAGAATTGGGCTCGAATCCACACAGAATGGCAGGTTTTTCTGTGCCCTGGGAGAATAATGCATGGCTTGCGTTGTACTCTGTAGAGTAACTTCAAGAGAACGTGAGGAGAACACAAGAGCACACATGGTCTTCTGGATAAGTGCATATCTGTTGCTGGAAGTAAGGTTCTTGCCTCTTACTGGTCAAGAATGAACAGGTAAGGCATGCAGAGTTTTCCACACGAGCAAAGCTTTATTAAAGAGGCTTGCAACCAGAGACAAGAAGGGCCTAAGCAAAGTTTATCCCAGTCTCACAGAACAAAGGACTTGCCTGGGCTTTTAAAAATTCTTGAGGGGAGTGTGGGGGGGAAGATTCATGTTTATTCAGAGGCATAGGTGGGATTTTCCGGCAAGTAGCCTGTTTTGGGCCGGGATCTGTTAACTATGGTGCGTGCACAGCTGCTTTCTAAGATGGCTTCTGTCCTGGAGGCCTCTGGGATTCGTAGCAGGACGTATCATGGGGTGTCATGCCTGCACAGTTTCTCGCTCCCCGAGTTCGATTCCCCAGCTGCGGCTGCAGCCCCTCACTGCCCCAGGTGGAAGGTCACATAGCAGTCCCAGGTGGATGTTCTGCACATGTCCCTGGGGCTGGTTTCATCCAGCTGCTTCTGAAAGACAACTTCAAAGAAGTTTGCAGCTGTTTTCTGATACCCTACCCCATTGTTCTGGGAAAAGGCTTTGTTTCTGTGCCCTGGCCCATTTCCTGTTACTTTGGTACTTTAATTTGTTTATGTGAATTGCAGATTTTTGGGGGTCCGGTCCCTGTTTTATGCCCAGTTTTGAGTTGCAGAAGCTAGCTGTAAAGGCTCAAACACAAATTGGAAGAACCTGATTTTTACTTTAAAAACAAATATTATATTTTGTTATTCATTTTGTTTGAAAACAACTCACTTTGACATGAATTATGTGATTTTCTAGCAGAGATGTGAGGTACACAGGGAGGTAATTTCTCCTGTGTTGATAAAGGAAACCGCAACTTTACGTTGGTTTAAGTGAATTGCCCAAGGTCACGTTATTCTTAGTAAGTCAAAGAAAGGACTTGTTGTGAGCTGCCACAGAGTCGGCCCCTGACTCATGGGGACCCCGTGCACAGTGGGATCGGGCTGTTGTGATCCATAGGGTTTTCGTTGGCTAATTTTTCAGCAGTAGATTGCCAGGGCAAAAAAAAAAGAGACTGTTGTTGTTGTTAGTTGCCATCTGGTCATTTCCAACTCATAATGACCCCATGTGTGCAGAGCAGAACTGCTCCCTTGGGTTGTCAAGGCTGTGACTTTTGGGAGCAAATTGCCGGGCCTGTTTTCTGAGGTGCCTTTCAGCGGGTTTGAACTGCCAACCCTTCAGCCAGTGGTTGAGCACTTAACCTTTTGTGCCACCCAGGGACTCCTAAAGAAAGGACTAGAACCCAGGATTTCTGACCTACCCCGCTCCCCCATTCGGCAGCTCTTTGGTACCCCTCAGCTTCTTATCCTAAGTTGATTGCTCCATGAGGACCCCTTGTTAGTGGTTTGTGGTATATTGTTTGTGGTGATTTGATATAGTTTTTCAGTTTCACAGATTTTGTAGCATGAAAGGATCGCGTTAGTTGAGATAGAATTATCCAGTATATTTTAAATCCCTTATGTGGATAGCATCGAATTCTTGACATAAAAATGTTTTGATTCCACCTTTGTTCTCTGCCTGTGTGATGGCTGGGCTTTGGTTGGTTTGGGAGAAGGTACTGTTTGAAGTGAATTTTGAGTTTAATTGAGGGGAAAGCATGAATGAAGTATAGGTTGAATGACAGATACTCTACAAACAGGTTCATTGTCACTGGCTTTTTCATTCAGTGGTTGAAAGGGGTCAACTTGATGGCCTCTTTTGTCCTACCTACCCATTTATCATCCCATCTCAGAAAACTCACTGCATCTTTAATTAAAACTGCTTCAGTCATTCCAGGGTTTGTTTGAAGAGCAGAGATTTCCTTGTTTTGCCAGGAGGCTAGAATGATAGGCACACTGCAAGCAAGGGTGGTTTTCCTTATGTAATACTTCCTGTTGTCACACTTCTATTTGAAAAGGTAGATTTTTAAAGGGAGAAACCACACCATTCATATTTAAAAAAAGTCATTTATCCATTTTCTCTAGAGATGAGAACATGGAAATGAGACATAATACAGTTGGACTTGTAGGATTTTAGAATATTGGAAGGAAGCAATTGAATACAGCCGCATTGCTGCGTACCAGCGCTGTGGCCATGTTGGGAGGTACAGAGATGAGGACAAATTCCTGCTCTCACAGAGTGTGTGAGTTCAGTGGGAACACGGTGCAGTGATTACATCTCAGGTGCTCCTGACGACTCATATTGGCTGATTTCTATTTAAGCACTTAATGCTTCTGGTCCCAGTCTGAACAACTCTCTGTTTTAAGTTCATCCTTATGTTACTATTGCCCCTAGTTCTCTCACTTGTAATCAGTGGTGTGCTGGTTAATGGTTAACAACTGGCTTTGGGTGGAGAGCCCTGATTTGTAACGTTTGCCAATTTCCATTGTGTAAATACTCCTAGTGTCGCCAATTTCACGTGACCAATATGATGTCACTTAACACGGTGTTGGGAAGAATCGCACTCAGTTGAGTCTCTGGTGCCTGGGTGAGCCAGCTCCTGCCAACCATGAGTGCCATATACAGTAAATTATCATGACTGATAATGTAATAACCATAATTGAAGATGGATAATGGTTCACTGGATTTTAAAAGCTCCTCTACACACATGATCTTATTTAAGCACCACAACAACAGGAAAACAAGTGCAGTTCCTGTCTCCATTTTAATATGTCTTTTTCTATTCTGATATGCTTGCTCAGGGTGCAGTTGCTTATACACAGCAGAAAGGAGATTGAAACCCTCATCTTTCTGATTCCAGAGCCTGTACTTGTCATCACTGCAAAATATAAATAGTTTTCCAGATATTTAAAACATTAATTGCATCTCACCTAATCGTTTTCTTTCCAATTACAATTGGAAATAAACATCCACAATCTTTTAAAACAGTTTATTCATTCATTCAGTTTACTGGGCATCTGTTATGTGTCAGGTCTTGTTCTAGGCACTGGGAGTGAACAAAACAGTAAAAATACCTCCTCATAGAGGGAGACAGATAATAAATTCATGTGAAAGCTAATTATTTTGCGTGTTAGGAGGTGAATATGTTATGAAGAAAAGAACAAAGTAAGGAGGATTGGGTATAGTGGAGGAACTCTGATTGCAATTTTAAATGTCGTCGTTGTTAGCTGCTGTTAAATTGGCCTCCAGCTCAGGGCAACCACCCGTACAATGGTGTGAAATACTGCCTGGCCCTGCACCATCCCCATGGTCAGTTGTGGACTGGACCATTGTAATCCATAGGGTTTTCGCTGACTGATTTTCTGAAGTAGATCATCAGGCCTTTTTTACTAGTCCGTCTTGGGAAGCTCTGCTGAAATCTGTTCAGCGTCATAGCAACATGCAAACCTCCACTGCCAGGGGTGGTGGGTGCACAAAGGTGCATTGAACCCAGGTCTCCCACATGGAAGACAAGAATTCTACCACTGAACCACCAGTGGCCCCATATAATTTTAAGTAGGGTGATCATATTCCTTAAATGGCTTTATTTTCAGGGCTCTCACCATCCCTTCTGGCCTTTTTTGGAAAAGGATGTGCTGTGTTAAGTGTTTCCCGACACGCCAGAAATGGCCTGCCCTGGCTCACAATCCCGGTGGGGTCTCCCTTTCATCTCTTGATTTGGTCCCAAACAGGAATAGAGCCTAAGTCTCTTCTGTCTTCTAGGATTTGTCACACTCCTGGCTGGTGTTGATATTGTGGTCAGCTAAAACCACAAGTCCTTTCCACAGGGACACCTGCCAGCCAAGCCAGGTTTCCCTCATCCTATCATTTTACCACCGATTGATTGAACCTAGGAGCAGTACTTTACATTTATCCCTGTGGTTTCTCATTATGTAAAATACCTGTAGGAACTTGATTTATTGGCAAATGATTCTGCATTCTTGACATCCCTAGTTTTTAATATTCTTTGAAGGAGTGTTTTCCAAAGTGTAGGACCACCCGTGATAAACCAAAACCAAACCTGTTGCCGTCGAGTCGATTCCGACTAATGGAAGCGGCCCCCACCAGTGTTGTTAAATAGCACTGAATCCTTGAGACGCCCACGCCCGCTGCAGTTCTGTTTCAGTGGGTATGATGATATTGAGGAGAAAATCTCATGGTGGTGCCAGGGAGTCTTTAATATCTTCTAGCACTTGCTGATTGACTTTTTCAGCAGAGAGTGAGTGAATGAGAGAGAGAAAGAGAGAACGCAAGCACAGACCCTTTGCAGATGACAGTTTTTAGCTGGAAATAAATAGCATTCTTTTATTTGCGTTATGTTTATCTTCAGGGATACCTTCTGTTTAGAGTACAGGTAATCCCTGACTTACAACTATGTTCCGTTCCGATGATTCCTTTGTAAGTTGGTTCTGACCTAAGTCAAATACCTTTTTTTTTTTTAAGTTTTCATTATTATTGCCTTTTATTATCAGCATCTTTATAAATCTGATCTTTGAACATCTTTGAGTGAACATCTGAGAATGATAACATCAGCAACATTGTAGGTAGTGCATATTACTAATGATAAGATGTCAAACAAACAAAAACCACCAGAGGGTCCTAAGTGTGTTTAGTCAAATCTCAGGGACTACCTGTAGATGGTAGGGATTTTCCTCTTCAATAATGAAATAAAGTTACCTTTCAAATTAAATTTATACTAGTTAAAAATGAATTTATTTAAGGAACTGTTAATAAAGGAATCATTAAGGAGCCCTCGTGATGCAAATGGTAAAACAGCTGGTAACCGAAAGGTCGGTGGTTCGAACCCACCCAGCGGCTCCTCTTGAGAAAGACCTGGCAGTCTGTTTTCGTCAATATTACAGCCTAGAAGACTCTATTGGGGCAGATCTACTCTGTCACATGAGGTTGCTATGAGTTGAAGTCAGCTCGACGGCACCTACCAGCAGCAGTTAATAAGTAAATAACAAAGGTGGTTTTCGGATATGACAGATTATGAAGGTGGTTCTTGAATGTCTGAAGTTTGGTTAACACTCACCTAAATAATGCTGCATGGTCAGAAGTGGACATAAATCTTTTACGGACTTAGGTTGTAAAATACGTAACATTTAAAAAATTAAAAATATCTGATTATATATGTAGAATAGTGGTTAAGAGCATGAGCTCTGGAGCCGCATTCTCTTGATTTGCATTCCTCTTTTACTAGTTATGTGATCTTGGCTGAGTTACTTAATGTTTGGTGTCTTGGCTCACTCATCTGTGAATTGGGGATAAAAGTACTTACCCCAAAGGGTAGTTATTAAAGTTAAACGAGTAAATACATTGTGGATAATTAGGGCTATGTAAGTATGAGCTATTATTATTATTTCAAGAGAAGACGGTTCTTCAGTTTTATCACTCTAACCAACATGTTCTCATTGGTGGGGAGTAGTTGTTAGTGCTGTAGATTATGTAAATAGAAAAAGGAATAACCCAAATTGTGTTAATATTGTGAACAAAGTTTTCCTTGTTTTTCTCTGGTTCCACATTGGGGAATTGTGTTCTTACTGGCCCTGGGTTGTTTATAGTTGTCCTTGTTGGCTGGGGTGGACTTTTTTCACCAAGTCTGGGCAAGGTGCCGTTTATTGTCATTTCATTTGACCTTTCAGCCAATTTTTTACGTGTAAATAATACGTAAAAACACCACCTGGACTGAAGCCTTTTATTACCCTGGAACTAAATTCCAGAGGAAATATCAAGGACGGTTCAGTAGACGAGGAAATGGAATTTAAAGATGGCTTAACCATGATCTGGTTTTTCTTCTTCTGCCATTTCATGGTTTAAATTATAAATAAAATCTCCTTCTGGGTTAACAGTGGAAGTAAACATAGATGCCTGGGGCAGCTTGTCCTGCGGTGAGTCCACAGAGCATGCTCCTCCCCGGGGACAGGAAGTGTTCTGTGGGGGGAGAAAAGGATACTGTGGACAGACAATCTTGGGGAAACACAACAGGCTTACTTATCTGCACCTATGGAAATTTATCTCGGTGCTTTAGAAGTGAAAATAATAATAGTGCTTCCTTAGCACTTACTATGTGCTAAGGCACAGTTCTAAGCCCTTTACACATATTAACTCCTAAAACTACCCTATGAGTTGTTGTTATTGTTGGGTGCCCTCAAGTTGATTCCGACTCGTAGTGACTCCATGTGACAGAGTAGAACTGCTGCATAAGGTTTTCTAGGCTGTAATCTTTACAGGAACAGATCTTCAGGTCTTTTCTCCTGGTGGGTTCAACCGTCAGCCTTCCAGTTAGCAGTGAAGTGCTTAACCATTGTGCAACCAGGGCTCCTTACCCTATGAATTAGGTCCATCTGTTTAATTCCATTGGATATATGAGCAAACTGAAGTATGGGAACAGGGACGGGGGATGTAGGATGTGGGGTTTCCTAAATTTATCTGAGCCAGAGGTAGGTTTTGTGATGCGTTCTATGGGACTAGGGCTCCAACCTGCCACCCTGGGAAATGTTCTCTAATGGTCTGAGCAACCTGGCTGACACATATAGATCAGCTTGGATGCAGGCTGGCCCCTCTCTGACCTGTGTCACTGAACTTCCTGGTCCAGGAAATGATGGCTTCGCTTAGAATCTTAATGTTGTGTAGCTTTGTCTCCCAGTGATGTTCTTGCCTGATTTGATGTTAGAAATTCTTAAAGCAGGAGTCATATATCTTAAAGTGACAGGTTTAATTTTCCCAGTTTACAGTCTCCTGCATGGGAGAACCCGTCCTGTTTCTGCAGACCGACCCTTCTTAATGTGGGCGTTTTAGTCACTTCTCTTACAGGCAAGAGCTTGAAACGTGGAAAGGGAAGATAGGTTTGAGTGGGGCGTGTGATCCTACCTTAGCTCAGGGAAAAAGCACCTGATTAATAAACCATTGAAAGAATGAAAAAAGCTACACACTTCTTCAAGGTTTTAAGTGCACGTCAATTGGTAAAGAGCCAAAACGGCATTTTTACAGATGGTATCAACTTCAATTATTTACAGTCTCCTTGGATTATTTCGGTATTACACAAGTGAGGAAATAATGTTGGGTAAATTACTGTTCTCTGCTCCCATAGACAGCTGAACCTAAACTCTTCAATTATTTCTCATTACTCTTAATATAAAATCCAAATTCATTGATGTGGCCTGCAAGATTCTGCGTCTGTTCTTTACGGCTTCAGGGCTGATGCTAGTCCAAATGGCTTCTTTGTGTTAATTAGAAAACAGTGCCCCTCTGGGCAGGCTGTACACACGGAAAGGACTGCATTTTAGTTCCCGTGTGTTCCTTGGCCAGGTACCCATGTGCAGTACACAGCCTGTGTAGCTGCACATATCTGCTCTGGCCAGCCTCATCTCGTTCTGATGTCCTTCACAGCACCCTTCACGTCTCCTTAGTAATTCTCATCACATTTAACATTACTTGTTCAGTATTTCCCATTGTTGCTGGAGGGTAAATTCTCTAAGGTGTTGGCGGGTATTTGTCATGTTTTTCACTGTACGAGCACAATGGTGGGCACCTAGTAGGCTCGTCATAAATGTTTATTGAATGCAGCCTTGACATTCCGTGAATGGGTGGATGGAGAGATACATATGGAATGAATAAAGCAAGCATGGTCCTTACACGGACGAATCAGAAATCTTTTGATTGGGGCATACGACCCTGGGGTCTTGGAATCAAACTTTCAGGCTGGTATGGAATAATCAAATTTTATTTAAGCACTTTTCAGCCCTTAGGGAGGCTATAATTTGCAGATCTCTTCTGTTGTGAATCTCTTGTGCACAGCATAACCAGATGTTCCTGTTATCAAGGCAAGTGTTATGTTTCCCTGTTGTGTGCAGTGCTACCAAAGCTCAGCAGAGACGGAGTTGCAAGCTGGGGCTGCCAGTGGCTGTTGGAAGGTGCTGGAAACACACAAGTGGTTTGACACTAACCTGGCCGTCTTCTGACTGACTGGTTCCAAATACTGTCTCTCCTTTCTGTTCATCGATTTTCTGTAGGAATAGGTTGCCAGTATTGCGATCCTACATTGACTCATTGCATTCTGTCCCAGTTGTATGAAATTTCCTAAGGCTATACAAAGTACCACAGTCTGAGTGGCTTAAAGCAACAGAAATTTATTCTCTCACAGTTCCGGGGGCTAGAAATTTGACATTAATGTGTTGGTGGGGCCACACTCCCTCAGAAGGCTCGAGGGAAGGATCTTGTCTGTTTGCTTACAATCCTTGGTGTTCTATGGCTGTATACCTGCAATTTTAGCTTCTGTGTTCACTCTGTGTTTCTGGGTGTCTGTGTGTCCTCTCTGATTCTTTCGTGCTGAGTAGTTTATATATTGTCTTTTCCTCTGATTCATTGTTGTTGATTTTGATTCTGCTGAGTCTCTATTTTTTTCCTGTATTTTATTTTGACGAGTAGGATTGTTAGTCTCCTTTGTGGCTACCTTAATATTTACCCCTATTTTTCTAAGTTTAAACCTGATTTTATTTCTTTATATTGCATTATCTCTTTTTCCGTATGAAAGATCTATGACTATATTTCTTAGCTCTTCTTTATTGTTTTAATATTGTCTTTTACATAATGATATCGCTCTTTCCCTGTTTTGAGCTTTTTTTTTTTTTCCTTGATTTATTTTTGTGATTTCCCTATCTGGGTTGACATCTGATTGCTCTGTCCAGTGTTCTAGTCTTGGGTTGATATCTGATATTATTGATTTTCTAACCAGAGAACTCCCTTCAGTATTTCTTGTAGTTTTGGTTTGCTTTTTATGAATTCCCTAAACTTCTGTTTATCTGGAAATGTCCTAATTTCACCTTCGTACTTGAGAGACCGTTTTGCTGGATATATGATTCTTGGCTGGCAGTTTTTTTCCTTCAATGCTTTATACTCTCTTTTTCTTCTTATAAGGGACACCAGCCATTGAATTTAGGGCTCACCCAACTCTGGTATGACCTCATCTTAACTAATTAATTATATCTGCTTAGACTCTATTTCCAAATAAAGTCACCTTCTAAGGTTCCAAGTGGACATAAATTTTGCGGGAACACTATCTACCCCAGTGTACCAGTTTTCAACTCCTTCTTTGGCTGCTGGTCCACGCGTTTAGGTCTTGGATCCACTGCTCTTTGGGGGAACTTGTGCCTGTCATTTTGTCTCATGCAGCCTCCATTTCTTTAAAAGGGAGCAGATAAGAGTGGCTTTATCTTAGGTGGCACATGGTAACATTCAATTCACTCTTAATTATTATCTTTCTTTCATACCTAGTCCAAATCTAAAGGCATTTTCCAAATTTCTTTTTCCTGACTTTCCAAATTAATTCTGATGATCTTCTGTGCTCCTTTAACTTTTATTAGAAGGCTGGAGCCAAATTACCAGTCATTTTAATGAATTTGGCAGAATGGTCACTCCTTGAGGAGGAATGGATTACAAAAAGAGGCTTTCTAGTGTTTTCATATTTTGATGTATGCTGAACGTTATCCAGTTCCTTTGGTTCAGGTATGACATTAGCTTGTGGTTGAACACTTGGGATAACTCTGGATTGTGCTCCATATTCTTGCCTTTTTTGTAAGCAATAATAGTAATTTTTACTGTGTTCTTACTGTGTGTGCCAGGCACTGTGCTAAGTTGAATGGTCTTCATCCTCAGAACAGCCCTTTGAAATAGCTACTGTGACTATACCTTTTTGTGAATGCGAAAGTGAGGAATAGAGAAAATAAGTAACATCCCTGAGTCACAGACATATAAGTGATGGGCTAAGATTTGAACCATCTGACTTCAAGCTTTGTGATGAAGTTTTGGTACTTGGCAAATAGGCATCAGAGTAATACAGTATCTCAAATTAAGTAATTCAGTCAGAGAACATTTATTTCCTTCCTGGCCCATGCCCAGCAGGCACTGTGATGGGCCCTTGGGAAGACGTAAAGATCATTGATTCAGCTGTGCTTATCAAAGATATTGGCCTCTTACCAAGTGTGTGTGTGTGTGTGTGTGTGTGTGTATCTTAGACAACTTTTGGGAATATTTATTTGAACCTAAATGGTAAGAGCCTGTTGTGATTGGAGATTATTTTGATATGGTGGTAATGTGTTGAAGAAAATTATAAGTCAATGCTAAAATACAGACTGACTTAAGAAAATTGTTTTTTCAACCCACTGTTTCTGATTGCACTACTATGGGCATTTTCAGTGCAACTATAATCTGAGTGGAACTTATTTTGGCAATGAAGTCCATTAGAACTGTAAAATTGTAGCCCGATTCTATTTTGTACTAAACCAAAACAAAAAACCAAACCCAGTGCCGTTGAGTCAATTCCGACTCACAGCGACCCTACAGGACAGAGTAGAACTGCCCCATAGAGTTTCCAAGGAGTGCCTGGCGGATTCGAACTGCCAACCCTTTGGTTAGCAGCCGTGGCACTTAACCACTACGCTACCAGGGTTTCCATTTTGTACTAAGCAAATGTAAATATTGTAATATAAATTAAAATCTATGGATAAATAATCATATGGGATAATTTTATATTAATTTTCATTTTCTTCTGAAATATGAAATTGAGTAAATGTTCATAAGAATGTCTTTGAGAGGGGGAGAGTGGGCTAAATTTAATTATATGGTAATGTTTAAAATATTTCTTAAGTCCCTGGAGAGAGTGAATCTTATAAATATGGGGTATCTTGAGGTGATTGAAGCTAGGAGAAGAATGATTAAGTTTTCACCTGAACACATGTATTATAACCTTAAAAAGATGTGGTCCAGGATTAGAAACTCATACGGTGTTTGTATGTGACTGTCAGAAAGTGATTGAAGATCCAATATATTCTGCACTGCTTAAAACTGAAAAGAAGGTTGTTTTAGAACCTCTTGTTCTTGAATATCACTGTGTTTTTAATGACTCTTGAAAAATTAAGTAGTTTTAGCTAAACGTTACTTTAAAAAAAAGGAGGGGGGCAGTGGCCACGCTGAGAGTTGTTTTACATTTACCAACATGTGTTTTAGAGTGATGGAATGAGCTGGTGCATTTCATTGGTGAAATCACTCAGGGAAAAGCTGAAAGCATCTTGGGCATGAAAGGCTAGTGGGCAAATCTTAAGGCTCCTTTGGCTACTGGGAGTAGAAACACACTCTAACTAGCTCAACTAAAAGAGAAATCCAATGAATGGAATTGAACAGAAGCAAAGCATCATGGGACATGCAGGGTGGGCACCGTGGGCAGCTAAGGTTATGTTGTTCTTCCTCTCTCCCCAGACCCCCTCTCCCTCCAGTGCTGCAGGTATGCTTTGTCAGTGTCTGTACCAGCCTCCTCCCTTTTTTCTGCTGACTCCCTTCCTTCCCTCCCTTCCCTCCCTTTACTATATGTGACCGTAAGTGCTGTTCTGGGCCCTTCATTCAAACACTGGTTACCTGAGTGCTATTACTCACTGCTCTTCAACCAGACAAATTCATAAGACTTCGATTCGGTCGGTAACGGGTTTTTTTTGTTGTTGTTGTTTAAGGCCTTACAGAGAAGGCGACATCTGAGGTTGACCCAGCCGTGGAAGCAGTAGACCGTAAAGGTTGCGACTGACACTGGTTGAGTTTGTTGGGCTTACATCCCTTGAGCACTGCTGCTTGCTGACCTTGGACCCTGTGTGCAAGCCATCTAACCTTTCTGAGTCTCACATTTCTCTTCAGGAAAGTAGGAATGAACGCACCAGCCTGTGAGGGTGTCTAAAGGATTAGATGAGATAATGCTTAGCGCAGTGCCTGAATAATGGAAGCCCTTATCATTGATTTTGTCCCACAGAATGCCACCGTGAGGGCCAGTAAACCAGTTACCGTGGAGTCCGTTCCAACTCGTGGCCATCTATGTGTGTCAGAGTAGAACTGTGCTCCGTAGGGCTTTCAGTGGCTGATTTTTCAGAAGTAGATCTCCAGGCTTTTCTTCTGAGGCACCTCTGGGTGGACTCAAACCTTCAAACTTTGGTTAGCAGCCAAGTGCATTAACCACTTGCTCTACCCCCAGAGTCCACCATGATGGTGGAAATACAAAAACAAAAAAGGAAGAAAGGGCCTCATTAGTTCATGTCCTCTGGACAGCCTTGCTTAATACCATATTTCTCTGATTGTTTCCTCAATTCATAGAAAAGGGACCCCTGAATTTTATCACCAGCTTTTTAGTGGGTTGGCAGTAGAGAATGTTAGAAGGGAAAGCATCTTCCTGGTGAGGAGAATGCATAAGCAAAGGTGAATTAGTAAGGATGAGAATTAGCAGGTCAGTGCAGTGAGCCTCACTGATGGACTTTGATTACTGGAGAGGGAGCAGTCAGAGGAGGTTAAAAAAAACCGTTGCCATCAAGTCGGCTTCGACTCATGGCAACCCCATATGTGTCAGAGTAGAACTGTGCGCCATAGTATTTTCAATGGCTGATTTTTTCAGAAGTAGATTGCCAGGCCTTTCTTCTGAGGTGCCTCTGGGTGGATGAACCTCCAACCTTTTTGTTAACAGCTGAGCATATTAACTGTTTGCATCACCCAGGGAAGTTGGAAGAAAATAATATAGCAGAGTGGAGGTGGAGACAAATACTTTAAATGGGTGGAGAGGTAATGTCTGTATGGATCAGTTCTGTGTGGCCTTAAGGAATGTGACCTGGACTATGGGAGTAATTTGTGACAAGTAAAGCTCCCTAAAATGAGACACAGCTGCCTGGAAATGTGGTTCGTTCACTGACTGAGTCCGGCCTGGGTCACTTCACTCAGGAGTGTTGAGGGAAGGCAAATATTGGGTGAGAAGTTGGACCAGGTGACCACTTAGATTCCTGTCATTCTTGAGTTTCTGGGATTCATAAGTTGATGAACAATGAGATAAGACTGAAAGAGGTTAGAAGGGACTAGTAATTGAAGGGCTGAGATGGCTGCAGCTTAGTGTTTTGATACACAAAGCAGTAGCCGGATAGTGGGAAGGAAGGTAAGAGCCTGTATGAGGAAAATCATTCCAGAAGCATTTAATGGTCACCCGGGATGGGGGAAATTGCCTTTTTCGATGTTGGAGCAATGAGAGAGGGAGAGAATATATCCAAGTTACTCCCAGAGACTTTTGTGTAAGAATATTTGGGGTTAAGAAATGGAAAATTAAGTTGTTCTTACATTTGTAATTTCAGAATGAGAAGTCAGCATTTCATCTCCTGAGGGATTAAAAAAAAAAAAAAACTCACACAAATGCAATGAAATTAATTCACTTTTCTCCAAAAGAAAAGCTGATGAAAGTTGTTGAGTAAGGATCATGAAAACTGATAGTCTTCTCAAATCAATGTTTACCATATTATCTGGTTCCATGTGCAATGGGTGCCCCAGTGGACACACCATTATTGTCTGCCAGAATAATATGGAACTCAAGTTTTATGCCCTTTCAACTAGTTTTTACTTAGTTTTGTTTTACTTTTTTTTTTGAAAATGAGGATTATTATCCACCATGGCTGCAACAATGGGCTCAAACATAGCAACGACGGTTGAAGATGGCACAAGACTGGGCAGTGTTTCGTTCTATTGTACATAGGGTTGATATGAGTCAGAACCAACTTGACGGCACCAAACAACACCCTTCTTCTTTGAGTAAAACAGAGCTCTCTGTGATACAGTTTAACTCTACTTTTTGTAACCATCCTCAGCTTACATTTCTTTGGTGGGGTAATTTGAAGCGGAGAAGAACCAAAACCAGTTGGTATTACATCGATTGTGACTCGTGGCAATTCCACGTATGTCAGAGTAAACTGTGCTCCATAGGGTTTTCAGTGACTGATTTTCTTCTGAAGTGGATCACCAAGGCTTTGAGGCTTCTCTAGGTGGACTTGAATCTCCAACCTTTTGGTTAGCATTCGAGTGCTTAACCATTTGTACCACCTAGGGACTCTTAAGAGGAGAAAATTCTGTGAAATCCAGCAAACAATAATTTTAATCTGACATGTTTAGCCATCAATCAGTAGGATGAAAACCATTTGTTGCTAAAAAATCGGTTTAAGGATATTGTGGAACTAGACATTACTATAGATCTTTAAAAGAGTACAATGCACAGATGAATGTTTTCAACCCCTGACGTTTAATCAAGATAAACAGAATTAGGGAGTGCAGGAAATTAACCTGATACAATTATGTTCCTGTTTAAATTAGATGGTTTCCATATTTACAGGTGTCCTTTTGGGGATATAATAAAAATGCTGAATGATAGGGATTTATTTGTAATGATTATGACCATACCTCGGTAGTATCAGCCATTGTCTTTGTAAACATAAAATTAACTCAGTCTCATTCCTTAGTTTTTATGTGTAGTTTTTTATTTTATATTTTAATTTCAAAAGTGATACAAATAATGCAGAAAGGTAGAGGAAAAAGCAAAACTCTAGCCTCAGGTAACTGCTCATCTTTAGAGTTAATGGTCTGGTGTGTATCTTTCTAGATGTTTTTGTATTTATATATCAAAAAGAAAAAAAATGCCTATGGATGCTAAGTTTAAAAAATAAGAAGATAGCTTTAAACACTTTGACAGTATGAAGTTAAAATATAAGAAAATACCCAGTGGTCTAGATAAATTAAAAAAAGAAAAGAAAAGCTGAAGGTAGTTTTTAGTGCAGCTGTGCTAATACCCAAAGCCCTGGCCATGCAGTGTTAAAGCGCTCAGCTGCTAACCACAAGGCCAGTGGTTCGAACCTGTGAGCCGCGATGTGGGAAGAAGTTGTGGCAAGCTGTCTCCACAAAGATTACAGCCTTGGAAACCCTATGGGACCTTCTACCCTGTCCTATAGGGCCCTGTATGAGTCAGAATTGACTTGATGGCAATGGGTTTGGTTGGGTTTTTTGTAATTTAGTCATTGGATGTACAATTCTGAAAAGATACAAAAGGATACAATGAAGAGGAGATATCATTCCATTCCTGTTCACCCTCCACCCTCACCCTGTACCAGTCACCTTCCCTGGGAGTATGTGTAAAATACACATATTTTGTCTTATACAGATGGTAATGTATTACACATCATTTTGCATCTTGCTTTGTTTTTCTCTGACGGTGAACTTTGACTCATTGTAAATCAAAGCTTGATCTACTATGCTCTGAGCCACTTGTTTCGGGGTTACTTAATTATTTTTAGAATTAAGGAAACACAAATGAACTGGGACGCCCAAAGGGAGGAAAGCCGGGAAGCAGAAAATACCACTCGCTACCTGGTAGGCATTGTTTTTACTAAGCTCAGAGGCAGTTTTCGGGAAAGCATATGGAATGTGGCTCTTGACAGAGCTACGTGCCTCTTGAAGGGTGCCCGTGGCTAACCCAAAGGGATGATTCACTGCCAGCGCAGCTGTGAACTTCTCTTTTAATTAGATAGGAAGCACCTGTGTGTTATTACTTCATCATTTTTCCTCTTCTCAGTCCAGTCTCTTCAGGGATTAAAAACTAATAGACTCAACAAGTTGGAATTTAAATTTTCTGCAGAGAATCGCATTCAATGTTTTAAAAAGTCCAGCGTACCAGTCATCTGCTGGAAGACGTTGCGAGTATAGTAACATTAACCAAAAAAATAAAAAACAAACCCATTGCCCGCAAGTCGATTCTGATTCATAGTGAGCCTGTAACAGTAAAAAACCTAAACCTACTGCCGTCGAGTTGATTCTGACTCATAGCGACCCCGTAGAACAGAGTAGAATAGAGTAGAACTGCCTCATCGAGTTTCCAGGAAGCACCTGGTGGATTTGAACTGCCAACCTCTTGGTTAACAGCTGTAGCACCTCACCGCACAAGCACCTCACCGCTACGCCACCAGGCTTTCCCTATAACAGTAACGGGTGTGAATTGTGGAGGGCAGATGACTGCACACTACAAGGTGTTTGGCAGAGAGCTGTGTGTTAGCATCCTGTGTTGTGTGTTTGGATTTGCTCTTTTGAATTGAGTGCTTAAAACTGTTTAACAGAATTCATGCTACACGTGTGCAGGTTATTTAGATTTGGGCGGTACTGGTATCTTTTTCTCCTCTGAGCTCTGAGCCGTTCAGAGATGGCCCCAGTCCTTTTTCTTGACCTCTGGGAAGTGGCTGGGGCCCTGAGGGCACACTGTTGAAGGGCTCAGCTGGTAACCAAAAACATTGATGGTTGGAATCCAAGAGTCGCACCTTGGCAACCCTATAGGGCAGTTCTGCTGTGTCCTACGGGGTAGCTGTGAGTCGGTATTGACTCAACGGGAGCAGGTTTCTCCATTCAAGCTTCGGGGAGTGACTGGGCCTGGTCACAAATGCTCAGTGGACTGATGTATCATCTGCCTATTTGCCTGTGAAATCCACTCTGTTCTCATGTAAATTATTGTGAATATGGATTGTAAAAATAAATATACTTTGTAATAAAGATTATCAACTGCCATTTATTAAGTGGCTGCTATATGCTAAGAGCTTTGCAAATATAGTTACCCCAGGGGCTGGTATTGTCACCTTTGTGCTCCAGATGGGGAAACTGAGGTTCAGAGAATGCCATGTATCTTGCCCAAGGTTGCCCAGTGGGTTGCTGTTAAGTCATTGAACTCAGGTGTATAATGTTAAAAGCTTGTGTTATATTTGTATAATACCTGCTGTAAATATCCATCAAGGATAAGCAAATTTATTTGACATGTCTGGATAGATACTCTATTCTCAAACTGGTGATTTGTAAATTTAATGTGCTTATTAGGCATTTGTAGAACATTAAGCTCAAATCCTCTTAAGGATGGTGGCTCTCCCAGAGGTTTCAAACTGGCAGCCCAAAGGCTGAATTTGGACTGCACCTGGTTTTTTTTTTTTTGTCCAGCAGTCTGTTATAATTAAATTGAAGAGGATTGCCTTGAGGCTTGGTTTGTGCTCTCAATTTCCCCTCTTAGTGCCTGCAATTCCGTTTTCTCTGGCCCTGCCCACTTTACTCAGGTTATCTGCATGGCCTCTGAGATGGTATTTGAATTTCTGTTTGCAGAAATCCTTAAACCAGGAAGTATCCCAGTTAGAAGGTGCTCATTTGTGAGTTGAGTTCAGTTAATGTTGTCAAGCCTGTCTTTGCTCCAAAATGAGCATTACTGGTCGTTTACATTACCAAATATAAAAACAATGAGTTGATTTTATTACCAGCTCGCTTTTAGCATTTTTCTTAGAAGGCCCTCTGTTGGAAGGATTCCCTGCCTTATTCACGCTTGCTGCATATTGTCTGCTGACCTGTGGATGTATCCTTTGGTGTGTCTCTTGATTATAATGTGCCCTGAGGTGATTTTTCTCATAAGGCTTGATCTAAGGAAGAATCCTATGAAAGCAAGTTAGTTGTTAATAAGCTTTAGGAGAAAAAGGAAGGTATGTGATTCTTTTTTTTTTTTTTTTAATTGATTTTCCAGCTTGAGCCAAATTGCTTTCTGGCTCCTTTTGAATGTCTTCTAAAGAAGCAAGACTATTCAGGAGCATTATAGAACCATTTGAATAAAACAAGAGAGCCTGGGATGTCCTGCCCGTGGTGGGACTGTTCCCGCTCCACTGTTTATGTCGATTATATTCTAATGGAGTTTCTGTTCCGTGTACTCCCTTCTTTAACTGTCTTCTGCTACAGTTTTCTGTGTGTTTCCCTTGGAACACTTACCTGCAAGATGATGTGTGCAGATAAATTTGGGAAATGTTTATTTTATCACATACTTAGGGGTTTGAAACGCGTAACACGTCAAAGCTCTGAGCGATAACTAAATAAAAGGAACAAATTTTGTTTGGCCTAACGACATTTCTCAAACTCCTTTGACCACGGAACGTTTCCAGAACTTGTTCCTTCTGCACACCTCCCCACATTCCTTAAGGACGTGCTATGAAAAATGCCTCTTTGCAGACAGTGCCTGTAAAAGCACCGTAACCCTGTCTTGCCTTTGGTTTGCTTGTTTTTGACAGTCTTCATTCCCTTTAAATACATTTATTTTGTGAAATGCAAGTTTGTCAAATGTGAAAACAACTATTAAAGAACTGGACTTTATGGCATGGTAGTATGTCACATAATCAGCTTAAATAAAAGCATAAGTCATTTTCTGCAATATCTGGTAGATTGCTTGGTGGTGTAGGGACCGTGTCTCCTCCTTCTTTTTTTTTTTTGGTGACTTGTAGCTGATGTTGCAATTATAGTATGTTGGGCAAATTTGTCTAAATGTAGACTTGGATGGGTCTGCGCTACTCATCTGGGCATATTTGTTAGTATCTTGCCATAGTGGTAAGTCTTTATCACTCTCTCTCTCAAATACTTTCTTTTGGTTTTCAGAATAATCCTGTGAGGTAAACACAAAATTGTTTTTTTAAGGAAACTGGTCCTAAGAGATTAAGTCACTTACCCAGGTTCCCGTCGTAAGTTAGTTAAGTGAATATGATTTTGAAAATGCGAGGCGCCATTTCCAAAACTAACCCTACTTTGTGTATGACTTGAAAAATACCTTTTTGTTACCTATTTTTCTTAACGAAAAATCAGAATTTCTTACTTTTTGGTGCTTGTTTTTTGGACAAAACAAGGAGCCTAAATAAACCCAGACGTGAGGTGTTTCTAACCATCCCCAAATCTTAAAGACGCATATATGATTTATCCACTTGTGGGTAATTTTTAATCCCTGGCTGGGTTCCTCCCAGCCGCTTAGCCTCCTACTCAGTCCCCTGCTCCCCGCTGGCTTGTCAGAGCAGTTTAGAAACGTTTGGGGACTGTTGTGTGGGACTTAGGCAACATGACTGCTTTTAAAGACCACAGGATTTTCTTCTGTTTAGCCTAAGTAGCTCTCGATATTGAGCTCATGAACATTCACATGGGCAGTTTCATACACAAGCTCGAGAGAAAGATGTGTGCTTGGTTACCAGTAACCAGTGAAGAAAATAAACTAGTCAATAAAAATTCTCAAGATATAATCACTTTCATGTTTACCTTTTAAAATTCTTTTTCTTTCAAGTATTATTATAATCAGTGATTGAGAATTTAGGCTTTTGAGGACAGGCTTGAATTTAAATTTTAGTTTGTTCATTTACTACGTCTTTATGCTGTGGGCGAGTTTATGGTTTTCAACTTTGGTGTACTCATCTGTGGAATGGGCTAACACTACCTGTCTTGTGGGGATTAAATGCGGTGATAAATGGGAAGACACTTGGCACAGTGCCTTGCACATAGAAACCATGATCAAACCAGTTGTTGTTGATTCTGACTCATGGTGACCCCAGGTGTTGCAGAAGCAGATTGCCAGGCCTTTCTTCTGAGGTGCCTCTGGGTTGGTTTGAACTGCCAACCTCTTGGCTAGTAGTTGAATGCTTAACTGTTTTTGCCACCCAGAGCTGCTTTTACACATAGCAAACACTCAGTAATTGTAGATAAAATGTTTTATTACCTCGTAGGTTCCATGTTTGTGGCTGGGAAATAAACAGTTCAGTGGGTTATAAAAGTATGTTTTTTTAACTTTCTTGGAGAAGCAGATTAAATGAAAAAAATAATAGAATTTATAAAAGTTTTGAGGAGTGAATGGTCCTGGTGTTGTATGATGGCTTTCAGGGAATTTGAAATAATCAGAGATTGGGTTTTGGTTCCAAGGTACAAGAATGACCTTTCTAAGTACGTGAGTTAGGATTCATTGATTGCAAGCAGCAAAAAAATCTACCCTGAATCCCTTAAGCAGAAACTACATTTGTAAAAAACAAACAGTAGCAGCTGATAGAACCTGATGAACAGCTGGGATGAGAAAGGGAGAAACTGGGCAGCTCCAGGGCTGTGGTGGAGGGAGCTGATTCACCATCTCTGTAGGGTGCCCCTTGGAGGATGAGTCAACTCCAACCATTTTCATCATGTTCTGTTCAGGATTTAGATTCCATGGATGGGATCTCCAAGTGGTCCAGCCTGGGTATGATGCTGATGCTGAGCACCTTGCCTGGTGGCCCCACTAAGCCATGTTTAGTGGAGAAAGGGTGGTTTCCTACAGCCAAATGTAATTCTTTCTACCAAGGAGAAGGAGGAATGAATGCTGAGTAGTCTACCATGGACGGCAGAGGCCTGTAGGTAGAAATACGTCAGTGATGTTGGATAGGTGATGAACAGAAAGAGTTGACTAGATCAGGACCTTTGAGTTGAGAAGATGTTGGAGAATAAATTGACAGGTAGTTTGAAATTATGTTCTGAGGGAATAGGAAGCCACTGGAGGGTTTTGATGGATGCAGGGCACTGAATCATTTTTATATGGTCTTTCTAGCCTTGATCTTGTAACTGCCACCAAATAACTGGGTGGGACTGTGTGCAAAATGTGTTCTGTTTTGCCCACCAAGGGGTTTGGATAGTTTACGAATAATACAGATAAGGTGGGAGTGGGGTCATGCAAATAAGGTGTGTGGAACCCCACTGAGGGGATTGGTCAGTTTTGCTATCCTGCTTGGCTTAAAATGTGCCATCCCAGAGGCAAATGAGGAGGGGGACCTGACTGTCATCAGGAAAGAAAAGCTACAAGTGGAGCATGTCTTTTGGACCCTGGATCCCTGCCCTGAGAACCTCCTAGACCCAGGAGACGGAGACAGAGTACAGTATCACTGGAGATGGCAAGAGATGAGGAGAAGTGGTGGCAGAGATACGGTGGCATCAAGGGGTTGGTGTGAGATGGTGCAGCGGGCTCCCTGGCCCTCAGAACAAGGGAGCAAGGCAGTTACAGTGGGTGTGCCGGCCCAATGAGCAAGACAGCGGACCGTCTTCGGGCCGAGGCTTACTGGTAGAGTGGGGTGTCTCCAGTCACTTACTGCCAGAGCTAAAGAGCTCACACCAGCCTGAGCAGTGGAGAAGCCAGGCTGAGGGGCCAAGGGCTAGAGAGAGGCCTGCCTGCGGGCACGGCTGAGAAGAGGCTGTCCTGATGGAAGAGCTGTGTCCTGAGTTGTTCCTGATCCTGAATTTATAACCTATTACTTCCCTAATAAACATTATAACTGTAGGTACGGTCTGTGAGTTTTGTGCGGATTTTGCAACAAATTATTGAATCCAGCAGAGAAATAGTGTCCTGGAAGGAATGGCTGGTATCAGAATTGGTGAAAAGGCTGGAGGGTAGAGGCATGCCTGACCTCCCCTCACGGGAATCAGCCTTGGGCTGATGTTGATCATTCTCTTTCCCATCTGAAGTTAGGGGAGGTCATGTGACCCCGCCATGCGGTTTTTGCGCTGGAGCTGGAGGGTCACTTCTTGTTTTTCCAGCAAAATATTTTAAATAATGATTCCTTAAGAAGCAGTACAGACTCTTTTCTCAGATAAGTGTATCATTTTCCCGAGCTACTTTTCCATCATATTTTTTTTGGCATCAGCTGCCCAGCAACCACTGTGATTAGTACATAAACCAGAGAGGCACTTACAGGGGTAGCAAGACTTATTGGTTGTCTCTGCTGAGTGTTTATCACAGGTGTTTGCTTGCGTCAGGTGTTTGCTTGCGTTTCGTCTGGAATGTGCGTTTGAGAGACTCGGCCCTTGTTTGCATATGGCATTGTATTTATTGTCTTTTCTACATATTTGCCTAGAACTGGTGTATTCTTTTCACCCAAATTTGACATTCTGTGTATTAACAAAGATATCCTTAAATCTTCGACAGTCAAAACTACTTAAAAATATTTATTGTTTCCTATTTAGTCATTCAGTGTAATGTTAAACAAACATAGGCATATATATGGTTCTGGACTAGCATTATATTGATATTATTTGGTTTTGCTTACTTTGTTCGGAATCCCTGAATCCTTGAAATGAAGCTGACAACAGAAAATCAAAGACGTTTGCAATTTACTGGGGCAGCACCATTCTTGCTACTTTCAGAAGAGTTGGGCTAGAGAAAATAATTTTGGTATCAGCACTTCCTTGATGGTGTCAGTACAGGAAGACACATTTTGTATGTGTGAATAACAATTTGAGAGTAGTCTTATAAGGAAGCATTGCAAGCAGAAAGCTTTGTGTAATGAGAATTCACATACTGTACTTGGAAATAGTCACTCGTTAACTTGATTCCCAGTTGTGCATGGGGTTGACATTTTAAAAGGCCATCCCTAGGAAATGGGTTATTTTATCGTAGCTGGAAATCATCCTCTATATTTTAAAGCCATAAACTTACCACTTTTATTTAAAAAATTGATTTACGTCAGCATCACGCTGAGAATGAGCAGACTTCTGAGTTTCAGCCCCACTGTGTTGTAGGCGGAAATGAGGGCCCTGTGAATGGTCATTATGGTTAATGACCAAGAGAATCCTCTAATGACAAGGAAATCTGGAAGGTTGCCCTAAGGAGTGTGCTGGAAAGACTGATTCAGGTTTTCCAGAGGGGGAAGTTGGCCAGGGAGTTCCAGTGTACTTCACATTGAACAGCTTAGATTTCAGGTTTTTCTTGGATGCTTTTTGCAACCTAACCTATTTCACAGAGGGAGGAATACAGGAGATAACTTCCCACCACAATTAAAAGTTGTGCATCTTAGAAACACTAAGAGTTGTGTGAGCAATATTGGTGGAGGGAGGAGTGTTGAGCAGCAGGGAGAAAAGGGCCGGTGTTTGTTTTTTGGTTGAAAATTTCTGTGTTTATCGCATTTGAGTGTTTCTTATTGTGTACTGTATGTAAAAAAAAGGTAGCAGAATATTCAGTATTTGGTCTCTTCTGTTGTTTTGATTTTATTTATGAGAAATATTTCTTCTGGTATGTTTGTGTGGGATGTGTGTTAATGCCCTTTTGGTCTGCCATTTCTGGAGAGCAGTTTGTCCCTAGATTTGAAATCAGTCTGTGTGTTTGCTTTTAATGCTTCCTCTTTCCTTTCAAATTTGCTTGTATTTAAGTTGCCAAAGTTTGACCAGCTCATGATTGAAGATCAAGGAAGGCAGTGGAGGCAAAAACACATGGGCTTGAGCTGATGAGATGTAGGACTTTGTGCAAATGACTTAACCTCACCAGGCACATTCTGTAAAAAGATAGTTACAGCCACCTACTAGGTTACTGGAAGGATCAATGGGAATAACATAAATAGTGTTATTAATATTGTGTATCATGTCACAGTTGAAGTCAGAGGGAGCTAAGCAGCAATGTTCTCAGCAATTTGACAAATCTAATTAAAGTTTTCCTCAGGCAGTAGAGTAGAACTGATGTCATTTTTATAATAGAGACATTTCTTTTTAAAAATCGTTAACCTTTACCAAGTGGAGCAAACGCCAGTGTTTTGTTTTATTGAGTGTGAGTGTTTAAAGTAGACAAGAGGCAAGGCTCTTTCACTGAATTTCGGAATCAGTGTTATAGTCAGTAAGGAAATATCATTTCTCTCAACACTGTTTAGATGGAAAAGTATATTATCAAGTTCTTTTTTTGAAACTGCTGGGATGACTATGGGCTTTGGCTTGAATTATACCAGCAGTCCCCAGATTACGAACGAGTTCTGTTCCTAAGTCTGTCTTTGTCGAATTTGCAAGTTAAGTTGGAACACTTAGGTATGGTTCGTATCTAACATCAGTTAGTCAAATGTTTGTCCTAGAATATAGCATATAGTGTACCTTTCTACGCATAAAAAAAAAATTGAAGAAACACTTTCAGATACACTAAAACATCTTTACCGTAATACACTAACAATAATAATAACTATGTTTTGATACTCTTGCACAGTAGCTCCAATTTGTTACTATGAACCATTGTATGTACCTCAAATTTTTTATGTAGTAGGCTTTACAGGGGTTGGTTCATAACTACAGGTTGTATGTAATCCGACGTTTGTAACCGGGGAACTGCCTGTATTTACTTTCCTTTGTCTTTGATAAGGTAGTCCCCAGCTTAAGTTGTATTTGAGTTTTTTACATCTTATCATTAGTAATATGTATGTATTAAAATATATCTGTAAGTTTATATGTAATGTTCCCAACCCTCAAAGTCCAGGGCTTCAAACTGGTTCACATTGATTCAGTCACGGCTGATGAAGTGAAACCAGAGCAGACCTGAATTTTTAAAATTTGGGTGACCCAGAACCATAAACAGAATGGGAAAAATTATGGGTCAAAGCCCTGGAATGGCAGACTTGGAAGAGTGTAGTGAGCTTTTTTTGGAGCCTGATGCATGAAATTGGATTATTGCCAGGACTGCGGAGAGCCATGCACGTTCAGAGCTGCACCGTCGGCTGCCCTCCTTGAGTGGGGCATGGGACACTGCTGTTTGCAACTGCGCAGAATCTGATGGGCAAGAGATTTGGTTACTATGCAATGTGTACGCTGCCCTTGTTTTCTAAGAGGAAGATTAAGTTTCTGTCAGGGCTTTGACCTGTATTTGTCCTGTTCCAGTTATGGTTCTGGTTCACCCAAATTTTAAAAATATGGGTCTGTTCTGGTATTGCTTCCTCGGCCATGATTAAACCAGGAAGAACTGATCTGAAGCCCGCCAAAGACACATAAAGATCAGATTTATAAAGATACTGATAATGAAAGGCAATGATACTAAAAACTAAAACAAAACAGGTATTTGACTTATGTCAGGACCAATTTACGATGGAGTTGTCGGAACAGAACCTGTCATAAGTCAGGGACTACCTACATTTCCCTTGAGAGTTTAATGAGAGCATAGGCTTTTGCTGATGTTGGGGAGGGCTGGAATCAGCCCTGACCCTGGGGAAATAGTCCTCTCTGGGAAAAGAAGCCTACCCACCATATCTCTTCCCTGGTATGGCCCTCTCTGTGCTGTAACTAGGTAAGTCTTCAGACTGGGTGGAAAATCCTTTCTTCCTTCAATCAGCTTGTCAAATCCTAACAACTCTTTAAGCTCCAGCCCTCCTGCTTCATTCTTCATGAAGCCTTCACTTGCTATTCTAGCTGATCTTGATCCCTCCCACCTGTTAATTTACCTTAGGCCATGAGTTTCCCTTTTCTAGTTTAAAAGCCTATTGCCATCTAGTCGATTGTGACTTACAGCAACCCTATAGGACAGAGTAGAACTGCCCCATAGAGTTTCCAGGGAGTGCCTCGTGGATTTGAACTGCCGACCTCTTGGTTAACAGCTGTAGCTCTTAACCACTATGCCACGGTTTCCTTTTCTAGTTCTCTGGCTGATATTGCCCATTGCTTCCGAGTCGATTCCGACTCATAATGACCCGATAGGAAAGGGTGGAACTGCCCCATAGAGTTTCCAAGGAGCGCCTGGTGGATTTGAACTGCTGACCCTTTTGTTAGCAGCTATAGCACTTAACCACTATGCCACCAGGGTTTCCCTGCCTGATTTTAGGCAAATTAAAAACTGGGCCTGTCATGGATTGAATTGTGTCCCCCTAAAATACCTGTCAACTTGGCTAGGTCATGATTTGCTAATATAATTGTCTATCATTTTATCATCTGTATGTTGTTGTAAATCCTATCACTGTGATGTAATGCGATGGATTAAAAAAGTAGCAGTTATATTGACGAGATAGACAAGATTAGATAGTGTCTTAAGCCAGTCTCTTTTGCGATATAAAAGAGAAAAGTGAGCAGAGAGACATGGAGACCTCATACCACCCAGAAAGCACTTCCGGGAGCAGAGTGTGTTCTTTGGTCCTGAGGTTCCTGTGTTGAGATGATCCCAGACCAAGGGAAGAGTGAAGAGAAGCACCTTCCTCCAGAGCTGACAGAGACAGAAAGCCTTCTCCTGGAGCCGGCGCCCTGAATTTGGACTTGTAGCCAACTCGACTTTGAGAGAATATAAATTTCTCTTTGTTAAAGCCATCCACTTGTGGTATTTCTGTTATAGCAGCACTAGATGACAAAGATAGGGCCATCTGTAAGAAGCAATCAGGAATGTTAATTAAAACAAACAAGGTGACAAGGAATAAAAACCAAAGCCTTTTAGGAGATTCCTTTGTTCTATTTCTCTTAAGTGAATTGGGGAAGCGGTGTGTGTGTGTGTGTGTGTTAATGATATTTCATGAGTGTATTTTTTGTGCCAGGAACTTAATTCTCACACGACCCTGTGAGGTAGACACTGCCGTTATCCCTATTTTGTAGACGAGAAAACTGAGCCCTAGAGAGAAGTGACTTGTCCAAGGTCACACCCAACTACAAAAGGGCAGAATCAGAATGCAAACAAACCCAGCTCCACAGCCCAAGTTCTTTTCTTACCCACTGTTCCTACACTTCAAGCTTAGGACATTTGGCTGAATGTAGACAAGCTCCCCACCCCATGGGTGGTCTCATTCCAGCCATTTAGTGACACTCATGACCCCTTTCTCTCTCTTCCTTTTGATCCTTAATTTCTGGTCTTGTTTAACTTCTTTAAGATAATTTAAGTTTTAGCTCATGTTTCCTAAGGTTAATGGTAAGCTTGGAAGGTCATTGTTGCTAGTCTGGTCTTACTCAGAAGGGGGAGCTTGCTCAGTTGATTGCACTCCGGTGAGAGCAGGAACTCCTGTGGTCCCGCCCCTTTCACATTGTCTCTGGAAGAGCAGATCCCAAAACAGAACAAGGGGAAGGGAGCCGCAGGCTGGTACAGGTAAGAGAACTGATCTCCTCTGTCTCTTCACAGCTAAATCTCAGCCCTTCTGCTTGGGACTCCAGGAGGATCTTGGCTGCTTCGTGCAGGAAGGAATGACTCCACGTGGAGGTTTTCTTACTATCACTTATTTAAGGGGCTGGCACTGTCTGCCTTCTGAAGTCTGTCTGTGGGCTGCTGCACTCCCCAGTCCCTTGGAATTTCATTGTTAAGGAGCCATATTTGCTCTTTTTATTCTTCTATTATTTGAAGTTGGGCTGACAGTCTGTGACTTCTCTTCTTATCAGATACCCTGGAGGTAGGAGCAGAATTCCAGAAACTGGTTCTCTGGGAAGACAGAACATGGAGCTGTGTCCGGGTTTTCTCTACTCTAGCCTTGCTAACCCTTCCTTCTATTTGGATCGTACTAAGTACCAAGCCGAAGACTATTGTTCAGTACCCAGCCACCCAGTGCCTTCGAGTCGATTCCGACTCACAGCAACCCTATAGGATGGAGTAGAATTGCCCCATAGAGTTTCCAAGGAGCGCCTGGCGGATTCGAACTGCTGACCCTTTGGTTAGCAGCCATAGCACTTAACCACTATTGTTCAGTAGACAGAAGCAAATCCACTGGGGAAAATTAAGAAGTATGTGTTGTCCTTTTGGGGAAAATGGTCTTGGTAATTCTTTTTGTATGTCAAAAGTGGTATTTTTCAATAAAATAATTTTTAAACCTGGTAGGTAGTTTCTGAGCAGACAGAATGAGTGTGTCCTGTGATAATTGTTGGAATCCCGTGGGATGGCAGGCATTTGTGAGAGTTTTTGAGTGTTCTTGGACGTATAAATGTAAAATCATGGTGGTTGGTTAGGGAATGAAAGAAGTAGAAAAAGTATACAAAATTTGCTGTTTTCCCAGAAAATAGTGATTGGACCAGAGCCCTGGTATATATATAGCTTGAACAGAAGTTACTTGTGTATACAGATTAACGATTTTCACCATTTTAAAGCTTAACAGAAATGTTTTTCAGTAGGAAAAATAAAAACCTTGCCATTGCAGTTCTGTCTGTTCCACCGTGGTAGCAAGCCGCGAGTGAGAGAACATTTTTAGTTGAAACCGCAGAACTTTACCTCAGCCAACTTTCAGTTGCTTCCCCTGAACAGCGTTTTGCCAGAGTTTCAAACAAGACTATACAAGAAAGGAAAAGAGTGTGGTATTCACAGATACTACAGCATTGTAAAAACAATGCTGATATCTCTAGCCAATTTAGTCACCATGTTACTCAAGCCATTCTGCATAGAACCAACGGAAATGTAACTCAGACACTTTCTAGGTGCCCACATCTTTGTTCTGGGCTTGCATGGACTCTCATCTTTTCAAGGGCCATGCTGGGCTATCTGTCCTTCCCCTCGCACTGCCTTGTAGTTTTCATTCTTGTCTGTTGATTATTTCAGTTAGAGAGAAGTGGTCTCAGCGAAGGACTCAGAATTGCAGGTAGTAGAATGCTCTTGAGCAAAAATAAAAAGGACGTGTTTATTTTAAGGGTATAGGCTATCTGGGCAACGCTGGGTGGCACAAACAGTTAAGCATTCACCTACTAACTGAAACGCTGGAGGTTCGAATCCACCCAAAGGTGCTTCAGAAGAAAGGCCTCTTCATTGACTTTCTAAAGGTCACAGCCATGAAAACCCTGTGGAGTTCTACTCTGAAGCACATGAGGTTGCCGTGAGTTGGAATTGACTCAGTGATTTTGGTTTTGGGTTTTATAGGCTATCTGAGGGATACTCAAGGCAAGGGATGCAGTCAGCCCATAGAAACACCCCAGGATTATGGACTTCCAACAGTGTTAGGGTTTTCTGTAGGTATCTGTCATTCCCCCTTTAATGTGCTCTTGCTTCATTCTTCTTTTCTTCTCTCACAGTAGACTCATTTGCTTCCCAGACCCGAACCTGGCTGCCCACAGATCCCAGACATACGTTATTCCTCTCCAAGGCTCAGCAAGAGTGAGGCTGGAATCTTTTAGTTCTTGTTGTAAATTCCAGGAAGAGGAGCAGTGATTGGTCAACAGTGGATCAGGTGCCTACTCCAGACTAATGAACGGTGACCGATACAGTGAAGTTCTGTACAAATATGGTGACTGGAAGCCTGTCCATTGCAACCGGTAGCTGGGAGTGCGATGATTGCTAGAAACTGGGGGCCGGTGTATTTGCCTGGGAGCTCGATAGTATGTATTCCAGGTTTTTTTTCTTTTTTTTTTTTAATGCTTGTTTCTCTTACCTCTTTTTAACTGCCCCCACCCCTACCCCAATTCCAAGTTCATAAAAATCTAGTCAGTGCTGGTTATTTATATGCCTGGAGGTAGATGTGGCAAAGTCACTGCATGCTCGTATAGCATTACCAAGTGAATATGTACTGAGTTCTACTGTTCGCTAAACCCTGTTTCAAGCCTAATACCTGACTACACCTTTATTACCACTTCCTGTTTATAGCCCTGTATTTTCTGCCCCTGGTGGCGTGGTGGTTAAGAGCTACAGCTGCTAACCAAAAGGTCGGCAGTTCAGATCCACCAGGCCCTCTTTGGAGACTTTATGGGGCAGTTTTTTTTTTTCTACTCGTCCTTTAGGGTTGCTGTGAGTTGAATTGACTCGATGGCAACAGTTTTTTTGGTTTGTTTTCTGCCTGCCTCTTACCCATCATGTTCATTGTAGCGAGTGAGAAGTTATTTGAAGGTTGGTTAGCGATGTTGTGATTTATTCCTAGATAGCTTTCGTGTTCTGGGTGGTGGCTGGGATTTTAAAAAATTAATGAATTCCAGGAGACATGATAGAAGACAGACCAGAGATATAAGAAACTGCATATTTCTTTGCAGTAATGCCCAAAGCATGGTATAGAGTGCCCATCACCTGTCCCAAAGACACACAAAGAAGTGTAATTTCCCAGGAGGATAAAAAAAGCTCATTATATTTTTGATCCAGGGTATTGTAATCAGGGGACTCATGATAATATGAAAGCTAATCTGGAATTCTTTTGGAACTTTATTTAATGATTTCTTTTGATCTAAGCATACAAGTGATTAATGGCAAGATGTGAAAGGACACCCCTTTCCCCTCTTTGGAAGCGAGTTGTGGATTTCCATGGTTTAAAGGCCAATTTAACCCTCTCACTTTGGCCTTGACCAAGGTTTCTATGGTATATGGAAAATTGATGCATTAGGGAGGGTTTGTTTAATTTGTGTTTCTTAATCCAGTTTTGACTTTAATCCAGTTTGCAAGTTTAATTCAAAATGTAAGGAAGTTAGCTGAAGTGTGCTAGAAACTGAATTAAAAATCTCTGTGGGGTCTTTGCCATATGTGTGGAGAATTAATGATGTCAAGGTCCTTTCTATAAATTTTCCAGCATAAAAAATGAGGAAAGCTTGTAGTTGTTCTTTCTGCTTCTAGCCCTCTTAACCTTTTTCCTCTGGTTTGTTGCCTGTAGGAGGTTTAACCCAGTTGTATCAGGAAGGGAAGCGTGTTTCTGCGTGGCTGACGTTTCTCCTCGGTCAGCACCTCTGAAAGGCTCTCATTTTCTTCCTCTTCTATCATTGTGATCTGTTTTCATTTCATGATAGGCCTCATTTCTTTAGATAAGTGATCATAAGTGTACCTATTGTTAGTAGGAATTTTAGAGAGAAGGTGGACCTGATTGTGAGCTTCCTGCTTTCCTGGAACAAAATCCTCATGATTTAGGTTTTATGGTGCAAATGCATTTTCTGTTTTTGAAAGACATCCGTTTAAAGTGTGTTACTTTGTCATTGCGTTTGCTATTGTTTTTCAACCATTTTTACGCGTACAATTCAGTGACGTTAATCATGTTCACTGTGTTTGTGCAACTGTCACCACTATCCGTTTCCAATTTTTTTTATCACCCTTGATATAAACTTGGAGACCTGGTGGCACAGTGAAGAGCTACAGCTGCTCACCAAAAGGTCGGCAGTTCGAATCTACCAGCCACTCCTTGGAAACCCTATGGGGCAGTTCTGCTCTGACATATAGGGTCGCCATGAGTTGGAATCCACTCAGTGGCAATGGGTTTGAGTTTGGCTTTTTCAAATACAAACTCAGTACCGCCTAATCAGTAACACCCCACTCCCCCTCCCACCTCGCCTTGGTAACCGCTAATAAATGTTGATCTTTATGCATTTGCCTATTCTAGATATTTCTTAAGTGAGATCATACCATATTTGTCCCTTTGTGTCTGATTTATTTCACTCGGTGTCATGTTTTCAAGCTTCACCTATGTCATAGAATGTATCAGAATTTCAGTTCTCTTTATGGCTGAATACTATTCTCTTGTACAGATAAGCAGGCAGCAGGCAGCCTCCAGGTTAAGAATGCCCTTCTGACAGACAGCTTGCCTTTAATGTTAGAGAAACTTGCCCTCACTTTGAAATGATTGAACCAATCCCTGCTGGCAACAAATTCATCACAATTAACCTTTTTTTTGTAGCACGTGTAACTTTTAAATCACTGAAAAGGCTTCAAGCCTTTTCTTGCACTAAACCAAACCCACTGCCATCTAGTGGATTCTCAGCTACCCCATAAAAACATCGGGTTTACCAAAAACCCAAACCAAACCCAGTGCTGTCGAGTCGATTTCCACTCATAGCAACCCTATAGGACAGAGTAGAACTTGCCCCATAGAGTTTCCAAGGAGCGCCTGGTGGATTCGAACTGCTGACCCTTTGGCTAGCAGCTGTAGCACTTAACCATTACGCCACCAGGGTTTCCCCATAGGGTTTCCCAGGCCGTAAAACTCTGCAGAAGCAGACTGCCCTGTCTTTCACCCATGGAGCCACTGGTGGTTTTGAACCGCCGACCTTTTGGTAAGCAGTCAATTGCTTTTAACCACTGTGCCACCGGTGCTCCTTCTTCCCCTTAAAAAAAAAAAAAAAAAGTTGCCATCAAAGTCCGTTCCAACTCATAGCGACCCTATAGGACAGAGTAGAACTGCCCAGTAGGCTTCCCAAGGAGCAGCTCGTGAATTCGAAACTGTCAGCCTCTTGTTCAGCAGCCGAGCTTTTAGCCACTGCTCCGCCAGGGCTCTTTCTTCTTGTACTAAAGTAAGGCCAAATAAGAACTGTATGCGCCTGTTTTGACTTACCTACAGGTTCATCTTAAAGACACAGGAGAGGGTCATGTTCTTAACCCAGGGACTGCCTGTACCGTATGTGGGTTGTTTTTACTTTTCGAGTGAGTGACGGTGGTGCAGCGATTAAGCGTTCGGCTCCTAACCAAAAGGTTGGCAGTTTGAATCTACCAGCTGCTCCTTGGAAACCCTATGAGGTAGTTGTCCTTTGTTCTATAGGGTTGCTATGAGTCAGAATCAACTTGACAGCAGTGGGTTTTTTAACTGTGAATAGTGCTGCAGTGAACATTGGTGTTCAAGTATCTGTTTGAATCCCTGTTTTCATATCTCTTTGGTATATACTTAGGTGTGGAATTGCTAGATCTTAGATAATTCTGTGTTTAAGTTATTGAGGAACTGCCAAACTGTGTTCCATTGTGGCTGTACCATTTTACAATCCCAGCAGCAATGAATGAGGTTTCCAGTTTCTTCGTATTCTCACAGGTTGCTGCTATTTTTATTCGTTATTTTATGTTGGTATATTTGAAGGACTTTGAATAGTAAATTTTTCAAAAGAATAGAAACTGTTGCTTACACGAATTGTAATTAAGGAATGAACCATTAACTTACTCCTGTTTTCTGTACTTAGCAACTATTTGAATTTCGGGTTATATTTAAGTTTTTATTGTATGTGTGTGAATAATTATTCATACGTACACATTGTGTATAAGTGTGCAAATACACACATCTGTGTATTTAATTTCTACAAGTAAATCCCTAATTTACATGATGTCACACTAAATTGTTTTATATTACTGTTTGTCCCTAGGGCGTTGTAAAATAGTGTTTATTTTCCATCCACCCCCTTCTTTTTAGGTTTCAACGTACTATTATTTGAGCATAATAAAAGTTGGACCCTTGAAGTTATGTCACAGGTAAATTTGGATTTATGGGGGAAACTGCCTGGAAGAAACAGGTACAATGAGAAGAGTTTTGTAAGCAGGGATCCTGTAGAAAGAATCATTAGATTCTCTGGGGTATCGAACTCTCTAGCTGGTAGCCAGTCTTATCTCAAGCATTTATCAGTGTTCCACTGAAAGAAGCTACTCTATGGTTATATCATGAGTCAAATATTTGGATTTGTGTGACTTAAATTCATTTCAGGAAGCAAATATCTGTTTTCTCTGAAAACAGTATGCCTTTAAAACAGGCATAAATGGTAGAATGTTGGTGAAATGCTGAAATGTTTTCCATTGATGTTATTCTTCAGAAGAGTGGTATAACGTTTATTATAAAAACATTAGAAAGAACAGGCCAAAAAAAAAAAAAAATCATTTGTAATCCCACTAGCAGTTATACCAGTGTCATTTTTCTATTGTGCGTACGATTTTAAAATGATAATTTATGTTGAAGTGTATACATTGTGTTACTTATATGTTCACTCCCTAATAAATCGTGAACATGAATTTTAGATTATATTAAAAATAATCCCACATGATTTTGTACTGTCATTTTAAAAGTTTGCTTAATAAATATAGAGCTATTTCCGTATTGTTGGGTATCTAGGTTGCTTCCAGGTGTTCCAGTTTTAAACACCTCTGTGATGCACATCCTCATAGCTGAATCTTTGTTCGTGTGATTGGTAGATTTCCTTGGAAGAGCTTCCTTGATGTGGAATTGCTGAGTCCAAGGTTTTGATGTTTATAAAGCTTTTTTTTTTTTTAATCACATGTCACCAAATTGTCCTGTATTGATAACCATCTCCTGAGCACTGGGCAAAACAAACAAACAGAAAAACCCCAAACCAGTAGCTGTTGAGTTGTTTCTGACTCGTGGCAACCCCACGTGTGTCAGTGTAGAACTATGCTCCGTGGGGGTCTTAGTGGCTGATATTTGAAAGTAGATCGTCAGGCCTGTCTTCTGAAGCGTTTCTAGGTGGGCTCCAACTGCCCAGTGCTTACCCGTTTGTGCTACCCAGGGACTCTGAGCACTGGGCATGGTTGTGCTGTTGTTGTAACTGCTTTTGTTGGTAATAATAATAATAAATACTAGCAGTAATAATAACTGCTGTTATTACTACAATTATTTACTTTTCTGGTGGTTTGAATCTTGAGTGGGACCTCAGTCTTTTTCCTTGTCCAAGTTTGCTACTTGTGCCTGACTTAGAGCTCCTTTGCAATATTTTTCTTTGGCCACTACCTTCAGGGAGAAAAACACCAGCACTGGTGGAGATAAGATCTTTCTGGCGCTTCCTCACATCAGCCAGGCTATTGGGTATTGTTGGTGTGAACCTCTTAGAGCATCCCTTCGTGAATGTTGATGGGATGCAGTGTAATGGGTCTCTCTCTTCTCCAAGCTGGAGGAGCCCTGAGCAAGTGTTTCCAATGCAGAATAACCAGGGTATCCATGGGCTTAGAGACAGCCATTAAAAAAAAAAAAAAGAAAAAAAAAAAATAGTGTCGAGTTGATCCCAACTCCTAGCGACCCTGTAGGACAGAGTAGAACTGGCCCTAGGGTTTCCACAGAGCAGTTGGTGGATTCCAACTGCCAACCTGTTGGTTAGCACCTAGCTCTTAACCACTTTGCCACCAGGGCTTCTTTGAGACAGCATAGATGCCAAAAAATTAATAGATTTCCAAGGAGATCTTAATTGCTATGGTTGTATATTCTTTTGGGCTTAATGCCAATCATAGTTTGATTACTGGAGAACCATTTCAGAGGATAAAGTGTTTAGAAGTGTATTAAATGCACAGGTGGGCATTGTTTTTCAATATTGGTATTAGGGTAATTTGGCATAAGTTTGGATGAGAATTCACTATCTAAATGACTTTGTTTTGATTTTAGCTGTTAACTATACGCTTGGCACTTAAAACAATAATGGATTTGGGTTACGTTATTCCCTTCGATAAAGAAAGCTGCAGGATAGATGGTCCTTAATCAGTCATATTAAGATTCTTCATAGGGATTTGCAAAGGAAAAAAAAATTGATTTCTCTGTGAAGACAAAGGCAATGTCGGCCATGCCTTGCCTTCTGGAATGAATTACAGGAATTCTGAGCATTCTGGCCTCAGGTTCTTTGGTGAGAGTTTGATTCTGAAACCTCAGAATGTCACTTACACAAACCAGCCAATGACTCAGACCAGCCAATGACCTGTGTTGCGTTCTTTAATAACAGTCAAGGCATTGGGTGGAGAGAAAAGGAGCTGAAAAAGAGGGCTGAATTTACAGCGAGGCGTTCTGCTTATTGAAATTACTATGAATACATCTAGGGAGCAAGTGTCAGCACTTGTAATAAGACCCATTTGTTGAAGAGATAGAGTCACTTTTATGCCTGGCATTTTGCTCAACCCAGTGGTGAAATAAAGAACTGGTGGATTTATTATCAAATTATGAAAGATCATGTAAATATTGCCAAGTTCCCATGAAAATTGTAGAAATTAAAAAAACTGTTGTCTTGTTTTAATAAATAACATTATTTAGTGCTTCCGTATCTGGCTCTTGTTATTGTTCAGTCCTATTTGGAAATGCCACAGTGGTGGGTGTGTGTTATTTTGACCTCATGTGAGGGTTCCATAACAACAATAAACATAGTGCAGATTTTCACAAGGCTATAAATCTGGATGATGCAAGTGGCGTTGGCCTGCAATAAAGATGTGTTGTGACATTTCCGATGCCAGAAGAGACACACATAGCTGGGACTGGCACTTTCTAGGCCTCGATGTAGGCCCGAAAACTTCCCTTTCCCACGTGGCCTCAGATGGAGTTTGTGGCCCCTGGAGTTCGTTGTGTTGCCTGGTTGTGTCCTATTTAGGCTTAATTGGATGGTTTCACCACTGTCCTAGGTGCAGTTCCTGTTCTTCTCAAGAACTCTCCTTTCAGAATACTCTTGGTATTTTATTTCTCTTTTTTTAAACTAATCTTCAATCAAAACAAAGCAAAACTAGCATTCAACATAATCCAACTATAAAGAAACATTCAACATTATTGATAAGGCTAAAAATACTTTATAATAGGGGTTCCAGTTACCTTGCCAAAATCTGACAAGTCAGATTTTGATATCCTTTTAAAATACTTTTGGTGGGGTGATTTACTTTTCTTCTTTTTAAACATAAACATGTCCTAGTGCGTGATCACTTTCGAGCATCCAATAAACAACGGTTTTTTTTTTTTAAATTGTGCTTTAAGTGGAAGTTTACAAATCAAGCCAGTCTCTCATACAAAAATTTATATACACCTTGCTGTGTACTCCTAGTTCCCCCTAATGACAGCACACTCCCTCTCTCCACCCTCTATTTTCCTAAACAGCTTAGTTTTAATGGAATGTTTCAGAAGTATGGTGTCATGGAAATTGCTCAGAATTTGGAGTAGACAGGCCTGCTTTAGCATGTTAATACCATCATTTATTAATTGTGTGACCTTGGGTGAGTCACATAGTCTCTCTGAAGCTCAGCTTTCTATTAGGGATAGTAATACTCAATTTCTTTAAGAAGCTGATTGATGGAATGTGGCAGAAACTGACAAATGCAATTTTGATTCTCCTCCTTTGGGGAGGTGGGAGGTGGCAGTGTCTCTGTTCTTTTTCCTTGAATCAAGGTGGGCTTGTGATTACGGTAGAAGTGTGCTGTGAGACTTCCCACGGAAACTTCTGAAAGGAGGTACAGCTTCTACCTGATTCCCCTGGGACACTTGATTTGGAATCCAGCCAGCAGACCGTAAGGATGCCCACATGGAGAAGCCCCGTCTAGATGTTCAGGTGGAGAGCCCCAGCTGAGGTTCCTGGTGATTCCAATTGCTTGCTGTTGAGTCATTCCTAGTCTTCCAAACCCTGCACATAAGTAGCAAAGACAAGCCACCCTCCCCGTGCTCTGTACTAATCCCACGAAAGCTGTGAGAGGTGATAAAATTATTGTTGTTGTATTAAGTCACTGTGTTTTGAGATGATTTGTGTAGCAATAGATAACTGGAATGAGGATATTGTGAGATTTGAATGAAACAATAATTTTCATTCTAGGTTTGAATACTGTCTTCACCACTTGGTAGCTGTGTGTCCTTGGGCAAAATATTTAACTTTGCGTTTGTTTCCTTAACTGTGAACCGGGCTAGGAGTACCTCTCTCTAGATTTATTTGAGAATTAGTGATTGGCTACTTGTGAGATGCTTAATGCATGTTAGTTGTCATTATTTCTTATGAAAATGTGTTATTGGGATTTGAGAATAGAGATTTATGTTAATTGTGTTATGATTTTTAAGACAGTTACGCAAATTTTGCTTAATTGTCTTTCTGTAGGCAGGAAACCAGTGGAGCTTTTGAATTCTCAAAGCTCGAATATAATTTTCATGAAAAGAAAAAAATAAATCTTTTAGTGGTATCCGCCAAGCATGTATTTTATATATATTGTTAAAGTTGTCTATATTGCCTGGGAACATTTGGCTTCACCTGGGTGAAAAGAGGCATAATAAATCGAGCCTGTGACCTCAATAAAAGAAGGGTGGAAGGACGGGAGATAGGAAGGAAGTCTTACATTATGCATATTACGTACCAGGACCTGGGCTACAGGTTTTCTGCCAGTGTAGTCGCCTTAGACACTCTCAGGTAGATGGTAAGAGTGGCTTGCTGCCAGATTTTTGTGGTTGGTGAAATTGAGTTTGTGTCCTTCTCTGGTGTGTTATGTGGGGAACGGAATTTAGCGATTGCCGTATTGCTTCCAGGCTAAAAGCTACTCATCTGAGCTCACACGTCTGGGTTTGTTTCTGCCTCTGACCCTTGAGTAACTTTGTGACTTCTCTCTAAGCCTCAGTTTCCTCAGCTGCCAAATGGGTCTAACAGTGGCTTTTACTTCCTAGGGTTGTTAGGAGGATTTTTCAAGATAACACACAACTTCCTAATCTTGCCTGATCATAACAATCACCCTTAAGCATTTGTAAAACTACTGGGACCCATCCCAGTGGTGCTGCATCGGAATCACCAGGGAATCTGTGTTTTTTTAAGAAAAAGTATCCCTAAAAGTCTTAGGGGTATGAGGCATGAAAAAGATGCACGTAAAGCCCATGAATCAAGATTTGATAAGTGCTAGCTGCTCTTGTAATTATACTTATTAATTTAATATTTTAGGCAAGTTCTTTTAAATTGCTATGTTCTTTAAGTTGACTTCTATGGTTTTTGACAGTTCCTGAAAAGTAAATCAGAGAGTGCCTACAAATGTTGGCAAAACAGTTAAATAAAAGGTTTAAACTATTATTTATCCAGAAGTTATGCATGCTCTTTGCTTTTTCTTTCCTTGCTGGTATACTGATTGTCATAATCAAGTTAAGGAGTTTCTTGCCAACAACCAAACCTTTGGAGGCTTAGGGGGACCATGTTTCAAGACACTGTTTTCTATAATGTAATTAAAGAAAAATTAGCTACGTAGTTAGGGTCACTGAACTCGGAGGGAGTTTACCCACAGGCTGCCCATCTGGCTGAGACTGGAAGTCTTCGTGTTGTGTGTTACGTAATTAGGGATTGAGAATATCTACATTGGTGACTCTAAAAACTGTGTTTTCTAGATAACGATGCTGAAGTATCTATTTAGAAAAATTTGTGCGTGTTTGTAGATTTCATTGTCTGACATAATCCTATTATAGCTGGTTCTATAAATTCTATTTTAGCTGGTTACTTTTTCACAGATTTGAATTGGAGCAAGTCAGTTTATATCAAAGTCTTCCAGGGCTGTTGTCCTGAAAGGTTGTTTGTTAAGTATCTTGCTGAATACTTTGAAGGATGGTTGCTTTAAGGAGCCGTGGTGGCTTGGTAGTTAAGCCTTCTGCAGTTAACTGAAAGGTTGGTATTTCCAACCCACCAGCTTCTTCACATGAGAAAGATGGGGCATTCTGTAAGTTGTCCTGTAGGGTCACTGTGAGTCAGTATCAGCTTCAGGGCAATGAATTTGGTTTTAGTTTTTTTTTTGGTTGCTTTTGTAGTCCTTGGTTACATTGTGTTTCACGTTGTCTCCTGTACATAATGGAGAAAAGTAACCCTGGTATTGCATAATTTATAAAGCAATTAATAATTCTGTGCCTTAACCAAGCATTAACAGAGCTTCCAAATGGCTTGGTTTTAATCCCTGCTGAGAATTTGTATTTCTAACAAGTTCCCAGGAATTTATACCTAAGAATCACCAGGGGATCCTGTTAAAATATAGATTCTTTTTCGAACCAACCAGCTTGAAGCCCTGCATTTTAATTCATTGCTTCTTAGTACTTCAGAGTCTAGAGTCCCCTGATGTTTACTTCTTCTGTATGGCTTTCAAATGTGTGCTGTAATGGTGTTACAGATGGTGTTTGCCTGAAGCCGAGTTCATGGTTGGCCAGTGGTGGATGCCGGGGTTTAGGATATTGCTAGATCACAGCAGGTGCTCAATAAATTATTTGTTGCCATTATAATTATCTGCCTCATCCTGTAAAGAACAAGTCAGTGTCTCAGTTACAAACACATTAGAATAGGCCGTGTGATAAGTTTTATTCTTTTTAAGTATTTTCCAAAATATTTTTTCAGCAACTGGACTGCTAAAAAGACTCCTAGATACAAGAGGGAATTCTTGTCTTTTTAAAATTAATAACTGATTGTCTTTTCACACAGTTTTCACTGTATATCAGATCATTGCTTTCTTTGCATAGTTAATTAGCCATCTCACTCTGATTCAGGGGTAATTTAGTTATTCTTGCCAGCTGTCAGACATTATATTGTCCAGGTCACTGAAACACCTTACTATGGATTAGGGTGATGGTTTCCTGTCTTTCATAGTCTGTATTTCAAAATATTTCACAGACACTTAATATTAGTTGTAATTTCAAGATCTGTTAGTTTTGGAAATTTCTTATGAATCCAGTAATGCCTATTAATAAGTCTATATAAACTATTATATATTACATTTCCATAGGCTGTTATGTGATGTATCCCCATATATTACTACATTTATTTGTGTGTTATCTATTACACACATGCACACACATGCAAGTACCACACACATATGTTATCTATGTGTATATGGAAGCATACATATATTTAAGTCACATTATTTAATTAGGATGTAGACAATTCTTGACATGCATACAGAATCCCAAACCCCTTGGAATAACTATTTTCCACTTGCAAGATTTTATGGCCCCCAGTTGTCAGGAACGTTGGGTTAGAATGTCTTGAGAATCCTGGATGATCTTCATGCTTTCTTATTTCTTTTAGAAAGAGGGAATTAATCAGTATTTTACTTTGAATGCTGTTTAAAAAATCTTAAAGAATATTCTCTTGGCATTTAAAAATTTTCTAAGTTTCCAGTTTTGGTAGGTTCTGAAACTACTTATACCGATAGTAGAAATTTTGTCATTTACTTCTTGAAAAAAAATTTTTTTTTTAAGTCTCTGCTACTGGCAGCTGCAGTGTACCCCCACAATTTCTTGTCTTCTTTCCTTAACCTCTTAATAGTTCATTGGGACACTGATGCTTATCATGAGCCTCTGAATACACTGGCTTGGTTGCCTGCACTCGACATATAGTAAGTCCCTGCTGTGTGCTGTCACCGTCCATTGTTCTGGCCTGGAGAAGAAAGAAAGAGTCCTTCTCTACTCAACTGCTTTGTGTGTGTGCGTTAGGTGAAAGTTTACAGAGCAAATTAGTTTCTCATTAAATAATTAATATACAAATTGTTTTGTGACATTGTTGCCAACCCGGTGATGTGCCAGCACTCTTGGCTTCTCCACTCTGGGTTCCCTGTTGCCATTCGTCCCATTTTCCTGACCCTTCTTGCCTCCTTGCCTTTGCTTTTGTGCTGGTGTGCCCATTGAGTCTTGTGTACATGTTAAGACCAGGAAGCACGTTCGTTCACATGCTTTATTCTTTGCCCTGTAGACCTAATCTTTGCCTGAAGGGTGAACCTTAGGAATGACTTCAGTACTGAGTTAAAAGGGCATCAGAGGGGCCATACTTTTGGGGTTTCTTCAGTCACCATCAGGCCAGCAAGTCTAGTTTTTTTTTTTTGGTGTGAATTTCAATTTTGTTCTACACTTTTCTCTCACCCTGTCTAGGACACTCTATTGTGATCCCTGTCAGAGCAGTCACTGGTGGTAGCTGGGCACCATCTAGTTGTTCTGGGCTCAGTCTGGTGGAGGCTGTGGTAGTTGTGGTCCATTAGTCCTTTGGACTAAACTTTCCCTTGTATCTTTGGTTTTCTTCATTTTCCTTTGCTCCAGCTGGGATGCAACCAGTAGATGTATCTTAGATGGCTGCTTGCCATTTAAGACCCCAAAGACTACTCACCACAGTTGGATGTAGAACATTTTCTTTATAAGCTATGTTATGCCAATTGAACTAGATGTCCCCTGAGACCATGGTCCCCAGCCCTCAGCCCGGTAACTTGGTCCCTCAAGGGAGTTGGAACGTGCCTGTGAAGCTTCTGTGACTTTGCCCTGGTCAAGTTGTGCTGACTTCCCCAGTATTGTGTACTGTCTTACCCTTCACGAAAGTTACCACTTATCTACTATCTAATTAGTGTTTTTCCCTTCCCGCCGCTCCCCTCCGTCGTAACCATCAAAGATTGTTTCTTTCTGTGTGTAAACCTTTTACTGAGTTTTTATAATCATGGTCTAATATAGTATTTGTCCTTTTGTGATTGACTTATTTCACTCAGCATGTGCCTTTCAGATTCATCCATGTCTCAATCCCTTTTTGAATACCCTTGTGCTTTTATAGTTATTGAGGTGGGGGTCTAGGTTCTTAATATGACTCCTTAGGTTTTAAGTCCCATAATGATTAGTGGTCGTCTTTTCTAGGCTTGGTGATGGCCTTCATACACAGTTATGTGACTCCTCCTTTACCCTGATGTTAGGTACTGGGAACTGTTTTCAATAAAGAGAATGGAATTTTAGCATATCAAGTCTCAGGAAACGTTAGTTTGATGCTAAGTTCTTCCTGAAATACAGTACATGATATTGAACCAATAGTAGCCTGTATGATATAGTCAGTTGTTGATACTGTATTATAGAGGTAGCTGCTGGAGGATCCCTGGTGGTGCAATGGTTAAGAGCTCAGCTGCTAACCAAAATGTCCACCAGCTACTCCTTGGAAACCCCATGGGGCAGTTCTCTGTCCTGTAGGGCTGCTGTGAGTCGATGTGAATCAACTCGATGACGACAGGTAATAGTGCTGGGAGTCGTTGGGAGGTGTAAACTGCTAACGCGCTTGGCTGCTAACTGAAAGATTGTAGGTTCAAGGCCAGAAGCACCTTGGAAGAAAGGTCTGGGGATCTTTTTCAAAAAAAAGAAAAAAAAAAACCAGCCATTGAAAACCCTGTGGAGCACAGTTCTACTCCGACGTACATCAGGTTGCCATGGGTCGGAGTTGACTTGATGGCATCTGGGTTTTAACTGGGAATAGTTGCTGGCATTCAGTGTACAGGACCTTCATGTGCGTGGTGAACACTACCATTTGGTGTAGGGCGTGCATGGTGTTCTAATGTGGGAATATGTATTTTGCTGTGAATATTACGTCAACGTGTAAGCTTGGTAGTGGGCAGCCTGGTACAGCCTCGTAAGGCCTTGACAGCCTTGAGGTATTGATTGAGGCTCAGAGATGAACTGGCTCAACATTGAAAACTGTGCTTTGGATGACAGCGGTGTCCTGCAATTGTGAGTTTATTAATGTCTTAACCAGACATAGAATGTTTATTTTTCTGTGCCTTTATGTTTCCTGAGGTTTCTTTTTTTCTGTTTATTGTCTCTGAGAGAAATTGTGGTATCCGTTAAAAGCAAGAAAGGTAAAGAAATAGATTCAAAACTTATGGCATGTTATCATTTTTTATGTACAATAGAAGGTATAGGTTTATGTACTTTGTTGAATCCAGAAGACTGTGATTTTATTTGTAGGTCAAAATTTCGTTGCCTCTTCTGCCTTCTACCTGTTTTTGGGTACTAATGTACCTTGCAGAGTTCTAATATATGGTTTATTTTGTGGGTTCTGTGTATTATTAAAGTAATACATGCTTATTGTAAAAATTCAAATAAAATGTAAGCATATAAAGAAAACTAAATTTTCTCTGTTACCTCCTTCTGTCTCCAACCCAAAATCCAGTCCTCCAGAGGTAACCCATTTGAGATACACTTTTTATTCTTTTTTAACTGTGCCTTAGGTGAAGGTTTACAGAGCAAATTAGTTTCTTGTAAACAATGGATACACATACTGTTTTGTGATATTGGTTGCCAGTCCCTCAGTGTGTCTCGATCTTGGCTTCCCCAGTTCCATTTGTCTAGCTTTTCTGCCCCCTCCTGCCTTCTTGTCCCTGCCCTGGGGTGGTGTGCACGTTTAGTCTCATATACATGGTTGAGCTACATGTATGATTGTTTGTTTTATAGGCCCGTATAAGCTTTGCTGAAGGGTGAATCTCAGGAGTGACTTCAGTACTGAGTTAAAAGGATGTTCAGGGGCCATACTCTTGGGATTTCTCCAGTCTCTGTCAGATCAGCAAGCCTGGTCTTTTTTTGTGAGTTAGAATTTTGTTCTACATTTTTCTCCAGTTCTGCCCGGGACTGTCTATTGTGATCCCTGTCAGAGCAGTCAATGGTGGTAGCTGGGCACCATCTAGTTGTGCTGGACTCAGCCAGGTGGAGGCTGTGGTAGTTGTGGTCCATTAGTCCTTTGGACTGATCTTTCCCTTGTGTCTTTGGTTTTGTTCTGAGATACACTTTTTAGTATTTTTTCCCCTTATGATGCGTTAATTACTTTCGTGTGTGGCCTTCTAGCCATGGTCTTGTAGCCCCCACCCAGGTGACTGGGTGTTACTGTGTGATAGGGTAATTGTCTCCTACAAAGGGGATTGATCAGCTTTTCCTTAAAAGAAAGCCAATTGCAGAGCAGGGGGGAGAAGCCCGCTACCAGCAAGGAAGGGGAGACCCAGCAGCAGGAGATGGTGCGGTGGGCTTCGCGTCCCACAGAGAAAGCTGAGTGCCTCTGGGCAGAGACTGAGGGCCAGGGAAGGGCGTACCTGTGAGCATGGCTGGGAAGAGGCTGCCCTGATGGAAGAACTGTATCCTGAGTGTTCTTGAGCCTGAATTATAACCAGTTACTTCCCTAATACACTCCACAATCACGAGTGTGGTCTGTGAGTTCTGTGTGCCCATTGCAATGAATGCTCGAACCCGGCAGCAAAGTAGAGAGTGCTGTGGGAGGGGTGGCTGGTGTCAGAACTGGCGAAGAGGGTGGAGAGAGGAGGCATGTCTGACCCTGTGTCATGGGATTCAGCCTTGGCTGTTAGTCTTGGTTCTTCTTCCCCCTTGTGAAGTTGGAGAAAGTCAGACACCATCCCCAAGCCATTTATACAGCCCTATAGAGATGAAAACACGTATATGATTCTTAGAGCCTTTTAGCTAGATGGTGAGTATACTTATTTTACTCATGTTTGAAAATTCTTGGTTTCAATTTAAATTATTCTTAATTAGTATGTTATTTTAACACCTTGTATTTCATGGTTTGCACAGAAACCTTTTGTTATTAATAAAACCAAGAAGGCAAACCAGTTGCCATTGAGTTGATTGCAACTCATGGCGACCCCGTGTGTGCCCGAGCAGAACTGTGCTTTACAGGGTTTTAATGGCTGATTTTCAGAAGTAGATCCCCAGGCCTTTCTTCTGAGGTGCTGTGGATGGACTTGAACCAACGACCTTTTGGTTGGCAACTGAGCTTGTTAACCCTTTGTGCCACCCAAGGCCCCCTGACATTAACGAGATATTCCATTTTCTTAAATGATTAAGCAGTAACAAGTGGTATATACCCATTCTGAAATGTTTTTTGAAGAAGCGTTACGTAGGAGTCAGGTTGGGGAAATTAAATGGTTCACTGGTTCCGTTGTATTCAAGTTTTCTGTGTTTCAATCCAGCCGAAAGTTTGGCTGCCACCAACAGATACCGCCAAATCGTAGTTCCTTCAGTACGATAGGAGTTCGTTTCTGCTGCATGTGATAGACCAGCCATGTGATAGACCAGCCATGTGATGGAGCAGCCATGTGATGGAGCAGCCTTGTGATGGAGCAGCCATGTGATGGAGCAGCCATGTGATGGAGCAGCCATGTGATGGACCAGCCATGTGATGGACCAGCCATGTGATGGACTAACCCTGTGATAGCCCAGGGCTAGCGTAGTGGCTGGTCTAGTGGTTCCAAGGGGTTGGGGCTCAGATTCCGTCTTACTTATTGCTTTGCCATTTCCAGCATGTTGTGCGGTCTGCGTTTCAGCTACTGGGAAGGGGAAAGGTTCGAAGGAAGGCTTATCTTTTTATAGCATGGTTTGCGTATTACACACTTCCCATCCTCACATCTTACAAAGCAGACCTCGCTCATACGGCCGTAACGAGCTGCAAGGGAAGCCTTTGATCTGGGCGGCCGTACGCTCAACTGGGAGTCTGGAGGAAGGGGAGAATGCGTTTTGGGAGGCAACACGCAATCTTTGCTGAGGAGTATGACTTTATCATTTTGGTTAATGTGAATCTTGAGAAATAAACACTTATTTGAGACTAAATGAAAAATTCCATTTATGTACCAAATGTAAATTTAAGTAATTTGCTATTTAAATTTTTTTTTGCCTTGTTTTCGTCCATTTATGTAGTTTGACTCTCAAAAATATTATATATAAATTTCCTGGTAAGACGTTTGCATTGAATATTCTCTGCAGACTATGCGTGAACAAGATTCTCTTAGGCAATAAAACTATGTAAAATAGGGGGATTTGTAATGTGTGTTTCTTAAACTAATTGAAAGTTTGCCCGTTAAAATTCTTTTACTTAAGTATAACACACTATTTCTTTGTAAAGATATTTTTGCCTTACTTTATTAAACTTGTTATTGTTAGGAAATATAAACAAGACTACAATATCTCCACTCAGAGGTAGCCATCATACAACATTTGATTTTTTAAATAGCATTTCATATATATATAGATGAATGTGTATGTGTATTTGTGTTTATACACACGTATGTTCACTATCTACAAATACAAGACCATTTGTCCCATAGTTTTAAAACTATTTCATAGTCTGAGTTTTCCCGTACATGATATATATTTGATAGGGAATGATGTTCACAATATATGTAAAACACCATTTTGTATGACTATTCAGGTATCCATTTTATGGATGCTTCATATTTTAGTTTGTCTGTTTTCCATTGTTGAACGTTTAGGTTGTTTCTGAACTTCTACTTCCGTAAACAGTGCTGTTATGAACATCTTTATACGTGCAGTTCTATGTATCTGCCTGAATATTTCCTTGAGACAAACACTACATGTCGAATTGCTTGGCGATGGGATTTACACCTTTTAAGGTTTTTGATACACATTGTAACTAGTACAAATTTCCTTATCTTCTTCTCAACCTTGAGTTTTTAATCTTTTGCTTAAATCTATATCGATCTGATAGCAAAAACAGTCGTTTGACAGTTCAGTGTTTTAGTAGTAAGGAAATTGATTCAAGCTGTCTTAAATTTTCTCTTCTTTAATTTTATTATTTTAATTTATCTCTTAATCTTAATTTTGAAGCTACGTCCTTTCATATTTGGGACAAGTACTTTTTTCCCATTGTTCACCCATTTTGTGTGTTTCTAGATTGTAGTGTAGTCAAGCCTCCCTTCATTCTTCCACTCTCTGTGGCTCTGTTTATCCTCATATATTGGTAATACCCTCACAATGAGTCTGCACTTGGATACCTCACGTTCTGTACGCACTGTCATTACACAGCTCTCTGTAGTATCCCAGGAGAGGCAGCAAAGGGCAGTGGTGGTAGGGAAGGGAGCTGTGGCCTTATTCTGACGTGTAGCTCTTTCTGTTATCTTGTGAATTCAGGAGTCTGATTAGTTGACCTTTCGATCCCTTAAATGTAACTTCTGGTTGGTTTCTTCTCTCTATTGCTTTCTTCATTCTTGTTTTTTCCCTCACTCTAGGTGCATTTATCTCTCTATTCTATTAGAATCTCATTTTCTATCTTTTTGTTTTTTTTCTCCTGTTTAGGGAATGATTCTGAAAGAATTCCTTTTTTTTTTTTTGAAGCGTGGGGAATTAAAACAGGAAAGGTTATTTCTTCCTGATGAACAGGAAATGTCCTGGCCCTACTAGCTTATTCGAGAAGTTACATTGTATCACATGTCCATAGGCAATTTATGTATCTATAAAAACCAAGATAAACAGTTATTGTTGCAGCCGCCCTTTCACCTCTGTCCCAGGTCAGGAAACAGGGAAAATAAGGCTGTGGATGGGGTTAGAGCAGTGGGAGACCTGCTGGCAATTCAGGAACATATCATTTGTCTCCAACTAGATATTCTGATGATAGTGTTTAAAGCAGCAAACTTCTTTCAAGGAATATTTTTTTGAAAACTATAAATATTAGTAACTCAGTAATTGATGCATTCCATTTAAACTGGGTGGTCTTCAGAAGTGGAGTCTTACAGCAAATTGTCAAACATTCAGTGGAATTCCAGAATAAGCTTTTGTTATAATTTTTGCAAAGAATTATTTGTTTAACAAGTATTAAATTCTTCCCTACTATGAACCATCCCAGTTTAAAAATACTCTTTGGCATTCTTGAGGGTCACATTCCAGAACTCTTTGATTTTTCTTCTTTTTAGACTAGAAGTTGCTAGTGAATTCTGCGTGGATAGATTTTCTGCAGCATTATTTCCAGTGTGTTTAGATAACATAAAATCTAACTTCGGTAACTTTGTTGCATAGTGAAATACCTGAATTTATTTTATGACATTTGCTGACTTTTTGGTTCCTTTTTTCATATATGCCTCTAAACTGTGCACTTCTCAGGAGAATTGATTGCTCTTCTAGACCTATACAACCAAATATCAAACCAGTTGCCATTGAATTGATTCTGATTCATGCTGACCCAGTGTGTGCGGAATAGAATTGTGTTCCATAGGGTTTCAAAGCTGTGACCTTTCAGAAACAGATTACCAGGCCTTTCGTCCAAACTGTCTCTGAGTGGATTGGAACTGCCAACCTTTCAGTTAGCAGTCAAGCACTTAACTGTTTACACTACTGGGGGATTCTTCTAGACCTATAGCTTGAAGCTTTTCAGTGTGGCTTAAAAAAAAACCAAAAAACCCAAACCCACTGCCATGGATTTGATTCCAACTCATGGAATAGCTGGAATGTTAAAGAAATTGGGAAGATTAACGGTGGCATGAATTGCCATTGTGGGCTTATGAAGCACTAGATACCAGAGCACTGAGTCCACAAATCTCTGCATTTTCTGCATGGAAGACTCAACTGGATGTTTTCCCTCTCCACTGCATTCCCCCCAACCCCCTCCACTTCCTCCTCCTCTTCTTTTTATTTCCCTGTGGTATGTTTCCTTCTCCAATTGGCAGTCTTAATGAAATGGTCAATCAAGTTCCCCTCCCCTCCCCCCTCCCCCCTCCCCCCTCCCCCCTCCCCCCCCTCCCCCCTCCCCTCCCCTCCCCTCCCCCCCTTCCCCCCCTCCCCCCTCCCCTCCCCTCCCCTCCCCCCCTTCCCCCCCTCCCCCCTCCCCTCCCCTCCCCTCCCCTCCCCTCTCTTTTCCATTGGGGAGTGTCTCCTCCAATTGGCAGTCTTAATGGCGATGGTCAACCAAGGCTCCCTGCCCTCCCTTGGACCAGATGACATGTAACTTAAACTGAGCTAATCAGACATTAAAAACAAAACAAAAAACCCAACAACAAGCCCATTGCTGTTGAGTCAATTGTGACTCATAGCAACCCTATAGGACAGGATAGAATTGCCCCATAGGGTTTGCAGGGCTGTAATCTTTTTTATTTAAAAATTTTATTGTACTTTAGATGAAGATTTACAGAGCAAATTAGTTTCTCATTAAACAATTAATACATGTTGTTTTGTGATAGTGATTGCCAACCCCGCAATGTGTCAACACTTTCCCTTTCTGGATCTTGGGTTTCCCAGTTCCATTTGTCCAGCTTTCCTGTCCCCTCTTGCCTTCTTGTCCTTGCCCCTGGACTGATGTGCCCATTTTGTCTCATATACATGGTTGAGCTATGTGTACTATTCTTTGTTTAACAGGCCTGTCCAATCTTTGAAGGGTAAACTTCAGGAGTCACTTCAGTACTGCATTAAAAGGGTGTCCAGGGCCCATGCTCTTGAGGTTTCTCCAGTCTCTGTCAGACCAGTAAGTCTGGCCTTTTTTTGTGAGTTAGAATTTTGTTCTTTTTTTTTCTGCTCTGTTCGGGACCCTCTATTGCGGTCCTTGTCAGAGCTGTTGGTGGTAGTAGCTGGGCACCATCCAGTTGTGCTGGACTGAGTTTGGTGGAGGCTGTGGCAGTTGCTGTCCATTAGTCCTTTGGACTGATCTTTCACTTGTAGCTTTGGTTTTCTTCATTCTCCCTTGCTCCAGACAGGGTGGGACCAGGAGAGTATCTTAAATGGCTGCTTACAAACCAAGGCTATAATCTTTATAGAAGCAGACTGCCATGTCTTTCTCCCATGGTATGGCTGGTGGGTTTGAACTGCCCAGCTTTTGGTTAGCTGGTAAGGACTTAACCACTGGGCCACCAGACATACTTTCCCTGAACATTAATATGGAACTAAGTGATGAAAAATTTTTCACCCAGACATGAGCAGAAGAGATTGGTAGTTTCTGCTACCTCGATCCTTAGAGTTGTTTTGGTTCCTGTCCTTCATAAAGATGTTTCTTCCACTTTTTATTTTATTTTGGGGGCCACATCATAAATTTCTAATTACCCTTTTTCTCTTTTAAGCTAGCCAGAGTTGGTTTGAGTTGTTAACTCAAACTCAAGAAACCTGTCTTGTATGATGTGTCTCATCATGGTTCAGGGGAAGTTTGTGCTGTGGCCAGGGGCCACAATGGGTATTTACCCATCTGCCAGGAGGAAACTCACATTAACCCACCTCACAGAGGATGATAAATCAGAGTGATCATCTATGAGTTTATAAAAAGAAAATCAGCCATTGGGATAGAATGCTTATGCTAGCACTTTAATGCATTTTCTCCATGTTGGTAAACCACATGGAAAGTCAGGAGCTCCCAAAGAAAATGCTGTCTGGTGAATAAGATGAGTTAGTTATATGGTCCACAATAGAAGCCTGATCTCCTCTTGGTAGTGATTGGATGATTGCTGCCAACCTGGCCATTTTCTGTCCTAGATAGCCAGAAATTCTCATGCCTTCAGATAGCCAGAAATTCTCATGCCTTCTCCTCTTACCCCCCATTAATTCCATTTTTATTCTGTGCTTTAGGAAGAATAAATGTATAGAGCCTATTTCTGGATGGTAGCAGATATGCTCTGAAAAAATTGATTAATATGGAACTGTATACTGGAAACTCATAGGGTTGCTATGAGTCAGAGTCAACTCGAGGGCACACAAGAACAAGAACATATACTGGAAAACAACCTCCTCCCCCCCCCCCCCCCAAGAGGATGTGTCAGCCAATAGAAGGCAATGATCATTCTGAAGCATGAGAATATCAAAGATGCCAGGGATACAGTAAGCCGCATGCTCGATGACATAGGGACACACCTTGAGGTGAGCAACTCTATGAAGTTCTTGTGCCTTTTTGACCACATCTATTTGGGTAAGGATTAAGAATTCTGGGTCTCCTCTTCCGCCCAACCCAATTGCTAGAAAAAGTACTTGGATGAATTAAGAAAGATGCTAGGAGGTGAGGCCCTTTACCATAAACTTGAGAGCACATTCTCCTATATATCTAGACTTTCTTAAGACTACGTACTAATCATTTGATGAACTTACCTCCACATGTTGGCTCTAACTTCCTGGGATCACAGCTAGACCACCTAGATTGGACTTCGGGTGTTTCCAAATGCTGTGTTACACGTTCGAGACATTCTGTTATTCAGACCCTAAAAATGGCTATTCACAGGCATTGGCTGAGAGGGATGACATTTTTCTCCACACCTTCTAATTTTTTCCCCCCAAGATCTTGCAGGAAACCTGATAATAGAACTCTCCAGACTACAGGTTGGTCAAAGGACTCAGCTTTCCCAGAAAGATAGCCAGACTTGATTTCCCCAAAAGTTTTGTGTCATTTGGTTGAGTCTGGTGTGTCTTAGGAAAGTTGGTACCACTGATATTTATTTTCTTTGCTAGCACTTTCCCCTTCCTATGGATTACTCTAGCCTAGTACTGAAGGAAGAAGTCCACGCTGCTCTGAAGGCACTGGCAAAAAACAAGGCTCCAGGAATTGATGGAATATCAATTGAGATGTTTCAACAAACAGATGCAGCACTGGAGGTGCTCACTCGTCTATGCCAAGAAATATGGAAGACAGCTTCCTGGCCAACTGACTGGAAGAGATCCATATTTATGCCTATTCCCAAGAAAGATGATCCAACCGAAGGTGGAAATTATAGAACAATGGCAGTAGTATCACATGCAAGCAAAATTTTGCTGAAGATCTTTCAAAAACAGCTGCAGCAGTATATCGACAGGGAACTGTCAGAAATTCAGGCTGGTTTCAGAAGAGGACATGGAGCCAGGGATATCATTGCTGATGTCAGATGGATCCTGGCTGAAAGCAGAGAATACCAGAAGGATGTTTACCTGTGTTTTATTGACTACGCAAAGGCATTCGACTGTGTGGATTGTAACAAATCGTGGATGACATTGCAAAGAATGGGAATTCCAGAACACTTAATTGTGCCCATGAGGAACCTTTACATAGATCAAGAGGCAGTTGTTCAGACAGAACAAGGGGATATCGACTGGCTTAAAGTCAGGTGTGCATCAGGATTGTATTCTTTCACCATACCTATTCAATTTGTATGCTGAGCAAATAGCCGACCATTTGGTTAGCAGCCATAGCACTTAGCCGCTATGCCACCAGGGTTTCCAATAGTCCAGTAAGCTGGACTATATGAAGAAGAACGGGGTACTCATTAACAACCTGCATTATGCAGATGACAGAAGCTTGCTTGCTGAAAGTGAAAAGGACTTGAAGCACTTACTAATGAAGATCAAAGACCACAGCCTTCAGTATGGATTGCACTTCAACATAAAGAAAAGAAAAATCCTCACAACTGGACCGACGAGCAACATCATGATAAATGGAGAAAAGATTGAAGTTGTCAAGGATTTCATGTTACTTGGATCCATAATCAACAGCCATGGAAGCAGCAGTCAGGAAATCAAGAGATGCATTGCAATGGCTAAATCTGCTGCAAAGGACCTCTTTAAAATGTTGAAGATCAAAGATGTGACCTTGAAGACTAAGGTGTGCCTGACCTAAGCCATGGTATTTTCACTTGCATCATATATGCGTGTGAAAGCCGGATAATGAATAAGGAAGACTGAAGAATTGACGCCTTTGAGTTGTGGTGTTGGCAAAGAATATTGAATACACCATGGACTGCCAAAAGAAGGAACAAATCTGACTTAGAAGAAGTACAAACAGAATGCTCTTTAGAAGCAAGGATGCGAGACTGTGTCTTCCATACTTTGGACATGTTGTCAGGAGGGATCAATCCCTGGAGAAGGACATCATGTTTGGCAAAGTACAGGGTCAACGGAAAAGAAGAAGACCCTCAACAAGGTGGATTGACACAGTGGCTGCAACGATGAACTCAAGCATAACAATGATTGTAAGGATGGCACAGGACTGGGCAGTGTTTCGTTCTGTTGTGCATAGGGTCGCTATGAATCGGAACCGCCTTGATGGCACCTAACAACAACAGCAACAGTTTTCTTGCTTTTGGTCATCTCCTTTTATGTTGTTAATATGATCAGAACAATCTTCCTAAGAAATTACCTTGATCATAGTGTTCCCAAGCTCAAGAATATAGAGTGGCTCCCTGTTTCTATAGAGGGGCAGTATAGCATAATTGTCAAGAGCAGAGGCTCTGGAGCTCAACTGTACCGGTTTGACCAGTAGTTCTCTCGAGTAAATTACCTATGCTCCCCATGCCATAATTTCCCCATCTGTAAAAGGTGGAATCATAATAGTACTCCTAGGGCTGTTGGGAGAATTGAATGTGTTAATACACGCTAAGGTCCTTGAATACTATTCTTTGTGTCAACCATTGCACCTCGCACAGAGAGCTGTCACGTGGTGGGTATTTAATCAATAGTCATAGATTGATCAAAGTGATCTTACTCTTTCTAATTTCAAAGACTAGTAATGATTCAAAGTTGCTCCTTAGAAGGGAGAATGGCATAAATTCATCTCAAGTACTTTGGATATGTTATCAGGAGGGACCAGTTCCTAGAGAAAGATATCATACTTGTAAAGTACAGGGTTAGTGAAAAAGAGGAAGACCCTCAATGAGATGGATTGACCCAGTGGCCACAACAATGGGCTCAAACATAGCAAGGATTGTGAGTATGGTACAGGACCAGGCAGTGTTTCCTTCTGTTGTACGTAGAGTCGCCATGAATCGGAATCGACTCAACAGAGCCTAACAACAAAGGATGATTAGGGTGCTAATCTACTGTGTGCCATGTATTGGGCTAACTTCTGTCAATATATTGTCACCGACTGTGCAGCAGCCTGTCAGCTAAGGCCATATTGAGCTCCATTTTCACTTGGGGAAAATGAGTCTTGCAGAGGTTAAAGGACTTGCTTGATGCCATACTACTTAGCTGGTGAGGTGGGGGAGGAAGATTTCAAACAGGTCTGCCATCTCCAAGTCAGTGCTCCTTTTGAAACCCTCGCACTGTTCTAACATGTGGGCTCTGGTTGTTGGGCTGTGAACTGGAATTGACTTGATGGCAGTGGGTTTGGTGTCTACTTTAGAGTTTCCAGTGTTGCTTGTCTTGAGAACTGGGCCATGTATTATTTTTCAAACTATTTTTTAATGCTCCAGCAACTATTTTAACTTACTTATAAACTTAAAAAATGACACTTTTTACAAATAATGTTTTATTGTGATTTTGGTGAACGTTTACACGGTGAATTAGGCTCCCATTCAACAATTTCTACGCAGATTGTTCAGTGACATTGGTTACATTCTTCACAATGTGTCGGCACTCTCATTTCCATTCTGATTGTTCTGTTTCTAGTAATCTGGTTTCCCTGTCCCGTTATCCTCTCATCGTTGTTGACCATTTGGTCATATATAGATGATTTTTTAAAGGTGTATACTACTCATGAATTATATAAAACACATAATTTTTTGAAATAAAATTCATCTGCAACCAAAGATCGACCAGCTTTTAAACACTTTTTAAAGTTTTTTTTTTTTTTAAGAACAATGATACTGAATCATTTTTAAAACAGATTTGGTGGTTCATACTGGCATTTCTTGTAAACAATTTTTCAGCATTTAAAAAAAAAATAACAGGGTAGTTCTGGATAATCATTTTATAGATAGAGAATTGAAGACAGAAGGTATTTATTGCCTTGCCAAAGGCCATCTGGTAAATTATCAACAAAACTGGCATTAAAACTCAAGTTTTCTGACACCTTCTGTGCAACTTCTACCCCAAGACTATCTTGTCTTTTAAGACAAGAAAGTGGTTTTTAAATTTGTGTGATGCTTCCCGGGAAATGAAATCCGTTTGAAATAGTGTCTGGAAGGAATTGGCACAGCTGTCAGGTGGCATTAGACCCCTTTATGTGGATATAGTGGTGGAAGAAGAAAAGATGAAAGAACCCACAAAGTGGTTTCTTTTAGCGTCTGTTGAACGCCTTTAGTATGCTGGTTATTCCTCAGTTTTGACGTACAAAGAGTAAATTTCAGTGTGTGTGTGTATGTGTGTGTGTTTTGTTTAAGTCTTTCTTCATTTATGACAGCAGGGATCTGTTTGTGAAACAGTGGCATATGTTCTCTTGTGCATCTTTTTCTTTGTTTATTCATTGTATTTGTTTCTAATGGCTGCCACAGCAAATTACCACAGACTGGGTTGCTTAAAACCACATAAATTTATTCTTTCACAGTTCTGAAGAGCAGCAGCCCAAAATTAAAGCGTTGGCAGGGCCATGCTTCTTTGTCTTTTCCAGGTTCATGTGGCTTTGACGTCCTTTGATGTTCCTTGGCTTGTAGCCACATCACTCCAGTCTCTGCCTTTGTTTTCATATTGCCGCCTCCTCTTTCTCTGTGTCTTCATCTGTCTCTTATATAGACACTTGTCGTTGGATTTTGGGCTCACCCATGTAATCCAGGATGACCTCATATAAAAATCTTATTTACATCTGCAAAGACCCTTTTTCCAAATAAGGTAATATTCACAGGTAGCAGGCATTTGGACATGGGCATATCATTTTGGGGACACCAGTCAACCCAAATGCTGAGTACTGACTCTGCATTCAGGGCTTGCTTAGCATTGTGGGGGATGCAAAGAATGGGACTCACCCTTCCCTTTGTTATTGTTGTTGGTGCCGTTGAGTAGGTTCTAACTCCTGGAGACCCAATGTGACAGAGTAGAACTGCTGCACGGGGTTTCCTAGACTGTAATCTTTACAGAAGCAGATCACAAGATCTTTCTCCTGTGGAGCCACTGCGTGGGTTTGAACTGCCAACCTTTCAGTTAGCAGCCAAGCACTTAACCATTGCACCACCAGAGCTCCTTCACCCTTCCCTAAAGGAAGATAGTAAATAATGATAACCAGCTACCATTTACTTGCTGAGTGTTTAGTACATGCTTGTTAAAAGATTTTATTCATCGTTTATGCATTCAGCAAATATCTGTCTACTCTGTGCCAGGTACTGTTCTAGATAGTGGGTGTGTAGTAGTCAACAAGAACCTGCTCTTGCCCTTGTAAGAACTTAATTGTAGAAGAGAAGCCAGAGTTGTTTCATATTCCATGAAAGTGGTTGAAGAGGGTAAGAGTGATGAGGCATTGTTGACAAGTGTCCCAGGCCAATAGCATTATCTTAATCTTCTTTTTAACTTTAAAGGTTACAACTCTTTCTTGAATCTCACCCTCAGTGCAGGGACTTTGCTGTGTTTTTCTCTAGTGGATAGAAAATAAGGCCATTTCTTCCCTGTCTTAGCTGATGTGATGGCTTAGTAAGGAACAGCTCCCTGTGATCTGAGTTGTAAGCCATTCATCAGCTGCTCAGATGTGAGGTGTATAGTGCTTATTTTTTTATGATGTGGGCATTTGATATGCAGATCTTCCCACCCTATCTGTTATAAAGGTATCTGTCTGGGAGAATTCAGCAGTATTTCCTGTTCATAACTGTCCTGCCAACACATAGTTCTTCCTCTCTGCCACCACTTCCAAATCCCCGGGTTTTAGCTGAAATGTGACACATGGAGCCGGTCCTGATGGGGGAGATGAGCTGCTGTACATGCACCTTGGCCCAAGCAGCACACCAGTGGTCGGTGATTGCTGTATGTGCACCTTGGCCCACATCTGTTCACCAGAGGTCGGTGACTGCTGTGTGTGCACCTTGGCCCACAGCTGCACACCGGTGGCCGGTGACTGCTGTATGTGTACCTTGGCCCACAGCTGCACACCAGTGGTCAGTGACTGCTGTATGTTCACCTTGGCCCACAGCTGCACACCGGTGATCAGTGACTGCTGTGTGTGCACCTTGGCCCACAGCTGCACACCGGTGGTCAGTGACTGCTGTATGTGCACCTTGGCCCACAGCTGCACACCAGAGGTCAGTGACTGCTGTATGTTCACCTTGGCCCACAGCTGCACACCGGTGGTCAGTGACTGCTGTATGTTCACCTTGGCCCACAGCTGCACACCGGTGATCAGTGACTGCTGTGTGTGCACCTTGGCCCACAGCTGCACACCGGTGGTCAGTGACTGCTGTATGTGCACCTTGGCCCACAGCTGCACACCAGAGGTCAGTGACTGCTGTTGCTACAACTGTGATGACAGTAATGACAGCAACTGCTACAACTAGCTTTATTTTTGTTAGTGTTAATACTACTAAATGGATTTTTTTAATGGAATTTTCTTCTGAGACCTTTTTTTGGAACAGTATTAATTAGGCAATTTAATAATAACAGAATATTTTATTTATTTTTATTCTACTTTAGATGAAGGTTTACAGGACAAATTAGTTTCTCATTAAACAATTAGTACACATATTGTTTGGCGACATTGGTTGCCAACCCCACAACAGATCAACACTCTCCCCTTCTCAACCTTGGGCTCCCCGTTACCAACTTTCCTGTCCTCTCCTGCCTTCTCATCCCTGCCCCTGGCTGGTGTGCCCGTTTAGTCTCGTTTTGTTTTATGGGCGTGTCTAATTTTTGCCTAAAGGGTGAACATCAGGAGTGACTTCATCACTGAGTTAAAGGGGTGTCTGGGGACTATGCTCTCAGGGTTTCTCCAGTTCTGAGACGTTTTTTGATATATAGGCAAGCAGTAGCTGATGTCATTTATCTATTAGGGATTACAAGGCGAGGAGTATAAGGGAGAAGAGACATAGTAATAAGTAATGACTGTGAGCTTTGGAGCCCATCAGACCCATTTCTGCACTTATCATCTCTGAGACTTTCAGACAGATTTGAGATCCTTTCTGAGTCTGGTTTCCTTATCTGTAAAATGGGAATAATAAAAATAATTGTTGCTGTATGCCACTGATTCCAACTCGTAGTGACCCTATAGAACAGAGTAGAACTGCCTCATAGGATTTCCTGAGGTGTAATTGTGACGTGAGCAGATTGCCAGGTCTTTTCTCCCTTGGAGCAGTGGTAGATTTGAACCGCTGACTTTTCAGTTAGCAGCTAAACACTTAACCATTTGCACCACTAGGACTCATTGAAAATAACGATAAAAAAAAAATAGCAGCTATAAAATGACGATGCTGCCATTTGACTCCTTAGTATGTACAAGGTGTTTTACTTAGACTATCTTGGTTTTTATCTACATCAAACATAGACCAAGAGGTAGTCATTCGAACACGACAAGGGGATATTGCGTGGTTTAAAGTAAGGAAAGGTGTGCATAAGAGTTATATCCTTTCACCATACCTATTCAGCCTGTCTGCTGAGCAAATAATCCGAGAAGCTGGACTATATGAAGAGGAATAGGGTATCAGGATTGAAGAAAGACTCATTAACAACCCATGATATGCAGATGACACAGCCTCACTTGCTGAAAGTGAAGAGGACTTGAAGTACTTATTGATGAAGATCACAACCACAGCCTTCAATATGTAGTACATCTCAACATAAAGAAAACAAAAATTCTCACAGCAAGACCAATAAGCAGCATAATGATAGAGAAAAGATTGAAGTTGTCAAGGATTTCATTTTACTTGGATCCACAATCAGCACCCATGGAAGCAGCAGTCAGAAAATCAAAGGACACATTGCATTGGGCAGATCTGTGAAAGACCTCCTTAAAGTGTTGAAAAGCAAAGATGTCGCCTTAAAGAATAAGGTGCACCTGACCCAAGCCATGGTGTTTTTAGTTACTTCATATGGATGTGAAAGCGGGATGACAAATAAGGAGGCCTGAAGAAGAATTGATGCTTTAAATTGTGGTGTTGGCGAAGAATATTGAATATAGTATGGACTGCCAAAGGAACAAACAAATATGTCTTGGAAGAAATACAGCTAGTGCGTTTGTAGAAACAAAGATGGTGAGACTACGTCTCACATACTTTGGACATGTTATCCGGAGGGATCAGTCCCTGGAAAAGGACATCCTGTTTGGTAAAGTAGAGGATCAGAGGAAAAGAGGAAGACCCTCAATGAGATGGGTTGACACAGTGGCTGCAACAGTAGGCTCAAGCATAACAACAAGTGTGAGCATGGTGCAGAACCGGGCAGTGTTTCGTTCTGTTGTACATAAGGTCGCTACGAGTCGGAAGCGACTGGAGGGCACCTACCAACAACAACAATCTACTTCAAATCTTACAACACCCCTATTAGTGGTGGGGATCATTATTATTCCCAATTTACAGATGATTCTGAACATAGAGGATCAGAACTTTGTCTAGGGACACACAGCCAGCATGTAAGTGAGCTGGGATTGGAATACAAACTATCTAGTTGCCCAAGATTGTTGCAACATGACACTTTGAGCATGATGCCGCTTAGTAAGTTGTAACATTCGTTTAAAGGGCAATACCACTATCACAAGCCAGGCTTTCAATGTCAAAGACATATGCCTCTTATGGAGGTAACCCTGACTTCTCTACATGGAGCCTTTACTACATTGTGAAATTCTGCCTGGTAGTATTCCTCTGTCCTTGAAGCAAATGCAGAATGATTGCTTTTTGGGGAACTGTTGAGCCGAGCCTTAGACTCCCTGTGAACTTAAATTCCTGCTGTTCACTCTCTGCTTCCACCTTAATTTCTGGCTTTGCACCAACAAGTTGAGAATTGTTCAAGAAGTGTTTCAGTCAAAGTTTCTGTGCATTGATGAGCTGACTCACCCCTAATTCAGCTGCAGGCCTGCCTGGTGGAGATACTCTTGTTTACTGAGGAGGTTTGTTCCACTATCTATTTATTGAAGGCCTGTAGTGACCTTGATCACTTCCACTCCCAGCTGGAGCCCTGGTCCCTGTGAGTAGGTAAAGGGTGCGGGGAGGTGAGAGGAGATGGGAAGGGTAACTGATGGGAGGCCTTGCACAACAGTCCCCACCTTTGGCTCTTTTCCCCACCCACATGTGTTTCATGGATAAACCGGAGGGAGAGCCTGGTTGGAGCTGGTCATGCAACCAGTCCCCGTAGCCTTCCTTTGGGCTGTGATCAGGAGCAGGGCTCTGGGCTATTTGTAAGCAGACTGACAGCATTGAAGCAAAGTGTAATATTCAAACTGTCACAAAGTAATAAGCAATCACGGTGGGAGGCCCATCCACTTTTGTCTCTGGTGTGCTTCGTCTTTTATCTTTATTTCTTCCTTCTGATCTCAGGGTGTAATAAACATTTATTTGAGGAGCAGAGAGGATGACAGTGTCTTTCTTTCTTCTTTTTCTTTATTTGGACAAACAAGGAATGGACCTGGATTCTTACTTCCAAACTTTTGAATTGAAGCCTGAGCACCCTGTTTGGTGATGATTTCATCAAAAGCCAGAGTGGTTTTATGATGTTCTGTTTTCTTGTTTTGTTATAGGCTGTTCTGTTCTTGTAGGTGATCAAGTTCTTTTCTGATGACCTGAAAGCTTCTACAGATTACTAGTCCTGACACACACTAACTACAACGTGGATGAAGCTTGTCAGTCACAAAAGAACAGATGTCATGTGATCTTACTTGTATGAGGTGCCGAGAACAGGCAGTGTGTAAAGGCCAGTGTTTTTTAGGGGGAGGAGCACTGAGTTACTCTTTATGGGGGCGGAAAACTTGGCAGTGGTGACTGGCAAGCATTACCCAAAATGACTCATGTAATTGATGTCACCAAATTGTGTATGTGAACAGTGTTGAATTGGCAAATATTGTGTTATGTATATTTCTACAACAACAAAAAAAATCCACATTACTCTTTTGGTAGGAAAATATTTCTTCACATCCTCCTCCCCTTGACTCTGTATATGAGAGCTAAGATACTTTATCCAAGGATAAGGCCTGCTCTCTGCAGCTGGATTCAAACTGAAGTCACCTCTTGAGGCTTTGTCCCCATAGGTGGAGGTGGAGAAAAACACATTCAAATGTCTGTGGGTGTTTGAGAGCTACTCATATGTATAGGCAGCTGCCAGTGTGTATGGCCTTGCCTTAATAACCAGTGTTACTCACCCCAGTTGGGTGTTGGTAGAGAGGGAGTTGGGCCTTGAAGAGTGTCCTCTCTCCAGTGGAATGAATTGACTCATATCATTGATGATGCCAAAAAATACTTAATTTGTATAAGGATGTTTTCTAGGACATCTCCAAGAGCATTTTATGTAAATCACATATGGGCAAAGGTCCCACAGGTTACGCCTGAGTATGTTGATCATGGCATGGGTTTTGGACTCAGTTCTGCATTTAAGTCTCAGCTCAAACTTGGGTACTTTTTTTTGTGTGTGTGTGTTTATTTAATTTTTATTTAAAAAGTCAAAGTAATATATATAGAAAATTTTAAGAAATTAAAAAACTAAGATTTGTAATGAAAAATATCAGTCCCCAATACTGCCTCTCCTCATCTTTCAATGTGATTCCTCAGAGGATACGACCTTTTACTTTCTAAGCTGTTTCTTTGGGTATTTTCTTCTGTATTTATATCATATGTTTTTCTATTTTATACAGTTTTAATTTTCAGTATTATCTGTTGACTCCCTGGTAGAAAGTTGAGAATTCATTTTCTCACACTTTCTAACACCCACACTTTCCTTCCTCTCTGTTCCTCATATATCAGTATATCAGCTTTTTTGAGTAAATATCCACAGCTGAGCCACATAGTATACTATAATTATATTGCTTTTTAAAATTAACAAAAATTGCTTTGCTTTTTCTTTTGCTTGCTTTTCTGTATGCCTACCTCTAATTCTTCCCTAAACTCTCCACCAAAACTGAGAATAACTTTCCTGTGATACCTAAACCAATCACAGAATCCATCAGTTCACTTTTTTTTTTTTTCTTTTCCTTTTTAAAAATTCTTGGAGTCCTCCTTCATGTTGTTTTCCGTTTTCCTGCTCTGATCTGGACTGGTTGCTTTGTATGCCCATCCCACAGCTGTCATCCTGCAATTTCTCTTCATAATATCCTTGAAAGGGCAAGTTTCTTAACCTATCTCAGGCATAGGGCTTCATTTGTGTAATGGGAATAATTTTATCTCTTTCAAGGTGTTATGAGAATTTAGTGGGTACACGTAAAGCACCACCTGGCATATAATAAGAGCTCAGTCAGCATTAGCTGTTCTTGCACATTTCCTTCCTGCTCTTCATTATTATTTTATACCATTATCATGAATCTGTAAAGTCAGAAGGTATTAGAGCTAGAAGAGAACTGAGACCTAATCCATCCTAGACCTTCCTTTTACAGTGAGGTCCAGAGGAGATACGTGTCTTTCCCAAGGTTGTGGTGCTAGTCGGTGCAGAGAGGCAGAGTCAGAACTAGACCCTGCACCTCTGACTTTAGTTATAGTCATGCGTTCTTCACTCCCTCATGCAACTCAGTAGCTTGCAGGGTTTTTTTTTTTTTCCAAATAATTTATAGTTATTTTTCTCTCTACTTTCCTAATGAAAAGATATATAAAAAAAAGACATAGATGGATATATATTATTAAGATATAATTTATTATATATAATTATTAATATGTAATTAAGATATAATTCAAAACATACAATGAGCTCATTTAAAGTATAGAGTTCAGTGGTTTTTAGTATATACACAGTTGTGCAAAGGTCACCACAATCAATTTCAGCACACTTTTATCATCCCACAAAGAAAACTCACGTCCGTTAGCAGTCACTCCATACTCTTCCCCAGCCCTCCCCTTGCCCTCCCCACCTGGCCTTGGCAGCAGCTTACATACTCTGTGTTTCTATAGATTTGCCTAGTCTGGACACTTCATACAAATGGAATCATACCATATATGGTCTTTTGGGACTGCTTCTTTTACTTAGCATAATGCTTTCAGGGTTCATCCACGTGGTAGCGTGTGTAAGTACTTCATCCTTTTTTATGGATGAGTAACCCTAGTGACGTAGTGGTTAAGAGCTATGGCTGCTAACCAAAGGATTGGCAGTTCGAATCCGCCAGGCGCTCCTTGGAAACTCTATGGGGCAGTTCTACTCTGTCCTGTAGGGTTGCTATGAATCAGAATTGACTCGACGGCACTGGGTTTGGTCTTTGGTTAATATTCCATTGTATGAATGTATCACTATTTATCCATTCATCAATTGGTGAATATTTGGATTGTTTCCAGTTTTTAGCTGTTATGGGTAATGTTGCTGTGAGCATTTGTATACAAGTTGTTAGTTTTATTTTGGTAAAATATATACATAATGAGAAATGTGCCATTTTAACCATTTTTGAGTGTTCAATTCAGTGGCATGGCTTAAATTCACCATGTTGTGCAGTCAACACCACCATTTACTTCCAAGTTTTTCATCACCCCAAACAGTGTGTCTTAAGCAGTAACTCCCATTCCTGTCTCTCCTGCAGCCCCTGATGTTGTTGTTGTTAGGTGCCGTCGAGTCGGTTCAGACTTACAGTGACTGTACATACTACAGAACAGAACACTGCCCAGTCCTGCAGCATGCTCGCAATCGTTGTTATACTTGAGCCCATTGTTGCAGCCACTTTGTCATTCCATCTCGTCGAGGGTCTTCCACTTTTCCACTGACCCTCTATTTTACCAAGCATGATGTCCTTCTCCAGGACTGATCCCTTCTGATAACACATCCAAAGTATGTAAGACATAGTCTTGCCATCCTTGCTTCTAAGGAGCATCCTGGTTGGGTTAGGCAAAGCCTTCTTAGATATAAACCCTGATAAGCATGCATAGGAAACCCTGGTGGTGTAGTGGTTAAGTGCTACAGCTGCTAATGAAGAGGTTGGCAGTTCGAATCCGCCAGGCGCTCTTTGGAAACTCTATGGGGCAGTTCTACTCTGTCCTGTAGGGTCGTTATGAGTTGGATTCGACTTGACGGCAGCAGGTTTTTTTGGAAGCATGAATAAACTTTTGTCTCTATGCATTTGCCTAGTCATGGTATTTCATGTAAGTGGGACCATGCAGTATTTGTCCTTTTGCGTCTGACTTATTTCACTTAGTATAATTTTTGCAAGGTTGTGTACAAGTTTTTGTGCAGACATGTTTTCACTTCCCTTGGTATATACCTAGGAGTGGAATTGCTAGGTCATACAGAAACACGATGTTTAACCTTTGGCAGAACTGCAAGACTGTTTCCAAAGTGGCTGTACTGTCTTATGTTTCTGTCAGCAGTGCATGACGAATCCAGGTTCTCCGCGTCCTTTACCAACACTTTTTATTGTTTTTCTTTTATTTAATAGCAGTCCTTGGGAGAGTTCTTACTGACCATTTGTATATCTTCTTTGGGAAATGTCTGTTTAGACCCTTTGCCCATTCTTACTTGTGTCATTTGTCTCTTATTATTGAGTTGTAAGGTTTCTTTATATATTATGAATACAAGTCCCCTATCAGTTGTATGATTTGAAAGCATTTTCTTCCATTCTGTAGGTTGTCTTCTCGATTTCTTTATGATATTGTTTGTAGTGCTTTCATGAAGTGCCACTTAAATAGTTTTTTCTTTTGTTACTTGCACTTTTGGTTTATATCTGAGAAGGCTTTGCCTAACCCAAGGCTGTCAAGTTTTGCTCCTATGTTTTCTTCCAAGAGTTTTATAGTTTTAGCTCCTCCATTTAGGTGTATGATCCACTTTGAGGTAATTTTTGTGTATGGTGTGAGGTAGGTGTTCTAACTTCATTCTTTTGCATGAGACTAGCTAGTTGTCCCGGCACCATTTGTTAAAAAGACTGTGCTCTTCCCACTGAATTTTCTCGGCACCCTTGTCGAAATCAACCCTGCAGAGGTTTTGGCAGATTCTTGTTGTCAAATTTCAGCATACACTATCCTGCTCTCTTATAAAGTATGAATGGCTAGTGTAATAATATGACTGATAATAAAATGAATGGGTTCTACTAATCCCCATTGTCAGAAACCTTTATTACTGAAGGAAATAAACATCTTGGAGGGATGCATTCCAGGAGATCACAAAAAGAAGAGTACCAAAGTATCACAATGTACCAAGTTAAAAAAAAAAAAAATGTCAGAAAACATGAACTAGGAATTCAGTTTGAGGGTTAGCCCAAGATCAGCTTGTAGAACAAGTGCAAGCAGCCCAGCTGTGAACAAGCTGAGCTTTAAATTTTGCTGTAGACATCTGCTGGCCTGAGAGCTTGCTTTCAGGCAGAACTTGCAGAGAACAGCAGAGGCATTTGGCTGTGACTCCACTGGCTGTGTCCTGATCGTCCCCCTTCTTGTTCCCACACAAAAGGTTGTCTCAGAGCTCAGCCAAGACAGCAGTCAGCACTTTTCCTATGGACAGCACCATAGCCTGCCATCTTGGCCACTGCCCCAGAACCTTGGAGACCTCTGCAGTGCAGTGGGTTCTGATTTTTTTTTTTTTTTAATTCTCTTTGTTTTTTTGTATTGAGGTCTAGATTATATTAAGTACATGAAGCACACCAATCGTAAGAACAGCTTAATGGCTTTTTAACCTGTGCATCCATTTGTGTAGAGTCCTTGGGTGGTGCAAATGGCTGATGTACTCGGCTGCTAACCAAAAGCTTGGAGGTTCAGGACTACCCAGAGGTGCCTTGGAAGAAAGGCCTAGTGATCTACTTCCAAAAAACCATCCATTGAAAACCTTATGGAGCACAGTTCTACTCTGACACATGTGGGGACTCCTTGAATCCCAGTGGGCTCAACGGCAACTATTCTGTTTTTGTTTTTTATTCACTCATGTAACCGTCTCTCAGAATATGCTATGGAGTATTGCAGTCACTCCTGAAGGTATCTCTGTGCCTCTTCTTACCCAATGCTCCTTTCTCTAAGAGGTCACTACTCTTGTAACTTCTGTTACCATACAGTTGTTTTACTGGCTCTTGCATTTCAAATGTATGAAAACTATACCCAGTGCCATCAAGTCAATTCCGACTCATATCAACCCTAGAGGACAGGGTAGAACTGCCCCATAGAGTTTCCAAGGAGCGCCTGGAGGATTCGAATTGCCAGCCCTTTGGTTAGCAGCCGTAGCACTTAACCACTACGCCACCAGGGTTTCCATGAAAACTATAGTAGGTACAATTTTATGTCTGGCTTAATTTATTCAATATAATGTCTGTGAGACACATTCATTTTGTTTGTGTGTCAGCAGTTCATTTTTTATTGCTTATGTAATATTCCATTGTATGAACATACCATAATGTATTTATTCATTCTTCTATTCATAGGCATCTAGATAATTTGTAATTTTACCCCCTCATCTGCCTTAAGGAGCGCTGGTGGAGCAGTGGTTAAGAGCTCGGCCGCTAACCAAAAGGTCAGCAGTTTGAATCTACCAGCGGCTCCTTGGAAACCTTATGGGGCAGTTCTGCTCTGTCCTGTAGGGTCGCTATGAGTTGGAAATGACTCGACGGCAATGCATTCTGCCATAAGTCCTCCAGCCTGTTCTTCCAAAACCTGATCCCTGACTTTGGTCACAGGTAAAAGTGCCTTCTTTGTTCCTTTCTCTCTTCCTCAATCTGCCTTCCATGTGTCCAACTGTTCTGGTCTCACACCACCTCTTGTCTGTCAAATGCTTCTTCCCCCTATTATCTAGACCTTCTTTCCTGGGAGGTACCCAGAATTCCATAATTACTCCCACCCCCTACCCCTCAGCAGTTTTCTCCCCTAAGTGCAGTGCTCTCAGCTGGCTGACCCCTGCAATCCTGCTGACAGGCAAATCCACTCTGTACAATCCCAGAGCTGGAGCTGGTGAAGCATTACAAAGGGGCAGTCTCAGCCCACGCCCCTACCCAAGTGTCCAGTGTTATCAGTTTGATGAATTTTCTTTCACACTTTTAGGAAAATAGAGAAAATATGAAGACTATACTATTCTGTCCTTTTACTTCCTTTTTCATTTTCTATTAAAATGGTAGTCAAGCATATAGTCCTATTCCTCCCCCACCCCCCTTCTCCCTTGTCTTCTCTTCACGTTCTTTCTCTCCTTGCCTTTCAACCTTCCTTCCCTCCCTCACTCTCCCTTACTGTCTCCCTCTCTGGTTCCTTTCTTCACTCCTCTCCCTTCTTTGTTTCATTGAGTTGCTAACTTGATCCAGTGTTGTGCTAGAGCTTGGGGATATGAAGATGCTTAAGACATTGCCCTTGCCCTCAAGCAGATCAGAGTCCTGTGGGGAAGATGAGAATGTGAATAGCTGGTTGCTGCAAAGATTTCTATAATATTTGGACAGTCCTCCTCATTCACTTAGAATGAAATGGAAGGGTCATCAGCCACCCAGGCCTGCCTCCCTAGTATTGAGTTGATCTTGTGTCCTGGGAATTAAAAAAAAAAAATGTGCCCCAGTGCTCAGGGAGCCTGTTAAATTGAGTCCCTACTCTTCCATGTTTGTCTGCTGATCATTGCAGACATTTGTTAACATCGTAGGCTCCTGTCCATGGTAGAAATAAATGCTCAGCATCCTTGGTAGAATAAATAGCTCTTTTAAGGGGAATTGAATTTAATGAAGAGTGTGACTTTCCCAGCTTCAGAAACAACTTGATCCATTGTAAGGGTAGCAGTCAGTGGCTCAAGCCATGATGCCAGGTAGCAGTAGAGGGTGCAGATTTCATTTTCTGGGTTGAAGAACAGGGAAGATGTGTAGTACTTGGTCTGTACCAGTCCTCTCATCCTCCTGACAGCCTGTGAAGTGGACAATACCAGAACTGCTTCATTGTAGACCAGGAGGGTGAGGCACCAGTTTACTTCAGTTAGAAATACTTATTGAACACCTGCTGGGTGCCAGACTCGGTTGTAGCACATGATATACATCAGTTCAAAAACAGACAAGCATTCTTGCCCTATCATGTACAGTCTAGCCAGGCTAGGCAGATGGGGTAGGACAGATGATAAAGTAAAAACATAATAAATTAGAAAATCATGAAGTATGTTAGAAGCTGATAAGGGTTATGGATAAAAGAAATAGGGTGGGGTCAGTGTTAAATATGCTCAGGGTTGTAGCTGATTATAGTATTAAATGGGGTAGTCAGAGTGGGCTTTATTGAGAAATTGGGAATTCAGTAAAATGTGCTGAATGTTCTAAGAGACTACCTGTCCTATAATCTAGCTAAAAGGGTTTAAGAAGTTAATTAACAAATCCTTGTCCCCTCAAGGCTTGTAGTTTTCTGAGGGAAATCATTTAGTCCCCAAGAAATAATTAGATGCTCAAGGGTGTAGTACCCAAAGGTTTCTGATGGAGTTGAGTAGGCAAGTCTAGATATCAGTAATCGTTTTCCCAGAGACATACACTGACCATGGTGCGTGCGAGGCTCTGTGAGTGACACAGAGAGGCTGAGACCTTTTTGTCTTCTCTTAGAGGTTTAGTGGTGAAATTCTTATGTGCCTTGTCTTCAGAGTCAGGCAGGCCTTCCTTTGAATCAGGCTCTACCAGCTGATGCTGGGCATGTTACTTCACTTCTCTAAGACATGTTTTCCTCCTCTGCAAAATGGAGATATCAACACTTGGCTTAAAGGGCTGCTGTAAGCATTAATGTAGTAATGCAGATGACAGCATTTAGCCTGGGGACTGACACATGTTTGAGTATTTACTGTGCAGCAGTGATTATTATTATCCATCCTTGGTTTGAAGGATCATTGGAGGTTTTGCCACAGATAGGACTTGCTGGCAAGATAATTGTGAAAACAGTCTCTCAAAGGCATCCACAGCCTAGGTGCAGTGAGCACCTGGTGGGAAGGCACTGGCTTTTCTTACTTCCTCGTCCTCACACAGGGCCAACTTTCTGAACAGCATATGGTCCAAAAGAACGCTCTGGGTTTTATCTCAGCAGGTGGACTTGTAAGCAAATGACAGCGCTGAGAGAAGTAGCTGTGGATTCCTGATAGATCAGCAGTTACAAGGAGTTACTCCTGGGAATGCCATCTGGTCCCATCCTTCCCAGTCTCTGCCACAGAGTAGAATTCAGAAAACACAAAAAGCACCTTGGGGACCAGGCTGGGGGGCAGCCTTACAAGGGAGATCGCTCACTGTGCAGCCTACTCAGCCTCTCTGAGAGTAGGTGGAGGTCTGGGCTATGCACGTAAGAAGGGCTTTGTGAACCATAACTGTTTAGGAATTATTTCACGATTCATTCATGTACTCAGAAAACACTGCTGCCGCCTGTGTGCCAGCTACCATGCCTGGTGTTGGGTGTACACAGATAGCTGAGGCACAGACCCTGTCATCACGGATCTTCCAGCCTTCAGGTAGGGACTACAAACTGGTGGCCTGTGGGTGGTGGTGGTTGGATGATGATAAATGTTGGGTTCTTACCTAGGACCAGGTCACTTTCTAAGCACTTTCACAAAAACTCTGTGAGGTAGGTATTATAATTATCCCTAATTTACAGATGAAGAAACTAAGGCAGAGAAGTTAAATAACTCACCCAAGGGCACACTCATACAGTAATTAACAAACCAGGACATCTGGGTTTTCAGCTTCTCTTTGGAAAGATCTGAAGATGAATGTGACGCTGCCGGGCTTGAGTCCTGCCTGGCGACAGCCAGCAGTGGTTGAGCACAGCTGCCTCCTTGGTAAGGAGCCTGGACCTGCTGACTGGCCACAGTCCCTCCACAGACTGTTGGTAATGCTCACGTGTGTTTATGGTGACGACCTGGCCTCTTCTGTATGTGAGCGTGCAGCCATGAGTTATGTTTCTGACAAACATGGCACCACTTCTGTCTTAGTAATCAGTCACCTTAGAAAACAGTAAAGTCTGGACCGCTCGGGAGTGGACAGGGAAGGGGAAGGTGGAAACGGGTTAGTGGGCAGTGCCTGTGATGGGACTAGAATCTTGGCTCTGTGCACACATACATGAGATGCTGGGTTTCTTGATTACTGAAGAAAAAGCCCAACATACAAGCACTGTTCTCTCATTACCTGGTCTCGTGGGGGTTGGGGAGGTTGTTAACAGTTGGTCAAGGCCTCCTGCTGAGCTCTTAGACTCAACTGCTGCTCTTCTGAATCCAGGCCTAGAGTTCTATCTTCCTTACATTTTTAAAATAAAATTAAAAAAGGCACATCTCATTTTTATAGAAAATGAAGGAAAAAAATTAAAGATAGCAAATGTCATCAGTCTCTCCCTAACACAGCTACTCTATGTAGTATGTCTCTGTTTTATGTGTGTTTATATTGCTTATATTTATATACAGTATGTTTATTTTGTACATATAAAATATGTATTTACAGCAATTGAGCCAAATAACATATAGTGTTTTGTAACCTGTTTTTCTCTCAATAATGTATCATCAGCAACATTTCATGCCAGCAGCTGTGTTTGCGGTTTTAAAAGTTTGTGAAGTGTTCAGGGTCTGTGTGTGTATGGCTGTGTGTATGTGTGTGTATGTCCCATAATTTCTTTAACCATTGCCATTTGGGATGTCAACATATTTTCACATTGATATACATCCTAGGTTATTTCTTTTGGAAATTTCCAGGAGAAAATAGTGTTGTCAAAGGCCAAAGAACATGAGACTCTATGGCTCAATTACTCCTGCTTCTGATTTTCTTATTAACATTACCACGTATTACGTATACCCTATAGATCTGTATGTGTGTGCGTGGCAAAATTATGGATGTCGATATCTAAAACATGGAATGGACGTGCTGCCTGGTATCTGAACGATGTTTACCTGTGTTTTATTGACCACACAAAACGCATTCGACTGTGTGGATCATAACAAATTATGGATAACATTGCAAAGAATTGGAATTCTAGAACACTTAATTGTGCTTATGCAGAACCTGTATATAGACCAAGGGGCAGCCATGCGAACAGAGCAAGAGGATACTGCATGGTGTAAAATCAGGAAAGGTGTGCATCATGGTTGTATCCTTTCACCATACTTACTCAATCTGTATGCTGAGCAGATATTACGAGAAGCTGGACTATATGAAGAAGAACGGGGCATCAGGATTGGAGGAAGACTCAGTAACAATCTGTGATACGCAGATGACACAGCCTTGCTTGCTGAAAGTGAAGAGGGCTTGAAGCACTTACTGTTGGAGATCAAAGACCACAGCCTTCAGTATGGATTACACCTCAACATAAAGAAAACAAAAATCTTCACAACTGGACCGTTAAGCAACATCATGATAAACTGAGAAAAGGTTTGAAATTGTCAAGGATTTCATTTTACTTGGATTCACAGTCATTGCCCATGGAAGCACCAATCAAGAGATCGAATGACATACTGCATTGGAGAAATCTGCTGCAAAAGACTTCTTTAAAGTGCTAAAGAGCAAAGATGCCACTTTGAGGACTAAGGTGCACCTGACCCAAGCCATGGTATTTTTAATGGTTTAGCATACATGGGAAAGCTGGACAGTATATAATGCAGAAGAATTGATGCATTTGAATTAGGGTATTGGAGAAAATATTGTTTATATTGTGGACTACCAGAAGAACAATCAAATGTGTCTTGAAGTACACCCAGAATGCTACTTGGAAGGGAGGATAGTGAGACTTCGCCTCGCATATTTTGGACATGTTACCAGGAGGGACCAGTCCCTGGAGAAGGACATCGTGCTTGGTAACATGGAGGGTTGGTGCAAAAGAGGAAGACCCTCAATAAAATGAATTGACACAGTGGCTGCAACAGTAGGCTCAAACGTAGCAACGATTATGAGGTCCATACAGGACCAGGCAGTGTTTTGTTCTGTTGCGTATAGGGTTGTTATGAGTTGGAACCAACTCCACCATGCTTAACAATAAGGTCTGAAAAGCCAGCTGCTTTTTCCACAAACAGCCTGGAGACCTGGCATGGTAAAGGTAGAAACAAAGTATTGTTGCTCTCGCCATTCTTCATCTCCTGTCTGTAGTGCACCAGTTCCAGCTGGGAAACTCAGTGGAAAGTGCTGTATTTCCCAGTTGTGATGTGCCTCTCTGCAGTGCTGGATGTGGCCGGTCTAGTCACTCAGCAGCTGCTGTGGACTCTGCTGTCTCACTATGGCTAAATACGTGGCAGCCCTTGTTGGGTGGCCCAGTAGTCTACACTTTCCCATCACAGCTGCTTTTTTGTAGTTGGTGAGCAAAGCAGGCAACCAGCCCACCTCCTCCACCTGCTCACGGAAGTTGTCCATATCCATCCATCCATCCTTTGGTAGGAAACTGCTCTGAACTGCACTAGAGGGAAAACCTGGAATCTTCTGAATGTAGTCACGATCACCCCACACAGATTCATTTAACCTTGGCTACAAAAATTCACTGGTAACATTTTGGTGAAGAACCTTTCAGATGTTCCTCTGTGGGGGGTGTGTGTGTGTGTTTAAGCTGGTAGGCGGGTGTAGTATTTTTCCTTCACCTAGTACAATTAGGCGCTCCTTGGAAACTCTATGGGGCAGTTCTACCCTGTGCCGTAGGGTCGATATGAGTCAGAATCAACTCGACGGCACCGGGTTGGGTTAGTACAATTATGCTGTGCGTGCTATTATGTAACCTAATTTTTTCCTCATTTTTAAGGGTATTATTTTATCATGACAAAATATTTCATTGAACTATTTAAAGAACAAAAAAGACACTTTCTTCCCACTGTCACTCAGTTGATGAGAGTGGGAGAGACAGATAACAATCAAATAATCATACAAGTGAATGTGAAAAGCCTCTGAAGGCAATTTACCCTGAGTGTGTGTAAGAACTGACGCTTCAGCTGCAACCTGAAGACGAAAATGTGGGGGTGGAATTGGGTGGGGAAGAGGGCCCCGTGTCCATTTTCATAGGTGTGTGACATTCCATGTATAGACATGCCATAATTTATGTCACAGGTCATTTTGGGGGTCATTTAGGTTACTGCTTTTTTTAATCTCAGTGCTTTGATGGGTGCATTAAAGGCTTTGAGCCTTTGGTCTAGCAGTGGAGTGGATTTGCCTGAATTTCCCGACGTTCTTCCCTGGCTCCCTGGTGTTCAGTGATCCAAACTTACAGATCTCTGACTGGGCTGTAGACAAAGGGAGTTGGCTTGGCAGAGGAACTGCACTGACGAAATGGTCTCACTCCAGTTGGGTGTTGAGGCCAGCAACCACTCCTGAGCCTGCTATCTATTGGTAGCTGGCATATCGATTTATTAATTTACTCATACTGCATTTCCCATGTCCCTCCTCAGCCAGCCAAAGTGTTACCGGTTGAGAATGGGAGGTTGAACAGTTCTTAGCCTCTGCCAGGCAAAAGAACACAGTGGTGTGAAAACACAGAAACAATTAGTTATATTATATCATAAGTAGTATTCTTCTAGTAAACAGTATGTTCTGTTTATTCTGGGAGCCTGAGAACATGGAGACCAACTCCACAGGAGTGGAGGTGGTAGTACGTGAACTAGTCCTTGAGCGCTGATCAGAATTTTGCCAGACATGCAGGGGATTGGGACCTTCGGACAGAAAGAACTCTAAGAGTGAAGACTTCAAGGATTGAGGAGGCTTGGTGATGCCTGGGACTATGGAATGTTATAGTGTTTGTTCCTGGCTTCATTGTGGGAAGTGGGCTTGGAGAGCAGTTGAAACTGGGTTTCAGCTGCCAGGCTAGGGAGGTCAGGTTGTGTTTTTTAGGTACTGGGAATATATATCCAATGTTTAAGAATAGAGAGAGTAATTATATCAAGTCGGTTATGTTAGGATAATGTTAGTTGCTGTAACAGATAAACTCCAGCACCTCTGTGGCTGAACATGATAGAAGTTTATTTCTTCCTCAGATATGTCCAAAATGGATGCTTTTGATCGGCAAGTGACTCCCTTCCACATGGTGATTCAGGGACCCAGGATCTGCCATTCTGTGGCTCTGCTATTTTCAACATGTGGCTTCCATGTCAGTATACTTATCTACAACAAGCTGATGGAAGAGGAAAGAACATGGAATATAATGTAGGCGTTTTTCCAGGTCAAGCCTGGAAATGGCGTCATGTCACTTCTGCTTACATTTTCATTGACTCGAGCTCATGACATTCCCCCTCCCCCAACCGCCCAGTGGCTGGGGAGTGGAGTCTAGGTGTGTTGCACAGATTGAAGAGGAATAGAGTAGCAGCCCTGCTACATTGTTGTTTTTGACAAGTTAGTTGGGGTGGTGGTATGAGATTGATCTGGAGAAGGGAAACATAGAGACGGAGAGAAAGGGCTCAGGCGGAACACTGTGAAGGCATGCTGTTACTAGATTCATTAAGGCCAACATTTATTGAGTGTTCACTGTGTGGCTGGAGCTGTCATAAGTGTCAACACTGCTGTTTCCCCACTTTACAGAAGGGAAAACTGAGCATAGGAGGTAACTTGCCAAGAAGCAGAAAAACCAGGATCCAGACCCAGGCTGCTCTTAGTCCAGCACCTGAACTCTTAACCGCTATTTACTGCCTCTTGCTATCCCATATTGTCTTTCAGAAGGGTAGAGAAGGGGAACAAAAAAACAGAGTCTGAGATGTGGTGGACAGTGCCTCATTAGACGTAGGGAAAAGTGGGAAATTGAAGATGTCAAGTTTGGGAACCTGGTGGTGCCCGTTAGTGTGACTTTTTGTGCAAGAGGCTTTACTAGATGTTCCAGATCTGCCATCCCCAGTGCCTGGCCTGAATTTGGCACAGTGAACTGCGTAAGCATTCTAACATCTTGGCCTGTTGCTTTATAAGGGTTTTTATTGGTTGCTCTGTATTGGTTGTTAAAGGAAAGTTGAAGCCATATTTCAGATGGGGCAATGTTGAGGACTAGGCTGTTGAGTCATCTGCTCTTCATTGTATGGATGGCTTTGGCTCCTGGTGCCCTCCCCTCGCAAGCTCCCACTGGCCATCAAGACCAAGTTCAAATGGACCCTCACTGTGAATCCTTCCATAACTGTCTTGTGCAAAGGTGATTTTCCTTAGTCTCTGCTCACGCTGTAGTGTTACTTCTCTTTATTTATAGTTACCTACTTTGGAGTCTCTTTCCTCTCAGGGTATTAACATCCTTGTTTCAGGGATTCATACACAAGAGTGTTTAACTTGGGGTGGGGGTGGAGGTCATTTTTGCAAATATGAGGTGTTTTCTTATGTTTTCCCTGAATATGTATAACTGGAGGTGCCATAAGAGTGACGCTGGCCTGGGTGAGACAGAATTTGTGGGGTGATGGCTGAATGAGAGAATGCACACCTGGCTTAAGACACAGCAACCACATTTAAAAAAATACATCATGTCTTGGTAAGCAAAATACTTCCAAGGGCCCTATTCGGCCCCTGTGTTTCCACTTTGTGACTTCTTGGAGGGAATGCAGCATTGGAAAAGACTCGGAAAACAAGGGGAGGCATAAAGAGGGCATGGGCAGGCTCACTGTCTCCCCCCAGCTGAGACGCCAGAGCAAGGAGAGCTTATTTTTTGTTGCCTTACCCTTGAGGGTGATCCTGGCCTCCTGGTCTCAGAGTGTGCTGTGGCTGGTTGACAATCTCACATCCGCTGAAATGCTGCTGAAATAAGGACTCCCATTGAAGGGCAACCTACTCCCCTCTTCTTTGAGCTGCATGTCATTTTAGAAGTAATGGAAACGAGAGAGGAAAGTGACAGTTATAGTTTTTGGCTTTGCAATGGCTCAAAGTATATATTATTAATATTAAAACCAATTTAATTCCACAAAGGAGAGTCTTCTGTCTTGAAGGAGCTGATGGAAGTGGGAGAAGAGGGGAAATTACTCACCGTAAACCTACCAATACTCTGTCCTATAGGGTCGCTATGAGTCGGAATCGACTCGATGGCACCGGGTTTGGTTTGGTTTTTGGTAAGCCTACCAAACACATCCTGCTTTCTCCCCTAAGGATTCCTGTCAATGGGGCTGGCAGCCTTAGGGAGGGACAGGTTCACAACACAGTCCTAAGGGGATCTTCCCCATAGCACCTGACTGAGGACGCTATCGCCATGGTATTCCCCACAGCTCCTGCTAGAAATGTACCCAGCAGTCCCTAGGTGGAGGGAGGGGAAGCCCATGGGCTATAGAGTGAGATGAGCTCTGTGACTTCCCAGAAGTTCCTGATCCACTCTGACCCTCAGCGTCTTCATCTGTAAGGATGGCTCTATGAATACACTTGTGTACATGTTGTGGTCATTTTCAGTTACTGCCTAGTTGAGGACTAAATAAAAATATATATTTATAGCACACAGCACAATAGTTGGCAAACAGCAGACATTCGACATGTAATTGGTCTCTTCCTTCTCATCCTTCCCTGCTTGTAGAAAGAATTGCTTGCTCTGTAAGTTTGATGCTCCAGTTGTCTTAGAGTCTCCTTTATAGTAGAACGTTCTCACCAACCACCACTGGAGCTGTACGTACATTGAAATCATGTGAGTTTGTCGGATTGTACATGGGCCTTACTTTGGAAGAACCCAAGAGCACATGGGACCATGATGTGTATGTAATTCTCTTTAGAATTTTACAGAGCACTGTAGCCTACTTAGCTCATTCAGTACAGTAATACTAGGAGCATTTATTATGCTCAAATACAAGTGAGGGTACGTGTGTGTGTGCGCGTGTGTGCGCGCACACGCTTGTGAGCTATGTACTGTGACTATGCTAGGTGGTGAAGACTTCAAAGATAAAAACAATCTCAGCCCCTGCCCTCAAAAAGCTCACTGTCTAGTTGAGCGCCAGGTACACCGTTAACCACTGGTGATGACTCAGTGCAGTGAATGAGAGGAGCTGTCCTGGTAGTGGAAACCCAGGTGGCATAGTAGTTAAATGGTATGGTTGCTAACCAAAAGGTCGGTGGTTCAAATCTACCAGGCGCTCCTTGGAAACGCTATGGGGTAGTTCTACTCTGTTCTTTAGGGTCACTATTAGTCGGAATCGACTTGACAGCAACAGATGTTTGGTTTGGTCCTGGTAGTACAAGTGGCAAAGGGCGCTCTGGGCATAGCTAGCAGCAAGTGCCAAGGCCTGATGGTCTGAATGGAGGAGTAGAGGGTAAAGCTGGAGGGCAGGCAGGTGTCGCTCACAAAAAACCCTGTCTCTCAAAATAAGAAATTATTACTTTAAAAGGGAAGGTGGGTTTCTAAGGCCTCTTTAAACCCAAGGTGCTGTGATTTGTGGTGAGTACAGAGAAGCCCTGTGTGAGTTTATTCAGAGATGAAGGGGGATTTAACTCCAAGGTAATAGTATATGTCAATGAGGAAATACTGTTTGACTTATGGCCCTTTCTGTTTAAATGCAGTTGCAGAATATATAAATTGCATAAAATAATTCTTGAAAGTTACAGTGCTGTTTGACTCATGTTGTCAAAAATGAGGAGTTTCTTACAGAGATGACAAGATTGAGACCTGGGTTATTTTTAAAAACTAAATTTTGGAGTCACAGTGCTGTGCACTCCTCTTTTCCCCCAAATTAGAGATAATCACAATTATATCCCATAAAGAGATGAAAGACTGTGATAGAGTTAAAGATGAAGGAATTTTTAATTCCTGCTGGAAAGAAGACAGTGATTTATTTATCCCTTATTTTATTACAACTTTGAAAATTGTACTTCTCACCTGTTCACATTTATTAATAGCATTACGCAGCCAGGCAGAGCCACAAATCGACAGGATGAAAATGAGTTGAATGCAGCAGGGACCATTGATGTATTGTCGCCGTAACAACTGGCTGATGTCATGGATGTGAATCTCAGCACTTCTTCCTAAGCATCCTGTTTGGCTCTATAAATTATCACATCACTTTATATTATGTTACCACGGAGCATTGGGTTCTTTCTGAATTCATGTGGAAGCTTCTGTTTGTCATGAGTTTTTCTTTGATGGTCATGATTACATTTATGCTGAAGCCATTATTAAAATATTGTACTTCTTATTGCTATTTTAGAATTAATACTGTTGAAAATACTAGGCCTTTCTGAACCTCTTCTTAATCACCCAAATATTTCGTAGCTAGGCCAATTTGTTCCCTCCTCATTCCTTTCCTGCCTCCTTTTCAATGCCTGAGGGATATTTTCAATGTATCCTAGCTGAAAAAAACAAACAAAAAAAACAAAATACAGTACAGGTAAAACAGAACTTACCTGTATTTATTCAGGGTGGTAGGCTCTAGCACCACCTAACTGGCTTCCTAGTGCATAGCAGTGTTTCAGGATTTCTCAAAAGGCGGCATCTCAGGGTTATACCTTTTTAGAGTCTTTCTTGAGGGAAATACTGGGCAAAAGAGCTCAAAATCACAGCCTTACTAACTCCCTACAGTATGATACAATAAAAAGCTCTCTGCTCCGTAAGTTAGAGCCATTCCACTCTGAACTGTGTGACCCTGGGTAGGCCCATGGACTCTCTTCTCATATGTGAATTGGTAACAATAACAGCTGCTTTGGCCAGATTAATGTGAGGGTTAACCCACCAAAAAAAAGGGTTAACAGGCGTAAATTAGAGAGGAGCCATGAAAATGGTCTGATTTGCAGTCATAGGGTGATAATTACTACATTTCCTGAATTTTACATAATCACAATGTGAAAGTGAAAAGTAGGATGCATCTGAAATAAAGCTTACCTGCAGGATTTTGTTTCTTGATGGTTCATAAAAATCTGAAGCCATCTTAGATTTTATGCAATATGATTGTATTTCCTCCCCTCAGGAAGCTGCTTGCCATTCCTCATAAACACTAGCTCTGTTTCCTGTTCGGAGTGCTGCTGACCATGACTCTGGCAACTGACCCTATGACCAAAGGCCAACACCTATTGAGAAGTAAGGCTGTCTTCCTGCCAGGTGTAGCTTGTGTGTGTGCAGTAGTTGTGAGTGCTGTTAAGCCTGGTTACTTCTGTTTGGGCTGGGCGATTACTGTCAAGTGAATACAGCACTCAAGGTATATTGGTTTTCATGGGATTCTTGGGTTTTGGGTAGGCTTGTTAGCAATTTTTAATATGTCACTGGATTAAGAAAAAAGGATGTCTGGGTCTGTAGATGATTTGAGTTCCCCTTGAGTTGGGCATCCCATAAATATGAGCAGGCACGGAAACCCCTACTGCTGGCTGGGGTGGAGAGTGAGGAGAGCCATTCCAGCTTTGCACTGGCAGCTCCCCACTTCTGTGTCCCAGGCGTCAGTATAATGGAGACCAGTAGCCACTTGCTGTCGAGTTGAATCCGACTCGTAGTGACCCATGGGCATCAGAGTAGAACTATGCACCATAGGGTTTAGAGCCGATTTTTCTGAAGTAGATCATCAGATTTTTCTTTCCAGGCACCTTTGGGTGGACTCGAACCTCCAACCTTTTGGTTAACAACTGAGTGCATTAACTGTGCCATCCAGGGACTCCTATAGTGAGGAGGGTTGACTCTTCCCTCAAATTCAGGCTTCCTTGCTAGATCTTAAAAAGTGCTGTTGACATTGAGGTTTGGCACATGATGTCCTGACTTGTTTATCCTAAATATGTCAGAACGAAGAGGGGGTCAAATCCTGTGTGTCTCAGAGTCCTTGTTTTCTACAGTATTTCAGCATCTGTCACCTGGTGTGGAGGCGACCTTGTCTTTCTCTGTGCAGGATGTGTGGGAGGGACACAGCTTTGTCAACATGTAGTTTGGACTAAATTGGATTCGGCTCCTGAGTTCATCGAGTGCATTTTTTGAACAGGACCTTGAATATTTGTCACCGTCTGCCATTCATTTTTAACTTCTGCCACCTAGGAGAGCATGTTCCAGGGTTGGGGGAGGTAGGAACAGAAAAGCTGAGCACATCAGGTATTTCTTTGGCATTGAAATTCATGGGTGTATGGGGAAGTGTTCGTGTAAGACCTATATTCCTCCAGGGGTAAGCATTGCCCTTGCTTTCCTTTTCATCTTTCCAATTTGAGGGCTGCATCCTGGATACTTTTCCTAGACCTACACTCTCCAATATGGCAGCCATTAGCCACATGTGGCTATTTAAATTTAAAAAAGAAATTAGTTAAAAGGAAATATACTTAAGACTTCAGTCCCTCAGCCACAGTAGCCACAGGTGGCTACCCTCTGCTCCAAGGAAGACGAGGACATACGTGCTGTCTTTTAGCCTAGCCCACGGTCTCCTAAGGAAACTGGGGTCTGATCCACAGTTGAATCCCAATTGAATAATGGTAGGCAACTTAAGTCCGCCACAACCTCAGGTTTATATTTCATTTTACTGTTTATAAACTCACACCCAGTGGGTCAAACCTACAGACAAATTTTGTTTTATCAGCCCAGGAGTAAATAATTATTTTTAGCCTTCTGGTCTAGCATACCCTCTGTAGCTGAAGTCACCACCATCCCCTCCTGTATGATACCCAGCAGATGTTCTTATTTGTGTTACATTCTTGGCTCTTGGAGGCATTGAGCTTGCAGCGCCTGATCAGAGAGAGGGTGCTGTTCCCATTTCTGAGGTGCCACATTTCTCTCTCTGGTTGCGGGCTATTGGTAGGTACTTCCCTTCTCAGCAGTGTGACCATCTGTCATGGCTTGGCACTCGGGGAGGCATGTAGGAACTGTGGGTTGTGGCAGGACCAGACAAGCCAGGAGGCACAGCAGCGCGCGTACTTGGCAGAGATGCGCTTTGTTCTTAGGTGCATGCCTCATTCGCGAAACCCGCTAGCTGAGCACCCTCCGTCCAGTAGGACTTTTTATGCTAATCCCCCCCAAACAGTGGTGTTTGTAAGGTCAACTTTGAGTTACTTCATGAATATACTGGAAGTTACCTGTTTTGCAAAAAAGGGTGGTTCTTCTAAGTCTGGTCTTCGGAACAACTTTGATCTGGTAGGCTGTTAACAGAATCAAGTAGAGATGATAGTGATTGTAGAAATGCTGTCAAAGGAATTCCTGAGCTGTTTAGAGAGTGTGGAGATGGATGCACGTCATGGTTTCACTCACTCACACATTCCTTCATTCGTTCATGGATCAGATGTCCTGTATACAAAGCATTGTCTAAGTTACTAACAAAAAAAGTTACTAGGAGAGCAAAATACTTGCGTGAAAAGGAGATTAGTTTGTTTCCTTATTTCTTCCTGCTTAAAAACAAATGAACAAACTTTTTTTAAAATAGAAGGTCAGAATTTTCACACAATCAACCTATTTTTGTTAGGGTTCTTGATTCAGAAGACCGTTTTCTCCCAGGATAGTTTCTGCTTTCTGTGTTAGCAACAAAATGCATCAGGCAGGGAACACGTTTTAAAACTGTTGAATAAAATGTGGTCCTGGGTGGGTAGAGACTGCTTTTGTTTTCTGGGCACCCATCTGACCTTTTTGGACACGTCTTAAGGCTTGTGTTTCTCTCATATTCAGCTGGTGGTGAGGACAGAGTTGGCAGAGCAGAGAAATGAACTAGGGTTTGGACACATTGAAACTCATCTAATAGCTGAGAAAAGCATAGTGTGTGTTTTAGACCTTTGGTGTTGAAGCATTTGAGGGGTGGAGTTTGTGCTGAAAATTTTATTAATACAGCGTGTGTATAGAAGGATGAGCTAAGATCCTGCCCCTGGCAGGAGCTCACTTATCAATGCATCAGGCATGTACTTTTGGAGCTATTCATATCTCCCAAGCAAGGTAATGTTTGCCTTTTCCACTGAACTGTTAACTGGGTCTGTGTTGGGCAGGGCTCAACACCATCCAGAGCTGCCTTTCCTTTCGCACGGTAACTGACAGTGTTGGTTACCAACAGCAACATGAGTCCCAGAGTGATTACACTGAGCAGAATTCTCCTCCCCACCTGCAGACCCCATTGATGGACATGTATTCTGAGCTAGACACAAACCTTCATTTTCCTTTTACAACAACGGAATTTATTGTGCGGTCTAAGTGAAATAATACCAAAATCCAGATCTGTTGCCTTTGAGTCAGTTCTGACTCATTGTGACCCCCAGACTTGTGTTCCATAGGGTTTTCTTAGTTGTAATCTTCATGGAAGCAGATCACCAGACCTTTTCGTCCAAGTATCTCTGGGTGGCTTTGAACCATCAACGTTTAGGTTAGTAGTTGAGCACAAACCATTTGGGCCACCTAAGGACCTAATAATGAAATGAAAAACCCGTTACTGTCAAGTTGATTCTGACTCATAACGACCGTATAAGACAGCGTAGAACTGCCCCATAGTGTCTCCAAGGAGTAGCTGGCTGGCGGATTCAAACTGCCGGCCTTTTGGTTGGCAGCCATAGTTCTTAACCACTGCACCACCAGGACTCCAGTAATGAAATAATGCCTGTTAAATGCTTGTAAGTGCTTAATAAATGGCTTTTTAAAAAATACGGGGACAAGTATTTCTTCTAGAGAATGTACCTCTGTAAAGAGTTGGATTGTAGATTTTTCTTCATCCCTAATGAACAAGGAGCTTAAATGAATGGAAATGTAAGTCAAGTCAGTAAATATTTCCTCCTTTCCTTCTTTTCTGCTTCTGAACATAACTCATTGACCCAAAAATAATCACTTGGCTCCACCTACCACCTACTAGCAAAGAGGCCAGAAAGCATAGCCCTCCTAAGTCCCCGGACAGCCAGAAATATTCAATGAGCTTCGACAACAGTAAGTCTTCTCCATTTGAAGATGGGGAGCCTGAGACTGAAAGAATTTGTGTAACTTGACCAAGAGCATTCAGCTTGCAGGTGGCTGGTCTCAGACCAGGACTATGTGGGCCCAGCGCCAAGCTTTCAACCACTACACTACACTCCACCCTCAATATAGATTTTTCAACTCTTGATTAATTATAAGTTTGTTTTCTTCTTCTCAATGAAAACTCTCAGCTTAGAAAACTCAAAAGATAAAACACAACTTAAGGTGGGTAACTTTACTAAGAAAACAGTAATTTTCTTTGTGCAAATTGTGTCTAAAATTATTTTCAATTCATTTTAATAAAAGATGGCCCATCAGCTTTCTGGAAGTGTCCTGTTGGCATAAGCTGAGCACTAATGGGTCCACGGGGGTGAGGAATAAATGTACTTAAGTGCTGAAGTAGGCTCCCAGTCCGTGGGAGGTCAATCTAAGCATCTTCTAAGACCTTGTGAACCAACATGGGGTATGAAACATTTTAGGTCACTTTGTTTCGCCTTGCTTATCCCACCTTTAACTCTTCCGTCTGTTTCCCTTTTGTTATCTTTTGTTTGAAATTTCATTCAGGGTAACATGCAGCTCCCAAGTTCATCATATTTCCAGCCACACAGAGACACATCGTCTGAGAAAGTGGATTCTTCTGGCTTGTTTCCCTTTCTTAATGCTGGCTAGAAATTTGACAAATGTAATTCCTAGCCTTTGGGTAATTTTTATCTTCTGTTGATCTCTTTTGTACTTGCATGGACAGGGTTTTAGTGCATGTTATGGATCGAATTATGTCCCCCCGAAAGATATATTGAAACGCGAACCCCTGGTAACAGTGCATGTGGCCTTGTTTGGAAATAGGGTCTTGAAGATGTTATCAGTTAATATAAGCTTATTTCCTGTTCTATTTTCATGCGAATGTTAGGATTAATCAGCATCTTGGTCATCTTGCTAAAGCAAATTATAGGGTAGTGTAGGGAGCCCCGGAAACTCTCCTGGCTTAGTGGTTAAGAGCTACAGCTGCCGACCAAAAGGTCGGCAGTTTGAATACACAAGGTGCTCCTTGGAAACCCTGTGGAGCAGTTCTACCCAGTCCTATAGGGTCACTGTGAGTCGGAATTGACTCAACAGCAATTTTTTTTTTTTTAAATAGGGAGCCCTGGCGGTGCAGTGGTTAAACAGTTTGCTAACTGAAAGGTTGATGGTTCAAACCCACCCAGTGGCTCTGTGGGAGAAAGACTTGGCAGTCCGCTTCCATATAGATTACAGCCAAGAATACCCTATGGGGAAGTTGTACTCTGTCACCTGGAGTCCCTGTGAGTTGGAATTGACTCAGCGGCACCAAACAACAACAACAACAACAACAGTGGGGGCTCTGGGATTAGGCAAAACTTCATTTAAACTGTAACCCTGCAATTCGCTAGTTCCGTCACCTTAGACAGGTTCCTTAATCAGTCCCCTCAGTGTTCTTACCTGTAAAATGGTGCATAGCCCAGTACCCAGAAGGGTGAAATCATCGAAAACACATTTCACTTATGCAGAGTCATCTCTGTGTACTCGGTGTGAGTGTGTGCATGGGTGATATAACGGTTAAATTACGTGGGTGACCCCATAGTGCATAAATTCAGGACTGTTCACACTGTGCTGAGTGTGAGTCTTGGGATTATGAACACTTACCTTTTGACCTAACTTCTATGTTTAAGAAGATGTTCTAGAAATGAGAATATATGTCTATATAGGCAGAAGTAAATTTTTGGAACATTTTGGTTAAAATTATATGAATAAAATGTAAATTAAAGCCTGCCAGCTTCTTTACGTGGGTAACTCTGACAGCAAGAATGTTGTCCAGATCTTAGTTTTTTGGCTCATGTGAACTAAGATTTTAGAGGAAAAAGAACCACCAGGTGGTGCCAGCCATTTTCTTATCCAGAGAAGAAATACAAAAACAGCTAAGGAATTTCCATCTGGGATATCCTTACAATTTGGGGTTTCTTAAAGCATTCAGCCATCTGTCTCAGATTTAATGTTATCAAGTACACTGTGATTCCTGAGCTTTAAGTCTGCACATAAAAGACTGTCTCGGATTTGTGATTTGTCATGCTACTCTTTTTTAGCTGATAGGATTTTAGTATTTACAAAGAAAAAAATTGCCTGTAGTGATCAGCTGTTGCTTTTTTGCCCAGTCATTTCATTTTGTAGCAGTGTTTAAGTACCTGCCCTCAGAGTAGTCAAAATTTGATCCAGGAAGTAATTGTCTTAAAATCCGTATAAACAAATGTGGTTTGGATTTTAGCAAGATGCTGCTGCTCCTTGTGACTGGCAAAGAGAACAAATTGGTATTTTCCCCCTTTGAAGAAGCTGCGGTGGGGGGTGGGTGGGGAGCAGAAAATGAAAACACTAGATAATTCTTTTTTGTCTATTCATCCATCCATTGAAATATGCGCTAAATGTTTCCTCCACGAGGCAGTGTGGTATAATGGCCAAGAGCTTAATCCCTGGAATTCAACCGCCTGAATTTGACTTCTAGCTCCACCATTTCCCAGCTGCCTTGGGTAAGTGACTTAGCTGCTCACAACTACAGTTACCTCACCTGTGATGTGAATACTAATAGAAACGACTTTAGCGTTGTGGGCCTAAAAGGAGACTGTGGGTGGCACAGAGGGTTAAGTGCTCCATTACAGCACTTATTTGAGTGAATAGAACAACCAGGACTTCCTGTCTTCATGGAGTTTACATTCTAGTGGGGTGGTGGGTTGGGAGATCGACTATAAAGAATAAACATAATAATTAACTTAAATACCATGTTGGGCAGTATGCGATTAGTGCTTTTGTAAAAAGTTGAGAAGCTTCAAGGGATTGAAAGTATGTGTTAGTTGCAACTGTAAACGAGATGGTGAGGGTAGGACGCCATTGGAAAGTTGACAAGTGGTCACAGACTAGAGGGAGGTGAAGACTGTTACCATAGTGAGGTGAACAGATTATCTGTAATGAGATATGTACTCCCTGTATCAGCTGCCAGTTGCCACAGTAATGCTGTGTCACAATCACAAAACCTCCCTTGCATATAACAACAAGCAATTGCTAGTCACATAACTGGGGTGGTTGGCTGTATGCTCTGCTGTTCTTGCCTGAGCTTGCTCACAGATTTGGGGCTGCTGACTGACCTTGGCTGGGACAATCGAGGGTTCATCTTCCAGCAGGCTAACCCAGGCATGTTCTTATGGCAAAGGTGAGGCACGAAGATTAAGAGCAGAGATATGCAGACACTTTTCCAAGCATCTGTTTAATCAAGTCAACCAACATTCTCTTGGCCAGAACAAATCACATGGCCAAGGCCACAGTGAGAAGGTACTGCCAGGCTGAATGATGAAGAGCACAGATGGAGGTGTGTGTGTGTGTGTGTGTGTGTGTGTGAATCTTTGGGGCCATTAATTCAGTCATTGATATCCTAAGCTAAAATGGACTAGTGTTGGCCATTTTGAATCGGACAATCATATGGTCTACTATGCTGGGAATGACAACTCGAAGAGGAATGGTGTTGCATTTATTGTCAAAAAGAACATTTCAAGACCTATCCTGAAGTACAACGCTGTCAGTGATAGGATAATATCCATACGCCTACAAGGAAGACCAGTTAACACGACTATTATTCAAATTTACACACCAATCACTAAGGGCAAAGATGAAGAAATAGGAGATTTTCATCAGCTGCTGCAGTCTGAAATTGATCAAACATGCAATCAGGATACATTGATAATTACTGGTGATTGGAATGAGAGAGCTGGAAACAAAGAAGATGGATCAGTAGCTGGAAAATATGGTCTTGGTGAGAGAAACAATGCCGGAGATCGAATGGCAGAATTTTGCAAGACCAACGACTTCTTCATTGCAAATACCTTCTTTCACCAACATAAACGGTGACTATACACTTGGACCTTGCCAGATGGAACACACAGGAATCAAATTGACTACATCTGTGGAAAAAGACAATGGAAAAGCTCAATGTCATCAGTCAGAGCAAGGCCAGGGGCCAACTGTGGAACAGACCATCAATTGCTCATACGCAAGTTCAAGATGAAACTTAAGAAAATCTGAGCAAGTCCACGAGAGCCAAAATATGATCTTGAGTATATCCCACCTGAATTTAGAGACCAGATTTGACGCATTGAACACTTGTGACCGAAGACTGGATGAGTTGTGGAATGACATCAAGGACATCATACATGAAGAAAGCAAGAGGCCATTGAAAAGACACGAAAGAAAGAAAAGACCAAGATGGATGTCAGAGGAGACTCTGAAACTTGCTCATGAACATCGAGCAGCTAAAGCAAAAGGAAGAAATGATGAAGTAAAGGAGCTGAACAGAAGATTTCAAAGGGCAGTTGAAAACGACACAGTAAACTATTATAATGATATGCGCAAAGAGCTGGAGCTAGAAAACCAAAAGGGAAGAACATGCTCGGTGTTTCTCAAGCTGAGAGAACTGAAGAAAAAATTCAAGCCTCGAGTTGCAATAGTGAAGGAGTCTATGGGGAAAATATTAAACGACACAGGAAGCATCAAAAGAAGATGGAAGGAATATACAGAGTCATTTTACCGAAAAGAATTAGTCGATGTTCCACCATTTCAAGAGGTAGCATACAATCAGGAAGCAATGGTGCTGAAGGAAGAGTTCTAAGCTGCACTAAAGAAATTAGCAAAAAACAGGGCTCCAGGAATTGAGGGAATATCAATTGAGATGTTTCAACAAATGGATGCTGTGCTGGAGGTGCTCACTCGTCTATGCCAAGAAATATGGAAGACAGCTTCCTGGCCAACTGACTGGAAGAGATCCATATTTATGCCTATTCCCAAGAAAGATGATCCAACCAAACGTGGAAATTATAGAACAATATCATTAATATCGCATGCAAGCAAAATTTTGCTGAAGATCATTCCAAAATGGCTGCAGCAGTATATCAACAGGGAACTGCGAAAAATTCAGGCTGGCTTCAGAAGAAAACGTGGAACCAGGGATATCATTGCTGATGTCAGATGGATCCTGGCTGAAAGCAGAGAATACCAGAAGGATGTTTACCTGTGTTTTATTGAGTATGTGAAGGCATTTGACTGTGTGGATCATAAAAACTTACGGATAACGTTGTGAAGAATGGGAATTCCAGAACACCTAATTGTGCTCATGAGGAACCTTTACATAGATCAAGAGGCAGTTGTTCGGGCAGAACAAGGGGTATTGATTGGTTTAAAGTCAGGAAGGGTGTGTGTCAGGGTTGTATCCTTTCACCATACCTATTCATTCTGTATGCTGAGCACATAACCCGAGAAGCTGGACTATATGAAGAAGAACGAGGCATCAGGATTGGAGGAAGGCTCATTAACAGCCTGTGTTATGCAGATGACACAACCTTGCTTGCTAAAAGTAAAGAGGACTTGAAGCACTTACTAATGAAGATTAGGGACCACAGTGTTCGGTATGGATTGCACCTCAGCATAAAAAAAAAGAAAAATAAAACAAAAATCCTCACAACTGGACCAATGAGCAACATCATGATAAATGGAGAAAAGATTGAAGTTGGCAAGGATTTCATTTTACTTGGACCCACAATCAATACCCATGGCAGCAGCAGTCAAGAAATCAAAAGATGTGTCGCATTGGCAAATCTGCTGCAAAGGACCTCTTTAAAGTGTTAAAAAGCAAAGATGTCACCTTGAAGACTAACGTACACCTGACCCAAGCTATTGTATTTTCAGTCACATCATATGCATGTGAAAGCTGGACAGTGAATAAGGAAGACTGAAGAAAATCGATGGCTTTGAATTTTGGTGTTAGCAAAGAGTATCGAGTATACCATGGAGTACCAAAAGAATGAACAAATCTGTCTTGGAAGAAGTACAGCCAGAATGCTCCTTAGAAGTAAGGATGGTGAGACTTAGTCTCAAGTACTTTGGACATGTTATAGTGGGGACCAGTTCCTGGAGAAGGACATCATGCTTGGTAAAGTAGAGGGTCAGTGAAAAAAAATGAAGACCCTGGATTAGATGGATTCACACAGCGGCTGCATCAGTGGGCTCAAACATAGCAATGATTGTGAGGGATGGCTTAGAACTGGACAGTGTTTTGTTCTGTTGTACATAGGATTGTTATGAGTTGGTATCAACTCGGTGGCACCTAACAACAACAGCAACGAGAGAGAGAGCAAAAGGGAGAGACTTATTTCAAGGAAATGGCTCACGCATTTGTGAAGGCTAAAACCCAGTAAAATCCTAGCAAGTCCCAAATCCGTGGGTCAGGCAGAAAGCTGGAGGCTTCTGCTGACTCACATGATTGCAGGGGCTGATGAAACAAAAATTTGAAGTTCCAGCAGCAGGCTGTTGGCTCACGGGGTCCTGGGAACTGGTTGAACCCAAAATCTGCAGGTCAGGCAGCAGGTTGAAGGCTTCTCACATCCCAAGAACTCGAGGTTAGAGAATGACGAGACAAATACTGGATGAACAGAGAGTGAGGTTTGCTAGACCATCTGTTTATATCATGAATGCAGGCCACACCCCCTAGGAAACTCCTTTTCCAGCTGATTGGCTGCTCGTATCAGATCACAAAATGGGAGGTGATATGAAGTGTCTGTGAAACCACTGAGACTATAGTCAAGTTGACACAACATTAGCCATCACAGTCGGTCGTCCTGAAGGGTTCTGTTTTGTGTGCTATTTAGCGCGCCGCATGTCTTCCACTATTGCGTTGAAGAATCTCTCTTAGCTCCTCCCTTGGGTTAATTTTTTTTTTTTTTATAAACTTTTATTAAGCTTCAAGTGAACATTTACAAATCCAATCAGTCTGTCACATATAAGTTTACATACATCTCACTCCCTACTCCCACTTGCTCTTCCCTTCTTGAGTCAGCCCTTTCAGTCTCTCCTTTCGTGACAATTTTACCGGCTTCTCTCTCTCTATTCTCCCATCCCCCTCCAGACAAGAGTTGCCAACACAATCTCAAGTGTCCACCTGATATACTTAGCTCACTCTTCATCAGCGTCTCTCTCCCACCCGCTGACCAGTCCCTTTCATGTCTGATGAGTTGTCTTCGGGGATGGTTCCTGTCCTGTGCCAACAGAAGGTCTGGGGACCATGGCTGCTGGGATTCCTCTAGTCTCAGTCAGACCATTAAGTTTGGTCTTTTTATGAGAATTTGGGGTCTGCATCCCACTGATCTCCTGCTCCCTCAGGGGTCCTCTGCTGTGCTCCCTGTCAGGGCAGTCATCGATTGTGGCCGGGCACCAACTAGTTCTTCTGGTCTCAGGATGATGTAGGTCTCTGGTTCATGTGGCCCTTTCTGTCTCTTGGGCTCTTAGTTGTCGTGTGACCTTGGTGTTCTTCATTTTCCTTTGCTCCAGGTGGGTTGAGACCAATTGATGCATCTTAGATGGCCGCTTGTTAGCATTTAAGACCCCAGATGCCACATTTCAAAGTGGGATGCAGAATGATTTCATAATAGAATTATTTTGCCGATTGACTTAAAGTCCCCGCAAACCATGTTCCCCAGACCCCCGCCCTTGCTCCGCTGACCTTTGAAGCATTCATTTTATCCCGGAAACTTCTTTGCTTTTGGTCCAGTCCAATTGAGCTGACCTTCCATGTATTGAGTGTTGTCTTTCCCTTCACCTAAAGCATTTCTTATCTACTGATTAATCAATAAAAAACCCTCTCCCACCCTCCCTCCCTCCCCACCTCGTAACCACAAAAGTATGTGTTCTTCTCAGGTTTACTATTACTCAAGATCTTATAATAGTGGTCTTATACAATATTTGTCCTTTTGCCTCTGACTAATTTCGCTCAGCATAATGCCTTCAGGTTCCTCCACGTTATGAAATGTTTCACAGATTCATCACTGTTCTTTATCGATGCGTAGTATTCCATTGTGTGAATATACCATAATTTATTTATCCGTTCATGGATAAATAAATAGATGGACACCTTGGTTGCTTCCAACTTTTTGCTATTCTAAACAGAGCTGCAATAAACATGGGTGTGCATATATCTGTTTGTATGAAGGCTCTTGTATCTCTAGGGTATATTCCCAGGAGTGGGATTTCTGGGTTGTATGGTAGTTCTATTTCTAACTGTTTAAGATAATGCCAGATAGATTTCTAAAGTGGTTGTACCATTTTACATTCCCACCAGCAGTGTATAAGAGTTCCAATCTCTCCGCAGCCTCTCCAACATTTATTATTTTGTGTTTTTTGGATTAATGCCAGCCTTGCCGGTGTGAGATGGAATCTCATCGTAGTTTTAATTTGCATTTCTCTAATGGCTAATGATCGTGAGCATTTTCTCATGTATCTGTTGGCTGCCTGAATATCTTCTTTAGTGAAGTGTGTGTTCATATCCTTTGCCCACTTTTTGATTGGGTTGTTTGTCTTTTTGTGGTTGAGTTTTGACAGAATCATGTAGATTTTAGAGATCAGGCGCTGGTCTGAGATGTCATAGCTGAAAATTCTTTCCCAGTCTGTAGGTGGTCTTTTTACTCTTTTGGTGAAGTCTTTAGATGAGCATAGGTGTTTGATTTTTAGGAGCTCCCAGTTATCGGGTTTCTCTTCATCATTTTTGGTAATGTTTTGTATTCTGTTTATGCCTTGTATTAGGGCTCCTAGGGTTGTCCCAATTTTTTCTTCCATGATCTTTATTGCTTTAGTCTTTATGTTTAGGTCTTTGATCCACTTGGAGTTAGTTTTTGTGCATGGTGTAAGGTATGGGTCCTGTTTCATTTTTTTGCAAATGAATATCCAGTTATGCCAGCACCATTTGTTAAAAAGGCTTTCTTTTCCCCAATTAATTGACACTGGTCCTTTGTCAAATATCAGCTGCTCATATGTGGATGGATCTATGTCTGGGTTCTCAATTCTGTTCCATTGGTCTATGTGCCTGTTGTTGTACCAGTACCAGGCTGTTTTGACTACTGTGGCTGTATAATAGGTTCTGAAATCAGGTAGAGTGAGGCCTCCCACTTTCTTCTTCTTTTTCAGTAGTGCTCTGCTTATCCGGGGCTTCTTTCCCTTCCATATGAAATTGGTGATTTGTTTGTCTATCCCCTTAAAATATGACATTGGAATTTGGATCGGAAGTGCGTTAAATGTATAGATGGCTTTTGGTAGAATAGACATTTTTACTATGTTAAGTCTTCCTATCCATGAGCAAGGTATGTTTTTCCACTTAAGTATGTCCTTTTGAATTTCTTGTAGTAGAGCTTTGTAGTTTTCTTTGTATAGGTCTTTTACGTCCTTAGTAAGATTTATTCCTAAGTATCTTATCTTCTTGGGGGCTACTGTGAATGGTATTGATTTGGTTATTTCCTCTTCGGTGTTCTTTTTGTTGATGTAGAGGAATCCAAGTGATTTTTGTATGTTTATTTTATAACCTGAGACTCTGCCAAACTCTTCTATTAGTTTCAGTAGTTTTCTGGAGGATTCCTTAGGGTTTTCTGTGTATATAATCATGTCATCTGCAAATAGCGGTAACTTTACTTCTTCCTTGCCAATCCAGATACCCTTTATTTCTTTGTCTAGCCTAATTGCCCTGGCTAGGACTTCCAGCACGATGTTGAATAAGAGCGGTGATAAAGGGCATCCTTGTCTGGTTCCCGTTCTCAAGGGAAATGCTTTCAGGTTCTCTCCATTTAGAGTGATATTGGCTGTCGGCTTTGCATAAAAAAATAGATGCCCTTTATTATGTTGAGGAATTTTCCTTCAATTCCCATTTTGGTAAGAGTTTTTATCATAAATGGGTGTTGGACTTTGTCAAATGCCTTTTCTGCATCAATTGATAAGATCATGTGGTTTTTGTCTTTTGTTTTATTTATGTGATGGATTACATTAATGGTTTTTCTGATATTAAACCAGCCTTGCATACCTGGTATAAATCCCACTTGATCATGGTGAATTATTTTTTTGATGTGTTGTTGGATTCTATTGGCTAGAATTTTGTTGAGGATTTTTGCATCTATGTTCATGAGGGATATAGGTCTATAATTTTCTTTTTTTGTAATGTCTTTACCTGGTTTTGGTATCAGGGAGATGGTGGCTTCATAGAATGAGTTGGGTAGTATTCCGTCATTTTCTATGCTTTGGAATACCTTCAGAAGTAGTGGTGTTAACTCTTCTCTGAAAGTTTTGTAGAACTCTGCAGTGAAGCCGTCCGGGCCAGGGCTTTTTTTTTGTTGGAAGTTTTTTGATTACCGTTTCAATCTCTTTTTTTGTTATGGGTCTATTTAGTTGTTCTACTTCTGAATGTGTTAGTTTAGGTAGGTAGTGTTTTTCCAGGAATTCATCCATTTCTTCTAGGTTTTCAAATTTGTTAGAGTACAATTTTTCATAATAATCTGAAATGATTCTTTTAATTTCATTTGGTTCTGTTGTGATGTGATCCTTCTCATTTCTTATTCGGGTTATTTGTTTCCTTTCCTGTATTTCTTTAGTCAGTCTAGCCAATGGTTTATCAATTTTGTTAATTTTTTCAAAGAACCAGCTTTTGGCTTTGTTAATTCTTTCAATTGTTTTTCTGTTCTCTAATTCATTTAGTTCAGCTCTAATTTTTATTATTTGTTTTCTTCTGGTGCCTGATGGGTTCTTTTGTTGCTCACTTTCTATTTGTTCAGGTTGTAGGGACAGTTCTGTGCTTTTGGCACTTTCTTCTTTTTGTATGTGTGCATTTATGGGTATAAATTGGCCTCTGAGCACTGCTTTTGCTGTGTCCCAGAGGTTTTGATAGGAAGTATTTTCATTCTCGTTGCTTTCTAGGAATTTCCTTATTCCCTCCTTGATGTCTTCTATAACCTAGTCTTTTTTCAGGAGGGTATTGTTCATTTTCCAAGTATTTGATTTCTTTTCCGTAGTTTTTCTGTTATTGATCTCTAGTTTTATTGCCTTGTGGTCTGAAAAGATGCTTTGTAATATTTCGATGTTTTGGACTCTGCAGAGGTTTGTTTTATGACCTAATATGTGGTCTATTCTAGAGAATGTTCCATGTGCGCTAGAAAAAAAAGTATATTTTGCAGCAATTGGGTGGAGAGTTCTGTATAAGTCAATGAGGTCAATTTGGTTGGTTGTTGTGATTAGATCTTCCGTGTCTCTATTGAGCTTCTTACTGGATGTCCTGTCCTTCTCCGAAAGTGGTGTGTTGAAGTCTCCTACTATAATTGTGGAGGTATCTATCTCACTTTTCAATTCTGTTAAAATTTGATTTATGTATCTTGCAGCCCTGTCATTGGGTGCATAAATATTTAATATGGTTATGTTTTCCTGATCAATTGTCCCTTTTATCATTATATAGTGTCCTTCTTTATCCTTTGTGGTGGATTTAAGTCTAAAGCCTATTTTGTCAGAAATTAATATTGCTACTCCTCTTCTTTTTTGCTTATTGTTTGCTTGATATATTTTTTCCATCCTTTGAGTTTTAGTTTGTTTGCGTCTCTAAGTCTAAGGTGTGTCTCTTGTAGGCAGCATATAGATGGATCGTGTTTCTTTATCCAGTCCGTGACTCTATGTCTCTTTATTGGTGCATTTAGTCCATTTACATTGAGCGTAATTATAGATAAATAAGTTTTTAGTGCTGTCATTTTGATGCCTTTTTATGTGTTGTTGACAATTTCATTTTTCCACATACTTTTTTGTGCTGAGGCATTTTTCTTAGTAAATTGTGAGATCCTCATTTTCATAGTGTTTGACTTTATGTTAGTTGAGTCGTTACGTTTTTCTTGACTTTTATCTTGAGTTATAGAGTTGTTATACCTTTTTGTGGTTACCTTATTATTTACCCCTATTTTTCTAAGTAAAAACCTAACTTGTATTGTTCTATATCGCCTTGTATCACTCTCCATGTGGCAGTTCAATGCCTCCTGTATTTAGTCCCTCTTTTTGATTATTTTGATCTTTTACTTATTGACTTCCATGATTCCCTGTTATTTATTTATTTTTTTTAATTAGTCTTAATTTGTTTGTTTTTGTGATTTCCCTATTTGAGTTGATATCAGGACGTTCTGTTTTGTGACCTTGTGTTGTGCTGATATCTGATATTATTGGTTCTCTGACCAAACAATATCCTTTAGTATTTCTTCTAGCTTTGGTTTGGTTTTTGCAAATTCTCTAAACTTGTGTTTATCTGTAAATATCTTAATTTCTCCTTCATATTTCAGAGAGAGTTTTGCTGGATATATGATCCTTGGCTGGCAGTTTTTCTCCTTCAGTGTTCTGTATATGTCGTCCTGTTCCCTTCTTGCCTGCATGGTTTCTGCTGAGTAGTCTGAACTTATTCTTACTGATTCTCCCTTAAAGGAAACCTTTCTTTTCTCCCTGGCTGCTTTTAAAATTTTCTTTTTATCTTTGGTTTTGGTGAGTTTGATGATAATATGTCTTGGTGTTTTTCTTTTTGGATCAATCTTAAGTGGGGTTCGATGAGCATCTTGGATAGATATCCTTTTGTCTTTCATGATGTCAGGGAAGTTTTGTGTCAGGAGTTCTTCAACTATTTTCTCTGTGTTTTCTGTCCCCCCTCCCTGTTCTGGGACTCCAATCACCCGCAGGTTATCCTTCTTGATAGAGTCCCACATGATTCTTAGGGTTTCTTCATTTTTTTAAATTCTTTTATCTGATTTTTTTTCAGCTATGTTGGTGTTGATTCCCTGGTCCTCCAGATGTCCCAGTCTGCATTCTAATTGCTCGAGTCTGCTCCTCTGACTTCCTATTGCGTTGTCTAATTCTGTAATTTTATTGTTAATCTTTTGGATTTCTACATGCTGTCTCTCTATGGATTCTTGCAACTTATTAATTTTTCCACTATGTTCTTGAATAATCTTTTTGAGTTCTTCAACATTTTTATCAGTGTGTTCCTTGGCTTTTTCTGCAGTTTGCCTTATTTCATTTGTGATGTCTTGAAGCATTCTGTAAATTAGTTTTTTATATTCTGTATCTGATAATTCCAGGATTGTATCTTCATTTGGGAAAGATCTTGATTCTTTTTTTTGGGGGGTTGGAGAAGCTGTCATGGTCTGCTTCTTTAAGTGGTTTGATATGGATTGTTGTCTCCGAGCCATCACTGGCAAAGTAGTTTTTCCAGAAAATCCGCTAAAAAAAAAAATGCAGTCAGATCCCTATCAGAGTTCTCCCTCTGGCTCAGGCTATTCGGATGTTAATGAAGCCGCCTGCGTCCAGTCCAAATCCCGGTGGGATGGTTCCCTGGCTGGGACGCTGCTCTCCCCGTTGCAAGACCAGTCACTGCCTCCTGGGGACTTCTTCTACCGGCTGCGTCCCACGCCGCCCGCGGAACCGGCTGGTCCCCCTCCTGGGGTTAGTTCAGGGGGGTGGAGCAGCTCTCTGTGCTTGTGCCGTACCTGACTGGTACTCTGGCTCCAGGCTCTGAAAACAGTAGCCGCTTCCCCGTATTAGTTCGTTCTCCGTCTCTAAATCTGTGTTTGTTGTTCTGGGTTCGTAGATTGTTATGTATGTGATCAATTCACTTGTTTTTCCGTGTCTTTGTTGTAAGAGGGCTCCGAGGTAGCGTCTGCCTAGTCCGCCATCTTGGCTCCGCCCCTTGGGTTAATTTTTAATGTGATTACCCACATTATAAGGCTCAAAGACTATACAGAACCAGCTGCATTTGCAGGCACTGATTTAGGAGAGATCAATTGTGCCAGTTAAATCTTGTGGTTAGTGGATTTGTAGTGTAATTAACATTGATGGCTGTGCCGTTCTTCCCTTTCTTTCCAGCCAGCCACCGTTAAACATTGTCTGTGGTGAAGAATATTGAATATACCATGGGCTGCCAGAACAAACAAATCTGTCTTGGAAGAAGTACAGCCAGAATGCTCCTTAGAAATAAAAAAAATAAGGCTGGTGAAATTGTGTCTTAACATACTTTGGTCATGTTGTCAGGAGGGATCAGTCTCTGGAAAAGGACATCATGCTTGGTAAACTAGAGGGTCAGTGAAAAAGAGGAAGACCCTCAATGAGATCAGTTGACACAGTGGCTGCAACAATGGGCTCAAGCATAACAATGATTGTGAGGATGGCGCAGGACTGGGCAGTGTTTTGTTCTGTGGTGCATAGGGTTGCTGTGAATCGGAACCAACTCAACGGCACCAACTCAACGGCACCTAACAACAACAACATGGGGAGACAAGGGAAATGTGCTTTGAAAAAGAGTGATGGTTGAAAAAATCAGACACCAAAAGGCACTCTGGAAGGATGTCAGCAAAATGGTGAGGAATTGTTGATGAATGATGGTGTGAGGGCTCTCAATCAAGCAAGTATTGACACAATATTAAATGTAACACCCACAAGTATTACTCAACCTTCCCCCAGTCCTGGAGTGGGTAAACAGTGTACATTGCAGCTCTGATGGTGTTCTCACATACATAGTGCCAGATTTCAAGTTTGCCTTTTTGGAATCTGCAGCAAAAACTTTGAATACGTGCTACCCCTTGCACCCCTCCCCCTTTTTAATGTCAGTGTAATTTAAATGAACATTTAATCTAAAACTCTCATTCATGCAAGAAGGTTTTTCCAGTAGGTTCTTTTCAAATTTTACCTTGCAAAAAATTGAATTTATTTGTTTCCTGCCTAAATCTTAAGATAAGGAGTCATTAGTTCTTGGTTTTTTGTTTTTGTTAAAAAATTTGGTATTTTGTATTGTGGTTACATGCCAGATGTCAAGGGTTAGAGGCCAATCTTCAAATCTCCTTTATGGTTTAAGTGTTCTGTTTTGTGTGCTTTGGAAGAAGAATGGTCAAGTCCCATAGTGTACTTGGGTACAGTGAGGTGCTTTATCTTTCTGCTTCTCTTTTCACCATCCCCCTCTTTGAAAGTCTAAAGGAATTAGAACTCTTTAGTCCCTGGTTAAGGAGCCCTGGTAGTGCAGTGGTTAAAGTGCTCGGCTGCTCACCGAAAGGTCAGTGGTTTGAAAGCACCAGTGGCCCATTGGGAGAATGATGTGGCAGTCTGTTTCCATAAAGCCTTGGAAACACTATGGGCAGTTCTACTCAGTCCTATAGGGTTGCTATAAGTCAGAAGTGATTTGTCGGCAGAGGGTTTTTTTTAGGGGAGGGGTTAGTCTCTGCATGATGCAAATGGAGCCCTGGTGGCGCAATGATTAAAGTGCCAGACTGCTAAAAAGTTGGTGATTTGAACCCACCCACAGGTGCTGTGGAAGAAAGGCGTGGAAATCTTCGAAAAGGTTAAAACAAACAAACAAAAAAACACATTCATTGCCATGGAGCCAATTCTGACTCATACAACCATATAGGACAGAGTAGAACTGCCCCTTAGGGTTTCCAAGGCTGTAAATCTTTAGGGAAGCAGACTGCCAAATTTTCTCTGATGCAGTGGCTGACGGGTTCGAACTGCTGACCTTTTGGCTACCAGCCGAGTGCTTCTTTCATCCGAAAATTTACAGACTGGAAAACTGTATGGAGTAGAGTTCTACTCTGCACACATGGGGTCTCCATGAGTTAGAATTGCCTTGAGTTTTAGTCCAAATTTGTTTTAGCTTTTGTCAATGGCAGAGCTACTTGGATTATATAGGAATTTCCTTCTGAAGGACTCAAAAGTTTTCTCCCCTAGTAGCCATATTCGTATTCCACACAATTAGAAGAGGAAGCTTTTAGCAAAGGAGAAACTGAGGCAGGTTGGCACAGTGATACTTGTTGGGTTTGTTGATTAAGTTGGGGCAGGCTTCAGGGCAGTAAGCTGACTTCCAGGATCAGGAATCAGGGGTACTTCTAGTACGCGTAGCATTCGTGAAGTTAGACTGCAGAATCAAATGCAGTCCAATCCCCTCATTTCACAAACGAGAGGGAAAATCCCTTAAGCTCAGAGAGGTCCAATGACTTTCCCAAAGGTGCACAGCTCACTCTCCGCAGATTGTAAATACCAGACTAGTGTTACCTTTTAAAAATCCAATGTAACCTTCCTAAAACTGCCCTGTACCATACCTCTACGGCTTTGATTGCTTGTTTGCTTTAATGTAGTACTGTAAACCTTTTAATTTGTGTTCCCAGATGTGAGAAGTGGGACTCCTGATAAACAGGGGAAGCATCACTGTAGTATTGAACTGGGGATATTGTAACCTTGATAAGCTTTGTGCAAGCATTCCAGTGTTTAATGACACGGACACATCTGATTATTTCTAACAGACTGTGTAATATAATACTATTCACCCTAAACCATATTGAAAATTGATTGTAAGTGTGAGTAAGCCTTGTTCAGCCGTTTGGTGGTGGCTGCTAGGAGCACCCATGGGTCAGGAATCTGATATACAGTCTAGGTGTGAGTTTGGTGGGAAAGTAATGTCTGCTCAGAGAAAATGTGTCCTAGTAGCACAGAACCAAGTACAGGTAAACAACAACAACAAAAAACAAACCAGTTGGCATCGATCCGATTCTGACTCAGCGGCCCTGTAGGACAGTGGGTTTCTAAGGCTGATCTTTACGGAAGCAGACTGCCACACCTTCTCCCGCGGAGCCACTGGTGGGTTCCAACCACTGACCTTTTGGTTGGCAGCTGAGCACTTAACCACTGCGCCGCCAGGGCTCCTAAGTACTGGTTTCTCTGTGGCTTAATATTCAGAAACATAATTGAATAAATTTTATTTTTTAAAACTTAGTTTGTTTTCCACGAGAGCTTTCACTGGGACCATGGTTGAACTGTTGATGGGTTGATGATAATCTGAAGCTTGCCAGCTACCTCTACGCTAGGGCTTTATTTGAAGTAAATGTTTTTTTTTCAGTCGTTCTTTTTGATATTTTTTCCAGTTGTAGCTTTCACAGTACACAGATAACTTCAATATAATGTATAGTTATTAAAAAATCAGACTCATTCTTAAAATGGAAATTAGAAAAGCTGCAATGCTGTAAACAGAGATCGCCTCTGACAGTATGTGCCAAGACCTTCATGTTGATGTTCAGTCCATGACACTAGTTTCCATCTTATGGATCTGGGCATTGGTGGTGGTCGGAACCCAGAGGGTCTTTGCATCTGTCTTAGTCATCTAGTGCTGCTATAACAGAAATACCACACGTGGGTGGCTTTAACAAAGAGAAATTTATTGTTTCGCAGTTGAGTAGGCTACAAGTCCAAATTCAGGGCATCAGCTCTAGGGGAAGGCTTTCCGTCTCTGTCAGCTCTGGAGGAAGGTCCTCGTGATGCATCAGTCTTCGTTGGTCTGGGAGCATCTCAGCGCAGGAACGTCAGGTCCAAAGGACTCTCTCTGCTCGCAGCCCTGCCTTGTTGGTGCTATGAGGCTCCCATGTTTCTCTTCTTACGTCTCTCTTTTATATCACAAAAGAGATTGGCTTAAGATACTATTCAATCTTTTAGAGCTCATCAGTATAATTGCCGCTAATCCATTTTATTACATCATCGTGATGGGATTTACAACACGTAAGGAAATCACATCAGACGAGAAAATGGTATACAATAATACAGTCATACAGGGGAATCATGACCTAGCCAAGCTGACAGGTATTTCTGGGGGACACAGTTCAATCCAGGACAGCGTACATCTGTGTACCAGGCTTGTTTCTGCATAGATAATTTATGTCTGATGTGCTTAGGGAATACGATTTGTCACATGTATGTAGATGCCGTTGTGATGAATAAAACACCAGTTCGTTTACAAACCTCCATGAATTCTGTAGGTCCCTGGGCAATGCAAATGGTCTGCGCTCGTCTCCTGACCTTAAGGTTGACACCCAGCAGTGCTGCAGAAGAAAGGCTGGGCAATCTGCTTCTGTAAAGATTATACCCAAGAAAACCCAGTGGAGTGGTGCTGCCCTTTAACACATCGCGTTGCCGTTGAGGTGGAACCAACCTGACAGCAGTGACTTCCTGACATCAGAGTAGATGTGGACGAGGGGAGGCCATGCATCTCATCAGCCAGCACATGCCCAAAGCACGTTTGTGCGCACAGAGGTCCCTATCTTTAAAAAAAAAAATCGTTATAAAAAACTGCCACATATTTGAAAAAGCTTCGGAGTGCTAATCAAAGTAAATTATCTTTGCCTTCCAGAAGAGTCTGGAAGAATTAAATATCTCTGGTGGTAGTAATCTCTCAAAGATTCTGGCATTGCAGGTAGTATTCTGGGGCACCTCTTCCACTTAGTAAAGAGTGTTAGTAAACAGTGTAGTGTGCAACTGGTTTCTTTTGATTTTAAAGACTGAGAGTCTGTGAAGATGTTCAGGAAATGTGGTTCATTTCACTTAAACTTCTATATGTTTTCTATTACTGCTGTAACAAATTACCACAAATTTAGTAGTTTAAAACAACGTAGATGTATTATTTTACAGTTCTGAAGGTCAGAAGTCTGACATAAGCCTTGCTGGGCTGAATTCAGGGTGTTGACAGGGCTGCATTCCTCTTTGGAGGTGCTAGGGAAGGTAGACTTCCTTGCTCATTTGAGTTGTTGGCAGTATTAGTTCCTTGTGGGAACTGAGATCTCTGTTCCTTTGCTGGCTGTAAACTGAGGACCGTTCCCAGCTGCTAGAGGCCTCCCACATTCTTTGACTCATGGCCACCTTCCTCTGTCTTCAAAGCCAGGAGAGAGGTCAAGTCCCTCTCATTCTTTGAATCTTTCCTTCTTTTTCTTACATTTCATCTCTCTGACTCAGCTGAGAAAGGTTCTCTTTTTTTAAGCACTCATGTGGTTTTTTTTTTTTTTTTTTTGGTGCCTATGTTGGCCCACCCCAGTAATCCAGGATAATCTCTCCATCTCAAGGCTGTGCCCTTTATGTCAGGTCACATAATGTATTCACAGGTTCTGGGGATTAGGATATAGGCATCTTTGGGGGACCGTTATTCTGCCTACTGCAGCCTACCCATTAAAAAAACAAAACAAAACAAAACAAAACCAGTTGCCACTGAGTCGATCCCGGCCCCTGTGACCCCATATGTTTCAGAGTAGAACTGCTCCACAGGGTTTTCATGGCTGTGATCTTTCAGAAGCAGATCACCAGGCCTTTCTTTCGAGGAGCCTCTAGGTGGGTTTGAACTGACAGCCTTTTGGTTAGCAGCTACTCACTTAACTGTTTGCACCACCTGGGGACTCCAGCCTACGCGTTACTTGACTTTAAAACATAAAGCCATGTTATTTTGCTTAGATTCTGCCTTTGGGATTTGGAGAGTACGACATTAATTGTTAATGGCACAGCAGCATCAGTAGTGCTTGCTCCCTTTCTTCCAGTTCTCGCATGTTAGTGCTAACTCAGAAAGGTTGTGGAAAAGAAATCCAGCCTTCAGTTTGAGATTGCACTACACCGAAGAAGCACAACAATGCAGAGACCTGGGTTTGGCTGCAGAGAAATATGTGCTTTTAGTGTTGGTGGTGAAAAATCTTACCCTTGTGTGATTTGACTTCTCCCTCCTGGTGTGGAAGTTCAGCTCTGGGGTTAACCTGTGATACTAGTATTTGATGTTCACCTGGCTTAGGGCAGGACTGGATGAATAAATGGGCCCCCTCTGTCCAGCTGGGAAACCCTTGGTGGCGTAGTGGTTAAGTGCTGCAGCTGCTAACCAAAAGGTCAGCAGTTTGAATTCACCAGGCGCTCCTTGGAAACTCTGTGGGGCAGTTCTACTCTGTCCTATGGGGTCACTATGAGTCAGAATCCACTCAGCAGCAATGGTTCTGTCCAGTTGAAGAAGTCTGATCAGAAGTACTGAGTTAACAGTGAAAAGTAGAACTGGGTGTAAGACGCGCAGAAGAACTTTGGGCTTACTCTGCAGACAGAGACCATTCCAGGCTCCGGCCTCCCCTGAGCTGATGTCAAATCCTTCTCTTCTTCAGTGCCAAGGAAGCGGGTGGGCACTTGTCACTGTCTGTTAATTAATACATGAGGAAGCTAATTCTAGTTAAACATGCACTTGTTGTGAGCAACTGGTTATCAGTTTATCTGGAAGGAGGTGTTCAGGGAGTTTTCCAGATGGATTTAAGCCTCACAATTGTCCTGGTAGGCATAAGGATGCTGTTTATTTTTGCACATAACTTTTTTTTTTTTTTAAATTGCACTGCTTGCCATTAGAAGGATTTGATGGGAAAATAACTTAAATGTTATATAAATGCAAATAAAACTGTACTTCTGACTGTTGAAATAAGACAGGAGCAAAGTTAGCCCTGTCTGTAACAATTATCTCAGCAATCTGGTGCCACTTTCCCCATGCCAGGAGCACATCCCTTGGGGATTAGAAGTTCAGTGTGGGGTGGAGGGGATGCAGGTGAGTAGGGGTGGAAGGGAAGGGGAGCGTTGCATGTCTGTCTATGACTCCCTTGACTCAGCCATCCTAGGTCAAAACCATATTAAGGTTTGTTGTTGTTGGGTGCTGTCAAGTAGATTTTCAACTCATTGCGACCCCATGTGGTAAGAGTAGAATTGACCTGTAAGGTTTTCTTGGCCGTAATCTTTATGGAAGCAGATCACCGGGGCTTGATCCCGCAGAGTGGCTGGGTGGATTTGAATCGCCAGTTAGCAGCCAAATGCTTAACTGCTGTGCCACCAGGGCTCCTTATTTTAAGGTTTAGACCCCAGTTATAGTGCTTAAGGACTGGACTCTAGAGCAACGGGTTTTTCTTTCTTTTTTTTTTTGTTTAATAGTGCTTTAGAGAAAGGGCAGAGCCCTGCTGGCACAATGGTTAAGAGATTGGCTGCCAACCAAAAATTTGAACCAGCCAGCTGCTCCTTAGAAACCCTTGGGCAGTTGGACTGTGTCCTGTAGGGTCGCTGTGAGTCGGAACCAACTGGACGGCAGCGGGTTTGGTTTTGGTAAGAGAAAGGGCTTTGGAGCAATAACGATTTGGCTCTGTTGTTAACTAAGATGTATGACTTTGTTATTATCTTGTTCTGCTGAGTAAGTTCCAGATGATAATATTGCCTCTGAAGGGATTTTTTTGTTTGTTTTGTTGAAGGCATTTTTGAACACTGCGAGTTTTTGGGTGTTAATGTTATTTTATTTGCACGGCGCCTGGCGTGTGACCAGGTGCTGCCGAGTCAGCTCTGACTAATGACGGCCTCGTGCGTGTCGGATTAGAACTGTGTTTGCAGGGTTTTCTGTGGATGATTTTTTTGGGAGTAGATTGCCAGGACTTTGTTCAGAATGCATCTGTGGGTGAACTCAAACCTTCAACCTTTCTGCTAGTAGCCATGCTTGGTAATCGTTTGTACCACCCAGAGACTCTGTTCCTGGCATATAAAAACCCAATCTAAATCTGTTGCTGTCAAGTCAATTCTGACTCATAGTGACCCTATAGGACAGAATATAACTGCCCCATAGGGCTTCCAAGGCTGTAGTCTTTGTACAAGTGGACGGCCTTATCTTTCTCCTGTGGAGCAGCTGATGGGTTCTTGCCACTGACCTTCTGGTTAGCCGTCAAGCGTTTAACCACTGTGCCACCAGGGCTCCTCCTGGCATATAGCAAGTGCTTAATTAACGGAGGTGGTTGTTTTCATCTTTCTTCCCCACTTGCTCCCTTGCCCCCCAATTCCACATTAACTTTTTAAAGTTTGAGAAATCCCTTAGGCCCGTGGTCAGGAATTTTGCTGCTTTCTCCTTATATCGGGGAGACTAACAGAAAATAGGAGGAGAGAAACGAGAGCTACCCAGAAAGTTAGTGGTAAAGATTTATGTTTATGGTCAGCTTCCTGGGTTTTGTGGGACTGGACAGAGCAAATCATTGCTTTGAAAATCTTCTAATCCATTGATTGTCTTGGATCGTAGAAAATAAACCACCGAGCGGGATGCTGAACCTCCTTGGGAAGTATGAAGTAGCCCGTTGTTGTGGGAGTGGAATGCTGGGAGTTTGGGTGCAAATTCACAGTAGATCACGTCAGGTACAGTGAAGATTAACTGAAGAATGCCAGGGCAGTGCTAACAAAATGGATCAATTCCCTCTTATTAATTTTTAAAGACTTCCGTATTCCTCTCATTAATGTTATTATTGGTAAGATTTTTTAAAGTACTTGGGAAGAGAACTCATATTTGAAATCTGAAGTTGCTCATCCTTTCTGTCTTCAACACCTACGGCAGAGGGCCTCTGGAGGGGCTGCATTCTTAGAACATCTTAATGGCAAAACTGTTGAAGTCTCAATAGAATGCCCTTAATGCAATTACAGAGAGTAGAATTTAAAACAAATCCAAGCTGACAAATGTCAGGTTGGCCTGGGCTTTCCAGTTGGGTACAGGATGTACCAAGTGTTGAATGATGTAGACCGGTGTGTGTAACCATAGAAAAGGCCACTAAGGAAAATATTCTTCTTGGTTATATAGTATTATTTTTTTTTTTCTCAAAGTTTTGTCAGACTGAGTAGCCATGCTTAAGTAGGCAGGAAGCGCATGAAGGCTCATTTAGGCAAAAACCACTGCTGGGGATTTAGACAGAGCTCTGATGTCTAATCCTTTTCAGCACAAATTTTCAAAGTAATACCTACTCCCCTCCATTTTTTACCTCAATCGTGATCGCATATAAATAGCTCTTTGTAGTTTAATGCTAACATTGGAAATCATATGCTTATGATAGTATAATAACATCAATTTCTTTTTATTTACATCTGATTGCAGTCTGCTACCCATTTTGAAATAAATAAATAAACTTTGGAAACAAAAGTAAAATGAAGGAATTAGAATCACTCATTAGTCTACTTATCGTTGATAATGCGTTTTTACTACTTTGGATTTTTTTGTATGTTGTTTTTGTTGTAAGGTTCCATTGAGCCAGTTCCGACCCGTAGTGACCCTATGTACAACAGAATGAAACTGCGCAGTTCTGCCCCATCGTCACAGTTGTTGCTATGCTTGAGCTCATTGTCGCAGCCACTGTGTCAGTCCATCTCGTTGAGGGTCATCCTCTTTTTTGCTGATCTTTTATTTTACCAAGGATGATGGTCTTCTCCAGGGACTGGTCCCTTCTGATAACATGTCCAAAGTCCATGAGAGGAAGTCTTGCCATCCTCACTCCCAAGGAACACTCTGGCTATATTTCTTCTAAGCTAGACTTGTTGAGTTCTTCTGGCAGTCCATGGTATATTCAATATTCTTTGCCAGAACCATAATTCAAAGGCATCAATTCTTTTTCTTTGATGCCTCTGTCCAGCTTTCGTATGCATATGAGGCCATTAAAAATATCATGGCACGAGCTGTGGTCTTTGATCTTCGTCAGTACATACTTTAAGTCCTTTTCACTTTTCAGCAAGCAAGGTTGTATCATCTGCATATTGCAGGTTGTTAATGAGTCTTCCTCCAATTCCGATGCCTCTTTCTTTTTTGTATAGTCCAACTTCTCAGATTGTTTGCTCAGCATATAGATTGAATATAGTAAGAAGAAACAACCCAGACGCACACCTCTCCTGACTTAGACCATGCGGTATCCTCTTGTTGTGTTCACACGACTGCCCCTTGTTCTATGTTCAAGTTCCACAGAAGCATATTTAAGTGTTCTGGAGTTCCCATTCTTTGCAATGTTGTCCATAATTTGTTATGATCCACACAGTGGAATGCCTTTGCATAGTTAATAAAACACAGGTAAACATGCCTGTCAATATACTGCTGCAATCATTTTTGAATGATCTTCAGTGTAGTTTACTTGTGTGTAATATTAATGATATTATTTGATAAGCTCCACATCCTGTTGAATCACCTTTGTTTGAAAGGGCACAAAATATGAATCTGGTTGAATGGCCAGGTAGCTGCCTTCCATATTTCTTGGCATAGATGAACGAACACCTCCAGCGCTCTATCCGTTTGTTGAAACATCTCAATTGGTACTCTGTCAATTCATGAAGCCTTGTTTTTCACCAGTGCCTTCAGTGCAGCTTGGACTTCTTCATTCAGTACTATCAGTTCTTGACTAAATGCTACCTCCTGAAATGGTTGGACTTTAACCAATTTATTTTTGGTATAGTGACTCTGTGTATTTCTTCCATCTTCCTTTTTTTCAGTGGGTGTAGTACAGACATGAGCTTTGCCCATGTATAGCTTACAGTGGGGAGGGGGGCTCCAATTATATGAATATATATTCACTGTGGCCAGAGTACAGAAGCGTCAGTACCTGAGAGAGTGTGAGGTGACCCAATCCTGGGAAGTACCCAGAAGGCTTCCTGAGGAAGTGATATTTTAGTTGAGATCAGAAGGCTCATCGGTAGGAGTCAAGTAGGGGAAAAGTGAGTTCATGGGGGCAGAGCATTCCAGGCAGATGCACCGCAGGAGCCATGGGTATGAGAGCAGGAGAGGGTGTGGTCAGTGGGGAGTGTGGCCAGACCAGCTTTGGCCTTGTGGTCCACAGCAAAGAGCTTGACATTCTTTTCACTGCAGTGGAAATCTACTGGAGGATTTTAAGCAGAGAGGTTTCTAATCAGATCTGAGAGATCACCTCAGTAACCTTAGAGCAGCCACTCTGTCCCAAGGTCATTTTCACCTGTAGTCCTCTGGCTCTTTCCTGGCCAGAAAGAACACCTGTGGGCCCAGCTCTTCACTCCCCGACATCATCAACATTGTCAGCACTGACATTTTATTAGCACATTTTTGTATACACGGCAGTTTTGTACCTATTACCCCATTTGATCCTTACCACAACCTTAATCAGTAACACTATGCCCATTTTACACATGAGAACATTAAACCTTGGAGAAGCTAAATGACTTTTTCCAGAGTCACTAGCCAATGAGTAACAGAAGCAGGACTCTAAAGCTTTTACTCTCTCCTGCTCTAATCAAGGATTGGAGTTTAACAGAAAGCAAATAGCTAAGACTTTCAGAGGACACACCTGTTTGGCATGAGAGCCGAGTTTCTCAACCTCAGCACGATTCACATTTTTGGAGCCTGATAATCCTTTGTTTTGGAGGCTGTCCTGTGCATGGTAGAATGTTTAGCAGCATCCTAGGCCTCTACCCACTAGATGCCAGTAGCACCTTCCCCACTATGTTGTGACAACCAGAAATGTCTCCAGACATTGCCAAATAACCCTTGGAGGGCAACCACTCCCAAAAGTTGAGGGCCGCAACTCTAAATTAAAACTGTAATCAGTAGGTCTTGTCTGTCAGTTTGTCATACTGTGGTGGCTTGCTTGTTGTCGTGATGCGGGAAGCTGTGCCACTGCAAATACCAGCAGGTTCACCCATGGTGGACAGGTTTCAGTGGTGCTTCCAGGCTAAGGCAGACTAGGAAGAAGGACGTGTTGATTTACTTCTAAACAAATTAGCCAGTGAAAACCTTATGAATAGCAGTGGAGCATTGTCTGATATAAAAAAAAAAATAGTGCTGGAAAATGAGCCCCTCAGGTTGGTAGGCACTCAAAATGTGACTGGGGAAGAGCTGTCTCCTCAAAGTAGAGTCAACCTTAATGACCTGGATGAAGTTAAGCTTTCAGGACTTTAATTTGCTGATGTTGCACAGCTCAAAGTAAGAAGAAAAGGCTGAAAACATCCATTAGTAGTTGAAACATGGAATGTACGAAGTATGAATCTGGGAGGGTTGGAAATTGCCAGAAATGAAATGCAACACTTGAAGATCAATATCCTAGGCATTAGTGAGCTGAAATGGCCTGATACTGGCCATTTTGAATTGGATGATCATATGGCCTACTATGTTGGGAATGACAAATTAAAGATCAATGGCATTGCATTCATTATCAAAAAACATTTCAAGATCTATCCTGAAGTACAGTGCTGTAGTGATAGGATAATATCCATATGCCTGTAAGGAAGACCAGTTAATACGACCGTTATTCAAATTTACACACCAATCACTAATGCCAAAGATGAAGAAATAGAAGATTTTTACCAACGTTTGCAGTCTGAAATTTATCGAGCACGCGATCAAGATGCATTGATAATTATTGGTGATTGGTATGTGAAAGTTGGAAACAACAAAGGTTTAAAACCCCTTGCCGTCAAGTTGATTCCGATTCATGGTGGCCCTACAGGACAGAAGAGAACTGCCCCATAGGGTTTCCAAGGAGTAGCTGGTGGATTCGAACTGCCGACTTTCGGTTAGGAGCTGAGCTCTTAACCATGGTGCCGCCAGGGCTCCAAAGAAGGTTCAGTAGTTGGAAAACATGGCCTGTGTGATACAAAGGACCCCAGAAATTACATGATGAAATACACAGAAATCAAATTGACTATATCCGTGGAAAGAGATGATAGAGAAGCTCAATATCTTCAGTCAGAGCGAGGCCAGAGGCTGACTGAGGAACAGACCATCAATTACTCATATGCAAATTCAAGTTGAAGCTGAAGAAAATTAAAACAAGTCCGTGAAAGCCAAATTAGGACCTTGAGTATATGCCACCTGAGTTTAGAGACCATCTCAAGAATAGATTTGATGTGCCCCCAGACCCTCCTTTAGCTCAGTAATGAAGTCACTCCTGAGGTTCACCCTTCAGCCAAAGATTGGACAGGTGCATAAAACAAAACAAGACTAAATGGGCACACATACTGGCCCAGGGGCAAGGACCAGAAGGCAAGAGGGCACAGGAAAGCTGGTAATAGGGAACACAAGGTCAAGAAAGGAGAGTGTTGACATGCTGTGGGGTCGGTAGTCAATGTCATAAAGCAATATGTGTACTAGCTGTTTAATGAGAAGCTAGTTTATACTATAACCTTCATCTAAAGTACAATTAAAAAGACAAAAACCAGAAAAAAAAGAATAGATTTGATGTGCTGGATGCTAATGACTGAAGACCAGACAAGTTGTGGGATGACATCAAGGATGTCATACATGAAAAAAGCAAAAGGTGATTAAAAAGATGGGAAAAAAGGAAAAGATCAAAATGGATGTCAGAAGAGACTCTGAAACTTGCTCTTGAACGTAGCATAGCTAAAGTGAATGGAAGAAATGATGAGGTAAAACAGCTGAACAGAAGATTTGAAAAGGTAGCTCAAGAAGACAAACTGCTGTAGTGAAATGTTATACTGAAATGTGCTTCTATAGTTGGCTATCTCTGCTGGAAGTTGCTCGCTCTGCCTTCTTGGTTAACACCTTAAAATTGCTCAGCAGAAATGATTTTGAATGCCCTTAGCAGGTGTTTTCCCCTTAGAAACTTTCTGAAATAGACGGGGGTGGCAGTACCTCCATTCTGTAGAGAATCATCAGCCAGTTGTAGGCCATAGGCCTGGATTAGGCCAAACCATTTCATTCCCAGACTACCAGCCCTGGAATTGACAGACTTTTTAAAGAGAGAAGGTGCTTTCCAATTCTGTGAATCTTGAGACTTCTATGAGGCTGGAAGGACAGATTGTGGTGGAGGGACACATATGAGCTCTAGTATTAAGCTAATTACTCCTGGAACCCACAAATAGGGTTTCTCATGGCAGCAGCTGGCTGGGAACTGTACCAGGCAAGATCCAGAAATGTATCAGTGGATCTATGGATTGAGTTTCCTAAGCGGGTGATCTTGCAGCTTTCTCAAATGAAAACTAAAGTGCAGTTAAGTTTTATGAGGTTCATCCATCCTTTTCATCTCAGTAGACATTAGTATTTTCTTTCAAAAGGTATATTTTCATAAACCACATGTTAAAATGCCAAGAATCTTAGAAACTGGTTATAATAAATGAACCATTTTATGTGTGTTTTAAAGTGATCAAATCAAATTATTATAGAAATGAAGTCCAAATTATCATCATTTCTCAAGCACATAAAAATATGACAGCCATATTTTCCTCCATAAAAGGATCCTATAACTTTCTCTGATGCTCTGAGTGCCCTTGAGTAGTCCTGAGGTTGTGGGAGAGCTGGCCTGTTGGGATTGTTCGGGAGGGTACGCAGTTGCTTAAGAAATGAAGTGCTTGCCTCTCCCTTAGCTGCAGAAAAACTGTACAATCCAAAGAATGGAGCCCTTTATGTGGACTTTATAAGGTTTGTTTAGATAGAAAGATAGGCTTTGTTTTAAGAAAGCCTAAAATACTAGAGTTGGAATTTGGGTGAGAGAGGTAATTTCTGACTAAATTCTGATAAAATACTTGTGTTATGAATGTCTTCTAGGAGATATGAGCTGATGATGGTTTCAAGTGTTGGATGAATGCAGAGGTGAGGGATAATTAGTGGCTAATTGTGTTGCTGTATACCAGAAGAGCTTCCATGATGGAGTAGTCTGTACCAAGCATTGGGGTAAATAGTTTTCCATGCATTATCTCAATTAATTTTCATCACCATCCTAAAAGGGGTATGTTATCATTATTGCTTTGTACAGATGAAATTAAAGGAAGGTTATATCATTATTAAAAGCTTACCAGGAACAAGAACCCTGGTGCCTGGCAAAAAACCTGTACCTTTAATTAGTATGTACTGAACACTCACCTTCCACTGGTGGTTACTAGATACTTTGAGCTAACCACCATTTTTAGCCTGTATATATTTTCTATAATATGATTTGAAACAATTTCATAATATTCCATGTCTAAATGTTTTTTGCTTGTTTCTTAAATAGTAGAACCATTTCATTAAACATAGTTTTAGGAGGATGACTCAATATAATGCAGGTTAAGTTGGGGATGAAATGGACAGAGACTGTCCCACTGAAATTCTCTGGTCACCCCTGCAGAGATTGGATGGATATTTTACAGACATGCACATTGCCGAAACTCCCCTCAGAAAGGTTGAAACAGGTTCCACCCCCACCTGTCAACTCTGAGCGTGCTCTTTTTCTGCACCCCACCATCACTCTACAGTAAGTGAGCCCTCAATTATTTATGGATTCCATGTTTGAGAATTCACCTACTCGCTAAAATTTATTTTAACCCCCAAGTCAATACTCATGGCGCTCACCAGCCCTGCATTGGGTCAGGGCCAAAAAAAAAAAAAAAACCCGAGCCCACTGCTGTTGAGTTGATTACTGACTCATAGCGACCCTATAGGACAGAGTAGAACTGCCCCATAGAGTTTCCAAGGAGTGCCTGGTGGATTTGAACTGCCAACCTTTTAATTAGCAGCCGTAGCTCTTAATGCCAACAGGGTTTCCAGGTTGGGGTGGATGAATGGTAATAATCATCATAACAATATTTAACATTTATAGAGCACCTGCTGTATGCCAAATTTTATGTTGCACCTTCTCTGGGTCAGGAATGCAATGAAATGGGCCAGGTTGATGATGCATTATTCCCCCCCACCCCCCCGTTTAAAAAATGTGTATGGTTTGCATGTTGTTTATGAAAACTGTTGAGGTGGCTTGGCTTTGAGTTACAGAAATACACAAATCAGTTACAGGCTGAATTTATTCAGTTTGTGAAATTACTCGCCTTCCCCAGAGTTTCTGTGGGAATTTACATACAAAATAATAGTTTTATGTTTAGACCTGTGAGTGTGTATGTGCATGTAAATATTCAAAGGACTTTCATATTCTCAGGAAATTAAAATAAATATATTAGGTTACAAGCAAGAGAAACCAACAAAGCTAGCTTAAGTAAAAGAAGAAAAAGGGGGAGTTTTTGTTATAAGGATTCAGAGGTGTCTCAGCGCTCAGGGCTGTTCAGGCTGGCTCTTGGGAATGGACTGCAGTCTGGACCTGGAAAGCCCCCAGGTCTACATCTCCCTCTCTTGTCTCTGCGTTTTTGTTTTAGCTACATTCTCTCCTTCTTTGCAGCCCAGCTCTCATGTGGAAGGAACCATGAGTAACCCTTAGCTCCTTCTGTCATTCCAGCCACCCACAGAGACTGACTAGCTGGCTCTCAGTCACACTTCCACGTTCCTTGGAAAGAGATTCTGCTTAGCCAAGCTAGAGTCAGATGACTGCCCTTGGGCAACAGTGGAGATGGGATTCCCAGTCTAAGCATGACAGCCTAAGGCCTCCCATGGGGATCTGGCGGGAAGCTTCAGAAGAAGAGGTTTGGCTTCTGGGCTTGGCAGACAATCCAAAAGATGTCCAATATAATAAGCAAAAAGCAGTCCATGTTTTGGATACTAATCTCCCAGCTTCTTACTAGGAAATGTTAGCAAATGTAGTCTTTGTTAGCTGTTCATGTCAGTGGCACTGAATGATTAGACAGAGGGAAAACTTTAACAACATATGCTCAGTCAAAGTTGAGGAGCCAAGATGCAAAGGTTATTCTATGATACTGTATGGAGAGAAAAAAAAAAAAATGAAAGGTATATGGTCCTTTTTTTTGTTTTCCTGTGTATAGACTTTGTTGAACATTCTTTATAATTAACTTCCAGAAGCTAAAAATAAATTAGCTGTTGGGAAAAAGAGGTTTCTTTCCTTTGTCCACATATAACCATTCATTCATTCATCAGCCCTTTGATAAGACAGATGGATCAATTATTCTAACAAATAATGTATGAAGTGCCTTGAAAACCCTGTGGAATACAGTTCTGCTCTAAAACATGGGGTTGCCATGAGTCGGAGTAGGCTCCATGGCAACTAGAAACAACAAAAAACAAGCCAGGTACTTGCAGGGTGATGAAGATACTGCCCGAAGCCCTCCTGCAACGTCCTGTCTGGTGGAGGAGAAAAGGAGGAGAGAATAAACGTGCCCACAAGTATGGGGCTGAGAGTCAGTGGGCCTCGGGAGCGAGTGCAGCTGTTTTCCACACCACTGTCATAAAAAAGACTTCTCCGAAATGTGACACTTGAGATTAAGACTAAAACCAGTAACCGGTTGCTCTCAATTTGACTCTTACTCATGGTGACCTCATGTATGTCAGAGTAGAACTGTGCTCCATAGGATTTTCAGTGGCTGATTTAAAAAAAATTTTTTTAGAAACTCAGCTTCATTTATTTTGGATTAATTTCTCCCTCTTTGATGTTGATTTGCTGTTCTACATCTGTCAAATGCGTGATTACAAAACTAATCATTTTCTACAAGAGTAGTTTCAAAGTGTCCATCTCTCTGTCACTTTTTTATTTTTTATTATTTTTATTTATTAACTTTTATTGAGCTTCAAGTGAACGTTTACAAATCAAGTCAAACTGTCACATATAAGTTTATATACACCTTACTCCATACTCCCACTTGCTCTCCCCCTAATGAGTCAGCCCTTCCAGTCTCTCCTTTCGTGACAATTTTGCCAGCTTCCGACTCTCTCTATCCTCCCATCCCCCCTCCAGACAGATGCCAGCACAGCCTCAAGTGTCCACCTGATAAAAGTAGCTCACTCTTCATCAGCATCTCTCTCCAACCCACTGTCCAGTCCCTTCCATGTCTGATGAGTTGTCTTCAGGAGTGGTTCCTGTCCTGGGCCAACAGAAGGTTTGGGGACCATGACTGCCCGGATTCCTCTAGTCTCAGTCAGACCATTAAGTCTGGTCTTTTTGTGAGAATTTGGGGTCTGCATCCCACTGATCTCCTGCTCCCCCAGGGGTTCTCTGTTGTGCTCCCTGTCAGGGCAGTCATCGGTTGTGGCCGGGCACCAACTAGTTCTTCTGGTCTCAGGATGATGTAAGTCTCTGGTTCATGTGACCTTTTCTGTCTCTTGGGCTCATAGTTATCGTGTGACCTTGGTGTTCTTCATTCTCCTTTGATCCAGGTGGGTTGAGACCAATTGATGCATCTTAGATGGCTGCTTGTTAGCATTTAAGACCCCAGACGAGTGGCTGATTTTTTGAAGGTAGATCGTCAGGCCTTTCCTCTAAGACATCTCTGGATGGACTCAAACGACCAATCTTTTCGTTAACAGCTGAATGCCTGACCGTTTGTGCCACCCAGGGCTGCCATGAGATTAAGGCTAGAAGGATGGCTAGAATTGGGCAAAGAACTTTACAGGTAGAGGGAAGGGCAGTTGTATCCTTGGGAATAATGACCAAGGCAGATTGTAGCGTAAAGAAGCATGGGTCATGAGTGCTTTATATATGTTGAATTTTAATTTTTTTCTAAAACCCACTATATTCGTAGTCCATTGTAGAAGACAAGACAGTTATGGCCATAAATAGATACAACTTGGCATGAGAGGAGGTACAGGGATATGCCCTGAGGGGCTGGTGGGATCACAGAAAAGGTAGCATCTAACTTTCTCTGGAAGGGGGAGCAAAGCAGAAAAGACTTGTGGATAGGTGTGTATCAATATTAGGTGTTGATGCCAAAGATTTGCGCTTCATTTAAATCATATGACTAGTGGTGTCTGAGCTACATTTAGAGGTGTAGGTCGAGAAGCCCCTGCACAGGAAATACCAATGAAACTGAGAGAACCCAAGGTAGTTATTTTTTTTCTTGAATCTGTATGTCTTAAGACATAAATTTATCCAATATTTAGTGAAATTACTCAGAAGTCAAATAGGTCCTTCCGTGCTGTCTGTGAGTTATTCTGCAATTTGACGAACCCTATTGTTTTGTGTTACTGTATGTGTGTGTCTGTATATACATACACATACACACACACACACACACATTGTGTGAGTAGCAGAATTGTGGGATTTGTATTTGTATTGCCCATATTTGCTGGAAGTAAAATTCACTCCTTGAGTTATATTGAGCTTGAGGTGGACCCCCATGGGCGGATTGCAGAAATGTAACAGCTTCCATATAGAGGGCTGCCTTCATCTTCCCCAGAGACTGACTCCCTAACTATCACCGACAGAGATGGAACCTTTGCTGTATTCTTGGAAATTGGAGAAGGAAAATAACCATCATTCCATTCGATTCTCTCCAGGGAGCCAAGTTGGAGTTCATTTTCTATTTGTTGTTGTTGTTACTAGTTTCTGACTTGTGTTACTAATCAACACTGTGATGGAATTACTCGTGTTTCATTAAACAGTCTGTTTTGAAATAACCTTTGGAAATATTGCTTTTCCTGCCACCACACTAATTGGCTTTTTAGGTGTATGGGGTAGGGGACTGGATAGAAGAGAGAGCCCTCCTGCTGACTAGACTCCAAAGGCAGTTTATTTCTGTGGTATGATTTGAAGGCTACTGGGAAGAAAGGTCCTCGTGGTCTCCCCAAAGTATGCATTCCTTTGAGTTAAAGTGACTTTACCTAAAATGTGAAATTACCAGCAAGGATGATGTTGCTAGTACTGTGTGATGAACGCATTCAGGTACTGGCTCATGTTTCTGCCGTAGATGAAATTGTAGGATATTTGGAAAAAGACCAGATCTTGGAATGTAAGGCAGATGATGTAGAGAGGACTCTATGTGTGTGTGCGTGCATTCATGTGTGTGCACACGTGCATGTGAAGGGGGAGAAAGTGACGGGAGAAGTTTGAGAAGGAGCTTTCAAAATGGGGGTGTGGAGAGGAATAGTAGAGAGGAAGGGAGCACAGGTGAGCTTTGAAGACTGGGTTCTTCTAGAAAGGGGTTGTGTAGTATTCACTGTTACATTCACATGACAAGACTGACTGAATGTCTAGCCCATCTATCTTTGCCTGTGTAGCATCCACTCTCCCTTATTTGGTAGCAGAGTTCTACTTCTCCTCGGGACATCCAACTCCCTTCCCTTCGTCTATCCTCTCCTTTGGCTTCAAGGCTGGGCATGTGACTGGGCCCACCGATGAGAGCCTCCCACCCTCAGTTTGAGTTGGGTTTCCCATCACAAATGAAAGGTTCTTGATTGTCCACGATTTCTGTAGGATGCCAGGACTGAGCAGAAGCCCAGTGCAGAGTGTTTCTGGAAGACTGATAATTTAAATGGTCCTTTCCCACCCCATTGATGCCTGTTCTCTGCCACCATTATTGCCTCCAGTTGGCTGGCTTCCATAAGCTGCACATTGCAAGGGAACTTATGATGGATGATGTCCAAGAACTAAGTTTCTGTGATCCTGGTAAAGGTTTACAGAAAGCTCTCTCACCTGCTCATTTCACCCCCGCTTGGAAATGGTGACAATTATTTCTGTACTCTAATAGCCTTACATTTATCTTTTACATCTGAGCTGCTACAGTGTCTCAAAACAAGCTTAGGGTCCCAGCTGGTCAGTTATCCCCAGCTATTAGAGCATGTTGTCACTGCCTGTGAGGAGAATGCTGTGTGAAACCCCAAACAATGTTTTTACACTGGTCTGGTTCATGTTTCGCACTGTATTTCAACGTAAATGCATTTTTTAATAACCCCCCCATGAGGCTTTGCTGGCCATGATCATGGGCTCAGGTCTCCCTTGGAATTCCCAGTATCTGAATATTTCTTTCATTTAAACGTCTGTACTTTAGATTATTCCCACCTTGTGTATTGCTCTCATTTTCCAGCATTAATCTCCCTGTGTTTCTTTCCCTTCCCTTTTGGATTATCCAAGGGATGTATTGTTGTTGTGCCTCACGTTTCCCGGCTGAGTTTCAGCTGTGAACTTAATTAATGTTCTTGTAAGGGGAGAGTGCACTTACAGAAAGAAAAATCTGGTTCTACTTAAATGGATGTGAAACACAGAGACCTCGTAGTGCCTGAGTGAGTCCAGACCAGGTCATCTTGAGTGACAGAGGAGCAGAATGGTCCTCACCTTGTGAGGTGGTTAGAGTCTTTTGGCCTTATAAAGGGCTCATGGTGGCATGGAAGCCCAGGTAGTTAACCTGTGCCAGTCAGGGCCAGTATTATTTGAGCCACTTAAATTATTATTGCTCCTCAAGTCATAAAATAATTGTGTTCCAAGTAGTTGAAGCTCAGCAGTCAGACCAACCTCATTTTAAACGTTGGCTTCATTAGGAAAACTAGCTATTGACCTTGAACAATTTACTTGATCTCTCTCTTCGCTTCTTACCTGTAGAATGAGAATACCAGGATCTACCTTGAGAGGTTGCTCTGAGGGCTATCAAGATCATAGGTACAGCATATGTTATTAATAGAAACCACATAAGAGTTCATGTGCTTCAGCTACAACCAGAAATCATCCTGTGTATTCTTTGGGTCCCATGTTCCATATTTGTCTCTGTTTGGAATAGCCTGGCTCTGGGTTCAAAGAGCACTCTCATAGTTCTCTAAGTGGTGGGTATGCCAGTGTAGCACAGTGGTTAACATTACGGACTTCCAAGTTAGAGCTAGAGGTAACCTTTGGTCGCCCTGACTGTGTGACCTTGGATGGGGCATTTGACTTCCTTGAACCTCAGTTTCCTCATCTGTAAAATGTGGAAATTTATAGTACCGATCTCATAGAGTTGTTTTATAGATTGCAGTGTATATAGTCAGCAAAGTATCTCCCATACAAAACTGAGTTAGTGGAAATTGTTCTTTTTATTATTATTGCCTTGTTACTGTCATCGCCATCGTTATCATTTGTATCATCAGTATAAATCAGAGGTTCTCAACTGAGGGCAGTTTTGCAATGTCTAGAGACATATTTGTTTGTCATGCCTTGGAGGTAGGTGCTACTGGCATCTGGTAGGTAGAGGCCAGGTATGCTGCTAAACATCCTCCAATGCACAGGACAGCCTTCACAACAAATAATTACTCAGCCCCACGTGTCAATTGAGAAACCCTGACATGAATAAACTGCCCACACCAATCAGTGATAACAGTTGGAAGTATCTCCTCTCCCTTGATGTTCTGGCAGCTCTGTGTCCCCTTTACTAAGCCGTCTGTGAAATGCTCTGTGTCTTGCAAAATAATGGACTCTTTCAAGCTTTCTGCCTTTCCAATTTGTACCCTGTGCCAAGCAGTCTGTGCCAGGCTGTGTTGAGGAGCCGATTGTGTGATGCTTTTCGGGGCTTCCTCATAAATAAGATGAAATGTTTGCTTTTCAGACTTTCTGAATGTTATAAATAGGACTTAACTGTCCTGGAATTCTCCCAGGGAGAGAAGGAGAGTGGCCGATAGGGATGCCTCAAACAGTCTGTGCTAGGTTTTTGTTAATGTATTATTATCATCTTAAAGGTCTAAAGACTTTGTGGACTTTAGGTAGGATTTTGGCTGAAGCACTCATGTTCTTGTTCCTGTGTGAGAGAAGGTGTGAGTTGCTTTATCCTTTGTGAAATTCATTCAACAACTTATTTTTCATGCTGACGTTCTCAAGCGATGGATTGAGCAAAGTTTCATAAAGGAAACAACTTTGAATGAGAATTTTGAGGGGGCACATCATGTCACATGGGACTATTTCCTTAGTATATTTTTATTTAAATCAATAAACATATAAAGAAAAATTATTTAAGCCCTGAGCACTGAGACAAAATATATAAAAATTGGAAACCTTTAATACATTTTCATATGCTTAATGTCCGTTACAATAGATGTTACTACATAATTGTATTCCAGACAGTGTTGATCATCTCCTGATAAATACTGCTAGACCACCCAATGTTATTTTTAGTGTATATCACTTAACTAGATCAGAGATGTTGACTCTTTCTGATTAAAAAAAGAAAAATTAGTTTATTTAGCCATTGTCTTATTCAAAACATGTTTCAGTTTGAAAGTAGCAGAAAGCAACACAAACAAACAAAAAAGTGAGCAAGGATTTAAAAGGATGAGAGGAGGTAATCTTGAGGGAGTTGGCTGAAGGTACTGGAAATGTTCTCTGTATCTTGACCTGCATGGTGGTTACCTAGATGTGCAACTAGCAGAAAACACTGAGCTGTAAATGTGAGATTTGTGTTCTTCAGTGTGGGAAGGTTAGCTGTCAACAAAAAGGACGAACACACACACACATACACACGCACACACATACATACACACAGGCTGATCCTCTGAGTTGTATCTTGGAGGGTATGTTGGAGTTACCAAGAAGAAAAGATGGCCAGGCATTCAACACTGGAGGCACGAGACTAAGGTTTCTTCAGTCCTTGGTTCTTTCAATCAGCCATTCAGTAATACCCAAATTTAGCTTCTGTTATGTTCTAGAAATTGTGTACCTGCTGGAGGATACAGGAATGAACAAAGAAAAGGCGGTCCCTGTGTGAACATTGCCACCAGCTTCTCTGATTCACATTGATACCAGCAATTGCTCAGAGCACTGGTTTTCAACCCCAGGAGGCAGTTGGGCTTGGGGGGTACCAGATTCTAAAGGGCCCTAAAACAACTGCAAAAAATGTCCTTACTTTATAGACATTTCTCACATAAATACTTTCCTGTCCCCTCCCCTTTATTTTAAATTACATGAGCAGTCCATGAATTTCTGATTTATACACTGAAAATCAAAACTCTAAAGATGAGAAAATTTCCTTGGTATTCTGCTTTTCCTTCCCACAGCCAAATAAAATTTAGAATTTCCCAATCAGAGGTAGCTATTTTGTTGAGACCTTTTCTGAGAAACAGAGAAAGACATTGGGAGGAGGGGAGGGAGAGCTTTCCAGCATGGAATTTGTACCCCAAATCCTGAGATCAATGCCTGGCGCATAGTATAAACTCAAATCAATTTTAATTGAATAAGTCAATATTTTTTAATGACTTTATTATTAAGTGAATGCAGATGCTATTGAGATTAATCAACTGGGAACTCTGTAAATTTCTTGGAGGTTTTTGTTTATATATATTTTCTTAACCAATACATATTAAAAATATAATTACTGTCATGTTCGGTCCCACTAATCTTAAAAAGAAGGAGCCTGGTGGCACAGTAGTTAAGTGCTCAGCTGTTAACCGAAAGGTCAACAGTTCGAACCCACCAGCTGCTCTGTGGGAAAAAGATGTGGCAGTCCGGTTCTATAAAGATTACAAGATTACAAGCTTGGCAACCCTATGGGGGAGTTCTTAACCGCACACAACAACAATCTTTAAAACATTTCTGCATATTTGGAAAGTTGGGCTCCCCTGGGCTGGAGAGTAGGCTAAGTAGTATGTGGGCGAGTCAGCGTCCAGTGAGATGGGTGCCCAGCTGGCTAGACACCCAGGTTCGTATGATCTTCCTCAAACCTTGATAATACCCAAAGCCAAATTTTCTTGTGGTGCTGTATCAGCTAAGTGATCCAAGAGCAAAGATTTTATTCCAAATTTGGTCATCCTGATGGAATCTGAAAGATGTAAGCAACTTGGTATTTTTTCAAGAATGTTGTGTCTCTCCAACTGATCTCAAGACCTAGCTACTTTTACCAGTTCAAAGCCTTGATTCCCCGCCCCGCCCCGCCCCGCCCCCTGCCCGATCTTTGGATGTACTTTATTAATCTGGAAATGCTCAAGCCATTGAATATCTTCGTTGGTGTTTTTGTTTAACTAGAAGCTATACACCTGCTGTTTTTCAAGTCTGTTTTCTTCCCCTGACTTTCTGTGGTTATGGGTTGCCATTTCAAAAAGGAATATCCTATTGGAAGCATTAGGTCTATGATGTTACCCCACAAGAGCTTAACCTAGAGTTGTTCTTTTTCTTTTATTTTTATGAACATCTAAACTGTAAACCAGTGGTGCTTGGCAGTTTGCAAATAAATACAAATGTGACCGAGAAGAAGAGCTAAGTAAGAACTTCCAGAGAGATTTGCCTGTGGTCTGGGAAACATAGTATAAACTTACTTTCAAGCTGTATGTTAGTTGTGTATTTAAGTAATATGCTCATTATTTTTCTTCATCTAACAGTCATCTTTTCAGCTGAAGAACCTTTAAATATAAAGCACTGGGTACAATTCTTAATCTGGAAATATAAGTACAATAATATACCACAATTTCTAAAAATTCTGGAAGCACTGGTCAAAGAACATTATACTTTAAAAAATATAAAGTATGAGCTTTTTATCTATTTAAAAGTACAAAAAGACTTGTCATTATCCTTGTATAGCATAGCTGTAGTTTTCTACAAATTCATTTAATTAGAGGAAACCTCATTTCACAGTGAAGATTGCCTTAGATCCTGGGAATATTTATTTTGACTGCAATCAGCATGAGTCTGTAGAGTTTAAAGAAACCCAAGGCATCCTTCCAAAGCCATGATAAAGAGGCTGAAACTGCAGCGGTTCTACACCCGTCTTGATGTGAGTTCTACGGCTGAAGTCTTTCTTTGGAAGCTCAGATTGGCACCTTTGATACATGTTTCAGAACGATACCTGCTCGTGGGTTCTGATGGCATATGCTTCACCTGAAGAAGATGAGTATGGAATGAAAGTGGTGTGATGACAGGGGACAGGACATTCTCCAAAGCTTCTGTGCCTGTGTTTTCAAGGAGAAGAATTGAAAATGTGTTTTAGAAAATGAGGGATGCAGTACATATCCATTTCAAGAGCTGTAGCTCAATAGCTATAAACCAAAAACCAGTTGCTGTCAAGTCAGTTTTGCGCATGGCAACCCATGTGTGTCAGAGTAGAGCTGTGCTTCATAGGGATTTTTTTTTTAATAATTTTTATTGTGCTTTAAGTGAAAGTTTACAAATCAAGTCAGTCTCTCACACAAAAGCCCATATACACCTTGCTACACACTCCCAATTACTCTCCCCCTAATGGGACAGCCCGCTCTCTCCCTCCACTCTCTCTTTTCGGGTCCTTTTCGCCAGCTTCTAACCACCCCCCCCCACCTCCCCTCCAGGCAGGAGATGCCAACATAGTCTCAAGTGTCCACCTGATCCAAGAAGCTCACTCCTCACCAGCATCCCTCTCCAAACCACTGTCCAGTCCAATCCATGTCTGAGAGTTGGCTTCGGGAATGGTTCATGTCCTGGGACAACAGAAGGTCTGGGGGCCATGACCACCGGGGTCCTTCTAGTCTCAGTCAGACTGTTCAGTCTGGTCTTTTTATGAGAATTTGGGGTCTGCATCCCACTGCTCTCCTGCTCCCTCAGGGGTTCTCTGTTGTGTTCCCTGTCAGGGCAGTCATCGGTTGTAGCTGGGAACCATCTAGTTCTTCTGGTCTCAGGATGATGTAGTCTCTGGTTCATGTGGCCCTTTCTGTCTCTTGGGCTTGTAATCGCCTTGTGTCCTTGGTGTTCTTCATTCTCCTTTGCTCCAGGTGGGTTGAGACCAATTGATGCATCTCAGATGCCTGCTTGCTAGTGTTTAAGACCCCAGATGCCACTCTTCAAAGTGGGATGCAGAATGTTTTGTTAATAGATTTTATTATGCCAATTGACTTAGATGTCCCCTGAAACCATGGTCCCCAGACCCCTGCCCCTGCTACACTGGCCTTCGAAGCATTCAGCTTATTCAGGAAACTTCTTTGCTTTTGTTTTAGTCCAATTGTGCTGACCTCCCCTGTTTTGTGTGCTGACTTTCCCTTCACCTAAAGTAGTTCTTAACTACTATCTAATTAGTGAATGCCCCTCTCCCACCCTCTGTCCCTCCCCCATCTCGTAACCACAAAAGAATGTTTTCTTCTCAGTTTAAACTATTTCTCAAGTTCTAATAATAGTGGTCTTATACAATATTTGTCCTTTTGCAACTAATTTCACTCAGCATAATGCTTTCCAGGTTTCTCCATGTTATGAAATGTTTCACAGATTCCTGACTGTTCTTTATCTATAGGTAGTATTCCATTGTGTGAATTTACCATAATTTATTTATCCATTCACCCATTGATGGGCACCTTGGTTGCTTCCATGTTTTTGCTGTTGTAAACAGTGCTGCAATAAACATGGGTGCGCATATATCTGTTTGTCTAAAGGCTCTTATTTCTCTAGGATATATTCCAAGGAGTGGGATTGCTGGATCGTATGGTAGTTCTATTTCTAGCTTTTTAAGGAAGCGCCAAATTGATTTCCAAAGCGGTTGTACCATTTGACATTCCCACCAGCAGTGTATAAGAGTTCCAGTCTCTCCACAGCCTCTCCAACATTTATTCATTTGTGTTTTTTTGGATTAATGCCAGCCTTGTTGGAGTGAGATGAAATCTCATTGTAGTTTTGATCTGCATTTCTCTAATGGCCAATGATTGTGAACATTTCGTCATGTATCTGTTAGCTTCCTGAATGTCTTCTTTAGTGAAGTGTCTATTCATATCTTTTGCCCATTTTTTAATTGGGTTATTTGTCTTTTTGCAGTTGAGTTTTTGCAGTATCGTGTAGATTTTAGAGATCAGGCACTGATCAGAAATGTCATAGCTAAAAACTTTTTCCCAGTCTGTAGGTAATCTTTTTACTCTTTTGGTGAAGTCTTTGGATGAGCATAGGTGTTTGATTTTTAGGAGCTCCCAGTTATCTAGTTTTTCTTCTGCATTCTTAATAATGTTTTGTATACTGTTTGTACCATGTATTAGGGCTCCTAGGGTTGTCCCTATTTTTTCTTCCATGATCTTTATCATTTTAGATTTTATATTTAGGTCTTGGATCCATTTGGAGTTAGTTTTTGTGCATGGAGTGAGGTATGGGTCTTGTTTCATTTTTTTGCAAATGGATATCCAGTTATGCCAGCACCATTTGTTAAAAAGACTGTCTTTTCCCCATTTAACTGTTTTGGGGCCTTTGTCAAATATCAGCTGCTCATATGTGGATGGATTTATGTCTGGCTTCTCAATTCTGTTCCATTGGTCCATGTATCTGTTGTTGTACCAGTACCAGGCTGTTTTGACTACTGTGGCGGTATAAGGTTCTAAAATCAGGTAAAGTAAGGCCTCCCACTTTGTTCTTCTTTTTCAGCAATGCGTTATTTATCCAGGGCCTCTTTCCCTTCCATATGAAATTGGTTATTTGTTTTTCCATTTCATTAAAGAATGTCGTTGGGATTTGGATCGGAATTGCATTAAATGTATAGATCGCTTTTGGTAGAATAGACATTTTTATAATATTAAATCTTCCTATCCACGAGCAAGGTATGTTCTTCCACTTATGTAAGTCTCTTTTGGTTTCTTGCAGAAGTGTATGTAGTTTTCTTTGTATATGTCTTTTACATCTCTGGTAAGATTTATTCCTAAGTATTTTATCTTCTTGGGGGCTACTGTAAATGGCTTTGATTTGGTGATTTCCTCTTCGATGTTCTTTTTGTTGGTGTAGAGGAATCCAACTGATATTTGTGTGTTTCTCTGGTATCCCGATACTCTGCTGAACTCTTCTATTAGTTTCAGTAGTTTTCTGGAGGATTCCTTAGGTTTGTCTGTGTATGAGATCATGTCATCTGCAAATAGAGATATTTTTACTTCTGCCTTGCCAATCTGGATGCCCTTTATTTCTTTATCTAGCCTAATTGCTCTGGCTAGGGCTTCCAGCACGATGTTGAATAAGAGTGGTGGTAAAGGACATCCTTGTCTGGTTTCCAATCTCAGTGGGAATGTTTTCAGGCTCTTTCCATTTAAGGTGATGTTGCCTGTTGGCTTTGTATAAATGCCCTTTATTATATTGAGCAATTTTCCTTCTATTCCTATTTTGCTGAGAGTTTTTATCATGAATGAGTGTTGAAGTTTGTCAAATGCCTTTTCTGCATCAATTGATAAAATCATGTGATTCTTGTCTTTTGTTTTATTTATGTGGTGGATTACATTAATTGTTTTTCTAATGTTGAACCATCCCTGCATACGTGGTATGAATCCCACTTGGTCATGGTGATTTATTTATTTATTTTTTGATATGTTGTTGAATTCTATTGGCTAGAATTTTGTTGAGGATTTTTGCATCTACATTCATGAGGAATATAGGTCTATAATTTTCTTGTGGTGTCTTTACCTGGTTTTGGTATTGGGGATATGATGGCTTCATAGAATGAGTTTGGTAGTATTCCATCCTTTTCTATGCTCTGAAATACCTTTAGTAGTAGTGGTGTTAACTCTTCTGTGAATGTTTGGTAGAACTCTGCAGTGAAGCCATCTGGACCAGGGCTTTTTTTTGTTGGGAAGTTTTTGATTATCTTTTCAATCTCTTCTTTTGTTATGGGTCTGTTTAGTTGTTCTGCCTCTGTTTGTGTTAGTTTAGGTAGGTAGTGTGTTTCTAGGAATTCATCCATTTTTTTCCTAGGTTTTCAAATTTGTTTGAGTATAGTTTTTCATATTAATCTGATATGATTGTTTTAATTTCAGTTGGGTCTGTTGTAATATCACCCATCTCATTTCTTATTCGGGTTATTTGCTTCCTCTCCTGTTTTTCTTTTGTCAGTTTGGCCAGTGATTTATCAATTTTGTTGATTTTTTTCCAAAAACCAGCATTTGGTGTTGTTAATTCTTTCAATTGTTTTTCTGTTTTCTATTTCATTTAGTTCAGCTCTAATTTTTATTATTTGTTTTCTTCTGGTGCCTGTGGGTTTCTTTTGTTGCTCTCTTTCTCTTTGTTCAAGTTATAGGGATAATTCTTTGATTCTGACCCTTTCTTCTTTTTGGATGTGTGCACTTATTGATGTAAATTGGCCTCTGAGCACCGCCTTTGCTGTGTCCCAAAGGTTCTGATAGGAAGTGTTTTCATTCTCATTGGATTCTCTGAATTTCTTTATTCCATCCTTAATGTCTTCTCTCATCCAGTCTTTTTGAGCAGCTTATTGTTCAGTTTCCAAGTGTTTCATTTCTTTTTCCTGCTTTTCCTCCTATTGATTTCCACTTGTATGGCCTTATGGTCAGAGAAGATGCTTTGTAATATTTCAGTGTTTTGGATTCTGCTAAGCTTGCTTTATGACCTAATATGTGGTCTATTCTAGAGAATGTTCCACGTGCACTAGAAAAGAAAGTGTAGTTGGTTGCTGTTGGGTGGAGTGTTCTGTATATGTCTACGAGGTCAAGTTGGTTGATTGTGGCATTTAGATTTTCTGTGTCTTTATTGAGCTTCTTTCTGGATGTCCTGTCCTTCACCAAAAGTGGTGTGTTGAAGTCTCCTACTATTACTGTTGTGCTGTCTATCTTACTTTTCAATGCTGATAGAGTTTTTTTTTATGTATCTTGCAGCCCTGTCATTGGGTGCATAAATATTTAATATGGTTATATCTTCTTGGTGTATTGTCCCTTTAATCATTATATAGTGTCCTTCATTATCCTTTCTGATGGATTTAACTTTAAAGTCTATTTTCTTAGAAATTAATATTGCCACTCCTGCTCTTTTTTGATTGTTGTTTGCTCGATATATTTTTTTCCATCCTTTGAGTTTTAGTTTGTGTCTGTAAGTATAAGGTGTTTCTCTTGTAGACAGCGTATAGATGGATCTTGTTTTTTAATCCATTCTGCCACTCTCTGTCTCTTTATTGGTGCATTTAGTCCATTTACATTCAGGGTAATTATGGATAGGTATGAATTTAGTGCTATCATTTTGATGTCTTTTTTTGTGTGTTGTTGACAGTTTCTTTTTCCCACTTGATTTTATGTGCTGAGTAGATTTTCTTTATATATTGTCCTTTTCTCAGATTTGTTGTCATTGATTTTGTTTCTGCTGAGCCTATTCTTCCCTTGTGTATTATTTTGATGAGTAGGATAGTTTGTCTCCTTTGTGGTTACCTTATTATTTACCCCATTTTTCTAAATTTAAAACTAACTTTTATTTCTTTGTATCGCCATATCTTCCTCTCCATATGGAAGGTGCATGATTACATTTCTTAGTCCCTCTTTATTATTTTAATGTTGTCCAGTTTTATATAATAACATCACAGTTACCCTGTTTTGGGCTTTTTTTTTTTAAAATCTTGCTTTGTTGTTTTGGATTTCCCTGTCTGGGTTGACTTCTGGTTGCTCTGCCCAGTATTCTACTCTTGGGTTGATACCTTATATTATTGATTTTCTAACCAAAGAACTCCCTTTAGTATTTCTTTTAGTTCTGGTTTGGTTTTTACGAACTCCCTCAACTTGTGTTTATCTGGAAATGTCTTAATTTCAGCTTCATATTTAAGAGACAGTTTTGCTGGATATATGACTCTTGGCAGGCAATTTTTTTTGCCTCAATTTTTTAAATATGTCATCCCATTGCCTTCTTGCCTGCATGGTTTCTGCGGAGTAATCCAAGCTTATTCTTATTGGCTTTCCTTTGTAGGTGACTTATCGTTTAGCCCCCCGCTCCTCTTATAATTCTCTCTCTCTTTTTTTTTTTATCTTTGGTTTTGGCAAGCTTGATTATAATATGTCTTGGTGACTTTCTTTTAAGATCTACCTTATGTGGAATTCGATGAGCATCTTGGATAGATATCTTCTCATCTTTCACAATATTAGGGAGGTTTTCTGGCAACAAATCTTCAACAATTTTCTCTGTATTTGCTGTTATTCCTCCCTGTTCTGGTACTCCAATCACTCGTAGGTTATTTCTCTTGATAGAGTCCCACATGATTGTTAATGTCTCTTCAGTTTTTTAATTTGTTTTATCTGATTTTTCTTTAAATAATATATTAGTGCTTAGTGATTTATCTTCGAGTTCAGAAATTCTAGCTTTTACTTGCCCAAAATCTGCTCCTCTGACTTTCTACTGAGTTATCTAATTCTGTAATTTTATTGTTAATCTTCTGAATTTCTGATTGCTGTCTGTCTATGGATTTTTTCAGCTTATTAAACTTTTCATTATGTTCCTGAATAATCTTTCTAATTCTTTTAGTTGCTCTATCTGTGTGTTCCTTGCCTTGTTCTGCGTATTGCCTCATTTCCTTCCTGATGTCTTGAAAGGTTCTGTATATTAAACTTTTGTATTCTGCATCTGGTAATTCTAGGAATGCACTTTCATCTAGAAGATCCCTGGATTCTTTGTTTTGAGAGCCTGTTGAGGTGATCATGGCGTGTTTCTTTATGTGACTTGGTATTGACTGTTGTCTCCGAGCCATCTATAAGTTATTGTATTAGTTTATGCTTGCTTACTGTGTTGTAGCTGCTTGCTTTGTTTTGTTTTGGTATACCCCTGTGGGTTGCTTGACTGAGCTAGCTTGATTATTTTTGCCTTTGGAGCTCTGGTGTCCTGTCCCCAGCTGACTAGAGCTGTTATCAGGCATATCAGTGTAGGAGTCCATTCAGTTTTCTTGTATGAATTCAGTTCAGGTTTCCAGGTAGCTGATCATCAAGTGTATGGTGCAGGCTCTGTCTTACAGTTTTAGAGGGACAGGGGCAATTGGCTTATATACCGGTATCTGATTGCAGCAGGGGGTCATGCTCTGAACAAGGCAGGAGGCTGAGAACCGACCCCCAACTGTCTCTGAGGAAAATGCGTCTCTGTTCCCTAGAGTGTGCTGGTGGATGGGTTCTTCAGAGGGATCATGAGCACGCAGAGTTTTTGGTTGTAAAGACTGGGAGGTACCAGCTATCTTTGGACCCCCCTTGCGGGTGGCTGGGTGACCTGAGTGGATCTACCAGTCCTTAGGTCCCTGTTGTGGGTAGGTGAGGACCTTGTTTAATAGAGAAAGCAAAGTCAAACATCAAACGCGCACCTGTCCACCGCACAGCTGAAATGGTGGGAGTTTGCCAACAAGGGCCTATTCTCCCAAAATAGGCCCACACAGGTCCATGCAGAAGGGAAAGGTGCTCAAGGTCCATGGACGGTTTATGCCTGGACAGGAGCCACTTCTGTCCTGAGCTCCCCCAGTTAATGGAGCTAGGAAATTAACTTTTTCCGTAGTTGCAAATTTTTTCCTTCCCCAAGGCGGGAAGGATGGCTCTAGGTGCTCACCAGGGTCTATCACAGGTGCAGGGATTTTGCTGCAGAAGCCAGCTTGGGGGTGGGGAGGGGCGCCGTAAAATATACATAAGTACTTAGCTTTTGCCCAGGGCGCCGTTCTCCTCAGGGTCCAGAGGTGTGAGTGGGCTGTGTGGCTGGCTGCTTCTCCCTGAGGAAACTGCAGCCGAATGCTAGTACTAGTCTACTGCCGCCGCTCCGGGAATGGTGCCTGAGGGCTTCCTGTGATTCAGGTTCGGTAACTCCTCTCCACTTCTGAATGCACTCTTCCTCCCCTTGCCCCTCAGTTCGTTGTCTAAGCTTGCCTTTGATGCTCAGGGCTCCCAGCTTGTCACAAATATACTCGTTTCACTTGTTTTCTCTGGCGTTTATTGTAAAGAGGGTTCGACGGAAGCGTCTGTCTATTCTGCCATCTTGGCTCCGCCTCTAATCTTCATGGGGTTTTTAATGGCTGATTTTTCAGAAATAGATTGCCAGGCCTTTCACCCGAGGTGCCTTTGGGTGAACTCAGACCTCCAACCTTTTTGTTAGCAGCCAAGCACATTAACCTTTTGCACCATCCAGGGACTCCTCAATAGGTGTACTGTCCATAAATGTTACAGCTGAATCAGGCTATATACACTTGTCCTTAGCATGGTGGTGCTGACAATACTTCCTAACAAACTTAATTATTTCCATTAGAAATCTGTGCTCTTCTTCCTGTCTCTGCTCTGGATTCTTTGGAGTTGCTAAATGTTAATACTGGTTAAAATTGGTTGAAATGTAAATCTTCACAGAAACTGAGTTTCTCTTTGTTTTTCTGTTTAGCTTTAGGTTTGTTTAATCAGAAGCAGCAGTTGCCACACATGTATCAGAGTAATTGAAATGCTTTTCTAGAATAACGCAGTTAGTCATAGACTCTCTAAAGGCACCTTGTCCCTATTAGGGCCTCCCTGGAAACTTCCTTAGTGTTTACTGTGCAGCAGTGTTTATATGTCTCCATCCTTTCTTTTGAAACTTAAGAGACCATTGGAGTTGGGTAATGGGTGGTATTGTCCACACTAATTAGGCTTGGCTTGTATCTCAGAGACTGAGATTTTTTTTTCCCCTGAAGTTCAAGAACCACCACACATCTGTCAGTTTGTTATACTGTGTTGGCTTGCATGTTGCTGAGATGCTGGAAGCTATGTCACCAGTATTTCAAATACCAGCAGGGTCACCTGTGGAGGACAGGGTTGAACAGAACTTTCAGACTAAGACAGACTACGAAGAAGGAAGTGGTAGTCTACTTTCAAAAAATTGGCCAGTGAAAACCCTTACAAACATCACTGGAGCATTGTCTGATATAGTGCAGAAAGATGAACCCCTCAGGTTGGAAGGTACTCGAAATACGACTGAGGAAGAACTACTTCCACAAGGTAGAGTCAATCTTCATGACATGGATGGAGTCAAGTTTTTGGGACCTTCAGTTGCTGATGTGGAACAACTCAAAATGAGAAGAAACAGCTGCAAACATCCATTAATAACTGGAACATGGAATGTACGAAGTATGAATCTAGGAAAATTGGAAGTCATCAAAAATTAAATGGACTACATAAAGATCGATATCCTAGGCATTAGCGAGCTGAAATGGACTGGTCTTAGCAATTTTGAATCAGACGATCATATGATCTTCTATGCTGGGAATGACAAGTTGAAGAGGAATGGCATCGTGTTCATCGTCAAAAAGAACATTTCAAGATCTATCCTGAAGTACAACACTGTCAGTGATAGGATAATATCCATATGCCTACAAGGAAGAACACTTAATATGACTATTATTCAATTTTACACACCAACTGCTAATGCCAAAGATGAGGAATTTGAGATTTTTACCAATTTCTGCAGTCTGAAATTGATCAAACATGCAGTCAGGATGCATTGATAATTACTGGTGATTGGAATTTAGAAGTTGAAAATAAAGAATAAGAATCTGTAGTTGGAAAATATGGCCTTGGTGATAGAAACAATGCCAGAGATCACATAATAGAATTTTGAAGACCAGCAACTTCACTGCAAATATCTTTTTTCAACAACATAAATGGCAACTATACACATGGACCTTATTGGATGGAAAACACAGGAATCAAGCCGTCTACATCTGAGGAAAGAGATGATGGAAAAGGTCAATATCATCAGAACAAGGCCAGGGGATGACTGTGGAACAGACCATCAGTTGCTCATAGGCAAGTTCAAGTTGAAGCTGAAGAAAATTATAACAAGTCCATGAGAACCAAAATGCAACTGTGAGTATATCCCATCTAAATTTAGAGACCATCTTAAGAATAGATTTGACACATTGAACACAGATGACTGAAGACCAGAGAAGTTGTGGGATGACATCAAAGACATCATACTTGATGGGCCATTAAAAAGACAAGAGAAACAAGAGACCAAAATGGATGTCAGAAGAGACTCTGAAACTTGCTTTCGAACATAGAGTAGCTAAAGTGAAGGGAAGAAATTATGAACTAAAAGGGATCAAGAGAAGATTTCAAAGGATGGCCTGAGAAGACAAAGTATTATAATGAAATGTACAAAGAACTGGTGTTTGACAACCAGCAGGGAAGAACATGCTTCACATTTTTCAAGCTGAAAGAACTGAAGGGAAAATTCAAGCCCGGTTTGCAATATTGAAGGATTCTTTAAGCAAAATATTGAACGATGCAGGAAGCATCAAAAGAAGATGGAAGGAATACACAGAGCCACTGTACCAAAAGAATTGGTCAATGTTCAACGATTTCAGGAGGTAGCATATGATCAAGAACTGATGGTATTGAAGAAAGAAGTCCAAGGTGCACTGAAGAAATTGGCAAAAGATAAGACTCCAGGAATTGACGGAATACCAACTTATACATTTCAACAAATGCATGGAGTGCTGCAGGTACTCAGTCATCTATGCAAAGAAATTTGGAAGACAGCTACCTGGCCAACTGCTAGGAGATAACTGTGTGGTTTAAAATCAGGAAAAATGTGTGTCAAGGTTGTATCGTTTCACCATACTTACTCACTCTCTATGCTTGAGCAAATAATCCAAGAAGCTGAACTGTATAAAGAAGCATCAGGATTGGAGGAAGACTCATTAACATCCTGCAATATGCAGATGACACAACCTTGCTTGCTAAAAGTGAAGAGGACTTGAAACCCTTATTGATGAAGATCAGTAAGTATGGATTATACCGCAACATAAAATAAATGTAGGTTGTTCCTTGCCTTTCAAAAAACATTAATCTGGACGTTCAGTGGTGTGCTTTATGTTTATGGTCCTTCTTTTCATTCGGAAACTGGATTATTTGTTAGATGTGACTCAGTGTTCCATGGCTGCCTGCAGAATGTTTGAAGATATGTACATTGGTAGCGATGCGTTATGAGTTCTGGCCTCATGGGAGATTTCAACACTCACACCTGTAAGTTCCAACTGAGAATAAAGGTTGACTTGAAAAAAGCATTTGAAAGTATTAGTAAGAAGAGAAACGACCAAAGAAATGTAAAAAATCCTCCAATGTAAACAAGACAAAACTTCACACTAAATGTGGAATGGAAAAGCTGAAATCCTGGCCCACTCCTTGAACTGACTGATGTGAGTGACATCTTCTCTGAGTGTCAGTTTTCCTTTTATAAAAAGAAGACATTAGACCTCATGGTTGCTCAGTGCCCACTTCTGGGATGGTATTGTTATTCTAAGTGACTCTAGTCAAAACCGAAAAACCAAACCGGTTGCCTTTGAGTCCATTCTGACTCATAGCGACCCTAAAGGTCAAAGTAGAACTGCCCCATAGGGTTTCCAAGGAACGGCTGGTGGATTCAAACTGCCGACCTTTTGGTTAGCAGCTTGAGCTCTTAACCATTATGCCACCAGGGGCACTGGAAATTTGAGAATGCTGGGTTACACTCAGTATTTTTATTAGATCTCCTTGAAGAGGTTGGAGAGAAGGCCATTCTAGATCTCCTGGCCATGGCTTTCACCTCATCCTTTTACTGTTATTGTTATCACCTAGCTTTAGGGTGTGGTCCAGGAGGGGGAGGACTTTGGACCCAAATTGTGTTTCCTATTGTGGAAGTACGCTAAATCACAGACACTGTGGCCATTTTGCACCAGAGAGAAAGAAAGAGAATGGGTTTAACTGAGGGCAGTCAGCAGGTTCACGGTGATGAGTCATTAGCCTGAGGAGAAGGCTGGATAACCTCTCAGCCAGTGGAAACTTGAAGCTACATCAGAGTCCAGAAAGGAGCAGCATCAAATACAGAAAATGGTGGTGTTCTTGTCTACATGCTATCTGTGCAGAAATGTAATTATGTAATCTGCTTTATTGTTTGCTTAACTTCTGGATTATCCTTCAGAGGTTAGTGAAAGCAGATTGAGGGGAGGGACCAGGAAACAGGCTCTCCTGGAGATGCTATCTCTTCCATACAGGTAAGGGCCTCTAGCAGCTGGTTGGTAGAAATTCAGTAATCAGATTCCCACTTAGTTTTCCCATTTCCTTTCATCTCTTTGCTTCTATTCCACTTTTCTCCCCTTGCAAATCGGCTTTCTCTGTTGTCACGTGTATCCATTGCTGTCAAGTTGATTCTGACTCATAGGAACCCTACAGAACAGAGGAGAGCTGCCCCATAGGGTTTCCAAGGCTGTAAATCTTTACAGAAGCAGGCTGCCACAGCTTCTTCTGTGGAGCAGCTGTTAGATTCGATCTACTGACCTTTTGGTTAGCAGCTGAGCATTTAACCACTGTGCCAGCAAGGGCTCCTTCACTGTCACATGTAGATGGTGATAAATGGCCACTGCAGCCCACCCTGGCTTTATAGGGGTGTTTCAGCAGCCAAGCCTAGACTCCACGTGTCAACTCTATGTACTTGGGAGAGAGTCTGTGATGGGCCCAGCTTGGGTCAATCAGCTTTGTACAGGATACCGTATGTTCCTCACCTGGAGGCTCCATCTACACCTGTCAGCAGGGCTTGGAGTGAGAAGTAGACAGTAATGGAGGCATGGACAGTAAGCACTTTGAGGGGTGTCCATTGCAAAGGGAGTGCACGTGGAAAGCTTGTTTACTTGAACTTTCTTTATTGTGTCTGTCTCTTAACACCTGCAGGACTGAGAGGCTACCATGTAGGATTGAAAGACTAACTTGAGGAGGCTGAGGTTGCTGGGATGGAATATCTTACTGTCATGAATGCTGTTGTTAGCTGCTGTCAAGTCGACCCCCAACTCATGGGGACCCCACGCACAATGGAAAGAAATGCTGCCTGGTCCTGTGCCATCCCTGTGATCAGTTGTAAATCAGTCTGTTGTGATCCACGGGGTTTTTTTTTTTGACTGATATTCGAAGTCGATCGCCAGGCCCATCTTCCTAGTCCGTCTTAGTCTGGAAGCTCTGTTAAAACCTGTTCAACATCATAGCAACTTGCAAGCCTCCAGTGACAAACGTGGTGGCCTAACATTAGGTGCGTGGGCGGGGAGTGAAACCTGGGTTTCGTGCGTGGAAGGAGAGAATCCTAGCACTGACCCACCGATGCCTCGCCTTGAGGCTAAGCTACAATTTTTCCGTTTTCTTAGTTTAAGCTTAACAGTCTTATAGCCGACATAACAGGATAATTAAATGCTGTTTTTCGATCTAGCTATATGTTGTGGGGAAAATTGGCTGTATTTTTGTCTGACATTCGCATCTCCCGCCTAGCCACTGAGGAGCGTCAACCCTTAAAAGGAGCATCCAATTCAGCTTTCAGTTAAAAGAACCATTACTATACCAATGAGTTGGATTAAGAATTTGCTGAATCTGGGTTCATAAAAGATTTAGTCTGAGCTGTGCTGGGCAAATATTTTGCAAGGAAATCTCAGTGGACTTCATTGTACTTTTTATTTTTTCTTATTATGGTCCACTGGTCTTACAGTAAGGTTCCCTGGTGGTACAGTGGTTAAGTGTTCGGCTGCTAACTGAAAGGTCAATGATTCGAATCCACCACCTGCTCCAAGGGAGAAGGATGTGGCAGCCTGCTTCTGTAAAGATTGCAGCCTTGGAAATCCTATGGGGCAATTCTACTCTGTCCTGTAGGGTCATTATGAGTTGGAATTGACTTGATGGCAGCAGGTTTGGTGGTTTGGTCTTATAGTTGTTCTTAATTTTGAATATTTCATTTTGGTTTTTAAAAAGTTGGGTTTACTCTGTGAAATTGGAGGAAGCATAAGCTCACTGTGGCAGTTAGGAAGGCAGAGAACTAGATTTCTTCCCAAATAATTCTTTGCTTTTTAAGAAGAATAATCTTTTTGCTGTTCATGTTTTAGGTTGCAAGCTTTAAAATGAAAGGCATGTGATAGATTTATTACTTAAATAATTATTGTTTATGGTTATGCTTATAATAATGTTTCTTGTTCCCAGCACTCTGGGCAGTAACATCACCTCAAGGACTTGAAGATTTTTGTTTATGGCAAGATGCTTCCTTTTTGTGGAAAACAGAACAAAGACAGCAACATTTGTCCAGATTATGGGTGGTGGTGTTCATTCCTTTTTAAAAAGGATGAAGGCTTTCTAAAAGCAAGGGGTTTGTAAAAGCAAGGGGTTTGTAAAAGCAAGCTTTCTGTTTTTTTTTTTTTTTTTTTTGTCATTTTGAAAGTAATCCGTAAGTGCCCCGTAGTTCTGACCAGTTTTGGGCCTTTAATTGCATCATTGGGGAAGGAGATTCTGGAAAAATGAGCCTCTTCGTTTTCCTCTGTTCTCTCATTTTAAGAAAAGAGGTTTTCTCTAGTGGCCTGAGAGTGGTGAGAGAGGAGGTGCGCTTTATTAAAAACGTCCGAAGTGGCTTGGCAAGTTTGAACTTGGGGCTTGGTTTTAGTCCTGGGTTTTCCTCAGACTGGCTGATTGACCTTGACTTATCTAACCTCTATGGCAATCATCTGTTTCACCTGAAAAGTGGGATTACTTAAACCTCACCGGTTTGGCTGAAGGACTAAATGATACGCAGTCGTTTACAGAACTGAGGGGCCTTTTAGCCGACACCCCCCGTGTGTCAGTTTGTTGCACTGTTGTGGCGTGTGTGTTGCTGTGACGCTGAAAGCCATGCTGCTGGGGTGTCAGACACCGGCAGGGCCACTTACGGTGGACAGGTTTCAGTGATGCTTTCAGACCAAGACAGACTAGGAAAAAAGGCCTGGTGATCTACTTCTGAAAATTAGACAGTGGGAACCCTCTGGATCATAGGCAATTGTCCAGGACCTTGACTTGCTGGACACACCATCAGGAGGGACCAGTTGCTGGAGAAGGACATCATGTTTGGTGAAGTACAGGGCCAGCGAAGGCGAGGGAAACACTCAGTGAGATAAACTGATACAGTAGCCGGAATAATGAGCTCAAACATACCGACTGGTACAGGGCTGGGCAAAATTCTGTTTTGTTATACATGCGGTCACTATGAGGCACAACTGACTCCGCAATGGCCAAGTAAAATGTTAGGTACCTATGGAGTATAGGAATGAATTTCAGCACCTGTGCTAATCTCTTGGTCACCTGATACGGCTTTTAAGAGCCCCTGTTAAACAACCTGCTCCTGTAAGGTTAAGTGTCTTTAGGGAATTCAGGGAGGGAGGATCACCACAGGACCAAGTGCAGTCGCAGTAGCTCATCCACGTGCTTTCCTTCCTCCCCCACTGACAGTAGTTTTTGATGGTGGCTGTTTACTTTCGTCTGTTTCTCACTTCGTGTTGTGCCTTGTGGATAAATAAAGTTTTCTGCATTTCCACGTTATTCTCACTGAGCAATCCCTACACACAGTTATTAGTAGAAGCTGTCTTGAGCTAATATTATTTCCCTTTGTGGATGCCCCATTTCTCTGAGCAGTGATTTCCTTTTGAGATGTATTAGTTTGGTGTGAATAGCAATACAAGGAAAAACACAAACCGGGAGTGATTTAGAGAGACCGACCTTAGATTTTATTGCAGCAGGGGGTCTTGAGTACAAACCAAACTTAGCAATCCATCTTAGCAGTCCATAGATCTCTGTGACGCAGCCTGTGATAGGGCCTATCAGGGTTGAACATAGGCATAGCAGCTGAAAAGGGGGCTCCCTAAAATGCATGGGGAAGGTGCCTGTAGCTTATACTAACAGGGTGCTTCCAGACCAACCAATGAAACCCATTGCCATGGAGTCAGTTCTGATCTCATAGTGACCCTACAGGACAAAGTAGAACTGCCCCGTAGGGTTTCCAAGGAGTGGCTAGTGGATTTGAACTGCCCACCCTGCGTTTAGCAGCTGAACTCTTAACCACTCTGCTGCCAGGGCTCCAAATGTGAGGGAAAAGAAAAATATAACCTTCAGACCCGTAGAAAGTGGGGAGCCTTTGGATCAGAGAACTCTAAAGGACATACAGTCTGGGGGTCCTTGTAACTTGTCCAGAGCTAGCAGGGAGTCTCTGGGTGGTACAAATGGTTAAGCTCTGCTAACTGAAAGGTGGGCATTTCGAATCCACTCAGAGTCACAGAGGTAGCAGGTGTTGGGTACAGTTTTGCAGAGTATGCAAAATGGGCAGGCTCTAAGTGGTTAAAAATCTGCTTATTTGGGCTACTTTAAAAACAGTTGGATGTGTGTAAATTTGAGTATGGCACCAGTAGGCTTTTTGGTCCCCAGCTTGCTAGGAAGAGGTAGACAATCTGAGGCCATTTTTGACTTATTTATGTAACACCTTCTTAACCCCACTGCAGTTTCTGCCCTGCACTCCGTTCCAACCATATGAAATTCTCATTTCTTGAATTTGCCAAGTTTTCCTGCCTTTGCACACGCTGTTCCTTCTGCGTGGGGTGGTCTTCCCACTCAAATTTTCATGGCATACTCCTGCCCATAACTTTCACCTATATTATCAAATCCTTGTATAAAAAACAAAACCAACCCATTGCCATTGAGTTGATTCTGACTCATAGCAACCCTACAGGACAGAGTAGAACTGCCCCACAGGGTTTTCGAGGAGTGGCTGGTGAACTCGAACTGCTGGCCTTTTGTTTAGCAGTCAAATGCTTATTAACCACCCAAGGCTAAGTTAGATGCTCTGTGTCTATGTTCTCACAGCATCTTGTGCTTACCCATCACATCCCACTTTATTTTGTGATTGCCTGTTTATTTGTCCATCTTGTCTACCAGTCCCTGCGCTCCTAGGGGGTAGAGAATGTGCCTGTTTGCTGTCATATCTCCAGCACCTGATAAAGTCCTTAATTATGTGGAATATTCACCCAAACAGGTGGATAGATGAATGATGTGTGAGAGCTCCCTCTTCGCTCCAATACGTGTTTTGGTGTTCTATTTAAAGTTTCTGGGCTGCCTAGAACTGGCTAAACATAACATCTTTGTTTTGACAGTAGACTCTTAAAAATGGCAGAGGAAGACTTTTCAAGTTGAGTTTATAGTTAGGTGATCCGGTTTCTTGCAGAGTGTGTTGCTGTGCTCCAGTGGCTGATAAACTCAAGAGTGCCTTAAAGGATGTCTGGGTCTGTGCCTGCAGCAGCTCACCCTGACCATACCCTGTCCTTTAACCATATGTTACATTCCAAATGAAAAATCTGTCTGGATTGACTGTCTATGCCGACCTCTTGTTGTGACTGAGCTTAGAGTGAGATCGTTTTTGCATCTGAACATGGCTTCTGAGGAGGAAAGTGGACCAGTATTAGTATTGCCCCAGACACTGCTCTGATGTCAGAATCTTTGAGACAGGAGCTGGATGGAGAGGGACCTGGTTTCCTCTAATGAAACACTTTGTGGTTTATTAGGAGACGCATGGACTGAAGAACTTGAAGTAGGAAAACCAAAGATAAGGCAATGAAAGGGAAAATAGTCAATTTTAAAGGTTTCCTTGGTAAAAGGAATTATATATAACACCACAGGATGTCTTTGTGAACTTGTTCGAAACGACCGTGATGTTTTATTCATTTGTGGTTTGAGTGAAGGGAAGTATTTCAATTTGGCCTCCAAGGTATAGTAGGTAAAATTTTCTCTGAAATTTAAGATATGTGAATTTCACTTATTTAACGAATGTTTATTGCAGGCCAGTTAGTTATACCTGGCATCGTTCCAGAGGTTGGGGATAGAACAGAAAACCGAAGACCAAGTGTTTATGACATGTTTCATTTATTGTAATGATTTGTATTAGCTCAGTGATTTTTATGCTAAATAAATGACTTTGTGTACTCCGGTGCGTGACTGGAAAGGAAGGAAAGGAGTGCAATCCAGCCTTTTTCTTAGTTTCTGCACCTATTATTGAAGCTTGACTTAAACATTTCTTTGTCTTGTTTTAAGTTATGATTTTCTCAACCCGTCACCAACTTTTGTCCCACTTGTTGGCTTACATGCATTGGACACAACACACTTAAACAAAAAAACGGAATGGAAATCAAATCAAATGATAGTTATTTACTACTCAGGTCATTTAGACTCTCTTGTTTCTGTGGTTTGAAGAAAGCGCCCTCTTGTGGTTGTTTTACAATTATTTGCTCAAAATGCCTGCTCCTTAAGTAAAAAATTATACAGTAATTAATGAATATATGTGAAGTACAGAAGGTAAATCATGTTTTTAACAGCTTTATTGATATAAATTAACAGACCATACAGTTCACCTGTTTCAAGTGTCCAGGTCAGTGTTTTTAGTAGATTTGCAGGATTGCACTATCATCACCACAGTTTACGGCATTTCGTCCCCTCCGGGCGGAACCTTGTGTGTCTTCGCGCTCACTCCTCACCCCGTGCCTCCAAGCCTTAGGTAGTCACACAGCTACTCTCTGTCTCTAGGTTGGCCTATCCTGGGCATTTCATATAAATGGAACAAGACAATACATGGTCCTTTGTGACTGGTTTCTTTCATTTATCATGTTTCCAGGGCTCACTCTTTTATCAGCACTTTGTTCCTTTTTATTGTCAAATACTATTTCATTGTATGGATATAGCACATTTTATTTATCCATTCGTCAGTTGTTGGTCATCTGGGCTGTTTTCACTCTTTGGCTATGATGAATAATTCTGGTAACGACATTTTTGTACAAGTTTTTGTGTGGATGTTTGTTTTCATTTCTTTTGGGTGTAAACCTGGGAGTGTAATTACTGGGTTGTGTGATAACTCCGCGTTTAATGTTTTGAGGCGCTTTGTTTTCCAAGGTGGCTGCAGCGTTTTATGTTCCCACCAGCCATCTAAGAGGATTCCAGTTTCTCCACATCCTCACCAAAATTGGTTACTGTGTGTATTTTTTATTTTAGCCATTCTGGTGGGTTGTCTTTCTACTTGCTTGAAAGTATCGTTTGCAGCAAAAAAATGTTTTTACGTTGTAAATATTTACGAAATTTGTCATTTTATCTGTTTTTAAGGGCACAATTTGGTGGCATTCATGACGTTCACAATGTCGTGCGACAATCACCACCATCCATTTCCAGACTTTTCCATCACCCCAGAGAGAGACTCAGTTTCTTCTCTCTCCCTCCCTCTAGTCCCTGGTAACCATCGTTCTACTTTCTGCCTCTATGCATTTGCTCACTCTAGGTATTTCATATACGTGAGATTGTACAATATTTGTCCTTTTGCGATTGGCTTATTTTTGTCCATGTTGTACCATGGGTTAGAATTTTATTCCTTTTTATGGTTGAATAATATTCCATTTATGGTTATACCACATTTTATTTATGCATTCATCTGCTGATGCACACTTGGGTGGTTTCTGCCTTTTGACTGCTGTAAACAGTTCTGCACTGAACACTGGGTACAAATATCTTGGAGTCTCTGCTTTCATTTCATTTCAGTGTATACCTAGGAGCGGAATTTCTGAGTCATACGGTAGTTCTGTTTTTAACTTCGTGAACAACAAAAGTTTAGAAAAATTTGGTGCAGTCTAATTTCTCTATTTTTTTAGTTGCTGTGCTTTTGGTCTCATATCTAAGAAACTGTTGCCTAACTCAAGATCACAAAGATTTATTTCTGGGTTTTATTTTAATGGTTTTATAGTTTTGCACCTAAATTTAGGCATGACCAAGACCCACTGCCGTTGAGTCGATTCCGACTCATAGCGACCCTGTAGGACAGAGTAGAACTGCCCCATAGAGTTTCCAAGGAGCGCCCGGCGGATTCGAACTGCCGACCTATTGTTAGCAGCCGCAGCACTTTAACCACTACGCCACCAGAGTTTCTAAATTTAGGTATATGATCTATTAAATCACTTTTACCAGCGGCCTTGTAATAATAGTATCTGCATTATAGGGTCGTTGTGAGAATTTGACGAGATAATACATAATGCCTAGGATATAGTAAATATGTAGGAAATGTTTATTGTGGTTAGTTAACTTGGAAAAAATCAACTTGACTAAAATAGGCTTTTCAATTTGTTAAAATTCTATCCTTACAAAGATCAATAACTTTAGAAGGCAGAGGTTTTGAGAAAAACAGTCATAATAAAGTCAAATTTTCATCTAACATGATTTTTTTAAGATAAAAAATCTATATTATCATTTTTTAATGGTTTGTGTTTTCTCTTTTTCTAAAAGGTTTGGGAAGAAGCTCAATAGTTTCTTCCTGAATTAATTTCCTATTTGCTGTTAGAACATATTACCACAAATTTAGTGGCTTAAAACAACACAAATTTATTATCTAATAGTCCTGCCGGTGAGATAGAAGTCTGAAGTGGGTCTCACAGGGCTGAAATCAAAGGGTCGGCAAGGCTCTGTTCCTTTCTGGAGGGTTTATGGGCAAATCTATTTCCTTGACTCTTCCAACTTCTAGAGGCCCCTTCCCTCTATGTTCAAAGCCAGCAATATTGTATCTTTCTGTGTCGTTGTTTTCAATGTCATGTTTTCCTCTGGCTTTCCACTTCTTCCTCCTTCTTGTGCTTTGAAAGACTCTTGCAATCACATTGGGCCAGTCTCAATAGTCTAGGATAATCTCCCTAACTGAAAGTCACCTGATGGGCAGCCTTAATCCCGTCTGCAACCTTATTTTCCCTTTGCGATGGAATATCCACAGGCTCTGAAGATTAGGGTGTGGACATCTTTGGGGATGAGGGGCTGGATTATTGCCTTCCTACACATCCTAACCTCTGCCAGTTATGACTGAGAAGTGTTTCTCCGTACTAGCCAGGGGCTCTAGATTTGGGAGATGTGTTGTACTGATGTGAACTGCATCCCACTGCTAAACCCTATAAAAATGAAGTCTACCAGTCTGACCAGGAGTTTGCCAGTGTCTCTGTTTCTGCAAGGTCACTGGGTGGGGCAAATGGCTGGGCTTGTCTAACAGCCTAAAGCTTAGAGGTTCAAACTCACCCAGCGATGCCACAGAAGAAAGGCCTGGCAACCTGCTTCCCTAAAGATTACAACCAAGAAAACCCGATGGAGCACAGTTCTGCTCTGTAACACATGGGGTCGTCATGAGCTGGAATCAGCTTAATGGCAGCGGGCTGTGTTTCCACGGGACAGTCTTACGTTTACAGGTAAGGGCTCTCCAGTCGGCTCAGCCTCTCACTTACGCTGTGCCTTCAGGAAATCTGTTTAAGCTCTCTGGGTTTCTGTAGCCTCAGATGGCTAGAGTGATGCAGGTTAATGAGAGAACTAAACTAAAATCTCTAGCAAGTCCTTCCATGGTAGTTGTTATTAATATGAATGTCACCAATTTTGTCCCTGAAGCTGTTTATGATCTGTAACAGCTTCTCAGTCATGAGATGAAAATGGAATTACCTTTAATATGAGTTTAATGTCAAGTCAATTTCATTATATCCCTGGTCTTTGAAAAGTGGCAATTGCTATATAATTTGTATAATAATTCTTTTAACAAATCTATTTCTGTGAAACAAACTATTTAGTTAAAAAAAAAAAAAAAATCCATTCCATTCCCTGATCAGGGTAGTTAAGGCGGTTGTGGAGATGACCAAATGCTCAGATGATCAAGTGAAGCTTCTAGCGTAGTGCCTGGTACATAGCAGTGCTCAGCAGAGGCTGTGACGTGTCTTATCATGTACCAGCGTCTGGCTTGTTGTTGCTGTTTTCCTTCCATATTAAAAAAAACGAAGTATGAAAAGGGGGAAAACATAAATACTGAGAAAGTGAAAAAGTAAAACCACTCATAGTCACAGCCCTTAAGAAGTATAAACCAAGCCCCTCTCCTGGTCCTTCTGGGCTGGATTGTTCTCTGACCAGCCCCCTACTGAAAAACACTGGTAGTAATTTGGTACCCATCCTTCCTTAAGTTTTCTAAGTTTTTAGAGACAAGTCTGCACATAGTCTTAAAATGTGTTAAAAAAAAGTACATTGGGCTTATTCATCCAGTTGATCAAAAAGGTTATTATTTTTTTTAGTGGAATGGATTTGTTTTTGTTACGGGTTTTTTTTTTTTTTTTTTCAAAAATGGATACTTTCCTCAAATGAAAAGCTTTAATAAAGGTGTAACCACATTCTGATCCTGTGTAAACTTGAGCGTAAGTATTAAACTTTTCTGAGTAAATGTGCAAATCAGCCCTACAAGTCCCTTTTTTCAATAGTTTTAGATCTGATTGTTAACCCTTTGAATCTCTTTAGTATTGGAGTTATAAAATTTATGCTTTAAATTTCCTTTTGTGAGTTTACAAGTGTTTTAGAATTAAGCATCAGTGTAAATTAGTGTATGTCTGACAGGGAAACATTTCTGCCTTCCTGCTTGCATATTTGGTGGCTGTTCCAGTTGCCAACAAGTTAATTCCGACTCATGACAAGCCCGTGTGTGTCAGGGTAGGACTGTGCTCCGTATGGTTTCAATGGCTGATGTTTCAGGAGTAGATAACCAGGCCTTTGTTTTGAGGCACCTCTGGGTGGACTCGAACCTTCAACCTTTTAGTTAGCAGATGATTATAGTAATGATTTGTATCACCCACGGGCTCATTGGTGGCGACGGCCCTGGTTAAACACCCTTTCCTCCTTCAGGCCTCTTTTAAGTGATACATTAGGATGACAGCGTCACTTCAAACGTCAGTGCCTCCCCTTCTGCAGATTTGTCAAATGTGGTAGGAAACCAGGGACTGAGTTACAGCCGTCATTTTCCCCCTCTGAGTGCGCTGACTTTTATGATAATTCTTGTTCCCTTTCACATGGTAAAAAACAAGTTTAGAGTTGCTTGCTGCTGCCTTGGCTTAACAGCATACTTGTCACTTTGAAAAAATAGATCTCTTTTGGAGACCTTAAGGAATCAAGATTTTTTCTCCCATAGTGTGAATAAAATTCATTAGACTGTGACTTTAAAAAAGGCTTGTGTTTCTGCAAGAGAACTGTTGAGCCCAGTAGACCCATAGATCTTAAGTTAAAATTTTTCTGGGAAGGGACGAAGACTGTCAAATTAGGGGGTAAAGCTCTCAAATGACAATGCAGTCCCTGCTCTTGGAGAGCAGATTCAATTTTACCTTTCCAAAGTTTAATTTTAAATGATCTCACAGTTCCCAGTGCCAGAAAACACAGTCAAAGTAGACAGTCAAAATATTACATTTGAAAAAATGACGACTGCTTTTTAATACATGGCATCAGAAAGTGCCTCCTCCTGACCTTTGCCTGGGGTTGAGCTCTTCTGGAAGCTTATTGGGACCTTCTTGTATCAGCTCGAAACCAGCATCGGTCCAGTTGTTCACATCTACATGGAAAAAGGAAACCCTGGTGGCACTGTGGTTAAGAGCTATAGCTGCTAACCAAAAGGTCGGAGGTTTGAATCCACCAGGCGCCCCTTGGAAACTCTATAGGGCAGTTCTACTCTGTCCTATAGGGTCGCTATGAGTCGGAATTGACTCAAAGGTAACGGGGTTTTTTTTTTTTTTCCTTTTATGTGGAGGAAAGAGGGTATTCAGTGAGATTGCATAAATAAAGTGCCCTCTTTGGAGCCGAGAACGTGGCTGGTAGTCAATAAATGTTATTTTTCTTTTATCCCTTCCTACATTTCTCTAAAGGGGTTTCTTTGTAAATTAAGGGTTTCTTTTTTTTTTTTTTATGAAGTTAGTCCTATAAACTGTGTCTCACGTAGCTGCTGTGAGGTTTTAAAGAATATTTTGTCTAAGATTATCTAATATGTTGCAAAGCTCAGTAAGTACTAGATGCATGAACAAATGATGCCCAGTGTATCAATTATCATGCATGCCTATTTAATCACAGTGTTGCTAGATTCCCAAGTAACACATGATAATGTTAGCTAAAATGTATTGATTATTTCCTCTATGCCAAGCATCTTGCTAAATTGTCTCCATATATTACTTAATTTAATCTTCACAAAACCCAGTTGAGATGGGGATATTATTATCATTTCCATTTACAAACTGATTGCATGGAAGCCCAGAGACTACGCAGCCTCCCTGTCTCACAGGCAAGATGTGAAGCCAGCTGTGATTATTTTTATTTCTTTTTTATGATTTTTTGAAATTGTGATTTAGGCGAAACTTTACAGAAAAAAAATAGTTTCTCATTAAATAGTAAATATACAAATTGTTCTGCGTCATTGGTTGCAGCCCCTCGATGTGTCAACACTCTCCCCACCTGCACCCCAGGTTCCATTTCCATTCATCCAGTTTTCAGCTATGTTTATTTGTGTGCAACTTTTTAGGAGAATGAACGTATTTTTAAAGTCCCTTTGGTATTTATGCCAAGTGTGGGTCCTGTGTTTTAATAAAATAGCAATAAGGAACATGTAGTTTATTTGCCTATATTTAACTCTTTCTTGACCAGCAGCATTTAATCTGTGCCAGTTACTTTTCTAAGTACTTTACAGACAGCAACTAATTTAACCCTCATGACAGCTCCCTTAGGGGAGGTACTGTTACTATGCCTGTTTTACATGTGAGGAAACTAAGGCAGAGAGACTAGGAACTTCCCTAAGATAAGCATATTATGTATATATTTGAGCCTTAAAAATAGAATATCTGTTTTTACAAATTAAGTAATTTTTGATCGAGAAAGTCTTGTGGTTTTCTGTGTTTGCTTTTTGTTCATATATTTTTGCATCCATCCTCACACTTATTCACCCTCCAGCCCATCTACCCATGGCCTTTTTTTGTGCATCTACTGGGTTTCCCTGTAGAATCGAGGAACCTTTACATAGATCAAGAGGCAGTTGTTCGGACGGAACAAGGGGTTACTGATTGGTTTAATGTCAGGAAAGGTGTGCGTTAGGGTTATATCCTTTCACCATACCTATTCAACCTGTATGCTGAGCAAATAATATGAGAAGCTGGCCTATATGAAGAAGAACGGGGTATCAGGATTGGAGGAAAACTCATTAACAACCTGGGTTATGCAGATGACAGAACCTTGCTTGCTGAAAGTGAAGAGGACTTGAAGCATTTACTAATAAAGATCAGAGACCACAGCCTTCAGTATGATTGCACCTCAACATAAAGAAAACAAAAATCCTCACAACTGGACCAGTGAGCAACATCATGATACACGGAGAAAAGATTGAAGTTGTCAAGGATTTCATTTTACTTGGATCCACAATCAACAGCCATGGAAGCAGTAGTCAAGAAATCAAAAGACGCATTGCATCGGGTAAATCTGCTGCAAAGGATCTCTTTGAAGTGTTGAAGAGCAAAGATGTCACCCTGAAGACTAAGGTGCGCCTGACCCAAGCCATGGTATTTTCAGTCGCATCATATGCACGTAGAGCTGGACAATGAATAAGGAAGACCGAAGAAGAGTTGATGCCTTTGAATTGTGGTGCTGGCGAAGGATGCTGAATATCCTATGGACTGCCAAAAGAACGAACAAATCTGTCTTGGAAAAAGAGCAACCAGAATGCTCCTTAGAAGCAAGGATGGCGAGACTGCGTCTTACATACTTTGGACATGTTGTCAGGAGGGATCAGTCCCTGGAGAAGGATGTCATGCTTGGCAGGGTACAGGGTCAGTGGAAAAGAGGAAGACCCTCAATGAGGTGGAGTGACACAGTGGCTGCAACAACGAGCTCAAGCATAACAACGATTGTGAGGATGGCGCAGGACCGGGCAGTGTTTCGTTCTGTTGTGCATGGGGTAGCTATGAGTCGGAACCGACTGGACGGCACCTAACAACAACAACAACAACAACAACAACAACAACAACAACAACAACAACTGGGTTTCAGACACTATGCTAGGCCCTGAGTGCCCTTCGGGGACTGTGTTGTTAGCTGCTGTCAGGTTGGCTCCCAACACATGATGACCCCCATGCACAACAGAACCGAACACTGTCTGGTCCTGCAAACATGATCGGTTATGGATGGGTCTGTAGTGATCCACGGGGTTTTTAGTAGGTCTTTTTGGGATGCAGATTGCTAGGCCTTTCTTCTTAGTCCATCTTAGTCAAAGCTCTGCTGAAAGCTCTTCAGCATCATAGCAACGTGGGAGCCTCTAGTGACAGATAGGTGGTGGCTGTGCCTGAGGTCTTCTGGCTGGGAAATGAGCACAAGTCCCCTGGGAGAATTCGCCACTGAACCACCACTGCCCCCTACAGGGGCTGTTGTTGTTGTGTGCTGCCGTGGCGACTCCAGCTCACAGTGACCCTAAAGGATGGAGTATAACTGCCCTGTAGGGTTTCCAAGGCTGTAAATCTTTACAGAAGCAGACTGCCACTACATCTTTCCTCCATGGAGTGGCTGGTGGATTCCAACCGCCTACCTTTCTATTAGTAGCCCAGCGCTTAACCACTGTACCACCAGTGCTCCTGATTCAGGGGCGCAGTGGTTAAGATCGCGGCTGCTGATCGAAAGGTCGGCAGTTCAAATCCACCAGCCACTCCTTGGAAACTCTGTGGGGCAGTTCTGCTCTGTCCTACCGTGTCATTATGAGTTGGAATCGACTTGAAGGCAATGAGTTTCTTTCTTTTTTTTAGGTAGATTAAAAACAAGAAGATAGAAGGCCTCATTGGAGGCCGCAGTAGAATTCACTGCCACTCTGCAGCATAGCACAGACATAACTGGGGTATGAATGAAGCTGACCAACAGTGGGTGTAAACCAAAGCCGCTGAAATGCAGAGAAGGCCTGATGGAAGGGATCGAATGACTCTTTGTTCATGAATCACACAAATATCTTCCAGCTGCTCCAGGCTGGAGGCCCTGTGGACGCGTGTTTTACATTAAATTCATGGTTATTTTGGGGGGCACTATTATAAAAAAAAAAATTTTTTTTTAATCTTTTGTTACTGTCTTTTGTTTTCTTCTTTCATTATGATGCTTGAAAGCTGGCATTAATTATTGTAGTGGTGTGTCTGCCCAGAGAATTCCTGCAGCTGCCAAGAAAACCAGATATTCAAGGAGAGTCAGGACATTGCCCCGATGTGTTGTTACAGTTTAGAAACCAACCTTTGCAGAAGTGATTCACAATTTATAATTAATGTTTGACAAGGAGATCTCTTTTAATTTTTGTTTTTAAATAAGGTCCACCACTTTTAAATATTGTGTTTTCTGAGACTCAGAGACCATGAAAAAAATTCTCGGAAATACATTATCTTCACCTTTCTTATCTCATCGCTTTTTGATATTAATGTTTGTGTGGTTTATTTTTAATTGAAAGGGAATTTAATTAATAGAAGTAAAACAGTAAGAATCCATTAAAAAAAGCCAGATGTCTCATGCCAGTAGTGTTTCCTGTAGCCATTGGTGAAGGATTCTGAGTTGATTTGTTTGACTCTGTACCGCCTGTGGGAAGATGGGGGATAATTATTTTCATTTCAAGGGAATTGGTAAAAACCGAAGACTCCGTATTAAGGGTGGCAAAAAATGCATTCCCATGATTTGCTTGACTAGATTTCGGATTTACTGTAAGTTGGGGTTTTATGTTCTTTTATTCTTTTAGGGAAACAAATTTTTTTAATTTCTTTATTTTACAAGTAATGTGTGTTCATTAAAGAAAAACTAGAAAATACCATTTAAAAAGCCTGTGGTTCTACCTCTTATAACCACAGTTAGCTCTTTGGTGTCTGTGATTGCGGCTTTTCTCTGGGTGCATCCATTCACATACACACACTGTTTTCTGTCTTATAAGATACTGTCTATTGCAATGTATATCATTATTCACCAAAGTAAACAGCAGGTTTTTTTTTTTTTTTTTTGGACAAAAACATTATCATATAAAATACGTATATAGATTACAAGACACACAGTGATTTTAGAAATTTTAGAGTGAAAAACATAATGCCTTTGGGATCAATAAATCTATAGCTTTGTTACATCAATGAAGCTCTTTGGGGTGATAATAAGAATGATAATAAAAACTATTGCTAATATTTACCGAGCCCATATTATGTGGCAGGCTGTGAAGTTCATATACATTATGTCATTAAATTGTTCTTACTGTCTCGTAAAGTTGGCACTGTTTTTACCCTGACATTACAGATAAAGGAACTGAAGCTAAGGAAGGCTAAGTAATTGACTCTTACTTCTAATAAATAACAGCCAAAATTCAGACCCAGACCTACCTGGCCCCGGAGGCTGAATTCTTAATGAGGTCCCCCTACTGCTCAAGGCAAGTAGTGTGCCTTGTACCTCTTATTAGGGTATAACGTATGCCTAGTACCAGCTGGCTTTTGGTTGAATTTCTTGGCTGTTTTTTAAAATTACTTGTGATCTTTATGTTCTATCTACTTATTCATCACTGAACGGGAAAACATTTTGAGCATGCTGTTTATCTTAGCAGAGCAGGTGAATGTCAAAGAATGGGCCTACCGTGAACAAAGGCTTAACAGACTATGAGATTTCAGGGGACAAATGTCAGTGAGGCTGTGAGGAAAGCGTAACAGCACTTCTTACATACAAGTCTTTTCCACCAAAACCTGAGGGCTCAAATTAAGAAGAAATTGTTTGCGTGAAGAAGATTTAAAATGTAGGGCATGTTTGGACTTCAGAAGCCTATTACCACATTGGCATTGCAGGACAAAAATTGCTGTCATTTCAGTTACATTTCAATAAATTCGTGGGTAAAACAAATACAGGGAAGTTATAGAGACAGCAGTGCTACTGTGAAAACTGTCTTCCATGTCTTCGAGATCAGCCTCAAAGACGCTAACCACTGTGTCACCCTGCCCAGGACTTCATGCTTGTCTCAAACAGAATTTTGGTCCAGATGCAATTTATGTTGGAAATAGAACAATACTTCCTTGTATGTCTATTTATTAATTCATTTTCCTGTATTAGCTAGAGAATCTGGGGCTATGTAAAAAAATATCCACCAGTTACTTAATTTTTAGGTGAGCTAACATTTTGGGACTATGTAGCATATAATTTCTACAACAGAAGCTGTTTATCCTTTGGAATTCTCTCTCTGTGAATTCTTTTTCAGATTTGTTCTTTGGAAGAAATTATTCTAATTTGGAAATCATTCAGCAACCACAGTAATTTATATTAAAAAGAAAGTACAATGGGATATAAAAATTCTGATCTTTGTATCTAATTAAAAAATCATTAAAATTTATGACTTAAGTGTAATTAAGGCATAACTAGTGTAGTCAAGGCAGTCTGAGACCTGAGAAATGCAAATTAAAACACACTTGTATTTTCCTTCTGAAATCATATTTTCCAGAAGACAGCCTTGTGAACTTCTGCATCATATAGCAAATTTGAGGGTGGTTGTGACTTAGAATTCCAAGGCCTGTCCACTAGCCCCATACCCATGGAGCTTTCCAAGCTGGTGGCTGTCTTTGTACAATCAGAACGATGTGGATAGACTTGGTGCCAGAATATTCTGTGTCTGGCAATGATCCTTCCCTCCTTCCCCCTTTAGGTCACTAATTTTGAGATGTTGGTTGTTGTTTTAATATATTATTCCTTGATCATAGTGACTCGGAGTTGGTGGGAGCTGGGGATTTCTTTTTTTAACCTTCCATTTTATAAGGGAAAAAGTGATAATAGTTAAAATTTATTGAGAACTCTGTGACAAATACGTTTCTAAATTCTTCATACACATGTTTTCTTGCAGCAGTCTTGCCAGGCAGGGCAGGTGAAGTTGTCCCCATTTAACAGATGAAAACACTGGGCCTTAAGAGATCAAATAACTTTTTCAAAGTGAGGAGGCAGTGGCTGGTACGAGGCAGAGTCTGGATCTTTACCTGCTTCCGCAGACTCCCTTACTCATATCCTTCCCCCTTTGCTCTGGTCTTCCTCTTCCCACCTCCTCACATTTTCCCTCCTTAAATTTTCATGTTATTACCTGCTTTCTGTGCATCTTTTCTGTCATCCTGATGGCCAGACGTGGTTATCAGCATGCTCCATCATCAGGAACTGGATCACAAAACCAGGGTGCTGGAAACATGTCCTGTCTAGAACATAGACTTGTTGACAGATACAGTTGCTCTTTGGCTTTTTGGTTTGCAAAGCTTTCTCCAGGATCATTAGCATACTGCCCCTGTTCTCTTTGTTCCCTTCCCTTTGTTTGCTTCACTATCAGGAAAGTCTTGTCTATATGCCAGATCCAGGCTCCCTTCTTCCTCTCAGCTCATGATCACAAGGAGTCTTCCTGTGGTGCAAATGGTATGTGCTCAGCTGCTAACCAAGAGGTTGGCAGTTTGAGTCCACCCACAGGTACCTGGGAAGAAAGGCCTGGCAACCTACTTCTGATAAATCAGCCATTGAAAACCCTGTGGAGAGCAGTTCTACAGTTCTGCTCTGACACACCTGGGGTCGACATGTGTAGGGTCAACGTGACAGCAACTGGTAGTGACACCATGGAAGGAGACAGGCTTCCTTTTCTGGCATCATTATCTTTCTCTGAATAGAGCTCAGCTCTGTTGGGTCACATGCTTGTGTCAGGGTTGATTGACCAGACAAGGTCACATGCCTGCCTCCAAGGCAGGAATGACAGGACACTGTGATGGACAGCTCCAGGAGAGTTCCATGGATTTATGGCGGAAGAGAAAAGGAAGGAATGGGTTTTCCCTACAGTCTGACATGCTAATGGTAGACCCTTGAGTGTAAAATCATGAAGTCTCTATTTTGATAAGGAGAAAGAAAATAGACCCCTACAAGGAAGGGACTGGGCCTACCATGTTATATTCTCTTTAAATATTCACAGCCATAAATTAAGATCTTATGTAATGTAGAATTGTAAAAAGGAATACAGATGCCATCTGGCCCCTGGTTCTCACAGCGTGCTGCAAGTAGTCCTGGGGACATGTGACTTAGGCTGAGGTAGAATAAAATAGTGGTAGTCTTGTTTGATAAAAAATTAAATCAGCTAAGCTTTTTCTCATCAAAATTTCTTCTATTTTAATGCTTACAATAGCTTGTTTGCTTTAGAATGCTAGTAGAAAATAAAACAATATGAGCAAATAGCAAATAACATTAATCAACATATCTGAAGATGACTGATCATGCCTTATTTTGATAACTAGTTTAAAAGAAATTTGCAGGCATATAAACTGATAGTTATGGTTTTATTTTGTATTGTTGTAAAATTGTTCCTTATATTAAGATAAGATGAAATATATCAATATTTCCCCATGATCTGCAAAAAAAAAAAAAAAGTGTCCATCTTCAAATGCTCTGCTACAAGAAAAGTTTGATAACCACTTTTAGGACTTTTTCCACATTTACAGACTATATGAACTGATATTTGCTTAATGATTTTTTTTAAATAGACTCCCTTAAAAAATGAAAGCATTTACTATAAAAAGAATACTTTTCTGCATGTGAAAACCCAATAATTTCTAATCCTCAGAATAATTCCATAGACCTTTAGAAGGTTGTAATGTACCTCTTAAAATCACCTGGCATACCCACCATGAAAAGTGAACCACTCTTTGAGAAACCCCCAAGGCAAACAGGTATCATTTACACAGGAGCACATTGAGTTACGTGGAGGGACTTACCCTGTTAAGGGTTGCTAATATGATCAGAACAAGGACAGATCAGCAGGCTTCCTCCCAACTCTTTCTCTCTGCATCTGGCAAGACGGCTCAGAGATTACATTTACCAAGTGGTATCCTTTTTTTTTTTTTTTCTTTTATCCTACGGTAATCGAAAGGGCAAAAATGAATGCCTGTAAGGTCAAACTTCTAAAAAGGTGCTTGACCAATTTTGATGTAAGGATTGGGAATCCTGGTTTCAGTTTTCCAGGAAATAGTCTTTTTTTGAAGCTGGAGGAAGGTATAGAGTCACTGGGAAAAGATAAGTGGCTATAAAAGGCCTTGTCCCAGTGGTTGCATTTCTGCAGGTAGAAATTTATATCAAACGCACAGTAAGCGGAGAGAGCAGTTTTGTGGCATGGTATATTTCCTCCTGTCTCCCTCACCTTCCCTGCACCCACAATAATTAGGTGCCTGAGAGCTATAATAGTGTCAAGGACCCAAGATAGCAACCTTCCAGGTGGCACATATATCTGCAAGTTGAGCCTTTGATGGTGAACTTTGGAAATAAACATCTTTGCCCAAGGGCCCGTGGATGCAACAGATTAAGAGGCTGTGACAGAAGAAGCCACCTCATTAGTGATGCTCAGGCTACGTAGTTTATTAGGAAAGTGATGCATCTGCCCCTGAAACCTGAAGTTGAAGGGACCTTTTAACCATGCTCTGCTGTAGTTTTCCTCACGTGTCAAATGGGGGAGAGGATGCTGATTACACCAAGATCAGATGAAGTAGAGTAAAACTATGGCAATCTTACTGAATGAAAAAAGAATTAAATCTCTTAAGCCTTTTCTTTTATCAGATTTTCTCTTTGCTTTTGAGTCTGTGAGCTTTAATTAGTACTATGACAAATGCAAATATCCATAGCTGTTAATTAAACAAAGAGGAAAATGTTAGTATAGCTCAGCCCTGCTTATTCATCTCCATTTAATAAGTAGTGAAATCTAAAGTCACAGATAGGACTGAGGGTTGGGTGGTCAAATCAAATGATTTAGTTAAGGGCAGCAAATATCGTGGTAGAGTTCACACATGTATCAACAATTTAGGTGGATATTGTAGAAAGTGAACATTGTATAGGGAGAATCATTGCCTGGCTTAGAAACAAGTTTGGGAAGAACAGGTAACTCCAAAAATGTCAACCCATGGTGAAGGTTGTCCACTGACTTGTGTAATAATGGAAGAAGTGAATTGATTTCATAGGGAAGGAAGGACTGGTACTCCCCAGCCAGCGATTGAATTCTGTCTACAGAATTAATTCCCAAAGCTGGATAAATATTTCTAAAGACCAGGAGCTCAAAACTTCTGAAGGCTACTTTCCCCCGCAATTTAAGGTTGGAGAAAAGGCATTACAGCTCAATGGATTCAGTGTTAGGTTGTCCTGGGCTTGAATCCTGACTTTCCTATTCTCTAGCGGAATGACTTTGGGTAAATTACTTCAATTTTTTAAACTCAACGTTATTATTACTGTAGAAAATAGATTAATAATGCACAACTCCTAAGGTTGTTAAGAGCATTTATGAGTCTGGAACTTAGCAAGCACTCAGACATGGGTATGTTTGTATTTTTTGCAGCAGGATCACTGCCGCCACCACCTCCTTCATCGCCAGTTGTTGAGATAGAGTCAAGCTCCATCTTCAGTAAAAACCAGTTCCTTCTAATAGCAATCCTGTGATGGGTTGGGTAGCCTTTCATTTTTGTGTAGTCCATCCCCCAAACCCAGAGCTATGAATGGAATTCATTGTATATGCGGGGGATTTTCCTTTTACAGAATGGATCCACATGAACTATACTTTTTAAAGGGAACAGATAAATTAGATAATGTGTTACTAAGTTCTATAGTACAACCAGAATGCTCCTTAGAAACAAGGAAGCCAAAACTGTGTCTCACATACTTTGGACATGTTGTCAGGAGGTTATCAGTCCCTGGGGAAGGACATCATGCTCGGTGAGGTACAGGGTCAGCAGAAAAGAGGAAGACCCTTGAGGAGATGTATTGACACAGTGGCTGCAACAATGGGCTCAAGCATAACAACGATTTTGAGCATGGCGCAGGACCGGGGAGTGTTTGGTTCTGTGGTACATGGGGTTGCTATGAGTCAGACCTGACTTGATGGCACCTAATGACAACTACAAGCTCTATAGTATGACACCCACATTGAGGGCTTTCATTGATCTCTGTGGTGGAAAGTACACATTGCCTACTAGGCACACAGCCACTTTATGAAAACCAGCCTAGCTTCCTGGCTGACTTAATTTTGTACCTGTAATTTCTTCGATAATTATGTGTCCTTTTTTCATTTTTTGATTTTTTTTTTATATATCCTTGGCTAGTACTGAAACCCCAACTCAGTCTGTTACCATGTCACTTGGTGAGGTGAGCCAAGTAAAAAGATGTGAAAATGGACAGAACAACAGATGCTGTTTGTAAATACCTAGGAGCATCGGCAGGCCCCAGGCATGTACAGAATCTTCATGGGCACCTATGTGCTTAACCCAGAAACTTACATTAAAAATTCCTTTAAAAAACTCAAGTGATACTGTTTTCTCACCCTATCTTAAGGAGGAAAAGAAAAAAAAATAGCTGATTTATGGTGGATGTCTGCTTTTTGCAAAATACAGGGCTTTTGATGACCATTTTCCCCTAAGCATTCTGTCAGGTTAGGTGATCTATCCAAAAAGCTCAGTTGTCAGACCTTCTTTAAAACTTTAAAGTAAATCGAATTTTTTTTTTCAAATAAATGTAAAGAGCCAAATTAAATAAAACTGATGTTCCTTTTCTTCTTTTAAAATGTTACTTGTTTCGAAAACATAGTACAAGACAACATCAACAGTGCTTGGCATGTTAGATCCAGACTTTCAGACTTTCCTTTTTGAAGAGAGAGGGAGAGAGGGTGAACAAGAACCACAGCAGGAAGTGATTAAGTTACGTTATACTGGCTTGCGTTAATATTTCACCTGAGAATCTCTTGACAATTCAGTACCATGCCATTTCACATATATTTTATTGGAGAGAGGCTAGAAATTGAGCTGTGTTTTTAAAAATTATTTCATGTTCATCATAAAAAAGAAAAACCATCTTAATACCCAACTACAACCCTGTTAACTTTTTTTTTTTTATTGTTTTCCCAGGTTTTTTGTAAGGCATGTATATGATATGAATATGTATACACTTACAGAGATCATGCCATTTTGTTATCAGTCATAATGGTCATACCTAAGAAGGTAGGCTCTGAAGCCACATAGCCTGTACAGAATCCCAGCTCTTACACTTACGAGCTGAGTGACTTGGGCGAGTTACTTTGTCCCAGTGTGCCCTAGGTTTCTGGGGATCCTTGTGAGATTTAAATGTGCTAATACGTGAAAAATGCCCGGCAAGTAGTGAGTGCTGTGGAAACATTGCTCCTGTGCTTGTCTCACCGAGCTCTGCAGTTTCCATGTAATGACTGCGTATGTTCCACTGTAGGGCGTGCTGTCATTCACTGAACCACCCCAATGTTAGGGAGCTGAGGCTGTCCCGTGTTTTTGTCCCAGGTAGTACTGCCGTGGATGTTCTTGTATGTACAGCGAAGCCTGCGTCTAGAGCACCTACATTAATCGCCGTATGTGGAGAACCAGAGTTTCAGTCCCTTCTCAGCCACTTACTAGCTGTGTGACCTCGGTGACATACTCTCTCTGAGCCTCAGTATCCTTATCTATAAAATGGGGAAATAAGAACACCTACTTCATGGGTGTTTGGGTTAAATCAGAAAAGCATGTAACATGCTTAGCATGGTGCCTGGCACGTAACATAAACACACAGGACATAATGTAACTGAAGAAACACATAGAAACAAAGCCATTATTATTACTGACAACTCTTGCTTCCCCAGAGCCCTGCTTCTTATTCTCCAGTGAATGAGTGTGTGAGCACTGAGTGGTTTACTCGTTTGCTGAAACCACTATAAAGTGATACAATGCTGGTATCCCTCTGAGCTTTTTTGCCTCTTTGCTTTTTGGGTTTTTTCCCACTTTCCTCGCTGTCTCTGTATTTCACTTGCACATTTGCTGTGCAGTAATGAGATTCCTAAGAGAGGCCTGTTTTGGGAGAATGGAAGGATGCACTGGGAGTCACCTCTGCTGTGTGTCTCTCCCCCATCATCAAAGATCTCCAACCACTGCTCAGAATTTCAGATTCCGAGAAGGGAGAAATGGACGCACAGGCAGCTGCCGGTGGAACACCCTCCCAGGACGTGTTCATGATTCTTGTTGGTGAGGGAAAAAGGAGCCACTTGAGCTGTGATTGTTCACGGATTGTCTGCCTAAAAGGACCTGGGAGTTTGAAGTGGCTCTTACCTGTTGAAATGCAGTCGTTTTGGGGTATCGTGAGTGCTTGATAAATAATAGTGAGTTACTGGAAAGAAAAAAGCGGGCACTTCCCACAGCTGCCCTGTTGACCTTCTGGAAACTGTGTGGCCATCTGGGTTCATGTTCCAATCTGTTCTCTTGAGGCGTGGGTCCTGGTGGGTTAAGCAGCCCTAATTTTGTGTCTGTCTAGGCCCACTTAGGACCAAGATGGAGAACGCAGCTCTTTGTCATGTCCAGACCAGTTTTCATTTCTTGCAGCTCTGTCTCCACACCTGACTTGTTTTCACGAGCACTTGGGAGCTTGGAGACCTTGAAGGAAGGAGTGGTGGGGAAACAAATCACATTCACTACCAGGTAGTGCTGAGAGGCAGAAACAGCCAGTTCTACCTGCAGCCAGTGTGGGCATCCCTTCTCTGTGAGCACCACTAAACTGTGCGCTCCAGGCTTATTTGAGGCTGGCTAACGAGGAGCAGGCTGGCTGACAGAATAAAGGCTGCATTTGCGGCATTGTGCATTTGGTTTGTGGCCTGTTTCAAACAGAATGGCTCTCCCTCTTAACCTCCCTGCCTTTGCCATCAGAGGAGAGACCGACTAACAGCATTTTGAGAGGTTAGAAATGAAACTTCATGTCATAACTATGGGAAATGGCTTAACAGTGTTGGAATGTGGTATTTTGCTCTAGTTTTAAAGAGTCCTTGCTTGACAGGGTCACTCCTAGGTCTACTGGAAATAGCATTTATTCTTCATAAAAGCGTCTAACAGTGTTCTTCATTTGGCTCCCTCTGCCTTCTCTAGCTGTTTAGGGCTGTACTGTTTCTATCTCGTTTCCGATAATTCTTCCTCTGTAACATAGTTTGTGATTAGATGGTCGAGTTGTGATGTCTAAAAGCTGCTTTTCCAGAAACATACCATTTTTTGCCTCCAACAGCCCAGGAATGTTTGCCTCCAACAGCCCAGGAATGTTTGCCTCCAACAGCCCAGGAATGTTTGCCTCCAACAGCCCAGGAACGCACTGAAAACTAGACTTTCCCAGTGAGAGTCAGCCTAAGTTGAGGGTTTCAAATCACATAGGTTATTTTCATAAGTAGCTTCATCTGTCGTGTGGAAAGATGCGGTCCTTTTATCCTCGAATTTCTGCTTATTTCAATGCTTGATCCGTGAGTCTGTCTTCAGGTCATCTGTCTGTACACCCTGTTGTTTGCTGCTGAGTTGATTCTGACTCATAGCGACCCTATAGGATAGAGTAGAACTGCCCCATAGGATTTTCTAGCCTGCAGTCATTACGAGAGCAGATTGCTAGGTCTTTTCTCCTGTAGAGCCACTGGTGAGTTAGAACCACCAACCTTTCCGTTAGCAGCCAAGTGCTTAACCATTGTGCTACCAGGGATCCTTCCTATATAGACTCCCGAAACCCATTACCGATTACAACTCGTAATGACCCTATAGTACAGAGTAGAACTGCCCCATGGGGCTTCCAAAGCTGTAGTAATGTTTACAGAAGCAGACTGCCACATCTTTCTCCTGAAGAATGGCAGGTGGGTTTGAACTGCTGATCTTTTGATCAGCAGCCGAGTACTTAACCTTCCTGTGTACACAAAATATGTTTAAAGTGACAAGGAAGCCCACTGTACTCAAAGACAATTTCTTACAAACCTCAACCCCTTGTTTCAAACAACTGTTTATAAGGCGCTTCTGACAGATAAGCTCAAACATGAGGTTTCTTTCCTTAATTTTGTGGTGGATCTTACATCTTGAGGTTTTACATTTATGAGAAATTTCTTAACCTCCTTCTCTTTTTTCACCATTTAAGACAGTGCTGTGTAATAGTTAGGAGCACAGGTTCTGGGGCCAAACAGCCTGGGTTTAAATTCCAGCTCTGCTACTTCCTAGCTGTGTGACCTTGGGCAAGTTTCCTGACTTCTCTGAGCCTCAGCTTCTTCCTCTGTAAAAAGGGAATAATAATAGTAACCATTCCCAAGAACAGTGTCTGGCACATAATAAAAAATTTTAAACGTTAATAATTACTGTTAATCAGCTGACATTTATTGTGAGCCTGCCGTGACCCAGGCATGGAGCTGGGTGGCATGGATGATAGGAATGCGGATGATACAGCAGCACCAACAAAGGCAACAGTTAACATTTCTTCTGCGTGTGCAGTGTGCCAGGCTGTGTTCAGAGGCTGACATGCATTATCTCATCTGAGGCGCAAAACAATTCTGTGAAGGAGCTACTATTGTAATCTCCGTTCTTGCCCAGGAAACTGCGAGTTAGAAAGGTTATGCCGCTTTCCAGTGGTCACCGCTGGTAAAAGCAAGTCAGAGCTAGGTGGAGCCAAGGTTTGAACCTCGGCTGCAGAATTCTAGGTCTAGCCCTCCCTTTTGATTTCTGTGCCATGTCACTTATAAAAATGGGTTCCATTTTTTAGTCTGTTTCACCTATTCAGAATCCCTTTAAACGAGGAATTTCAGACTTGAACAATTTTACTGGAACAAAGACCTCTACACTCTTATTAGCTATAATTTTGCCCCTTGACTTTGAAATCAAGACCTTTTTGCCTTTTGTGACTTCAATAGCAGAAAAGGAAATAGAGGTGAACGTTCAGGACTTCTGTTTGTTTGACCTTGTGCGTCATATAACCTGAGAGCAGCCTGTTCTCTGTTCTCCTTCCGGCTGCTTGCTCTGAGAGTGTTTTGCAGGTGTTTCTTCTTGGTTGGGTTTGCTATCCCAGCCTTTTGGTTGCTTGCTCTCAAATGTTACTCTGTTATAACTACCTGCATTGACCTGGAAAGCTGCTAGTAAGACGAGCAGCAACAGCAGTAATCTGTTCTTGTTGAGAGTTATTTTGTGCCAAACACAGACCTAAGTGCCCTAGAAGCACCATCTCAATAACTGTTCACAGCAAATCCTCGTTTTACAAGCCAGGAAACTGAGATGAAGTCATGCCTGTGAGCATTTGGCGTTGAGGATCATCACAATGGTAGCGGCTCAGTTCCATATTTTTAGAAAACTGTCCTGGAAGGGAGCATCATGCGGGAAGAGGAAGAACACAAAATTAGGAACTTGCTGCAGATCGCTGCTCCCATGTTCACCGGTTGAGGAAATGCAGACAAGTCGCTGTACTTCCTTTACTTCTACAAGGGGCTAACAGTTTTCCCTCGTGGGATGCTGCTAAGGTATCAAGGAGGCATGTATAAGAAAATTCTCAGGTATTAAAAAATTCTCAGGTATTAGAGGGATTGAAAAATTGTATTCTACCAACATTCACAAACATATATGTTCATTGGCTGTCTCATTTTTAAAACGTGGAAATAGGTAAATGTATTGTTCAGACTTCTTACAGGTGTATGTTTGAGCTGATGAAGAGCTTTAGTCAAGAAGCTGGCTTTTTTGAGAAACACTATTCTTAATGAGTGACGACAACAAGAATGCTAGAATTGGTTTCTATAGCACAAGGTTTCTCAACCTAGTCACTATAGACATTTTAGGCTGACACTTCTTGTCCTGGTGGCTGTCCTGTGTATGTAGCATGTTTAGCAGCATCCTTGGTCTCTACCCATTAAATGCCAGTAGCATCCCCCTGCCCCTGCCCCAATTGTGACAATTAAGAATGTCTCCAGACATTGCCAATGTCTCCTGGAGAGCGATAGCGCCCTCAGTTGAGAACCAATGCTTTGGGACTATGTATTGTCAATTCACTTAAAAATAAATATACTGCAGGTCACATAGACTGTAGATGGTTTGCAAACTCTGGACCACTGCAGACAATGGAGGATGTCTTTCCAGGTATTTAAAGAGTTCCTTTCTCAGAAATGAGCTCCAACTGATAAAGAGAAAAAACAGTGAGACAGAGTAGACATCTAGTATTTAGAAAGTTTTGAATAGAATAAAATCAAAAGCAGTAAGCATCTTCGAAAAGGACTAATAGTCATTGTCTCTCCCTTCCCCTAGTTTTCCTTTCTAAGCTTCTGTTCCTACCCCCAGATACTCTGCTTTATTTTCTTGCCATGGGAAGGAAGGTGATGGTTTAACAATTCTGCTTTAGGCAGTCCTTTCTGTGCCTCTCTGGAAAACTCAACTAGGACTAGGAGATTTATCTCCTCAAGAGTCAATAAACTCTTGAAGTCAGCAAGTGTCGTTTTTTTCAGTTGGAACCCACTTAATTAGGCTGCTGGATTTCAGGTGCCTCGGAGTGCTGGGTGTAAGGTGATGAGACGTCACAGAGACGGGCTCTCAAGTTGGCCCATCCTGAGAGAAGCTCCTGACAAGAGAAGAAATGCTCTGAAGTATCTCCCTGGAGCAGAATGTTTATTTTTGTGTTTTGAGGGAAATTAGGTGATTCATTGAGTTAAAATTCAAGTATGTCAGGCTTTCTATATCAAAAGTTGAAAATCAGAGAAAGCTGAAGTGAGTATTTGATTCTTTTCTTCCTCTTTTTAATTTCTGAAATAGTTCACTTTAGGCTTCCTGTTATTTGGATCAGGTGGCAGACACTGGCAGGGGACCCTGAAACTTGAAGCAGTTAGTTGTCCCTGCAGGCATGAAATACTTCTGCATAAATGGCTTAAGTCAATAGCAAAGTTTAGCTTTTTTTAATAGAAATTTAATTTATACTATATTTTCCAAAAAACCAATTGGTTACGTAGCTACGGTGGGGTCTTTTTGTTTTCAAATTTCAGAAAAATCTCCTTTCCATTAAAGCCCTCTCCCCTACCCTCACCTTTGAACTTCTGTAAACAAACACAAAACAGTTGCCATCTAGTCAATTCCAGTTCATGGTGACTCCATGTGCATCAAAGCAGAACCATGCTTAAAAGGGTTTTATGGGTTTTCTTGAACATTTTGTTGTGTTTTAGGTGAAAGTTTACACAGCAAATTAGTTTCCCATTCAACAATTCATACAAAATTGTTCTGTGATGTTGGTGGCTATCCCTGCAATGTGTCAGCACTCTCCTCGTTTCCACCCTGCCTTCCTGGTTTCCATCCCTCCAGCCTCCCTGCCCCTCCTTGCGACCTCCTCTTTGCTTTTGGGCAGATGTCGCCCGTTCGGTCTCAAATAGTTGGTTCTTCTAAGGAGCACATTCCTCACAGATGTTATTGTTTATTTTATAGGCCAATCTATTATTTGCCTGAAAAGTGACCACTGGGAATGGCTTCAGTTCCAGATTAAAAGGGCGTCTTAGAGCGATAGCCTTGGGGGTCATCCAGTATTTATTGGTCCAGTAAGTCTGATCTTTTCCGTGAATTTGAGTTTTGCTCTATATTTTGTTACCATTCTAGCTGGGACCTTCTATCATGTCCCTGGTCAGAGTGGTGTAGGTAGTGGAAGCTGGGCACCGTCTAGTTCTTCTGGTCTCAGGCTAAAGGAGGCTGTGCTTTGTGTGGGCCAGTAGTCCTGTGGACTGATTGCTTCCTTGAGTCTTTCGTTTCCTTCACTCTCCTTTGCTCTGAACAGGAGACCAGTAGCTATATCTTAGATGGCTGCTCATGAGCTTTTAAGACCCTAGACACTTCTTACCAAACCAGAATGTAGAACATTATCTATATGAACTATGTTATGCCAGTTGACATGTCCCCTGAGACTGTGGTCCTCAGACTTCAAACTCAGTAACTCAGTCCCACTTCTATAGGGTTTTTAATGGCCGATTTTTTGGACATAGATCATCAGGCCTTTCTTCCTAGGCTCCTCTGGGTGAACTCGAACCTCTAACCTTTCTGTTAGCAGCTGAGTGTGTTAACTGTTTACACCACCCAGCGACTCCTTGGTTCTCAGTAATGGTTATAAACAAATGCTTGTTGTGAGCTCAAACTCAGTGAAGATTAAAGAAGCAACATAGATAATAACTTTTTTCCTGTCCAAGTTACTGTGAAAAAGTAGCCAGTGGAAAGCTACATAACCTTGAGAAGGCTCATAAATGATTTCACGAACTTTGCACTCAGAAGAGTAACGACCTGAAGCTCTGAAACCTTATGAGATTCTGAAGTCTGTCTTCTTAAGTGTCTGAAATAGAATGATTTCAGTATGGTTTTAGAGTTGTTTATTTTCTTGAATGAAAATGTTTTAGGATTTGGGTGTTAGATATAAACTCGGTACCAGATGAATTCTCCTTTCCATCAAGGATGCTTAACAGGGTTAAGTGTCTCACTTCCGTGATGATATGTCTGGGTACCTAGGTATTATTTCATTTTAGTTAATTCTGAGGTGTAGATGCTATGTATTCTATAGCTTTCATTTTATCTCTATTCTCTGAACACTTTGTATTGAAGATAAGAATATCTAACGATGACCTCAAAATGTGTCACCTGAAAATATGACCATGATTTTTTATAAAAACATGGTTTATAAGAATGAACCATGCTATTGTAATTTACTTCGGAGCATGTACAGTGTGCAGAATACCTAAGCCAAGAAGCAAACCTATTACCATCAAGCTGTTTTTGGCTCATGGTGACCCTATGTGTTATAGAACTGCTCCGTGAGATTTTCTAGGCTATAATACTTATGGAAACAGACCGCCAGGCCTTTCTTAAGCAGCATCACTGAGTAGATTCAAACTGCAGACATTTTAGCAAACAGAAGATTGAGGTTGTCAAGGGTTTCATTTTACTTGGACCTACAGTCAACAGCCGTGGAAGCAGCAGTCATCAAATCAAAAGACACACTGCCCTGGGCAAATCAGCTGCAAGATATCTCTGTAAAGTGTTAAAAAGCAAAGATATCACCTTGAGGACTAAGGTGCGCCTGACCCAAGCCATGGTGTTTTCAGTCGCCTCATATACATGTGAAAGCTAGACAATGAATAAGGAAGACTGAAGAAGAATTGATGCCTTTGAATTGTGGTCTGATGAAGAATATTGAATATACCATGGACTGCCAAAAGAACGAACAAATCTGTCTTGGAAGAAGTACAACCAGAATGCTCTTTGGAAGCAAGGATGGCGAGACTGTGTCTCACATACTTTGGACATGTCAGGAGGGATCAGTCCCTGGAGAAGGGCATCATGCTTGGTAAAGTACAGGGTCAGTGGAAAGAGGAGGACCCTCAGTGAGGTGGATTGACACAGTGGCTGCAACAATGGGCTCAAGCATAAGGATTGTAAGGATGGTGCAGGACTGGGCAGTGTTTTGTTCTATTGTGCATAGGGTTGCTGAGTTGGAACCGACTTGATGGCAATGACAACAGCAGTTGAGTGTACAGGGACCCTTGGACCAAGAACATACTACATATCTGAGGATATTCAGAGATGCTTATGCAAATTTTGTTCTTTGAGTCCTCAGCTGACAGCAGGTGTTGGATGAGTGTGTCATGTTCATAAAGCCGCACTTCTGTTGTCTAGTCCTGTGGTAGTGTTGCATTTAAAGAAGCATGCAGCCCACAAGAACTTTGGTCTTTAGTCGTGTTCTTTTATTATTATTATTATTGCACGTTAGATGAACGTTTATAGAGCAAATTAAATTTCCATTTGATAGTTTGTACATAAAGTATTTCATGGCCTCGGCTTCATTTCCCACAATGTGTTGGCACTCTCCCCATTTCTGCCCTGGGTCCTTCGTTTCTTTTTGTCCTGATTTTCTACCCCTTCCTGCCTTTTCATATTTGATTTTGGGAAAATATTGCCCTTTTGATCTCATATAATTAATTGTTCTAAGGAGCACATTTTTCTTGGGTGGTATTGTTTATTTTATGGGCCTGTCTGTTGTTTGGCTGGAAGGTGGTCTCCAGAAATGGGTTCAGTTCCCGGTCAGAAGAGTGTCTTAGGGCCATAGTCTTCAGGGTTCCTCTAGTCTCTGTCAGACCAGTAAGTCTGTCTTTTTTTTTTTTTTTTTTATGAATTTAATTTTTTTTTTCCCACATTTTTCTCTCACTGTGCCCAGGACCTGCTGTTGTGATCCCAGTTCAGAGCAGTGAGTAATGGTAACTAGGCACCATCCAGTTCTTCTGGTCTTGGGGTCATGTAGGCTGTGGTTTTTGTGTTCCGTTAGTCCTTTGCATTAATTACTCCCTTGAATCTTTGGTTTTTTTTCACTCACCTTTGCTGTGAACTGAAAGAGGCCAATAGTTGCGTCTTAGATAGCTTTTAAGACCCCAGACGCTACTCGCCAAGGTAGGATGTAGAACATTGTCTTTATGAACTGTGTTGTGCCAGTTGACCTAGATGTCCCTCAAAAGTTAATGTTCCTTTGCAGTTGAACCTAGGGACTTCACTCCTCTAGGTGTTTGGTTCTGTCTAAGAGGTTTCCCTGACTGCACCACTTGTCTGCTCTGTTGTCTGTCTTAATCTGTGAGGAGCATCTGCAGTCATGTATTTAGAAATATCCACCACCAAACCTGTCTCTGCTGGTGGGTATGCTCCCTCACACCCTTCTACACCTCTTGGCATATATTTCTATGTGTCCGTTCGTAACTTGTTTGTTAATAACTGTTGTTGCGGGATTGTCTATGCTATAGAGGTTACCGTAAAAAAAAAAAAAAAAAAAAACCGTAGTTGCCCTTTATTCTTGCATTCCTCTCTGTGTCCTGTCTTGCCTTGGTCATGTTGTGCTGACTTCCCCCATATTGTGTAATGCCTTTCTTGTCACCAATATTAACATGCATCTACTATCCATCTGGTAATTTTCGCTCCCCTACCCCATCCCTGGTAACCATCAAAGAATTTTTTTTTTCCTGTGTGTAATCTTTTGTTGTTGCTTTATAATAGCGATCTCATACAGTGTTTGTCCTTTTGTGATTGATGTATTTCACCCAGCATAATGTCCTCCCAATTCATCCATGTTGTGAGATGTGTCAAGGATTCATGGTTATTCTTTGCGTAGTATTCCATTGTGTGTATGGACCATAGTCTGCTAATCCATTCATCTGTTGATGGGCACTTAGGTTGTTCCCATCTTTTTGTTACTGTGAATAATGCTGCAGTGATGTGCATGTGTCCCTTTGTGTCATGGCATTTCTTTCTTTAGGGTATATACCTAGGACTGGGATTGCTGGATCATGTAGTATATTTATTTCTGGCTTTTTGAGGAAGCACTGTACTGTTTTCAGTAGTTGTTGTACCATTTTACATTCCCATCAGCAGCGTATGAGAGTTCCAATCTCCCCACAACCTCCATGAGGCCTAGTTGGTTGATTGTGGTGTTTAAATTTTCTGTGTCTCTGTTGAGTTTCTATTTATTCTGTCTTTCATCAAGCGTGGTGTGTTAAAGTCTCCTAGTATTATTGAGGAAGTGTCTATTTCTCTTTTCAGTGCCATCAGAGTTTGTTTTATGTATTTTGGAGCTCTGTCATTGGGTGTGTATGTATTTATTATGGTTATGTCCTCTTGGTGGACTGACCCTTTAATCATTATATAATGTCCTTCTTTGTCTTTTATTGTGTATTTTGCCTTAAAGTCTGTTTTATCAGAGATTAATTTTGAGCTACTGCTCTTTTGTTTGTTTGCTTGATACATCTTTTAAATTTTAGTTTATTTATATCTTTGTGTCTAAGTTGTGTCTCTTGCAGACAGCGTATTGATGGGTCCTGTTTTTTTTATCTTTTCGACCACTGATTGTCTCTGCTGGTATAAATTTAGGCCATTTATATTTTGTGTGATTATCGATAGGTATAAGTTTATTGCTGTCATTTTGTTATGCCTTTTTTTTTTTCATGGTGTTGACGGTTCTTTGCTTCACTTAATTTTCAGTGCCAAGTTTTTTTTTGGGGGGGGATTGTGGCTTGTGTTTTCATTTCCTTCATTGTTGTTGGTTTTGTGTGTACTGAGTCTTTATGGTTTTCTTTTTTTATATTTCGATAAGTACGTTTGTTAACTTTCTTTGTGGTTTCCCTGAAATTTACTTTTATCTTCCTAAGTTTAAAGCAGTAATTTCTTTCTTGATATCATCTTGACTTCTTCTCCATATGGAAGTTCTAAACCTATACCCTTTAAACCCCCCTTTATGTTTTGAAGAGGTTGTCGGTTACTGATTGAAATCTCTCATTCTCTGTTTTCCATTTTTTAGCTTTATTTTTGAGAGCTCTTTATCTGGATTGATACCTTGCTGATATTGTTGTGTGTTTTAATTTCAGGTTGTTGTCTGGTGCTGTTAGTTTTCTGTCCAAAAGACTCCCTGTAACATTTCTTGTAAAATTGATCTGCTTTTTACAAGTTCCCTTATTTTCTGTTTATCTCCATATTTCCTCATTTTGCCATCACATTCGAAGGATAATTTTTCTGGATATATATTTCTTGGTTGGCAGTTTTTTTTTTTTTTCTTTCAAGATTTTATATATGTCTTCCTGTTGCCTTCTTGCCTGCAAGGTTTCTGCCAAGTAATCAGAGCTTAGTCTTACTGATGCCCCTTTGTAGGTGATCTTTTGTTTTTCCTGAGCTGCTTTCAGAATTATTTTTTTTGTCCTTAGTTTTGGAAAGTTTGCTTGTGATATGTCTCAGTGTTCTTCTTTTGGGATCTGTCCTGTATGGGGTTCTCTGTGTTTCTTGGATGGTTATTGTCATGGATTGAATCATGTCCCCCCAAAAATGTGTGTATCAATTTGGCTGGGCCATGATTGTCAGTATTGTGTGACTCTCATCCATTTTGTGATTGTAATTTTATGTTGAGAGGATTAGGGTGGGATTGTAGCACCACCCTTACTCAGGTCACCTCCCTGATCCAGTATAAAGGGAGTTTCCCTGGGATATGGCTTGCACTACCTTTTATCTCTCAAGAGATAAAAGGAAAAGGAGGCAAGCAGAGAGTTGGGAACCTCATACCACCAAAAAAGCAGTGCCAGGAGCAGAGAGCGTCCTTTGGAACCTGAGGTTCCTGCGCTGAGATGCTCCCAGACCAAGGGAAGACTGATGCATCACAAGGACCTTCCTCCAGAGCCCACAGACAGAGAAAGCCTTCCCCTGGAGTTGGTGCCCTGAATTTGGACTTGTAGCCTACTCAACTGTGAGAGAATAAAATTCTCTTTGTTAAAGTCACCCACTTGTGGTATTTCTGTTATAGCAGCACTAGATGACTAAGACCGTTATCTTCTAGTCTTTCATGATATTAGGGAGTGTTTCTGCCAGCAAATCTTCAACAATTCTCTAGTTTTTGTTGTTGTTGTTGTTGAACTCCTCCCTTTCTAGAATTCCGATCATGCATAAGTCATCTTTGTGGTGTCCCACGTAACTCTTAGACTTTATTCATTTTTTTTTTTTTAATTGTTCCTTGAACAGATTACTGTCAAGGGACTTGTCTTCTATTTTTCTGATCCTGTCTTCCATTGTTTCAGTTTTACTTTTATGTCTTTCCATGAGTTGTCTATTTCAGAAATTTTATTGTTAAGCTTCTGGATTTCTAGCTGCTGGTTTTGTATGGTTTCCAGTTGTCTGTTTTGTCATTTGTTCTTGTATTATTTTCCTGAATTCTGCTAGTGTTTGGTTGTGTTTTACTTGATTTTGTCTGTGTTTTCCATAGTTCTGTCTATATTTTCCTTGATTCATTTAAGGGCCCCATACATAAGCCTTTTTAATTCCTTATCAGGAAGATCCATTAGCTTTTCTTCCTCAGGGAGGATTCTGGTTCTTTATTTTGGTTGCTTATTGGAGCCATGTTGCCCTGTATCTTTAGGTGGTTTGCTATTGTCAGTTGTCTTCTGGGCATTAAGGGATTATCGTATTTATTTTTTAATTGTATAATTGTTTGCTGGGTCCTGCTTTTTTGTTTTCTTTTGATGATTCAAGGCAGGTGTGGCTGGTGGGGTGCTCTGGTTGCTGGATTGACTGTGCTGAGGTGCTCTTGTCTTCGTGTGAGTAGGGCTGCTGGTAGGTTTGGGAGCTAAGGTCTCTGTTTATTGGTCTTGCGGGGCAGCTGAAGATGGGTTGGTTGGGCTTTGGTCTCCATTTGTCTTTGGTTTGGTGGTGCAGGAAGAAAGTGGTGCTCTCTTTGCAGGTAGAATGGCCAGTGTGGTGGGTGTGGCAGGCGGGTGGGGGCATGGTCATCACCTCTTGCCAGTTGGGGGTGGTATGTGTGGCAGAGTGGGGGATACGCATGTGTTGGGGCATCTTGCATCTGCTGCAGCCAGCGAATGGGACCTTTGCCTTCTCGAGTGCAAGGCGGGAGGCTGCCTGGGGACTGGTTGGGTGAGAGACCTCCCACCAGCACTCTGCAGGTCCACCACATCATGCATGCCACTTACCCCTGAGATCAGGGGCCACAGCTCCTGAGTGTCACCAGCTCTGGATCCTGGCTCCCTCCCTGCCTCTGCTACTTTCTGTGTGTGCGTGTGTAGAGTTTCTCTGCCCCTTTTGTGAAAGTTATGAATGTCTGTTCCTGTTTACTTCATCCAGGGTTTCTGCTGGCTTTGTCCTAAGATGTCTGTGTCAGGCCAGGACAGTTGGCTGAGCTTCTCCATTTTGTTACTCCTCTTTCACTGTTTTCACTTATTTTTTCCTTTCATTTGGTGTCTTATTTGGTTCTTAGACTTTCTATTTTGATTTTTAGGGTTCCAGGATTGTTACCTACTTCTGTTTTGCTTGCTTTTTTTTGGTTTTTAGTGCAGGGGAATGTTATGGTGTGTGTGACTAACCCACTGTCTTGGCTTAAGAACTACTCTCGTTCTTAAGAACTTTTTAAGGGAGTTCAAATTTACTGAATATTTGACAATTCTTACTACAGATTTCTGGCTTATCTTTAGCTCCTTTGCCTTCATCCCACCATCATGCACCACCACTTAAGTTCTTCATGCATGCTGCACAAAATGCACACAATTTCTTCCCAGTAAGTCCTATTCCCCCAGTGGAATGCAGCCTGCATTTGAACCCCTTTTCTCTCAAGGGTCCACTAGTGGAAAACCACATCAGATTATCTCTTTTCTTTTCAGCAAGTGGAGTAGAGGGATCAGGGAAGAAACTAAGTTGGGAAAAAGAAAGAATACATGAACCACCACACATGAACTATTTTAACTTCATCAACATCGTATAGTTGTTCCCAGATTTATAGTATCTTTGAAATCTTTCATTATGAAAATTGAAATTCTTACGAAGATTCAATGGGAGAGCTTATTCACAAGTTTAGTGGAGAAGTGATAATTGTAAAACCATATCAACTTGAAATGCAAATATCAGAAATGACAGATTTTGAACTATCCTGGTTCAGATTATTCAGTGTTTGCATTACAGCATAATAATGCATATAGTTGCCTCAGGGATTATAGTTCTCTCGACTTGGTACTATCTGAAATGAGTTGGCATCAGGTTAATGAGATTTCATTTGAAAAATTATGATAACTCTGCATAATAGCTTTGCTGTTACTTGATTCTAGGTAAGTTAATTTCATTATTCACATGAGAGACCGTTAAAGCATTGTGCTAGCCTTCCTATAGATCGTAAATATTTTTTAGTTGTGTCATTGGGCCTTACTTACATTTTCTTAGAAGAATTATTTATTTTATGTGTTTATAGGGAAACCCTGGTGGTGTAGTAGTTAAAGGCTACAGCTGCTAACCAAAGGGTCCACAGTTCGAATCCACCGGGCACTTCTTGGAAACCCTATGGGACAGTTCCACTCTGTTCTGTAGGGTCGCTATGAGTTAAAATCGACTCAATGCAACTGGGGTTTTTTTTTTTTGGTTTATATGTTTATTTATGTAAAGCCGTACAACCTGGCACTGGAATCCATCACAGACCATCTAGAAGAAACAAATTCTAATACTGCCTACACCTGTTTCTTGCTTCCTCGCCACTCTACGCAAAATTGTGATTTTTATTTCAAAAAAGCTCCCACGTACTTGGATGATTATGCCAATATTGGAGACCACAGATATAAGGCAGAGAGTATGAAATGGATCCGGACAACTAGTTCTTCTGGTCTCAGGATATGATTGTTTTAATTTCAGTTGGGTCTGTTGTGATGTGGCCCATCTCGTTTCTTATTCGGGTTATTTGTTTCCTTTCCTGTATTTCTTTAGTCTGGCCAATGGTTTATCAATTTTGTTAATTTTTTCAAAGCACCGGCTTTTGGCTTTGTTAATTCTTTCAATTTTTTTTCTGTTCTCTAATTCATTTAGTTCTGCTCTAATTTTATTATTTGTTTTCTTCTGCTGCCTGATGGATTCTTTTGTTGCTCACTTTGTATTTGTTCAAGTTGTAGGGAGAGTTCTGTGGTTTTGGCTCTTTCTTCTTTTTGTATGTGTGCATTCATCGATACGAATTGGCCTCTGAGCTCTGCTTTTGCTGTGTTCCAGAGGTTTTGATAGGAAGTATTTTCATTCTCATTGCATTCTATGAATTTCTTTATTCCATCCTTAATGCCTTCTATAACCCAGTCATTTTTCAGCAGGGTATTGTTCAGTTTCCAAGTATTGGATTTCTTTTCCCTACTTTTTCTGTTATTGATTTCCACTTGTATGGCCTTATGGTCTGAGAAGATGCTTTGTAATATTTTGATGTTTTGGATTCTGCAAAGTTTTGTTTTATGACCTAATATGTGGTCTATTCTAGAGAATGTCTCATGTGTGCTATAAAAAAGTATACTTTGCAGCAGTTGGGTGGAGAGTTCTGCATAAGTCATTGAGGTCAAGTTGGTTGATTGTAGTAATTAGGTCTTCCGTGTCTCTATTGAGCTTCTTACTAGATGTCCTGTCCTCCAAAAGTGGTGTGTTGAAGTCTCCTACTATAATTGTGGAGGTGTCTATCTCACTTTTCAGTTCTGTTAAAATTTGATTTATGTTCCTTGCAGCCCCGTCATTGGGTGCATAAATATTTAATATGGTTATATCTTCCTGGTCAATTGTCCCTTTTATCATTATGTAGTGTCCTTCTTTATCCTTTGTGGTGGATTTAAGTTTAAAGTCTATTTTGTCAGAAATTAATATTGCTACTCCTCTTCTTTTTTGCTTATTGTTTGCTTGATATATTTTTTTCCATCCTTTGAGTTTTAGTTTGTTTGTGTCTCTAAGTCTAAGGTGTGTCTCTTGTAGGCAGCATATAGACGGATGGTGTTTCTTTATCCAGTCTGAGACTCTCTGTTTCTTTATAGGTGCGTTTAGTCCATTTACATTCAGCGTGATTATAGATACGTATGTGTTAAGTGTTGTCATTTTGATGCCTTTTTATATGTGTTGACAGTTTCATTTTTCCACTTACTTTTTTGTGCTGAGACATTTTTCTTTGTAAATTGTGTGTTCCTCATTTTCATAGTATTTGACTTTATGTTTGCTGAGTCGTTACGTTTTTCTTGGTTTTTATTTTGAGTTATGGAGTTGTTATACCTCTTTGTGGTTACCTTATTATTTACCCCTATTTTTCTAAGTAAAAACCTAACTTGTATTGTCCTATATCGCCTTGTATCCCTCTCCATATGGCAGTTCTGTACCACCTGTATTTAGTCCCTCTTTTTCATTATTGTGATCTTTTACATATTGACTTCAATGATTCCCCGTTTTGAGCATTTTTTAAAAAAATTAATCTTAATTTGTTTTTGTGATTTCCCTATTTGCGTTGATATCAGGCCGCTCTGTTCCGTGACCTTGTGTTGTGCTGGTATCTGATATTATTGGTTTCCTGACCAAACAATATCCTTTAGTATTTCTTGTAGCTTTGGTTTGGTTTTTGCAAATTCTCTAGGCTTGTGTTTATCTGTAAAGATCTTAATTTCGCCTTCGTATTTCAGAGAGAGTTTTGCTGCATAAATGATCCTTGGCTGGCAGTTTTTCTCCTTCAGTGCTTTGTATATGTCATCCCATTGCCTTCTTGCCTGCATGGTTTCTGCTGAGCAGTCTGAACTTATTCTTATTGATTCTCCCTTGTAGGAGACCTTTCTTTTATCCCTGGCTGCTTTTAAAATTTTCTCTTTATCTTTGATTTTGGCAAGTTTGATGATAATATGTCTTGGTGTTTTTCTTTTTGGATCAATCTTAAATGAGGTTCGATGAGCATCTTGGATAGATATCCTTTCGTCTTTCATGATGTCAGGGAAGTTTTCTGCCAGCAGATCTTGAACTATTCTCTCTGTGTTTTCTGTTATCCCTCCCTGTTCTGGGACTCCAATCACACGCAAGTTATCCTTCTTGATAGAGTCCCACATGATTCTTAGGGTTTCTTCATTTTTTAAAATTCTTTTATCTGATTTTTTTTCAGCTATATTGGTGTTAATTCCCTGATCCTCCAGATCCCCCACTCTGCATTCTAATTGCTTGAGTCTGCTCCTCTGACTTCCTATTGCGTTGTCTAATTCTGTAATTTTATTGTTAATCTTTTGGATTTCTGAATGCTGTCTCTCTATGGATTCTTGCAACTTATTAATTTTTCCACTATGTTCTTGAATAATCTTTTTGAGTTCTTCAACATTTTTATCAGTGTGTTCCTTGGCTTTTTGTGTAGTTTGCCTTATTTCATTTCTGAGGTCATCCCTGATGTCTTGAAGCATTCTGTAAATTAGTTTTTTGTATTCTGTACCTGGCAATTCCAGGATTGTATCTTCATTTGGGAAAGATTTTGATTCTTTAGTTTGGGGGGTTGTAGAAACAGTCATGGTCTGCTTCTTTATGTGGTTTGATATCGACTGCTGTCTCCAAGCCATCACTAAGATATTGTAGTGATTTATTCTATATTTGCTTACTGAGTCTTATCTTTTTTTTTTCCTTCAATATACGTAGATAGGCTACTAGATTGTGCTGTCTTGATTGTTGTAGCCCTTGACTCACTTATGACCTATTACCAGCTGGTTTGGGATGTTACCAGATATATATGCCTGAGTCCATTCACTATTCTTGAGTAGAATCTGATTTTGGGTCATCAAGTGTGTGATGCAGACTGTCACCTATCCACCTAGAGAGGTAGTGGTGATAGTTGTGTGCACTAGATTCTAGTAGCAGCTGGGGTTCACACTCCAGGGTGGGGCAGGATGCTGACAGGCTTCCCCCAAGTGTGAGTGAGGTAGGCGTGTCTCTATTCCTAAAGCACCTTGGTGGGTGGGCTCTGCAGCTGTACCTTAGGCCCCCAATGCAAGTACCTCTACAGATTGGTAGGTGTCACCCTCCTTAGACCCCAAAGGCAGGAGGCTAGGTGGTCTGGGGGGGAGCTTCAGCACTCAGTTCCCTGTTGTGGGTCAGTGAGGGTGGAAATTAATTTTTAATGCACCATTGTTTTTACATCAGATCCTGGTATATTTGGTTGATTTACTCTCTGTGGTGGTTATCAACATCGGTCTCTTAACAGCGAGTTGTTGTTAGGCGCTGTCAAGCTGATTCCGACTCACAGTGACCCTATTTACAATAGAACGAAGCAGTGCCCATTCCTGCGCCATCCTCACAATTGTTGGTGTGTTTGAGCCCATTGTTGAAGCCGCTGTGTCATTCCATCTCACTGAGAGTCTTCCTCTTTTTCCCTGACCCTCTACCAAGCATGATGTCCTTCTTCAGGGTGTCGATTGCTCCCAATAACATGTCCAAAGTAGGTGAGATATAGTCTCGCCATCTTTGCTTTTAAGGAGCATTCTGGCTGTACTTCTTCCAGACAGATTTGTTCATTCTTTTGGCAGTCGATGGTGCATTCAGCATTCACCAGCACCATAATTCAGAGGCATCATTTCTTCTTCGATCTTCCTTATTCATTGTCCACATTTTGCATGTATATGAGGCGATTGAAAATACCATGGCTTGGGTCAGGTGCACCTTAGTCTTCAAGGTGACATCTCTGCTTCTCAACGCTTTACAGAGGTCTTTTGTGGCAGATTTGCCCAATGCAGTACGTCATCTGATTTCTTGACTGCTGCTTCCATGGGGGTTGATTATGGATCCAAGTAAAATGAAATCAAATCTTGGCAACTTCAGTATTTTCTCTGTTTATTATGATGTTGCTTATTGACCTAGGTGTGAGGATTTTTGTTTTCTTTATGTTGAGATGTAATGCATACTGAAGGCTGTAGTCTTTGATCTTTATTAGTAAGTGCTTTGAGTCCTCCTCACTTTCAACAAGCAAGGTTGTGTCATCAGCGTGGTGCAGGTTGTTTTGAGTTTTCCCCCAATCCTTGTGCCGTGTCCTTCATATAGTTCAGCATCTTGGATTATTTGCTCAGCACACAGGATCCATCTCACATCAGCAATGATATTCCTGGTCCCATGTCCCCTTTTCAGTCTGGCCTGAATTTCTGGTAGTTCCCTGTCTGTGTACTGCTGCAACCATTTTTTGAGTTATTGTCAGCAATATTTTACTTGTGTCTGATATTAATGGTATTGTTCAAGAATTTCCACATTTTTTTTGATCACCTTTCTTTGGAATGGACACAAATATGGATCTCTTCCAGTCAGTTGGCCAGATAGCTGTCTTCCAAATTTCTTGGAATAGATGAGTGAGCGCTTCTAGCATTGCATCCATTTGTCGAAACATCTCAGTTGTTATTCTGTCAATTCCTGGAGCCTTGTTTTTCTCCAGTGCCTTCAATGCAGCTTGGATTTCTTTGTGACTTTTACTTTTTATGCTTTAAAGTAATTGGTAAATAGCTTTTGTATTATAGCAATATCCAACATGTGATAGATTTCAAGTAAATAGTAAAAAGGGTAGGAGGAAAGAAAATTCTATGGGAGGAATATTCCTAAAATCAATGAAAAATATTGTGTGGTAATAACTGATGTGGTGGGCAAATTAATTAACCATTCAGTTAGACTTTATGTCTATTCAGAAATTGTCTGCATCCAATGCCTGTATTCCAAATTGGCATTTCCCAGGTCTGTGAGATTGGGCTTGGGTGGTTCTCAAATTCTGGGCTCCTGGGCTTTTCCTGGAATTTAAATTTTTCTTTTCTTCCCCTCTCCTGGATATTACTCCCATGGATTTTTGTGTGGTGGTTAAAAGAATGGCCTTAGGAGACTATCTGCTTGGTCTCTGAGACTTGCCAGCTGTATAGCTTTGTATAAATTACTCTATTTTTCTAATTTATTAGTTATTTCAAAAATAAAGTGGGGATAATAAAAAAAATTGAGGAAAGTTAAGACAATAAAATGGGGGTAGTAATCATGCCTAGTTCCTAGGGTTTTTATGAAGATTCAGTGGGTTAATAACATGTGACAGTGCTTCATATTAGTATTTTCCTTTGGTTTTACTTGTCAGGTGACGGTGGCAATGTAACTGTGATGTCACAGATTCCGATGAATTACAGCTTAGACACGTGGTCCAGATTAGGCCTCACGAACTCAGTTGAGCATCTGTGTATTTGCAAGTGCTTTTTTATAATCTTTCCCTTTTAATTTAGGATATATTGAATTCTGCTGATTTTCTTGCATCAGTTTCTACCATTTTTGTTCTAATTGCTATCGTACAAGCTTGTACTTTTTCTCCTCACTTCTCTTTTGTAGACACTGGCACACATCAAGGCCTTGTCCTCAACCCGAAATAGACAGATGCCTGAATGACACTATGCCTCCATAACTTAGTTGTGCGTGCTTAGGAATTGTACCTGTGGGGTTTCAGTTGTAACTTGACAAGATCATTTCTAAAAATTTGTGGAGAAATTTAAAAAAATTTGGAGAGCAAGCATTTTGTATTGTTACTAATTTTGACTGTAATAAACCACATAAAAAATAAACCATTACATTTATGTGACTTATTTCCATCTCTGAGCACTTTCCTATACATTATTTCATTCACTCCTCACAACAGACTTAGATCAGCACTTCATACATTCTGTGGACAGAGAAAATGAAAGCTCCGGGAGAGTGAGAGTTGCATAAGATCATACTCAAGTAAATGAAAGAACCAGTTTTGAATTCAGGTCTTAAAGATGGAAATACATTTTAAAAATTTTCCAGAAGGAATTCTGTATTTGTAAAAGACTAAACAGAATTAAAAAGAAAATTATTAAAGATTGGTAAAAAACAAGGTCTTTTGATTTTAAATATTGCTGATCTTTTTTGTAACTATAAAAATGTTACATGGTCTTGAGTATAGAATTTTTATGTATTTTCATTTATATATTAATGAATATATGTGTATAATTTATGTACCGATATATACATCCTTGGGTGACACAAATGTTTAAGCGTTCAACTACTAGCCAAAAGTTTGATGATTTGAACCCACCCAGGGGCACCTCAGAAGACAGGCCTGGTGATCTGCTGCCAGAAAGTCACACCCTTGAAAAACCCTACAGAGCCATTCTGCTCTGCACACATGGGGTTGCCATGAGTTGGAACCGACTTAATGGCAACCAACAACAACAAATACGCTCACACACATGCACACACAGATACACCATATGTATACCAATACGCCGCATGAACACACATAGATCCTTGCACACACACCATCTGTGTTTGACTCAGTGATTCCTGCAAAGGCCCTTTTTCAGTGACATTTGGAAACTGCGTTTGTCATCTCTCCCTTTCCTAAGGCCACTACTAAAATGACATGATCATCATCTTGTCCTTTCCGTAAGGAGCACTACCAGCGTCTGGGAAGTGTTTTTCGGAAAGCAGTTTATCACAGCCGTGTGGAACTGTGCCCTTTTCTCTGAAGGTCAGTGTGACATCATAATCTTAGATTGAAGAGACTTCAGTGTAGATAAAGGGAGACACTATTTGCTCTTTGAAGCTGCCTGTGCACAGAACCAACGCTTCAGCCTGGTTCGGATGCCCCAAACATCTGTCTTTTCTCTCTCTCTCCCTCTCTCTCTCAATGCTCCGCTGCCTGGCACTGGGCAGGGCAGTTTGTTTCTTCCTTCGTTTGAAGCTGTCATCTGATGGACACTTACATTTATTTCAGTCTCTGAGCTAGAGTAATGAATTTTAAGGGCACGAAAAGACTTTGGCTCTGATCTCCTCTTCTGATAGCAAAGCTGGTTATGCCGTTATGACCAGATGTTCTATCTGAATAATTACAATTCAGGCGGAGCCAAGGTGGCAGAATAGACAGGCACTTCCGTGGAGCTCTCTTTATAACAAAGACCTGAAAAAACAAGTGAAACGGGTATTTTTGTGAATAATTACAACTTATACCCACTGGGCAGTTTCTGTGTGCCAGCCACTGTGTACACAGCAAGTATATTAGCTGGATCAGTCTTCAAAACAAATTTAGGAAATGGTTTTTAATCCCCATTTTGAAGATGAGGAAACTGAGGCTAGAGAGGATAAATAACTTGCCCACTGCATCTTACACAACAGAAGATTCAGAGGTTTTTACAAGCCTCTTTTGTAACTCATTTCAGTATCTAATGATCCTTATCATTGTAAAATGCTTTCTTTTGCTACAAAAACATGAAGCAGTACTTTATTTCTTGTGTTGGTTGAAAGCAGTTGGATACGTAAGAACCCTTCTATCTTCCTTCAAGGTCTGCTTGGTTTTCTTTGGTGGTTTCCAAACTTCAGTGTACATAAAGTGACTTTGGGGAGCTCATGAAAAACACAGACTCCTTGCATCTGAAGATTCTGAGGTGAAAGTTTGGGACTGGGCCTCGGAATGAGCATTTTCACAAGACCCTCAAGTGAGAGGGACGCAGGCTAGTCATTGACCACCTTTGGGGAAATTCTGCTTGACACAGCACATTTTGAATGAATTCTGATTCTCAAAGTCACTAATTACATTGCATACATTTCTAAAATGTGTAGAAACCATATTTATTAAATAAATCCATCATAATTTAGAGGAACCATGTTGTGAGGTCTGTTATAAACTTTATAAAATCATTCTCTAATTGGTGAATTTGTTAGTCTTTACTTTGTCAATATGATTAATGGCAGATTTTTTTCTTAGTGAGGAATGGGCCTCTACTTAAACAACAGTATTAAATATCTCTCTCTCATCTCCATATCTATGAGCCCCAGTTCCTCCATCACCTTTTTAAGAGCCTCTTTTCCTAGCCCCTTCATTACACATGTACCTCCTTTTTGAACTCCTTCACGTTCTCCCGATTCCTGTTTCCTCCTCCATCAGCACACTGAGCAGAATGACAGGGTGGTGGCTTTGTGGTCCCCAGCCATCATTTTCACCTTTACCTGCCCTTCTTGTTCTAGTGTTCGCCTGCTGGCCTCTGGTTGTAATTCGTGGCATGTGTCCCAGCCCACCAGCCCCTGCTCTGCCAGCCCTTAGCCCATAGCCTTTGCCTCCATGGAGGCTGGGCTTCCCTCATTTGTGGCACTGCAGCCTTTCTGACCCTGTCTCTCATTGTGTCACCAATTTGAATTTAAGTTGTTACTGGACATTGTTGAGTTGGCTCTGACTCTTGGCGACCCCATGTGCAACAGAATGAAATGTTGCCCAGTCCTGTGCCATCTTCAGAATCCTTGATGTCCATTGTTGCAACCTCTGTGGAATTAGAGGAAAATTAATTTATTTTAAAATAACAACATACTCGATACATGTTAACGTATATAATACTTTTATGAAATATTTTCAAAAACAAAATATTAAATGAGGAGAGTGAGTGGCATTGCTGTACATTTTTGCCAGTCTCTCTGAGTTCTGTCTTAACAGAAGGCAGGTGGATTCCCGTAACTGCTTCTGCCTTCAGTCTGTTGTGATATCATCAGTCATGTAGCCTCTGGAAAACGCCACTGTATACTCATGAAAAAATGAGAGCAAAAAGACCATGTAACATCTTAGTAATATTATGAAAATAGTTTTGACTTTGTGGATCCTTCTGGGCATCCTCAGAGGCCCCTGGCCATACTTTGAGAATCACTTCCATATACTTAAATGATACTTCCTTTAACTCCTGTTTATGCTTTAGGTCTCAGTTTAGGTGTGTCTAGACAAGAAGACCTTCTTTGACTTCACACTAGGTTGCCAAAAAAACTAAAGCAGTTGCCGTTGAGTTGTTTCCCCCTGATGGTGACCGCATGTATTTCAGAGTAGAACTGCGTTCCTTAGAGTTTTCAATGGCTGTGATCTTTTGTAAGTAGATTGCCAGACCTTTCTCCCAAGGTGCCTCTAGGTGGATTCGAACTGCTAACTTTTCAATTAGAGTCTGAGTGCATAACCATTTGTGTCACCCAGGGGTTCCCCGGACTAGGTTAGATCCCCCTTTTCTACCTACCCATCAGCATTGATTGTATTGGAATATCTGTATTCGCTGCTAGCCTGTAAATTCCCCAAGTGTAGGGGTTTGGACTCTGCTCAATGCTGTATTACGCATTCCTAGGAAAGAGAAGTGCTCTGAAAATATTTATTGAATTCATGATTGACTAGGCAGAAGAAGTGGAAATGAATATAATTATTTACTGAGCAATAGACCATAAAAGAAGGAGGAAACAGGAGCATAGTTTAATTCTGTGCTGGATTCTAAAGTCCTCCGTGGCTGGAATCACTTTTTTTTTTTTTTTCTTCCCTGTGTATCATCTGTAGATGTAGTTTGTGCTCAACAGGTATTGTGCTGAATGAATGGATGGATATTCAACTGGTGATCCTGGCTTCAGGGATTGGATAGGATTTTGAGTGGAAATTGAGGGTTCATTTGATTATGTGATAGTGTTGTCCTGTAATTGTGTAATTGCACTGTTAATAATTGCTGTCAATACTGAGTCATCCATTTGCATTAGGAGTGTTTATCACGTGTACACCCTAAATAAGAACATCTACGTCAAAAATGATCTTGAATCAGGGAAAAATGTGCATTGAATTAAGAATTCAGTATCCACCTGGCATTGCCAGCCTGCCATGAGAAGAAGAAAAAATTGATTAAACATGTGGCTTAAACTATTAAGGAAGACATAAAATTATGCCAGTTGAATTTTAATATGTATTCTGTGTTTATGTCTTTCAGGTAAGGAATTACGTTTGGTTCTGCCTGTTCCCTTCCTAAGGGGCTGGACAGATGCTGTCTTCTCGTGTTTGTTTGTAACCTGCCAAATCATACAAAATGTGCTTGCCTGCAAAATTAGGGCTTCCAATTGTGAGTAATATACTCTGTGTTTTTGTCAGTGGACTGGATTTTTGAGGTAAGAGTTTTGCAAGATGTTTGGATTTTTATTTATTTGTTTATTTTAATTAATAGTACTTATTTTGTTGAAAATATTCAGAGCAAAAATGCATCCATTTGCAATTTCTGTGCCTACAGTTCAGGGACATTGGTTACCTTCTTCACTTCGTGTCCACAATCTCGTTATTTCTATAATTGTTTCATCACTGTTAACTTATACTCACTGCTCCCCTAGTCTTCTCATTTAGACTGTAGATTTACTGTGGTCAGCTTGATCTCATATATGTCATCTTTTAAGGCAGTGTGGTACTCAAGGTATATGTTCCTTACCAATCGAGCTAAACTGTTGTTTAGTTGAAAGATGTCTTCAGGGGATAGTTTTGGTTAAAGTTTTAAAGAATATCTCAGAGCAGTAGTTTTATGGGTTCCTCCAGTGTCAGTGAGTTCAGTAAGTTTGGAATCCTTAAGAATTTGTAGTTGTGTTCCACATTTTTCTCAGACTTATATTTAAACATGTCCTCTGTTAAGCTTATTACGTACTGCCCTGACCACTAGTACCACTCCCAATGGCATTCTGGAAACACTGTACCTGTTACAGTCCACACGCTGACCATTGCCTGTGCCATTCCTCCTGCTTAGGGTACCCTCTCTTCTCTCTTCTGCTTAACTGCATCTTACTCATTATTTAAAACACAAAGCCTTCTGATTTCCTATGTACAGTCAATTCTTATCTTTGTGTTTTTTGTGTTCTATAAACCTGCTGCAAACACTGAATTAGGGGAAATACAGGGTTAGGTTCCAGTGAGATTCTGGTCACATTTTCATCAGCCGATTAAATCATAGCCTTGTTTTATGCATGTTCTGTTTAAAGACACCTTATTTAATATATAGTGTTGATTCATTAACATTGAGCTCATGGCCCACAGCACCATAACTCATGCCTGAATGAAGCTTATCTAACATACATGTTTTCTCTGTAAGGCACATCGCAGCCTTCTTGCACTTAGGGACATCAGACAGCACTTCAGCACATGTGTGGGGCCGTTTTAAACAGTGAAGTCACCAACAAAAAGCACAAAATTACTAAAAATGTGCACTAACTAGACCATGAAAAGGACACTTGCTTACAGTATGAGAGCTGAGTCAAGATAGTAGAGTGTCACCTTGTTTGACCTCAGCTGAGAATGTGCTCATCAGGTGTCTCAAATTTTTTGCCTCTTTGAGCAAGTCCATGAATGACCACGAAAGGACTAGAAATAAATTGTAGTGAGGGAGCAAATTGGCCAATATGGAACCTGTGAATAATGAGGGTCAACTCTATAATACTTCCATTGTAAAAAATTAGCAAATATACAAAAATATTTTTTTATAAATGTCATCCACCTGTAATCCCACATCTCAGAGATTTCACTATTAACACTGTCACATTTTCCTTACATTTTTGTAACATATTTTTGACAGTCTTTTTTATTAAAGAAGTTAAGATCATATAGTACAATAAATTCTACATCTTACTTTCTGTAATTCAACATTCTTTCATAAGCATTTTCAATACCTTTGAAACCTGTCAGCTGCACAAGATTTCATTCTGTTCACATTCATTAAAGACTAAGTGCCACCATGATCTTTCTCAGCCAATTCCTATTTATGCTGGCCTTTCCGTTTCATTCATTTAGGTACTTACTACCTGTCAGCCACTCTCCTGGGCCCTCTGAGTGAGGTGGGACCATCATCAACAGAAGAGTCTCCTGATCTGACATGTGCAAACTGTTCTATGAGGGGTGTATTGGAAGCCGTGGGACCAGATGGCCTGTAGATTCTAACAAGTTCTTCTAGGCCTAAAATTCTAAATATAGGGCCTCTACTTTTTCTTGGAACAGGGGGCTGTACTCCTTATACCTGAAAACTGTCTGAGTATAATCTAGTCATGAACAGACTATTGCAAGCATTTTGCAAAGTTAACTCTCCTTTCTCTGTCAGTGGACACCCAAGATGTTTTGTGCCTCTCCTGAAAACTGATTTGTAAGAAAATGAACAGTTTCCAGAATTTGGAAGAGTCATTGAAAAAAAAAAAAACCTTAAGTGCAACCCCTTGTTAGAATTCTCCTGAAGGAGTGTGAAATTTCATTTTTTTTTTTAAATAGGACAAAGCCCATGCACAATGACAGTGTCTTAGTGAATATGCATCTTCCTTACGTGTAAATTATTTCTCCCCAGATGTTTTTCTCCTGAGGTAAAATGTATCCCATTCAAGATAAGAGAACCAACACAAGAAAATTAATATACAAAAAACATAGCAAACATTTAACAAAGGCGTTAATAAGACTAGTAGGAGTGTTTTTAGTCTTTTAAGATTGGAAGAGACTGGAATGCTTGAGAGACATTTTTCTTAGGTGATTTAGTAGGAGGATGGTAAAATATGAAGAAGTGGGTGGACTAACTCTTAGGAATCTTCTAGATGATGCCCTCCTTGTACAATACCAGGCACCTAGTACCAAAACCAGTTACCAGCCATTCAGTTGATTTCAACTCCTGGCAACCCCGTCAGTCTCAGAGTATAATTGTGCTCCATAAGATTTTCAGTGGCTGATTTTTCAGAAGGAGATTGCCAGGACTTTGTTCCAAGATACCTCTGGATGGAATCCAGCCTCCAACTTTTTGATCAGCAGCAGAGTGCATTAACCGTTTGCACCACCTAGGGACATGCTGGAAATGACAACTTGAAGAGGAATGGCGTTGCATTCATCATCAAAAAGAACATTTCAAGATCTGTCCTGAAGTACAGTGCTCTCTGTGATTGGATAATAATCATATGCTCACAGGGAAGACCAGTTAATATGACTATTGTTCAAATTTATGACCAACCTCAAAGGCCAAAGATGAAAAAAATGGAAGATTTTTACCAACTTCCACACTCTGAAATTGATTGAACATGCAATCAGGATGCATTGATAATTACTGGTGATTGAAATATGAAAGTTGGAAACAAAGAAGAAGGATCAGTAGTTGGAAAATAATGGCCTTCGTGATAGAAACAATGCCGGAGATCAAATGATAGAATTTTGCAAGATCAACAACTTCATTGCAGATACCTTTTTTCACCAACGTAAATGACGACTATGCACGTGGACCTCACCAGATGGAATACACAGGAATCAAATCTACAGCATCTGTGGAAAGAGACAAGGGACAAGCTCAAAATCATCAGCCAGAGCTAGGCCAGGGGCCGATTACGGATCAGACCATCAATTGCTCATAAGCAAGTTCAAGTTGAAGCTGAAGAAAAGAAGAACAAGTCCACAAGAGCCAAAGTGTGACCTTGAGTATATCCCACCTGAATTTAGAGACCACCTGAAGAATAGATATGACGCATTGAACACTAATGACCGAAGACCAGATGAGTTGTGGAATGACATCAAGGACATCATCCATGAAGAAAGCAAGAGGTCACTGAAAAGACAGGATAGAAAGAAAAGACCAAGGTGGATGTCAGAGGAGACTCTGAAACTTGCTCTTGAACGTCAAGTAGCTAAAGGAAAAGGAAGAAATGATGAACTAAAAGAGTTGAACAGAAGATTTCAGAGGCTGGCTCGAGAAGACAAAGTATTATGACATGTGCAAAGAGCTAAAGATAGAAAACCAAAAGGGAAGTACACACTCAGCATTTTTCAAGCTGTAAGAACTGAAGAAAAAATTCAAGCCTCGAGCTGCAATAGTGAAGGATCCTATGGGGAAAATATTAAACCACACAGAAAGCATCAATAGAAGATGGAAGGAATATACTGAGTCATTATGCCAAAAAGAATTGGTCGATGTTCAACCATTTCAGGAGGTAGCATATGATCAGAAATTGATGGTACTGAAGAAAGAAGTCCAAGCTGCACTGAAGGCACTGGCAGAAAACAAGGCTCCAGGAATTGACTAAATATCAATTGAGATGTTTCAACAAGTGAATACAACACTGGAGATGTTTACTCGTCTATGCCAATAAATTTGGAAGACAGCTACCTGGCCAACCAACTGGAAGAGACCCATATTTGTGCCTATTTCCGAGAAAGGCGATCCAGCTGAATGCGGAAATTATCGAACAATATCATTAATATCTCACGCAAGTAAAATTTTGCTAAAAATCATTCAAAAGCAGCTGCAGCAGTATATCAACGGGAAACTGCCAGAAACTCAAGCTAGATTCAGAAGAGAATGTGGAACCAGGGATATCATTGCTGATGTTAGATGGATCCTGTCTGAAAGCAGAGAATACCGGAAGGATGTTTACCTGTATTTTATTGACTGTACAAAGGTGTTCGACTGTGTGGATCATAACAAATTATGGATAACCTTGCGAAGAATGGGAATTCCAGAACACTTAATTGTTCTCATGAGGAACCTGTACACAAATCCAGAGGCAGTCGTTCAGACAGAACCAGGGAATATTATGTGGTTTAAAGTCAGGAAAGGTATGCATCAGGGTTGTATCCTTTCACTATACTTATTCAATCTGTATGCTGAGCAAATAATCTGAGATGCCGGACTACGTGAAGAACGTGGCATCAAGATTGGAGGAAGATACATTAACAACCTGTGTTACACAGATGACACAATCTTGCCTGCTGAAAGTGAAGAGGACTTGAAGCACTTACTGATGAAGATCAAAGACCACAGCCTTCAGTATGGATTGCACCTCAACATGAAGAAAACAAAAATGATCACAGCTGGGCCAATAAACATCATGATCAACTGAGAAAAGACTCAAGTTGTCAAGGATTTCATTTTAGTTGGATCCACAATCCACACCTGTGGAAGCAGCAGTCAAGAAATCAAAAGACACGTTGCATTGGGCAAATGTGCTGCAGAATACCTCTTTGAAGTGTTGAAAAGCAAAGATGTCACCTTGAAGACTAAGGTGTGTCTGACCCAAGCCATGGTGTTTTCCATCACCTCATGTGCATTTGAAAGCTGGACAATGAATAAGGAAGACCAAAAAAGAATTGATGCCTTTGAATTGTGGTGTTGGCGAAGAATATTGAATATACCATAGATTGCCAAAAGAAGAAACAGACCTGTCTTGGAGGAAGTACAACCAGAATGCTCCTTAGAGGCAAGAATGGTAAGACTGCATCTCACATACTTTGGACATGTTATCAGGAGGGATCAGTTCCTGGAGAATGATATCATGCTTGGTAAAGCTGGAGGTCACCAAAAAAGGGGAAGGCCCTCAACGAAATGGATTGACTCAGTGGCTGCAACAATGGGCTGAAGCATAACAACGATTGTGAGGATGGCACAGGACCAGGCAGTGTTTCCTTCTTTGGTACATAGGGTCGCTGTGAGTTGGAACTGACTCGATGGCACCTGACAACAACATAGTAACAACAGGGACATGCACATAGTAGAAGCTTGATAATGAGTTGAGTGAATGAATGAATATTGAAATAAATATTATCACCCTGGGGGTAAGATACCCTTGTTTATTTTAAAGTGTGACTTTGAGAAAAACAGAGTGGGAACAACAGGTTGGAGTCCATGGTGCTGCAAATGGTTAAATGCTCATTTACTAGCCAAAAGGTTGGTGGTTCAAACCCACCAGAGACACCTTGAAAGACAAGCCTGGTGATCTGTTTCCGAAAGGGCATGGCCTTAAAAACCATATGGAGCGGTTCTACTCTGCACACATGGGGTCTCTATGAGATGGAATTGACTTGGTGGCAACTGACAACAACAATGATAGGATGGGAATAATGTTTGTATGCCTGCGTATATCCAGGAGTATGCATGGTTGACTGTACATATAGAAAGCATATAGGATCTTTTTTACATTGATTTATAAAATAGGACTTACTTTACCCAGCCTCCCATCTTCCCCTTTCCTCAAAAGCTAATTTTCAGATCTGTTTTCAAACTTATATGTGGGCAGATGTTTCAGAATTTGTTTATAATGATTTCCCAAACATATTGCCAATCAGCAGGTTTCTTCAATTAATAGCAGCTTCTTAAGCCTGTTTTCTACATTCTGATTGACTGTGTGACAAAAGCTATAGATTTTCACAGACTCAGGGATAGAGAAATTTACCAATTCAGCAGAATCCAGTGAACTCAAATAATGAGTCTTAGGATACATTTGATTAAATGGAATTTAGTAAAAGGTTGAGAGTGCAAGAAACCTGTGGTCGTAGGTGATGTCTTGAGTAAGACCATGTTCAGGTATTGCGCAGTGGACACGCACACACACACATGCACACTCGTATTCACCTCTCCCCTCCACCCACACACACATAGACAGGCACACACACACATCTTATTTAAATCTCTGTGGAGCTCTGGATAAAGAGACTGGGATCTTCATTTCATGGATGAGGACATAGAGGCTAAGAGACCATGGAACTTGCCAAAGCCCACATGACAAATCCATGGTGGGCCCACAAGTCACACCCTGATGCATCAGTCTCCCAAGGCCTTACTTGTTCTGTATAAAAGGATTTATTGAAATGAGAAGCCTGCTCTGGAGTGTAGGCATATGGCTTCCAACAACAGTGATTCTTGAATTTTTGTAAAAGGAAAAAATAAATGCAGTGTCTCAGAACACGAGCACAGGAATTGTGAGAATCATCTCTTAAAATTCAGTAAGATAATGATATAAAATATTTGACGTGGTACCTGGTACAAGTGCTCTATAAGTAATGCCCCTGCTGCTGCTGTTTCTGATTTTTATGTGCAACAACGGAATTTTTAACAACGGAAGTAGGCTCTGTTCTGTTTGCACTTGGTAAAGTGTAGATATTGGGAATTTTAAGGCATCTTGCTTTAAATATGTGTTTATTTAAATGACAACACTTCTGGGCTTCATGATACATAATGAGCAAAGGATATCAGAAGCCACGTGATGTGATCTGGTAATCTGTTTTCTAGACTTTATCTCAGTAGATTGTGAATGTCCCACTCTGTCAAGGTGGCACCTCCTCTAGCCTGTGTCTATTGTTCTATGCCTAGTACAGGGTCTGGCACTTAATAAATATCTGTTGAATGAGAATGTGCTTGAAGTAGGTCATGGGACTTAACTGCCTGCGGCTTGGATGAGGTTTCTATGTGTGTTGGTTTTTCTAGAGTGAATCTCCTTGGGAAGATCTTTCTGCCTATGGGTAATAAATATCATTCATAAATGAAACATGTCCTTTGATTTCTGTGACATGGAGTGATTCTTAGGTGTGTTCTCAGCAATAACACCGTCAGCTTTGGCTCAGTCTGGAGACAGTGGGAAAAGAGCCTTCCCAGCACGTATTTAAGCCTCTTCAAATTGCAGCTGCAAGGAAGATAGTACGCTTTTAAGTTCTTTTGCAAATTTTAAATATCAGCACAGTGACCAAAGATGCCCATGACAAGTGCTTTTTACTTCAACTCATCAAATGTAGCTTAATAAATAGCAAAGGTAGTGACCTCTTTTATTTTGGTACACCTGTGGGCTCCAAGGTTGATCAGGAGTATAAGATATGTCTGGTTGTAATCACAGTTTTTGATTTTGTTTGCATCCTTACTGAAGGAGCTCAAAATTTGCATTTCAGAAGCACCCCAGATGGTCTCAAACTCATCAGTATGCACCTAGAGCTGCCATTAAAACTTTTTTCCCCTATTACAAAAGCGGTAACTGTAGAACACTTAGAAAAGACAGAAAAGCATGAAGAAAGGAAGAAAGTAACTCAGAGATAACGGCTTCAAGCATATTTGTGTATTCTTTCTAGTGTATGTGGATCTGTGCACCCCAAAATAGGATCACATACTTTGTAACTGATTTTTTTTTTCTTATCAATATACTCCTAACATTTTCCTATGCCATTAAAGATTCCTTCACACCCTGACTTTTAGTGACTCAAAGCAGAGGTTTTTCAGAAGTACAGGTTTACTGAAGTTTTCAGAATGTATGTTGGTAATAGCTGAGAGTAGATGGTTTCTTAATTGCTGCTAAGTAATTAACATTATTAAGGTTTCCATCCCTTCCCCTCACTGCCTCTGAGGCTCTCCTGAGTCCCTGAACATATGTTGCTGTAGTGACAGTCAACAGGAAGCGAGTGCTTGGTCCTACAACTAGATTGCATTCCCACACGTCTGCCTTGTCACTGCCATCACACCTTCCTTCATCACACCTTCCGTGGAAGAGGCAGGGAGTGTGGCAGGTTGAAACACAGGGCTTGTGTCATGGATTGAATTATGTTCCCCCCAAAATTTGCGTATCAGCTTGGTTAGGCCATAATTCCCCGTATTGTGTGGTTGTCCTCCATTTTGTGATTGTAATTTTATGTTGAGAGGATTAGGGTGGGATTGTAATACCACTCTTACTTAGGTCACCTCCCTGATCCCAGGTAAAGGCAGTTTCCCTGGGGTGTGGCCTACACCATCTTTTATCTCTCAGGAGATGAAAGGGAAGCAAGCAGAGATTGGGGGACCTCATACCACCAGGAAAGCAGCAATAGCAGCAGAGTGTGTCCTTTGGACCCGGGGTCCCTGTACTGGAGAAGCTCCTTGGCCAGGGGAAGACTGATGAGAAGGCCAACAGAGAGAGAAAGTCTTTCCCTGGAGCCGACACCCTGAATTTGGACTTGTAACCTACTAGACTGTGGGAAAATAAATTTCACTTTGCTAAAGCCATCCACTTGTGGTGTTTCTGTTATGAAAGCACTAGATGACCAAAATAGCTTGGATCCCAGCTTTCTAGGTTCAGATCCCACCATCTTAATTCACTGGGTGTGTGACCTTTGGCAAGTTCTTTTTTTTATGTTCTTAAGTGGATTCATCAACCTATTTAAGTAATTTTTTTTGTGTGTGTGCTTTAAGTGAAAGTTTACAAATCAAGTCAGTCTCTCATACAAAAATTTAAATACACCTGGCTATACACTTTTTTTTTTTTACACTTACTCCTGGAAACCCTGGTGGCATAGTGGTTAAGTGCTACAGCTGCTAACCAAAGGGTCGGCAGTTTGAATCCGCCAGGCATTCCTTGGAAACTCTATGGGGCAGCTCCACTCTGTCCTATAGGGTCGCTATGAGTTGAAATCGTCTCAACAGCAATGGGTTTTTATATACTCCTAGTTGCTCTCCCCCTAATGAGACGGTACACTCCTTCTGTCTTCTCTATTTTTGTGTCCATTCAGCCAGCTTCTGACCCCCTCTGCCCTCTCATCTCCCCTCCAGACAGGAACTGCCCACATAGCCTCATGTGTCTACTTGATCCAAGAAGCACCTTCTTCACCAGTATCATTTTCTATCCCACAGTCCAGTCCAATCCCTGTCTGAAGAGTTGGCTTTGGAATGGTTCCTGTCTTGGGCTAACAGAAGGTCTGGGGGCCATAACCTCCCAGGTCCTTCTAGTGTCAGTCAAACCATTAAGTCTGGTCTCTTTACGAGAATTTGGGGTCTGCATCCCACTGCTCTCCTGCTCCCTCAGAGGCTCTCCGTTGCGCCCCCGTCAGGGCAGTCATTGGTTGTAGCCAGACACCACCCAGCTCTTCTGGTCTCAGACTGACGCAGTCTCTGGTTTATGTGGTCCTTTCTGTCTCTTCGGCTCATAATTACCTTGTGTCCTTGGTGTTCTTCATTCTCCTTTGCTCCAGGTAGGTTGAGACCCATTGATGTACCTTAGATGGCCACTTGCTAGTGTTTAAGACCCCAGACGCCACTCTCCAAAGTGGGATGCAGTATGTTTTCTTAACAGATTTTATTATTGGCAAGTTCTTTAACCTCTCTAAACATTGGTCCCTGCATCTGTAAGATAGGAATAATGATTGTACTTGTCTCCTAAGCTTCATGCAAGAATTAAATAGTGGAATGAATGTAAGGTACTTACGCAATGTCTGAAATTTAGAAAATATTATCAGTCCAGTTGTTTGTCATAAAAACCTGAAAGACACTCCTAGTGATCCATGGTTCCTCCTGGCTGAAATATGAATATGGGTTGCTGGTTTTCTTTCTCTGTCTCTATGTGTGTGTGTGCATGCGCATGCATGCGGGAGTACCTGTGTGTACTGAGTGTACATCCCTATCAAAAGCTTTGGATATGCTCATTCATGAAAGCAGTTATAAGTCTTCTTGGAGAGTATCGATGTGGTGAGTGCTGGTTTCCCTGCAAATCTGTGGTTTAAACACTTTGATAGAGTGGTGAGAAGATGTGGCCTAAAGCCATTGGCACAAGGAGGAAAGAAAACTGGAGAACTTTTGAAAACACTAGTCACTTAGAGTGATCTTTTCTTTTTAAGTTAGAAAATTGTAAGGAAATGCAGAATCTATTTTTTGGAGGCCCAATGAGGCTGGTTTCACGGGCTAATGTTATGTGTGGGGGAGTGGGTTCTCAGTAACTGGTTAAGTGAATCTTCAAGCTTCTACCTTCAGCCCTTCCAACCCATTTGCCACATGTAGCCACAGTGGTGTTAGTGACATGGAATGTGATGATCTCATTCCTTATTTAAAACCTTTTATTGGTTCTGATTTAACCTGACTTACCAGGGCCTTTGTGAGCTAACGTGGCCACCTACCCAAGTAGAATCTTCATTCCTGGCCTCTCAGAAGCGTTAGGCTTGGTGACACATGACGGTGAGTGACTGGGAGTGAGGCAAGGCTGAAGCCCTTAAATGAGGTGTTCAGGACCCTTGGCTCAGTGATGTGACCTGCTGGCCCTGTAGGCATTTCATGTTGATGTCTCTGAAGGAAGGTACTTTGGTGCTTCTGAATAAGATTATATGCCCCTTTGACGTGTTCCTGTAATACTCTCTGCTTGCGCATATGGGAGCAGTTGTTGTACAGTTGACTTGTTCCCTGTTGGGTTGTCAGTGTCTGGCATATTGTTGGGTTCTCAAAACATACTACCAGGAGTCCTGGAGGTACAGTGGTTAAGCACTTGACAGCTAACCAAAAGGTCGGTGATTTGAACCCACCCAGCGGATCTTTGGGAGAAAAGGCCTGGTGATCTGCTTCCATAAAGTTTGCATCCTAGGAAACACTATGGGCAGTTCTGCTCTGCCCTATAGGGTCGCTATGAGTTGGAATAGATTCTACAGCACCTAAAAACAACAACAAAGCATACTTGGTGCATAGATGAATTCTTGTCAAAGATTCACTTGTTCCTTACCCAACTAAGCTGCTTTTATTTTGGGGGGGGGAGGGGATAGAGGAAGACACAGATCTATTTACTAATTCATTCATTCATTTATTAATTTATTAATTCATACAAGTGTTCATTGCAAAAGGCTTGAAGCAAGTGTGACGCTCTTAGCGATCATTATCAATTCTGGATGGCGGGCACATAAGTGTCTGGAACATTTGGTGAATGAAATTGTCATTGAAATCAATAGTCTTCTATTAAACTGAAGCTCTGTTTTTGTCATCTGGAGCTCCATTGATCTAAAAAACCACCACAGGCAGATTACAGACAGGTGAGCTTCTGCTCTTCCTAGGAACTTTTCGTAAGGATTTGAGATTGAATGAACTACTTGAAGTCCTCTTGCGGTGAGATCCATTTAAAATCATAGGAGAGACGAATGATAGGAATAGAGAATGGGGGATGGGTGGTGAACCATGTCCTCTCTGAATTCATTTTAAGTAATATCAGTATTGAAGATACTAAGAAGTACATGAAAATAAGAAACAATTTCAGTAAATACTATAGGAGACAATTTTGCAACAACAATAAAAAATATATATGGTATATATACACAGGTAGACAAGTGTGCATATATGAGTATAGGAAGGCACATGTAAGTATAGGAGTTTGCACGTACAGGTGTAGTTGGCAGGCGTACATACATACATGGTTATGTGTGCTGCATATACATCCATATATATAATAGAGCACATGGGGGCACAGTTAAGGAAATTTTCTAGACATATCCAGCCATGTTGTGGGACTAAGTAATTGGCTTTGAAGGCTCAGGACCGTAGTCTTGGGTGACACCTACGTCAATTGGCATAATATAGTTAATAAAGATAATGTTCTACATCCTAGATTGGTGAGTAGCATCTGGGGTCTTAAAAGCTTTCAAGCAGCCTTCTGAGTTACGACTATGAGTCTCTTCCTGTCAGGAACAAAGGAGACAGAAGGAAACCAAAGACTCAAGGAAGAAATTAGTCCATGGAATGGAGAAAATAGTCTCATGGTCGGTGAGAATCGTAACCTCTTCTAGCCTGAGACCAGAAGAACTAGATGGTGCTCAGCTACCACTACTGACTGGTATGACCAGAGACTCAATAGAAGGTCCCGGTTAGAATGGGAGACAAATGTAGAACAAAGCTCAAATTCCTAAAAATGGCCAGACTTTCCGGACCAATAGAGACTAGAGAAACCCCGGAGACTATTGCCTCGAGATACCCTTTGAACTTGGAACTGAAATCGTTTCCATTGGTCACTTTTCATCAAAATAATAGATTGATTATGCTTAGTGAAATAAGCCAATCAGAAGAGGACAAATATTGTATGAGGCCACTATTATAAACACTCAAGAAAAGCTTTACACACAGACAGAAACAATCTTTGATGGTTACGAGAGAGGGGCAGGGTGGAGAGGGGAAATCACTAACTAGGTAGTAAACAAGTGTTAACTTTGGTGAAGGGAAGGACAACACACAATATAGGAAAAGTCAGCACAACTTGACCAAGGCAAAGCCATAGAAGCTTCCTAGACACATTTGAACACCTTAAAGGGACTAAGTTACTGGGTCTGAGGACCATAGTCTGGGGGGATATTTAGGTCAATTGGGATAACATAGTTCACAAAGAAAATGTTCTACATCCTGCTTTTGTGAGTAGCATCTAGGGTCTTAAAAGCTTGTGAACGGCCATCTAAGATACATCTATTGGTTCTATCCTGTAATGGAACAAAGGAGAATGAAGAAAACCAAAGATATAAGGACAATATTAATTCAAAGAACTAATGAAGCACATGAACCACAGCCTCCACCAGCCTGAGCCCAGAAGAACTAGATGGTGCCCGGATACCACTACAGACCGCTGTGACAGGGATCACAATAGATGGTTCCAGACAGAGTGGGAGAAAAACGTAGAACAAATTCAAATTCATAAAGAAAAGGCCAGGCTTCCTGATCTGACAGAGACTGGAGGAACTCTTGAGACTATGGCCCCCAGACACCCTTCTAACTTAGAACTGAAGCCACTCCTGAAGTTTACCTTTCAGCCAAAGACTAGACAGACCTATAAAACAAACAACCCATGTGAGGAATATGCTTCTTAGATCAATAAAGTATATGAGACCAAATGGGCAACAGCTGCCAAAAGCAAAGACGAGAAGGCAGGAAGGGACAGGAAGACTGTAAGAATGGACACAGGAAACCCGGGGTGGAAAAGGGAGAGTGCTGACACATTGTGGGGATTGCAACCAATGTCACAACAATTTGTGTATAAATATTTGAATAGGAAACTAATTTGAGCTGTAAACTTTTACCTAAATCACAATAATAATAATAAAAAAATAATGGGTTGGCTTATAAAATAAACAATATCACTCATGAATAATGTGCTCCCATAAGTAATCAGCTATATAAGACCAAACAGTCAACATTTACCCCAAAAGATGAGAAGCTAAGGAGGGACAAGGAAGCAAGATTAATGGAAACAGAACAAACAGAATGGAAATAATGAGAATGTTGACACGTGTGAAAAGTGTAACCAAGTCATGGAACAGGTTGTATAAAAATTGTTAAGTGGGGACCTAACTTGCTATGTAAACTCTCACCTAAATCACAATAAAATATTTAAATATATATATATATCAATGTTATTCCTGAAAATTCTTGGTCTGGAGGTTTTAAATCGTTGGAGTTCCTTAAGTAAGAAGAATGGCTTTGGAAGTAAAGATGCAGGCTCAGGTTGTAGCTTGGCCACTTACTGGAGGTGTAACCTGGGTCAGTTCATCTGATCTTCATGGACCTCCACGAAATCTGACTGCAGTTGAGAACAGTCTTAACAAAGGCCTTTTGAGCATTTATTGTCATGTTGTTGTTAGGTACCATTGAGTCGGTTCCAACTCATAGCAACCCTGTGTACCACAGAGCAAAACAGTGCCTGGTCCTGTGCCATGCTTGCAATTGTTGTTACGCTTGAGTCTGTTGTTGGAGCCACTGTGTGAATCCATCTTGTTGAGGGCCTTCCTCTTTTCCACTGACCCTGTATTTTACCAAGCACAAAGTCTTTCTCCAGGGACTAATCCCTCCTGACAGCGTGTCCAAAGTATGTAAGACGCAGTCTTCGCCATCCTTGCGATATGACTGTTGTCATGCCGCCTGTAAAATGCTTGGCACAGTGCCTGGCACATTCTAAACGTGTGTTGGATCACAGCAGCTATCATTGTTAAAATAATTGTATTGAAATGTCTCATTCCTTTTGGTGTAAACAAGAACTAGCAGAGGAGGGATCTTTAATTGTGAGCCTCATTGGTCAGCACATGTTGCTTGCTTTTTTCTTCAGTAGGCTGTTGACAGTAATCACCACTCATCTGCTATCCTAAAGTTTGGAGGTTGCATTTTTATACCAGCAACAGCTGTGGATACCAAACTCAATGACCATCAGGGGGCTCTTCAGAGATTACCCATGACCCCTTGACAATATTACTGATTACTGTGATTTATGCTGTCCTCAGGGAATCTCCCTGATCCCAAACTTCCTAATGGCCCTACCTTGCTCTCACTACGTTGCAGACACTTTGGAATAATTTCTGACATTTATATTTTCTACTGGCCTGCTGTTCTTATTTTATTTTTTAAATTGGGCTTTATCCGTGTTTAAAATGAGAGACCAAAATAATACATACATTCTGCTTCTATTTGCCTATTCTTAGAACACTTGCAGGCAGCAATCGATAAAGTGAAATTTTAAACAAAGTAGTCTGTGTGGCTCTCATTCTCTCATTTTCATGGAAAAAATTAAATGCTAGGAGTATAGCACAATTCCGATCGATATCTGAAGAAATCCTTGGAGGGTAAGTGACATCCATAGATAGTTAGATTTTTATGTCTTTCAGGAATCATTTATTACTAAATAATCAATAAGGGATTTGCCAGATTTTAAAATAACTTATATGTACAGATACATACATTTTTTAAAAATAATTTTTATTTTGCTTTAAGTGAAGGTTTACAAATCAAGTCAGTCTCTCACACAAAAACCCATATACACCTTGCTACACACTCCCAATTACTCTCCCCCTAGTCTGCTCTCTCCCTCCACTCTCTGTTTTCGTGTCCTTTTCACCAGCTTCTAACCCCCTCCACGCTCTCATCTCCCCTCCAGGTAGGAGATGCCAACATAGTCTCAAGTGTCCACCTGATCCAAGAAGCTCGCTCCTCACCAGCATCCTTCTCCAACCCATTGTCCAGTCCAATCCATGTCTGAAGAGTGGGCTTTGGGAATGGTTCCTGTCCTGGGGCAACAGAAGGTCTAGGGGCCATGACCACCCGGGTCCTTCCAGCCTCAGTCAGACCATTAAGTCTGGTGTTCTGAGAATTTGGGGTCTGCATGCCACTGCTCTCCTGCTCCCTCAGGAGTTCTCTGTTGTGTTCCCTGTCAGGGCAGTCATCGGTTGTAGCTGGGCACCATCTAGTTCTTCTGGTCTCAGGATGATGTAGTCACTGGTTCATGTGGCCCTTTCTGTCTCTCGGGCTCGTAATCACCTTGTGTCCTTGGTGTTCTTCATTCTCCTTTGATCCAGGTGGGTTGAGACCAATTGATGCATCTTAGATGGCTGCTTGCTAGTGTTTAAGACCCCAGACACCACTCTTCAAAGTGGGATGCAGAATGTTTTGTTAATAGATTTTATTATTCCAGTTGACTTAGATGTCCCCTGAAACCATGGTCCCCAGACCCCTGCTACACTGGCCTTCGAAGCATTCAGTTTATTCAGGAAACTTCTTTACTTTTAGTCTAGTCCAATTGTGCTGACCTCCCCTGTATTGTGTGCTGTCTTTCCCTTCACCTAAAGTAGTTTTTATCTACTATCTAGTGAATACCCCCTTCCACCCCTTCCCTCCCCCTTCTTGTAACCACAAAAGAATGTTTTCTTTTCAGTTTGAACTATTTCTCAAGTTCTTATAATAGTGGTCTTATACAATATTTGTCCGATACATACATTTTTAACATATAGAGAAAGCATTCATATGAATTGCAATGATCAGTAGGATGATTTTAGAATTTGTTTTTTCTCCTTTCTTTAATAGCACTGTTGATCCATATGATAGCCAACCCCCTTGGGGATTTAGAATTTCTAATGAATGCATAAATACATTCAAGTGTATTGGATCCTTTTATTACATTTTAGGAATTCTGCTTCCTCCAGGAATCTTCAACGGTCATGTAGGCAGTCCCTGGATTAAGAACAAGTTTTGTCCCTAAATCAGTCTTTAAACCAAATTTATATATAAGTCGGAACAGTTAAGTATGGTTCATATCTAATGTCAGTTAGTCAGATGTTTGTCTTAGTATATAATATATAGTGTACCTTTCTGTGCATAAAAAAACATTAAAGAAACACTTCAGATACACTAAACCATCTTTAACATAATACAGTAATAATGATGTTTTGATGTGTGTTGCAAAGTAGCACTATTTGTGATTATTAACCATTAAATTTTTAATATAATAGATTTTACTGGGGTTGGTTCGGAAGTATGGGCTGTACGTAAGTCTAACGTTGGTAGCCCAGGGACTAGCTCTGTTTGAGTTAGGAACCGTCACTAAGGAATTTTCAATGCTGATGAGATAGAGATTTGACCGATGATAATAAAGGTTATAGAGATTGTTGTTGTTGTTGTTAGGTGCCGCCGAGTCACTTCCGACTCATAGCGACCCTATGCACAACAGAACGAAACACTGCCCGGTCCTGCGCCATCTTCACAATCGTTGTTATGCTTGAGCTCATTGTTGCAGCCACTGTGTCAATCCACCTCGTTGAGGGTCTTCCTGTTTTCCGCTGACCCTGTACTCTGCCAAGCATGATGTCCTTCTCCAGGGACTGATCCCACCTGACAACATGTCCAAAGTATGTAAGACGCAGTCTCGCCATCCTTGCCTCTAAGGAGCATCCTGGCCGCACTTCTTCTGAGACAGATGTGTTTGTCCTTCTGGCAGTCCATGGTATATTCAATATTCTTTGCCAGCGCCACAAGTCAAAGGCATCAACTCTTCTTCAGTCTTCCTTATTCATTGTCTGGCTTTCACATGCATATGATGCGACTGAAAATACCATAGCTTGGGTCAGACGCACCTTAGTCCTCAGGGTGACATCCTTGCTCTTCAACAACAAATCTCTTCAAGATTTGCATTGGGCAAATCTGCTGCAAAGGTTATATAGATAGGACAATGTATTCAACCTACAAATGAAAACGAGTTGTCACCCTGCCAGTTTGTTCTCATTTGCTAAATCTATTCTCCAGCCTTTGGTCTATCAGCCACAGAGAAAATGGATGGAGAGTATGCACTTCTTTTCGAAAAAAATAAGTGGATGTAAGGGAGGGCCATTGTGCCGACAGGAGAAGCAGATTGGAGTTTACATCAGCCCCACGGTGGAGACAAGTAACACGTGGAATTAAGGCAGGAACGTCTATATTAAACCACAGCCCTGTATCGCCCCTGGCTGGGAGAGCACTAGTAACAGCTGTAGCAGTGTGGTCTCCTCCAGGCTGCTTCACTGCCTCCATCTGCCCCCTGGGCATGTCCCTCCGACTATGTGGCTTCTGAGCTTTTGCTCTGAGCAGACAGGAGAAGAAATAGCCCAGACTGTTGGCTATTGTATGTATGTATGTATGCCGTAATATGCCATATAAAGCCACTTTGTTTCAAAATGAAGATGAAACACCCAAGGAAGGGACTGGCTAAAGATTTAAGCAGTTTTCAAATGACTACATCGGCTACATCTGTTCCTATGAAGCAGATGTTTTTTGATAGGATGAATCTCATTGTAGGAGAGATGGATGAGCTTCCTTCTCCGGTTTTTCTATTTGCAGTTGCTGTCCCCAGATGATCCTAGCAAAGCAAAGATGTCTGTTCTGGTGGCGAGATCCAATCTATTGTCATGGGATCTTTTTTTCCCCTCAATATTGTGTTTGGAAGTAATTTTAGCATCTAAAGTGGGAGATTTTACATAAAATTATTTTTCTAGCTTTTCTTTAAAAGAAACCAGGCCATCTGGAGCTCTAGGCACGTGTAATCAGCAGAACTAAGTAGATGCCCTACCTTTAATGAGGTGAGACCTGCAGTTTTCCACAGTTCTCACCACACCTTCCACTTAAACCTGGCTGATTTCTCTCATGTGAGTTTCTGATCAGGGAGTTCGAGAATCACTGAGTCATAGCATTTTAGAACTTAAAGAGACTTCTTAGAGAGCACATGCTCTTAGAGAATCTAACACCTTCAGGTTGTGGGCGTGTAAACTCCCAAAGTGGGCCAGACCTGGCGGTGGGGGGATGCAGGTGTGGGTTAATTGCTTAATTGTGATATACAATCTGTGGTAAGGTTTTCGCATGGCCTCAAAAGACTTCTATGTATTATATGCAAACCCTCTGTCATTTTAAATAAAGTTTTCATTCTTGTTTTCTATATCATTGGAAATAAGTGGATAATAAGTAGGAGGTGGTGTGAAAGCCTTAGCAGTCTGATTTCTTCTTTTCCTGCTGTAATATGGAGATCCTCTAGAGGGCAGTAGAGAGCAACTTGCTGTTGGAGGGTCTGTAAGAGCAGGAATGCTGGCTCGCCTAAGTCCGGAAACTGCTTCTTCCTCACAGGTCCTCAGAGTACAAGGAGCTCTTGGAAGGTGCGGGAGGAAGGTTGGTCGTGCTTATCAGTATCTTTGGGAATCCCACAATCACCTGGACGTGTGTGTGTGTGTGTGTGTGTGTGTGTGTGTGTGTACACAAAGTACCCTCATGTTTATCTGTCTTTTAAATCAGAGGTAGCAGCTGGCCAAACCCAGCCTGCCTGTGTGTTCTGTTTGGCTACTAAGTGCCAAACAACTGGCTTGTAAATCTAGCAGGAAACATGAAAAAGAGAGGCAGGAGCTTTTCCTCTTCCCTGGAGTCTCTTGTCTTTCCTAGGTTTGTGGCCTCTTCTTTTTTTGGCCAAGACTGAATTCATTTGATTCCTGAACGGGTTACAGACCAGTTGCCTTTGAGCTGACTGACTCATGGTGACTCCACGTGTATCAGAGCAGAACTGTGCTCCGTAGGGTCTTCAGTGGCCGAATTTTCAGAAGTTGATCTCTGAGACACCTCTGGGTGGACTCCAATCTTCAACCTTTCAGTTAGCAGCCAAGCTCGTTAATCACTTGTACCACCAGCGACTCCCTGAACAGGTTACCAAAAAACCTGTTGCCATCGAGACGATTCTGACTCAGGACAGGGTGGGACTGTCTTTCTCCTGCAAGGCAGCTGGTGAGTCCTAGGTCCCAACCTTTTCGTTAGCAGCCGAACGCTTAACCATCGGGCTACCAGGGCTCCTCCGAACAGGTTAGCAAGAGCTGATTTCCTTAACTGATTTACATGAATCTTTTCTACCAGGAAGCAATCTTATTTAAAGGGGAAGATTTTTTTACAATACTTACATTGTGGAATTGTTTAATTTTGACATTTTTACATCAACTTAATATTATACCTGAAATCCACGTAATCACCAACAACAGTAGTATTACATTTGACAGGTTCTAAAATTAAAGACTCATTCTGCCCTGTGCTTCGAATAAACGCCAAGAATGGAGTCTGCACCTTCCGTTCGGTTCTGGCTACTCTCAACATTCAATGCTCACCTTGACATCAGTTCTTGAATCCTGAGCATAAATATGCAATTTGTTTATTGGCTGAATTTCAAGAGGCACTATTTACTATTTAAACACTAAAAATTGCTAATTTATGCATGGTAGTGTAAATTTCTTTATATGTTGCTAGAATTCAAATCCACCAACTGCTCCTTGGAAACCCTATGGGACAGTTCTACTGAGGGCACCTAACAACAACAACAGAATTCAGTTTTCGCTAGACTGTAGCCGGATGTTACCAGGTGGGCTGTATGGTGGTGCATTTAGCCATAACGTGGAAATGATTTTATGTGGGTCTGATTGGCAAACAAACATCCCCATAGTTGCTCTAGATCTGTAAGACTCTGTGTGGAGAGTTTTCTCCATAAGAGTATTTCTAAGTTATACTTTTTTTTTTTTTTTTACATCACTTCTCATTAAATTACCAGGAGTTATAGATTGGAAGTTTAAAATGGACATTTAAATCGCCCTCCAAGGGAACCAGTAAAAATGCCTTGTTTCACTTTAGTTACCTTTGATTCACTTACTTAATTTTAGGGCAGGAATGTATTTCCAGAGGTGACTTGATTCATCCCGCAAACAAATCCGAGTAGAGGAGGTTTGCGTGCTCTAGACCCCTGACATTTCAGCATCCCTCGAGCTTTACAGGAGACAGAAGCCATGCTGTTACTTCTCTCTTTCAGTGGCCGTTCCACTCTGTATAATACTTGGGGTAGACAGTACTGCCCATTGGTTTGTTTATTCACAGATCCTTCAACTCTATATAATACTTGGGGTAGACAGTACTGCCCATTGCCTACCCAGCAACTGTCCTCCCCTTCTGCCTTCTCACAGAATCCTGGTTTTGTGTTTAGCCAGCAAAACTACTTGATTTCAGGGAAAGCAGCCAGTCCCCGGTCATACTTGATGAGTCATGGTTGGTCTAAGCCAGTCACAGTCAGCCCATTTTGCTTCAACAGTAATTGATCATAGCCAGGTCTCCTTTCTGCCAGAGTGCAGTCAGGGCTCAGAGGAGGAACTGAAAGCCCATGGCCAACCAGATCAGGCACAAGACATGTCTCAGGGCACATAACTAGCTCCCACTTTTGAGAGGGAAAAACAAGGTTGGCCCCACACTCCCAGTCTAGAGGTGACCCAGCCTGGCCGATGAGACGCGAGGAGAAGGAAATGAGTGGATTTCCTTCCTGAATAAAAATGACAGACATTGATGAAGATAAATCCTTTTGCTTCTGTCTCTTGCTTTGAGTTAGGGTCTGGTCCTTGGAAACACAGCAGCCGTTTTGTAACAGTGAGGGGACAGGCTTGAAGAAGAAAAGTAACATGCTGAGGAGTGTGGGATAGATGGATGGAGCTGTAATCTTGAGAGCGTTGTTGAATAGCTGAATCAACCCCAGGGTCCACCTTCCTCCAGATTTCTGGAGAAAAATAAAGCTCTAATTACTCAAGCCACTGTTATTCAGGGTTCTCTTACATGCAGCCAAGAGCATTCCTAAGTGATAGTGGAGATATTCAACTAGATGAAAAGACAGCAGTATGGTTTGTCTCAATCTGCTCTTCTATAAATACTATTTTCATTTGGCCTGCCAAGAAAGACACATAGTGAGAAATGTAATTAGACCCTTGGTATATGAGGCCAGGTTTTAATTTTTAATTGAACATGATACCCAAAGGGGTCTAGGAACAGAGAAAATAATCCGGCACTCCTTGTCAAATCACATCATTGTGTGCCACTGGGTAAGTGTAGATCAGAGGTGGCAGGGTTTCGTTACGTTGAGATTTCTGTGTTGTCGTCTTTATTGTTAACCACTTGTTTGAAGGTCTAGTCCAGTCTGCTGCTTAGACTGCAGGACTGCATTTACGGTAGACTGGTTCAGAGGCTCTCTCAGGACGCAGTGGTGATGGCTGGATTCCCAGAGCAGCTGAGAAGGTCAGGAGGCAGAGTTCCCTCTTGTTAGTGGTGGGAAGCTTAAAGATGGGCTCCAGAGAGGGCAAGCGCAGCTTTGCTCAAGGAATCTGGCCTTGCTGGGCAGTGACTGTAGTATTTAGGTGAAGCAAGGTTACTGACCACTCCTCGCTGAGATCCAGCATCATTTCTAAACCCCTTGGCTGGAGGTTAATCCACTTATCAATCCAGATAAAACTAAATCTACAAGTGACTGTATAAAATGTTTGTTTTATGTTGTCTGTTGTGCAGTGGTACCCCAGAATGTTAATAGATGCTTATTTCATGTAGTATGGGCCATCCTCAAACTTTTATACTAAGTGTATTGTAAGACCGATTAGAATCATTGAAACTCTCCAACTAGGAAATACTTTTAAGTAAATACAGTTTGTTTACTAATACACAGGTTCAGGCAACGTCAAAGTAGGCTAACGTAGTATAATAGAGATCTTTAGGCGGCCTGCTACGATGAGTAGATAAGCAGTCTGTAATTAGTGTGTTGGTTCTGTAGAAATTTATTTCTATGTAGCTTGTTTTCTTCCAGTGAAGACTGCCCTCCTCCCATCTTATTCTTTAATTGCTAGTTTGTGGAACAGAATTTTTTTTAATGGACAAAGAACACAAGTTTATGTTATCCCAGGTCTAAATTTTTACGAAATATGATTTAGTAGGGTCAGAGTTAATCAGGGTTTAGTCCACCTCATTTGTTTTTAATCTCAACAGTTATTAAATAGTTAGTTTTAATTTTATGAGGAGATATCTTAGGGTATTGATTCGGAATCAAGGTAAAGCCTTACTGTTTTAGAAATAATTAGCTTCCATTCACTTGAGTTCTACTAGAAGAATAGTGTTTAGTTAAAAAGTTTTATCCTGAAGTTCTTTTTTTTTCCTTTAAGTTAAGGTACAAAAGAAGGTTGTTAAGAATGAGTGTCCTAGACAAAATAAACGTCACTACCTTGTGGTGTAATGGTTAAGAGCTACGCTGCTAACCAAAAGGTCAGCAGTTCAAATCTACCAGGTGTTCCTTGGAAACTGAAGCAGTAAAAGAAAAAGTGGTGTAAAATGAAGCTGGAAGTGATGGGATTTTTTTTTTTTTTCTTTCACATATGTATGTTTACAGGAACACCTCACAAATTCTCTTTTTCTAATCCAAAATCACACTAATTTTCACACCAAGTTTCTGGCACCGGAGAGTAAATACTCGAGGCTGTAATGAGGCCCTCCTTTGTGATTACGATTCCATCGCTCTCACTTTAGCTTAGGTTCTCCACCAAAACTGTGATTATGATGCGTATTTTACGTGTCAGAATTACTAATTTTGTTGTCTTCTTTTTTGCTGTGGCTAACTTCCTAACGTTAATGAAAAAGTACAGTTTACAGAGGATGTGTGAGCTGAAGAGCCACAGATCACAGGCTGCTATCTATCTTGCTGTAGTTACTGTGCACGTTATAAATGTAATCTCTGTAGAACCCAGGTACCTTCATGAAAAACACTGAGCAGAGAAGAGCCCTGAAAAAAATAATTCTCAAGAGTATAAAGGGGTCCTGAAGGTCCCTGGGTGGCACAAATATTTGTGCTAGACTACTAACTGAAAGATTGGCTGTTCTGATTCACCCAGAGGCACTTCAGAAGTTGAAAACTCTGTGGAGCACAGTCTACGCTGACACACTTGGGGTCGCCATGAGTTGGAGTTCATTCAATGGCAACGGGTTTGGTTTTTTGGTAAAGGGATCCTGAAACCTTGAGAACTGTTCCTCAAAGAGATTTGAGAGCTACTCCTGGATGCCGAGGATGCCAAGATATGCCCTCTGCTATTGTTTCTACCATCTGAAGATGCCCATCTCTCTTTTGGAGCCATCTTCAGGTAGAGAACTCTTCACACCTTCCAGATTCTGGGCGTTCTGAATGAAAGGCCCAGTATGAAAGCTTTTTGGTGACGTAGTTCTTTGTTTTATACACACACACACACACCACATACATACATACACCACACACCACACACACCACAAACATACATACACCACACACCACACACACCACATACGCACACATGCATACATACCATACTCACCACACCACACACACACCACACATGCACACGCACACACACACCACACACACGTCACATGCCGCTCACACACACCACACACACAGCACACACACACACACATATGGGGATGTTTCCTCCCAATGGTATATATATGGTGCCACAGTGAGTTTTGGTTCCAACCACACACTGTGTAAAATGGTACAACCACTATGGGAAGATGGTATGGTGCTTCCTTAAAAAGCTGGAAATAGAAATACCATATGATCCAGCAATCCCACTCTTAGGTATATATCCTAGAGAAACAAGAGCTGTGACACGAATAGAGATATGCACACCTGTGTTCATTGCAGCGTTATTTACAGTAGCAAAAAGGTGGAGACAACCTAAATGTTTGTCAGTGGATGAGTAGATAAACAAAATGCGGTACATACATACAGCGGAATACTACCCCAAAATAAAGAATAATGATGAGTCTACGAAACATAACATGGATGAACCTGGAGGACATTATGCTGAGTGAAATAAGTCAATCAGAAGAGGACAAATACTATGTGATACCACGTTTATAAAAAGTTCAGAATAGGTTTACACACAGGAAGCAACATACTTTGATGGTTACCAGGGATGGGAGGGGCAGGGAGGAAGAATCACTTACTAGATAATAGACGTGTGTTAATTTTGGCGAAGGGAAGGGCAACACACAATATGGGGGAAGTCAGCACAACGTGACCAAGGTAAATGAAGACACTGAGAGATACACAAGAATAAAGGACAACTACAGTAAGTGCTATAATAAGGTAATGCAATTCTGCAACAACAGTAATAACCAAACTTTTATGAGTGGTTACATAGGTAGATATGTCTGCTATAGAGGCGTGGGAAAGTGTATGGGAGCACACACGTGCATATACAGGAATGGTTGTGGGTGTTTGTATATACATATGTGTATATCCTGCATTTGTGTTCATATATGTAATAGAGCACACAGGGGCTACAGTTAGGCAAACTTCCTGTATGTATCCAGATACCTCGTAGGACTGAGTTACTGGGTTTGAAGACTCAGGACCATAGTCTTGGGGGGACATTTAGGTCAGTTGGCATAACAGAGTTTATAAAGATAGTATTCTACATGCTAGTTTGGTGAGTAGCATCTGGGGTCATAAAGGCCATCTAAGATACAACTATTGATTTTTTCCTATCTGGAGCAAAAGAGAATGAAGGAAACCAAAGACTCAAGGAAACAACTAGTCCACAGGACTATTGGCCCACACCAGCCACAGCCGTCTCTAGCCTGAGACCAGAAGAACTAGGTGGTGCCTGGCTACCACTTCTGACCACTCTGACCAGGGACAGAATAGAAGGTCCTGGTTAGAATGGGAGAAAAATGTAGAGCAAAACTCAAATTCGTGAAAAATACCAGATGGAGACTAGAGGAACCCCCGAGACTGTCCCCTAAGACACCCTTTTAACGTGAAACTGAAGCTACTTCAGGAGGTCACCTTTTAGCCAAGTAAGAAATTAGCCTATAAAATACACCGTAACACTTGTGAGGAATGTGCTCTTTACAACAATCAACTATATGAGACCAAATAGGCAACATTTGCCCAAAAGCAAAGATGAGAAGGCAGGGAGGGGCAGGGAGATTAGATGGATGGAAACAGGGCAGGCAGAATGGAGACAGAGAGTGCTGACGCATTGTGGGGGTAGCAACCAATGTCACAGAACAATTTGTCTATGAATTGTTGAATGGGAAACTAACTTGTGTAAGCTTCACCTAAAACATGATAAAATGTTCAAAAGAAAAAAAAAGAGAAGGAAACTCTGTGGAGCACAGTTCTACTGTGACACGCATGAGGTCGCCACGAGTTGGAATTCACTCAGAGTAACAAGTGATGGTTGTGAAAGGTAGACAATAACGAGTAAATCTTGGTTAGAATAGTCAGTCGTATCATGACTTACTAGGTTAAGTTTCCTGATCTGCAAAATGGCTCACTCTGTCTGCATCACAAGATCGTTGAACAAATTGGTTGATTCAGTTCCTAACCCGTGGGCAGAACTCTGGGCTTTGTGGCAACGTTAACTTCCAATATGTTATAACTTATGGGAGTACCATGGAGGGAGCACCTGACATAAGTAGGAGGTTGAGGGTAAGGTGAAGTCAGGGAAGGCTTCCCTGTGGAGGGCGAGAGTTTTAAAGGAAGAGTGAGAAGGTAGAAGGGCATTCCAGGAGGAAGCAGCAGCATAGGCAAAAAGTTCAGAGTTCGAAACATTGGATGAGTAGGGAATTACGAGTTGTGTAGTAGAAGTCGTCGAGCATAATGTTTTCATCACAAGCTTTGGAAAGCAAGAAGGATGCCTCTTCAGTAATTTTTAAGACTTTTGTCCCTCCACCGCTAAGGAAAGTCATAAGGAGATAACTCAGAAAATGTGCAATGATTTAATTCCATGGCTGTTCATTGCTATGTTGTTTAGCATAACAAGAAGGATGGGTAGTACTTTTAAGATATGTTAATATACTTCTTTATATTTCTGACTATGTGACCTTCTTCTGATCATCCAGAGGCCTTCCTTTGCCTCAAATAATTAGGATTCTTGAAGCAGGAAGGCCAGCAAGGAAAGAATCAGTGCTCAACTTTCATCTACCAAAATAAGATTTTCTAAATTTCTTAAGCTGCCATCAGCATATCAAGAACCAGGCCCAGTGGACGTCAATGTCAGGGTTCGTCTCACTAGGGTGGCCATGCTTACCAGCCTGCCTGGGACAGCCCCTCCCCGCCCCCCCTTCACACATATTGTCCTGGCCTAATTTTCAGTAGTGCCCCTTTCACTCTCAAAAGCATCCCTGTTTGGATGATAAATTATATGGTAAGAGGGGAAATGAGGTAGAGCCCAACTCATCTGGCCTAGTGGAGTGTGGGAAGGAGGAGGAGGAAGATGGAAGGGGTGGGAAGTGAGTCCGTATGTCTGTGTGTGCTGGCCTCTCCCTAAAACCAGAGTTCCTACGTGTGTGCTAGGAGGGAAGGGGGGCTTGTGGACCTAATAACTAAAAGCAATAGGGTCTTGGTCTCACTACCCCCTGGAACTGTAGGAAGGCGACCATTCTGAGTAGCCCCATGCCAGTACAGGTTGGCCGTAACACAATAAGACTAGCAGCTTGCTGGCTTAGGGAGAGAGTTACCCTGCCTGGAGCTCCCCTGGCTCCTACCTGATGTGAAAGGGAATCTTTGTGTGTCTCTTGGGGGGATGTGCAGAGAGCCAGTGGGCTTGCGATGGGGAACACCTTGGTGAGTGAGAGGCAACACTTCAGTAATGCAGGCTAGATAGTCTCCATTAGGGGCTGGATGGAGGATGAGACTAAGGCTTGGATTGGTTCATCAGAAATTGAAGGAGTTAAGGTAGGACTTAAAGGAGCCCTGGTGGTGCAGTAGTTAAGTGCCCAAGCTGCTAACTGAAAGACTAGCCATTTGAATCCACCAGCTATTCCATGGGAGAAAGATATGGCAATCTGCTCCTATAAAGATTACAGCCTTGGAGACTCTATGGGGCAGTTCTACTCTGTCCTATAGGGTTGCTATGAGTTGGAATTGACTTGACAGCAATGGGTAAGGTAAGACTTCACCACCTGCCAATTTGTCATACTGTGGTGGCTTGTGTGTTGCTGTGATGCTGGAAGCTATGCCACCAGTAATTCAAATACTAGCAGGGTCACCCATGGTGGAGAGATTTCAGTGGCACTTCCAGCCTAAGACAGACTAAGAAGAAAGGCCTGGCATTCTACTTTTGAAAATTTGCCAATGAAAACCCTGTGGATCACAATAGAATATTGTCTGATGAAGTGCTGGAAGATGAGCCCCCTAGGTTGGAAGGTACTTAGAATACACAGTGGCTGCAACAATGGACTTAAGCATACCAACAATCATGAGGATGGCACAACTATGGGCAACATTTTGTTGTGTTGTATGCTGAGTCACCATGAGTTGGAGCTGATTCGATGGCAACTAACAACAAGAAGAAGATGGTAGGGCTAAGTTGGGAAAGGAGGATGTGGGGCTCAATGTGAGCCTGAGAACAGAGCCAACTCATCAAGTGCAGACTTAGTGTCAGATGCCAGTGGAATACTGGGTACCCTGGCAGAGAAGGTGCTTTGCAGCTGAGAGCAGAAGATCCAGTGACCAGCATGGATCTCCCTCTCACCACTTTCACAAGATAACCCAAATCTTCTGAATACCTGGATATCTTTTGGGGGATAGGCAGGGATAGGAGGAAAAGCTCGGGTGGGGGGTGAATTTGAAGGACTTGCATTCACATGAAAGAGGTGGATTTTTTCATTTTAAAACGTATTTATTGAGCACTTACCCTGAGCCAGGAATTGCTTTAGATATTGGGGTACAGCACTGAACAAAACTAACAAATTCCTGCTTTTGTGGAACTTCCGTTGTGATAGCTTCACCCAGGGATGAAACCTTCAACTCTTTGAAACCAGAAGAGACTGAGATATTCACCCAGGGGTGAAACCTTCAACCTCTTTGAAACCGAAAGAGACTGAGATACTATTCACCATAAATTAATATACTCAGCTGAGGGTAGGATTGAGAACTCTTAACAAAGATCAAGTAAAGTGTAGAAAATTAGGAGGCTGCATTTAGTTTTGCCTATCAGAATAGTAACTTGACATTGCAGATTGCCAGGTCTTTTCTCCCATGGAGTCTCTGGGTAGGTTCCAACCCTTGACCTTTCAGTTATAGCAGCCCAGCAGTTCACTATTGTGCCACCAGCACTCCTTAAAAATATATAACATATTGGTTAAAAATATATATTTATAAAATGCCTTTTTGACAAAGAAGGGCACTATGTAATTATTAAAGGGACAATCCATCATGAAGACGTAATCATAATAAACATCTATGCACCCAATGACACGGCTCCAAAATACATAAAGCAAACTCTAACAGCACTGAAAAGAGAAATTGACAGTTCCACAATAATAGTAGGAGACTTCAACACACCACTCTTGGTAAAGGACAGAACATCTCGAAAGAAACTCAGCAAAGATACAGAAGAGCTAAAGGGCACAATCAGCCAACTTGACCTCACAGACATATATAGAACACTCCACCCAACAGCTGCAAAGTACACATTCTTTTCCAATGCACATGGAACGTTCTCCAGAATAGACCACATCTTAGGCCACCGAGCACCCCTCAAAAAATCCAAAACATTGAGATAATACAAAGCATCTTCTCTGACCACAAAACCATCAAGGTAGAAATTAACAACAGGGAGAGCAAGGGGAAAAAAAAAAGCGATTTCATGGAAACTGAATAACACCCTGCTTAAAAACCACTGGGTAATAGAAGAAATCTGAGATGGAATAAAAAAAAAATTCCTAGAATCAAATAAGAATGAAATCACATCATACCAAAACTTTTGGGACACAGCAAAAACAGTCCTCAGAAGTCAATTTCTAGCAATAGATGCACATATCAAAAAAGAAGAAAGGGACAAAATCAAAACATTAGGTACACAACTCAACAAAATAGAGAACAGCAAAAAAAGCCCACAGCCACCAGAAGAAAGGAAATAATAAAGATCAGAGCAGAAATAGAGAATAGAAAACCAAGAGAAAGAATCACCAAAACCAAAAGTTGGTTCTTTGAAAGGATCAACCAAATGGTCAAACCACTGGCCAAACAGACAAAAGAAAAAACAGGAGAGGACTCAAATAACCCAAATAAGAAATGAGGTGGAGGACATTACAACAGACTCAACTGAAATAAAAAGGATCATAACAGAGTATTATGAAAAACTATACTGCAACAAATTTGAAAACCTATAGAAAATGGACAAAGTCCTAGAAACACACTGTCTACCCAGACTAACACAAAATGATGTTGAAAATCTGAACATACCCATAACAAGAAAAGAGATTGAAAAGTTAAAAAAAAAAAAAAAGCCTTGATCCAGACTGCTTCACTGGAGAATTCTACCAAATGTTCAAAGAGTTTACACGAGCACTACTCAAACTATTTCAGAACACGGAAAGGGAAGGAATACTCCCAAATTAATTCTACGAAGCCAGCATAACCCTGATATCAAAACCAGGCAAAGACATCACAAAAAAAGAAAATTACAGACCAATATCATTTATGAATATAGATGAAAAAATTGTCAACAAAACTGTAGCCAATAGAATTCAGAATCATATATTAAAAAAATAAATTCACCACAACCAAGTGGGATTCATACCAGGTATGCAAAGATGGTTCGACATTAGAAAATCAATCAGTGTAACCACCACATAAATAAAATGAAAGAAAAGAATCACATGATCATCTCAATTGATGCAGAAAGGGCTTTTGACAAAGTCCAACACCCATTCCTGATAAAAACTCTCAATAAAATAGATATAGAAGGGAAATTTCTCAACATAATAAAGGGCGTCTATGCAAAAGCAACAGCCAACATCATTCTTAATGGAGAGAGGCTGAAAATAAATGTTTTGATTTGTTTCTTGAGAACAGGAACAAGGCAAGGATGCCCTTTATCATCACTTCTGTTTAACATTGTGCTGGAAGTCCTAGCTAGAGCAATAAGGCAAGAAACAAATAAGGGGCATCCAAATTGGTAATGAAGAAGTTAAACTTTCCCTATTTACAGATGATATGATACTGTACATAAAAAACCCAGAAGACTCCACAAGAAAACTGCTGGAACTAATAGGAAGATTCAGCAGAGTAGCAGGACAAAATAAACTTACAAAAATCAGTTTGAGAGGAGGCTTGCGAAGATGGCGGACTAGGTGGACGCTCCCGCGGATCCCTCTTGCAACAAAGACTCGGAAAAACAAGGGAATCGATCACATACATAACAATCTATGAACTCTGAACAACAAGCACAGACTTAGAGACGGAGGACGAACAATTATGGGCAGACAGCGACTGTTTTCAGAACTAGGAGCCAGCGCACCAGGCAGGTGACCTTCGGAGCTCGATCTGGGGCAGAGCCCAGGGGGGCAGACGGCACAGAAAGGGGGCCCACCCCTTCCCCCCCGAACCCATCCCGGGAGGAAGCCTAGTAGGTTGGCGCGGGCGGCGTAGGGGCGCAGCCGGAGGGAGAAACACCCGGAAGGCAGTGACTGATCTGAGAGGGGGGAGAACAGCCTCCCAGCTGGGGTGCCGTCCCGCCGGGAGTTAGGCGAGAAGCCGACGGGGCGCGCGCGGGGGGGGGTCAGCTGTGTTTCCCTGGAGTGACCCCAGGGCGGGGCCCACGCGTTCGTGCGGGAGGACGCGCACCCAGTCCGCGCGTGTGGCACGGCACACCAGAGGGAGAAATCCCCGGAGGTGTCTGGTCTCAAAACAGGGAAAGCAGCATCCCAGATGGGGAGCCATTCCGCTGCGATCTGGGCACGCGCGCGCGCACGCGCGGGCGAGGCATGAGCGCGGGGTCCATTTTTATTACCCTGAATTGACCCAGGGGGCGGGACCACCTGGTCGTGCGAGTGACGCCCTCCCAGTTTGCGCGAGAGGTGTGGCACACCGGAAGGAGAAGTCCCCGGGAGGAACTAATTGGTCCCAAAGCGCAGAAAGTAGCGTCCCAGACAGGGTGCCGTCTTGCCGGGGTTTGGGCGCGCGCACGAGCGGGGCGTGAGCGCGGAGTCCAGTTTTATTGCCCTGAATTGACCCAGGGGGCGGGCCCACCTGGCCATGCGGAGGAACTGATTGGTCCCGAAGCGCAGAAAGTAGCGTCCCAGACGGGGTGCCGCCCTGCTGGGGCTTGGGCGTGCGCACGAGCGGGGCGTGAGCGCGGAGTCCATTTTTATTGCCCTGAATTGACCCAGGGGGAGGGCCCACCTGGCCGTGCGGAGGAACTGATTGGTCCCGAAGCGCAGAAAGTAGCGTCCCAGACGGGGTGCCGTCCTGCCGGGGCTTGGGCGCGCGCACGAGCGGGGCGTGAGCACGGAGTCCATTTTTATTGCCCTGAATTGACCCAGGGGGCGGGCCCACCTGGCTGTGCAGGTGACGCCAACCCAGTTCGCGCGAGAGGTGTGGCGCTCCGGAAGGAGAAGTCCCGGGGAGGAAGTGACTGGTTCCCGAACAGGGAAAGCAGCGTCTCAACCCGGAAGTCATCCCGCTGGGATTTGGGCGCGCGCACAGGCGGGGTGTGACCGCGGGATCTAATTATAATCGCCTGAATAGACCCTGGGGGCAGGCCCACCCGTTCGTGCGGGAAACGCCCACCCAGTGCCCACGAGCGGTGCCGCGCACCGGAGGAAGTCCCCAGGAGGAAGGGACTGGTTTCCGAGCAAGGAAAGCAGTGTCCTAGCCAGGGACCCGTCCAGCCCGGATTTTGGCGAACGGGGGCGGAGCGTGAACGTGGTGTTCAGCTCTATATTCTGTGGTGCTACACTCCTAGCTCTCAGATCCCTCCCCCACCCTCCCCAGGCGACCCCATTAACATCCGAATACCCGGAGCCAGAGAGAGAATTCAGATAGGGATCTGACTGCATTTTTTTTTAGCTGACTACTTGGAAAATCTAGTTTCCCAGTGATGGCTCGGAGACAGCAGTCCATATCAAACCACATAAAGAAACAGACCATGACAGCTTCTCCAATCCCCCAAACAAAAGAATCAAAATCTTTCCCAAATGAAGATACAATCCTGGAATTATCAGATACAGAATATAAAAAACTAATTTACAGAATGCTTAAAGATATCACAAATGAAATTAGGATAAATGCAGAAAAAGCCAAGGAACACACTGATAAAACTGTTGAAGAACTCAAAAAGATTATTCAAGAACATAGTGGAAAAATTAACAAGTTGCAAGAATCCATAGAGAGACAGCATGTAGAAATCCAAAAGATTAACAATAAAATTACAGAATTTGACAACGCAATAGAAAGTCAGAGGAGCAGACTCGAGCAATTAGAATGTAGACTGGGACTTCTGGAGGACCAGGGAAACAACACCAACATAGCTGGAAAAAAATCAGATAAAAGAATTAAAAAAAATGAAGAAACCCTAAGAATCATGTGGGACTCTATCAAGAAGGATAACTTACGAGTAATTGGAGTCCCAGAACAGGGAGGGGGGACAGAAAACACAGAGGAAATAGTTGAAGAACTCCTGACACAAAACTTCCCTGACATCATGAAAGAAGAAAGGATATCTATCCAAGATGCTCATCGAACCCCATTTAAGATTGATCCAAAAAGAAAAACACCAAGACATATCATCATCAAACTTGCCAAAACCAAAGACAAACAGAAAATTTTAAAAGCAGCCAGGGAGAAAAGAAAGGTTTCCTTCAAGGGAGAATCAATAAGAATAAGTTCAGACTACTCAGCAGAAACCATGCAGGCAAGAAGGGAATGGGACGACATATACAGAGCACTAAACGAGAAAAACTGCCAACCAAGGATCATATATCCAGCAAAACTCTCTCTGAAATATGAAGGCGAAATTAAGATATTTACAGATAAACACAAGTTTAGAGAATTTGCAAAAACTAAACCAAGACTGCAAGAAATGCTAAAGGAGATTGTTTGGCCTGATGACCAATAATATCAGGTACCAGCACAATACAAGGTCACAAAACAGAACGTCCTGATATCAACGCAACTCAAACAGGGAAAGCACAAAAACAAACAAATGAAGACTAATTCTAAAAAATAAATAAATAAACAAAATAATACACACAACAGGAAATCATGGAAATCAATAGATAAACGATCAAAATAAAAAGAGGGACTAAATATAGGAGGCATTGAACTGCCAGATGGAGAGTGATACAAGGCAAAATAGAAGGATACAAGTTAGGTTTTTACTTAGAAAAATAGGGGTAAATAAAAAGGTAACCACAAAAAGGAATATCAATTCCATAACTCAAGAAAAAAGCCAAGAAAAACGTAACGACTCAATAAACACAAAGTTAAACATTATGAAAATGAGGATCTCACAAGCTACTAAGATAAACGTCTCAGCACAAAAAAGCATGTGGAAAAATGAAATGGCCAACAACACACATGTAAAGGCATCAAAATGACAGCACTAAAAACTTACTTATCTATAATTACGCTGAATGTAAATGGACTAAATGCACCAATAAAGAGACAGAGAGTCACGGACTGGATAAAGAAACACGATCCATCTATATGCTGCCTACAAGAGACACACCTTAGACTTAGAGACACAAACAAACTAAAACTCAAAGGATGGAAAAAAATATATCAAGCAAACAATAAGCAAAAAAGAAGAGGAGTAGCAATATTAATTTCTGACAAAATAGACTTTAGACTTAAATCCGCCACAAAGGATAAAGAAGGACACTATATAATGATAAAAGGGACAATTGATCAGGAAGACATAACCATATTAAATATTTACGCACCGAATGACAGGGCTGCAAGATACATAAATCAAATTTTAACAGAATTGAAAAGTGAGATAGACACCTCCACATATATAGTAGGAGACTTCAACACACCACTTTCGGAGAAGGACAGGACATCCAGTAAGAAGCTCAATAGAGACACGGAAGACCTACTTACAACAATCAACCAACTTGACCTCATTGACTTATACAGAACTCTCCACCCAACTGCTGCAAAATATACTTTTTTTTCTAGCGCACATGGAACATTCTCTAGAATAGACCACATATTAGGGCATAAAACAAATCTTTGCAGAATCCAAAACATCGAAATATTACAAAGCATCTTCTCAGACCACAAGGCAATGAAGCTAGAAATCAATAACAGAAAAACTAGGGAAAAGAAATCAAATACTTGGAAAATGAACAATACCCTCCTGAAAAAAGACTGGGTTATAGAAGACATCAAGGAGGGAATAAGGAAATTCTTAGAAAGCAACGAGAATGAAAATACTTCCTATCAAAACCTCTGGGACACAGCAAAAGCAGTGCTCAGAGGCCAATTTATATCGATAAATGCACACATACAAAAAGAAGAAAGAGCCAAAATCAGAGAACTGTCCCGACAACTTGAGCAAATAGAAAGTGAGCAACAAAAGAATCCATCAGGCACCCGAAGAAAACAAATAATAAAAATTAGAGCTGAACTAAATGAATTAGAGAACAGAAAAACAATTGAAAGAATTAACAAAGCCAAAAGCTGGTTCTTTGAAAAAATTAACAAAATTGATAAACCATTGGCTAGACTGACTAAAGAAAAACAGGAAAGGAAACAAATAACCCGAATAAGAAACGAGAAGGACCACATCACAACAGAACCAAATGAAATCAAAAGAATCATATCAGATTACTACATAAAATTGTACTCTAACAAATTTGAAAACCTAGAAGAAATGGATAAATTCTTGGAACAACACTACTTACCTAAACTAACACATTCAGAAGTAGAACAACTAAATAGACCCATAACAAAAAAAGAGATTGAAACGGTAATCAAAAAACTCCCAACAAAAAAAAGTCCTGGCCCAGATGGCTTCACTGCAGAGTTCTACCAAACCTTCAGAGAAGACTTAACACCATTACTATTGAAGGTATTTCAAAGTATAGAAAAAGACGGAATACTACCCAACTCATTCTATGAAGCTACCATCTCCCTGATACCAAAACCAGGTAAAGACATTACAAAAAAAGAAAATTTTAGACCTATATCCCTCATGAACATAGATGCAAAAATCCTTAATAAAATTCTAGCCAATAGAATCCAACAACACATCAAAAAAATAATTCACCCTGATCAAGTGGGATTTATACCAGGTATGCAAGGCTGGTTTAATATCAGAAAAACCATTAATGTAATCCATCACATAAATAAAACAAAAGACAAAAACCACATGATCTTATCAATTGATGCAGAAAAGGCATTTGACAAAGTCCAACACCCATTTATGATAAAAACTCTCACCAAAATAGGAATTGAAGGAAAATTCCTCAACATAATAAAGGGCATATATGCAAAGCCAACGGCCAATATCACTCTAAATGGAGAGAACCTGAAAGCATTTCCCTTGAGAACGGGAACCAGACAAGGATGCCCTTTATCACCGCTCTTATTCAACATCGTACTTGAAGTCCTAGCCAGGGCAATTAGGCTAGACAAAGAAATAAAGGGTATCCAGATTGGTAAGGAGGAAGTAAAGCTATCACTATTTGCAGATGACATGATCGTTTACATGGAAAACCCTAAGAAATCCTCCAGAAAACTACTGAAACTAATAGAAGAGTTTGGAAGAGTCTCAGGATATAAAATAAACATACAAAAATCACTTGGATTCCTCTACATCAACAAAAAGAACACCGAAGAGGAAATAACCAAATCAATACCATTCACAGTAGCCCCCAAGAAGATAAAATACTTAGGAATAAATCTTACCAAGGATGTAAAAGACCTATACAAAGAAAACTATAAAACTCTGCTACAAGAAATTCAAAAGGACACGCTTAAATGGAAAAACATACCCTGCGCATGGATAGGAAGACTCAACATAGTAAAAATGTCTATTCTACCAAAAGCCATTTATACATACAACGCACTTCCAATCCAAATACCAATGTCATACTTTAAGGGAATAGAGAAACAAATCACTAATTTCATATGGAAAGGAAAGAACCCCCGGATAAGCAAAACATTACTGAAAAAGAAGAAGAAAGTGGGAGGCCTCACCCTACCTGATTTCAGAACCTATTATATAGCTACAGTAGTCAAAACAGCCTGGTACTGGTACAACAACAGGCACATAGACCAATGGAACAGAATTGAGAATCCAGATATAAATCCATCCACGTATGAGCAGCTGATATTTGACAAAGGACCAGTGTCAGTCAATTGGGGAAATAATAGTCTTTTTAACAAATGGTGCTGGCATACCTGGATATCCATTTGCAAAAGAATGAAACAGGACCCATACCTCACACCATGCACAAAAACTAACTCCAAGTGGATCAAAGACCTAAACATAAAGACTAAAACGATAAAAATCTTGGAAGAAAAAATAGGATCTACCCTAGGAGCCCTAATACAGGGCATAAACAGAATACAAAACATTACCAAAAATGATGAAGAGAAACCCGATAAATGGGAGCTCCTAAAAATCAAACACCTATGCTCATCTAAAGACTTCACCAAAAGAGTAAAAAGACCACCTACAGACTGGGAAAGAATATTCAGCTATGACATCTCAGACCAGCGCCTGATCTCTAAAATCTACATGATTCTGTCAAAACTCAACCACAAAAAGACAAACAACCCAATCAAGAAGTGGGCAAAGGATATGAACACACATTTCACTAAGGAAGATATTCAGGCAGCCAACAGATACATGAGAAAATGCTCTCGATCATTAGTCATTAGAGAAATGCAAATTAAAACTACGATGAGATTCCATCTGACACCAACTAGACTGGCATTAATTCAAAAATCACAAAATAATAAATGTTGGAGAGGCTGCGGAGAGACTGGAACTCTCATACACTGCTGGTGGGATTGTAAAATGGTACAACCACTTTGGAAATCCATCTGGCGTTATCTTAAACAGTTAGAAATAGAACTACCATACAACCCAGAAATCCCACTCCTCGGAATATACCCTAAAAATACAAGACCCTTCACACAAACAGATATATGCACACCCATGTTTATTGCAGCTCTGTTTACAATAGCAAAAAGCTGGAAGCAACCAAGATGTCCATCAATGGACGAATGGGTAAATAAATTGTGGTATATTCACACAATGGAATACTACGCATCGATAAAGAACAGTGACGAATCTCTGAAACATTTCATAACATGGAGGAATCTGGAAGGCATTATGCTGAGCGAAATGAGTCAGTTGCAAAAGGACAAATATTGTATAAGACCACTATTATAAGATCTTGAGAAATAGAAAAAACGGAAAAGAACACATACTTTTGTGGTTACAAAGGGGGGAGGGAGGGAGGGAGAGTGGGAGGGAGGGAGAGGGCTTTTTATTGATCAATCTGTAGATGGGAACTGCTTTGGGTGAAGGGAAAGACAACACTCAAAACAAGGAAGGTCAGCCTAATTGGACAGGATTAAAAGTAAAGAGGTTTCCGAGATAAAATGAAAGCTTCAAAGGATAGCGAAGCAGGGGCTGGAGTCTGGGGAACTTGGTTTGAGAGGACTTCTAAATCAATGGGCAAAACAATTCTATTATGAAAACACGCTGCATCCCACTTTGAATTGTGGCACCTGGGGTCCTAAATGCCAACAAGCAGCCATCTAAAATACATTAATTGGTCTCAACCCATCGGGAGCAAAGACAAAGGAAGAACACCAAGGTCACACGACAACTAAGAACCCAAGAGACAGAAAGGGCCACTTGAACCAGAGACCTACAATATCCTGAGACCAGAAGAACAAGTTGGTGCCCGGCCACAATCGATGTCTGCCCTGTCAGGGAACACAACAGACAACTCCTGAGGGAGCGGGAGACCAATGGGATGCAGACCCCAAATTCTCATTAAAAGACCACACCTAATGGTACGATTGCGACTAGAGGAATCCCAGAGACAATGCTCCCCAGAACTTCTGATGGCACAGGACAGGAACCATCCCCGAAGACAAATCATCAGGCATGAAAAGGACTGGTCAGTGGGGGGGAGAGAGATACTGATGAAGAGTGAGCTAATTAAATCAGGTGGACACGGGAGAGTGTGTTGGCAACTCTTGACTGGAGGGGGGATGGGAAGATAGAGAGAGAGGGAAGAAGGTAAAATTGGCACGAAACGAGAGACTGTAAGGGCTGACTCAATAGGGGGAGAGCAAGTGGGAGAAGGGAGTAAGATGTATGTAAACCTACATGTGACAGACTGATTGGAATGGTAAATGTTCACTTGAAGCTTAATAAAAATTAAAAAAAAAAAAAAAATCAGTTTGAATCCTGTGTACTAGTAAAAAGAACGATGAAAAGGAAATCAGGAAAACAATACCATTTATAATAAAAAAAAAAAAAAATAATAGCCCCTAAAAAAATAAAACTTAGGAATAAATCTAACCAGAGATGTAAAATACCTATACAAAGAAAACTACAAAACACTATTGCAAGAAACCAAAAGAGATCTACATAAATGGAAAAACATACCATGCTCATGGATAGGCAGAATCAATATTGTAAAAATGGCAATTTTACTCAAAGCAATTTACATAACACAATGCAATCTCAATCCAAATACCAACAACGTTCTTTAAAGAAATGGAAAAACTCATCATTAACTTTATATGGAAAGGCAAGAAGCCCTGGATAAGTAGAGCACTATTGAAGAAGAAGAATAAAGTAGGTGGATTTGCACTACCTGACCTCAGAACCTAGTATACAGCTCCAGTAGTCAAAACAGCCTAGTACTGGTACAACGACAGATACGTTGACCAATGGAACAGAATTGAGAACCCAGATGTAAATCCATCCACTTACGGTCACCTGATCTTTGACAAGGGCCCAAAGTCCATCAAAAGGGGAAAAGACAGCCTTTTTAACAAATGGTACTGGCAAAACTGAATGTCCATCTAAAAAAAAATTAAACAGGACCCTTACCTCACATCATATACAAAAACTAATTCAAAATGGACCAAAGACCTAAGTATAAAATCCAAAACTATAACGTTCAGAGAAGAAAAAATAGGATCAACACTAGAGGCCCTAATACATGACATTAACAGGGTATAAACCATAACCACCAACACAGAAACTCCAGAAGATGAACTAATTAGGATCTTCTAAAAATTAAACACTTAAGTTCATCAAAAGATTTCACTAAAAGAGTAAGAAGAGACCCTACAGACTGGAAACAATTTTTGGCTATTACAAATCAAACAAGGTCTAATCTCTAAAATCAACAAGAAAATCCAGCACCTCTACAACAAAGAGACAAATGACCTAATTTAAAAAAAGGGCAAAAGAAGTGAACAGGCACTTCACCAAAGAAGACATTTGAGCAGCCAACAGACACACGAGGAAATGCTCTCGAGCACTAGCCATTAGAGAAATGCAAACCAAAACACAATAAGATCCCATCCCACCGCAGCATTACTGGCACAAATCAAAAAAGCAGGAAATAACAAAGGTTGGAGAGGCCGTGGGGAGACCAGAGCTCTTATGCGCTGCTGGTGGGAATGCAAAATGATACAACTATTTTGGAAAATGTTATGGTGCTTCCTGAGAAAGCTGGAGATTGAAATACCATATGATCCAGCAATCCCACTCCTAGGAATATGTCCTAGAGAAATAAGAGCCCTGACACAAACAGACACATGCACACCTATGTTCGTTGTAGCATTATTCACAATAGCAAAAAGATGGAAACAACCTAGATGCCCATCAGCAGATGAGTGGATACACAAACTCCAGTACCTACACACAATGGAGTACTACGCAATGATATAGAAAAATGATGAATCTGTGAAGCATCTCATAACATGGGTGAATCTGGAGGGCATTATGCTGAGTGAAATAAGTCAATCACAAAAGGACAAATATAAAAACTACTATAAAAACTCATGAAAAGGTTTACACAGATAAATAACCTTTGATGGTTACAAGGGATGGGAGGGATGGAGTTGGAAAAACACTAACTAGACAATAGATAAGTGATAACTTTGGTGAAGGGTAAGACAGTCCACAATACCAGGGAACCCAGCGCAACTTGTGCAACGCAAAGTCATGGAAGCTCCAAAGATAACATCCAAAATCCATGAGGAACTGAATTGCTGGGCTGAGGGCTGTGAGGCCCATAGTCTCTGGGAACATGTAGCTCAACTGGCATAACATAGTTTATAAAGAAAATGTTTTACATTCTACTTGGGTGAGTAGTGTCTGTGTTTTGCAGAGAAAAAAGTGCTATAGGAAAAGGAGATTTGAAAAGATAAAGCAAAGACACAACATTGCAGGCTTTGGACTGGAGCATTGAGGTCATTTCTCTTTTTCCTGTCAACTGAAATGATTGATCAAAGAATAGTCCATCTCCATCTTGTTCTAGAAACATGCACTGTGAAGAGAACTGCATCGAGTTATCATCTGAGACAGGAAGCTGTCGCTTGGAGCAAGCCAGAATGCTCCTGGCAGTACTGTAAAGCTTCCTGCGTACTGACTTTCTTAAAATCAAGTCTGCACTGACCATTGTGGTGTCATGTTAACCACAGGCAGCAGAGACTGTGAATTGTATGTTGTTGTGACCTCTTGGAATGTACCTTGTTCAGGAGTTAGGTTCACAGACCAATTCAGAATCCTGAGTGTGGCTTGGAGGTTCAGAGACTTGATCATGGAAGGTACTGGTAGGCAATGTTCAGAAAACTCCTCAAAAATAACTCTTTATCCACTTGGTTAGACAGAATCTACTAGAGTGGCTGGCACTTAAAAAAAAATCTTTCTTAGATTGTGTCCTTTTTTACCCTCTGTTATTTCATTATGGTTTGTATGGCCTGGAGCTTTTGGCCCAAGGGGAGGGCATGTGACCAGCCTTGACCAATCATGATAGCACTCTGTTCTTATAGCCACTGTGACTGGACCACCCAAAAAACCAAAAACCCATAGCTATCGAGTCAATTCCGACTCATAGCGACCCTACAGAACAGAGTAGAACTGCACCATAGAGTTTCCAAAGGAGATTTCTGGGATTAAAAATTGTGGGCTTGAAGCCACTTGCAGCCATATTGGTGCCATGCGAAGACATCTTGTCTGAGAGAGAATAGGGCCAATTTCCTGATTATATTGTTCAAGACAGTTCTATAGCCATTTTTAGGCTGGGCAACAAAGAACTGTTGTGGGGGCTGTCGTGTGCCTTATAGAAGGTTCAGGAGCATCCCTGGCCCCAACCCACCAGATGCCAGCAGTATCTCCCCAGTTGTGACAACCAAAAATGTCTCCAGACATCGCCAAATGTCCCCCAAGGGGCAAAATTGCCCCCAGTTGAGAAGCACTGGTGAAGCAACCGGGTCTAACTGGGCTTAAAGACAACCCCCTGACTCTGCAGTTATTTGTACTGTAGCAGGGTTCTGTCATTGCTGTCTTCACGGCTCTGTTTCTGTCTCCACATGACTTGTGTGACGCCAGGAAAGGTTCTCTTCTTCTAAGGATGATGCGATTAGATAGGATCCATCCAGGTGATCTAGGATAGTCTCCCCATTTTAAGGTCCTTCCCTTAATCATGAGGAGCCCTGGGGAGACTGTCCTGGTTGTGATGTGGGATTGACTCGATGCCAGTGGGTTTGGTTTTTTTGTTTTACTTAATCACCTCTGTGAAGTACCCTTTGGCCATGTGTATTAGTTGGGGTTCTCCAGAGAAACAGAACAGAACTATATACACACACACACGTGCACACATATATATGTATACACACATACATGCATATACATATACACACATACGTATACACACGTATATCCAGATACACACACGTACATACATATTTGGTCCCTAGGTGGCGCAAATAGTTTGCACTTGACTGCTAACCTAAAGATTATCAGTTCGAGTTCCCTGCTCCCTGCCCCCCCATGGAATCGTGGAAGAAAAGGCCTGGGAATCTGCCTCTGTTAAGATTAAAAAACCAAGAAAATCCTGTGGAGCTGTTCTATACCAAATGAGATCACCGTGAGTCGGAATTGACAGCAGCTAACAAATGACAGGCACAGACACACACAGAGACTAAGGGAAAAAGTGATTTTACTGAATTGGCTGGTGCGATTATGGGAGCTGGCAACCCCAAATCAGCAGGCCAGGTAGCTGGCTAGAAACTCCGCCAGGATATCTGTGTACAGTCTTGGGGCAGAATTCCTTCTGTCTGTGAAACTTCAGTTTTTTCTGTTAAGGCCTTCAACTGATTGAATGAGGCCCACCCTGATTATTGAGGATAAACTACTTCAAGTCAGCTGATTGCAAATGTTAATCACCTCTACAAAATACCTTCACAGCAACATCTAGACTAGTGTTTGACCAAACACTGGGCACCGTAGCCTAGCCCAGGTGTTATATAAAATTAACCATCACACCATGAAAAGTAACATTGATAAGTTCCAAGGATTAAGATGTGGGCACCTTTGAGGAGCCATTATTCTGCTTACTGCATGCACCAATAAATTTCGTTCTTTTTTTTTTTTTTTTTTTGGCTTGAGCTAGCTTGACTTGGAAGGAGTCCTGGTAGCACAGTGGTTAAGCACTTTGCCACTAACCAAAAGATTAGCAGCTTGAACCCACCCAGTGGCTCCATGGGAGAAAGAAGTGGCCATCTCGGTCATAAAGGTTGCAGCCAAGAAAACACTATGGGGCAGTATTACTTAGTCACATGGGGTCTCAATGAGTTGGAACCAACTTGAAGGCAGAAAACAATAAGCTTGACTTGACTTTCAGTTACTGCAGACGAGAGTTAACAGTAAAATGTTTGAGACATAGTGTGGGAAACCTCTTTCTACACCTTCCTACAGTTCATAGAATCAGGTTTTTTCGAACCCCCAGTCCCTAACAGAAATCCTGGCACACAGTGGGCACCTGGCACGTGCTCACTGAATGCAGGATTTATTCTTCCCCTTCATCTTGGGTCCCAAGAAGAAGAAGCAGCGTTATTAGAAATTCTACCACTAAATTGCTAAGTAGGGCTCTGGGGAGAGAATGAAGAGAAACAAGCAAACATCTCCTGCAAAGATAAGCAATTAAGCGATTTTAAAGAGCTTGGATTTCAGAGTCAGGTAACAAGGAACGAATTGCAGTTTCCCGCTGTTCCTACCACTCTGTGAAATAAGATGGTCTGTTTTTCGCTGGCCTAATTGCTGCTCTCCCCTTGTCTTCATCTTTTTGTGCATTACACATTGAAATAAGTGACTGATAAATCAGTCCTGGTGGAGAAGAATTGATTATTATGTTCCTTCTCAGAGGAGTTATTCTGCATGAAATGCATTCATGATCTCAGCTCAGTGTGTTCTGGGTCCTGTAGGTTTTCTAACAGGAGGATTACACAAACCCTTTTGGGATTTATGGTTCGCTGGCCCATAGCCTATCCTGCTGTCCTTATGACTTCTCTTGGCTCTGCAGAAATTACCCCAGATTCTCAGGCTAGAGTGCTTTGTCTGATGGAGGCCCTCACTTCTAGGTACAGAGTGACTGATATGTCGGCCTCAAAGATGAAGATGAGAGGAAACCTTTAAAACAGTCCAAGGGAGGCCTGATGATTTAATTCAGTAAATGCACTTCTGGAATCCAATTTTTTGTTTTCAGAGGTCTTAGTGAACAAGAGACCTGAATCTTACATATGTTCAGTTGGAACATGGAACGTCTTGAAAGCTCTACTTGACAAAGCCGCTTCTAGCACTTCTGGGAGCTCAGAGGGACATCTCATGGGATGGGCAGTGGCCCCGGCTTCAGCTGACCAAATTCACAAATCTAAAACACAGCTAATTCTATCAGCTCAACTTAAATAGCAGCACAAAGTCTTGGTTATAAAACCGAGTGTTTTCCTATAATGAGCGCACATAAATATTTCATTGATGCAATTATCTTTGACGTGAAATAATTTAACCGCATGGCTAGTGCCTGAGAGAAGTGATAAATCTTCCTCTCCCCCAAGTGATTTCTTTTTTAAACAAACAAAGTGTGTGTGGGAATTTGGTTTGTGTGTGTGTGTTTGTACCTGCCATTTCATTCCCTGTAATGTACACATGATCCCTAGAAGTAAGGGGAAGTCAAAGAGGAAAGTAGTGTTGCTTTGCCGTCCAGATGAGATAGATGGAGCCAGGCCAGTTGGGATTCCCAAACTCCCAGCAGTATACTTAATTAAAAATGTATTTCAAGTTGTGAGCTTTCGGCTTACATAACAAGAGTTAGCAAATTCAACTTACACCTTTGCTCTTTAAAAAAAAAAAAAAAGGCCTTGGGAGAAGTAAGAAAATGCTATAAGGGAACCAAGAAAACCTTTGTAACCCTGCAAGAATTATTACTGCTGCCTGTGTTTTTTTTTTTTTACTTTTACTTTTACTTGGGATACAGAAGATGGCTGTGCTGCACACCGTTTTTGTTATCTGATAAAAGTGGTATGCCCTTGACTAAACGCCTTTTTGCAAAGCATTGCTGACTAAAACTTAACTGTCTGAGATCATTTTTCTTCTAGTTTGGTCTCCGTTTTGAAAGGTAATCTATGGACTATACCTTATTTCAGATGCCACCTTCTTTGTTCTGGCGATTCTTTGGCTGTGTCTCCCTCTGTCTCTCGCCATCTTACTGTTCTGTCTCTATCCTGTGTGCTGGTTCTAAAGCTGGCTCCCTGGCCTCTGCACTTCCTGAGTTTCTGGGAGAGCAGAACATAATTATAAATACCTGTAATATTTCTCCAGTGGTGAGGAACAGAAAAAACTGCAAGACTCAGTGGCAATGGTAAACAGAAACTTGGGATGTTTTAGGGATGTGTGTATGTGTGTGCCTAGGAGCTATCATTAGAAGAGACAACTGTCCAGGAGGAAGTGACTGAAGACTTGATTTATTTATAGAAGACTAAGGTAAGGATCCGTGGTGATTCTTGAGGGATATTGTTAGTATCTGGCGTTATACCCTACTTGGGTGAGTGGGGGAATTCTTGCCTTCACTGCAGCAGACCTGGTTCAATTCCCAGCCAGCGCACCTCAGTGGAGGCTCGTGTGTTGTCACGATCCTGAGCAGACTTCAGTGGGGCTTTCAGACTAAGATGGATTAGGAAGAAAGGGTGATGACCTACGTCTGAAAATTAGCCAGTCAACACCCTATGAAGCAGATGGTCTGCTCCACGAGCGAGCTTGGGGATGGTGAGGATCAGGCAGTGTTGTTCCTATTGTTGTGGGGTTGCCATGAATCAGGGGCCACCTGAACAGCATCTGAGAACAGCAACACAAGCTAGTAAATTAGCCTATTGCTGTTTCATAGAGGTTGATAGAAGACAAATGTAAGACTCTTGGGTCAGAGGCAGAGGGCTTTATTACAAGCAGTGTGAGCATCATGTTTGGTCAGTTCTCCGTTACCTCCCCCAGTCCAAGGAGTGATGTGAAGGGGCCCAGGTGGGTGCTGCACACACAGTGGGTTTGCATTACCGCTGAGAAACCCTGAGCCTGGGAAATCTGCCTCTTTAGTGGCAGACCTGCTCTTTGCCCTGGAGGGAGACTTATGTCACCTTCCTGCTTGCTCACTGCAAGTAGTCAGGGCCTGGCATTTTTTGCATACTTAGTAAGAAAGTGCAGGGACAACCAGGGCTCTGGCCAGGGCAGATTCCCTCTCCCAGAGGTCACCCAAGGTAACATCCTGTGTTATACTAATAATAACTCTTGCTACGTTCACTGAATGTCACTGCAGGCCACACACTGCACGCGTGCTTTTACATGTGTTATTTTCCATTGCCGACAACCCCGTTGAGCAGGATGCCTGTTTTATCGATGGGAAAACTGAGACGTAAAGAGTTTTAAACAATATTGCGGTCTCTGACCGCTCTCCTGGAGTGAGGCCCCTTCCCTTATTTTCTGTCTCATCCTCCTCTGTGTATCTTTCAAGGACCTTCCAACAATATGTCATTTAGTTTTAATTTTTTTCTCTGTCTTTAGCACGAGAATGAATGCTCTTTAAAGTTAGAGACTTTATTTTGTTCACCTTTGTTTTCCCAGCAATTAGATTAGTGCCTGATGATGTATGGTAGGCATGGGATAAGTGTTTGGGGGCTGTATCTATTTTGAAGAAGCCCTAGTGGTGCAATTGTTAAGCATTTGGCTGCTAACCAAAATGTCAGTGGTTCACCCCCCCGCCCCAGCTGTCCTGCAGGAGGAAGATGTGGTGGTCTGCATCTGTAAAGATTACAGTCTTGGAAACCCTATGGGGCAGTTAAATCGACTTGACGACAATGGAGTGTCTGTTTTACACCCAGAAGCTTTTTCAGTGCTTACTTATCAAAGTGCCTATGTGTGACCTAGTAGGTGCTGGAAGAAGTATTTGCTGAATGAATAAATAAATGAATGCCCAGACACTAAGTGGTGGAGCCAGAACTTGAACTGAGGTCTCTCTGGCTCGTAAGCCTTGTACTTAACTATATTGTTAATCCTTGCTCTTCTTAGTGGTAGAATCAGCCCACTGCTCACAGACCCTTGGAGATTTGGATTCTATCTGACTTGTTTTGGTAGGTCTCACAAGGTAGGCACTTGGTATCATTTTGGAGTTTCATTTATTTTATTTTTTTTAATCTCTGCTGCAGCTTGATAAGGAGAAAACAGTGAGTGCTCCTCAAGTCTGAAATAACCTTTTTTTTTTTTTTTTTTTAACTGAAATACAAGGTTTTCTTTCTAGAGCTCCCTGGGGGTGACAGCACAAAGCATTTGACCAAGAATGGTGAGTTTCTTCACTGGCTTGTTTCCATGGTGATGGGAGCAGCTTTGATGGGGCCTGTGTGGCAGGGAAAGGAAACAGAAGACAGGGTGATGTTGCATCAGTGGGGCACCCAGAATCCTCTACGACCACGAGCAGTAGAGTCTGTTGCAAATGACGGTGGACCAAAACTGACCTGTAACTGGGAGAAATGGGTCCTGAAAAACCATCTTGTGTGGAGGGCTTTCTTTCCTAATTGCATTTTTGAGAGATTTGCCTCCAAGAATTAACAGCAGGACTGCTTCTGTAACTTTTCTGAATGCAGATTTAGTTGTGAGCTTCCTAGTGAGAGAATGAAGGTAGATGCTCACCTGCTAAGGTCCCAAAAGCCATCCCAAAGCTCCTGTGGACGAAATTTACAGAAATATTTCAGAAAGCATTTTCAGTATTATCTCTCATGGTTCAGAGGGTTGTTCTTGTTTGGGGTCTCGTGTGGTTGCAGTCAGATGGTAGCTGTAGCTGCATTCGTTCTGAAGGCTTCCATCATGCCTTGCAGTTGATGGCGGCCTTTGGCTGGGACCTCAGCTGGGACTGTCAGCCTCTCCATGTGGCCCGGCCTTCCTCACAGCTTAGTGGCTGAGTGCCAAGACTGAGTGTCCAGGACAGAGGAAGTGGAAGTTGCCATTCTCTTAAGGCCTGAAAACTGGCACAGCATCACTTCCACCATGTTCTATTGGTCAAGTTGTCAAAGAGCTCAGATTTAAGAGAATGGGACATAGGCCCCATGTTTCAGTAGGACGAGGACTGAAGAATTATCACACCATGTTTCTAGATCACCACAGGTACTTACTGTGTGCTGGGTACTTTGGAGACACACATCTTCTTTTTGTCCTCATGTAGTTTATAGCCTGGGGATAGACTTCAATCTGAAGCCATACAAATAAAAGGAAATTTCAATATGATAAGGACCATGAAGAGTAAGTACGTGCTTTGACAGTCTAGAATAGGGGATTTAACTGAGTGTTAAATCATTTGGAATAGACTGTTTTTAGGGATTGCTTTTAAAATTTAATTTTATGTTTAAATAAAATATTTAAAAGCATTCAAAGCAAAATCTAAAAAATATAGCCAAAGAAGTCTAGTTTCTAAACTTTAACTTCACTTTCTCTGGAAGTCATTATCTTTTTGATCCTGGCTTTATACAGCAGTTCATATCCGCAAACCAATCCTTAGAAACCCTTTGGGACAGTTCTACTCTGTCCTAAAGGGTTGCTATGAGTCTGAATCGATTCAACAGTAACGGGTTTAGTTTCGTTTGGTATATGTTCTTTACATAACTGCCAAACTACATCATTGGCGCAACTGCCAGCCACGGGTCTGCCATTAAAGAGGCAGATTTCCCAGGCTCAGGGCTCTTCGGCTGTAATAGAAACCCAGTGAGTGCAGCATCTACCTGGCCCCCTTCACATCACTCCTTGGACTTGGGGGAGGTATTGGGGAACTGACTCAAACATGACGCTCATACTGGTTGCTGCTGTGAGTAATAAAGCCCTTTGCCTCTGACCCAAGAGTCTCATGTTTGGCTCTCAAGTCTGATTAGTCTTAAAGGTGCTGATGACTCTGTTTCCAGTAGGATTAGCCTCATGGTCCTAATCCATGATGTGAGATGGCAGTATTGAATTACTGGATACTGGCTCTGAACTGACACTATTCCGGGAGACCTGAAATGTGGCTGTGACCCACGTAGGGTTGTATGGAGGTCAAATTATTAATGGAGTCTTAGTTCAGGTTCATCTCACATGGATCCGGTGGGTCCCTGTACCCATCCTGTAGTTATTTCTCCAGTTCCAGAATGCACAGATAGCAACTGGCAGAACCCCCACTTTGGATCCCTGACTAGTGGTAAAGGCTGTTATGGTAAGAAAAGCCAAGTGGGGAGCCATTAGAACTGCCCCTACCTAGGCCAGTAGTAAACCAGAAGCAATACCGCATTCCTGGAGGGACTGCAGAGATTACTGCTGACATCAAGGACTTGAAGGATGCAGGGGTGGTGATTCCTACCACATCCCTATTCAGCTTGCCTATTTGGCCTGTACAAAAAAAAGATGGATTTTGGAGAATGACAGTGAATTATCATAAACTTAACCAGATGGTGAGTTCAATTGCAGCTGCTGTTCCAGATGTGGTTTCATTGCTTGAGGAAATTAATATATGTCCTGGTACCTGGCATGTAGCTATCGATCTGGCCAGTGCCTTCTTCTCAATTTTGGTTTTGAAGGACCACCAGAAGCAGTTTGCCTTCAGCTGGCAATGCCAGGAATACACCTTCACTGTCCTACCTCAGAGGTATAGCAGCTCTCCAGCCCTATGCCATAATTTAGTCCACAGGGACCTTGATGATCAGTTGACCAAGGAAAAGAAAACTCGTGCCTGCTTTACAGATGGTTCCACACGATATGCAGGCACCACTTGAAAGTGGACAGCAGCAGCACTGCAGCCCCTTTTTGGGACCTCCCTGAGTGACAATGGTGAAGGAAAATCCTCCCAGTGGGCAGAGAGCTTTGAGCTGTGCACCTGGTTCTTCTCTTTGCTTGGAAAGAGAAATGGCTAGATGTGGTATTATATATTCTGATGCATAGACTGTGGCCAGTGGTTTGGCTGGATGGTTCAGGAAATTGGAAGAAACTTGACTGGAAAATTGGTGACAAGGATGTATGGGAAGGAGTTTGTGGATAGACCTCTCTGAATGGGTCAGAGAGGGAAGATATTTGAGTCTCATGTGAATGCTCGCTAAAGGGTGACCTTAGCAGAGAATGATTTAACAAAGTGGTCGGGATGATGCATTCTGTGGAAACCAGTTATCCGCTTTCTTAAGCCACTTCCATCATTGCCCCAAGGGCCTGGGAACAAAGTGGCCTTGGAGACAATGCGTGGGGTCAGCAGCACAGATTTCCACTCACCAAGGCCAGCTTGGCTACCACCGGTGCTGAGTCCCAGTGTACCAGCAGCAGAGATCAACATGAGTCCTTTCCTTAAGACAATGAACCAGCAACCTGGTGGCAGGCTGATTGTATTAGACCACTTCCATTAGGGAGAAGGCAGTGTTTCGTTCTTACTAGGATAGACACTTACTCTGAATACAGATTTGCCTTCCTGTACCCAGTGCCTTTGCCAAAACTACCACCCATGGACTCACACAATGCTTTATCCACCGTCATGGTATCCCACACAGCATCACCTTGGATCCTCACAGCAAATGGGGTACGACAGTGGGCCTGTGCTCATGAAATTCACTGGTATTACCATGTTTCCCATTATCCTGAAGCAGCACAGTTACAATACCAGCTAGGTGGCAACACTTGGCAGAGTTGGGGCAGTGTTCTCCAGGAGGCTCTATATGCTCCAAATGAGTGTCCAGTATATGGCGCTGTTTCTCCCATAGCCATGATTCAGGGTTCTAGGAATCAAGGGGTGGAGATGGGAGTGGCACCACTCACTATTATACTGTGTGACCCACTCCCAAAGTGTTTGCTTCCTTTCCCTGTGACCCTATGCTCTGCAGGTCTAGACATCTTAGTTCCAAAGGGAGAAGTGCTTCCAATAGGAGACACAACAATGATTCCATTGAACTGGGAGCTAAGGATGCCACCCTGCCACTTCGGGCTCTTCATGCCTCTGGATCAACGGGCAAAGAAGGAAGTTCCCATATTGGCTGATGTGATTGACCCTGCCTGCCAAGGAGTAATTGGATTGTTGTTGCATAATGGAGGCTAAAGAGTATGTCTGGAATACAGGAGATCCCTTAGGGTATCTCTTAGTATTGCTGTGCCCTGTGATTAAAGTTAATAGGAGACTACAGCAACCCAATTCCAACATGACTACTAATGGCCCAGACCCTTCAGGAATGAAGGTTTGGGTCATCCTACCAGGCAAAGAACCACAAGCAGCTGAGCTGCTTGCTGAGGGTGAAGGGAATACAGAATGGGTAGTAGAAGAAGGTAGTTCTAAATACCAGTTACAACCATGTGACCAGTTACAGAAACAAAGACTGTAATTGTTGTCAGCATTTCTTCTTTGTGTGTGTCAAATATTTTTGTTTTCTTCACTTATATAAGATGTAAATGGGGCTAGTGCATTTTTAGTTGCATTTGTGTTAGTTGTATCATGTTAGGTGCAAGTATGACTTTGTAATTGTTGCTCCCTCTCCTCCCTCCCTCCCTCCCTCCCATTTTTCCTTCCTTAGCTGGTTTTGCTTCTCTAGAGAACCAAGCCTAATACAATCACTCATATTTGAATCAACTTGATGGCAACAGGTTTTCATACGTTCATAAAGCACCTATTACTTTCAATTATCATGACATTATAGAGTTCATAGTAATCATTTCTCGGTAATAATTGTTCTTGCCCTGCTAGACTGCTAGGAAGCAAGCAGTAACTTTTATTCTCTTGTTCATAGCTTCATCCCTGAAACCTAACACTGTACGTAGAATGTAGTTGGCATTTGGTAAATATTTGTCATATGAACATGTGGCACTAGAGTTTAGGATATAGATTGGGACCAATAGATTTGGGAATCACCCATAAGGAGGGCATGAAAATGAATGGGAACATCTAGCGAATGAGTAGAAAAAGGAAAGGGCAGTAGGCAAAGATCCATAGTTGGGGGGGATAGAGCATGAAAGGTGAGCAAAGAGAAAAAAGGAACATTTAGATGGCAGGGATGTGGGACCCCAAGAAAGTCTGTGTCCATTGATACTGTGGAAGAACATTTTCAAGATGGAACTGTTAGGAGGTACATGGCTGAAAATCACTGAACTGGAAATTAGAAGACATTGGCCCAAGCTTTGCTTCTACCATTGATGAGTTGAGTGATTTTGAGCAAATTAGTCTTTCTGAAAATCAGTTTCTTTGTAAGTGAGATGAGAATAATTGCCTGTATCTACTTTTCTACCTCATGGTTGTAGGAGCTTTAAAAGAGATAATAGTGTTAAGAAAAAATGTAGGAAACTTTAAGCCCTCTAAGAGTCTGGGTGAAACAAACACTTAAGCTCTTGACTACTGACCAAAAGGTTGGCAGTTTGAGTCCACCCAGAGATACCTTGGAAGGTAGGACTGGTGATCTACTTTTGAAAAATCAGCATAGCTCTACTCTGACACACATGGGCCTGCCATGAGTCAAAATTGACTTGATGGCAAATGGTTTAGTTTTTTTTTAATAAGTGCTCTAGAACTATAAGGGGAAAAATCTCAACCAACTACTTCTTTGCACTTGTGAAGGGCTCTTCAGTATGATATCCAAAATCAAGAATGTTTCAAGTTTACCCAATTTAAGCCTAAGTCTTTTAAATTATGCCTTAATGGATTCCCTTCCATTCTGCCACCCTGTGGCATCTTACTTTTCCAAACCAAGCATCAAAAGGCTTGTGAAGTCTTGAGGAGTAAGCCTCTTATCATTTTCTCTAATGACAAAGTATTGTACAAAAGAGCATTTTCAAAAGTCAAAGACCTTGACATTTATGTGGCAGAGTTCAGTATTTTCTCAATTGGGCTTTTGGGGTGAACATCGATTGTCCCTGGTTGGGGACACAGTTATTCCTCATAATTTATCATAGGAGATACTCAGGAATATATCAAGTCTGACCTGATTTACATCAGTTATGGTTTATGTTTCAATTAACATAGAAACATGTACCATAAGTAAAGTAGAGTTATTCAGAGTCTGTTCAAATTGCTTGACAAACGCCCATCTTTGAATTTCTAACCTGTCAAATGGAACATGTGGGATGAGCAGTCTTTCTTAACTACTGATTAAAGTGGCAAAATTGGCATCGGTGTGTTTAAACACATCTCCACTGAATGGCAGATATTAAGGCTGGTTTTGCTAAAAGCTCATGCTGGCAAAAGAATGGCACAAGATTGCCGATGCTTTTCCTCTGTCTCTAATTTTTCATCTTTTGTTTTCCCTAAAACTCATTTCTGATGTTTCTAAAAGAGGTTTATATATTTTATCCTTCAACCTGGATCAGTGACCCTTAAAGATGGAGAGAGAAGTCTCCGTAGAGGTGGGTGAATCCACACACATTCAAAGACAGAGACATGACAAAAGACTTGGTTTCAAAAATAAGTTTTCTTAAAACTTTTGAGGGCTCTGTAATCCAGTGTGCTAAGCATTGGACTGGAAGAAAAGAGACAGAGGGTTTTCATTTCTGGCACATCACTAACTGTTCTTCGGAGATTCATTTAAGGAATGTGTCAGGCTGCATGTGTTTTTGTCCTTTTCATACTTGGAAAAAAAAAAAGGAGGTAGTGATGTGAACGTAGAGCACATTTCTGTCACCAAAAAGGGACCAGGATAAGTTGTATATATAACTGAAGGCTTCCAACATGTCTGACAGTCGACACACACATACACACCCAGACATATAATTGTTGTTGTCGTTAGATGCTGTCAAGTCATTCCAACTGATAGCGACCCTGTGTGACACAGCAGAACTGCCCCATAGGGTTTCCTGGGCTGTAATCTTTATGGAAGCAGATGGCTAGGTCTTTTCTCTCGTGGAGCTTCTGGATGAGCTCAAACTGCCAACGTTTCATTAGCTGCTGAGTGCTTAACTGTTGCCCCACTAGGTCTCCTTCCATATTTTTTCTGTCTGTCTATCTACCTATCTTTATTTGAAAATGTCCAATTAGTTTGAAGTTTAGTGTCTATCATGCCAAAGCTGAGATGTGAGGGTCTGTCCCATCATTTGGGGCCTAGTAAAAGTAGAACTATTTGTTAACCTTGATGAAACCTCAGATTTCCCCCTCCCAGGCCGCAGAACCTCTAGAACATTGGGAGATGTTGTTGTTAGGTGCCATCGAATTAGCTCTAACCCATAGGGACCCTATGTACAACAGAATAGGACACTGCCCAGTCCTGGGCCATCCGCAAAATTGCTATGCCTGAGCCCATGGTTGCAGCCACTGTATCAGTCCATCTCATTGAAAGCCATCCTCTTTTTTGCTGACCTGCTGTTTTACCAAGCATGATGTCCTTCTCCAGGGACTGATCCCTCCTGATAACATGTCCAAAGTGTGTGAGATGTAGTCTTGCCATCCTTGCTTCTAAAGAGCATTCTGACTGTACTTCTTCCAAGACAGATTTGTTCGTTCTTTTGGCAGTCCATTGTATATTCAGTATTCTTCACCAACACCACAAATCAAAGGCATCAAATATTCTTCAGTTTTCCTTATTCATCACCCAGCTTTCACATGCGTATGAGGCAATGTGGCTTAGGTCAGGCACACCTTGGTCTTCGAGGTGACGTTTTTTGCTTTTCAACGCTCTAAATAGGCCTTTCGCCGCAGATCTGCCCAATGCCACACGTCTTTTGATTCCTTGACTGCTGCTTCCATAGGTGTTGGTTATGGATCCAAATAAAATGAAATCCTTGACAACTTCAGTCTTTTCTCTGTTTATCATGATATTGCTTATTGGCCTAGTTGTGAGGATTTTTGTTTTGTTTTTGTTGAGATGTAATCCGTACAGAATCCTGTGGTCTTTGATCTTCATCAGTAAGTGCTTCAAGTCATCTTCACTTTGAGCAAGCAAGGTTGTGTCACCTGCATAACACAGGTTTTTAATGAGTCTTCCTCCAATCCTGTGCCCTGTTCTTCTTCCAGCTTCTTGGATTATTTACTCAGCATACAGAGTGAATAAATATGATGAAAGGATACAACCCCGATGCACATGTTTCCTGATTTTAAACCACAGGGTATCCCCTTGTTTTGTTCAAATGACTGCCTCTTGATCTGTGTTCAGGTTCTGCATGAGCACAATTAAGTGTCCGCAGTTTTAGTCATAATTTGTTATGATCCACAAAGTCAAATGCCTTTGCATAGTCAATAAAACACAGGTAAACATCTTTCTGGGAGATAGAGTTGGCGATTATTCTTCCCTACTGGGCTGGGTTTATCCTTCCTCCTTGCTCCTCATGTCCTTCACCCACCTAGATACCCTGAAACTTGTTGGGGAAGAAGAAACAGTAAGGAAGGGGCTAATTGAGAAGAATGATCAGGTCTCTTTGGAAGCTGCAAGAAGAAATGAAATGGTGGCTTCTTTCCATTTTTCCTCTTTCTCTCTTCTCCATTTTCTTCTGCCTTCCATCTTTGTTCCCTGCCTTCCTCTTTTCTCACTCTATCTTCTTTTCTTCCTACCTCCCCTGCACTTCCCGCTACCAATAACCCACTTGTCCATCTTACTGTTTACCTAGGCCCTAATGAAAAAAAAAAAATTGATTGAACACTTCCTTCACAAAGTCAGTTTTAAGAAGATAAACCTTTTCATCTAGTCTCTGCTCCATCTGTGGTAAGGCCTCGTCTCCATCAGAGAACAATCATGTTGTGAGCCTGAGAGCATCATCTCTCCATATAGACAGAAGGGCTTTTCCCAGGCTCTTCACTTTCAATTGCAAGTGGGCAAAGGATGCTTATCTCACAGAAAGCCAGCTTTCTTCGTCTCCTGGCCCTCACTGTCTTTTTATTGACTTTCATTCCTTGTTTTTTTTTTTAACCATTTCTTTTGGGCAGAGGACACTTATCTTATCCCACGGAAAGCTGACTTTCCTCATCTCCTGGCCCTTGCTGTCTTCTTTTTGTTGAGTTTCCTTTTTTTTTTTTAAACCATTTCTGTATTTAAATAGGATTTTTTTTTTTTTATTATTTCAGTAAAATATATGTAACACAACATTTGCAAATTCAGCATTTTTTTTTACGTGTACAATTCAGTGACATTGATTACATTAATCGTGTTGTGCCACTATCACCCATATCTGTTACCAAACTTTACCATCGATTTTTTTTAAAGGAGTAAAAAGCAAGTCGGCTCTCAGCTGTAAATTTTGGGAGCAATCTTAAATCTCAGGTTGGAAAAAGTTTAATTGTGAAAGAGGCATTTGTTTTGTTAGGCTGCTTCTAAAAATTATTTTTTGACTTAGAGAAAGTAGGTTACATTTGTAGTGTTGATTATTTTGGTAAAATGATCATATGAAGAACTATGCCCAATTCCACACTTTCTGAGGATGAAATGCGTTTTTTTTCTTTGTATACACTGATGCTCTATCAAATGATGCTTAACTCTTCCGTATCTATTCAATTCTATATTCTTCACTCAGTCACAGTCCAGGTTAAAATAGCATGGCCATGACTTTGGGGTTTTTAAAGGCTTCCTAATTGTCAGTATTTTATTGGTTTGCTTTCCTCTGGTTCAGCTATCAATGTAGTTGAAAGGCTTTACTGAGAAAGAAACTTGAGAGGAAAGTTTGAAATCCATGACTGGTAAAATGTCTTTTATCTTTGTGGCCTAATAACCGCCCCCCTCCCCAGGGATGACTTTGCCATCTTGATTGCATATTTTGATTATTAACAAAATTATCCATGTGGCATACCATCAACCCTGAAGCATAAGAGTAATGAAATAATTTGGGAAGTGTGAAATGGCAGATTTAGTTTGTAAGTTATGCCTAGGAGCCCTGTCGGTTAGCACTGAAGAAAAGTTGCCTGTGACTGAGGTTTGGTCAGACTTTGGGGATAGAAGTTCTGTCCCATCTACAGTAACTGCAGCAAATTCATTCATGTTTGATCAATGAGCTGTCATCCCCCAAATCCTCTGCCAAGTGTTTAGTTGCTCCTGCTGCCATGCTGAGACGGTGGTTCACTTGAAATGATAAATGAAATCCACATGTGGTTATGGTATGGAAATTTTTTGTTTATGCCTTGCAAAAATAGAATTATAGGAGTGGATTTAAAGCAAATTGAACATCCTGAATAAATGCCTTCAGCGTCTTCCCGTTACAGTTAACATATGATGCAGAAACTTGTTACCATGGCCCTATGGTATTGGGCCCTGTGGTATCTGGCTCCTGCCTGCTTCTTTATTTCTATCTCACACCTCTCCACTCCACCACTCACTTCAGTGTAGCCAACAGAAAGGCCTCGTACACGTCACACTCTCTCTGCCTCCGTACCTCTGCGTTTCTCCTCCCTCCCTGAATCCCTGTCCCTTCCCCTCATGTGCTGGGTCCTCCTCACCTTTCCCTCCACCCCAGACTATCCCAGAATATTCCCTCCTGACATCCCAAATCCTCCTCTGTCATTATCACTGGCAGATTCTGTTGTGGTCCTGGTTCTTCCACCAGACTGGGAGCTTATTTAGAAAGGGGACCTTGGCTCCTTCTTTGTTGTAAATATATATATAACAGAAAATGTTGAGCTGGTGACTGTTGTGTACAATTCAGTGACACCAATTACATTAATTGTGTTTTCAGTACAGCCAATATTTGGTGCCAGATTTCCCATCACCGTAAACAGACACTCGGTGCTTCCTAAACCACGACTCCTCCTTTATCCTGTCTCCCACCTTTGGTAGCCGCTGATGGACTTTGGCCTCCATGCGTTTGCCTTTTCTAGATAATTTCATATAAGCGAGAGTGTACCGTGTTTGTCCTTTTGTGACGGATGTGTTTGACTCAGCATGAGGTTTTCAGCATTCATTTCTCTTATGGCCAAGTAATGTTCCGCCATATGCGTATACCACTAGGTTCATCCATTCATCAGTAATGGACCGCCCCCCCCGCCACCAGCCCTGGCTGTAGTGAACAGCGCTGCATTGGACCTTGGTATCCATCTAATCTTGGCTCATGTTTGCTGGCATCCCCATTGGCGGCACTGTACTTGGCACCTGAGAGATGGACAGTGTGCATTTGTCGAATCTGTGAATGGAGCTGGGTTGATTTCAGGGAATCAGGAACTGTGGTGTGATTCCCTGTTCTTTCTGGAACAGATGTTAACTATTCCAATGAGGTCTTTAAAAGTTCTGCCCAGATTTTGATTATTGATATCAACAGTTGCCACAGTTTGCTATTTGAGAGTATTTTTTGGAAAATATAAATTTTGGTCCTTTCATACAGAAGCATTGATTTGATAAAGTTAAGATTGTTTTGTTTTAAATCCCATCTGCAAAGCAAAATGAAATTCAAACTGGTTTGTGTACCATCTATGAATGGCTTTCCCAATAAAACAACAAAAGTGCTAATATTTTCACTGAATTGATTTTATTAGAAACAAATTAATTAGGGAATCTAGTTTGGACTTGCTGAACTGTTGAATAGAAAATGCTTGAAAGGCATATAGATGCAAAATTTGGAAAAACGTGAGCTTTTAGAGAAGGATTTGTTACTTGTGGGTTCAAGGTAGGGCTTTATACTAAACTATATTTTAATCACAGAAATATATTACAGAAAAGGAGCTGTCTCTTCACCAAAAGAATTGTCCTTTGTTAAGCAGTGAGTTTCTGCTTGTGGTGATAAAAAATTTGGCAACAGTTATTAGTGATGGTTACACAGCACAATTAATATAATTGGTATCACTAAATTGTCCATGCGAAAGACTTTGGATTGGCAAAAAACGTTATGTATATTATTTACAACAATAAAAAAAAAGAATTTTCCTTTGTTAATAAATAAGAATATGAATGCCAATATCCCATTAGATTCTCTTTTGAGAAGTCAGATAGTTCCAAACCTATACATCAGCCCTGTCTGATGTATAACTTTGATGTTTTGCCCCCCATGGGGTCACCATGAGCTGGAATTGAGTTGAGGACAACAGGTTTTGTTTTTGTTTTTTCCACCTATCTGTGAGCTCAACATTCAGTAAAATCACTTGTTTTAGAAATTCCTTTCCACACTGAGAGGGTGAATTAAGGTCTCATCATCTAGGAGAGTGTGACGATGTCTAAGATCTGTTATAATTTAGCTTTTGGTAATTACCCAAGGCCATAAACTGGGGTTTCTACAATTGTCGGCTGCAGTTGTAAGCTGCCCCCTATGTGATGAAGAAGCATCATCATCAAAGGTTATTTAGACTGGCTTTGTACCTTGTACAGTTACTTTTTAAGGGATTAGGTGTATTGATGGTATTCATTTTTCTCAAATATTACTCCTTTTAGGGCTTACTAAGACACTCTCTGGTACATATCAAAAGCATCTCGTAGCCGGCTTCTATCTGCCACTGAATACTAACTGCTTTGTGAGATATACCAAAAAAAAAAAAAAAAACTAAACCCAGCGCTATAGAAGGCAGAAAAAATATCCAGTTAAGCTAACCCATTCTGAAAGCATTAAATTACTTAAAATAATACTTTATTATCCATATATAGGCTTAGAAATAGTTTTTACTTATTTCAAATAGACTTGATAAGAAAATAGCTTGACTTAAAATGACAAAAATGAAAATTTTCATAAAATCTCCTGATGTTCTTTGCATCAGAGTCGTGCTTACCCTCTGTGTAAAAGTAATATAAGATGAATTGTGACTGATCCTTAACTTCTGCAAAGGTCTTCTAAATTTCAGCCAGGCAGAGCCATTTTTAATTGATTGGGGATTTGGGGAGCCACCGAGGAGTTCGTGCAGCGGTAGGAAGCCGTGTTTTGACTTTGGCAGGAAAATAGGGATTAGCAGGAGATAGATATAAGAAACAGCTCACTGTGTACAACCACCCAAAATGGGGTGAGATAGTCTCAGTGAGTGACCAGGAAGGAGGAAGGTTCAGCTGACCGTATCAGCACTGTTTGCTGTTAATTCCAAGTCATGGCGACCCCATGTGTATCAGAACTGTGCTCTGTAGGGTTTTCAGTGCTGATTTTTTCAGAAGTCCATCACCAAGCCTTTCTTCTGAGGTGCCCCTGGGTAGACTCAAACCTCTGGCCTTTCAGTTAGCTGTGAGCAAGTTAACCACTTGTACCCTCTGGGAATTCCTAGCTGCCCTTAAGAAAATCAGCTCTGTCCATTCGATTCTGACTCGTGGTGGTGACCCCATGTTATAGAGTAGAACTGCTCCATAGGGTTTTCTTGGCAGTACTTTTGCAGAAGCAAATGGATAGGGCTTTCTTCTGCAGCCCCACTGGGTGGATTCAAACCACCGACCATTTGGTTAGTAGCCGAGTGTAAACCATGTGTGCACCCAGGGCCTGGCTGACTGCAGGGGCGTTTCTACAGGCACTGGCGTTGGAGGGCTGCCTGTGCCATTTTGTAAAACAATGCATCCTTCCATGGCCACGCACTCAGATGCACAGAAATCCTCAAGAACTGGTTAAAATGTTGAAAAAGGACACTGAAGTGACCCACGGTACAGTTCCCAACTTTAAAAACCACAGAAGCCCCACTTGCTCAAGTAAAATGTGCAAGTCCCTAGTGCCAAGGCAAATGAGAGAAAAAAAAAAAATCCAATTCAAAGTAATCTCTCTGCAGAGAGATCATCAGAATCAGAGAAAACCAAGGGCAGGAGAAATTAGGCCGTATAGGACAGCCGGTTTGATTTGAGCTCATGTTGGGAAGAGTGGAGGGTCGTCCCCTGGCAAGTCTACTGTGTTGGTACCTGGGGCTGGTGCTCACTTGCTAGCAACTGTGTCTCAGAAAATTGGAAAGAGTTGAAGCTTGGAAACAAACTGCAAATGAGGTGTCTCCTAAGACAACACAGCTCTGTTCGGGGATGGTGGGGATGGGGTCAACTCAGCCTGTTCATGTTGGTGAACTGAAACATTGAAGAGATGAGGAAAGCCAAGAGCCAACTGGACTGCTCGAGACATCGTCTTTTCCTGTGAGGGTTATCAAGAGAACAGTGGAGCCGTGACCCCTCCTCTCCTTTCTACCCCCCTTGTCCCCTGTGCTGGAAGATACTTCATTAACTGAAACCGTTAAAATGTAAAGTAAGCAATAAACGACTGTTCAGATGGTACCAGCTCCCCCCCCTCCGCCCCACCAAAAAACAGACACTAAATTCCAGGCACAACTTTAAGCCCATCTGTGTCAAGAAATCCCCATCTAACACTGATGTTAACAATTCCCTGGGTTAATGGGAGATTGGGTAGCATTTTATTGACAGTCTGCACTGCCATTTCGGATCTAGAACTCATTTCCTAGAGGTTCATTTACCAAGCAAATCAGTGCAGGCCCACGCTCCTCCCCCTTCCCCACAGGCTCCCCACCAGAGAGGAGGGAGGAGGCAGACACTGCGGTCTACACCTGGTGCTGTCTACACCTGAAATAGAGTCCCTGGGTGGCATAAACATTTAAGCACTCCACTAGCAATGCATAGAGCCGCCAGGAGCCTGAATACACTCTATGGCAACTGTTTTTTTTTTTTTTTTTTCTGGGTGTTGTTTTCTGTTGGTATGACCTCAGGCAAAGTTTGCACATTTTGAGTTTGAGCCGCCTGCAAGATACCCAAGTGGCAGTGTCCAGGAGGTAGTGGGGTTTATGGGGGAGATCAGGAGTAGGGTTTTAGGGGAGACTCATCAGCATGGAGATGGTGATTGAAGCCTGGGGCCTGGATAGTCACCCAAGGGCTCTGCATCCAAGGAAATGAGAGAGGGTGCAGAGTGTATTTAAATTTTCTTAGCCAGCTTCTAATTGTGTCTCTGTTCTAATCAGTGAGAAAAATTGTCCAGGATAGTCTTGCTAGCATTTGAATATAATTGAATCACCCATTAAGGGTCCTCACTTGCTCCCCACCCCTGGGCCCAGTGAATGTCCCGGTGGTGTTTGTTGCTGTAGTTACGCTCACCCCACATCGGAGCAGTTGTCAGATTGCTCATCTTCTGGTTCAGTAGTTAGCCGTGCGACATGTAGAGCAGCAAGGGCTGAAAGCTAGCCACCTCCTGCCAGTGCACTTTGCAGAGACTCATCACCCCGTGACACCAGCAGATCGTCCAGTGAAGTGTGGCGCTCCTGAACTTGGAGGCCCGACCGCCTCTCCTGGCCAGTCCCCTCAATGGATCTGCTCCAGATTCTGCTGGAAAGCATCCCGCGAAGGCAGGTACTTTCCATCACTCTCAGCAGGGAAGCAGTCTTGGATCTCAGAGATCTAAAGAAGAAAGATTCTCACCACCATATGTTGCGCCTAAGCTTTAGGAGCAAAAAGAAAATGTGCAAGAGCTGTTTCTGTCTTTCTTTCTTTAACACACATTCATTAAGCACTGAGGTTAGGCTTCAGAGATACCGTGATTGCCAAGACCCACAAGGCCGCTGCGTTCCAGGAGTTTAGGTTCTGGAAGAGATAAATAAGTAAAATGAATCAAGCCAGTACTGACGGTGGAAGCACTCTGAGAGAAAATAACCGGGTCACCTTCCTTAGCGAGGGAAGTTCTCTCAGAGGAAGCGACGTTTAAGATGAGCTCTGAAGGATGCAAAGAGGTGAGGAAAAAAGCTTACCACACCTGTTGCCGTGGAGCCCATTCCAACTCATAGCGACCCCATGTGTTACAGATTTGGACTCCATCAGGTTTTCTTGGATGTAATCTTTTTGGAAGCAGATTGCCAGGCCTTTCTTCCATGGTGAAGCTGGGTTGGTTTGAACCACCATTTGGTGCAGATCATCTGCTCCACCAAGGGTCACAGTCAGAGAGTGGGAAGGCCAGGGTGGGAGAGGGCCTGGTGATCCTAGGAAGCCAGAGGAAGCTAATAAGACCGGTTACAACTTCTGTCCACAGTTCTGCATGCCTGTTCTAAAATTGGGCACCTTGCTGCTGTGTGTCTCACCTGTGCCATGTCAGACTCCCAGGTAGCCTGTACATTGCCTGTGACAAATTACAGCAGTGCCCAAAGGCCTGTTGGATTGACTCCCTTAGCTTCCATCATCGCCCTCATCTCAGAGGCACTGGGTTCACCTATAGAAACACTTTCTGCTAAAGACTACATCTAAGAGGTGGCTTATTGGGTTTGTGCATTGATCTTTAAAGAAGCAGAGTAGCAAAGGTCTGCCTGTAACTAGGCTGGGGCCTTTTAAGCTGACACGTTAAAAATATATGCATATAAATTCTTCTCGACATTTGGATTTAGCGGTACCATTTCAGGAGGCCAGCGGGCTGGTGAACATAAGTACCAAATACTGATCCAAACCTCCCTCAGATCTGTCGTCTCCCCTAGGGCAAGTGTTCCTTCCGGAGCCCTGAGCCAGGAGGCCAATCAGAGCCCCATTGTTTCTACACGCATTTTCCCAAGGGCCACATCCTGGGGAAAGGGAGGAAAAAAAAAGGACCTGGGGAATATATGCAAGCCTTGTGTGGGATTTGCATATGATTTGCATAGTGCTTGATAAGCAGAAATCTAGTCTTAGAAAATATTCAAATTAAAATTTTATCACAGCTACCAGTGCAGCTAGTTCTTAATGTTCCCCCCTGTATTTTATTCTTTTGCTCACATTGGCTGTCTGTGGTTCATGTATCTTTTTGTTATAAATTTACAGCTGTGAATCAGAGCATCAATGAAGAAAAAAGGTAAAAGTCTGGGTCCACCAGAGACCACTCCTTGGCAAATGAAGCTTTTATTCAAGCCCTTCCTCGTCACGTCTTTCTCAACCATAAAGTAAAAGTGCCTTTATTTTGGGGCTGTCTTGGAAAGTCAAGGGAGCCGTATGTGTGATAGAAAAAAAAATGAGCTTTGCTTCAAAGCTACGTGGATTCAAGTTCTGACTTTGTTCTTTTGAATTGTACAATTTTAGATTAGTTTCTTTATCTATCTGAACCTCAGTTTCTTCATTTATAAGTAACTGGGGGCTGTTGTTAAAACTACGTATACTGCTGAGTCCAAGGCTAGCAGTCAGTGCAGTTACTCCATTTATGTAAGGAGTCCCTGAGTGCTGCAAATGGTTAATACTGTCGGCTGCTAACTGAAAGGTTGGAGGTTCAAGTCCACCCAAAAGTGCCGTGGAAGAAAGGGCTGGTGATCTTCTAAACAGCCGTTGAAAACCCTGTAGAGCAGAGTTCTACTCTGACACAGAGTCACCATGAATTGGAATCAACTCCATGGCAGCTGATATGTAAACTGTTCTTAAGCCTTATTGTGGGCATAATGTTTGTCGCCCCAGGGTGTTGACTGAGCGATTGTGGAATCCTAGCCTTCCTGGTTCTCTGGGGCTGGGGCGACAAGAGCGCTTTGTTGATCTGAAGAGCTGTGCTGTGTCTTATAAGCACTCACATTTACACTTAATATTCAATTAACACATGCATCGTCTTCATTAGAAGCAATTAAAGAAACAGCTGCAGGTAAAGATATTTTGTGAAATTTCTGGATGAGGGGCTGTTAGACATTCATGTCTACCCTTAGAGGGTTTCTTATACCACGTTTTACAGTCATTTTTTAATTTGTGAATTCCTCCTAATTATCGGAGCTGCTACCTGAAAGAATCACAACGTTACGATGAGATTAGATGTGGCCGTTCAGGTATATTTATAAGTAGATCCATGGAATATAAAGTTTGACTTAAAAAATATTTAAAACATTAGATGTATTTGTGTGCAATTGCTAACCAAAATGACCATTACTAAGACAGTAGGAAATTCACTGTTTATTATTTAAGTGCTGACTTATGAAGAATCATGTTTTGAATTTACAAGCCAAAGAGCAACATTGTTACTAGTTGAAATTTAAACTCTCAGGCCTTCTGTTAGGACCAACTAACCAGTTGCCATCAAGTTGGCTCTAACACACGGCGACCCCATGTGTGTAATACATCAGCTATAAAACGGACTGTGGTAGGTGCTTTGAGTTAGCTACTGAAAACTTTAAGCAACTTTACTGTTGGTGATGTGATTTTTTTTGAAGTGGGAAACAATACTTGGTAGATTTCCATACAAACCAAAGTAACACTTTCCCCTCAATTTACACATTTGCATGTGGTGTGCCTTAGAAAAATTGGAAAAAAAAATCACATTTATATGTGAAAGGAAGGAAGGTTCCAGGCTCAGATAAACCAAATAACCAAACCCATTGAAACTGAGGACCCCCTAGGAAACTGCACCATAGGGTGTCCAAGGAACAGCTGGCGGATTTGAACTCCCAGCCTTTTGGTTAGCAGCCTGAACTCTTAACCACTGCACCACCAGGGCTCTAGGCTCAGATACTTGTATTTAACTTACATGTCCGTCAGAGCATGACTGTGATGCCGCACTAGACCTCGAGAGACCCTGCCCTCCAAGTCCCAGCTTTGCTGTCCAGTTGCCGTGACAACTCACTCCCTCTCTGCATTCAGAACGCGCCTCCACAGATCTCCAGATGCCCACAGGGGGCGGTACTGTCTGCTAAGAACTCCCGGACCCAGAGGCCAATAGCTGGGAGGGGCCACAGAGAGGGTCACAGGCATGATGGCACTCATGGTGACCCCACGTGTGTCAAAGTACGACTGCGCCACTGGCTGGTGTTTTTGGAAGCAGATCACTAGCTCTTTCCTCTAAGGCGCCTCTGAGTAGACTTGAACCTCCAGCCTGTTGGTTATCAGTCGAGCACATTAGTCATTTGTACCACCCAGGGACTCCCATAGTGTTTTTAGGCAAATTGTCCCACCAGCCGGGGCTCAGAGAAAATCCAGTTGATCCGAAAGACAGGAGACCTCCTCGGCAGCAGTGCGGCGCAGCACAGTGTGTGGCAGCAGAAGTGCACGTGCTTTTTGGAGGTGTTCCCTCTGCTGTTCACTTTGTTAGCCTACTAATTGGGGAAAAGTTGCTATGGCCAGATTTGCAGCTGACAGATTTGTTTTACACCATGTTGCAAGAGAGTGTTAAATGGAGGTCTGTGAACAATCCGAAGCAAATGGAGATAATTTGGGGGAAAAATGAGTGTAACTTCCTAGTAACCACAGACTGAATTATGATTTTCCAGTTCAGCTTCCACCCTTGCCAGTACCTCTGCGTTCCCGATGCCGTTGGCATGCTTCCAACACTGGAAAGCCTGGAGAGCAATTCCTCAGAGGTGCACAGTCCTCTCAGGTTCTGTGTCTGCACCTTCTATTTCTACTGAAAGCCTTATCGTTTGTAAAACGGAAAATATGGGATTGACTGCACGAAACTAGACTATGTAGAGTGAGTTTTATTAGTAGCATCATAAAATGTATTTACGTACATTCAAGAGATTACCACTTCTAAATGCAACATTGTTGCTTCAAATGGTTTCTTAACTAAAATAATATTTTAACCTGTAGACAAGCTATGTTCTCTGACATTGTGCTTGATATGAAATATGTACAATTTTTTTCTTATTAAGCATTTTTAATAACACTATAGTATAAAAGCAATAATTCATTATAGAAAGCTGAAAAATAAAGAAAAAATTGAGAAATAAATAATGCAAATAAGAATACGCATACTACCACCACCAGAAATGACAACCACTTAGCAAATATTTCCTATCTTTTTTTTAAAAACAGGAATACACACATTTTTTAAAAATTGTAATAGTTCCATTAGTTTTATATGCTTCCATTTTCACTTGTTATAAAATACGCATCATAATGATGGTCATTTTTTAGCACTTATTTTTTTATTAATTGAAATCTTCACTTAGATACATGCAGTTTTAAGAAAAAACGCAGTGAAATCCTTTGTGCACTTTGCTATGTGGTAACATTTTGCAAAACTGTAGCATAATATAAGGATCCTTGGTGGCACAGTGGTTAAGAGCTCGGCTGCTAATCGAAAGGGTGGTAGTTCGACCCCACCAGCCACTCCGTGGGAGGAGGATGTGGCAGTCTGCTTCTGCAAAGATTACAGCCTTGGAAACCATATGGGGGTTCTACTCTGTTCTATAGAGTCACTGCAAGTCAGAATTGACATGACAACAAGGGGTTTGGTTTTCGGTTTTGGTTAATTTTCTGGAGATTTAGCCAATTTGTTGCAAGTATCGGTAATATGTTCCTTTTTATGGATATGTATATACCTCAGTTTGTTTAACCACTCACCTGCTGAATTCAGGACACCTTGGCTGATTCTAGTTTTGGGCTATTATAAATAAATCTGCTATGAACATTCATATACAGCATTTCTTTTTTAACATAAGGTTTTATTCCTTTGAGATAAATGCACAAAAGTACAATTGCTGGATGGCATAGTAATTGCATGTATAGTTTTATTAGAAACTGCCAAACTTGTTTCCTGAGTGGCTGTCCTGTGGTACATTCCCACCAGCTGTGTAAGATGGACCCAGTTTTTAGGCATCCTCGTCAGCATTTGTTGTTGTTACCATTTTTATTTTAGCCATTCTGATGAGTGTGTAGTGCTATCTCATTGTGGTTTAAATTTGCCTTTTCCTAATGGTTGATGATGATGAACATCTTTTCAGGTGCTTATCTGCCACCAGCAGATTCTCCTTAGTCAATGTCTGTTCATGTCTTTTGCCCATTTTCTACTTGGGTTCTCTGTTTTTAATATTTAAATTTGAGAGCTCTTTATATGTTCTAAATAATAGTTCTTCGTTGACTGTGGGCTGTGCAAATGTCTTCTTCCACTCTGTAGCTTGTCTTTTTATCCTCTTCGCATGGGTTTCGCAACAAACCTGTTGCTGTCGAGTTGATTCTGACTCACAGTGAACGTTTAGGATGGAGTAGAACTACCCCTTAAGTTTTCCAAGGAGCAGTTGGTGAATTCAAACTGCCGATCTTCGGATTAGCAGTCAAGCTCTTAACCACTGTGCCGCCAGGGCTCCTTTCACAGAGCAAAGAGTTTACATTTTGATTAGGCCTAATTTATCATTTTTTTTTCCTTTTATGGATAATGCGTTTGATGTCAAGCCTAAGAACTCTTTTCTAGCCCTAGACCCTGAAGATTTTCTCTTGTTTTTGTTTTTTTAAAAGTTTTATAGTTTTGCATTTTACATTTAAGCCTGTGATTTATTTGAGTAAATTTTTTATTTATTTGGAGTAAGTTTTTATGTGAAGTTTAGGTTGAGGTTCATTTCTGGCGGGGGAGGGGTGGGCTATGGAATTTTTCCAGAACCAGTTGTTGAAAAGAGTATCTCTTGTCCATTGAATTACTTGTACACTTTTGTCGAAAATCAGTTTAGCATATTTGTCGGGTCTATTTTTGATTTCTGTGTTCTGTTCCAGTGATTTATGTACCTGTCTCTCTACCATGACCCACTGTCTTGAATACTATAGCTGTATACCATAAAACAAAACCGAACCCTTTGCTGTCCAGTCAGTTCCAACTCATAGTGACCCTATAGGACAGAGTAGAATTGCCCCATGGGATTTCCAAGAAGTGGCTGTTGGATGCAAACTGCTGACCTTGTGGTTAGCAGCTGAGCTCTTAACCACCGTCCCTCCAGGGCTCCCATATAACTAGCCTTGATATTGGATAAGAGATCCACTCAGTGGTGCCAATGGTTTGCCTTCAACTCCTAATCTAAAGGAAGAAAGGCCTGGTGATCTGCTTCCATAAAGATTGCAGCCATGAAGACCCCGTGGAGCAGGTCTGCTCTGTAACAAAAGGAGTCATCACGAGTCAGAACTGACTCAACATTAATGGTTTTTTTTTTTTTTTTAGTGTTGGGTTGAGTGATTCTTTCACTTTATTCTTTTTTGTCAAGATTGTTTTAGCTATTCTAGGGCCAGGCCACTTGTTGTGACTGGTTCCTTTTTCCAGTTCCTCATGCCCACCCATGGTGGTCTCATTTTCCAGTTTTCTCCCCAGAGGATATATTGTTTTAATGAAGGAATAGTTTTCCTTTTCCCAGGAAATCCTATCTTTCTTTTTTCTCTTAAACCAAAACCAAACCCACTGCCATCGAGTTGATTCAGACTCATTGCAACTCTATAGGACCGGGAAGAACTGCCCCATAGGGTCCCAGGCTGAGTTATTGTGCTGTAGGTGAAATGTCATGGCTTTTACGTATTCACTATTGTGCTTTAGGTGAAATGTCATGGCTTTTATGTATTTACTATTGTGCTTTAGGAAACCCTGGTGGCATAGTGATTAAGCACTATAGCTGCTAACCAAAAGGTTGGCAGTTCGAATCCGCCAGGCGCTCCTTGGAAACTCTATGGGGCAGTTCTGCTCTGTCCTATAGGGTCGCTATGAGTCGGAATCGACTCAACGGCACTGGGTTTGGTTGGTTTTATTGTGCTTTAGGTGAAATGTCATGGCTTTTATTTATTTACTATTGTGCTTTAGGTGAAATGTCATGTTGTTGTTGTTAGGTGCTGTCGAGTTGGTTCTGACTCATGGCGACCCTATGCACAACAGAACGAAACACTGCCCGGTCCTGTGCCTTTCGTACAATCGTTGTTATGCTTGAGCTCATTGTTGCAGCCACTGTGTCATTCCACCTCGTTAAGAGTCTTCCTCTTTTCTGCTGACGCTGTACTCTGCCAAGCACGATGTCCTTCTCCAGGGACTGATCCCTCCTGACAACATGTCCAAAGTATATAAGACACAGTCTCGCCATCCTTGCCTCTGAGGAGCATTCTGGCTGCACTTCCAAGACAGATTTGTTCGTTCTTTTGGCAGTCCATGGTATATTCAATATTCTTCGCCAACACCACGGTTCAAAGGCGTCGACTCTTCTTCTGTCTTCCTTATTCATTGTCCAGCTTGGACATGCATATGATGTGATTGAAAATACCATGGCTTGGATCAGGCGCAGCTTATTCTTCAGGGTGACATCTTTGCTCTTCAACACTTCAAAGAGGTACTTTGCAGCAGATTTGCCCAGTGCAATGCGTCTTTTGATTTCTTGACTGCTGCTTCCACGGCTGTTGATTGTGGATCCAAGTAAAATGAAATCCTTGGCAACTTCAGTCTGTTCTACGTTTATCACGATGTAGCTCATTAGTCCATTTGTGAGGATTTTTGTTTTCTTTATGTTGAGGTGTAATCCGTACTGAAGGCTGTGGTCTTTGATCTTCATTAGTAAGTGCTTCAAGTCCTCTTCACTTCCAGCAAGCAAGGTTGTGTCATCTGCATAATGCAGGTTGTTAGTGAGTCTTCCTCCAATCCTGATGCCCCGTTCCTCTTCATATAGTCCAGCTTCTCGTATTATTTGTTCAGCATACAGATTAAATAGGTATGGTGAAAGAATACAACCCTGATGCACACCTTTCCTGACTTTAAACCAATCAGTATCCCCTTGTTCTGTCTGAACAACTGCCTCTTGATCTATGTAAAGGTTCCTCAAGAGCACAATTAAGTGTTCTGGAATTCCCATTCTTCGCAGTGTTATCCATAGTTTGTTATGATCCACACAGTCAAATGCCTTTGCATAGTCAATAAAACACAGGTAAACATCCTTCTGGTATTCTCTGCTTTCAGCCAGGATCCATCTGACATCAGCAACAATATCCCTGGTTCCATATCCTCTTCTGAAACCAGCCTGAATTTCTGGCAGTTCCTTGTCGATATACTGCTGCAGCCGTTTTTGAATGATCTTCAGCAAAATTTTGCTTGCGTGTGATATTAATGATATTGTTCTATAATTTCCACATCTGGTTGGATCACCTTTCTTGGGAATAGGCATAAATATGGATCTCTTCCAGTCAGTTGGCCAGGAAGCTGTCTTCCATATTTCTCGGCATAGACAAGCGAGCACCTCCAGCGCTGCATCTGTTTGTTGAAACATCTCAATTGATATTCCATCGATTCCTGGAGCCTTGTTTTTCACCAATGCCTTCAGAGCAGCTTGGACTTCTTCCTTCAGTACCATTGGTTCCTGATCATATGCCACCTCCTGAAATGGTTGAATATCGAGTAATTCTTTTTGGTATAATGACTCTATGTATTTCTTCCATCGTCTTTTGATGCTTCCTGCCATGTTTCATATTTTCCCCATGGAATCCTTCACTTTTGCAACTCGAGGCTTGAATTTTTTCTTTAGTTCTTTCAGCTTGAGAAATACTGAGTGTGTTCTTCCCTTTTGGTTTTCCATTTCCAGCTCTTTGCACATGTCATTATAATACTTTGTTTTCTCCAGAGGCCCTTTGAAATCTTCTGTTCAGTTCTTTTACTTCCTCAATTCTTCCTTTTGCTTTAGCTGCTCGATGCTCAAGAGCAAGTTTCAGAGTCCCCTCTGACATCCATCTTGGTCTTTTCTTTCTTTCCTGTGTTTTCAATGACCTCTTGCTTTCTTCATGTATGATGTCCTTGATGTCATTCCACAAGTTGTCTGGTCTTCGGTCACTGGTGTTCAATGCATCAAATCTATTCTTGAGATGGTCTCTAAGTTCAGGTGCGATATACTCAAGGTCATATTTACTATTGTGCTTTAGGCGAAATGTCATGGCTTTTATTTGTTTACTGTTGTGCTTTAGGTGAAATGTCATGGCTTTTATAAAAATGCAATTAGAATTTCCATTTTGTGCTTTAGTTTGTATCTTTCCTTGTCATTATTGGGCGTGATTGTATAAGTCTCATTCTTTGTGAGGACGATGTAGAATTCTCTCTGAATGGTTACACTGCAGTTTTGTAACTGTTCTCGTGGAGATGTACATTTGGGCTGTTTTAAACTTCTCACTGTTAAAAACAACGCTGCAGACATTCTCGGGCCTTCCTAAAAGCTTGTCAAGAACATGTACTCAGTTCGATGAAGTGTTTTTATGCTATATGCTGAGGTAACCATGCTGCCTTCTCCTCCAACTCTTGCTATGCAGAGGGTATTTAAGTTTAAAGTCATCAAATAAAGCGAAAATTGAGCACCGCCATAATCACTTTTGAAAATCCATTAAGTCATCCCATTTCTGCTTTCACATTTTCAGTGAGTTCAGCTCAGCCAGAGTCCCCTCCAGCATTGGAATAGATCATTGTTTCTTTGGTTGAACCCAAAAGAAGTGGTTGACTTATGTTATGGAGCCATCTTTTATCAAAGATACTTGTTCTCTGTTTTTTTATTGTTGTTATTTTCTTTTGTTTTGTTTTTAACTCACCTTTTGTAGTTGAAATTTATAAGACAGAGATGTGTTTGATGCTGTAGAGTCCCTGGTTGGTGCAAATGGTTAATTCGAATCCACCCAGAGGTGCCTCAGAAGAAAGGGCTGGCAGTGTACTTCTGAAAAATCAGCCACCAAAAACCCTATGGAACGCAGTTCTTCTCCGACATACATGGAGCCACCATGAGCCAGGATCAACTTGATGGCAGCTTTTTTTTTTAAGTGATGCTCTACCATTGTAATGGAAACCCTGGTGGCGTGGTGGTTAAGTGCAATGGCTGCTAACCAAAGGGCCTGCAGCTCGAATCCGCCAGGTGCTCTTTGGAAACTCTGTGGGGCGGTTCTACCCTGTCCTGTAGGGTCGCTGTGAGTCGGAATCGACTCGACGGCTCTGGTTACGGGACCATTGTAATGAACTACCTTAGTAGATTGTCCTGTTGGACACTTCCTGAATTTTATGATTAAGCCCTACTTGGTCAGTGGTGCGTTTTTATTTATTTATTTTTGTTTTTAATGTACTGTTGAATTCAATGTGCTGCCATTTTATGTAAGAGTTCATATGAGTTTATCTTTGCACACTTTTTATAAGCCCCTTAATAAGTAACTTTACGCGTGTTCTGTAATGTACTGCTAAGAAAACTCTTAAGTCATATTTTTCCGACACTTTTCACTCCTCTTTTTAAATAGCCCTTAACACATTGGCAGAAATTACTTCCAAACTGATGACGGCAGTTTTCCAAATTGATTTATTCTAAGCAAATGTCTTCTACATTCCTTGAAGTTTAGAGGCCATGGAGGTTCTGTTTTTAAGGCCCATATATTGCTCTTTTAAATTATACTTCACACTCCAAACATGTGGAGTTTTTGTTCATCCTTTCGTGGCACGTGTAAATGAATGCTGTGATTTTGTCTTTATTTGGCCTTGTGATTCTCGATGCCCACACGCTGTGATTGAGACCAAATGTGTAGTGGAAGGTTCGTTAGGGAGACCAGAGAGCATCAGGTCTGAATGTCTCTCCCCTTTATTTTTGGATTCTTTCATCTTACGAGATACAGTAACGCCAGCTGCTTGAATACTTGGGTAGTGCGGCCTTAGAATATCAGTGGAGCTTTCCCTTCTCCTCTCTGTATCACGAACCAGGACCAAAAGCAAATTTGGAATGCACTTTACAGTGTCTTCAGGAAGCTGGAAGTTTATTTATTAACATTAAACACATCTGTCAGGCTACACTGATGAGATTAATCCTCGTTTTTAATATTTGATTTGTAACTGATTAATTGCCTGAAGCTTTTGCTGTAGTACAGATTTAGACTACTGATGCGACTGGGAGGTGTAGCAGGAGCTGAATCACACAGCAGGCTGTGTGGTGGGCAACCTTCAAACCCAGAGCACCTGGAGCCCAGCTGACGTGGGAATACTGAAAAGGAGAAGGAGGCACTGAACATTTTTAGTGGTGACTCTACGGGAAAGGCTGTGTTGCAATTGTCTGAGAAAGTAAAGCCTTGGAAATTGGTGCTGGAAACTCAAAAAAGCTGAATTGTGTGAGAAAGAGAGAAAGATGCACAGACTCTAACACCTGGGCCCTTGCCTGAAAATACGATCCTCACATGTGGAGTTTCATAGGCTTCTCTTGGCACTGGGGCTGTCCATGATCACAGAATGGCTGTTTGTAGCTAGGACTGGTTTTGTACTTCAAAACATATTTGAGGGTTTGAATTCTTTTCATGTCTGCAAGAACCCTAACTGAGAGGACTTCATGCCGATCAAGATGTGATGGGCTTCTCTGTGTTGGTGTGGCCAAAGTGCCATCTTGCAGTCTTTACCTTACAGGTAAGGAAACTGAGGCTCAGCATGCGCACACAGAAGACCACAGCAGAGCTGGGCTTGAATTCAAGCTTGTTTTTCTTGAACTGGGGCAAGAGTATCTCTCGAGGTTGTCCATGGGTACATACATGAAACCAGGGACTGCGTGGTACACTGAAAAGAGTCATCAGCTTAAGCTGAATATTTGGTGATAAAACCTAAGCATTTGAGCTGTAAATAATTTTAAGTATTTTTGTAAAAAAGTGGACTTGGATTATGCTGGTGTGTGCACAGCACAAAATTCTCATGGAATTTTAAGAAAAAATATGAGAGATCAGGAAATTTGGGCTTTCTCTTCAGATCGCTGGAGGGACTTCATTCACTGTACGGTGATGTAAGGGGCACATTAGGAGAAATGTTTAGAGCTTCTGGGTTACTCCCTTTGGAATAGTGTAAGGATTCTCCACCATGCATAAAACCTCAGTCAAGGAACTTAAGACACAGGTGAGCAAAGAAATGTGTAAGCCAGAGCAGAAGTGCGTCAGCTCGCCTTCAACCAGCAGGTGGCGGGAGTGGTTGTTTATGTGCCGCCCTTCTGGGTTTTGGGAACAATATTCTTTAACATTCATCTTTGAAGAACCTATCCAACGCATAAATTGAGAAGCCGAGATAGAAGAGAGCAGTATATTATGCTTGATCATGACCTGATGGCATCATTTAAGATTGATTCTTTTTCCGTATTCCATACTCAGTAAAGAATTAGAATAATTCTTTGTTAACACTTTAGTACTGGGAAGGGCTTGCCCTTGATAGAGTGTGCTGGTAGTATATGTTTTAAAAGAATGGATTCACATTACAGTGACAAGTATGTTTCCTGTGAGATCAGTGCCTGGTAATTGACTTAGCGGCCTCTGACATCTCTTGATGGGCTGACAACATGCATTTTCTGGGTAGAAGGTGACTGGCTGTATCATGGTATCACAGTCCAGGAAATCTCACCCTTTCCCGTGGGTGTTCACGGACACCCATCCATTCAACATTATGGTAGGGATTTCCTCCCTCTTAGCTGAAGAATGGTTATTCTCATTTTACTGTGACAGCTCCAGGCACTTTTACATGTAACCATTTTCATTCTGTCTCTGAACATGGAAACATAACCTACAGATTATCCATAAATGGGTAAATGCAAAGGAGAACAGCTTCTTTTATGCTCTTGGTAGATCAGGAATTTTCCCACTCTGGGCTGAACTAGCACACACAGGTAGAGCAATGACTGATTCTCTAAAATACTTTCTTGCTATGGAATGAATTCTGTGGGGCTGAGGACAGGAGCCCAGATTTTCAGACTAAACCCTGTACATCTATGATGTAGGTAATCTCTGCTTTTTTCTTTTGCCTTTTACCACACAAATGACATGAAAACATTCTGTGAATCTCAAAGTGTGAAAAATTCCCCAGTGTCGTCTGGAGTCAAAGATTTCAAGTGAACACAGTTTATCGTAATACTGGTTTGGGGAATTTTTTCCCCCTTCTTGGGGATATAGAAACCACTTTGCATAATGGAAAATGCATATCTAATTCGGGATTAAATTTTTAACTCCCTCAGATGTGATGCGGAAACCAGTTTTTTTCTACCAACGATTCTGCACTGTTTTTACGTCTACCACAAATAGATTGTATTCCTGTCAAAGGAGTCTGGGTTCAGCCAGATTCCTTATAGTTATCTGAAGAGTGAAATTGTACAAAACTTTTACTTTTGGGACTTTGGACCACTGTGTGCAGTGTGGGAAGGAAATCTGTCAAGGAGTGAAACAGTGGGGAACTGGGTGATTTCCCCAGCGTTGGATCGTTAGCTGTGGAAGGTCTAACGCAGTCCAGTTCTGCTCACTCTCTTTGTTAATTGAGGCACGGAGAGGGCAAGTACCTTTCCTGCGATGACATCACTAATTGGTAGCAGATGCCAACACTAATAGTTTCTTCTGGGCTGTTCCTTTAGAAATTCTAATTCTCTGGGTCAGTGGTAGGGCCAGGTTTATGCATTTTTAATCCTATTTTTTTTAAATCCCCCCTCCTCTAATATTTTGCCAGATATAGCAGTTCTTCTACTCTGTTTCTCTTAATTTACAGAAGTGGTTCTGAAACCAGTTGTGATTCTGGCCCCCAGGGGACATTTGGATTGTCTGGAGATTTTTGATAGTCACAAGCCAAGGTCGCTACTGTCATCTAGTGTGACAAAACCAGGGATGCTGCTGAGCATCCTACATTGCATAGCAATGAACAGCAAAGAATTATCCAGCCCAAAACACCAGTAGTGCTGAAGTTGGGAAACACCTGGTTTATGGTGATCAGTAACGCAGGCTCCAGACTCTGCCAAACCTGGGGTCGAGTCTTAACTCCACCACTTACCAGCTCTGTGACCTTGGGCAAGTTACTTCATTTCTCTAAATTCGGTTTTCCGCTCTGTAGAATGGGGATATAACAAGGTACCTCACAAGGTCGTGATGAGGAGTAATTAGGTAGAGATATTTAAAGTGCCCAGAAAAATGCACGTAATAAATTTCCAATAATCATTAGGTCTTATAGTTCATTATCATCACACTGCATGACTTTTAGTGATGATACAACAGGATGAGACATAGCTAAAAACAGTAAAATATAGCCTCCAAAGATAGTCAGCAACAAAAAGCAATTTGGCACATTCGAGGTGTTGAACACGCCTGTTGATTTTTATTGGCCTAAAACGTGGATGTGGTTGTGTGTGTGTTGCGTGTGCACCCTCTGCAGCCCCTGTTTTCCACGTCTGTCTCTTAGGAGTGAAGAGTAGCAAGTATTCAGGCCCTGGGCCCACTGGCCCTGTTCATCCACACTAACTGCAGATGTAGTTGAGATTTCTCGGGAAGAAGTAAAGGTAGAAAAGCTCCAGAAAACCAGTTCCTGGAGAGTTGACTTCAACTCATGGCAACCCCATGTGTGTCAGAGTAGAACTGTGCTCTGTAGGGTTTTCAATGGCTGATTTTTGGGGGAATAGATTTCCAGGTCTTTCTTCTGAGGTGTCTCTGGGTGGACTCGAACTTCCAGCCTTTTGTTAGCAATGAGCGTGTTAACCACTTACACCACGTACTGACTCCAGGTAGGCTCCAGTGGTCCTAAAAATGGTCTCAAAGAAAGTGCTCGTCACTTGCTCCTTCTTTAACCCCATGAAAAGTGAGTAAGTGGTGGTGGGGAAGGAGACGTGGAGCGACTGTGGAACTTACTCACAGCATTACCTTTATAAAAATGGTACTTAGATTGTAAACTCCTTCCAGGCAAGGACCTCTGTTACCCTTCTCTTGTAGCCCATATTACCAGGCTGGTGCCAGACACAGTGTTGACACTCCATAAACATTTGCTGAGGGGTCGATGGTTTTGTGGGCAACGTCTAAGCTTTCATGTAACCTGTATAAAAGCCAGGAATGCCCATGACCCAGTCTCTGCTTGAGTCACATCCAAGCATCCTGATAATGACAATAATAATAGCAAAGGCAAACACATAGAAGGTGCTGTGCGGGTGAAAATCAACTGACTCTGGCTCCGGGCGGAGGCACGGGGATGACTGGTGTAGCTGCACCTGGAGTTGGGAAGGGATGCTAGTATTTGACTCTCATGAACTAGTCCAGGCTGGCTCCAGTATACCACTGTCTCATAGCACTTGTGCGCCAGGCACTGTGCTTAGTGCCTTAGGTGTAGTATCTCACTTAAACCTCTCATCAGCCCTTTTGAGGTAGATGTACCATCCGCATTTTATAGATGAGAAAATTGAGGCACAGAATGTAAGCAGCAAACCCACGGTCAGACTCTGGTAAGTGCCAGAGTTGGGATGGGGACCTCATGCAGCTTGGGTTCAAAGTTCATGCATTTCAGTATTGTTATACTATTGTCTCTCAGCAAAATCCAACTTTTTTCCCCTAAGAAGTCACAGAGGGAAAAAGCTTTTGGTGCATTGCTAAACTTGATTAAAATCTCCTTTACTATCTCATTGGGATGCCAAATGCAGATGGCAGAATTGAAGAAACTCTTTAACAGTCCAGCATATTCCAGAGAGGGCAGTGGTTCCTCCTGGCTCTGTCTCTTTTCTCCCACACATGCAGCCCGTCTCTCCCCTTCCTGCGCCCAGCACACGGCACACTCCTGACACAAATGCCTCCGATGGCCTCGGGAAATGTAATTAAGTTTTACTTCTGGCTACTTTTCTCCCAGGAATTGGCCACTGTGGAATTCTGATGACCCAGACTCTTCACGGCATTGTGTTTGCTCCTTCTGTTTAAACTATGTCCCTCAAACCTTGCCCTCCATCCTAGCCCACGCATCACACACCCACACACCCCAGCCTCACTTAGCCATCTTCGTGTCACCCGTCAAGGCTTTTCCTGTTGCTGCTTTCTCCACGAAGGCTTCCGAATGTCACCAGACAATAAAAATAAAGGCATTTTGAAAATGAAAATGTCTTAATTTGAAGATTTCCCCCCTGCTCTGATTCTAGGTAGATAAATGCCATTTTCAGTCCCTGCGGAGGACAGGACACTGCTGTTTTCTTATGTGAGAATGTTCTTGTTTCATGCTCGTTTTTCCCACTGGGTAATTGCAGGTATTTTTAAAAGGCTTACCTGTGGCTGTCAAGTCCATTCTGACCTGGCAGCCCCATGTGTGCCAGAGTAGAACCGTGTTCCCCAGGGTTTTCAGTGGCTGATTTTGGGGGGAAGCAGATCACCAGGCCTTTCTCCTGAGAAGCCTCTGAGGGGACTCCAACCTCCAACCTTCTCGTTAGCAGCTGTCTTAGTTTCTTAGTTCTGCTATAACAGAAATACCACAAGTAGGTAGCTTTAAATGAACAGAAGTTTATTTTCTCAGAGTTAGGGGCTAGAAGTCAGAATTCGGAGCACCGGCTCTAGGGGAAGCCTTTGTCTTGTTGGCTCTGGAAGAGTCCTTGTCTCTTTTCAGCTTCTCTTCCTCGGTTTCTTGGGGCTCTTCATGTGGTGTGACGTCTCTTTCCCCACTGTGCTTGCTTCTGTGCCTAATCTTTTTTATACCCCAAAAATGATTTTAAGACACATCCTCCACTAATATGGCCTCATTAACCTAACAACAACAGCAGCAAAAAACCCTATTCCCAAATAGGATTACATCCACAAGTATAGGGGTTAGGATTCCAACACATATTTGGCGGGGGGTGGGGGGCACAATTCAATCCATAATGGCAGCCAAGCACATTGACTGCGTCATCCAGGGCCTCCCTAAATGGCTAATCTGGGTCCTGTCTTCTAGTGCAGATGGATATTGTCCAGGAGAAAGGGTAGGGAAGCCCACTGCTTGTCTCTTACTGGTGGACTTTGGCTGTGGCCACACAGCACAAGGTGCAGCTGTTGAGTTTCTGGGGGGCCTAAGCTGTCTGTGTGACTGAATGTTATGGACCTTCCTGTAACTGAGGGCAAGGAGGAACCGAGGACCAAGACCAGCATCAGAGCTTTGACAGGGCCATTTGAGGTGGGTGGTTTCATCTTTCTCTGTGGCCTCTGCCACCAAGATATTGAAACAACATTTCTCAACATTTTTCCTTGAGATTTATAGGTGTTTAAAAGAAATTCATGATCAAATAAGTCTGGGAACTGTTCATTTAAGCATATTTTAGTCTGGTTTCCTTCCCCTCTCCCCTCCAGGACTTCTCAGAGCCTTTGCTGCGCTAACGCTGGACTGAGTGTCTACAAGGTTTTACAAGAGCCAGCACTTCCACGCTTGTTTACTACAGAGTCCTTTCCTCTCAAAGTATTTTATGTGACTTGTGTGCAGCAGAAAACCACCCCTGGGAAACCCTGTATTAGAGAAAAAATTGTTGGATACTCAGAGCTGGCTCTAAGATCCACCCTGAGCAGGAGCAGATGTTCCTTCTCTTGAGAAAGTACATTTTCAAGTCACTAGCTGTAGTCACCAAGGTGTCTCTGTCTTTTAATGTTATTTGTACAGGGTTCTAGTTCCAGCATAATAAGGAACCAAACCCGTTTCTTTGAGTTGATTCTGACTCATAGAGACCCTGTAGGACAGAGTAGAACTACCCCATGGGGTTTCCAAGGAGTGGCTGGTGGATTCAAATTGCCAACCTTTTGGTTAATAGCCAGGCTCTTAACCACTGCGCCAGTCCAGTCTAACGGTACAAGGTAAACAGACACACAAATGGAAAGTTGTAAGAGGTAGGAAATTAGAATTGTTGGCAGTCACTCTGTGTCTGTCAACAGCAGAGTCAGTGTAACCAGGGTTAGAACGGAAAGGCGTGTGGACCTCTGCCTAAAATTTTGGATGAGGCTCCTTTCTGGATGATCATTTGGACGGTGTTTGAATTTTTTTTTTTCTTAGTGATTTAGGGAAAGCTTTGCCTAGATGACGTGGGGCGGACATCTTTACAACACGAGCCCTGGATAACTGATCGTAGGCACTTTGTATACCACGCAGTGTAAGTGCGGGTTGATGCTGAAAGCAAGGATGGAGTTAAGCTTCCTTTAGAGAGGGTGGTGGATCACAGTGCTTTATACGCACAGGTCTGTGGTGCTTTAAAAACTTCCGGATTTCTAGACCCCACTGCTGGAACTTTTAATTTAAAAGCTTTGGGGTGAAGCCCAGAGATACGGATTTTCTAACAGTATTCCAGGTGTTTCTCCTCGTGAAGCCAGACTGGGGAACCCCTGGTTTTGCTGAGTTCAGATCCCCACCACCATTAACAGTGGGGTGGCATTGGACAAGTTAGTTACTTTCTCTGTGCCTCAGGCTTTTTTTTTCTTTTCTTTTCTGTTAAATGAGGCAAAAACAGATGCTGCCTCATAGTGTTGTCATGAACATTAAATGAGAGAAAGGTCTTAGAACAATAGCTTATACATATACATGCTCCATAAACATGACTCTGTTACTGGTGGTGGTAATGATGTTAGACTTGAGAATAGGAAACCTGGATATAACATTTGCCTCGGCCACCTTACATAAATGGCCTGATTTCCCTGTGTCTCTGTTTTCTCCTCCCTGCAATGCATGCTGTCAAAATTGGCGGTCTGCTGTGAGTATTCCCCGACATACCGTACGGGACTTGGTCAGCTCTAAGCTTGATGCAGTTGGGAGCTGTTGCAGTGTCATGGAACAGTGTGAAAGTAGCCTGCTATTTGTTTAATGATCGTAACTATCACTTAGTATGGATTTGAATTTCCTAATGGACATATTTTTTCTATTAGATTTTAACATTTTGGGGTCCCTTTTGCAGCACTTGGCATATTGCAATTCTTGAAACCCATACTCTTTTGCTGGCGGTTCTCAATGGGGTGATCTTGCCCAGCCCTTGCCTTTATCACCAAGGATAGCTGGCAATGTCTCCAGATATTTTTGGTTGTCAGAACTGGAGGGCAGTGCTACTGGTATCTAATGGGTAGAGGCTAGGTATGTGACTAAACATTCTACTGTGTACAAGACGGAGTTCCTGGGTGGTGCAAACTGTTAACGCACTTGGCTGCTAACTGAAAGGTTGGAGGTTTAAGTCTACCCAGAGGCACCTCAGAAGAAAGGCCTGGCAATCAGTTCTTAAAAATCAGCCATTGAATTACAAGCCCAAAAGACAGAAAGGGCCACATGAACCAGCAACTACATCATCCTGAGACCAGAAGAACTAGATGGTGCCCAGCTACAACCGATGACTGCCCTGACAGGGGACACAACAGAGAACTCCTGAGGGAGCAGGAGAGCAGTGGCATGCAGACCCCAAATTCTTATAAGACCGGACTTAATGGTCTGACTGAGACTGGAAGGACCCCGATGGTTATGGCCCCCAGACCTTCTGTTGCCCCAGGACAGGAACCGTTCCCGAGGCCAGCTCTTCAGGCATGGATTGGACTGGACAATGGGTTGAAGAAGGATGCTGGTGAGGAGTGAGCTTCTTGAATCAGGTGGACACTTGAGACTATATTGGCATCTCCTGCCTGGAGGGGAGATGAGAGGGTGGAGGGGGTTAGAAGCTGGTGAAAAGGACATGAAAAGAGAGAGTGGAGGGAGAGAGCAGGCTGTGTCACTAGGGGGAGAGTAATTGGGAGTGCGTAGCAAGGTGTATATGGGTTTTTGTGTGAGACTGACTTGATTTGTAAACTTTCACTTAAAGCACAATAAAAATTATTAAAAAAAAAAAAAATCAGCCATTGAAAACCCTGTGGGGAACAGCTCTACTCTGACACACATGGAGTCGCCATGAGTTGGCGTCTACTCAATGACAAGAAAAAACCTACAAGACATTTTCCACAATGAAGAATTATTGGCCCAAAATGTCAATAATGCTGAAAGTAAGAAATCCTTAACCTCCCTGAGGACCGGCACTGTGAGTTGCTCATTGTCTTGAACCCTGACACAGGAATGGCTATCTAGTGGCCCCTCAATAGATAGCTATTGAATGAAGGAATGTACCCTCAGCCTTTTGATTTGACATCTCCGTAGACTGGCTTCATGACCTCCAATTTTGGAGTTTCAGTTTTTGACTTATCTCCTCACTTCTGATTTTGTTATTTTTATTATTTTAAAAAGTTAATTGCACCATATTACAAACAAGGAAAAAACAGAAAATAATATAAGCAGTGCTCAAAGCATGGCCCATGGACTGGTGCCAAGCTACAGACTTCCAGTCGGCCAGAGTGCTAAGTACCAAAAAGCAAGAATAAGAGATGAGATACTTTTGTAGTAATTTGTGTTGCCAGGCCATTTCCATGATATATACAAATGCATTGGTCTGTAGCAGATTGGAAATTTAAATGCTGGTCCTTCACCCCAAGGCTTTGGAAAAGCACAGGTAACTGATGCTTGAATTCCCACATTGCAGACTTCCCAGAGTTTTACATTTTGCTATCTTAACATCATAGCTGTATCTCTGCTTCAGTCTCACTTGGTCCCCTCCTATCCTTTCTTAAAGAAAGGAAATGTTATGGGTACACTTAGGTAGCTTGCATTGTGTGCTAGGCACTCGGGTGCCCCTCGTTTGCAACGGGTTCTGTGGTGCCCCACACGGCAGCCCACCTCTCTGCATCCCCTGCCTCTTAGCTCAGGTGGAATCTTAGGACGTGGACAGAACCAATGGTTAGAAAGATAACAAATAAAAGCATATTTCCTGTACTAACACTCTGTGATGGTTAAGATTGTGTGTCAACTTGGCTAGGCCATGATTCTCAGGGTTTTGGCAGTCGTGTGATGTTGTGATCACTTCCTTGTGGAGATTTGATACGTAATCACCCCCATGATGGGATCTGTTGAGTAGTACCAGCGGGGGTGAGCCTATGGCAGCTTGCTGCCCCCTCAGCCTTCATCTCTCCCCACTGGGCGGCCTAGTCCTTCCTGTGCTTCCTGACGGGGCTTTTGCTGGTTCTGGATCCCCCAGCTGGCTCCTGTTCTTCTGATCTCTGGATCTTGGGACTTGAGCTAGCAGCTTACCTGCGGTCTTGCCTGCTGATCTTGAGATCTGTTGATCTTTACCACCTGTGAGCAATAGCCCTGCCGTCCAGCCTGCTGGTCTTGGGTTCCCCAGCCCTTTTGGCTACATGAATCTGGAGAAGCCTTTTTCATGCCCCACAGACTTGGAATGTTGCAGCCTCTGAAAACTGCAGAGCATTTCCTTGATATAAATCTCTTTCTCTCTCTATAAAAATTTATATGCTTTACAGGTTTTGCTTCTGTAGAGAACCCAGCCTAAGACACCCTCTCTGACTCTTTTAGATTACCAAAACCCATGGCCACAGAGTTGATTCCAACTTATAGCAACACTACAGAGTAGAACTGCCCCATAGAGTTTCCAAATTTATAATCTTTATGGGAGCAGACTGCCACATCCTTCTCATGAGGAGCCGCCGGTGGGTTCAAACCACCCTTTCAGTCAGCCGCTGAGCTTTTAACCACTGCGCCACTGGGACGCCTTTCTTTTAGACTAGGGACTGGTAAAATACACCTGTTTTCATAAAGTTTTGTTGGCACCAGCCATGCCCATTCATTTACACATTGCCTGGCTGCTCTCACCCTACACTGCTGAGTTTCTCAGTTGCTACAGAGCCTGTGTGGTGCACAAAGCCTACAATAATTACTGTTTGGCCTTTACAGAAAAAGTTTGCTGATCTTTAATTTAGATGGGTTCTTTTCCCAGGAATCCGGGCAGGCTGCTCATTTGCATGTTACATGTAAACGGTTTTTGTCTCAGTGTACCAAATGGGTCATGTGTTCATACAGGGAGAGGGATGTACCCAGTTTTCTGATTTTTTTTCTTTAATTCAACTTTTGCTTTATTCCTGGCCAGCTTTTCTCCTGAATTTGTTAGTAGGGTTGTTGGTAAATTTAGCGTTTAAATCAGTGGACCTGCCCTCTCATGGCAATAATCAAGAAATACAAAGATGGTGTTTAAAAGAATAGTAGTAACAGGTAGTATTAGTGCCAGGACCCAGGCCGTGAACTTTACCTGCTTCACATCAGTGCAGGTCTGTCCTTCATCCCCATTTTTCAAATGAGGAAGCTCATGCTGGGCCATGAGAAGTAATAGCTCAAGGTCTCCCAGCTTGGTAGGGGCAGAGCCAGGATTCTGACTCAGATGTCTTGACCGTGAGCCCAGTTTTAACCATTATGCATCAGGGCCTGTTGATTATTGGTGTGTTGCTGTGGTTTATTTTGGACCATGTATTTTTGAACATTAATTTCAAGCTTTTGTCTGAAAACCAAGATGTCATTTTAATTGGCTTTTCTCCTCTGAATTTGTCCTTGTTTAATTATGAAAATGACTTGTGTGTTTAGTAAGATGCCATTTCCCAAACAACATACAGAATTCATTTTGTTGACAGGAAATAATTTCTTCTGTAATTTGCATATGCTAATGGAGGTATCGTTTGACATTTTGTTTTCTCCCAGCTCATTCTGGTTTCTAGACTGGGGATCCAAAAAAGGCTGGTTCTGCCCTCTGGGGGATGTACACCCATGATTAACCTAGTTGCAAACTAGCCGGTGGGCAAAGATGCCTAAGTATAGGTATTTGGGCTTTTCAATTTGTTTTATGTTTTATGGAAACTGATGTCAGGAAGGATGGTCTGTGTCCTGAAGGGTGCCTAATTAACTTCAGAAAATGAGTATTTATGTTGGAGTCCTGGGTGTGCTTTATGGTTTTGTTTGATGCATCTGTGAGGTGACAGTCTGATGAGCGTATTTTGTTTGGACCTGGTGCTTTCCTCCCTGCTAATCTTATTCCCAGAATTAAGATTCGAGTTATAATTGGTCCTTTGGCATCCTGTAGATGGTTCCAGCGTGTTATAACAGCTTGTTATATATAGAAGGCTAGACCTTGAGGCCTCCCATGGAGAAGATGTTCCCTGTTCATCTTGTTTCGTTGTAGCAAAATTTGCTTAATCTGAAGGTGAAAAGAATTCTTAGAAGATAGATGGCAGAACACTTTCTGACCCTCCAGCTTTCTAAATTTTAACCGTGGTCTGAAGAAATCATATTAGGGCAGAAATCTGGCCCATTTTCTGCTAAAAAGATCTGGAAACTTTTTCAAAAAATAGTAATATTCTTTGTTCCCAATGGGTGTATTGATGTCAGAGTTGTCAGGGGACAGGCACTTTGAATGTGTGTTGTTGCTGTGTGCTGTAAAGTCGATGCTGACTCACAGTGACCCTATAGGACAGAGTAGAACTGCCCCATAGGGTTTTCTAGGCTGTAATCTTTATGGGAGCAGATCGCCAGGTCTTTTCTCCTGTGGAATGGCCAGCGCGTTCGAAGTGCCCACCTTTCAGTTAGTAGTCAAGCACTTAACCATTGCACTACCAGGGTTCCTTTTCAAATGTATGGCTAGACCAAAAATAAAAAGGTGAGGGCAGTGAGAATGGGTGTTTGAGTATTTATTCCAACTTGTCTGAGTGCTCTGGGTCATGTCCCTGGACAAGGCCACGTTTCCAAGAACATCTTGCACTTGGCCCTCATGGTGCTCACCACAGTTGTAATTATTTACGTAATTATGCACTTAACGTCTGTCTCCAGTGCTTGGCTCTAAGCTCAGAGAAGACAAAACCTGTGTCCAATATCTTCCCCCTCGGATCTCAGAGCCCTCAGGACGTGAGACCGTCACTCAGGCAATGTTTGTGGACTGAATGTATCAGTGACTCAGTCAAGTCTTACCTCACCAAAAATATCAGGTTTCCTTAGAGGCTGAAACTACGCCTTCTCTCTCTCTCTCTCTCTTTTTTTTTTTTTATGTTTGTCCACATGTAACAACTGGCATAGTGGAGTCATTTTGTAAATACAAGTTAAATTGAATAGTTGAGTGATTTCTATGTGGTCAACTTATAATTTGGGTCTCTTCAGTATTATTCTGGGCAGGCTATAACCCTCAGACTCCATCCAGAACAAGGAGAGAGCTCAGCCAAAACCTGGGACCCTGGTCCCTTCGACATTCATTCATTCTGGAATTTGGGGGATGAGAAACGTAGAACCTGGGACCACCATCGCTGTGACACAGGGCTGATGTGGTGCCCTTTTCTCCAGAGGTGGAATTGGAGGATCTAGGGTAATTGTACACCATCACATGGTTGTTAAGAGCATGAATTTGTGAGTCAGACAGACTCTACTTCCTAACTGGGTGACCTTGGGCCAATTATTTAATCTAGCTGAGCTTCATTTTCCTCTTCTACAAAATAAGGGAAAAAAAAAGGAACCTACCTGCAGTTGTTGGGATTAGATTAGATATGTATGTAAAGAATAAGGAACCCTGGTGATGTAATCATTAAACACCTTGCTGCTAATCGGAACTTTGGCGGTTTGAACCCACCCAGTGGCTCTGTAGGGGAAAAGACCTGGCAGTCTGTTTCCGTAAAGATTACAGCCTAGGAAACCCTATGGGGCAGTTCTGCTTTGTCACACGGGGTCACTCTGAGTCAGAATCAGCTCTACTGCACACAACAACAGCAAAACATAAATGATGTCTCGTAGCATGTAAAAAAAAGCAATTACCAGGCATCTCTAAGGACAGGAGGTGTGGATACAAGTTCTAGTGTTTACTCGGTGTAGCCAAGTATAGGGAAGAATCTCTCAGTTGTAGACCTAGCAAAACTGTATGCTTTGCAGGGTGGATTTTTATTTTCTTTTGGTTTTGGCATTGGACAGACACTTCCTCTGAAGTAGAGGAGCGAAAAGGGGCTTCTGAGCTGATGAAAAATTCAGAACTGGTTTTTTTTAACAAAAGAGATGACTTGTGCCTGATAGCTTTGCCACTCAAAGTGTCTTCCCTTACATGGACCAGCAGTGTTGGCATCACCTGGGAGCTTGTTAGAAAGGCGGACCTCGGGCCCCTCTCTGTTGTTGTTATTCATTGCCTTCACGTCGATTCTGACTCATGGCAACCCCATGTGTGCAGAGTAGAACTGCTCTATAGGGTTTTCAAGGCTGTGACCTTTTGGAAGCAGATCGCCAGGCCTGTCTCCTGAGGTGCTGCTGGGTGGATTCAAACCACTAACTTCTGTTAAGTAGTTGAGTGCTTAACCATTGCCACCACCCAGGGCCTCCTGGCTTCACCCTAGTCTTACTGAATTAGAATCTGGATTCTAACCATGTTCCTAGGTGATGTGGATATATGTGAATATTTGAGAAGGGTTAGCTTACAAAATTCATTTGTTCGGTATCTTAATTCGCTTGCTAGTAAGCAACATTATTGGTGCTTATAGACTGTGTTGGTGAACAGAGTAGCCAAAAATCTTTTAAAAGTTAAACTCGATTGTTAAAATAAAGCATTTTACTGGATCACTGGGTTTTAAATGAATAGCGAACGGGAACCTTCTTTTCAGCCATGGCATATTGATATGTAGTCCATCATGTTCTTATTAAAAGTCAAGACTGCTATTTGTAAAGAGAACTGTACGATTCTCTACAGCCTGAAGGAAACGTTTTAGGTGATTTTGAACCAAAAAACAAAATCAGTTAATTTTAACCAACTGTCATATCATTCCACCCTCTTAGTATAAATTGTTCTTTTCATCATTAAACCTCTCCTTCTGAGATCGGTGGCAAAGTCCATGGTTTGTTCTACCTGGGAGGCAGTGGCATAGCACAGGCTCTGGAGTTTGAATCCCAGCTCCACCGTTTACTGTGTTACCTTGGGCAAGATATGAGCCTGTCTCTGTTTGCTCATCTTTAAACTGGGGCTAATAGTAGTACTTACTAACGATGTTGTGGAAATTCAATGTAGGAATGTATATAAAATTCTTAGCCCCATCCGTGGCACATGGTAAGTGCTCTGTAAGTATTAGCTGTTGATATCATTGGAGCCCTGGAGGCACAGTGGTTAAGAGCTATGGCTGCTAACCAAAAGGTCGGCAGTTCAAATCCACCAGCTGCTCCTTGGAAACCCTATGCGGCAGTTCTACTTGTCCTGTGGGGTCACTATGGGTCAGAATCGACTCAATGGCAGTGGGTTTTTTTTTTAATTGATATCATTATCCTTATTCTCTTTGTCATCGTGTTTGCCACTGTGTGTCCCTTTTTGATATCTCATGATGATCTATGTTTTCTGTAGAGCACGACAGATACACTCTTATTTCCATCTTTCCTAGATGGCCGTTCCTTGTTGTTGTTGTTTTCTGGAAAGGAAGTTTGTCCTAAGAGATTCAAATGTCCTTTGTTCTTCAAGGTTATCTTAATCCCATCAGCCTCTTTTATATTCCCTATATTTCAAACATAAAAAAAAAAAAACATATAAGATTTTAAATTGAAAAGTGCTTAAAAGATATACATTGCCCTGGGGTTAATGATGGTTTGGAATAAAGGATTTGGTTCCCTTTGAATCTGAACCACACTTGGGAAACTGACATCAGACTACACCTCATTTCCACTATTAAGCCTTTAGGGAGGCCAGGTGGAAAACATAAGTTGAGCAGAGGCTTGTGACATCGGTGTCCCATGTGGTTTAAGAGATGTAAAATGCATCAGGTGCAAAGAGCCTAGCAATGGACGGACATTTTCCAACTTTTAAAAATAATGAATTTTTTCAACACATAGGCTGGAATTTCCGTGGTGAGATTGAGGAAAACTTTTTTTTTCTTAAATTTAGCATTTTTTAAACTTTATTACTCTTTCTTGATGGAGACTTAATGACATTAGAGGATTATATTTCTGTTGGAAAGCTGCAATTTGGAATGGTTAACGGGAAACCCACACCTTCATGGGCAGACAGCACTACATCTTTGGCACAAGAACTTTCTGGGTTGTCAGTAAACTCAAGGGGTAGCCAAGCTTTGAGAAGAGGCTCAAAAGAAAATGTAAGATGATTAAATCTTTGTTAAATAGCATGACTTTTCACACAGAGTATGGAAGCCTGGATGCTAGAATTCAACTGCCTAAGTTCAAATTCAGTTTCTACCTTTTACTAAGCTGTATGGATTTGGGCAGGTTTCTCCCCTTGTCTGTGTTCAGGTTCTCACTTCTAAGACACGGGTTACCATAGTTCCCTCTTTAGAGAGTGGAGAGGATTGAATTAAATAATGTGTGGAAGCACTCAGCACAGTCCAGCAATAAATAGTAGCCATAATGGTAATGGTGAGGACATCCCGAAAATTCTCCTCTGCGTGTCAAAGTGAGCAAAATGGAAAAACTATTTGAATTAATAAATCTATATGAATCCCACTGTACCATCAGTGGAAGGAGGAATAGAACAGCTCTTTTTTTCCTCATCTGTGTTTTGCTGTGTTTGATTCAGTTATATTTTAGAAGTCGCAGTTGACTGTTATGTAATAATCTGTACCATAACTGTGTGTGACTGGATGTAGTTTTTTTTTTCCTTTTAATTAGTGCATTTACTTTATCTGTTTTTAAGCCTTTGTGGGTTACATTGAAGTGTCTTCCAGTGCCATCTGGGACTGCAGGTGGTGAGATGCTTGTTCCCCACCCCCCCGCCCCCCAGTTTGTACTCCCAGCCGTCATATTGCTAGAATGTGGGGAGCTGAATTATAGAATGAGACCCCTCCCCGCAAACACACACACTGGCAGGAAAATGCACTGTGTGTAATAAGGGGCTGATGGCAGTGGGTGGGTTTTTATAAAGACCCCTGCGATGATTGTAGCTGGGCTTGGTGTTCTAAGGTGGGAGACTGTTTTAACTTTTTGAAATTGATACGAATGAAATAAGATGATGGCAAGAGGTATTTTTGTGTTCAAATTTCCATTATTTGACAGTTGCAAAATACATATATGTAATGGCTGCATATGGAATCTATGCTTAAAATTTTGCATTTCTGAAGCAGCCTGGTAATGAAGTCAGTGTACCTGGTATTCCTACACTTGAGGCCCAGCCCTTGGAAACCTAGGGAAGGAAATACAGTGGGCAGAAAGAGACAGCCTGTTCCCCACACGCATTTATGTCACGCCCTTGCTGTTAGCTGCCTCAAGTCAGTCCCCAAATCACGGCCACCCCATGCACAACAGGACCCAACAGTTGTGTTCCATAGGGTTTTCACTGGCTGATTTTTTTGGAATAGATTGCCAGGCCTTTATTCCTATAGCCAATATTTATACTGTGGTTATTGGGTAACTAACCAGAAAAAAAAAAACCATACAAACTGGTTCCAGTCGACTTGATTCTGACTCATAGCAACCCAACAGGACAAAGTAGAACTGCCCCGGAGAGTTTCTAAGGAGTGCCTAGCGGATTCAAACTGCCAGCCTTTTTGATTAGCAGCCATAGCACTTAACCACTGTGCCACCAGGGTTCCCTTTGGGTAACTAGGAGAGAGCAAATAAAATTTGGTAAGTGGGTATATAATCATATATGACATAAAAAGACATTGTTCAATGCAAAAAATACAGTCACTGCTCATGTGCCGTTAGCACAAAGGAAAGGACTCAGTAGTTTCTGTTGAATGAAGATGTGGACTTGAAGCTTTTAATATTAATAGAAACTGGTGATGATGCTGAATTTCCAGTGCCCTCTATTGTGCGTGTCTCTGTGCGTTACAACTGTAGGATGATTAGTTTGGGGGATACCTTGTGAAAGCACCAAATGATGTTTCTATTCCATGTCACAAACATCTGCAGCTTAGAAGAGTAAGGGCGAGTGGTAAACCTTCCGTTCTGAAACAGTTTGATGCTGCTGTTGCCTTCTGTTCTAGGTCTCATATATAAAAAAAGGTCTCATATATAGAGACTTAGAAAAAAGTAACTTTTTAGAGGTTTTTTTTTTTTTTTTTTTCTCATTCCATTATCAACAGTGGAAAATATATGGAAGTATCAAGAGTCACCTTAGTCAGCTCTGCTCTCACCATCCGGAGGGATCCCTGTTAACATACGGCTGTATTTTTTCTGGTTCACTTGCCTTGCATACATCTCTGTGGGAAACACCCCCTCCACCCACATGGAAGTAGAACGTGTATGTATACATAGTTTGAACATAGTTGGAGTTGTGTTTTATACACTGGAAACACGTAAGTGCACTTAGACTCCATCCATGTAACTAAAACATTTCACAAAAAGAAAGTGAAATCCCTCTCATCACACCTGGTCTTTGCCTGACCCCTACCACTGCTAGATTTAAGCAGACTTTGTCGTGGTTCCTTCTCACTGTCCCAGGGAAAGGAAGATGCAAAGAGAAACAAGAGAGCTGGATTCTTGGCTTTTGAGCTTCCAAAAGTCCACGTCCTGAGAGGTGAAGAAATTTTTGGGTGTAAGTTTGATTTTGGCTTCCTAAACTGCTTTGACATCAAACGCTGCGTAAGGGGTGATTTTGTTAAAAGTGACATAGTTTCTTGTGTACCCCTCACCCCCTTTTACACTAAATTGGATAACACAGAAGCTTGCAGGTGTTTGGACTTTTTTCTAAGGGCATTGGAAAGCCCATGGAGGAATACTAGCTGGGGAACTGTAATCATATTTCTGCTTTTAAAAATTTACTTTGATATCAGGTGGAAGAGACCCAAATTGCAAGCTAGGTGACTGGTTCAGAAGCTTCTGTAGTAGTTCAGCAATGAAAGGTGTGATGAGAAGTGGGTCCATTCATGAGATTCCAGGAGGTAGTTGTGAGTTTAATGCAGACTTCCTTTGGGAAAGAAACGACAAATAACCTAAGGGCTGCTTACCCCATTGAGGTTTTTTTGAAATCACAAGTGACTTCTAGATGCATACTTGATAAGCTATCTTGGTGGACGTCTCCTGACTATTCAAATGCCCTGGAGCCCAGCAATTTAGGATAATAGGGGGTTATATTTTTATAGTTACCTAGGCCTGGAGCCCTGGTGGTACAGTGGTCAAGTGCTTGGCTGCTAATTGGAAGGTCAATGGTTCGAACCCATCAATTGCTCTGTGGGAGAAAAGACCTGGCAATCCGCTCCCATAAAGATTACATCCTTAGAAACCCTATGGGGCAGTTCAACTCTGTCTGATAGGGTCTCTGTGAGTTAGAACTGACTTGATGGCAGTGGGTTTTTAGGCCAGGTCTATAACCTGTTTGCTCAGTTTTGGGCATTGTGATGTTTCCTCAGGTGTTCCCTCTAGTAGTTCTGTCATTGGCTTACTCGTCAGAATTATACTTTCAGTCTCTTGAAAACTTGTGACAGTTAATGCCATCTGTCAAAGCTGTAGGCCTCTTCTTGGCCTTGCGTGACATCTACCAATACTCTAGTGATTCCTAAAACGTGATCATGGGAAGTTGAATGGGTAACAGTCACCGTAGTGGGATAGTAACCCCATGGAGGGCCAGGAAGGAGTTCAGTTACACCTATGGATTCAACTAGACTGCCCTATTCCTGAACTTTAAGCAGTGGTTCTCAGATGAGGAAGATTTGTCCCCCGGGAGACATTTGACAAGGTCTAGAGATGTGTTTGGTTGTCACTACTGGTGGGTGGGGAAGAGTACTGGATCCCACTTTGTGGAGGACAGGGATGCTGCTAAACACCCTGGAAAGCACAGGACAGGTCCCTGTAACAAAGAATTGTCTGGCCCCAAATGCCAAGAGTGGCAATGTTGAGAAACCTTGAATTAAAATAATATTTTATTTTTTTCCAGTGATGTAGAGTTATTTCCCTGTTACTCACTTTGAATGATTATGTATCCCACTTCCCTCTTGAAACGTTTAAATAAAGGCAAGTGACAACATACTTCAGGGGTGAAGATAGATTTTCTTAAAAGAGCATTGAATTATTTACCCCTTCGTGTGCAGAGTTTAAAAATATTTAAATAATAACTTCATACTTGGGTGTAACTAGTATAGAAATAGTAATAAAACTCCTTTTAATTACTTCTTGCTTAGTTTTCATTTTAGATGACACGTATAGAAATAATTATTGAAGTTTGAAAGTAGATATTGCTCTGTTCATCTAACTAGTGTTTGATTCAGTTTTTTTTCCTCCCCTCTCAGTAGCTGAAGAAGGTAGGTTTCTAGATGTTTACACATAAATATTCCTGGAACATGTTTGAACTGGAGTGCTACATTGTCTAAACATGAAAACTTGGTCTAAAATATAGCCACTTTAGATGAAGGGGGAGAAAAGTTGGCATTTAGTGAAAATCATTTGAAAAATTGATTTTGGAGTCGAACGAAGCGTATTGAAGCATATTGTTGCTTTCGCATATGTGATAAAGATTATCTCTTGGATTCTCTGAAAATCTGGTGGTGTTTTCTTCTTGCTGTTTGCAAGGACGGTATGCCTGGGATGCCTGCCTGCAGTGAGAAAGAGAAGGAAGCAAGGAATTTAATAGTCGACTGACTGATGAGCAGTGATTTAGTTTCATTGGTGGATATGGATTCTAAGTGGTTGAAAAAGTAGGCTTATTATTCACACACACGTGCCCCAATGTCCAGGAGAAGCTCTCAATGTAGATCGGTAACCAGCATCACAAGGTCCCTAGGTGGTACAAATGGTTTGCACTTGATTGGTAACTGAAAAGTTGGCGGTTTGAACTCACCCAGCAGTGCTGTGGAAGAAAAGACCTGGCAACATGCTTCCATAAGATTACAGCCAAGAAAACCCTGTGGAACGGCTCTACTCTACAACACAAGGTTGCCATGACTCAGAATTGACTTGACAGCACAAGTCAACCATCATCACAACGAGGGTGCTGGATATACCTGGGGCACTGGCTGCTGGGTCAGCATCCTCAGGCAAATGGAGACCGGGACTTTGGACCTGTAAGGAGTATTGACTAAATTGGCTGCTTGGGCCTTACTTCCAGAGAGTGTTTGATCTGCTTTGGGTGTCCTTCAAGAGTATCCCCTGGACTACTAATCTGCTTTGTTGTTCTTGCGGGTGGTTGAACTGGCTAAAACCAAGGCTGCCTGGTTGTTAATGAGCCTGAATAAGCCTACCATGTGGGGTTGCATGCCACCAGATTACTAGTGATTCTAGGAGAGCAGTGAGCAAAAAAGGCAGATAATGGTCCCTGGGTAAGCCTATATTGGCCTTAAAAAATTGTCATGGAATAAATTAGCAGAATTGTAAGAGGTACTGGGAACAAAGTGGGGCAGGAGATGGGGAGAGCAATTTGCAGTCCCACTACCCTAAAACAGCTATTTTTATGTTTTATGTTTCCATCCAGGCTTTGACTATATACACACACACACACACACAAAATCACACTAACAACATGCATATTCAAATTTGTATCCTGCTTATTTTACATACCTAGATTTTATAAATGCTTTCCATGTTAGTACAGAGTCATTGCTCTGATAAGTAGTAAAAGCTGTGTTGTAGTTTGTATCAGTGCCTCTCAGACTCTAACTGCGTTCTCATCACCTAGGAGCATTGTTTCAATGTGATTCCAATTCACGAAGACCTGAGAATCTGCATTCCCAACAAGTTTCCAGGGGTGCTGATATGGCTGCTACATGACTAACATGTTGAATAGTAAGAGTTTAGATCAAGGTGTCTAGAGTGAGATATGTCTTTTAGGTTGTAGGAAAATAGTATTAGAATTTTGATTTCTGTTAATTTTTTTACAAAATTCTTTCAAAATGTTTACTTTTGTGAAGGCTTTATGAAAAGTCCTACCATTGCTTACATGGTGGTGGTGGAGGTGTCCTGTAGATTTGATTCTGACTCACAGTGACATAATTCATAAATATATAAATATGGATATAAAATGCCTTAAAAAAAAACTGATATAGTATGCAAACAAAAAAGTTTGCAGACCACGAGTCTAAGCAGGGATCTTCAAGATTCTATAGTCTCCAGTTTATCCTAAAGCAGAGATTGTTAAACATTTTCTGTATAGGACCAGATAGTGAATGTTTTTAGCTTTGTGGGCCATGTGTTTCGTTCCGTACGGCTCTACTCTGCCTCTGTAGGTCAAAAGCTGACATAGACTGTACAAAAAGGAGTGGGTAATGGTGTGTTTCAGTAAAACTTTGTTTACAAAATTGGGCTGCAGGGGGGATTGGGCACATGAGCAATAGTCTGCTGATCCTGTTCTAAAGCCAGAGAACTGGGTACAGGAACAAAATGAAACATAAGTGCAATGTCGAGTTTCTGGAATGCTTTAATAATAGTAACAAGAACTGTGATACCAACCAGTACTTGCGTAATGTCATGTGCCAGACACTGTTGCAAGCACTTTACCTACATATTGACTCATTTGATCTTTGGTAGGTACAATAACTGTCCCCATTTGAGATGAGGAAAGGAGGCATAGAGAAGTAATGTGACATCCAGGGATTCAGACTCTTATAATCTGCCTCCAGAGGCCATGGTCCTGTGCACTTCGATGTACTTCCTTAAAGAAAACCATTTTCGTTTGCAAAGGCTCAAGTCTTATATAAGACTTTTTTTGTTTTGTTTTAACATCTGAAAAGAGAAATAAGATATTGTTGTTGTTGTTGTTAGGTGCCGCTGAGTCAGCTCCTACTCATAGCGACCCTGTGTACAACAGAACGAAACATAGCCTGGTCCTGCACCATCCTCACAATTGTTGCTGTGTTTGAGCCCATTGTTGCAACCACTGTGTCAGTCCATCTTGTCAAGGGTCTTCCTCTTTTTCGCTGACTCTCACTTTACTGAGCATGATGTCCTTCTCCATGGACTGGTCGCTCCTGATAACATGTCCAAAGTATGTGAGACGTAGTCTTGCCATCCATGCTTCTAAGGAGCATTTAGGCTGTCCCACTTTAAAGAGGTCTTTTGCAGCATATTTGTCCAATGCTATATGTTGTTTGATTTCTTGACTGCTGCTTCCGTGGGCATTGATTGTGGATCCAAGTAAGATGAAATGAAATCCTTGAAAACTTCAGTCTTTTCTCCATTTATCATGATGTTGCTTATTCCTTAGGGTATAGTATATATTCTATGGACACTTGAATGTGTATTCTGCTGTTGTTAGGTGGAGTGTTCTATAGAAGTCTATTATGTCCTGTTGGTTGATGGTGTTGTTGAGAGTTTTTTTTTTTTTTTTTTTAACCTCTTGTTGTGATTCTGTCTAGTTTTTATCAATTGACGAGAGAGAGGTATTGAAGTCTTCAGCTATAATTGTGGATTTGTCTAGTTCTTTTTTCAGTTCTGTCAATTTTTACTTCACATGTTTTCTAGCTTTGCTATTTGGTGATGCACGTTCAGGATCACTATGTTTTCTTGTTGAATTGACCAGTTTATCATTACATAATGTCTCTCTCTTTCTCAGATGTTTATTTTATCCGATATTAGTACAGCATTTCTGCTTTCTTTTGGATTCGTATTTGCATGATGTATCACTTTTTATACTTTCGCTTTCAACTTGTCTATAGCGTTATATTTGAAGTGCGTTCATGAAGATAGCATAGAGCTGGGTTATGTTTTTTAGTTCACTCAGCCAACCGATTTTGCCATTGATATATTTGGATCATTTACATTTAATGGAATTATTGACATGGTAGTGCTTAAGTCCATCATTTTATTTTTTATTTTCTTTTTCTTATTCATTTGCTTTCTTTTTTTCCATCTTCCTGTGTGTTACTTGAACATTTTTAGCATTCTATTTTTATTTCTAATGTTTTTGAGTGTATCTCTTTTTATAGCTTGTTTAAGTGTTTAATGTACTATACATCTTATCAAAGTCTACTGATATTGTCATTTATTGGTTCAAGTGAAATGTAGAGACTTCACCTTCTTTTATGTCCCTTTGCCTCTATTTATGATTGTCTTAAATGTTTCCTTCACATACATTTAGAAATACACCAGACAGTGTTACATTGTGTTTTCATTTGACCTTCAAACTTAATTTTGAAAGCTGAAAAGAAGGAAAATGATTTGTGTTTACCCATAGTTTTTACTCTTCACAGTGTATTTCTTCCTTCCAAAATCCCTACTTTTATATTTCTTTCTTGTTATGAGAACTTCTTTAGCCAGTCTTGTAGGGTATGTCAGCTGTTGACAAATTCTCTTAATTTTCCTTCATCTGAGAATATCTTCATTTCTGAAGGATAGTTTCACTGGATATAGAAGTCTGTGTTGACAGTTCTCTTCTTTCAACACTTGAAAAATGCCCCCCCTTCAGCTCCATGGTTTCTGATGAAAAATCCTCTGTCATTCATTTTCTTTTCCCCTGTAGGTAGGATGTCCTTTCTCCCACTGCTTTCAGGATTACTTTTTTTTTTCCTTTAATTTTCAGAAATTTAATGTTTTTGTATGGATTTGTTTTTGATTTATCCTATTCTGGGTTCACTCATCTTGAATTCTAAGTTTATATCTTTTGCCAAATTTGGAGAATTTTCAGTCATTTATTTCTTCAAGTAAGGTTTCAACGTTGTTCTCTTTTTTCCTCTTCTTCTAGACTCCAATGACACGATATTAGATCTTTCCTTATGGTGCCACAGGTTGCTGAGACTATGTCTCTATCTGTGTGTGTATATCTAACTGTCTGTCTATCACCTATCTATCTAATTGGAGTTAAATTCATATAACATAAAATTAACCATTTTAAAGTAAGCCATTCAGTGACATTTAGTACAATCATAATGTTGTACAACCACCTCCCATATACAGTTCCAAACCATTTTTATCACTCCAAAATAAAACTCCATGCCCATTAAGCCGTTACTCCCCATTTCCCTTCCTTGCAGTCCCTGGCAACCACCACTCTGCTTTCTGTTTCTATGAATTAACTGTTCTGGATACTTTATATAAAGACAATCATATATGTGACCTTTGGTGCCTGGCTTCTTTCACTTAGTGTAATGTTTTAGAAGTTCATCCATGTTCTAGCATTTATCAGAACTTCATTCCTTTTTAAGACTAAATAATCTTCCATTGTATGGATATACCCAATTTGTTTATTCATTCATCTGCTGATGGACATTTGGGTTGTTTCATTTTTTAACTTGTTCATGTTTTCCAGTCTATTTTCTCTCTGTTTCTTAGACTGGGTAATTTCTGATGTTCTATTTTCAACCTCGTTGAATCATCCCTCTGTCTCCTCCATTGTGATATTCAGTCCATCCATTGAGTTTTTTATTTTATTGGTTATATGTTTCACTTCTAAACTTTCTGTTCATTTCTTCTTTATACCTACTGTTTGTTTGCTGATTTATTTTTTCATTTGTTTAAATGTGTTCATAATTGTTCATTTGAAGCATCTTAATAATGAGTGCTTTAAAATTCTTGTCAGGTAATTCTAACCTCTCTGTCATCTTGACGTTGGCGTCTACTGATTGTCTTTTGTCATTCAAGTTGAGATTTTGGGGAGGGTCTTGGTATGATGAGTGATTTTTTAATTAAAATCAGGACATTTGGGGTATTATGAGACTTTGAATCTTATTTAAACCTTCTATTTTAGATGGCTTTTTCTGACACTGCTCTGGCAGGGGGCAGTGGGGAGTGCCACCTTGTTACTGCCAGGTGGGCGTAGAAGTCCAGGTACCCAGTCTTCCTCCATTCACCCTCAATGTCGAGAGTGAGTCCTTATTTACTATTGGGTAGGATAAGAGTTTTGGCTTCCCAGGTGGTTTCTAGAGGGGATTCGTTACAGCCCACTATGGATGAAAGTTCTGGATCCCTACTCAGTCTTCTGTGACACCACCCCAGTGAGGGGAAAGGAAGGTCGGGGTACCCCATTATAGTTTAGTAAGGTGGAATTCTAGGCTCCCCACTTGTCTATTGCAAGCTTGTATGGCGGTGGAACCATAGGTTTTTGGCGTCTCTCCCCACCCCGCTCCAACCCCATGGTGTCTGGCTAGACTAGAGTGGTTATTATCTAAAAGTTTTCTGTGTTCCTAAGTTGCCCCTTTCCTGGTCCTTTGGCAGAGAGAGCTGACTTTTGTTGGGCGGGTTTTCAGTCTGCATCCACTGGCATTTGTAGGTTGCTGATTTCTTCAGCTCCAACTCTGGAATATATGAGGCAAAAAGAAAATCCGCACAACTCACCTCCATGTTGAGGCCCTTCCCACGGTTCCTAGCTGGTCTGGCTGTCTTCGTCTCTCCATTTTTCAGTCTTTTCGTTTGTTTTACATAAAATATCCAGGGTCTTAATTGTGCTCAATGAATAGGGAAATTTGAATAGGAACAGGGAAATATCCATTATCTGTTTTCCTGGAAGAGGATGTTATGCCCCTTTCCCTTTTATAGACACCATCCAGACATTGACTCAGCTGTATAATCAAGAACACAATGAGAGCTGCTGAGTTGGTATGAGGTATTTTTTAGTAGAATAGTTTTAAAGGATGTAATAATTACTAAGAAAACTAGCTATATACATTCATCCAGTTCCTTGCTTTCCAGCTCTTCTCAGAGACCCTGAGCTGGGAGGTCACCAATGGAAGGGTAGAGAAGGTGAAGTGCTGGGAAGTGAGTGACAAACCCCACCATCTGGCCTCCTGCCGCTAAGAGGGTCACATGGCACCAGCAAATTAGCTCTTCATCTCTGTGTTTGCTTGAGGTGCCAAATGCTATATTTAAGCCAAGAACTGATTTTGAAAATATTTTTCTACTTCTGTTTTGTCAAACGTGTTCCTCGGCGCATTATGTTAGGGCTTGTTCTGCTAAAGCCTCGCGGAGCCTTCTGCTTCATCAAGCTGATCTGGCTTGCACTACTCAAACATTAGACCCTGGTTTTGGAACAGAAGCCTCCTCCAGAGACAGTGTGACGTGTGATTTAATTTCCAGGCAGGTAATACCTACCCAATGAGACACGGAGCTTTTATTTTTTTCATTGTTATTCTTTTATCTATATGAGACTTCTTTTTTAGATATTTTCTGCTCAAGCTGGTTTCACTGCGTTTTCTCTTTCCAGAATCTTTCTAAGTATGGGGAGAAAGCAAATGTTAAGCTAGTCTTCTTTTATCAAGAAAAAGGAAGGAGAGTGTAACTGATTTATTTTCATAAATTGACTTTCCTTGAACTTTGCAGATACGATTGTGACTTCAGTATGTATGAACAGAGCCTACGTATTAAGGCTATAGATAATGTCAATGTCTAGGTTAGTCAACATAAAAGCACGTCATGCAAAATTTTGGTATCTGGATGAAGAGTGCGATTTTCTGCTAAGCTTAAATATTTTTAGTTTGTGAATGGAAAATGGTTGAAGCCTTTTCATTTTCTGTGAGTCTTTTGGAAAGAGGGCAAAATTGTCATAGTGCCTGTTTCTTTGACCATTGGCGGACTAATAGCTCATTAAAGGAAATCGATTGTTCCTGTGAGCAGTGGAGGGCTTGATCAGGATACGGGAGCTGCTGTGAGCATTGTTTGGTGTTGGTGCTTGAAGAAATCTTGTGCATTTAGGGCAACACATGCTTCATTGTTAGAGTATAGGATAGTAGCGTACATCAACAGAACAATTACCCAATTCACAGCAGCCACATTTAAGTTGTGTTTGACTTTGGGGAGCCTTTTATTACTTGGTTCTTTCATCTTCTCTTGTTCTCTATAAATGTATTGGTGCTTTATTCATAGCTTCACAAGTCAGCCTGTGCCACTCTGAAGACCTCATTATTATTATTTCCGCGTGGGAAAACCCTACATTGGTGCTCTCAACATGCCCTTTCTCACCTTGCTCTTTGTCATCCATTGTAGCCAGGCAGAAACTTTGGTCCCCCAATTCCTATCCCACTCTTTACATTTAATGTGTGTTTTTCAAACCAAATCTAAGTGACTTAATGATTTTTCTCAGGAATTGGTGTGAAGTGAAAAATGTGACTGAACCACAGTGAGAAACATCAAAGCCCAGGTCACTTGAAGTCCCCAGATCCTTTGAGGTGAATTTTCTACCCAGCTCATTTGAGTTCTCTTCCCTGTTCAGAGCAGGCAGAAACCGAATTTCAATTGGCAGGGCTGTGATTCTAAGAGGGTCTTAGAATTTTTTTTTTTTTTACTTCCTTTTTTCCTTGATGTTCTCCTCTCCTGTCCCACCCTGTGCCTGGCTCAGAGTCTTATATTTCTTCTTTGAAGCTAAGGGTACTTTATCTTAGGGGATCCTGTGAGGCACTCTATAAACAGAAGGTTCTGTGTAAGTATTCTGACAATTACTGAAACACTCTGAATTCAGGATCTGAGAAGTAGGCTAGGCTTAGAACCCTGATTGCACATAAGAATCACCAGGGAAGATTAAAATATTTGCATTTCCTAGTCCCTGCCCCTGCCTCCATTCTGATTTAATTGGTTTGAGATGGGAACCCAGGCATTGGTATTATTTTAGTTATGTCCCAGGTGATTCTAAGTTTAGCAAGGTTCAGACCTTCAATGTAACATCCAGTTAATCACTTAACTTCTAAGTAAGCCTGGTGGTCCCTGCCATTAGAGCCCTCCACATCCTAAGAACAGTGCCTTTGTGTTCTCACTGTAACTCTCAATTGTTGTCACTTAATCTTTTTTCTTTTAAATATAGGCTTATTGTAAAGCAGGAACTCTCAGTTGTGAGTTGGGATCTTCCTAGGGTGTGGGCTGGTCTCAAAATGCCTTGTAAAACTTGTTGCTGGGTGGAAACCCAAGATTCTGCTCAGCAGGACTCATCTCAGCCAATAAACAAGAGATGGAGGTGGGAGGTAGAAAGGCATCTTTATTTTGTTGTGCAAGGAAAGGAACGGTCAGGGCTGCTGCTGCCAACTGCTCAAAGAGGGCAAGGGGGGGGTTACTCTTAAGGGGTTTACAAGCAGAAAATTCAGACAAGTTACATCAGGAATATTCTTAATCATACTATGCAGGCGCAACGGAGTTTACATATAACTTCACACATTGTTTGTTCAGAACATGGTGGTTAAACTCCACTCAGAGATGGAGAAGTTACTATGTATGAAGTACTTAATGAGCTAAAAGGTTGTCCTGAATGTCAGCATGGCCCCTAGACTGATTTCCGCCAATTTCCTCTAGTTTTGGGCAGCAGTTAAGGAGAGAGCATCAGGATTTTAATGTAAAGCTATGGGGGCATGCCAAGCAAAGGAACCACGATTTTTTTTTTTTTAAATAATTTTTATTGTGCTTTAAGTGAAAGTTTACAAATCAGGCCAGTCTCTCGCATAAAAACTTATACACAACTTGCTACATATTCCCAATTACTCCCCACCCCCCACGAGACAGCCTGCTCCCTCCCTCCACTCTCTTTTCAAGTCCATTTCACCAGCTTCTAAGCCCCTCTACCCTCCCATCTCCCCTCCAGGCAGGAGATGCCAACATCGTCTCAAGCGTCTACCTGAACCAAGTAGCTCATGCCTCACCACCATCCCTCTCCAACCCATTGTCCAGTCCAATCCATGTCTGATGAGCTGGCTTCGGGGATGGAGGAACCATGATTTTAATGTAACGCTACGGGAAGCACCAAGCAAGCTGCTTGAGGCAGTGGAATTTTTCACAGCCTGGGGTTTCCACCCTGCAAAAAACTTATTTAAAGTCAGTATAATTATTTAAAGATACGCATCCCTCTTATAAAGACTGCTCTGAAATCAAGCAAAGAAAAAGATGTCATGAGTTCCCAGAAGTTTAGGTGTTGACATGTTGCAGTCTGTTCATCTGACAAGTATTTGACCCCTTCTGTATTTTCATAGAGGGCGCAGTGATAATACAGTGGTGGAATTCTTACCTTCCACGCAGGAAACACAGTTTCGGTTCCTGACCAATGCACCTCAAGCACAGCTACCACCCACCTGTCAGTGGTGGTTTGTGTGTTCCCATGATGCTGATCAGGTTTCGGCAGAGTTTCCAGACTTAACAAGTCAATGTTAAGAAGACAACGTAATAAAAATGGGCAAGTACAATTTGAGTAGGAACTTCATAAAAGACTGACCCACTGCTGTTGAGTTGATTCCAGCTCATAGAGACTGACCCTATGAGACAGAGTAGAACTGCTGCATCTTTCGCCTGCCAAGTGGCTGGTGGGTTTGAGCTGCTGACCTTTTGGTTCGCAGCTGAGTGCTGAACCACTGCGTCACGAGGGCTCGCTATGAGTTGGGATCAACTTGACAGACACCAACCAGTCACAAAAGGACTAGATACTTCCATAAGCACATGACAAGGTACTCAACATCATTAGTCATCAGGGGAATGTAAGTTAAAGTAACAAATAAACGATATTATATATATATATAAAACATATAAATAGTGCATAAAATAAAAAATGAATACCAGATTCCCTGACTCGTGGCGTTGGCACTCTGCACTGTCCCGACAGCTCACACAAACCTAGAAATCCTGTCCTTTGCTTGCATACCCTCAGCCATGCAGTGTACCAAAAGCAGGAGTGGGTGTGTGAACGCAGTCTGGTAATAATCCATAGGTCTTGATTAGCTTGCAGTCTGACGGTATGGAAAGGCTGACCTGTTTGACCTGTTTGTTTTATACATTAAGTCCTAATCATAAATCTTAAAAAAAAAAAAAAAAAATTGCTTCCTTGTGGAACAAATAGATTTCAGTGGAAGATACTTTCAAAATGTGTTACTTTCAAGTCAGATGGTGGGAGGGAAGGCACTAACACTTACGGAGAATTACATTACATATGCTCATATATTTCTCGTGACAGCCCTGGGAGGTAGGTAGTATCATCCTCATTTTACTGATGAGGAACCTGAGACCCAGAAAAACTAAAGCACTTGTCCAAGAACACAGAGGTGGCAATGGAAAGTCAGGATAGAAACAGGTCCACCTTGTTCTGGCTTGGCTGCCACTGGGGTTGTTTTAATTAGTAGTATATTGTCATTCTTCATTCATTCATTCATTCAGTCATTAAGTCTATGTCAGCCTCTCTTCTAGGCTTGGAACCAGAGCTGTGCATAAGCCCGCTGGGGTCTCAGCTCTTATGAAGCATGACAGATAATAAACAAGAACGAGGAAATTAAGGTAATTCCAAAGAATGATTAACGGTTATGAACATAGTGAACCAAAACAACAGGATAGACACTGATGGGGGAGGGACTTCTTTAGATAGACTTGTCAGAGAAGACCTCTATTGAGCCAATGGCATAATGTCTCAAACCTATGATTCCAGCTTCTTGGTCAGTAGCCCTATAATAAAAGATGTGTATGTATATTCATACAAAACAATTTCAGCAGTAATAGAACCACCTCTCCTATATATCCATACATGTGTTTGTATGTATGTATGTATGTATGTGTGTGTATATATGTATATGTATATGTATATGTATATGTATATGTATATGTATATGTTGTTGTTGTTGTTGTTGTTGTTGTTGTTGTTGTTGTTGTTAGATGCTATTGAGTCAGTTCCGACTCATAGTGACCCTGTGCAAAACAGAACGAAACACTGCCCGGTCCTGCGCCATCCTTAAAATCGTTCTTATGCTTGAGCTCATTGTTGTAGCCACTGTGTCAATCCACCTCATTGAGGGTCTTCCCCTTTTCTGCTGACCCTGTACTCTGCCAAGCATGATGTCCTTCTCCAGGGAATGATCCCTCCTGACAACGTGTCCAAAATATGTAAGATGCAGTCTCACCATCCTTGCTTCTAAGGAGCATTCTTGCTGCACTTCTTCCAAGAGAGGTTTGTTCTTTCTTCTGGCAGTCCATGGTATATTCAATGTTCTTCGCCAACACCACAATTCAAAGGTATCAGTTCTTCTTCGGTCTTCCTTATTCATTGTCCAGCTTTCACATGCATGCAATACAATTGGAAATACCATGGCTTGGGTCAGGCACACATTAGTCTTCAAGGTGACATCTTTGTTCTTCAACACTTTAAAGAGGTCCTTTGCAGCAGATTTACCCAATGCAATGAGTCTTTTGATTTCTTGACTGCTGCTTCTGTGGCTGTTGATTGTGGATCCAAGTAAAATGAAATCCTTGACAACTTCAATCTTTTCTCCATTTATCATGATGTTGCTCTTTGATCCAGTTGTGAGGATTTTTATTTTCTTTATGTTGAGGTGCAATCCATACTGAAGGCTGTGGTCTTTGATCTTCATTAGTAAGTGCTTCATATCCTCTTTACTTTCGGCAAGCAAGATTGTATCATCTACATAACGCAGGTTGTTAATGAGTCTTCCTCCAATCCTGATGCCCCGTTCCTCTTCATAGAGTCCAGCTTCTCGGGTTATTTGCTCAGCATACAGATTGAATAGGTATGGTGAAAGAATACAACCCTGACACACACCTTCCCTGCCTTTAAAGCGATCAGTGTCCCCTTGTTCTGTCTGAACAACTGCCTCTTGATCTATGTAAAGGGTCCTCATGAGCACAATTGAGTGTTCTGGAATTCCCATTCTTTGCAGTGTTATCCATAGTTTGTTATGATGCACACAGTCGAATGCCTTTGCATAGTCAATAAAACACAGGTAAACATCCTTCTGGTATTCTCTGCTTTCAGCCAGGATCCATCTGACATCTTCAATGATATCGCTGGTTCCACATCCTCTTCTGAAACCGGCCTGAATTTCTGGCAGTTCCCTGTCGATATACTGCTGCAGCCATTCGTTTCTGAATGATCTTCAGCAAAATTTTGCTTGCATGTGATATTAACAATATTGTTCTATAATTTCCACATCTGGTTGGATCACCTTTCTTGGGAATAGGCATAAACATGGATCTCTTCCAGTCAATTGGTCAGGTAGCTGTCTTCCATATTTCTTGGCATAGACGAGTGAGCACCCCCAGTGCTGCATCTGTTTGTTGAAACATCTCAATCGATATTCTGTCAATTCCTGGAGCTCTGTTTTTCGCCAGTGCCTTCAGAGCAGCTTGGAGTTCTTCCTTTAGTACCGTTGATTCCTGATCATATGCTACCTCTTGAAATGGTTGAACATCAACTAATTCTTTTTGGTATAATGACTCTGTGTATTCCTTCCGTCTTCTTTTGATACTTCCTATGTTGTTTAGTATTTTCCCCATGGAATCCTTCACTATTGCAACTTGAGGCTTGAATTTTTTCCTCATTTCTTTCAGCTTGAGAAACGTCAAGTGTGTTCTTCTGTTTTGATTTTCTATCTCCGCTTCTTTGCAGGTGTCATTATAATACTTTATTTTGTCTTTGAGAGCTACCCTTTGAAATCTTCTGTTCAATTCTTTTACTTCATCATTTCTTCCTTTTGCTTTAGCTGCTCGACGTTCACGGGCAAGTTTCAGTTTCCTCTGACATCCATCTTGGTCTTTTCTTTCTTTCCTGTCTTTTCAGTGGCCTCTTGCTTTCTTCATGTATGATGTCCTTGATGTCATTCCACAACTCGTCTGGTCCTCGGTCACTAGTGTTCTGTGTGTCAAATCTATTCTTGAGATGGTCTCTAAATTCAGGTGGGATATACTCAAAGTCATATTTTGGGTCTCGCGGACTTGCTCTGATTTTCTTCAGTTTTATCTTAAGCTTGCATAGGAGCAGTTGATGGTCTGTTCCACAGCTGGAGCCTGGCCTTGTTCTGACTGATGATATTGAGCTTTTCCATTGTCACTTTCCACAGATATAGTCAATTTGATTACTGTGTGTTCCATCTGGTGAGGTCCATGTGTATAGTTGCCATTTATGTTGGTAAAAGAAGGTATTTGCAGTGAGAAGCCGTTGGTCTTGCAAAATTCTATCATTCAATCTCCGGCATCGTTTCTATCACCAAGGCCATATTTTCCAACTACTGATCCTTCTTCTTTGTTTCCAACTTTTGCATTCCAATCACCAGTAATTATCAATGCATGCTGATTGCATGTTCGATCAATTTCAGACTGCAGCAGGTGATAAAAATTTTCTATTTCTTCACCTTTGGCCCTAGTGGTTGATGTCTAAATTTGAATAATAGTCGTATTAACTGATCTTCCTTGTAGGCGTATGGATATTATCCTATCACTGACAGCATTGTACTTCCGGATAGATCTTGAAATGTTCTTTTTGACGATGAATGCAACACTGTTCCCCTTCAAGTTGTCATTCCCAGCATAGTAGACTATATGATTGTCCAATTCAAAATGGCCAATACCAGTCCATTTCAGCTCACTAATGTCTAGGATATCAATGTTTATGCGTTCCATTTCATTTTTGATGATTTCCAATTTTCCTAGATTTACTTCGTGTATTCCAGGTTCTGATTATTAATCAATGTTTGCAGCTCTTTCTTCTCATTTGGAGTCATGCCACATCAGCAAAGGAAGGTCCCAAAGATTGACGCCATCGACATTATTAAGGGCCGACTCTACTTTGAGGAGGCAGCTCTTCTCCAGCTGTCTTTTGAGTGCCTTCCGACCTGGGGGGCTCATCTTCCAGCACTATATCAGACGATGTTCTGCTGCTATTCATAATGTTTTCACGGGCTAATGCTTTTCACAAGTGGACTGCCGGGTCCTTCTTCCTAGTCTGTCTTAGCCTGGAAGCTCAGCTGAAACCTGTCCTGCATGGGTGACCTTGCTGGTATCTGAATACTGGTGGCTTCGCAGCAACACTCGAGCCCCCACAGTACGACAAACTGACAGACACATATATGTATATGTATGTGTGTGTGTGTAAGGAGCAACTGTTCCTTGTTGTGATTCGATCCATTTGTCTACCAACCTGGTGGGACTGCCCCACTAAGCATCATCACAGTGAGTGGGGAGAACTTGGGGCATTTAGTAGGGAGCTGCTAAGAATAGGGGTGCACAGTGCCCAGAGATTCGGAAGAAAACACACAACAACAAGGAATTCCCCTGCCCGAGATGCCAGTGATGTCCCTGCTGAGCAGCACTTGCTGTTGCAGGCAATAGGCTGAGGCTTGTGTCTGTTGAAGTCGCTTGTGTTGAAGGCCTGAGATTTGTTCAGCTAAGGCCTGAATTCTTTTGTCTTCAAATTTTATTTTGATCGTTCACATTCTATGACAAAGGCCAGGACTTTGACCTGATCTAGTTTATTACTTTCTGTGCTTTTCCTCCTGTTCTTTGCTATGTGAAATGACAAGACAGAAAACAGGTTTCTTTGGTTTGTTCTCCTCTCCTTGTATGTGAAACTCAAAAAGCTATGGCACTTGGGCTTGCTGGTTTACTCTCTAGGGAAATAATGGCCATTAAGAGCAGTACTGTCTGTGACCCAAGAGCCCATCAGAGGGGAAGCCAGGCTGGCAGATGTGATGTAGTTGCTTTGCATAAATCACCTTCCATTTTCGAGGTTGGCATCTGGCCAGTGAGTGCCCTAATTATTAAATGTCTTTTATAGCCCCATTATTTGTAATCACTTTTGAGTAGCAGCTGGATGACTACAGTGGGATGGAAAGAAAATAGCAGAGTGTGAAAATTGTAACCGTCCTGGAATTATCTGGGGAGGCAGCCTATGAAGTAAGAACTCCCTCCCTGAATATTCTTCAGCCATCTGTGTTATATGCTACACTCTCTAAAAACAAGGCTGTGGTCAGTCCACAGAAATGAATCTCTACAAAAATTCTAAACTTAATGGGTCTTCAGTGTGTAAAATAAATCGAAAACTCCGCACACAGCCACATCCACACAACAGATGCTCAGTACATATATAAAGATATAAAGCTAGTATATAGTCTCACTATATATTTTACGAGGAGCCTTGGTGGCACAATGATTAAGAACTTGGCTGCTAACCAAAAGGTCAGTGGTTCAAACCCACCAGTGGCTCTGAGGGAGGAAGAACCTAGCCATCTGCTGCTGTAAACATTACAGCCTAGAAAACCTATGGGGCAGTTCTTCTCTGTCCCGTAGGGTCCTATGAGTTGGAATGGATTTGATGGCACACAACAACTACTTATGTTTTTTAAAGTCTATTTTGGAATATTTTATTAAAAAAAAAAAACTGTACCGATAGTACAGAGAGTTCTTACATATCCTTTACCCAGTTTTTCCTATTCTTAACATCTTGCATAACCATGGTACATTTGTCAAAAGTAAGAAGTTAACTTTTGTACGTTATTATTAATGAAACTCCAAACTTTAACTGGGCTTTTGCCAGTTTTTCCTCCAGTGTTCCTTTTCCATTCTTTGAGCCGACGCAGAGTACACATTGCATAGTTGTCTCCCTCTAGCCTCCTCTGGGCTGTAACAGGTTCTTAAGTTTTCCTTTAATTTCCAGGACCTTGGTATTTTTTAAAAATATCTGTATGGTTTTAACAAAACAAAGTTTCACTCTTCATTGTCAGATACCTTCCTCAGAGGCACAAAGGTGAAGGGAGAAAGAGATGAATTTTGAAGTTAGAAGACCTGGGGTTCTAAACTTGCATCTCATCACTTCAGCACTGGAAGCCTGAATTTCTTCATCAGTTTTAAAGAGGGAAAAACGCCTCCTTTTCCCTGGGTTTTCTGAGGATTGAATGAGATAATGTTCACAGCATCAGAATTTCATCATTGAAGGGAAATGTGTATTTATAATGATAAGAGATTTTCTGTTCTGCATAAATTTTTTTTTTTTTTTTTATAGTGATATAAACTGGAGATTGAGACCCGGGGATCATTCAATAAATTTCTCTGAAGATGACCCAGGGCTTAAAATATGTCAAACTCTTCTGCTTTCTATGGGGGTAGGGTCAGGGTATTTTTAACCTGTTGTGTTTCTTCTTGTGTGTTTTTTTTTTGCGAAAGCCCCCTCAGAGCCGACAGATATGCTTACCACTGGCAATTTTAGAAAAATGCAGGAAGTTTTTGAGAGACACACAATCCTCTACAACAGGGGTCAGCAAACTATAGACTGCAGGCCAGATCCAGCCAGCTGCCTGTTTCTGTAAATAAAGGTTTATTGTAACACAGTCATACACAATTGTTTACATATTGTCTATAGCTCCATTCCTGCTTTAAAAAAGCCAAGTTAAGTAGTTGCAGCCTACATCTTTATGGACTATAAAGTTTAAAATATTTAGCATCTGTCCTTATAGAAAATATTTGCCAGCCTCTGCTCTAGAATCTCTCCCTGATACCTGAGATATTTTTCTTTCCATTCTTATTGGTCTGGAACCAGGGCAATTGCTTGTGACTCTTGTGTTTGGCTTTGAAACATATTTAAAGAGAGGTGCTGTGCCAAGAACAGACTCACAGGGATGCTCTGCTGTTGGGAAATGGTCTCACCAATTTCAAACCCATCAAATGATGTGGGTATCATTGGTGGTCTCTGTTCTCACAATCTAACAGAAGTTACAAGGATGCCCTTTATCACCGCTCTTATCCAACATTGTGCTGGAGGTCCCAGCCAGAGCAATTAGGTTAGACAAAGAAATAAAGGGCTTCTAGATTGGCAAGGAAAAAGTAAAATTATTTCTATTTGCAGACGATAATCTAACAAGTTAAAGCGGCATGCAAGTCTGTGAGACTTCCCAACATAGGTCAGAGCTTCTAGAGCTCAGGCCCCAGCCTACTGTTGTGCAAATGATATCGGACCACATAAGAATAGGGTTTGCCACCTAGATTATCCATGGCTGTCTGAGAAAATTAATTGTGGTGGGGCTGGGAGGGTAGGGGAACAGCTGCGTTAATTACTGTGGATGTTCAAGGCTATGGAATGCCAATGGATCTCAGTTTGTATTTGCATAAAAACGTTAAAAATATTTTATTTGCCAGCACAGTCCTGGGTGCTGGTTTCTGGGAGGGAACCTTGCTTGTCCCCAGGCTGAGTGTTCTCTGGAAGCTAGTACCATTCAGCTCATGGTTTCTTCATATGGTAGGCATTGAGAGGGCTACTGGGACAACTTACAATGTGGCAGTTTAGATGGGAAGTCGTCTGTTTTTGTGTTCAGACTCACAGGTGTTTTTCTAGTGGTATGATGAGTGTAACTTCTTTAGTAAAATAATATTTTTTATCTTTTATTTTGAAAAATTTCAAACCCATAGTAAAATTGAAAGAACACCATAACATATGCCCCCATCACCAAGTCACCAGCTGTTTATATCTTAACATACCACTCCATCTCTCTATATTTGCACATATTTCCATTTTGCCAAATTATCTGAAAGTAAGCTGTAGCTATCATGACACTTCATTCCAAATAAGCAAGCATTACCCCAAAACAAAGACACTTTTTGCATGCCATGATACCATTACCACATCTCAGTACTCATTCAGTAACATCATCAAACTTCCAGTCTGTACTCAGCATTTTCCCAAATGAACCAAAATTGTATATAGTGTCGCTGTTGTTTTAATTCAGGATCCAGTCAAGCGTAGACATTACATTGTGATAACACCTGTTGAGAAAACAATTTACTGAGCATTTAGTATGTGTTGGAGCCCTGGTTGCACAGTGGTTAACCATTCGGCTGCAAACCATAAGGTTGGCCGTTCAAGTCCACCACCTGCTCCTTGGAAACCCTATGGGGCAGTTCTACCCTGTCCTATAGGGTTGCTATGAGTTGGAATTGACTCAACAGCAATGGGTTAGTATGTACTAGACACTGTATTAATGCAGGACCATATTGAACTCACAGCAACCCTTTTGGGCAGATATTACCATTGTCCCCACATTTTAGATTAGGGAACTGATGCTCAGAGAGGTTCAGCAACTTGCCCAAGGCCACACAGCTGGTGAATGCTGAACAAATAAAATCTGTGTTGAGACCCAGTGCTCTTAACCAATGCCACTGATAGAAGTACACTCTGTAGGGATGTTTATCACATCAATAAGCTCCCCAAATACCAGTTGTGCTTTTGGAAGACTTTCCAAAGGCAGAAACTGTTTTAAAAACTGTTGCAAGTATATGAACTTGAATATAGAAAGAATATATGTTTTCTTTGTCTTTCTTTAAGCTGTACTCCTAATTTGTACTTACCATCATTCTTACTATGAACCTATCAAAGGGTCCCTCACTGTTCAAGAACACAGGTAGTTAGACTGACCTGGGAATGAGTCCCACCTCCGACCCTTACCAAATGGGCAGTGGGGCAGTATCTGAACTTTAGTATTCTCTAAAATGGGACTGGAAAAAAATCAACCTCATTGGGTTGGAGAGAGGATTCAAAAAGATGATGTCTATTAAGTGATTAGTTAGCACTGTGCCTGGCATGTGGAAACCTGTTGCCATTGAGTCGATTCCGACTCAAAGCGACCCTAGAGGACAGAGTAGAACTGCCCCGCTGGGTTTCCAAGGAGTGGCTGGTGGATTCAAACTGCCAACCTTTTGGTTAGCAACTTAACTACTGCACCACCAGGGCCCCAGTATATGGAAAGTGCTCGGTAAATTTTGGCTGTTCTCACTTGAATACAGCAGACCAGCTAAGCAGAGTTCTCGTAGATTCCAGTAGATTCTTTCCAAGAATTTAGTGTCTTCTTGACAGTCACAGACATGCATGTCTTCAGATTCCACTCAAGGTTCTGCGTGTAGAGACTTCTGACTTCAGCTTTTGGTGAAGTCAGACAGTTATTAATTTATTAGGGCTAGATATAAGCTCGGAAACCCTGCTGGCACGGTGGTTAAGAGCTACAGCTGCTAACCAAAAGGTCGGCAGTTTGAATCCACCAGGCCCTCCGAGAAAACCATGGGGCAGTTCTGCTCTGTCCTATAGAGTCACTACGGGTCGGAATCGACTCGAAAGTCCTGGGTTTCGGGTAGATGTAAGCTCACCTCAGCTGTTTTGCTTTGCCAATAGGTGACCGTTGGCTTTCTGCTTCTCCTTTATTTGCCGATAGGTGACCGTCGGCTTTCTGCTTCTCCTTTATTTGCCAATAGGTGACCGTCGGCTTTCTGCTTCTCCTTTATTTGCCGATAGGTGACCGTTGTCTTTCTCCTTTACACTTTTCTGTACAGATGTTATTCTACTATCCTAGTTTAACTGGAACAAATACAAGAAACACAAAAATCTGTAAATAATGAAAAATAGAGATGGAATTGAAACCTAAGCTTATTTTTCTTTCCATATTTAATTCAAATTTTTTCTCACTTTGGGATGGAATGTGTTTTAAGAAGATTCACCAGGAGAAAAAGAACAGAGAAAAAAGCAGGTAGGAAATAATAGTAAAATAGATTTCCTGAAGTGCTAGCAAAGTGTTTCATGCTTGTCCATCTGGGGAGTTAAACCTAAATCGTAGTTTCTAGAGCTGCATGAGCGTCAGTAAATCTGTCCCGCAGCCTCTGGTTCACATCACAGACTCACCTCGCTTTAAAAAAATTTTTTTAAAGGTTTTACAGAAGTATGACTGAGAGAACAATAGTCTCTGTGCTGCTCGTTGTTTTTGTCAGGTGCCGTTGAGTTGGTTCCGACTCATAGCGACAATATGAACAACAGAATGAAACGCTGCCTAGTCCTGTGCCATCCTCACAATCGTTGTTATGCTGGAGCCCATTGTTGCAGCCACTGTGTCAATCCATCTCATTGAAGGTCTCCTTCTTTTTTGATGATCCTCTGTTTTACCAAGCATGATGTGCTTCTCCAGGGACTGATCCCTCATGATAACAAGTCCAAAGTACGTGAGACATAACTTCGCCATCCTTGCTTCTAAGGAGCATTCTGGCTGTACTTCTTCCAAGACAGATTTGTTTGTTCTTTTGGAAAAAAAAAAAAAAAAAACCCACTGCTGCCGAGTGGATTCCGACTCATAGTGACCCTGTAGCACAGAGTAGAACTGCCGCATAGAGTTTCCAAGGAGCACCTGGCGGATTCAAAGTGCTGACCTCTTGGTTAGCAGGTGTAGCATTTAATCACTACGCGACCAGGGTTTCCTTCTTTTGGCAGTCCATGGAATTTTCAGGATTCTTTGCCAACACCATAATTCAAAGGCATCAGTTCTTCTTTGGTCTTGCATGTTCATTGTCCAGCTTTCTCCTGAGTATAAGGTGATTGAAAACACCATGGCTTGGGTCATGGATTCAGTCTTTGCCTGTCATACCAGGTCCCACCTGCCTAGAGTCATGAGTGGTGCACTGCTACGAGCTCAGTATTGAGGAAGCAGCACAGGAGGTTTGCAGAAAAAGGGGAACGTTTGTGAGAAATAGGGAGGTGGGCTCATTCTCAGTGCCTATCCTGTGTATTGTCCTAGGGGGCACTGGGTGGCTTAGATCAGTGATTCTCTCGTGTGTTAGAATCACCTGGAGGGCTTATTAAAACAGACTGCTGAGCTCCACCCTCAGAGTTTTTAATTCAGTAGGTCTGGGCGAAGCCTAGAGTAGCTGGGTGGCGCAAACAGGTAATGTGCTCGAAGTTGGAGTCCACTCAGAGGTGCCTTGGAAGAAAGGCCTCATGATCTACTTCTAAAAAAATGGGCCAGTGGAAACTTTATGGAGCACAGTTCCATTCTGACACACATGGGATTGCTGTGAGTTGGAACTGACTTGAAGGCATCTGACTTTTTGTTTGTTTTCATTTATTCAGAGCTTGCTTTAACAAGGGAATCAGTCACCATCACCTGTGTTTTGAGAGACACAAAGACTGTCAGGGGACTAGGAAAGTTGTCTAGTAAAAACGGGAAGGCTTTTCAAGTATGGGAGCTCCTGGGTGTTGCAAATGGTTAATGTGTTCGACTGCTAACCGAAAGGTTGGAGGTTTGAGTCCACCCAAAGAAAGACCTAGCAATCTTCTTCTGAAAAATCAGCCCTTGAAAACCCTATGGAGCACAGTTCTACTCTGACTCACATGGAGTCACATGAGACAGAGTCGACTTGACAGCAATTGGGACTGAGGGTGAAGCCTAAGAATTTACAATTCAAACAAGTTTGAGGGTAATTTCATTGTTGGTCTAGGGACCATACTTTGAGAAGCACTGGCTTAGACTAACCTGGGAGACAACGAAAGTTCCTCATTTCTACCCCCAAGAATTGCTTTAGGAGAATTGCTCACCTGGAGTGCAGGGCCAACTAGACCAGGGGTCAGCAAAACACAGCCATTGGGCCCAATCTTCTGCCCGTTTTCGTAATTAAAATTTTATTGGAATACACCTTGTTTACGTGTTTACATGTTGCCTATGTTTCCACTGTTTTCCACTACAAGGGAGAGGTGAGGAGTTGGAGGAGACTGTATGTTCTCCCAAAGCTGAAAATATGTGCTATCTGGCCCTCGGCCCTTACACAAAAAGTTTATCTCAGCCAGTGCTTAATGTCGTTTGTGGGGAATGGAGGATGTTGGAAGTACTTCTGTAAGGAATCGGCAAATTGAGTGTTCCCAATTTGTGCTTTTATTAGATATGTGGTTTTGTTTCGTTTTCACCTAAATACATATGATAATGGAAACTAGTCGTTATTCCTCACCAGACCATTCCCCTGATGAATTTTCTCACTGGAACCAGCAGTTTCTCAAAATGAAGAGAAACATGATATTTCTATCTGTTGCTTTTTCCATCTCTAATACATTTTTTGCATTTGTTTGAGTTGTTGGTGGAAAAAAAAATCACAAAATTAAGAGGGAAAAATCATTCTCACTGTAATGCATTGTCAGATGAGTGATGTTGAACTTCTTCCAGACTTTGGTAGAAACTGTTGCAACCTTTGTCGAAAACAATTTGTCAGTACTTATCAAGAACCTGTAAAATAATGCTCGTGCTCATTAATCTAGTAATTCCACTTCTAGGAAATTTCAGCAACAAATTATGTTTAAGGGTTTTCATTACAATGCTGTTAGAATAGTAAGTTTTTTTTTTTTTTCTTTTAAGGAGGTAGTCTCTATTAACATGAAACTGATAATACTGTAATGAACCCATATATCTATTTTCGAACCATTTAAAATGAAGCTGAATGTAGGGAAGCCGATGTAATCTTTTGGGGGGAAATTATTTCAAGAGCCTTAAACATTTTTATCCCAGATTTTCTTCTTCAAGGATCCCAAGAAAATAACCAGGAAGACAGATAGATTTTGGACAATGAGGATAATCACGGTGGAAGCAATTTCTATGCTTAATAGTTGGGAATAGTTGAATAGGTTGTGAGATAAAATGATATGTTACTTTTGAAAATGTTTCTGAACACTAGTAAAATATTGCCAATGCTTATGAATTATTCTTGAGAAAAGTTAGATATTTGATTCTACATATCTCGTATTTAGTAAGTATGTCATGAAACTGTTCTGCTGAAACCTATTCATCATCACGTCAACCTAAACGTTGGAACCCATTTTTTTCTTCCTTTGCAGTTTTTTTTTTTTTTTTTCAGTTGGCGTCTTCCTGCATTACACTGGCAAACTCTATCAGTTCCAGCTTTAAATTCTATCCCCTATCCTCCCCCTCCTTCCCCTCTTACCAGGCACTTCAGGCCTCCTGTGATCAGCTCCACTGGTGTCTTCCCAACCCCCTCGCTTCTACTCTTGACCCCTGTAAACCATGCTCAGCACAGCTGCAAAATTAATCTCAAAATTTAGACCACCTCTCTCCACCCCCATGATTGCAGTCCCTTCAGTGGATTCCTACTGCGCTTAAAAGAAAATGCAAACTCCTTATCATGGCCTGTGAGACAGGAGCAGATTATCCAATCAGCAAGGTAAGCACGGGCTTACTTGTGCTTACTTACTAATCTGTAGTGAATAATTGCACACGGATTTCACCACATCCAAAGATAAAATAAAAAGATGTGGTGAAACCCATGTGAACTTATTCACTCTTTTCTATTTCAGAACCTTTGCAAAGCTGACTACCACCTTGTCACCCTCTAGCTCTCATCTAAACAATTTCCTCTGCCCAGAGGCTATCCCTCTCCATCCTACCTAAAACACACCTGTCACTCCCTGCTCTGGGGCTCTGTAGAGTCATTGCTGTATCCTCAGAGCTCACAGAGTATCTGGCTGTAGGAACTTAATAAATATTTAATGAGTGAGCGAATGAATCCCCCTAAATATATAAGTGTATTATAAATGTTGATCTATTTATATATGTCTGTGTATACATAGGTCACACAATACTGCAATGGATTGAATTTTGTCCCCCCAAGATACATGTTGTAAATCCTAACCTAATACCATTTGGGAATGGGTTTTATTATGTTAATGAGGCAGTACTAGTGTAGGGTATATCTTAAATCAATCCCTTTTGAGATAAAAGAGCAGATTAAATGCAAGCAAGCAAGCAAGCAGAGATGGGGGAAGACAGGTGCCACGCTACATAAAGATCGCCAAGGAACCGAGAAACAGAAGGTGAGATGAGACAAGGACCTTCCCCCAGAGCTGACAGAGAGAGAAAGCCTTTCTCTAGGCTGGCACCCAGAATTGGAATTTTGAGCCTCCTAAACTGTGAGAAAATAAATTTGTTTGTTAAAGCTACCCACTTGTGGTATTCCTGCTATAGCAGCACTAGATAACTAAGACAAGTACCAAAATTTTTTAATCATGCCAAAGTGAAGTTATAGGTGATTTCAATTTTTTTATTGTACTTTTGAGTATTTTTAATTTTTGTTAGTTTTACAATAAGAAAAATGGTAGGAAAAATGTATTAGATGTTCAACCATAAAGAGAAGTGACGTTCTGACACATGCTACGACATGGATGAACCTTGAAAACATTATGCTGAGTGAAGTAAATCAGACACAGAAGTACAAACATTTTATGATCCCACTTGCGTGAACTATCTAGAATAGGCAAGTGTGTAGAGACCAGAGCCCATCAGTGGTTACCAGAGTGGCTGGGAGGAGAGAAGCAAGAGTTAGTCCTTGGGGACCCTGAGTTTCCGCTAAAGATGGTGGAATAATTTGGAAAGAGTTGGTGGTAATGGCTGCAAACATGGTGACTGCAATTAATGTCACCAGTTGTACATGTGAAAATGGTTAAAGGCAAATATTTTTTATGTGTATTTTACCAGATTAAAAAAAGGTGAAAAAATGTATTAGAAAGAAAAAAATAGCAAGCATCTTTTTGGATAAAGCTTATTTAAATATATTTCAGATTGTAAGTTTGAGAGACTAGTTAAACCAGTTAGACTAGTTAAACTATAAAACTAGTTCGTTTTGTATTTCAGTTTATAATTTGGGGTGTGTGTTTAAAACTTATCCTTTATGAATCTAAAGTGCTGACCTGACACACGTTTTTCTGCTGGAATAGCTCTGCTGCAGTATAAACCGTTTTTATTGCCTTAATAAATGTACCTTTCCTACAACAATAATCATCCCTTGAAGAAACTGTGCACTAAAACAGAATCGCTTAAAAGTATGATTAAAGATCCTTATGCAAGTTTTCCTTAGCACTGACAATTTGAAATACAATGATTTATTTCTGTAGACTCGCATTCTCCCTTAGTATCTATATCCTTGGAGATACAGATTAGAATAAGCAGAGTTCTCGCATAATCCATCACCTTGAACATGATGCTTCTGGTTGAGTCGGCAGAAAACTATCTGGCATGTGAGAGGAAAAGTGGAGAAACCACACAACTTGATTATGTTTAGGGAATCATTTCATGTTTACATAAAGATGAGAAAATTTTGCCACATATATAATTGATAAAGTATATCCAGAATATATAAAGAACATCATCTTATCAAGAATAACAAGACAACCCATTTAAGGAAAGAGGCAAGTCATAGAAGAAGAAAACATAAAAGACAATTAAAAAAAAATATGATGGAAAGCGCAAGCTATTGGTGATCAGTAAGTATAAATTAATGTAACACCAGTATGCCATTTTATCTTTATTAGGTTGGGAAGAGCTTTAAAAGGTAGACTGTGCAGAAGAGTGTTAACACAGCGGGCCTGACTGCTGGTCTTTGAAAGTCCTGCTCACAAGATTGGCCCTTGGCTGACGTCAGGGAGTTTGGATTCCAGGAGGGTTTCCCCCATTCCCAGAACTGATAAGAGGGGCTCACTATGCAAACTGCAAGTAGTGTGTTTTATGCTTTTCTTCTGAGAGTGTGGAGTTTCGGTGCATGCCAGAAAGAGGCTGCCTACGTGACCAGACCCGTACAAACTCTGGGCCCTGAGTGTCTGATGAGCTTCCCTGGGCCATTTTTTGTTACAACTTCTTCCTGGGAAAACTAAGCTCCTCCTGTGACCCCTGTGGGGCAGACTCTCAGAGGCTTGTGCATGGTCTTCTCTGGACTTCACCCCATGTGCCTTTTCCCTTTGCTGATTTTTCCTTTTATTGTGATAAATCATAGCTGTGAGTAAGGCTATGTGCCAAGTCCCGTGAGCCCCTTACAGTGAATCATCAAACCTGAGGATGGTCCTGCAGTGTCCCTGATGGCCCAGTGGTTAAGCGTTCGGCTGCTAACCAAAAAGGTCAGCAGTTCAAATCTACCAGTTGCTGCTTGGAAACCCTGTGGGGCAGTTTTACTCTGTCCTATAGGGTCGCTACGAGTCAGAATCAACTCGACAGCAGTAGGTTTGTTTTTTTGGTTTTAGATAAGTTGAAGGAGCCCTGGTGTCACAGCGGTTAAGCACTTGGCTGCTAACCAGAATGTCGGTGGTTCTCACCCACCAGCGGCTCTGCAAGAGAAAGATGTGGAAATCTGCCTCTGTAAAGATTACAACCTTGGAAACCCTGTGGGGCAGTTCTACTCTGTCCTGTAGGGTCTTTAGGAGTCAGAATCAACAGCAGTGGGTTTTTATTTTATTTTTTTTATATAAGTTGAAGATGCGTATGTCTACTTCTAGGTTTAAATAGTCTAGAGGAAAAATTGCACACGCTTGTAAAAAGGGGGAAGGGGATCTTACAAAGACATTTATAGCAGTGTTTGTAGTGGGAAAAAAACTGGAAATAGCTTATTTTCTAAGCGTGGTTAAATTTCTATAATATAATATGAATGAAAAAAGGAGGGGTACATTTTGTAAATTTAAGATACAGAATTCCAGATACTTAGATTAAAACGAACAAACACATTGCCATTGAGCTGATTCTGACTCATAGGGACCCAACAGGACAGGGTAGAGCTGCCCCATAGGGTTTCCAAGGTTGTAATCTTTATGGAAATGGACTGCCACAACTTTCTCCCACGGAATGGCTGATGGGTTTGAACCACTGACCTTTTGGTTCGCAGCTGAGCACTTTAACCACTGTGCCACCAGGGCTCCTTTCTATATATAGATAAAATATAAAAATATAAATTGAACTCTGTTCGCGTATGATGTGATCCTATATGTAGTGTGTCCACAGGAAAACTTCTAGAGCTAATAGAAGAATTTAGCAAAGTTGCAAGGTATAAGGTCAACAAACAAAAATCAGTTGGGCTTCTATACACCAGCAATGAAAAATCAGAAAGGGAAATTAGGGAAACAATCCCATTTACAATCGCATCTAAGGAATATGAAGGATTTATACAAAGAAAACTGTAAAATACTGCTGAAAGAAATTAAAGATGACTTAAATAAATGGAAATTTGTCCCATGTTCATAGATTAGAAGACTTAATATTGCTGAGATGTCAATACTACCCAAAGCAATCTATAGATTCAATGTAGTCTCAATCAAAATTCCAACAGCCTTCTTTACAAAAATAGAAAAACTAATCCTCAACTTTATATGGAATGGCAAGAGGCCCCAAATAGCTAAAACAGTGTTGAAAGAGAAAAACAAAGTAGGAGGACTCTCACTTCCTGATTTATAAAGCATACTTTGAAGATACAGTAGTCAAAACAGCCTGGTACTATGTAACAATAGACACATAGCCCATAGAATAGAATTGAGAGTCCAGAAATAAATCCACACATCTATGGTCAACTGATTTTTGACAAAGGTCCTAAGTCCATTCAAGGGGAAAGAAGAGCCTCTTCAATAAATGGGGCTGGAAAAATTGGATTTCCACATGCAGAAAAATGAAACAGAATCCATGCCTCACACCATACACAAAAACAAATTCAAAGTGGATTACCCTGTTGCCATCAAGCCGATTCCGTCTCATAGCGACCCTATAGGACAGAGTAGAACCGCCCCATAGGGCTTCCAAAGAGCACTTGGTGGATTCCAACTGCTGACCTTTTGGTTAGCACCCATAGCTCTTAACCACTGCACCACCAGGGTTTCCCAAAATGGATTAAGGACCATTTTGTGGTTTCAGTTTTAAGGACCTTAATGTGAAAACTAAAACCATAAAATTCTTACAAGACCAAGCAGGGGCAACACTGTCAGGCTGAATTTTCAACAATGGATTATCTAATATAATAACAAAAACCCAAACAACAAAAGACAAAATAAATGAATGGGACCCTGTAAAAATTAAAAACTGTTGTTCATCAAAAGACTTTACCAAAAAAGTAAAAAGACAAGCTACCGACTGGGAGACTTATCTTCAGAGACATATATCTGATAAGAATCTAATAACTAAAATATATATAAAACTTTGACAACAACAAAAAGACAAATAGCCCAATCATAAAATGGGCAAAGGTCCAATCACAAAAGGACAAATATTATATGACTTCAGTTATATAAAAAGACAAGAAAAGTCAAATATATAGAGACCAAGGTTTATTAGTGGTTACCAGGGGTGGGAGGGAAGGGGAAAGGGGGGTTAATGGTGATGGATAAATTGCATTCAGGGTAGGGTTATATAGCCAGTTATTGTAATTGCTGTCAATAAGTTGTACACCTGTAAAAAATTGAAATGGAAAAACAAAATCAGTAGATTTAATAGGTAGAAACAGGGAGCTCCAGATTTTCTTTGAGCTCAGGAAGAAGGAACAATCTAAATAGTTCCTGCTGCCTTAGAAAAGCAAGTGTTCGAAGCATCGGTGTTGAATTAAAAAAAAAATATATATATATATATATAAAATGAAGACAAATCCTGGGAAAAATTCTATGCCCCATTTGAATTATAAAATTGTCTTAAAATGAACTCCGAACTCTTCTTGAAAAAAGTTCCACATAATCCTGACCTATGTTCTTTTTCCCATTTACAAAACAAGTCCTGAATTTCAAAGAAGGTGAAGATGATACGACAGATCATCTCTCTTGCAATTTTAGTATTTCATTGGCTTACTGCCCTTGACAATTAGCAGATTTATAGACGTGTTCCCTGGATAATTGGCAATTAATTTGAGATTAGATGCCCAAAATCACAGTCTTCTTAATGGAATGCGAAGGTTGGGGCATTTCGCTCACAGGTGTGTCTGGGAACACAGACAGAGTAAATGTTAACCGGTAGTATGGTTAACCCTGCCCTTTTACACATCCGCGGTAGAGGGGACTTTTAGTTTGAGGATCGTAAACTCTAGCTAGCCTGGCTGGACTTAACGTAAAGCTCAAGAGTAAACCAAGAGTGTCTGTATCTTAAGAATGCTCTGCAATCTGCATGCCCTGGTTTACCTTGACAGTTACCTTATGTGATCCACAAGGCTGTGTGAGCCTGGGGCATATTTAAACGATGGCTGCAACAATGAACTCAAGCATAACAAGGATTGTGAGGATGGCGCAAGACCGAGCGCTGTTTCCTTCTGTTGTGCATAGGATTGCTATGAGTCAGAACCGGCTGGACGGCACCTAACAACGACAACATGGCATTTTTGGACTGAAGAGATAATATGTCCAGAATCTTCTTCGGATTTTTTGCTGTGGACCCACAGACAACTTTGCTGCTCGTGACTCAAATAATAACTGTCACTGTCTTTTTGTTTATTTTTTTTTTATTGTGGTATATATCTATGTAAGAAAACATTTGCCATTTTAACAGCCCTCACCTGTACAGGTTAGTGACATTATTTATGTTCATTGTGTTGTTCATCCATCACCCGTGTCTGTTCCCAGATTTTTCCTTCAGCAGCTTAGTATTCCCTAAGGAATGAGTCATCCTTTGCCTCTCCCTTCCACCCGCCCCTGGTAACGACTAACAAACGCTGGTCTCTGTACCCTTGCCTATTCTAGATACTTCATATAAGTGGAATCAGACAGTATTTGTCCTTTTGTGACTAACTTATTTCACTCAGCATGATGTTTTCTAGGTTCTTCATGATGTGGCATGCATCAGGACTTCATTTCTCTCTATGGCTAAGTAATATCCCATTGCATGTATGTATCCCATTTTGTTGATTGATTCATCTGTTGATGGACATTTAGGTTGTTTCTACCTTTTGGCTATTATGAGTAGTGCCGCAAGGAACAGTGGTGTATCTGTTTGCCTCCCGACTTCCAATTCTTTCGGGTGTCTACTTACAAGTGGGATTGCTGAATCATATGGTAACTCTGTTTAACTTTTTGAAGAACTGCCAAGCTGTTTTCCAAGTGTCAGTGTCTTCTTAATGTCTAGAACTGTGGTCTCCTAAGAGGAATATAAAACCCTACATTTCTAGGCAATGAGAATGTTGTTGGTAAACATTGTTATCTTTTTAGTCAAATTCCAGAGTACCTTATACCCTACCCCTCATTTATCGACCATCTTGTGATCTGACATTTCACATTCACGACAACAGTAAAAAGTCTACTATCTGACTATTTTGTACAGTAACCATGTACATCTGGCAGTAATGAATGCTGAAGTCAAGGCAAGAGCAACACTGGCTGTGATGGTTAAGGTTATGTGTCACCTTGGCTGGGCCATGATTCTCAGTGATTTGGCAGTTACATAATGATGTGATTTGGCAGTTACGTAATAATGTTGTCATTCTCCATTTTCATGTAACACTGATTTTCACGTAACAACCTGGTCTTTGGAACCTGACCATGTCAATAAGTGAGGAGTGGGTGTACTTAGAGGTATAGTTAGCAGATCTGAGCATCATATATCAATGATGTACCAGTTGGTTTCGTTTTCAAATTTTAGCGTCAGCACTTTTCTCATCCGTGAAAATATTATATACTAGGCATGCACTAGATGTTTGTTTCCAATTTACGTATCTCCACACATTTTTCGTACAAGTAGGTACTAGGTATATCTGTAATCTGCCTGTATTTTGCTCCTCACTATTTCTATGCCAGTAGGATAAATTTTGTGTTTACTCTTCTTCAAAATGTGCATTTTAAAAAAGAGTAAAAGACCATGTTTAGACTGACCTTAATTCTGTTCCCACTCACTTCAACATTTGTATGTTCTACATAATGATATTAATGATAGTGTCCATTTTTCATTGAGTGCTTTCTCTTTGGCAAGCGTTGTCCCAAGCATGTCACATGTGTCATCTCATTTAATCATCAGGACAATGCTGTGACACAGCTGCTATCATATCGGTGTTCCCTTTTCACAGATGAGAAAAGTGAGGTTCACAGATCCCAGCTGTCTTAATTACCAAGACTTTATTTTTCTTTCAGCATTCTTTGTGGAAAATTAAGAACTAAGCAACTAGAACAGTGCCTGAAACATAGTAATCTCTCAATAATATATAAACTTTTGAAATCAACTTTACTGCAGTACAGTTTGCGTATAAGAACATATACCTATTTCATGAATACAGTTCCATATGTTTGGGAGAAATCTTTGAACACTGTTAGCACTACCACAATCAAGGTATATTGGCATCTTCCTCAGAAAGTTTACCTGTGCTTTCCCCTTGCCCCTTTGAAAGCCTTTTGATTTTGAAGTTATTATAGATGCATAGGAAGCTATAAAAATAGTACAGAGAGGTCTCACGTTCCCTTAGTGCAGTTTCCACCAATGGTAACACCTTATATAATTATTGTCCAATTTCAAAACCCAGAAATCAACATTGGTACAATCCACAGATCTTATTTCTTGTGGCCCATTGCAGTTGGCCTCTGCTCACCCTCAGCCCTCAGCAGAACCCTGATCTGCTTTCTGACCTATAAGTAAGTTTAGTCTGTGTAAAAATGGTGCCGTGGTATCAGACCTCCTGGTCTAACTTCAGGGGAAGGAGAGAAAATCAAGATCAGCATCAGCCCATGGCTGATTCCTACACGGTGGGGGTCAGACTTACCTCCATTCTCTAACCTTTTTACCAGGTCTGACACCAGGTATCCTTCCTACAACACTCCTTACTTCTCTTCAGGGTTCGATAATTCATTGCAGTGGCCACACAGAACTCACCGGCCATATTCATGATTATAGACTTTATTAGAGAAGTAACAGGTTACAGTTCAGGATCAACTTAGAAGTAATAGGAACAGCTCAGGATATAGCTCTTCAATCAGGACAATTTTTTCCTCAGCCACACTCTGAAGGAGGCCTCTCTCTTGGCCCTCGGCCTCCCCTCTGCCCTGCATGGCCAAGTGTTACAAAGCTCTTGAGCTCTGCCACTAGGTGCCTGGAGGTACCCCATCCCACCAGCAAGCTTCCTGCCTGAACGTACTCAGAAGTCTTGCTCTGTGTGTCAGCACACCCACTGTAGCCACCATGGGCTGGGAAGCGGACTGCTCAGTCTCATGCAGTCTCCTGCTGGTCTCCTGGTTTTGCTGCCACCGTTTCACTGCTGCCGGACTCTGCTGTGCTTCCCACCGCTTTTCCCTGCTGCCACGCTGTTTTTCACTGTTTTCAGAGTTACAGCTCCTTCTCTCAGTCTCCTGGATCTAGGGAGCCTAGGAGGTTCTCAACACAGGGACCCAGGGTCCAAAGGATGTGCTTACTCCCAGCTCTTCAACTTGATGGTAGTGAGGTTCCCCCAACCCTCTTTCTGGTATTGCTTTTTGTAAGCCTGGTGGGATGGCAAAACTGACCAATTCCCTACGAGGGTTCCATGTTATTATTTCCATGGTCCCACCCCCGCAAGGGTTCCATGTACCTTCATTGCATTAGCAAAACTGTCAAATTCCCTTGGTGGGCCACAAGCAATTTATTTGCATAATGCCACCCAATCATTTTGTGGGAGTCACAAGCCCATGGCTGGAAGGGCCATATTAACACAATTCACTGCACCACAGCCTGTCTTGTAACTTTATGTAAATGAAACCATACAGTACATTCTCTTTTGTGTCTGGTTTCTTTTGGTTGGCATTATGTGTTTGAGATTTATCAGTATTATTGCGTGTGTTAATAGTTGGTTCCTTTTCACTGTTGTGTATCTTCCCACTGTTTCAATATACCACAGTTCCCTTACCCATTCACCTGTTGGATTGTTTCCAGATTTTGGGTATTATGAATAAAGTTGCTGTGAATATTCATCTTTGAGTCTTTTTGTGGCCGTATTTTTTTTTTTTTTTTAACATAAGCATTTGTTGTTGTTGTTGTTAGTTGCCATCAAGTTGATTCAGACTCATGGTGACTGCACGTGTATAGAGGAGAATGGCTCTATAGGGTTTTCAAGGCTACGACCTTTTGGAAGCAGATCACCAGGCCTGTCTTCTGAGGTGCCACTGGGTGCTCAGACTGCCAACTTTTCAGCTAGTAGTCTTGTGCTTAGTGGTTTGTTGAGTCCAATTGTTTGGTCACTTGGTAAGTGAAGGTTTAACTCTGTAAGATACTGTTGTTTGTTTTCCCAGAAGGATGAAACATTTCATATGGCCACTAGCAATTTATAAGATTTCATGCTGCTCTACAACCTTGCCAACACTTGATATTGTTGGTCTTTTTAACTTTTGCCATTCTAGGTGGTATGTACTGGAATCTCATTGTTTAATTTGCGTTTCTCTGATGACTAATGATATTGAACATCTTTTAATGTAATAGTCAATCATTTATATTTTTTGTAAATCGTCTATTCAAACTTTGTGCCCACTTTTTTGGGGGGAGGCTAACTGGGGGTGGGTGGGTATTTATCTTCATTCAAAAAGTATTTGATAAATAGTTGAATTTTTATTGATTGACTTAAGACCAGCTTGAATATATGTATTTTCCTTCTGGCCACTTGAGACCTTAGATGTAATACAACTGAATTAAGATAGTTCAAACTGGGTTTCGTTAGTCTATTCTGAAATGAGCAGCTGGAGCAGGAAATCTTATTTTGAACATGATATTAAAACAAAGGTCAGTAGTTTCCTGCCCTGTGTAGGAAACAGCACCATCTTAACCATCACTGTCATCCTCACAATTTACTCTTTTTGACCAAGGGGAAGTTATCATCTGTCTTAGTCATCTAGTGCTGCTATAACAGAAATACCACAAGTGGATGGCTTTAACAGAGAAGTTTATGCTCTCACAGTCTAGTAGACTAGAAGTCCAAGTCTAGGGCATCAGCTCCACGGGAAGCCTTTCTCTCTCTGTAGGCCCTGGAGGAAGGTCCTTGTCATCAGTCTTACCCTGGTCAAGGAGCTTCTCAGGCGCAGAGACCCCGGGTCCAAAGGATGCACTGTGTTCCTGGTGCTGCTTTCTTGGTGATCTGAGGTCCCCAACTCTCTACTCACTTCCCTTTCCTTCTATCTCTTGTAAGATAAAAGGTAGTACAGGCCATACCCCAGGGAAACTCTCTGTACATTGAATCAGGGATATGACCTGAGCAAGGGTGTTACATCCCACCCTAACCCTCTTCAACATTATCCAGTCTTGCCTGGTTAACCACAGGCAGAGATGAGAATTTACAACATATAGGAAAATTACATCAATCACAAAATGGAGGACTACCACACAATGCTTGAAATCATGACCTAACCAAGTTGACACGTATTTTGGGGGGACAGTTCAACCTATGACATCATCTAAAAACATGGATTTTGTGACTCATTTGGTTGCTGGATTGCTGCATTGTTTCTCTAAGGCTCGAAATGCTGTTACCTTATTTTTACCCTGTCTAAAAATGGAAGGACAGTCTTAGCCTTGCTATTCTTAGCTGTAGCTGAAGGGACTTTCTCCATTAAAAGTGAATGTTAGCTAGGTTGATCTACAAACCTTCTGTGGATCCTGTGGACTGTCATTTGTGTTTATGATTTAGAAGAAAAAAGGTTTGTTAGCTTCTTTCTATACACATTTTATAAGAATATAATGTTTTTACTTCTGTTAAGTATCCAAAAAACCAAACCTATTGCCATCGAGTCGAATTTCAACTCACAGCGACCCAATAGGACAGGGTAGAACTGCCCCATAAGGTTTCCAAGGCTGTAATCTTTATGGAAGCAGAGTACCACAACCCACCGACCTGTTGGTTAGCAAGCGAGCACTTAACTATTGCGCCACTGGGGATCCTTCTATTAAGTATTAAAAAACTGAAACCAAACCCATTGCCATCGAGTCGATTCTGACTTATAGTGACCCTAGAGAGTTATAAAGAAGTAAACACGGACTCCCTCCTCCCAGATTACGATTGCTTAAAAAACAAGAATAAATAAAAAGCAACTTATATTGGTGTTTGAAAATTGATTCAGAATAAGATCTATAATCTCTATCTCTGTCTATCGATCTGTCTACATAATGAAGAGTGAAGTCTCCTCCCATATTTCCCAAGGCCAAACCCTTCTCCCTAAAAAGGAAATCACTGTTAAAATTTTCTTATGATTCCTTCCGTTAATACACGGTCTTTCCACAAAGGATCAGACAGTATGAACTAGTCCATACATTTCCCACAATACCAGCACATCATATCTGCTTTATGCAGAGTGGTCATTCTATGGATGAACTATGCTTTTCTTTATTGATCCCTTTTGGCTGTTTCCAGGTTTTTGTTTTGTTTTGTTTTTATTTTTGTTCACTTGTTATAAAAATTCTGCAATAAACAATACTGGAGATTTTGGCAGACTTCTTTTTTTTTTTTTTTGGCAAGTATATCAATAGGGTAAATTCCTACCAACAAATCCCTGGTCTTAGAACACTTTATAATTTGATAGCTATTGCTAGACTATCCTCTTTAAGGTTCTAGCCATTTCCTCTCTCACTAATAGTGTGGGTGAGTGTCTGTAGCACATATTTTAAATGTAACAGCCTAGTTTAAATTCTTTGTTATTTTAGCCATCTAGTGTTATGTGAGATTGGACCCTCAAGTTAATGCCATTTCAAGGTTGTCTTATCTTTATTACATCCCTGCTTGCTTCGTCCGCTGCAGAGGAAGACCTAAAGTCAGTGCTCAAAATGACTGAGGGTGGTTGACTTCATTTGCTTTGTGTGGCTTCCTGCACACTGCTCCCAGGCAGCCCAGTATCTAGGAAGCCCTATTGTTGACATGTTGTCTTTTATGTTTCCTGCAGGAGGCAGGCTGAACAAGGACCTACGACATTTTCTCAATCAACGCTTCCAGAAAGGATCTCCTGATCATGAGCTCCAGCAGACCATAAGGGATAACCTTTACCGCCATGCTGTGCCTTGTAAGTAGCCCGTCTTTGGCGTCTCAGTGCTGGTTGGGTGTGGGAGAAGTCAGAAAAAGGAAGAGGCTCAACAGCTGGTTTGGGAGCACTTAACGACTTGATAAGTCTAGTGAATCATAATAGACTCTGGGACATACAGTACCTTCCTGGTGAATCACACGGGCTTTTGAGCCTGCCTAGGGCTCAGACCCAGCTCTGCCACTTACCAGTTTGCAATGCTGGGCGGACTGTTTATCCTTTGAAAAACCCAGTTTCCACATAAACAAAAAGGCTATCATAATACTAACTTCACAGAACTGTAATGAGGAGTAAATGGGATGAGACACAGACATTTCGTAAGGTGCTGGCATGGGGTATTGGAGCTAAATGCGGCGGTCTGCTTCTGTAAAGATTTACAGCCTTGGCAACCCTGTGGGGCAGTTCTACCTGTCCTGTAAGTCCCTGTGAGTCAGAATCAACTCCACAGCTGTGGGTTTTTGGCATGGAGCAGTCCTCCAGAAATGCTGGCTGTCATTGTTATTAATGGAATGTCCAGGCCAGAGGGAGTCCCTGGGTAGCACAGTTAAGCACTTGACTACTAGCTGAAAAGTTGGCAGTTTAAACCCACCCAGAGGTACTTCAGAAGACAGGCCTGGTGATCTGCCTTTGAAAGGTCACAGCCTTGAAAACCCTGTGGAGTAGTTCTACTCTACACATGGGGTTGCCATGAGTCGGAATCAACTCAGCGGCAACTAACAACCACAACAACCAGGCCGGAAGCCTTCAGACTGTTCTCTGTGGACCAGTGGGTCCCTGATGGCCCCCTAGAGTTTTTGTGCAGAAGGAAGGATGGGGGGAGGAGGAGGAAGGGAAAGACATTCAGTTATTTAATTTCATTCAAAAATAAGGAGAAAAAGTGACTGTAATTTTATTACTTGGAAGTTTTCTTTTCTCCTCTCTATTACTCAGTTCATCAAAGTTTGAAATATTTCTTTGGAAATGTATACATATACATTTTAACCAAACCAAAAAACCAAACCCGGTGCCGTCAAGTTGATTCCGACTCATAGTGACCCTATAGGCCAGGGTAGAACTGCCCCATAGAGTTTCCAAGGAGCGCCTGGCAGATTCGAACTGCCGACCCTTTGGTTAGCAGCCGTAGCACTTAACCACTACACCAGCAGGGTTTCCATATTTTAACCAGCAAAAGATAAAAAGAACAATTTGAAGTACAAGGTACATTGCTTATTCCTATGATTGGTTTGCTACAAATGATTTTCTTTATGAAAATTATATTTTGCAAGTGGTATGCTAGAGTGCTAATGTATTCTGATACTACTGCAGTTTAATAAGCAGAATTAATCTAAGGCATACCATAGATTTACGAGGATTTAGAATCTAAGTCCAGACTGAGGCCCCTGGAGATCAGATTCTACAGTAGCCCTTACCCTCTGTTTTACTGATGAAGAAACTGAGGCTCAGAGAGGAGAAGAGCTTTATTGCAGGACTCCCTCTTTCTGCTGAGTGGCAGAGCCACATTTGACAGATAAAACGATGTGATAATGTATTAATGTGAATTTATGGCCCTCAGCCTATAAATTATAATCCTAATAATGATTCTTTGTATTGACATTAATAGTAATTCCTAATTCTAATCAATTTGCGGGGCAGAGATTATCATTCTGTTTTTATAGGGCAAGAAACCAAGGCAATAAATTAAGTGAAAGAAAAGAAAAAGAAAACACACACACACAATGAAGCTAAAGATGACCAGGGCTTCAGGTCTCCTGATTCCATCATTGCCCTTCCTCTGCCATACTGCCACGCTTTAATCTTATAATAACCCTTTGATGTTGGGGTTTGTAGCATCCCTTGTACAGATGAGGAAACAGTCTCAGGAAGACCGAGTTCCAACAGGTAAGTGGCAGATCCAGGTGTCTTTTACTCTCAAGCCACCGAGGGCTGTTCCCATAGCTGTACCATAGCTGCCTCTGAAGTTACAGTACAGCAGGTCGAATGCAATTTTGCAGAATTCAGTAATTGCAGAATCATGATTGTTCTCTGTGTAATTTTTTCCCTACTTAGATTCCAATTTAAGAAATGGGGAAAAGCCATTGAGCACACCATTTCTTGACGCATCTGTGGTGTTACCATGGTTACGCTTCAGGATGCGTTCCCACTGATTTTTCCACTGATTCATTGGACCTGACTGTGAGCTAAATGGCTTGATTTTAAGCTTACCACTCTGTAGGAATGGGGCAAAAATGACCTAAGTCTTTTTAAAAAGCAGTGGAAAATCATGTTTTGTCTTTGCTTGTATACAGCTCTTGGCTATTAATATTTCATTTCTGTAAAATGAGTAAATCAGGAATTTGGAAAGGGGAAATTGTCTCCCTTCTGAAAGAGAAAACAGGTAACATTACATTTTACATTTCCTTCATAAAGTGTGAAGGAAATTCAGCAGCGGTCTGTTTCCGAGACTGGTGTAGTACGTATGTCTTTGAATGTGAGTAGACCAGGGGTGACTTGGGATTCTGTTATAAGCCTGGATTGTTCTGGGCACATTTGTGTTTATGTCGATACTTCAGCCCATGTGCCTGGTAAAGCAGAGCTCTGGACCAGCCTGTGGTGCTGATGAATTGGGAAGTCCTGGATTTGGAGAACGGATCTTCCTGACGGTGTTGTAGGGGTGCCGCAGGGAGACAAGCTCGCGTCATCCGTGTGTTCCAGAACTTCTGCTGCTGACGTTTTAGTGACTACAGTATTCTGAGAATGGATGACCTCATGAGCAGGTGCTCGCGAAGGGGGGTGGATTTTTTTCCTGTACATTTTCGGAGGCTTGTGTACTGTGGAAACTCTGGTGGCATAGTGGTCAAGTGCTACAGCTGCTAACCAAAGGGTCGGCAGTTCGAATCCACCAGGCGCTCCTTGGAAACTCTATGGGGCAGTTCTACTCTGCCCTATAGGGTCTCTATGTGTCGGAATCAACTTGATGGCACTGGTTTTGTGTACCGTTAGAAAGAAATGAAAAAATGAGGCCTCTTTATCCTCAAGCCCTTTTTAGTGTCAGCATTAACGTGGTAGAGCTTTGTGTGGCTCATAGTGGACTTTATCATTTAAGATTCACTTGTATCCAAATTCCCTGAGAAAGGCAATGCGAGTAATAGCATCTCTATTTTATAGATAAGAAGCAATAAAATTAAACTTCCTCAAAGTCATACCACTTCTAAATGCCACATTACTCCTCATCCAGTGCTATTTTAATTTTTTTGTATTTTTAAAGTTCTTTAAACAGCATTATTGAGATAAAATCCGTATGCTATACAATTCTCCTATTTAAAGTGTTCATCCACTGCTATTTCTGCTAGCTATTATTATTCTCCTTTTTTTTCCTTTATTCAAAAACTTATTATTTCCACAGTATGAAAAAGGTCATTTTCATTAGAAGTTAATTATATATACTATCAGAAATCACCACCCCAAAAAATTGCTGACAGAAAGGAGAACTAGATGCAGAATGAGTCAGAAGCTCTAGTTGAAAGTGTCAGCACGTTCTATGAGCTGTATGGCCTGGAGCATCACTTAACCTTGCTGGGTCTCAGTTTACTGTTCAGTAAAATGGAAATAGTAATTCTACCTCACTCATTGTCCCACCAAATACTCACAGCAACCCCATGAGATGGGTCTCATGAAAGGAAGCAGAAGCTAGAGAGGTTAAATAGCTTCCCTCAGGTGACACAGCTAATGAGTAGCACCTGCATGGTGAAACCAGTTGGATGTAATGAATGATATCATGATTAGAGTAATAAAGAAGTGGTTGTTGAATTTATGGTATTAACTCTAAAATCATGGCGCTTTATGTCCTGAGAGTGGGGGCAATGTAAGCCATCATACCTTAAAAAAAGTATCTTCCGTCTGACTTACAAGTGGTATGTACTCACTGATACACAGAATAGAATCTTAGTAAATGCTTAATGATCATTCAATTATTTTTAAATCAATGCATAATTCTTGTTATGGAATGAATTGGGTCCCCCAAAAATATATGTTGTAAATTCTAAATTCTACACCTGTGGTTATGATCTCATTTGGGAATGGATTTTCTTTGTTATAGTAATGAGGCAGTATTAGTGTAGGGTGTATCTTAAGTCAATCTCTTTTAAGATATAAAAAAGCAGATTAAGCGAGCAAGCAAGCACAGAGGGGAAGATACACACCACATGATCGCCAAGGAACTAGGAACAGAAGCTGAAGAGAGACAAGAGAGAGAGCCTTCCCCTAGAGCTGGCACCCTGAGTTCAGACTTCTAACCTCTTCTAATCAGTTTACTGTGAGAAAATAAATTTTTGATCATTAAAGCTGCCTACTTGTGGTATTTCTGTTATAGCAGTACTAGATAGCTAAGACAATTGTCTTATGATATCTAAGTTTATCTTATTTTTTATTAGACCTCTTCTTAGTGTTCCTGTGGAAAACCCCTTTTAAATGAACAGATTTGAAATGTGTGTGAGGGTCATCAGTGTTGCTCACTTCCCACATTCCTGAGTACCATCTGGATAATACTGTCTCCATCAGCTCAAATGCTGTTCACATGCCCCATTCCACCTCCATGCTTCAGCCATACACCTTCATTCCATTCCTAAACACACACGTGCCTTCTTGTCACTGGGTGCACATTATTTCCTCCTCCTATTTCCCTAGCTTTTCATCTGACCATTTCTCAAACTTCTTTCAAGTGTTGGCCTATCTGTCACTTCTTTCACGAAGCCCACCATGTCTCCATGGACTGGACCTGTTGGCTTCTTGCTGCTCTCACAGCCACCCTCTATAGCCTTCTTCAAGCACTTACCACACCTGATTGTAGTTGCATGCTGTGTGCCCGTCTATCCTACTAGAATTGAAGTTTTCTGAGGTAGGGTGCCTTAGTTACCAGCCTACACCCAGCTTGTTGTTGGTAGGTGCTTTCAAGTTGGAACCAGTTTATAGGGATCTTACTTACTACAGAATGAAACACTGTCTGCTCCTATGCCATCTTCATGATTGTTAGTATGTTTGAATCCATCGTTGTGGACTGTTGTGTCAGTCCATCTTATTGAGGGTTTCCCTCACTTTCTGTGACCCTCTACTTTGCCAAACATGATGTCCTTTTGTAGGGACTAGTCTTTGCACAGGACCAGGCAGTGTTTTGTTTTGTTCTGTTGAGCATAGGGTCGCTATGAGTTGGAAGCGACTCAACGGCACCTAACAACAACAAGTCTTTGCTGATGACTTCTACAAAGTATTGAATGGAAACCTTATGGATAGCAACAGCACCTCCCTAGCTTCGTGCTTGGACTGTAGAAACATGGGGTAAATATTTTTTAAATGAATGAATGAATAACAGAAGTAAAGGATGCTTTTTATTTTTATCATTTTTTTCTTGGTTACTTAGCATTTGGGAGAAGCAGCAGAGCTGCTTTTGCCATAACGCTCTCAGAATAAAAGGCAGCGGGGAAGAATGAGCTCTGAAAAGGGTCATAGATGACTGACAAAGTTTCACTGATTACTTGCCTAGTAACCAAAGCCCAGAGGGAAAAAGAAAGGCTTCAAACCGGTTTTTTCCGATTCAGTCATGGCAATGGAAGTCACACTGAACAAACCAAATTTTTAGAACTTGGTGAACCATAATCTGAATGAGAAAAATTATGGGTCAAAGCCCGGCTAGCAACTTAATCTCCTTATTAGAAAACAAGGGCAGAGTATGCATTGCACAGCAACCAAATCTCTTGCCCTTCGGATTTTGTACAGTCAGAAACAGTGACCCCCTGCTCAAAGATGGCGGCCGACCATGCCACTTTGAATGTGTGTCACTCTCCCCAGTTGCGGCAATAATCCAATCTCATGGATCAGGCTCCTGAAAGGGCTCACTATGCCTCTTCTGAATCTCCCATTTCAGGGGTTTGACCCATAATTTTTCCCATCCCAGTTGTGGTTTCAGATCACCTAAATTTAAAAAATTCAGATCTTTTCCAGTTTTGCTTTGTCAGCCATGACAGAACCAGTTTGAACCAGTTAGAAGCCCTGATAAAAAGTCAAGGCTCCAGTGAGCTTGGAGCTCCAGTGCCCATTTACAGCACCTCCTAATTGCCATCTAGATATTGCTGTACCTCCTATATTGATAGCCATCCTGGTTTATGACTTCTTGTCCTAGCTGATGTGACAACATCAGAGATTCTTGCTTTGGAATGGCTGCTTTTCCTGTGAAGATAAATGTGTTACCTGACAGGGCTTGTCATTTATTATACTGCTGCTGTCACAATGAGATACAGCTCATCCAGTCCTACTGGTTCTCTAGAATGCTGAACAGCACCCCTCCCACTCCTTCTCACTTCTCTGGGCTCAACTCTAAGGAACTCGCCTTTCTTTTCAAGCAAAGATCACCTGAAAGAGGGAAAGGGTAAGTCGGTTTTGTTCGTAGCTTAACACTTTGTTTATCAAGGCCCTTCTTGATGCTGAGACCATTGTAACAGGTATAAGAACCATTGATTGTTGACTGAAAGGAGTTTATAAAGGGACTAAAAATATTTGATCTAAGACAGTTTTTGACTGGTAGACATAAGTGATTCTGTAGTCTTTATCTGTAGAGGTGCCATATTCAAACAAGCAAGTTAGCACCTGATACCATTTGGCATTGTTTATTATTTGAATGTAAATGTGGCATCAGGGACATAAATTGCTTGGTAGTCTTTGAACCTGTTAGTTTCTCTGAAGCATAGTTAGTTCCAGAACTACTTGCCTAGAATCAGTGCATTCTGCCATGGTATTTAACAATTAGAGCTGGTGACATGAACTAGACCTCTTTATCATTGAGAGGCCAGGGTAAAGAACTGGATGTTGGTTGGAAAATAGCTTCTCTCCTGGTGTGTGCATTCCTGCATTCAGGTTGTGTTGTATACTAGTAGAGGGCTTCAAGCTATAATTCATGAACAAGACCATTCTACAAGCATCCGCAGGCCTGACCAGGAAAAAGGTCACTGGAAACTTTCTCACTATTGAGAGTGCCCTCGTACTCTAAGCCAAGGTAAGTGCTGTTTAAAGGATTGTTTTACCCTTTACAAGTCCTAACCCGTTGCTGTAGAGTCGATTCTGATTCCTAATGACCCTGTAGGACAGAGTAGAACTGCCCCATAGGGTTTCCAAGGCTGTAACCTTTATGGAAGCAGACTGCTACATCTTTCTCCCGTGGTGCAGCTGGTGGGTTCAAACTGCCAACCGTTCAGTTAGCAGCTGAGTGCTTTAACCACTGTGCCTCCAGAGCTCCTTTTATGAGGCCTATCCTGTGGCAAAATTTGTGACTAGTAACAATAGTAATAGTGTTCACTTTTGGGGATTCCTATTATGTACCAGGTACTCTGCCATGATACTTATATACCATCTCTAACTCTGGCTTTTTCACATAGACTATGGAGCATTTCAATTCAGGCCCTGCCTGTTTTTTATAATTCAGTCAGTATTTGTCTTTATTACTTTTCTATCAGTTCTCAAATTTTTTTCTCTCCTTCCCTTCTACCTATCATTTTTAGATTTTTCCATGTGTTCCTTGCTGGTGAGGACCTCCCCACTATGGGACTTCAGTGTTCTGAGAAGCCCTCCCACCCTTTGACCCACCCCTTAATACCTACAGCTAACCTTTCCTTTCTTTTCCATCAACCTTACTTGTTCTGCATTGGCTTCCTGTTGGGACTGTCCTCTAGGAAGCCAAGAATTAAGACAAAAGAGTAAATGGTTTATACTGTGGTATAGAGTTCCCCATCCTACATAATATGTATATTTTACTAAATGATTTTAAATGTGTTCCAGTTTAATATACTATTTATATTATATTGTATTGTATTATTATATTATATTATATTATATTATATTTTATATATTATATGATATTATATATAAAATGGAATGTTCTGGCAACAAAGCAGATCATGAGTAGAGACGATTTATTATGGGTTTAATTTGCTTTTGTGTTTTTATAATGCTTAGCACAGTGCTATACATGTAGAAAATACTCCATAAACACAAGATTGCCTGGGTCACAGGGATTTTCTCCTCTGCTCACCATGTCACTTCTCATACGTGGTTTCTTATTTTACCATGTATTGGGTGAGATTGATTTGTGTTTCACAGAGTGACATAATGGTCCAGCATGGAGTTTTGTGCCAAAATTAAAGTCATCACATTAGAAAAAAATAATTTTAGTTCAGGTATAATTTAGAGTTATAATCTGGGCTCAGGTAATCATAACCGAGTTTTTATCCACATGAATGTCTGGTGGGCCATTGAAAGATTGTAGGAAAGTGGGACAATTTTTAATCTGGACTTTCCCTCTCACTGAAGAAATTTCTGAGTCTCTGGCACCACCTGATAAATGCCAGAAGCACCCCCCATCTTCTAGATAACCCAAAACACCTTATGTCTCCTTGCCAGAGGAGAAGAGAATCATGCCATCAGTGAGTCTATGAGAAGGACCTGCACATTTCTGAATTTTGACAATTCTTCCTCTTCCTGGGCCTCTGCCGACTCCCAAAGAGGCATGCTTTTACTGGTCCTGCAAGCTGTCAGCTTTATTTGGGTCAGGTCCTACGGGAAAAACTTACAGTTTCCAGATCTGCCTGGGAGTGGGTGATAAGTTTAATTTTGAGATGATTTGTTAACAAGCCTTTTGATGCCATTCGTTACAAAGCATTTTTTGTTCTAGTTCATGTCAGTGACTTCTGTTGACACTCTGCTTTCTTATTTTTCTCTTTGTTTTCCGTGTAGTGTATTTTATCTTTTTTTTTCTCCTTAGAGGTTAGTTAGACTGATTTTGTTTTGTTTATTAAGCTGCAGAGTCTGCTCTGGAATTCTCAGTTCTACACCAGATGGCCAGTGGTCATTGTCTTGGTCATCTAGTGCAGCGATAACAGAAATACCATAAGTATATGGCTTTAACAAAGAGAAATTTATTTTCTCACACTCTAGTAAGCTAGAAGTCCAAATTCAGGGTGTCAGCTCCAGGGGAAGGCTTCCTCTCTCTGTCGGCTCTGGAGGAAGGTCCTTCTCATCAATCTTCCCCTGGACTAGGAGCTTCTCCATGCAGGAACCCTGGGTTCAAAGGATGCACTCTGCCCACGGTACTGCTTTCTTGGTAGTACGAGGTCCCCCCGTCTCTCTGCTTGCTTCTCTCTTTTATATCTCAAAAGACATTGGCTTAAGACACTATCTAATCTTGTAGGTCTCATCAGTATAACTGCCGCTAATCCATCCCATTACATCATAGTGATAGGATTTACGACACACCGGGAAATCACATCAGATGACAAAATGGTAGACAGTCATACAATACTGGGAATCATGACCTAGCCAAGTTGACAAATAGTTTGGAGGGGCACAATTCAATCCATGATATTCCACCCTTTGGTCCCCCCAAAATCATATCCTTGCAACATGCAAAATATATTCACCCTATCATAGCAAAACTCTTAACTCCAAGTCCAAAATCCAAAAATTCCTCTTCATCTGTGAAATGTAAAACACAGGCTATCTGCTTACAGGAGTGCAATGGCAGAACAGGCACAAGCTAGACATTTCTATTACAAGTGGGAGAAATCAGAGGGAAAGAAGGCATAACAGGCACCAAGCAAGTCAGCAGAACATATTACATTAGCCCTCAAGGGTTTGAAAATAATCCTCTGTTTTCTGAGACAATTTACACAATGGCCCTGCCCTCCAGACTCTAGGTATTGGCCACATTCTCTGGATTCTGAGTGGAGGCCCCTCAGCCCTGGGCTTCAACTTTGCCTTCCAGGCCCACTGGGACAGCTGCTCTGCTCCCTTGGCTTTAAGTCCACCATTCTCCTAGTCCATATGAGTGGTGACTCCACCCTTAGAAATACCAGAGGCCATGGCTCCACCCTTTGAAACTCCCAGAGGTTGAGGCCATACCTTTTGCGACTGAGGCAGTTTAGCTTGCTGTGTTCCTTGTCTCTTGAGCTTCTGCTTCCTGGCTCCTTGGCCTCTTGGCCCCTTGGGCCTCACACCTGCGTCTGCCCTCCTGGGGCAAGTGTTCCAAAGCTCTGTAGCACTACTGATAAATGCCTGCAGGCACCCTACTCCACCAGTAAACTTCAGCCTGAAAGCACTCAACTCTCTTTCTCCGTGGGTCTGCAAGCCTGGCTCCACTGATTAAGTATCCAGAGGCACCCTGCTCCACCAGGAAGCCTCCTGCACGAAGGCACTCAATTCTCTTGCTCCATGGGTTGGCTCCAGTGCCATGCCACACTGGTCTCCTGGTTCTGTTGCTGCCAATCCTCTGCTGCTTCTGGTCCTCTGCTGCTGTTTCTTACCATCTCTGGTGTTAATGGTTTTTTCTCACTTCCTTCAGAGTCTTCTGTTCATTCACAGTTTCAAAACCGCTTCCACGTTTTAAGTATCTATTGGAGCAGCACCCCACTCCTGGTACCAAATTCCGTCTTGGTCATCTAGTTCTGTGATAACAGAGATACCACAAGTAGATGGCTTTAACAAAGAGAAACTCATTTTCTCACACTTTTTTTTTAGTAGGCTAGAAGTCCCAATTCAGGGTGTCAGCTCCAGGGGAAGGCCTTCTTTCTCTTTAAGCTCTGGAGGAAGGTCCTTCTCATCGATTTTCCCCTGGACTAGGAGCTTCACCATGCAGGAACCCTGGGTCCAAAAGATGCTCTCTGGTCACAGCACTGCTTTCTTGGTGATATGAGGTCCCCCGTCTCTCTGCTTGCTTCTCTCTTTTCTATCTCGAAAGACATTGGCTTAAGACTCTATCTAATCTTGTAGATCTCATCAGTATAACTGCCACTAATCCATCTCATTACACCATAGTGATAGGATTTACGACACATAGGGAAATCATATCAGATGACAAAATGGTAGGCAGTCATACAGTACTGGGAATCATGACCTAGCCAAGTTGACAGATACTTTGCCGGGGGGGGGCCCACAATTCAATCCATGACAGTCATTTTATAAATGCTCACTCTGTTCCAGTCGAGAGCCTCAGTGTTTTACAGGCATCATTTCATTAATTCTCCTGATGGTACTGATGGTAGGTGTCATCATAGTCATCTCTGTTATACACAAGAGGAAGAGGAGGAGCAGACAGGGGAGTCACTCGCCTGACATCAGGCTGCATGATTTAAAAGTGTCCTCAGTGTGCCAGGAACTCTGCTAGGTACATTTCTTGCATCATTTCCTTTTAATCTTCTCAATAATTTTTTTTCCAAGTGTGAACTATTATATCTACTTTTCAGATGAAGAAAGTGAGACTTTTTTCAAGGTCAAGGTCCTGTGCTTAAGTTACAGAGGTGGGTTTGAATCCAGTCTGATATTTTCCAAAGTCTTTAGCTCAAACCATAGCATTTTAGTGCTACCGTATTTTTGCTAGTTTAGTTTAGCAAAATGGCGTATATACTAAAAAAGAGCATTGTCAGAAAGGTCATTATATTACTCTCATGCCACATTCAGGAGCCTGTTCAGCTAAGTGCACTGGGACTCATTTCCTGTCTATGTCTGTGTCACAGGTGCTTGACATGGATAAGTTGAATCTGGAACTTTCAGGTGTAGTGGGCTTTCTGGTATGGTAGGCTTTAGAGGCCAGTAGGTTGTAACTCAGGCTTTCTGAGCCTCCATTTTCTCATTACTTTTATGGAGGTCTATGAAAATTACATAAGCACCAACAGTAAGCATGTGATTCTGTAGGTCTTCTGTTGAAGTCAATCTCCTTGCTTTAATACTCCTTTCTCCTACCCTTTCTAACATGATTTCTCAAGCCCAGCATTCTCCCTTTTCTGTTTTTAAATTGCCTTCAGGCCTTGAGCCTTATCTATATGAAGATTCTTTTTTTTAAACAAGCTCAGTTTGAAAAAAAAGATTTTCACGCATTTGCTGAATAACATCGCAACACTAGATGCTAGGCAAGAACATAGTGAAGATTAATAATTAGATGATTTAGCCAATAATAGGCATGCTTGAAACAGCACATTCTCTGAGTATTTCCAGCATCAGCTAATTCCCCAATGTTCTTTTTCTTTGTATTTCTTATTACATGTTGTTAACCCTAATTGCCATTGTATATTTGCTGAGTGGATGGAGTCATATTGGAGAAAGAAAGAAAAAAAAAATCACATACTTACAAATCTCAACACTGGACTTGATTTATATGTGTGTCTATTAGTAGATTCAAACAAACATGGTTTGGCTTATGTCCCTTACGCTAAGGATTCTTTTGGTGCAGAAACAGGAAAAGCCATAGGAGTTTATATTAAGTTTAATTAGAATTTATATAATTTATAATCTTCTTATGAAAACATATTAGGCTGGACCTCACCACTTAATAATAATATCTATCAGTAATCAGGTAGAAAGTTGGTTCAGGCACAATGCTAAGTGATTTGCAAGCTTTATATCTTTTAGTTCTCTCTAACCTTGTGACGGAAACCCTGGTGGAATAGTGGTTAAGTGCTATGGCTGCTAACCAAAGGGTCAGCAGTTTGAATCCACCAGGTGCTCTTTGGAAACTCTATGGGGCAGTTCTACTCTGTCTTGTAGGGTCGCTATGAGTCGGGATCGACTCGACGGCACTGGGTTTGATTTTTTTGGTAACCTTGAGACGGGTAACGTTATTGCCTCTTTATTATGAATGCAGCAGTTGAGGTGTAGAGAGCTTAGATGCTTAGACAGGTGACTTGTCCAAGGACACACAACTAACAAGTGATGGAAACCAGATGCAAACCCAGTTCTGACTGCCTGCAGAACCTAATCTCTTGGTTTATATCTCTGGATGTAGTCACCTTAAGGGATTCAGGAGACCCTGTTTGATTCCCCACCAATAACCTCATGCACAGCCACAACCTATCTGCCAGCGGAGCCTTTCATGTTGCTGTGGTGCTAAACAGGCTTCAGCAAGGCTTCTAGACTAAGATGGAGTAGGAAGAAAGGCCTGGTGACTTACTTCTGAAAAAGCAGCCAGTGAAAACCATATGGATCCAAACGGTCCCATCCTGTTGTGGATGGGATCCCATGTGTCAGAAGCTGATTCAGCAGAAGCTAACAACAGTCACCCTAAAGACCATTTCTAAAATTACCATATTGGATTTTAAAAAGAATCTCCTCTTAATAACACATGGATGGGTCTTTGGCGGGGCGTAGGGTACTAATATATCTATCTGGCCGCCAAGTTAATTCATTTAATTGCTTTATAATTTTAGCTGACATTTTCCATCAAGATTTGTTGCAATTATAAAGCAATTTTCATAGCGATATATGAAGGTACACGAAACTTTTCACAGTATCCTTACCATCTATTATTTATTTTAAGAGAAGGTTTAACATATTTTAGTCTCTCAAGAATCATTTAAGTCGAGATTGTAGTGCAATATATTTTTAAAGAAATCATATCAGTTGTGTTAATATGTATGAAAAATTTTCTGACTTCTGTAATGGATTGTGCATTTATGCTAAGGTCCAAACCCAGTGCCAAAAACCCAGTGCCGTTGAGTGGCTAAGGTCCAGGTGAGGATATTACCAAGTTGCATTCTGATTGCCGTTGTCGTTAGTTGCCATTGAGTCTGTTCTGACTCATGGAGATACACATACATAACTCTGTTTATAAAGTAAATTAGGAAGAACAATTTTAAATAACTCCTAAGAATCTGCTAATAGGATTCTAAAATAAACTGAACCTGTTGCCGTCATGTCGATGCCAACTCATAGTGACCCTACAGGACAGAGTAGAACTGTCCCATCTTTCTTCCCTGGAGCAGCTGGTGGGCTCTAACTGCAGACCTTTCAGTTAGCAGTCAAGCGCTTAACTGTTACGTCACCAGGGCCCCTCCAAATAGGATCCTAGATAAATATAAAAGTGTAATAGAGATAATAATTATTATTAACAGGTACTGAGTACTTGCCACATGCTGGATTTTATTCTATAACAACATTGTAATTTATTTAACCCTTACAATGGTCCTGTAATGCAGATGGGATTATTCTCCACATTTAAGGAAACTGAAGAATAGAGAGGTTAAACAACTTGATTAGGATTTCACAGCTAATAAGTGGTAGAGCTAGGCAGTGTAAAACTACAACTTTCACTCTTATACTGCCTGTTATTTATCGTTCTAGAGAATATAAACACAAACAAAAGAATCAGACATTAAAGTTATTTCTTTCTTGTGGGGGCCTCTTTTGTTATTCTAATACAATTACTTCTTATTGTTAGATCCTATCAAGGCTGCTACGCCTCACAACTCCAGGGGACACTATTAACTTTGAAATCCATGTGACCAGTGAGTGCCCTTGGTGCTGGGTAGCACCTGAACTGTATGGCCTTTATGCAGTGGCTGAGTTCCAGCAGCAGATAATCAGCTAAATATAAAACTTGGAAGATGAGAGCCATAAAGATGAAAGATGAATGAAAACCAAATTGCCATTCATTTTGGAGGTACATGTCTGACATCATACTTTCTAGAGAAGTTGAGGTGGTGCCATGCTCCGGTGGGAGTGATAGCCAACAAGATGCTTGATCACCAGAAGTCTAATCCAGTGTGGCTCCAAGATCTCTGCTTTCTTTCCTTTTTAAATTGGGCTTTATGTGAATGTTTACAGAGCAGATTGGTTTCTCATTAAGCTATTGATACACGTATTGTTTTTGGAACATTAGTTGCCATCCCCACAACGTGTCAACACTCTCCTGTTTTAGACCTCGGTTTCCCCATTTCCATTCGTCCAGCTTTCCTATTCCCTCCAGCCATCTTGTTCTTGTTCCTGGTCCGGTGTGCCCATTCAGTCTCGTGTACATGGTTGAACTACAGGTATTACTGATTGTTCTATAGGCTTGCTTAATCTTTGGCCGAAGGGTAAACCTCAGGAGTGACTTTAGTACTGAGTTAAAAGCGTGTCCTGGGGCCATTATCTCGGGGTTTCTCCGGTTTCTGTTAGATCAGGAAGTCTGGTCTTTTTTTGTGAGTTTCAATTTTCTTCTACATTCTTCTCCCACTCTGTTGGAGACTGTCTATTGTGATCCCTGACCGAGCAGTCAACAGTGGTAACCAGGCACCAACTAGTTCCATACTCAGTCTGGTGGAGGCTGCGGCAGTTGTGGTCCATTAGTCGTTTGGACTAATTTTTTCCTCGTGCCTTTGGTTTTCTTCATTCTCCCTTGCTCCAGTCTGGGTGAGACCAGTAGACATATTTTAGATGGCTGCTCACAAGCTTTTAAGACCCCAGACACTACTCATCAAAGTAGGATGTAGAACATTTTCTTTATAAACTATGTTATGCCAATTGAGTTAAATGTCCTCGAGACCACGATCCCCAGCCCTCAGCTCAGTAACTTGGTTCCTCAGGAAATTTGGCTGTGTCTGTGAAGCTTCTATGACTTTATCTTGGTCAAGTTGTACTGACTTCCCCAGTATTGTGTACTGTCTTACCCTTCAACAAAGTTACCACTTACCTATTGTCTAGTTAGTGCTTTTCCCTCCCCACCTCTCCCCTCCTTCTTAACCATGAAAGACTGTTTCTTTATCTACGTAGACCTTTTCATGACTTTTTATAATAGTGGTCTCATACAGTATTTGATTTTTTTTTTAATTATTTCTCTCAGCATAGTGCCCTCCAGATTCATCCATGTTTTGCGATGTTTCACAGATTCATCATTGTTCTTTATCCTTGTGTAGTATTCCACTGTGTGTATGTACCATAGTTTGTTTATCCATTTATCTGTTGATGGGCACTTAAGCTGCTTCCATCTTTTTGCTATTTTGAATAATGCTGCATTGAACATGGGTGTGCGTATGTCTATTCATGTGATGGCTCTTAATTCTCTAGGATGTATTCCTGGGAGTGGAGTTGCTGGGTTGTATGGTATTTATTTCTATTTCTAGCTTTCTAATTTTAAATCTATTTTTAATTAGATTATTTATCTTTTTATTGTAGAGGTGTTGGATTTCCCTATAGATTTTAGAGATTAGAGCTTTGTCAGATATGTCAGAGCCAATTTTTTTCCCGCCTGTTTGTAGGTTCTCTTTTTACTGTTTGGTGAAGTATTTCGATAAGCATAGTATTTCATTTTTAGAAGATCCCAGTTATCTAGCTTATCTTCTGGTGTTTGTGTATTGTCAGTTACGGTTTATATCCTGTTTATACAGTATATTTGGGCCCTTAGCATAGACCCCATATTTTCTTCCATGATCTTCACAGTTTTTGGTTTTATATTAGGTCTTTGATCCATTTTGAATTACTTCTTGTGTATGATGTAAAGTATGGGTCCTTTTTCATTTTTTTGCAGATGGTCATCCAGTTTTGCCAGCACCATTTGTTAAAAAGACTGTCTTTTCCCCCAGCTAATATTTTTAATGGGCTTTGGGCCTTTGTCAAAGATCAGGTGGCTGTAGGTAGATGGATTTACATTTGGGTTCTCAATTCTGTTCCATTGGTCAGTGTATCTGTCATTGTACTAGTGCCAGGCTGTTTTGACTACTGTAGTTACATAGTAGGTTCTGAGGTCAGGTAGTGTGAGGCCTCCTACTTTTTTCTTCTTCAGTAATGGTTTACTTATCTGGGGCCTCTTTCCTTTCCATATAAAGTTATTGATTAGTTTTTCCATCTTGTTAAAGAATGCTGTTGGTATTTGGATCAAGATTGCATTGTATCTCTGTAGATTGCTTTGGGTAGAATTGACGTTTTCGCAACATTGAGTCTTCCTATCCATGAGCTTTGTGTATTTTTCCACTTGACTAGGTCTCTTTTGTTTTCTTGCAGTGGTGTTTTGTAGTTTTCTTCGTGTAGATCTTTTACATCTCTAGTTAGATTTATTCCTAAGTATTTTTTTTTTTTTTAGGGGCTATTATAAATGGTATTGCTTTCCTGATCTCTTTTTTATAGTTCTCTGTTTTGGTGTATTGGAATCCAACTAATTTTTGTGTGTTTATCTTGTATCCTACTACTTGGCTGAATCTTTCTATTAGCTCCAGTAGTTTTCTTGTGGAGTCTTTCAGGTTCTCTGTGTATGGTATCATATCATCTGTGAATAGGGATAGTTTTACTTCTTCCTTACCAATTTGGATGCCCTTTATTTCTTTTTCTTGCCTTATTGTTCTAGCTAGGACTTTCAGCACAATGGAATGGTGATAAAGGGCATCCTTGTCTTTTTCCTGTTCTCAAGGGAAATGTTTTCAGCCTCTCTCCATTGAGAATGATGTTGGCTGTTGATTTTGTATGGATACCGTTTATTATGTTGAGGAATTTCCCTTCTATGCCTATTTTATTGAGAGTTTTTTTCAGAAAGGAGTGTTGGACTTTATCAAATGCCTTTTCTGTAGCGATTGAGATGATCATGTGATTCTTTTGTTTTATTTATGTGGTGGATTACACTGATTGATTTTCTAATATCAAACCATCTTTGCATATCTGGTATGCATCCCACTTGGTTGTGTTTTTTTTTTTTTTAATTATGCTGAGTTCTACTGGGCAGAATTCTGTTGAGAATTTTTGCATCTATGTTCATGAGAGATATTGGTCTGTAATTTTCTTTTTTAATGATGTCTTTGCCTGGTTTTGGTTTCAGGGTTATGCTGGCTTTATAGAATCAATTCAGAAGTAGCCCTTCCTTTTCTATGTTCTGAAATAGTTTAAGTATCACTAGTGTGAGCTCTTCTCTGAAGTTTGGTAGAATTCTCCAGTGAAGCTGTCTGGGCCAGGAATTTTTTTTGTTGTGAGTTGTTTTTTTTTTTTTATTAACTTTTTAATCTCTTGTTATGGACCTGTTCAGATTTCCTACCTCAGTTTGTGTTAGTTTAGTAAGGAATGTGTTTCTAGAAATTTGTCCATTTCCTCTGGGTTTTCAAATTTGATGGAGTACAGTTTTTCATAGTACTCTGTTATGATCCTTTTTATTTCAGTTGGGTCTATTGTAATGTCCTCCATTTAATTTCTTATTTGGGTTATTTGCTTCCTCTTCTGTTTTTCTTTTATCATTTTGGTAAGTGGTTTGTCACTTTTGTTGATCCTTTCCAAAAAACCTAGTTTTGGTGTTGTTGATTCTTTCTATTGTTGTTCTATTTATTTCTGCTCTGATCTTTATTATTTTCTTTCTTCCGGTGGCTATGGGCTTCTTTTGCTGTTCTCTTTCTGTTTGTTTGAGTTGTGTAGCTAATGTTTTGATTTTATGCCTTTCTTCTTTTTTAATTCGTGCACGTATTACTATAAATTGACCTCTGAGCTCTGCATTTGCTGTGTCCCGAAGGTTTTGGTGTGATTTATTTTCATTCTCATTTGATTCTAGGAATTTTCTATTCCATCTTTGATATCTTCTATTACCCAGTGGTTTTTAAAAAAAAAAAAAATTTTTTTAAGCAAGGTGTTATTCAGTTTCCTTTTTTTTTTTCTTTGCTCTTCTTGTTATTAATTTCTACCTTTGTGACATTATGATCACAGGAGATGCTTTGCATTATCTCAGTGTTTTAGATTTTGTTAAGGGTTTCTTTGTGGCCTAAGATGTGGTCTATTCTGGAGAACATTCCATGTGCATTGGAAAAGAATGTATATTTTGCTACTGTTGGGTGGAGCATTCTATATATGTTTGAACCACCAACCTTTCAGTTAGCTGTTGAGCACTAACCCTTGCGCCACCAGGGCTCTTTACCAGTATGACATAGGAATTGAAATAAATACCCGTGAAGAGGCAAAAAACAGATCAGCATTGAATCTTCTTTTTCAGGGAGAATTCAGGAAACATCTAGTTGTGTGACGGTGGGCAAGTGGTTCCACTTACCATATCTAGGCCTATTTTCTCTTTAGAAAGGAATCTGTTTATTAGGGGTATAGTCCACTTATTAAGTATTCTAATCTTTCAGACCAAGGCCCAAGATAATGTATCTGGGCCACTTGAGTTTTTGAGCCTCCCAATATATTAAAAAGAAAGAAAAGGTATAACAAAAGTCGAGACATGTTTTTAATGTTTGTACTTACTTAATGCTTTTAACATACACGCAGCAATTCAATATAGTGCTATTCACTGATTGCAGGATGTATAAAACATTAATTCAAAGTATACTAGAAGCAGTATAGCCTGGTGGTAGGCCACACATTTGAATCTCTTTCATTCCTTTTAATGTGTCATCTGTAGCTGCGGATAGAACTTAATTTGCAGAAAACAATAAAAGCCTAAATTTGAGACCCTGTGTGGATAGGAGGCCTAGGACACATGGCCCTTCTGCCCCAACTCTTCCTTGCCCACCTTTTATAGGTGTAGGATGCTATGGGATGACTCCTTTTGGACCAAGGCTTGGCTGCTTATTAGAGGAAGACACCTAAGAGGGTAAGAGGTCTCCAAGGACTAAGGAAGCCAGAGGGGTCCTGCAAGAAGCCCAGTCCGTTACAAGGGCTCAGCCCTCTCATTGTATTTCCCATCACTCCTCTTGTCAGAAGGGGAGCTCTTTATTCCTTGGACCATTTCTTCTGAGGGTGCCACATTTGACATTAGGGCTTATCTGCTCCTATCACCAGCCTACTAGAAGTAGGGGCTGTATGATTGTTGGATTGTTGTCTTAAGACCTTTGCTTTGAAAAGTGAGACAAAACTTGGTTACACTAGAAATCATTTTGAAGGTCAGTAAGCTACTGACCTGTAAAAGATTTATTGTTTTGGCTTTCTAATCGCAGTTGCTGAACATAAATGAACTTGGCATTTTTCTCCTGTCTCGTAAGATCATTACAAGCAGATATTACATGATTTTTAGAGTTGGAATTTCTGTATTCTTAGCTTTCATTATCCTTTGATTTGATACATTTCCTGATTTTCATCTCTAAATGGTTTTACGTAGTCTCAAATTTCACTTAGTTAATGATTTAAGGGGAAAAGCCACATCCTTTTCACTGGAATTTTAATTAAAAATATAATAACACCCTCTGAGTTGCAGATAAATTGTTCTTTATGTGCATGATATGACTTGAAAATGAGAGATGATATGAGGCCATCAGGCTGACTGAAGTTCTGCCCAAGTTCTGACAGCATTGGCTGTGTGACCCTCACTAACCCTGGGAACAGATGTTTTTGTCACAGTGGAGAAGATGTTGTGGCCAATACAGGTTTGATTGAGTTTCATGTTTACCGTTCAGTACTAACCCCCACCCCCACCCCAAAGGAGGACATTCGGCTTCTGCATTACTTTACTATAGGATTAGACACACCCTGCAAATCCACTGCAGTTTGGCATCCTGTAAAGGAGTTTTGTACCTTCTTAGTTCACTATAACCCAGAAAAACCAAACCCACGGCCGTCTAGTTGAATTCAACTCATAGCGACCCTATAGAACAGAGTAGAACTGCCCCCATAGAGTTTCCAAGGAGAGCTTGGTGGATTCGAAGTGCCGACCTTTTGGTTAGCAGCCATAGCTCTTAACCACTATGCCACCAGGGTTTCCCAGTCCACTATAGGTGTAGATAATTTACAGATTGAAAAATGTACTGTCAGATATAACTACAAAAAATATAGTATCTCTTAAGGAACATGGAGTAGAGGAAAAAACAGCTTGTTGAAATATTACTTGCTGTTTTGTTCTGAATTCACATTGTGTACTTCGGGGGTCTGACTTGGCATGGCTCGTCAACCTTCTCCCTTCCCCTCTCTGTCCCTCCTTCCTTCCTTCCCCCATCTTCTCCCTCCCTCCTTCCTTCATGTGTATATATGTATATGCACATATATATGTATATATAAATTCATCAAGCTGTACCTTTAAGATTTGTATAATTTGCTATATGCATTTTATACCTTAATTTAGAAAAAAAAAAAAAAAAAAGCCTTTGTTAGAACCCAAAGTATGCCTAACTCCAGTAACTGTTCATAACCGCCGCAGTATCTATACTGCCAGAGTCTGCAAGAAGAGAAAGAAAGCACCAATCTGTGGTGGAAAGAAGGAGAGAAAAGGACTGATTAGCTGGTTTAACCGCTAGCCAGTTCAATATATAGAACACTTGGAGCGTACCATCGGGCTCCCTTTTATCTTCTCCCACGGAATACTTCCCTTCCTTCCCACAAGTAACCATGATTCTGTTTTCTCGCTAGATTAATTTTGTCAGATTTTGAATTACATATAAATCGAATCATACAGCATTTATTCTTTTTTTCTGACTTCTTTGGCTAACATTAACTCTGTGAGTCTCATCCATGTTGTTTACATGTTTACAATAGTTCATTTGCTTTTATTACTGTGTAGTATTTTGTTGTATGAATATACCATCATCTGTGTATCCATTCTTTTGTTGATTTGAATTGTCTCCGATTTTGGGGTATTGCCAAGGACATTCTCATACAAGTAGACACATGTACTCAGTTCCTACATAGGGGCAGCATTGCTGGGTCATAGTGTAAGTGTATGTTTAGCTATAATAGATATTGCCAAACGGTTTTCCAAGGTGGTGGTACCATTGTGCATGCCCAACAATACTCCGAGAGCTCCAGTTGTTCCTCATCCTTACCAACGTTGGAATTGTCAGTGTCTTTGATTTTAGTCATCCTGGTGGATGTGTGATGGTATCTCATTATGATATTAATTCACATTTTCCTGATGTAGAATGATATTGAGCACCATTTCAAATGCTTATTGTCTGTGTGGATATCCTCTTTGTGAAGTGCCTATTTATGTCTTTTGCTCATTTTTCTTTTTCATTGGGTTGAATTTCTGATTTCTAGAAAGGATGGGGTTTTAAATTTTGACTCTGCTGCTTATTAGCTGTGCTTGGGCAGATTGCCTAACATTTTAGAGCTTGACCTATAAATCCAGCTGCTGTCAAGTTGATTCTGACTCTTGGTGACCCTGTGTGTTTCAGAGTAGAACTGTGCTCCTTAGGGTTTTCAATGGCTGATTTTTTGGAATTAAATTGCCAGGCATTTCTTCCAAGCACCTTAACTGTTTACACCCTCCCCTCCCCCCAGGGACTCTGCTTCATCTATAGAATGAGCTAATAATATCTGCTTTATCAGTTGTATTGGGAATTAAAGGAGGCGTGATAAGTTGATCACTAAGCACAAGCCTAAGCATAAAGAAGGCACCGGTAAATATCTAAATTTTTAAAAAATCTGTTGTATCAATTAAACAGCCCGTTAAGATTTTCCAGCATGTTTTTCTTTCTTCTCTTTCCTTATGTCCTCTTTCTTTCTTTATTCTTGTACAAAAGGAAGCTCAGTGGTCATACACATAGTACTTAGCAGTTCTTTGCACTCACATCAGGCTAAAGTGACTCATCTGTTAATAAAGGAACATGAGAGATCATATCAATTTTTCCAAGAATTTTGTCCTTGCACTTGGGACAAATGAGAACCATAAGTGAGTTTCTGTGAAGGAGAGAATAAGAGAAAAAAGAGAGGGTAAACTGGAGACATAGGATCCAATTAAAGAAATCTACCTGCCCTGTGTAAGGCACAGTGGTTAAGCACTCAGCTACTAACTGTAAGGTCCGTGGTTCGAACTCACCAGCTGCTTCACGGGAGGAAGATGTGGCAGCCTACTTTCGTAAAGAGTACAGCCTTGGAAACCCTCTGGGGCAGTTCTGCTGTGTCCTACGGGGTTGCTAGGGGTCAGAATCAACTCAACAGCAATGGGTTTTGTTTTTTTGCACCTGCCGTGTGGAGTGGTAGGGAGCACGGAGGAATTGGACCTGCCATGTGGAGTGGTAGGGAGCATGGAGGAAGAGAACCGGGGGTTTGCCTTTTATTTCCTTTTCCCCCCTTGTCAGTTAGCTTCTTGGAGACTCAGTTTCCTCATTTGCAAAATGGAGGTAACAGGACCTGCCTGAAAGGGTTGCTGTGAGACGTAGCGCAGTGCCTGGCCTCCTGGAAACTCTTCGTGTATGGCGCCTGCTGTGATTGATGGAGGCCGTAGTGATGGTGTTGATGACGCTGAAGGTGACGAAGGTGCACCCTCTGTTGGCAGAGACTTTGTCTGCCTTTGCCGTTGCCAGGCTCAGTGGAAAGCTGCATCGGGGCAGAGGTCACAGCTTATCTCGAGGAGCAACGGGACCTGCAGCGGGAAAGACGAAGGTCAGAAAGGATAGAAGAAACTTTTTCCTGGGAGGAGGCAATGTAGGTCTCAGCCTACCTGACTGTGAAGCACTGTTCTGGGGCCTCCATTTGTATACTAGGTGTGTGTATGTTGAGGGTGGCTTGGGCATCCCAAACCAACTTACAATGAGCTATATTACTGAGATGGATAAATATATTTCCAAAATATGTAGAAAAAACTAGTAACGGAAAACAAGTCATAATGTCTTAGGCAGCTATTGAAAGCACTTAAACATCCACGTCTGTGTGCCAGAGTCTGCATTTCAAGGGAACCTGCCAGGAGAAACAGCCTCCTTCAGCTTTCAAGGCAGTTAGTTAGGGGCACAGTGTTGAGGTTGTTGAGCAAACATAGACTTTGAATACGGGCAGATCTGTGTTTGGCTCACAACCCCTCCGTCCTCTGGCTTTGTGATCTAGGATTTCCTAATGTGTAAAATCGGGATGATAATATTATCCATATAACCCACGGGAAGTACCAGCAGAGGATCTGGCACATAGTAGGTGCTCAGATTACAGAAACACACCCATGTACGTGATAACAGAAATGCATAAACGTGATAACAGAAATGCGTACTCCCTGTTAATTTCAGCGATAATTATTTAGTGGGCAGGGTTGAATGAAGCAGTCAGGAGGAGACAGGAGTGTTTTAAATGTAACTACCCTGCTTTTTGGGGGGTACCCTGCTTTGCAGTAGGATTTGCTGGGCCTCACCTCTGTGCTGTGCGTGGAAATGGCCTTTATTTCAGTGTTGGGCCTCAGTAATGCTGCTGCCAAAATGCTCCATGTGTGCTAGAGCAGTTGGGATGAGTCTGCTGTGTAACTAACTCGCCACTGAGCCCGAGTTACCCCAACTGGAGCATAAAAATGGTTCATTTAATAGTGTAGACCTATTTGTTCTCCCCCTGCCATCAACTCTGATCCACTGCCAGCCTTTAAGCACATCCTAAGGGTGGACAAAAACAGGCACCCCTAAAAGGGTCGGGCTGCCTGTAAGAGTTAATTTCTCTTGTGAGGCCGACCCTCAGGCTCTGAGTCTCTGTGTGTCTGCGGGAAGACGGGCACATTCTATGGTGGCGTGTGGTCCCCAGGAAGTGCAGTTGCTTTTCGTGTCACACTCACTGGCAAACGTCCAATCTGCATTTCACGCACCCTTCACTTGTTCACTGTGACGGATTTATTTAGGAGCCCCTATTTTTTTGACTGGTGTGTGAATGCAGGGTAAAGTTCCACAGGTAAAATGTCCTGTCATGCACGTGGTGAACACGCTGTTGGGAGTCCTGATGTGTGTGCTGAAGCCAGCGGGAGTCACAGCTCAAAGCCACCAAGATGACAGTGTAAGTTCAATGCAGGTTGCACAGTTTTAAGGATGGAGGGATGTGATCTTATAAAACAGCCATTTGTGAGGTGTTTTCGTACAAATTTAAAGAGGCAGTCTTGACAATATCCCTTGTGTAATAAAATTTCAAAGTTCCTGGAACTTTGATCTTTGATATACCCATTGCAGAATGATTCTTCTCTCATTAAGTATCTTAAGTTGCATATTTCACAAACCATTTTCTGACATAACAACTGGAAGCTTGTTTCTTCGGTATTTTCTTGGAAAACCTATTTAAACACTTATTTGAGCATCATCCAAGAAGGTAGTTGTGTTAGCACCTTGGAGGGACGTAATGTTAGATAGTGGCACTTGAAGTAAAAGTACCATGTCTATTCTGTTTCCATTTCTTGTTGAAATTTATAGTCGTGGGAATTCTGTTCATTCCCCATTTGCTCTTTGGTTTCCCAATTCACTCACAAAAGCCAGAGTATTATTAATGGAGTTGTTTCTTCAAAGTGTGTGTGTGGGGGGGGGGCATTTCCTCACACTTTTGTGGCAATTCACATTAAAATCCAGCTGGAAAACAGCATCTCAAGCTGGAATTTTTTTAAATGGTGGAAATAAAAGATTATTATAAGGAAAATACTAATCTCTATGGGAATATAGGGAAACCCTGGTGGCTTAGTGGTTAAGAGCTACAGCTGTTAATCAAAAAGTCTGCAGCTTGAGTCCACCAGGCACTCTTTGGAAACTCTTTGGGGGCAGTTCTACTCTATCCTATAGGGTCACTATGAGTTGGAATTGACTTGATGGCAGCGGGTTTTGTTTTGTTTTGTTTTATGGGTATATAAGATCCCTGGGTGGCACAAACCCTTTAAGCTCGAACCCATGCAATGGTGCCATGGAAGAAAGCCCTGATGATCTGCTTCCATAAAGACTACAGTGAAGAAAACCCTACATTGACTCAATGGCAGTGGGTTTGGAATTTTGTTTTGTTTTGGTTCTTTGGGTCTATAAAATTAGTGTGAAGTGACTTCTCATTTGTCTTTGACATAATAGGAAAGTTGTCATATTCTGTAACCCAGGGAAAAACCCAAAAGCAACACCAATGTCATTTTTCTGGTATATGCTCATTTTATGTTCAGGCTACTTTGTCAATTTAAAAAACACCAGGTATATTGAGGCATTTTTGTTTCCTGACCCTTCCCCCAACAATATTTGTTATTATTTTAATAATTATTATAAATTAATGTCAAAAACTGACTAAACACCATTATCCAGACACAGCTTTTCTCCAGAATCCAAATAGCACTGCTTCAATTATGACTGGAGAAGTATTCATGTCTTATTTTTATCAGTGGCCCCTTTGTCACATAACACCATTATTTCTTTGTTCTCAGATGCACACTTTTTTCCTGCATCTGGATGTGTTTTGAACAATGGCTGCACCTTTCAACCGATGTGCATTTTTAATGCCATAGGTTTTCTTGCTCGTTTTTTTCCTGAAAAGCTGTTAATTCAAAGGTTTATCTTATAATTAAAGGCACCTTAGAACTAAAGAAATTTTGGTATTACACAAACAATGAGGCTGTTCCTTTCTGTTACTTCTGCTTTGAATTTATTTTTACAGCCGAGAGTCTGGCATTTAGGAGGCTTTAGTTCCTTTTTTTTTTTTTTTTTTTAGTAGTTCCTTAGCGGCAGTGAGTGGTTTTGGGGTTAGCTCCTTAGAGATTTTGCCTGCAATTAGAACAAACTGCCACTAGATGGCGATGGTGCCTTCTTCCTACCTTCCCTTCGTGGCTCAGTCAACCAGACAGGAACTGTAATCCGTTTCTGATAAATACCTTATTTTTTATTGCACATAATTGTCAAATTAATTTTTTATTAAATAAAAAATATATATTTTTAATTAAAAAATGAGTTCAGTGACCCCTTTTACTATCCCATACCTATGCTGTTTTCTGTCTTCCCCAGAAAAAAAAAAAAAAGTAACCATAAAATAAAAAAAAAAATTTTTTTAATTTTATTTTTTTTATTTTATCGTCATTTTAAAATTTTTCTTTGAGATATTTTTCTAATCATTCATAAATATATATGAACTCATAGAAAATATATAGTAGAGAGAGTGTGAGTGTTTGAGTTTGCATAAACCCTTCTTTGAAGGGTCAGGAAAATCGGTCCCTAAAACGTGGTGACCTGGTGCATATTTTTCCTTGCAGAAGCTGGGAAGGGGAGAGACGGTGTACGTAGTTCTTTAACTTCCATTTCACTTTAGTCACAGTCATTGTCCCACTCAAGTTTTCTATTGCTTCTTGAGACAGCCTCATTAATGTATTATCCTAGAAAATTATCTATGTAGACTTTCCAGTTAGCTGGTACGTGATGTTCTCTTTACATGAACATAAATCTCTTTATTTGTAATGCTTCGTCTTTTATTCCTAAAGTTGATTATTTATGATTTATCCTCCCCTCACCCCCCAGGTTATATTTACCAAAATATCGTTTGCATTTTTACTAGTCCATTCATAGAGAGAGCATTTTCTCTTTGTTAAATAGCTTTCAATCTGTAATTTTCATTATTCCTTCCTTCTATATTTTTTAGAGAGCTTTATTGAGATATAATTCACATACCATACAATTCACCTACTTGAAGTGTACGGTTCAGTGTTTTTAGTGTGTTCACAGGTTTGTGCAACCACCTCCACAATCTAATTTTAGAACAGCCTCAGCCCTGAGGAAACCTCGTGCTGGTTAGCAGCCATTCGCCCATCTCCCTCAACACTCCCAGTTCTAGATAACCACTAATCCATTTTCTGTTCCTGTGAATCTGCCTGTGCTGGACATCTCATGTAAATGGGATCGTATGCTATATAGCCTTTTGTGTCTGGCTTTTTTTGCTAGCGTAATGTTTTCAAGGTTCATCTATGTTGTAGCATGTATCAGTACCTTATTCCTTTTTACTGCAGAATAATAAATTCCAGTGAATGGATATGCCACACACAGTTATTCATACATAAACATTTGAGTTGTTTCCACCTTTTGGCTAGTGCAAATAATGCTGCTATGAACATTTGTGTACAAGTTTTTGTGTAGATACATGCTCTCATTTTTTAGAGTATACACCTAGGAGTAGAATTGCTGGACCTATGATAGCCCTATGTATAACCAAAATAGCTGTATCTCCATGTATGAAGATTCTGATTTCTCCACATTCTCACCAACATTTGCCTGTTTGATTACAGCCATCCTGGTAGGTGTGAAGTGGTGTCTCATTGTGGTTGTGATTTTTATTTCCTAATTATGTTGAGCATCTTCTCATATGCCCATTGGCCTCTTGTGTATCTTCTTTGGAGAAATGTCTGTTGAGATCCTTTGCCCATTTTTTACTTTTGTCATTTTTTAATTGCCATTTGTCTTTAAGTTATTGAGTAGTAAGATTTATTTATATATTTCAGATACAAGTTCCTTATCAGATACAGGATTTGCAAATATTCTCTCCCATTCTGTAGGTTGGAAACCCTGGTAGCATAGTGGTTAAGTGCTATGGCTGTTAACCAACAGGTCGGCAGTTCAAATCCACCAGGTGCTCCTTGGAAACTCTATGGGGCAGTTCTACTCTGTCCTGTAGGGTTGCTATGAGTTGGAATTGACTCAACGGCAGTGGGTTTGGTTTTTTCTTTTTTTTTCTTATCCTGTAGGTTGTCTTTTCACTTTCTTGGTGGTATCATTTAGAGCAGAAGAGTTTTTAATAATACTTTATTGTGTTTTTGATGAAAGTTTACACAGCAAATTAGGTTCTCATTTAACAACTTCTATACAAATTGTTCTGTAACATTGGTTACATTTTTCACAATTTGTCAACATTCTTATTATTTCCATTCTAGTTGTTCCATTTCCAGTAATCTAGTTTCCTTGCTCCCCTTACCTTCTCATCTTTGCTTTAGAGTAATGTTGCCCATTTGATCTCATATAATTTTTTAAAGGAGCACAGTACTCACAGTGGTTTTCTTTATTTTATGAGCCTATCTGTTATTTAGGTGACCTCCAGGAGTATTTTTGCTTCAAAAATCAAAGGGTATCTCAGGGTGATAGTCTCAAGGATCCAATAAGTCTGTACTTTTTAAGAATTTGAGTTCTGGTCTACATTTTTCTCCCATTCTATCAGGATCCAATTTTGTGGCCCTGATCAGAATGGTCAGTAGTGGTAGCTTGTCACCATCTAGTTCTTCTGGTCTCAGGGTAGATGAGGCTGTGGTTCATGTAGGCTATTAGTCCTGTAGACCAGTGTCTTCGATTTCTTTCTCTTTTACTCCAGACAAGTAGGGACCAGTAGTTGTATCTTAGATGCCCACTCACAAGCTTTTAAGGCCCCAGACGTGTCTCATCAAACGAGGATGTAGAACATAAACTTTATGAACTAAATTGTGCCAATTGACTGAGTTGTCCCACAAGACTATGGTCCTAAGCCTTCGAAACCCATTAAACCAGTCCTGGGAGGTGTTTGGTTATGTCTAAGAAGTACCTGTAACTGTGCCCCGTGTGCTTTATTATGTATATGCATGTACACATATACATGTACGTACACATGATGTGGATACACCTGTACATGCACACATATATACATAAAAACCTGCCTATCTACATATATGCGTAAATACCTACATATGTAACCACACATATATTTTTGGTGGTTGTTGCTGTTGTTATAAAGTTGTATATGTTATAGCATTTGCCAGAAACATCCCGTATTCTTATTCTTGTGTACTTCTTACTGACATTATAGTCAAGCTGTGCACACTTCACCCACGTTTGGCATTACCTTTCCCATGACCCAAAACGACAAGTGTCTACCATCCAGATACACGTCACCCCCAGCAGCGGAAAGCTTGTTTAACGTAGTCTCCTTTAGCTCCCCCCCGACCCCTCTTTTTTGTTGCTTATGTGCTTTTGATTGTCATGGCTAAGAAGCCATTGTCTATACCAAGGTTATAAGGATGTATTTTTATATTTTCTTCCAAAAGTTATATAATTTTAGTTCTTACACTTAGATCTATGATCCATTTTGAGTTAATTTTGGACACAGTGTGAGGTACCATTCCAACTTCATTTTTTTGTATGTTGTTCCCAGCAACATTTTTTTTTAACTTTCTACTCTTTATGAGTGTATTTCATTTTAATTTTTATACTTTCTTCTCTTTTATTCTTTAATAAATACATTTAAGAATATAAAGTATCCTCTGTGTAGGGATTTGGGTACATTTCACAAATATTATTACTTTCTTTTTTTTACTGTTGATTTCTCTTTTTACGGCGTTTTAGTCAGTGGTGGAATTCTCACCTTCCGGGAGACCTAGGTTTGATTTCTGGCCCACGCACCTCAGGAGCAGCCAGTACCCATCTGTCAGTGGAAGCTTGCTTGTTGCTGTGTTGCCGAATGGGTTTCAGTGGAGCTTCCAGACTAAGATGGACTAGAAAGTTCTGGTAACCTACTTCTGAAAGTCAGCCAATGAAATAGTTCACAATGGTCTGATCCACAGTAGATCATGAGCATGATGCAGGACCAGGCAGCATTTTGGTCCGTTGTACATGGGGTGGCCATGAGTTGAGGCCTACTCAAGAGCAGCTAACAGTAATAACGGGAATGAAAGTGGGTTTTGAACCCAGCTAGTCTGGTCCCAGGTCCCACATTCCTAACCCTATGCTCCACTACCTTCTTGGTGAGGCCTTTTTCCACATTTGACTGGTTTGATTCCTAATCATCTCTAATTGTCCTGAACATGTCTAGTAAGGGAAATCCTTGGGCCTTTTGTCACTGTTTTTTGTTAAAAATTGCTAGTAATTAAGTGCCTACACTTAACTGTCCCTGAACTTTGTGCCCTTGAGACACTGCTTAGCTTGACCTTGAGTTCTAGAAGCTGGGCGCTCAAGAAGAAAGGCTAGCACAGACCCCATTCATTTTAATTTTGTGTATGTAACAAAAGAAACTTCAGAAGAAATGCAGTTAAGCACCTCTTGTGCTTTATGCTGGGGACCACACATGCTCCAAAAGCTTCGAATTTTGAGATGGGTGTGTAATCTCTGATAAAGACTGAGTAGATTTTCATGGAAACTCTTCCTTGTGCTTCATTTGTACATAAAGAAACCTGATCTTTTGGAGCTCTGAAGATAATTTGTTATTGTTAGGGATATTTCCAAACCAAATGAAGGCTATTTTATCTACCCGTATTGAAGCTTGGAAAGCTACACCCTTGAATACTTATTGAATAAAAGTTCCCTTCTTTCTTGCATAAAGAGAATAGCTTTTGTATTTTTGCTCCCTTCAGTGAAGTGTCTATGCAGTGAAAGAGCAATTTAATTTGTACTGTACAATCATTTTCTTGTGGAAAACTAATAAAATACATATTCCATATTTCAGCATTAGGTTGTGGCTAAAGACCTGAAAGTTTTATGTAGAATCTGCCTTTTTTTTTTAATGATGATGAGAGAGGAAATGATGTAAATGCTCACCTGTACTTGGTTGATAAAGAAACCATTCTCAAGTTTTATTGTTTCTCTCAAACCAAAAAACGTAAGCTTATAATTTGCATTCAGCTCTCAAGGCCTTTTTACCTTCCTAAAAGTAGATGTGAAACACGAATGAAGCAAACGTAGAGCCCTCTTAAAAGGCTGGTGTAGGCGGGCTGTCTTCCAAGGCATCTTGTTCTGACAGGCAAGTGATGTTCAGGGTCCTGGTGTCTTCATTTCTCCAGTTGAAGCCCTTGGTGCTCTTCTAGTTTGCAGGTCCCCTCAGAAGTAGAGGACGGGTGCTTTCATTGTTGAGACTGCTTACATGGAAGTCAAGTCATATTAATGATACGAATAACAGATGACATTTAGTTAGCACCTTTTATGTGTCATGAACTGTGCCAGGTACTTCGTATGTATTATTCTCCAACAAACAGGCAGTCTTTGTTCCATTTTTACATATGGGGAAGGAAGCAGGTACAGACCTGGCAAGTTACTTTCTCTGCAGACACACAACTGGAATTTGGAGAGAGAGGGTTGCAGCCCAGTGAGTGTGACTGTAGAATCAAGTCATTTAACCATGTGAGTTGACCGCAAGAACAAGGACTAAACCTGTAGTCCTCCTGCCGCCCCGGATTGTTCAGGGAATAGACTGTGAGATATATGTGCACACAGTGACTGTTTGCCGAATAGCAAATGTGAAGGAATAAGATCTGTTACCGTGTTACTTAAGTGTCGCCGCTGCCCTGTCACTGCGCCCCCCTACCCCCTTATCCTTAAGACTGCCTTGCCATCACTTGAGATCTGGACCTCTGTGCCATTTTGAATCTAGGTTCTGTCTTGCCCGTCCTCTCCCAACACCCCTTCTCCACCCCCAAGAAGAGAAAAACCCCTTGCTTCCTTTTCTCCCTTCCCCTGTTTTCTTCCTTTCTTTACCTCAGAGCACCTTCTAGCTTCTTTATCTCCTCCTGTTTGACTTACTGAAGTTAATTCTTGAAGGAAGCTTGCACAGGCCTGTGGAATACCTGGGACAGGGAAAGGCAGACAGTCTGGGGGCATCTCTGTCTGCTGCAGGGAGTGGGTTCAGTCAATAGCAAGAGTGACCATTCAACAATAGAGAACACTTAACCTTCCAAAGCGAGAAGTCCCTAATAAAGTTTTCTCATTAAAGGGATGGGAGGGGAAAAGGACTCATAAGAGAGAGAATGGAGATAGCAGTGAGTCTGAATGGCAGAGATAAGCCCTAAAGAAACGGCCTGATTCTGAACCGGATTTCACCCTTAATTCTGGTGTCCATTCCTTGAGAGCTGATTCTTCAAATTCATCTTCTAAGCCTCTCCATCACACCTTTATTTTCAAGAAAAATAATTACTTCAAACGTAAGAGTTATTATCTTTGAAATTTCCACTAGAGTTGGGGAATAGGTAGAAGTCAGTCCCACCAGAAGGGACTTGGAAGCCTTCTGCTTCTTGCTTTTGGGAAGTCGGCGTCACACCCCTAACCAAAACACGAGGGTCGCCCTCCTGCCCACTCCCTGACACAGCCATCCACCCAGCTTCCAACAGCTCACAAATGGGAGGACCCGATTTCCCGCCTTTCCCTGGGCAGGGGCTCTCCCCAGGGCCACGCGGGTGATGCGACCCGACACGCGGTCCCCGTGCGCCTCGCTCGGCTCCCCCTGGCCTAGATATCCGGCAGCCTCTAGGAACCCGGGCGCTGTGATGTAATGCTCTTTTTTCACACTCCGGGCTTAAATACAGATGGAAATTGTTGTCATGTGTTAGAAATGTCGCCAGTAATATAAAAGGCGCAAGCCTGGGCATCTTCTCTCCTTCCCGCACCGTCAGCTGCTCCGGCTGCCAGCGCCTTCTTCCCTCGCAAAACCGCTCGGTGGTCAGGTGGCCGAGGCAGCCCCAGCTCGCCTAGCAAGGGGTTCGGATCCCACTCCCCCCCCCGACCCCGCCTCGCTTTCCAGCCGCTGCAGAGCCGAGAACCAGCGTGGTGGGAGGCTCTGTGAGACTCACAAAGGGAAGGATTAATCTTGGCGATCGGGCTGGGGTTTCCAGGCAAGTACCAGTGGTCCATGATCCAACCCTTGCCACACCCCCCACCCCCGCCACCCTGCCCACCTCTGGCTTCCAACCTTCCGCCGCTGGAGGAAGCCTGGGGACAGGCGGGCGGCGGCAGCGGCGCCGTGCCGCCGGAGGTTTGCGCCTGGATTGTGGAAACATCCCTGGAGGTGAAGATGCTGTGTGTGGTGTGCGTACCGGGGAGGAGGGGCGGGGGGAAACCGGGCCAGCTCGGGAGGGCCAGATGGCTGGGGCTGCGTTCGAAGGCGCCCGGCAGGCCCGTTTGGCCGAGCGGGGTGGGAGGAGGAGGGGAGGAGAGGAAGGCTGGGGTCTGCGGGTAGGGAGAGGCCGGCTTGGGAGCAGATGCCTGGCGGACAATGGGGCTTTTGAAGGGGATGCTGGAGGAAGTGTGGCGCGCGCTCGGATCGCCTCCTCCGCATTGCAGGTTGGAGTCGGGCAGCTACATTTTAATGAAGTGCATTCCAAAGCGTGCTCGTCAGCCCGGGCCTTCGGAGCGGGGAGCGGGGAGCGGGGAGCGGGAAGCGGGGGGCTCTGCTGAATGGGGACCGGGGGCGGGGGGGGGAGGGGGCCGGGGAAATGAGTTCCTGACGATGGTTCTGGAGGGAATGAAAGCCTGCTCAGTGCGGAGGGAGGGCCGGGGAGGGGGAGGGAGGGGGAAATCGGTAGGTCTCTGTGCATATTAATAGGCTCCAGCAGGTGTTGGTACATGTATGCTGCCGCGACTGCTGCATTGTTCCAGCGCCCGGGCTGGGGAAGGCGGGGGAGAGCCACGCTGCTTCTCCCGGGCGCGGTGGGCAAATGCCTTTGCACTTTGGGGGGCTTTGCGAGCTCCGGGGAAATAAAGACGGAAAGAGCTGTGGTTCTCCCCCCTCCCACCCCCCCCCAGCTCCCTTCCCCATTTTTAAAAAGGAGAATGTAAATGCAGAAGGCTTTTTAAGTTTGGTTCCTGGGAAATAACATGCATGTATCAGAGCACTGTCTTGTCTAGGTAAGCTATGCATGTTTGTGGGCATCCTGAAAATAGAGGAACCTAGAGTCTGGCTTGTTGAGTGCTTGGGAGCTGAGTGGCTATTCTCGCTTTCTGGCGCTTGTATTTCTGGCGCTTGTACCTGAGTGGGCCAAGCAGGAAGGCCCTGGGATTTTTAAAGAGTCAGTAGGGCCCTTCCTCCCTTCCTCCATCAGAGTCCTAAATCTGGCTGGCCTGGGTACCAGAAGGCAGTGGAGTGTGCAAGGAAGCTGTCTTGTCCACAGTGTTGGTATATGGACTTTGCCTCACACATAAAGGATGGGATTTTGCCTCAGCCGGATTATTTGAGGGTATGTGTAGCTTATTTATAGGGATGGGAGGTATAGTGAGTGCCCTTTTCCCCTCCTGTAGTTTACATGGTCAAGTCTCTGTGGTTTGAGAATCATTTAGGAGACAATTTATGAGTGCACTGGTCATGTAATCCTTGCTGGGTTTTGTTGCTGTCATTGTTGGTTTGTTGCTGAACAAGTATTCAGTTCTTTCCAAAGGCTCAGACATATGTTGGGGATTCAGATAAAACTGGAAGCTCTTGCATGAGGACATTGTGACTTTTTATATGAAAAATATTTAAGCATGGGCTTGTGGACAATGTATACAAACCCACGTATATACACATGGCAGTCCACATAATACATAGCATGTTGTCTTTCTGGTTCTGGGAAAACAAATGGGTTTCTAAGTTGAATAAAGCTTGCTTCATCATCTCTGAGGATAATACCTTCTGAAAATTGGTGTTTTATGATAACTTTGGAAGCCCGTATTGATTGAGTGTACTCCCAGATTCTTTTTGTGATTTCACTTGCACTGTAACTCGTCAACAAGGTGCAGCTCATCTCTCACCAGTGAGTTTTAGTGCTGTTGAAAGCTTTAGCAGATTAATGGTATCAGCAGAGATTGATTCCTCCATTTCCCAACTGAGCAAGCAGAAGCAGTCTGCCTTGCCTTTCCTCTCAGCTGTGGGAAAGGGGATGGGGCAGAAGGAATGGCCCCCTTTGAGGACAGTGCTCTCTAATCATACCACCACACTGAGTTAAAATCCTGAAGGTTGCCGGTTGTATCCCTGTGTGGCTGCATCCCTGTGCAGCTTGTTTCTGAGGTTGTATGTTTCAAGTTGTATTTCTTTGGCACTGTTTAAAAAAAGTTAGGATTTTGACGTGTTAGATTTGTTTTGTTGTTAGTAGAGAGATGTGGAGTTGGTCTGTTGTTCTTTTTTTCTTAAATATGTCTCTTAAATCCATCTGTTACTACCTTTAGACCTGAGGCTTACCTGCTGGTCCTTGCTGAGCAAAAGCATGGGTGGCTGTGCTTATTATGGGACCTCCCCCAGGGGACACTAGAGCTTCAATGCCTTTTAAGTTAACCGTGGCCAAAAAAAAAAAAAAACCAAACCCAGTGCTGTCAGTCAATTCCGACTCATAGCGACCCTATACCAGAAGAGGTAATTTGTGATGTGGCCCATGGTGTGTCCCCTAGAGCTACCGATCCATTGAACCCACATTATTGAAGAGCTTGCAGAGAACAGTTTCATTAACAGAAAAGACCTCTTTGAACTAGTATGTATTTCTGTTGTACTAGGACAGTTTTTGTGACAGACAACTGTAGATCTTTGGCGTTTTTGTGTATAAGAACAGAAACCATGCCTACGAATTCAAGGCATCGAGGAAATAATGGCTAATGGCTGATAGTAGGAAGACATTCAGCAGAGATTTCCAGGAGGTACCCCTTCTTCTCCCCCATGTTTTCCATTCACTCGGGCATATGGGTGGGGGTAGAAAAGGGAGAGAGAGAAAATGAGATCTCCAGATTCACAAAGAAGCCAAACACCATGATTGACACCAGTTATTGAAAAATTGAATTGTAATTTCTGTTTGATCCTACCTAAGCTGTGTCATATAAAGTGTGCGGTATGCTACAAAGTAAGATTGCCTATTTAATGATTCCAATAAGTATGTATAGACCCCTATATTTTGATGATGTTGACTTATTAGAGTGGCTATAGGAAGAGAAACCCTGGTGGTGGGCAACGGGTTTTTTTTTTTTTTAATGGGTTATAGGGAAGAGAATCTGGGAGACCCCCGAAACTACAGGTAGAAGGGTTTCTAAAGTTAAAACCAAATATAGAGATGATAGTACGAGACAAAGCTAAATCAAAAAGATCCTCCCTGTCAAAACACCTCAAATTTTTTTTTCTTTGAAGCTATATTTTTCATGGCAAAATCTTGTTTGTTTGGTAATCACCATTTTCTCAGCATGTTTGTCTTTTTTTTTTATAAAGTATTTCTTTTGTTGATAATCAAACCCAAATATTTGAACGTAAGCACATTCCTTGCAGCCACACTGACACCCTCTGGCACCAGAAAACTGTCAGAGCAATTTTTGAGAAGTCTGGAGGGAAGAAGAGGCAACAATGCCAGCCATTAATTCTTAACTGCTGATGGCTGCGTCTGACAGCCGGTCTGCTCTCAGCGATGACTCTGAGACTTTTGACGTGTTAGAAAACTGAATGCAAGGAAGTCCTTCCAGGTCTAGTGACAAGTTTCTGCTTGTTGTCAGCCTCCAGCATATCTGTGTGATTCATTTGGGGTGCCCACAGCCAGGGAAATTGTGCCCAAATGAAGCCTCTGAATAGTGTGATGTGCCATTTTAATTGGTAAGCCCATCTGACATTTGGTCCCATATTGATAGAAATGGCACTTCAACGGTTTGTTCCCAGATATTCTAGTGAATTGATGACTGAATGGCAGCTATGTGTCTGGATCTTTTTTCAAATACAGTCCTTGAGCTGCTGTTGCTGATTTTTATTCCTTCCTCCAATGAGAGTGACATTCCTTGAAGTTCCAATAGGCTGCCAGATTCAAGAATAAAAATGGAACGGGGAAGATACTGCCTAACTTCTTCTGAGATGTTTGAGGAGATCTTAAACATGAGAGTAAAGGGAAGGTCTTGGGCTTGACTGGGTGGTGTTTCCTTCTGTTACATATGAGGTTGCCATAAGTCAGAGTGAACTTGATGGCAACCAATAACAACTTGGGTTGGAAAACGAATCACTAGATTGAATACTTCATGAAAGTAGAGGTTTATAAATTTTAATGTTTGTAGATAAAGACCAGAAGGGGTAGCAAAACAGCATAGTTCACTTAACTGTATCTTGTAAAGCTTCATACTGTTGTTCACAAAGGTCTTTCTGTATCCCAGTTCTGCACACAGTGCTTAACACATATTATGTGTTTGGTAAGCACTTGAATGAATGGGTGAATCAAGAACTTTGACCAGTCATTGTTACGAAGTGGAGTTGCTTTTACCAAAATGGAGCAAAAAGTACAACTTCATGAAAAATGTTTTCAAAACAGATAAAGAAAACATACGTTCCCTTGTATTTAACAATATATGTTCTTTTCCACAAACCAGAAATCAAAAAGCCTTTAGAACTCTGCTCAGTGTTTAATTGACCTTAAAGGTTTTTTCCATCCTCCTAGTTATACATTGTCCATTTCCCAGTACATTTCACACTCTAGTGGGCCTTGGCTCTGAATTATCACGCCGAGTGTACTTCTTTGCCGCAGTAAAGATTAGATGAGTGGGAATCTACAAATCTGACAACAACTGTATGAAATTACTTGCCTGGAAGACAGTAAGTGCCATAATTTTCTGATTAAATTGTGGCACAAAGCCAAAGAGAGTTGCTTTAAAAATATATATGAAGATTATAGACAGAGAGCTGCAACGGAAGCAAAATAATAAAATATTTAACTCCTTTGGCTTAACACTCCAATTTGTGGAGACCTTTTCTATTTTTTATTTTAGACCATTTAGTTCATTACGTACACTTTCACCAGGAGTTGATCTGTTGCTGCTAACTGACTGGAAGTATTTGAGCACCTACTATGTGTCAAGCACTTTTAGGCACTGGGGATACAATAGTGAACAAAACAAAGCCCTGTCTTCCCGGAACTCATATTAGAACCCATGTTAATTTAGTTCTATTAAGATTAGGGAATGGGGCATAAGGCTAGAAAATGATGAGTTAAATGAAATCTTTCAGCTTTAAGAAGTTTGTTTCTAAAAATTATTGTGGTTGACAAAACTGAAGTTGATTGCTTGAAAAAAAGTCAAACACAATGGAACGATACAATTAGACAGTACTCACTCTTTCCTCAGTTCAACCACAAAAGTTAAAAAATATATATATATATATAAAATATGGGAGGGGGGGAGATTGGTGTTTCCCTCCAAGCCTTTCTGCATTTACACACATATCACATACATACCCTTTATCCTTTTTTTCTTTCAAGGAAAATGGTATCATACTGTATATCCTATACAGTCAGTAAGTCATTTTTAACCTGAAGTAGACATCTTAATGTGCCAATAAAAATATTCTTACCTAATTCTTGGAAACAACTACCTGGTGTCCCAGAGTACAGGAGGAAGACTGGTATAATCTATTTAACATTATCCCTGAAGATCAGGTTAAAGTTGTTTCTAGTTTTTCCTAATCATTAATAATGCTGCAGTGACGTGTCTTTTGCACACTTGTTTAGCTTGCTTTTTCTTATTTGCCGTTACAGCTGGACAGCTTTCCCCATTGATGCATACATGCCTACTTCATTCTTTCTAATAACACTGAGAACCTACATTTATTAGATGACTGTGTGCCAGGCATTGTGCTTGGGCTGGCTCATTTAGTCTTCACAACAATATATTTATGCATTCAGCAAATATTTATTGAGGAACTTTTATGTGCCAGGAACTGTTCTGGATGCTTAGGATACATTATCCACCAAAACGGATAAAGATCCCTTATAAGGTTTGTGCTCTAGTCAGGCGAGATAGACAATAAACTGCAGGTGTAGTAAATCAGTAAATTATTTAGTATATTAGGAGGTTGCAAGTGTGTGGGGGTGTAGGAAGAGGGAAGCAGGGCAGAGTAAGGGGGGTTGTATTAATTTTCTAGGAGTCCCTGAGTGGTGCAAATGTTTAACATGCTTGACTGCTAATCGAAAGGTTGGGGATTTGAGTCCACCCAGAGCACTTTGGAAGAAAGGCTTGATGATCTACTTCCAAAAAATCAACAACTGAAAACCCTATAGAGAGCACAGTTCTACTGTGACACACATGGGGTCACCATGAGTTGGAATTGTCTCAATGACAACTGGGCTTTATTAATTTTCTAAAACTACCATAACAAAATACTACAAACTATGTGGCTCATAAAAACAGAAACTTTATTGTCTCACAGTTGTGGAGGTTGGCCCTGAGAGAGAATCTGTTCCATGCCTCTCTCCAGTTGCCTGGTAGCTGCTCCCTATCTTCTGGTAGCTGTTCCACGTGTTCCTCGGTTTGCAACTGTAGTGTCACTTGGTGTTCTTCCCTTGTCTCCTGTCTGTCTGCCTTCTCTTACAAGAATACCAGCCATATAGGATGAGAACACACTCTACTCCAGTATGACCTCATGTTAACCTAACTGATAAATTCTTCAACAACCCTATTTCCAAACAAGGTCACAGTCACAGGTATTGGGTGTTAGCATTTCAACATAGCTTTTAGAGAACACAATTCAGTCCCTAACAGAGTTAAGAGTGGAAGTGGGACATGTTGCAATTTTAAATAGGGTTGTCAGAGTAGACCTCACTGGGAAAGTAACATTCAAGCAGAACCTTGGAGATGAGAGGGAAGGAACCATATGCGTATCTGGGTGAATCCAATGCAGGCAGGAGTGAACTACTTTGCTGAGGAACAGGAAGGAGGGCAAAGTGGCTGGAATAAAGAATTCAGGGGGGTGAACTGTGGAAGGAGGGGTCAGAGTGTAAGGGAGAGCAGACAAACCATGTGAGCGCTTTAGATCATTTTAACCGCTTTCCTCAGAGTGAAATGGGAGCCGTTGCAGAGCCTGAGCAGAATAATAAATGCTCTTAGTTAACATTTGAAAAGACCCACTTTAGCTTTTGGTGTGGGAGGGTGGAAGAAGAGAAAGAAGAGAGCATGGTCAGAAAGCTGTTGTGATCCTGGTGTGAGATGACGGTGGGCAGACCAGAGTGGTGGTAGTAGAAGTGTAGGAAGTAGCTGGATTTTTTAAAAATAGACTTAACAGGATTTCCTGATGGGCTGGATAAAGGATATAAGAGAAAGAGAGGCATGAGGGGTGACTCCAGGGGCGTGTTTTGGTTTTTGTTCTTTTACCTGAACCACTGAAAGGATGGAGTTACCATTTGTTGGACGAGGAAAGGTGGGATTGGATCCTGTTTTGGTGTAAGGACAGGACGTTAGTTTTGAACATACTGAGTTTGAGATATCTATTAGGCATTCAGGAGCCCTGGTGGTACAGCGGTTAAGCACTCGGCTGCTAACCAAATGGTCAGCAGTTCTAATCTACCAGCTGCTCCTTGGAAGCCCTGTGGGGCACGTCTCTGGCCTATAGCGTTACTATGAGTTAGAATTGACTCAATGGCAACGGGTTTGCTTTTTTGGTTTTATTAGGCACGCAAGTGGGTTGTGAGGAAGGCAGTGGATGGAAGAGTATGTAGTTGACGGAGAAAATTGCTGTGCCATGCTTTAGGTCATCATTTCCCCATTGATGGGCATCTAGGTTGCCTCCAGTTGTTGATTGTTAGAAACAACGCTGAAAAGATCCTTGCACCTATAGCTTTGGGCCCAATTGTGAGTCTTTCTATAGGTTTCAGCCCCAAACCCATTGCTGTCAAGTCAATTTCAACTCATAGCAACCCTATAGGACAGAGTAGAACTGCTCCACAGGGTTTCCTAGGAGCAGCTGGTGGATTTGAACTGCTGACCTTTTGGTTAGCAGCCAAGCGCTAAACTCCTGAAAATTGGCATTCCTAGGTTAAAGAGTGTAAGATTACAAAGTAGTTGTAAATTGCCCTTCTAAAAGAGGTAGAGTAGAACTGCCCCATAGAGTTTCCAAGGAGCGACCAGCAGATTCGATCTGCTGACCCTTTGGTTAGCATCCATAGCACTTAACCACTAAGTCACCAGGGTTTCCTAAAAGAGGTGTATAATCAATATATACCAAATAACTCATTTCTCTACATCTTTGCCAAAACTGAATATTAGTGGTCTCTTAAAGCCATGTCTCTGACACACTTGTTCTTTTTGCATGTTTTGTAGTCGTTGTACCACAGGTTCATGTCCTCTGGTCTCAGAGGCTGTCTAGCTGCTGGAAGACTTAGGAATTTTCCGTGTAAGAGTTTGCCTGCTGCAGGCACAATGGCAAAGCAAGTCATTTGAGGTAGGGCAAGCTAATTGATTGAGGACTTAGCTCTCTGTAAGAGAATGTAACATATTCAGCATTGTTCAAGCAGATAATTAAAGACTAATGGGGAGACTGCTAAGTACCTAGCTGTTTTAAAGTACATCTCCTTTAAAAGGGGAAATTTTGAGTTATATCATCTTCAGAAAGAACAGCTCATCCTGACATTTGGACAACGTTTAGTAGCAAGTGTTGGATTAAAATAGTTGGCACAACCAAGGTAGTTTGAATGTTGAGTGAATTCAGATTTCTTTAAAGTTGTACAAGGTTGAATGAGCATCAAGTTGTATTTTTTAGGATTTTTAACTAGTTGATCAAATATTTGCTATGCTTCCGCTAACTGCCAGATATTATGCTAGGTCCTGAGGTTACAAAAATGCATAAGATGCAATCTTTACCTTCAAAGAGAGGGTCCAGAGGAGTTGGTGGCAGTGGGAGACACGATATGACCAGTGACAGACCAGTGTCAAAGACGTATATAAAGGTGCTTAGGGAGGCTAGCGTGACTTCATGTAGAATTCACGTCAGAGACGATTTCATGGAAGAGGAGACACTGGTGGTGGGTTTTGAAGAGATAGGAGTTTGCCAGATGGACCTGTAGAGGCATTCCAGAAAGAGGTTCCAAGCATGTGCAATCAAAAGAGTTGTGAGGGATGGGGGTGGAGGGATGTGAAGGCCCTTGTATTCTCTGCCAAGGGCCCTGGAACTTATCCTGAGAACAGTAAGCATCTTGGAAGAGCTCAGGCAGGAGACTATTAGTCTTTTTTTTTTTTTTTAAACTCTCTGGAAATCATCGAAATCAGGAACAGTAAACTGAGATCCTTGGGCCAAGTTCTGCCCACCATCTGTTTTTGTAAATAAAGTTTTATTGGAACACAGCCCACTCATTTGTCTATGGCTGCTTCAGTGTTGGTATTGAGGAGTTGTGACAGACACCTATGGCCTCCAAGGCCTAAACTATTTACTATCTGGCCCTTTACAGAAAAAGTTTCCAACCTTTGATTTAGAAGACGAAATTAATGCAGGGGAATCAATAAGGAGGCTATGGCCAAAGGAAAAGCCCAAGTTAGGGCAGAAAAGGTGAGAGGGAGATTTAAAAAAAAAAATTTAGGAGAGGGAGCTTAAAGGATTTAACGAGAAATGGGACAGGAGGTGTAAGAGAGAGGCAGGAGTCCAGGATGATGCTCATATGCTGGGGGAGGGAGACCAGGTAGATTGGAAGGTCACCAGGTGTACTGGAATGTCACCGGGCATCTGAGTATAGATGTCCTGCAGCATGTTGTATATATGAACCTAGGAGTGGCATAAGTGGGTTTTCGCTTAAGTGTGGACCTGTTGCCATAGTATCTTGTTAAGGTACTTGTATTCAGTGCCCCATCCTAATAACCGGGAAATGAATTCCCATCTCCCCCAGTTATAATCCTTGTTGACCATTGAAGGCTCAGCATCATGCCCACTTTCTTCAGGACCACCCCCACCCCATGCTGTGTACTCTCGAATACTGAAATAATACCCAGCAACACTGTGGAACACACTACTGATACATACAACAAGAATGTACCTTAAAGCCACTTTACTAAGTGAAAGAAGCTAAACCCAAAAACTTCATACTGTATCATTCCATTCACATGACATTCAGGAAAAGGCAAAATTGTTAGGAACAGAAAACAGATCGGTAGTTGCCTGAGAGTGGGGAAAGAGGTTGATTACAAAGGGGCAGCAGAAAAAAAAACAAAAAACTGGAGGGTGATGGAACTTTTCCGTGTCTTGAGTGAAGTGGTAGTTACATGACTGTATGCATTTGTCAAAACTCAGAGAACTGTATGCCAAAAAGACTCAGTCTTACTGTAAGTAAATTTAAAAAGTGAATACAAACAATATTCAGTCCAAAATATGTGCTTTTAACATTAGAGATTAAACACCTTTCAAAGAAATGTAAAAATGCTTAAAACTCACCTATATTAGAGCAATTCCTGCCCTGAAACTTTATATAGCATCACCAGAAACTCTTTACTGCCTGCATGGTTGTCTTTTCAGGCAAAGGTTTCTTACTTACCTATCTAGAATATATATATGTTCAAGGGTAAGTTCACTGCCTTATACATTTTTGCGTGCCTATCAAGTCTACCGTGATCACATTGTAGATTATAAATATTTATTTCTTAATTACAGAACCTGATAGTCAAAGAAGGGAGCAAGGCCAATGTGTCCTGCTCTACTATCATTTATCTATCCATTCATTCAACAAACATTTGTTGAGTACATTGTACACGCCAGGCAGTCTGTGAGGAACCAAGGGTGCAATGATTAACCATTCTTGTCCTCATAAAACTTACATTTCAGTAGAGGAAGACAAGGCATCGCCCCTTATACTTGTCTACTTCCTGTAACTCTAGTGTATAATATTGCAAGAGAACTCAGAGATTTTATTCTCCTTAACTTTCTCATTTTACAAATGTTTTAACTACATGGAGATGGAATTTGAACTGCCCGTCTCACCAGTAGCTTTCATCTGTGCCATCCAGGTTGCACGATGATTTGATTCAAATGAAGAGCACAGTAAGCCATTGTAGTAATGTGCCTCTTGCAAAGGGGGAGTTGCTTGTCATCTTTACTTTGGTGAGTGTCGATCCTGAAGGTTACATTTTTCTTTTTATTATTAAGACTTGTCTTTAATGCAAAAGCTCTGTCTTAATGGGGTCAAGTTTAGGGAGGAATGTTTCACCCCAATCCAAGTTCTTATCTCATATAACATACTGGTATCTGTGTTCTTGAAAACTGACACGGAAAATGAAGGAACACGAAGTCTCTGGCAGCTTACTGCTTTTATCGTTACAGGAGTTGAAAGCATCAATTTTCATTTCAAGCTTTGAATTGCTTGTAATATGGGTTTTTAGTGAGCCTTTGGTAGGCAGATGAGCCAAAGCTTTTGGACTGTTCAGGAAAGGAGCCTCTAAGGAAAGCCAGAGAATAGGCTCAGAGCCCCAGGAAAAGAACCAAATGTGTGCTGGAGAATTGAGATCCAGATATATTGCTCCCCAAAACTGCCAAGGTAAGCTCCTCCAGGGCTTGCCATACACTTTGTCAATCTACTGGTATTGCATGCTTCTGTTTAGTTTCCTCGTGTCATCATATGTAATGCACAGAAGTGGGGGGGGGCATGATTAGTCTTCAAGTGACAGCCAAAAAAGCAGCAAGGAAAGGAAAGATTTTTGGGCCCAGCAGTATTGTATTGGGGACATGCCAAAAAGGCTTTAACCGTGACCTTGATAGCAAAGCACTTACCCAGCGAGATGGAAACTCCTAGGGCAGTAGACCAGGTTTTTCTTGTGCTTTGTCGCCCTTAATGGGAAACCAGCAAGCCTTTAGAAGATTGCAGCTTCATGGCGGTTTTTCCTTTCTGTAAAGGCACACGTTGTTGTCTACAGCAGGTTTTGGGGCTTAGTACAGGCTGGGGAAAAACCTGCCTCCTGAATCCCAGAAGGTCCCCTGTGCCATGTTTGCATTTTCCAGCATTCGGAGTGAAGGTGTTGGAGTGACTTGTTCCACTTGCCAACCAGTGAGAAGGTGTTTTTTAAAAAAAAACAAAGTCTGTTACCTTGCCAGTTTGAAAATACGTGTGCTCCGTCATTTTGTCTTTAAGATAATTTCTTTTAGTTTGGAATGGCTCTAATATCAGTGTGTTTTAAGTATTTTTATGTTTTCTTGGGAAGCATTTAATTTCCGATGTCAAAAGCGCAAGTTTTTTGGAGTGAATATTGTTTTTATTCACTTTTTAAATTTACTTAAAATGCACTCTTTTTGGCATATAGTTCTCTTGAGTTTTGACAAATGCATATAGTCATGTAACTGCCCTTTTGACCTTGGCAGATCATTTGACCTCTGTAAGGCGTTACTTCATCTGTGAGATGGTTTTAACAATGCATAATTGCTGATTTGTGAGGCCTGAGTGGGTACCTTGGTAAAGCCTGACACACAGTAGACATCTACCAAAAGGTAGCTGTTAGTACAAATATTATCAATATTTGTTCTGGCAAATATTGACTTCCAGTTCCAGTTGCTGTTGAGGTGACTCCAACTCCTGGCGACCGCATGTGAGTCAGAGCAAAACTGCAGTCCGTAGGGATTTCAGTGGCTGATTTTTTGAAAGTAGAGCATGAGGCCTTTCTTCCAGGATGTCTCTGAGCGGACTTGAACCTCCAGCCTTTCAGTTAGCAGCCAAGTGTGTTAACTATTTGTACCACCCCAGAACTTAAGTGAATTTATTTAGCCATGTCTGGCTTCCCCACAAGGAACCCTAATGGCACAGTGGTTAAAGTGCTCAGATGCTAAGTGAAAGGTCAGTGGTTTGAACACACCAGCCACTCAGTGAGAGAAAGATGTGACACTCTGCCTCTTTAAAGATCACAGCCTTGGAAACCCTACAGGGCAGTTCTACTCTGTCCTGTAGGATGGCTATGAGTTGGGATTGGCTTGATGGCAATGGGTTTGGTTAGGTTTACGGGATCTTCCCCACAATGGAAATGTAAGGTCCATGAAGGTATGTCCTTGATGGGTTTAGTTTACCTTTGTAGTATCGCTGTCTGGCATAGTACCTGGCATAAGAAATGATTGAATGAATTACTTGAATGAATGAATGAACAAATGAGTACTGCTTATGCCTTCCTCACCAAGAATATCACGTAGTTTTGTTGAGCACCGTCCTGAATCTAGGAGCGTTTCTTAAGTTGTACCTTTGTTATATTTTCCCATTATTTTAGTGTTGTAGTAATTGATATCTTGTCTACACACTTCACATTTATTTAAGGGAGGGCGAAGGCATGAGGACGAGGGATGTGATGTACTCTCCTTCTTCTCTCTTCTTTTCTAAAGACCAAGAAGGCCCTGACCTGTGACTCATTCTTAGGTTTCTCTTCCAGATGAGTGTGGTTTCTGCAAGTAATTGCACAGTAAATCAACGGTGTCCCAACTGTGCCAAAGACTGCTTATCATTCAGTTCTATCGAATTGGCTGCTAGTGGTTTCTTGGCTGCTTCTAGGGTAGTGGCTGTTTTGTAGGCTGGTCTTTCCCTTCTTCCAGAAGCCAAGCTGGTAGATACAGTATTCAAGTTCATATAACCTGACCCAGTTTTTGAGAAATTGCTGACTTGGCAGGGTACTTTCAGAGCCTGACCAATTTCAGCATCGGCCTCCTGAAAACCATGCTCCAGCTGGTGTCTGCTGGGTCAACTGTTAGAACTAGGCCGGAATACCTCATTCTGTAGGCTGAGCAGTACTTGAACCAACCAAAAGGAGAAAGTTAACTTTAAGCCAGTTTGCTTTCTCTTGCAAAAGTAGCTTTTTGAGGCCATGAGTAATGTAATGGGGATAGAGAATGTCAGAGTCTAGATGCTCTGCCATGTAATAATTATTTTATGTTCCATCCAGCTACAAACTTCACACCACTGTCACTGTGGAAATTTCTCCAGATTGAACTGCCTTTCATATTCTGGGGATCCATTTCACCTTTGAGAGGCTAGTAGAAGCAATAATCTCACTTTCAAGGAGAAAATGACAGAACTTTTCTTGGTATGGATTTTCAAAAAGAGTGAAACCTGGTGAATTACCACCTAACCTGAATGTATCCTTAGCAGGGCTTCCAACTAGTTCCTTAGATTTGAACCCCTGCTGAGAACTTGAATTTCTAACAAGTTCCAGGTGATGCTAATGGTGTTGGTTAGGGACCAGTTATGAGAACCACTACTAGATCAGTGGTTCTCAAAATTTATTGTACATGAGAATCACCTGGGGATCTTGTTAAACCGTAGATTCTGATTCAGTAAATATGGAGGGGAGGGAAAGTCTCAGTTATGAACTGGTTTGTTGCCTGAGAAAACACACGTTATCTGTGAATAACAGAGACAAGCTAGCTGTGTCATATTTAGCAGCCCTTTCCCACTGAAATGTTGCCCTGTTTAACTGCCTTGCAGAAGCATATTTTGGAGCCGAGGATAGTGAAAGACATATTACAGGTTAGAGTATGTTTGGAAATCACTTACATGATCTTTAAATAGTATGAATATGAGAGCAACAATAGCATCCCCAAAGAGAAGGTACTTAATATTTAGACCTCCTCTGTCTAGGAGGGTAGCCAGTAGCCACGTGGGACTGAGCATACCAAGTGTGGTGAATCTGAATTGAGATACACAGCCAGTGTGAAATAGACACCAGAGATTGAAAGCATAGTATGATAAAAGAAAGTAAAATGCCTCACTAATAATTTATATTGATTTCATGTCAAAATGATGATAGTTTGGATGTATCCGGTTAAATTAAGTACGTTACTAAGTTGATTTCACTGTTTCTTTTTATCTCTCCTTAAGGTAATGTGTGTATTTTAAAATGCTGCGTATGTAATGTGGTTTACATTATACCTTGATTGGACAGTGCGGCAATGGTGCCCGTAATTCTAAAGGTTTTAGAATTTAAGTTACATCTCATGGCCTCGTGCATTTTCTGATGGGGCTTACCCATCTTTGGAAAACTCATATTTATGGAAGCAAAGTTTTCAAGAGTCGTGGCAGGTCAGGGGAATTTGGGGTAGATGATGGCTGAAGTGTTTTCAGTGATATTTGGGCTTACGTCAGCTTTTGGTGTGAAGTTCAAGACAGAGAAACGAGGTAACAAGGTCATGATGCAATGGAAAATCCAAGCAATTTCTCTGGAGATGCTTACTTTCCACAGGAGTCTTATCTGACCTCGTTTTCGTGCTCAAAATTGCATGTTCCTCAGTATCAGTGAGCCTCTCTTTGAAGTGATGCACCTAATAGGAATTCCAAAGGGCTACCAGCTGAAGCTAAGTGCTTATGCAGCATCTGTAAAATTATCCTTTTTGCTAATATTCCTGAGAATACTGAAGGAGGCCTGTAAGTCCTGCAGTCAACTGTGAGGTTTGAGCTGGCTATTAGGAGACTTCCTGTTGTTAGCTTCTGTGGCATTGGCCTCTCACGCATGGGGGTCCCATGCACAATGCAATCGGACAACTGTGATCCATAGGGTTTTCATTGGCTGGTTTTCGGGAAGAGATCACAAGGCCTCTTCTCCTAGTCTGTTTTATTCTGGGAGCTCTGCCGAAATCTATTTGGCATCATAGCAACACGCGAGCCTCCCCTGGCAGATGGGTGGTGGCTGTGCTTGAGGTCCCCTGGGTGGGAATTGAATTCAGGTCTCTTGCATGAGGGACGAGAGTTCTACCTCTGAGCCTCCACTGCCCTCTATTAGGAGATGAGGCAGGGCCTCTCCTGTGTGCCTAATGCTGTGCGGGCTAGAATCGGAAAGGCAGAGCAAACAAGAGCATTGTTCCTTGTCAACAGGAAGCTCACTCACTAAGTGTGGAGAGCCCATGTGTGCTGCGCATTGCCCTAAGGCAGAGGATGCAGCAGTAGGCAGAATAGCCTAACATCCCTGCCTTTATTGAGCTTACTTCTGGTGGTAAGGAGCCTATAATAAAAACATTCACTTGGAGTGAATTTCTGAGCTAGAAGGGACTTGGCGATTATATAGTCCAACCCATTTATTTAACATGGTAATTATCATTTCACATTTTGAATATTCTGTAGTGGCTAGTGTGCAGTGCCTCACGTATCGGAGACACCATCTGTGCATGCTCATTTATTACTTACTCAACAGATACTTATTAAACACCTTACTATATTCCATGCACTTTTCTATGTGCTGGGGACGGAAGAAGAGAAGAAAGATTGTTGTTCTCAAGGAGCTTAGATTCCAGCTGTGGGTGGGAAGAGGGCATCGGACAGTGACCAGGAAACATAATAAGGAAGTTACATGCTGTTCTGGAAACTGATACATCCTAAGAAAGGAGACGGAAAAGTAGTTGAGATTAGGGGTAGTAGAATACTGATGGGGGGCGGGGGATGGGTGGCAGCTTTCAGTAGGGAGTCACTGGGAAGATGACATTGAATAGGAGTTGGAGGGGAGGGTGTTAACCTTGCAAATATCTAGGTGGAAGGAACAGCCAGTGCAAAGCCACTGAGGCAGGAACATGCCTACCTTGTTACAGGGGCAGTGAGCTGGACTGAAGTGAGAGAAGGGGATGGAGTATAGAGGGTGAAGTCAGAGACGTCATGGGTAATCAAGTCATGTGAGAGTTTCAGCGTTTACATACAGACTTTTGAGCAGAGGAGTCCTGTGGGCTGATTTAACTTTTATTTTTACATGCAGTAAAATTTCCTCTTTTTGGTTTACAATTCTGTGACTTTTAACAAATGCATAGTCATGTAACTACCACCATAATCGAGATATAGAGTCATTCCATCACTCCAGAGACCCCCCTCGTGCTGCCCCTTTGTTGACTTAACATTTTTAAAGGATGATTCTGAATGATCTTTGAAGATTAGATTGTAGGGAGACAAGATTAGAAGTGGGAAGACTAATTAGGAGATTCAGCAAGTTATTCAGGTTAGCAGTGGTGGATGCTTGCAGGGTGAGTAGGAGGTGGTCAGATTCTGGATCCGTGGTCAGAGTCTGAAGGTAGAGATTTGAAGGGAGTTCTGAGAGGAAGAGAGGAGAAAAGTTTAACATGGATTTGCCCTGAGCCAAAAGGAAGGATGGCGTACATTTGCTGAGATGGGACAGGTTACAGGTGGAGCAGGTTTGAAGGGAGAAAGACTGTCGTTTACTTGTGGACACGTGGAGTCTAAGTGTCTATTAGATATCCAAACAGATATATGGATGGGGAAGTCTGCTGAATCGAAAGGCATACGTTAATTTACAGAAACCGTACACTGTCAAAGACACTGTTTGAAACAAAATCTGTGACTTTCATAGGAGTCACTTGTCAATCTTTAGGATTCAGAGGTGCTTAAGGAACTTGATACCCAGGATTGTTGTCTGCTGCTGTCTATTTCATAGTCCTCAAGGTCATTTATTTTTTCTTACTTTGGGGGAAAGATATATTTCTTTTCTGGGAATAGTACAAAGTTCAATATAGCTATAATGCATTCTGGAGTTTTCTTGTGTTGCTTTTTGATAAAATGACCTGTGTTTGGAGTAAGAAGAACTGGTTCAGCAGGTTCACTTTTATACCACCAGCGTTGTTTAACTTGAGGGAGGACTTTTAGTGTTTGATTTTGGGTCACTGTGTATAGATTTACTTATTTCTGGTACCTTTTTTTTTTTTTGGTACCTTTAGCTGTCAGTGTAGTTGAGTTAAAGATGAGAGAACTGAAGAAGTTAAAATTAAAGGCAAGGTATGTTGTTAGTTGGAAAAAAAAAAAGTAGGCTGTAAAATTCTCTCTCCACTCTGATTTCAAATTATGTTGAAAAAGTATATGTGTACAGAACACAGTCTGAAAAGAACGTACTAAAATGGCAAAGTCACTATCTGAGTTGTGAGTGATGGAAGAGTTTCTCTTCGTTCTAAATATTTTTCCATATTTTCAAGATTTTCTCAATAAACCTACATATCTTTCTTTTTTTTCCATTTATTCAGGAAATGTTTATTCAGCATAAGATTCAGACCCAGACTGGGGTAGAGCAGTGAAAGAGAAAAAGCCCTTTGCCCTCAAGTAGCTAATAGTCTTGCAAGATCACTCTAGTTTTATTATCAGAAAAAAGACACATTCATTAATGAGGAAAGAATGCAAGTGAACTTGTCTAATTTACTTTGCTTTTTTTTTTTTTTTTTTAATATATTGGTATTGAGTGAACTCTGTGAATCACTGTCCATCCCTGTCTCTCTCTGTACGTTCTCAGAGGTTCTAGGAGTGGGCAATTGTGCCCCTGGGACACCTAGCTGCATTTCTGAAGCCATTTCTATGAGAAGACATACCTGTGGAATGGGAAGTGGGAACTCATGGGGTGGGCCTACATGAGGCTGACATGTGCCAGCCTTGTCCAAGATCCTCAAATGGTCCCCCCACAGGCAGCAGAACACATGGTGGTTCCTGGGCAAAAGCTTGGGTGGACGTCTTTTCAGGGTGCCACCTGCTGTCATTGTGACCCTCAATATGTCACCTGGCCTTGCTGAGCCTCTGTTACCTCATCTAGAAAATATTTGGGATGAACTGGTGAATCTGACACTCTGTGATGCCAGGGTTTGCTCAGTGGTGGGTGGGCTGGACAATGCCTAATGTGAATTTCAGGAACGTGCACCTCGTGAATATTCAAGTGAATGTAATTACCCAACCTCCCTTCTGCCATGGGGGCTTAGTGCCAAGTCCATGTTTTGTATCAGTGACCCCAAAAATGGAGTCGATTTAGGATATCTTTCAGGGAATATGAGTTCTCACTGAGAGACTTGGACCAGGGAGGTTTCATTCTCCCGATGACTGCCTCTCCGTGTAGGTATAAATACGTTTAATGGTCTTGGCATTCAACTCTTACATTAGTCAGTGACTGGCTGGATGCCACCACTGGGCACAAAGAGGAATAGGACTCAAGACTTGGAACCTGCGAAAAAGTTTTCTCATGCCCTCTTTATACTGGATCTTGTAGCTGGTTGATTTTTTTTTTTTTTATTCTCCCCTTGGTTCTTCTGAGAAAATGTTGGTATGGTGACTTCCTTCTAATTTTATCAAATATAGTATGTCCGGAGACAAAACAGAACCATGTTTCTGTGTATGATTCCTGGCAGAAATGGTGCGATTTCATCTCAGGATAAAACTGTGAATTTGTGGGAAGCAACATGGTCTGAGTACTTAGCGAAAGTGAAAGGAATACATAGCCTGCTGCCAGAGCTGCCTTTGTCTTGGTGGCCTTTGGAAATCACTAGCGATTTGTGGAAGCCTAGTCTCCTGAGAACAGTCAGAACCAGTCATCTGGTCAACAAGCAGGCATGTTGGGTATGGCCTAGGGCAGGTGGTATGTGTTTCCAGTACAGGGACGTTACTTATGCCTTCAAGTCGCATAAGTCAAATGTGTATGTGAATGTTTGTGTGTATGTGAGAGGGAGAGACAGACAGACAGAGATAGAAGGGGCCAGGGGAGGAGAGAGAGACAAGAACATGAAGAAAGGAGAGGGAGAGAGTGATTAAGAGGGAGAGAGTACAAACAAGAACCAAGAATGCATTTGGACACATGAAGTAGCGTAGGGAAATTCACCTGCCAAGGGTGTGTCCTGGAGTATGGGTGAGAGGGGAGACTTGATTCTGCTGTTTTCAGTTCCCAGGAGTCTCCCACAGTATCAGCATCTCACTGAGCTGACTGCGACTCTGGTGTTTAAAAACCAGGGCTCCCAACCGGTTCATTCCAGTTCGAACCCCTGCTGAAAATTTGTATTTCTGGAAAGTTCCCTGGTGATGCTAATACTGCTGATTGGGGAACAATTCTGAGAACCACTAGTAGAGTAGTGGTTCTCAAAATTTATACACAAAAATCTTCTGGGGATCTTGTTAAAATGTACATTCTGATTTAGTATATCTGGGGTGGAAATATAATTTCTCAGCAGGTGTTTGAATCTGAAGGAACCAGTTCGAAGCCCTGTTAAAAACACGTTTTGTATGTAACACGGCTCAACTTCTGCTTCCAGGGCTCATCTGGAGAAAAGGTGAGCTGTTCCAACATTGGAGACAAACTGCATGTGCTGATTTATTTAGAGTACTGTATTTCATGGCCAGTTTAAGGAGATTTTCAAGGGCAGTTTTGACTGTTATGCATATCCAGGGTTAGGTGCAGTGAATGAGGTACTTGCCTTGGGCACAGAATTTAAGGGGTTGCCAAAAACTCAGTCATCAAGATAAAAAATACTTCAAAGCAATATTTTTAAAAAACAAAATTAATTTTTAATAAAGACAGGGTTGGCGTTACTGATTTATCCTTTTGCCTCAGGCTCCAATATGGCTCAGCATGACGCTGTTACTGATCCTATCTTTATTTAAAACTTTCATGTTTTGTTCATCATGAATTTTTTGTGTTAATTTTGATTTTTAAAAATATTGCATAAAAGTATTATTTCTTTTCATTACTGAGTTTTTTGGTACCCTCTTAAATTTTGCAACCAAGGCAGATGTATCCTACTTCTTACCCTAGTCCTGGCCCTCCTTATGATGTTTGCCTTGACTTGTAAATTTGGAACCCCTGAGTAAAATATGGTTCCAGAGGACAAAAGTAGCACGTAGAGTGCCTGTCTTCCGGATGCATGAATCGAGCTCATTTTTATGTGCCAAGATGTGTTTCTTAGTTATCTAGTGCTGCTATAATAGAAATACCACAAGTGGATGGCTTTAAGAACCGGAAATTTATTCTCTCACATTTTGGGAGTCTGGAAGTCCAAATTCAGTGTACCAGCTCCAGAGGAAGGTTTTCTCTCTCCACCAGTTTTGAGGGAAACTCCTTGTCATCAGTCTTCTCAGTGCAGAGATCTCAGGTCCAGAGGGTGCGCTGTGCTCCCGGCTCTTCTTTCTTGGTGATATGAGGTTACAATCTCTCTGCTTGCCTCTCTCTCCTTTTCTCTTTTAAAAGATAAAAGGTGATGTAGGCCATAATCTCAGGGAAACTCCCCTTACATTGGATTAGGGCTGTGACCTGAGTAAGGGTGTTGTATCCCACCCTAATCCTCTTTAGCATAACCTAGTCTTGCTTCATTAACCACAGGCAGAGATTAGGATTTACAACACATAGGAAAATTATATCAGATCACAAAATGGAGGACAACCACATAATACCGGGAATCACGGCTTAGCTAAGTTGACACGTATTTTTGAGGGGGCACTATTCAATCCAAGACAGTATGTGAAAGGCTATTTACATATTCGTGTATTTAATAGCTATTTATTAAACACCTTTGAGGCACTATTCTGGGTGTTAAGGTTACAGTGATACCCCAAACAGACAAAATGCCTGTATTCATGGGGCTTATATCCCAGTGGTAGCCATACATCATCTCTAGTCCTCACAACAACTCTGCAATGTAAGTATCAGTTTTACTGTTTTATAGGTGAGAAAGATGAGGCTTAGAGAACAACCCTAACAACATGTAAACTAAGTGTGGCTGGTCTAACGTGGTATATAATTCTGAACGGATTCAGAGAAAGTCAAGCTTATTTTGAGTTTGGCTTAGTCAATAGGAGGCTTCCTGGAAAACATGAGTCCTAAATTGGTTCTTACAGAAGGCATTATGTAAGCAAATTTAAATGCAAGACTAAATGTAGGCATAAATACAAAACCCATTTTTTCTTGATTTTAGCGGAAGGAATAGAATGGTACAGAGAAAGCCAGGCAAAAAAGATGAGGATGGAAAAGTATTTACCTACCTCAATCAGCTGAATCATCTAGACCTCCTTTTGAACTAGCTCCAAGCTATTATCCTTTATCTGAGTTCCCTTCCAGGCCCAAGGAGTAAGAGTGCAGCAGCTGATTAGCAATGTCTGCGTGGGATTGGCCATGCATTGTTACTAATTTCATGCTAGTTTGGTACACATTGTGACACAGTTGTCCTAGTGCCCTAAGCTGGATTTCAGAGGGCCAATGTTAGGATTCTTAAGAATCGTTGTTGCCCAGGTTATTAATATTTGTTACTTAATAGATGGTAGAGTTGGGGGGAGGGAGAAGCAAGCATAAAACAAAAACGTTTTGTTAAAATGTTCAGTATTTGAAAATATAGTTTTGTAAAATCATCTGTATATGCGTATAGGTACGAAAAGAAATTAGAAAAACAAATAGAATTAGATGTATATCTTATGACGCATAGTAAACTATTGTTGTCTTGTGCCATCGAGTCGATTCCGACTCATGGTGACCTCATGTGTTATGAGTTAACTGTTCCATAGGGTTTTCTTGGCTGTGCTCTTTACAGAAGCAGATCTCTGGGCCTCTTCTTCCTTGGTTCGCTTCTGGCGAATTGTCAGCCTTTTGGTTACCAGCCACGCTCAATCCATTTGCACCACCCAGTTGTTTAAAATATATAATTTGATAAGTTTTGACATATGCGTATACCCATGGAAGTATCACTACAATCAAGAAAATTAACATATATCTGTGAGACCTGGGGACACAGCGGCTAAGAGCTCGCCTGCTACCCAAAAGGTCAGAAGGTCGAATCCACCAGCTGCTTCTTGGAAACCCTATGGAGTTGTTCTGCGCTAAGTCTGAATTCACTCGATGGCAGTGGGTTATTAACCCCCAAAGGTTCCCTTTGTAGTTGCTTCCTCGCACCCTTCCAGACATGCCCCGCTCCAGTCCCCAGACAATGAATTATATGCTTTCTGTCGCTATACATTAGGTTAATTTTCCTAGAATTGTACATGAATGGAATAATACAGTATGTACTCTTTTTTTGTTTTGACAAGGAAGCTCCTGGCTTTATTTCGTAGCTAATTGTTTTGGAATCCATTGACGTTCTAGCGTATAGAAATAATTCCTTTTTATTGCTGAGTATCTCATTGTATGGATAGACGGTTGTGTATTCATTCACCTGTCGATGGCCATTAGGGTTGTTTACAGTTTGGGCAGTTATAAAGCAAGCTGCTGTGAACATTTGTGTGTAAGTCTTTGTATGGACGTATGCTTTTATTTCTCTTGGGTAAATACAACTGACTCGTGTGGTTATTCCAACTAAGAAACATCCAAACTTTTCCAGAGTGGCTATCCTTTTTCACATTCCCACTAGCAGTGTATGAGAGCTCCAGTTCCTCTGCATTTTCACCGACGATTGATTTGGCCAGTCTTTATTGTAGCCCTTTTTAGTGTATAGTGATATCTCATTGAGGTTTTAATTTTTATTTCCATAATGACTGATGATGTGGAGTCTTTTCATGCATATATCTTCTTTGATGATGTCTTTATACAAATCTTTTACTACATTTTTTTGAGGTGTTTTACCTTCTTATTGAGTATTAAGAATTCTTTACATTCTGGATGTAAGTCCTTTATCAGATACATGATTAGCAAATGTTTTCTCTCAATTGATGGCTTTTGTTTTCATCCCCTTAACAGTATTGTTTGCAAGAGAAAAGTTTTAATTTTGATATAGTCCAAGTTAACAATTTGCATTTGGTGTCATATCCAAAAATTTTTCACCTAACCCAAGTCAGAAAGGTTATTTTGTTGTTACTTTATAATAGTGGTCTCATACAATATTTGTGCTTTTGTGATTGACTTATTTCACACAGCATAATGCCCCCAGATTCATCTGTGTTGTGCGATGTTTTGCATATTCATCGTTGTTCTTTATCGTTGTGTATTATTTCATTGTGTGTAGGTACTACAGTTTATACATTCCTCTATTAATGGGCACTTAGGTTGTTGCCATCTGTCTTAGTTATCTAGTGCTTCTATAACAGAAACACCACAAGTGGATGGTTGTAACAAAGAAAAATGTATTATCTCACAGTCTAGTAGGTTACAAGTCCAAATTCAGGGCATTAGCTCCAGGGGAAGGCTTTCTCACTCTGTCCGCTCTGGAGGGAGGTCTTTGTCCTCAATCTTCCCATGGTTGAGGATGTGCTCTGCTCCTGGTGCCGCATTCTTGGTGGTATGAGGTCCCCAACTCTCAGTTTGCTTCCCTTTTATCTCTTGAAAGATAAAAGGTAGTGCAGGCCACACCCCAGGGGAACTGCCTTTACCTTCAATCAGGGAGGTGACCTGAGTAAGGGTGGTGTTACAATCCCACCCTAACCCTCTAAACGTAAAATTACAATCACAAAATGGAGGACAACCACACAATACTGGGAATCGTGGCCTAACCAAGTTGATACACACATTTGTGGGGGGCCATAACTCAATCCACAATACCATCTTTTTGCTATGATGAATGACTCTGCACTGAACATGAATGCGCCTATGTGGGGTTGCTGGATCATACGGTGTTTCTATTTTCAGCTTTCGGAGGAAGCCCACATTGTTTCCATAGTGGCTGTACCATTTTACATTCCTGTCAGCAGTGTATGAGAGTTCCAGTCTCCCCACTACCTCACCCAGCATTTATTGTTTTCTGAATTTTTGAACAGTGCCATTTTTGCAGGGGTCTTTGATTCATTTTGAGTGAGTTTTTGTGTATGGGGTGAGGTAGGGATCCTGTTTCATTTTTCTGCAAATGGATGTCCATGTTTACTAGCACTATTTGTTGAATGAACATTTAATGAACTTAAACCCTTTGTCAAAGATCAAGTGTCCATAGGTGGATGGATTTATTTCTGGATTCCCAACTTTGTCCCGTTAGTCTATGTGTCATTGTATCAGTACTAGGCTGTTTTGACTACCGTAACTGTATCGTAGGCTCTGAGATCAGGTAGTGTGAGGCCTCTTATTTTTGTTTTTCTTTTTCGGTAGTATTTTATTTATCCAGGGGCTCTTTCCCTTCCATATAAAGTTGGTGATTAGTTTTTCCATCTCATTAAAAAATATTGTTGGATTTTGGATCGGGATTACATTGTATCTATAAATTGCTTTGGATAGTACTGACATTTTCACAATGTCAAGCCTTTCTATCCATGAGCGTGGTATGTTTTTCTTGGTTTCTTGAGTAGTGTTTTTGTAGTTTTCATTGTGTAAGTCTTTTACATCCCTAGTTAGATTTTTTCCAAAGTATTTTATCTTTTGGGGGGTTATCATAAATGGTATTGTTTTCCTGATTTCCTTTTCAGAACTCTGTTTATTAGTGTAGAGGAATCCAACTGATTTTTGTATGTTGATCTTGTACCCTGCCACTTTGCTGAATCTTTCTATTAGTTCCAGTAACTTTCTTGTGAATTCTCTGGGATTTTCTATGTATAGGATTATATCATGTGTGAATAGGGAAGTTTTACTTCTTTGCCAATTTGGGTAGCTTTAATTTTCCTTTCTTGCCTTATTGCTATAGCTAAGACTTCCAGTACAATTTTGAATTAGAATGGTGATAAAGATCATCCTTATCTGGTTCCCACTCTTGGTGGAAATGCTTTCAGTCTCTCTCCATTGAGAATAATGTTGGCTCTTGGTTTGTGTCATGGATTGAATTTTGTCCCCAAAATATCTGTCAACTTGGCTATGCCATGATTCCCAGTATTGTGTGATTGTCTACCATTTTGTCATCTGCGATTGTCCTGTGTGTTGTAAATATGTGTTGGACTTTATCAAGTGCCTGTCTGCATTTATTGAGATGATCATGTGATTCTTTTCCTTTGTTTTATTTATGTGGTGGATTACACTGATTGATTTTCTAATGTTGAACCATGCTTGCATGGCTGGTATGAATTCCACTTGGCCATGATGTATTAATTTCTATATGCTCTTGGATTCTACTGGCTAGAATTTTGTTGAGAATTTTTGTGTCAGTGTTAATGAGGGATATTAGTATATTTTCTTTGTTAGTGGTGTGTTTGCCTGGCTTTGGCATCAGGGCTATGCTGGCTTCATAAAATGAATATGGGAATATTCCTTTCTCTTATGTGTTCTGTAATACTTTGAGTAGCATTGGTGTCAACTCTTCTCTGAATGTTTGGTAGAATTCTCCAGTGAAACTGTCCAGGCCAGGGCTTTTTGTTGTTGTTAGTCTTTTTTTATGACCTCTTCAATTTCTTCATTTGTTATGGGTCTGTTCAGATTTTCTACCTCAGTTTGTGTTAGTTTAGGTAGGTAGTGTGTTTCTAGAAATTTGTGTGTTTCCAGGAACCTCTTGTTGTTGGGTGCTGTCAAGTCGGTTCTGACTCTTAGCAAACCTATGCACAACAGAACGAAACACTGCCCGGTCCTGCACCATCCTCACAATCGTTGTTATGCCTGAGCCCATTGTTGCAGCTACTGTGTCAATCCACCTCATTGAGGGTCTTCCTCTTTTTCGCTGACCCTGTACCCTGCCAAGCATGATGTCCTTCTTCAGAGACTGATCCCTCCCAACAACATGTCCAAAGTATATAAGAAGCAGTCTCGCCATCCTTGCTTCTAAGGAGCATTCTGGTTTTACTTCTTCCAAGACAGATTTGTTCGTTCTTCTGGCAGTCCACGGTATATTCAATATTCTTTGCCAACACCGCAATTCAAAGGCATCGGTTCTTCTTCGGTCTTCCTTATTCATTGTCCAGCTTTCACATGCATATGGTGCGATTGAAAATACCATGGCTTGGGTCAGGTGCACCTTAGTCTTCAGGGTGACATCTTTGTTCTTCAACACTTTAAAGAGGTTCTTTGCAGCAGATTTGCCCAATGCAGTGAGTCTTTTGATTTCTTGACTGCTGCTTTCGTGGCTGTTGATTGTGGATCCAAGTAAAATGAAATCCTTGACAACTTCAATGTTTTCTCCAGTTCCTCATGAGCACAATTAAGTGTTCTGGAATTCCCATTCTTTGCAATGTTATTCATAATTTGTTATGATGCACATAGTCAAATGCCTTTGCATAGTCAATAAAACACAGGTAAACATCCTTCTGGTATTCTCTGCTTTCAGCCAGGATCCATCTGACATCAGCAATGATATCCCTGGTTCCACGTCCTCTTCTGAAACTGGTCTGAATTTCTGGTAGTTCCCTGTCGATATACTGCTGCAGCCGTTTTTGAATGATCTTCAGCAAAATTTTGCTTGTGTGTGATATTAACGATATTGTTCTTTAATTTCCACATTCGGTTGGATCACCTTTCTTGGGAATAGGCATAAATATGGATCTCTTCCAGTTAGTTGGCCAGGAAGCTGTCTTCCATATTTCTTGGCATAGACGAGTGAGCACCTCCAGCACTGCATCCATTTGTTGAAACATCTCTGTTGATATTCCATCAATTCCTGGAGCCTTGTTTTTTGGCAATGCCTTCAGAGCAGCTTGGACTTCTCCCTTCAGTGCCATCAGTTCCTGATCATATGCTACCTCTTGAAATGGTTGAACATTGACTAATTCTTTTTGGTATAATGACTCTGTGTATTCCTTCCATCTTCTTTTGATCGTTCCTGCATCATTTAATATTTTCCCCATAGAATCCTTCACTATTGCAACTCGAGGCTTGAATTTTTGATTCAGTTCTTTCAGCTCGAGAAATGGTGAGCGTGTTCTTCCCTTTTGGTTTTCCATTTCCAGCTCTTTGCACGTATCATTATAATACTTCCCTTTGTCTTCTTGAGCCACCCTTTGAAATTTTCTATTCAGTTCTTTTACTTCATTAATTCTTCCTTTTGCTTTAGCTGCTGGACATTCGAGAGCAAGTTGCAGAGTCTCCTCTGACATCCATCTTGGTCTTTTCTTTCTTTCCTGTCTTTTCAATGACCTCTTGCTTTCTTCAAGTATGATGTCCTTGGTGTCATTCCACAACTTGTCCGGTCTTCAGTCACAAGTGTTCAGTGAGTCAAATCTGTTCTTGAGATGGTCTCTAAATTCAGGTGGGATATACTCAAGGTCATATTTTGGGTCTCATGGACTTGCTCTGATTTTCTTCAGTTTCAGTTTGAATTTGCGTATGAGCAATTGATGGTCTGTTCCACAGTCGGCCCCTGGCCTTGTTCTGACTGATGATATTGAGCTTTTCCATCGTCTCTTTCCACAGATGTAGTCAATTTGATTTTGATGTGCTTCATCTGGCAAGGTCCATGTGTATAAAAAAAAAAAAAAAATTTATGTTGGTGAAAGAAGGTATTTGCCATGAAGAAGTCATTTGTCTTGCACATTTCTATCATTTGATCTCCAGCACTGTTTCTGTCACCAAGGCCATATTTTCCAAGTACTGATCCTTCTTCTTTGTTTCCAACTTTCGTGTTAAAATCAGCAGTAATTATCAATGTGCCATGATGGCATGTTCGATTAATTTCAGACTGCAGCAACTGATAAAAATCTTCTATTTCTTCATCTTTGGCCCTAGTGGTTGGTGCGTATATTTGAATAATAGTCATATTAACTGGTCTTCCTTGTATGCATATGAATATCCTATCACTGACAGCATTGTACTTCAAGATAGATCTTGAAATGTTCGTTTTGACGATGAGTGCAACATCATTCCTTTTCAAGTTGTCATTCCCAGCATAGTAGACTACATGATTGTCCAATTCAAAATGGCCAATATCAGTCTATTTCAGTTCACTAATGCCTAGGATATTGATGTTTATTCGTTCCATTTCATTTTTGACAATTTCTAATTTTCCTAGATTCATACTTTGTACATTCCAGGTTCCGATTATTAATGGATGTTTGCAGCTGTTTCTTCTCATCTGAAGTCGTGCCACATTAGCAAATGAATGTTCCGAAAGCTTGGGTCCGTTCATGTCATTAAGGTCAACTCTACTTGGTCTACTTTGAGGAGGCAGCTCTTCCCCAGTCATCTTTTGAGTGTCTCTCAACCTGGGAGGCTCATCTTCCAGCACTATATCAGACAATGTTCTGCTGCTGTTCATAAGGTTTTCACTGACTAATACTTTCCAGAAGTAGACTGCTGGGTCCTTCTTCCTAGTCTGTCTGAGTCTGGAAGCTCAGCTGAAACCTGCCCTCCATGGGTGACCCTGCTGGTATCTGAATACTGGTGGCATAGCTTCCAGCATCACAGCAACATGCAAGCCACCACAGTATGAGAAATTGACAGACACGTGGGGGAACCTCTAGGTTTTCAAATTTGTTGAAGTATAACTTTGTGTAGTATCCTGTTATGACCCTTTTTATTTCAGTTGTTTCTGTTGTGATGTTGGCCGTCTCATTTCTTATTTGGTTTATTTGCTTTTCTTTTGTCAGTTTGGTCAGTAGTTTATCGATTTTGTTGATCCTTTCAAAGAACGATCTTTATTTTTTGTTTATTGTTTGAGTTGTTTTTCTGTTTTCTGTTTCATTTATTTCTGTTGTACTCTTTATTATTTCCTTTCTTCTGGCAGCTATGAGTTTTTTTTTGCTGCTCTTTTTCTATTTTTTACAGTTGTAGGGTTATCGTATTGATTTTGACCTTTTGTTCTTTTTTGATTGGTGCGTTTATTGCTATAAATTGGCATCTGAGCACTACTTATACTCAGTCCCAAAAGTTTTGGTATATTGTATTTTCATTTGATTCTAGCTATTGTTTTATTTTGTCTCTAATTTATTCTAATACCCAGTTTTTTTTTATGCATGGCATTGTTCAGTGTCTACTTATTTGATTTTTTCCCCTTGTTCTCTCTCTTTTTGGTTTCTAATTCTATATCATTATGATCTGGGAAGATACTTTGTATTATTTTGATATTTTTAAAATTTATTCAGGCCTGCTTTGTGGCCTAGGATATGGTCTAATCTAGAGAATAAGCCATGCACACTGGAGAAGAATGAGTACTGTGCTACACTCGTTGGGTGGAGTGCTCTGTATATAAGGTCACCTTGGTTGATTGTGTTGTTTATGTCTTGTGTATCTTTGTTGAGTTTCTTCCTAATTGTTCTGTCCATCGTCAAAAGTGGCATGTTAAAGTTTCCTAACATTATTGTAGAACTGTCTACTTTTCTTTTATTTTATGTGTTTAAGAGCTCTGTACTTTTGTATGTAGATATTTATTAAGGTTATGTCCTCTTGGTGAATTGATCCCTTAATCATTATATATTGTCCTTCCTCATCTTTTACGACAGAGCTTGATTTAAGGTCTGTTTTATCAGAGATTAACGTTGCCACTCCTGGTCTTTTTTGGTTATTTGCTTGAGATATATATAACTCAAAGGAACTGGGTTTGATTTGGTTTTTGGTTATATATGTATGTTTTTTTCCAGTCTTTGATTTTTAACTTCTTTATATCTTTGTGTCTAAGGCATGTCTCTTGTAGGCAACATACTGATTTTTTTTTTAATCCATTCTGCCACTGTGTCTCTTGACTGATGCATTTAACCTGTTTACATTCAGTATGATTATCAATAGATATGAATTTACTGTTGTCCTTTTGTTATGCTTTTGTGTGTGTTTGATGTTGACAGTTTCTTTGTTCTGCTTAATTTTTTGTGCCGAGTTCTATTTGTTCATGGATTGTCTTTTCTTTTCCTTCATTTTTGTCAATTTTCTGTTTACTGAGTCTTTTTTATTTTTTTCTTCTTTATTTTGGTGGATAGGTTTGTTAATTTTCTTTGTGGTTATTGTGAGGTTTACCTTTGTCATCCTAAGTATAAAACAGTCTGTAATTTTTAGATATTGCCTTGACTTCATCTCCATATGTGAATTCTGTTACTATACCATTTATTTCCCCTTTTCGTTTTGAAGTTGTTGATTTCAGATTGACATTTCTGGTTTCCTGTTTTCAGTTATATAGCTTTATTTTACTTTTGATACTTCTCTGTCTGGGTTGTCATCTTGGCAATACACTCATATGGCTTGCACTCATGTTGTTGTCTTCTGCTATTTGTTATCTATCTGAAGGAGTCCCTTTAATATTTCTTGTAAGGATGGTATGATTTTTACAAATTCTCCTAATTTCTGTTTTTCTTGGAATGTCCTAATTTTGTCATCCTCTTTGAGAGACAATTTTGCTGGGTATGTGATTCTCATTTGGCAGTTCTTAAATTTCAAGGAGTTATATATATCAGCCCACTTCCTTCTTGCCTGCATGGTCTCTTCCAGGAAAAGAGAGTTTAGTTTTATTGGAATCCCTTTGCAGGTGGTATTTCCTTTTTCCCAAGTTGCTTTCAGAATTCTTTATCTTTGGACTTAGAATGTTTTATTATGGTATATCTTGGTGACTCTCTCTTGGGATCTGTTCCGTATGAACTTTGTTGAGCTACTTGGATGGAAATATTCTCTTCTTTCATGATATTGGGTAAGTTTTCTTCCAGCAAATATTAAAAAGTTCTGTTTTTTTTTTTGGCGGGGGGGTCGATTCCTGTCCTGGGATTTCCATCTTGCATAAAGTATCCCTCTTCATAGTGTCCCACATAACACTTAGGGTTCCTTCATTTATTTTATCCTCTTTTTTTCTGATCGTTCCTCAAACAAACTGGTGTCAAGGGATTTGTCCTCTATATCACTAATTCTTTCTTCCATTATTTCAGTTCTAATTCTCTGTCCTTAATTGAGTAATCATTGAGTAATCTATTTCTGATATTTATTGTTGATTCTCTGGATTTCTAGTTGCTGTTTTTGTGTGATTTCTAATTGTCTATTTAATTTGTCATTTTGTTCTTGTATTTTTTTCCTGAATTCTTCCAGGGTTTCGTCTGTGTTTTCCTTGGTCTCTTTGAGGACCCTGTGTGTAAGCCTTTGGAATTCCTCACCAGGCGGCTCCATTACCGTCTCTTCCTCAGGAGGATTTCCCTCCCCTTCTGTTTGGTCTTTTGGTTGAACCACCTTGTGTTCTTTCTTTATATTGTCTGCTGTTTTCATTATTAAGGTATTATTTACTTATGATTTTTTTGTTTTGTTTTGATTTATCAGTGTGGATGGTCAGGCGTGCTTCAGTGATCACTCACCTGGCAGCATAAGGGTATTCACTTCCTGCCCCCATTGGGACAGGGCAGCAGCAGGCAAGGCAAGCCCTCATCGCCGTTTGCGGCACGTGTGAGATGGCTGAGAGCATACTGGGTGGGCGCTATTTGGTAATATGCGAATGCTCACTTTTGCTCACCTGGTGGATGGTCAACAGGCAAGGAGCAAGATGGGCATCTGGGGGGTGCTGAGGTGCTGTCTGTATCGAGAGGAGCAGGGCGGTCAGCTGGGAGGCACACAGGTGCTCTCCCTAGCGGGGGTGGGGTGGGACAATTGGCTGGGAGGTACACAGGTGCTATCTCTGATGGGGGGTGGGTGGCTGTAATTGATTTGTTCTGGATTCTTGGGTTCATTATGTTTAAAATGGAGAAATGGACATAATAAAACCTATTGGGTAAGATTGTATAAGTATAATGGATAATATAAGGAAAGTCACATATAGTACATTTCAATAAATGGGAATTTCTCCTGCCACTATTGCTACTGTTACTACTTACAGGATCAAAGAAACTTCCAGGACTCTAGTTCAACTTTATGCTCAATGCCTGTGTCCAAGTTTGATAAGTAACTGCTTGCCTATGCCTAACTACTTTGAAGGATAGATTTCCATGACTTTGTGATGCACTCTTTGTTGGACAGAAATTTCTTTCTTCCACTGGAGTCGACAGCAACCACTCTCTAGATAGTCACTCTGCTTCCCCTCATTTTGTACCACACACATTGCTCTAGTAAGATTGGCTTTCTTTCTCTCCCTTCAGCACCCTGAGCTTCTTCCCTGCTTCTGGGGTTTTGTATTAGCTGCTGTCTTTGCCTGGGATTCAAATCCATCTCTGGCCACTTGAAGATACATGATCTTGGACCATTCTTTAAACTCTTAATTGATTCTTGATTAGGTCTTAATTTACTTATCCATAAAAATGAGGTAATACTAGTGTCCATGATGAGACAACACTTACAAAGTATCGAGGATGGTGCCTGGCATATAGTAAGTGCTTAACAATTTATAAGCTACTCTGATCTGCCATAGTCTTATTGTTAGTTGAAATTAAATAGGAATAGTACCTTCCTTGTTTTTTACATTACTTCTTTGTTAAAGGATAACCCTCTTTTATCTTTTACTCTCAATTTTTTTTTCATTTGTCCATATGCACCATGTATTTTTGCTTTTCCCCACCCAGAGAATCAAAAAGAAAACAAACCAAACCCATTGCCATTGAATCAATTCCTACTCATAGTGACTCTAGGACTTTTAAAATATACCTTTTCTTGTGAAGTTGAGAATATTTGTCCAAACTGACAAAATGACTTTAAATCTTCCCTTTGTGCATCAAATTATTAGCACTCATTTATAACTATTTTTGATAAGCATGCCATTGTATTTTCATTTCAGGCATTTAAAAATCATTGACTGGGACAAAGTCAAATATGTAGACTTGTGACATCTCTCAAAGCTGACCCATTGGGTGTGGTTCATCAGTACCCATGACTCATCCTTTACCAAGGATATCATAGGAAACCCTACTGAATGTTTTTTTGAAATCCAGATACCATTTGCTACATTCTTTGAACAAAGAACCCTGACAATTACTTACAGAAGTTGGTTGGTTATCTATTTATTTTTCTTGGTAAAACCATGGTGAAATTTAATAATTATCACTTGCTTTTGAAAGGTACACTTACTGGGTAATAGTTAATGTGCTCAGCTGCTAACTGGAAGGTTGCAGGGTTGAGCCCAACCAAAGGCCTCAGACAAAGGCCTGGTGATCTAATTCTGAAAAACCACCTATTGAAGAAAACGCTATGGAGCTCAGCTCTGTTCTGACACATGGGTTTGCCATGAGTCAATGTGGAAAGGTCTGTTTAGTAAACTTCTCTCAAGTTTTGCCTAAGAGATCAACTGGATCTTCTTATAAGTAACCCTATACCATGTGTTCATGATTTTAGAAACCTTTTAATGAACACTTATTTTCTTCTACAGTTTCCATAATATGAAGTTTAAGGAAAACTCATATATTCGTACTTCCTTGATAGGAAGTTACAAGAAATAATTCTCATACAGTGAGTAAAGGGGAAGAAAACACCATTAGTTTCAACCACTGGAATTTTTTAAATGAAATTTTGCAAGCAATTAATCCACTAATGTGGGCAGGTGCATTTGGGTTTTTCATTTCCCCGGAACATATTCACGTTTAAAATTTTAATGAAAACAATAAAAAATAAACTGGTTTATTGGTTTCTGGAAAAAGAGGTGACCTTTTTGTTCTCACGAGGTAATAAAATTAGTAAATGCATCTGATTTGTCGTAGTTTTTTTTTACTTATTTAAATCCATTTTTCTACAGATGAAATTGGCAAAATTGGATGTGATACTAAATAGTTAACGGTTTGATTTGCTTGCTTCTTCTTTTTTCTCTTTTTTTCCCTAGTAGTTTCTTTGAACCATTGGGTTTAGAGAAGCCTCAGACAACCAGACAACTAGAAATGGAGTGGGTAGGGTAGTGGGAAAATTAGTTGTTTAATCTCTATATTCTTGGCTTATTCTTTTTTTTTTTAATTTTTATTGTGCTTTAGGTGAAAGTTTACAAATTAAGTCAGTCTCTCTCACAAAAACTTATATACACCTTGCTAGATACTTCCAGTTGCTCTCCCCCAATGAGACAGTCCTCTCCCTCCCTCTACTCTCTCTTTTCGTGCCCATTTCGCCAGCTTCTAACCTCCTCTACCCTCTCACCTCCCCACCAGGCAGGAGTTGCCAACATAGTCTCAAGCGTCCACCTGATCCAAGAAGCTCACTGCTTACCAGCATCCCTCTCCAACCCATTGTCCAGTCCAATCCCTGTCTGAAGAGTTGGCTTTGGGAATGGTTCCTGTCCTGGGCCAACAGAAGGTCTGGGGGCCATGATCACCAGGGTCCTTCTAGTCTCAGTCAGACCATTAAGTCTGGTCTTCTGAGAATTTGGGGTCTGCGTCCCACTGTTCTCCTGCTCCCTCAGGGGTTCTCTGTTGTGGTCCCTGTCAGGGCAGTCATCGGTTGTAGCTGGGTACCATCTAGCTCTTCTGGTCTCAGACTGATGTAGTCTCTGGTTTATGTGGCCCTTTCTGTCTCTTGGGCTCATAATTACCTTGTGTCCTTGGTGTTCTTCATTCTCCTTTGTTCCACGTGGGTTGAGACCAATTGATGCATCTTAGATGGCTGCTTGCTAGCGTTTAAGACCCCAGAAGCCTCCCTCCAAGGTGGGATGCAGAATGTTTTCTTAGTGTATTTTATTATGCCAATTGACTTAGATGACCCCTGAAACCATGGTCCCCAAACCCCCACTCCTGCTATGCTGGGCTTTGAAGCATTCAGTTTATTCCAGAAATTCCTTTGCTTTTGGTTTAGTCCAGTTGTGCTGACCTCGCCTGTTTCGTGTTGTCTTTCCCGTCACCTAAAGTAGTTCTTACCTACTATCTAGTTAGTAAATACCCCTTTCCCATCCTTCCTCCCTCCCCTCTCATAACCATCAAAGAATATTTCCTTCTCTGTTTAAACTCTTTCTTTAGTTCTTATGATAGTGGTCTTATGCAATATTTGTACTTTTGCAGCTGACTAATTTCACTCAACATAATGCCTTCCAGATTCCTCCATATTATGAAGTGTTTCACAGACTCATGACTGTTCCTTATGGATACATACTATTCCATTGTGTGAATATACCATAATTTATCCATTCATCCATTGATGGGCACCTTGGTTGCTTCCATCTTTTTGCTATTGTAAACAGTGCTGCAGTAAACATGGGTGTGCATATATCTGTTCATGTAAAGGCTCTTATTTCTCTAGGATATATTCCAAGGAATGGGATTGCTAGATTGTATGGTAGTTCTTTTTCTAGCTTTTTAAGGAAGCGCCAAATTGATTTCCAAAGTGGTTGTACCATTTTACATCCCCACCAGCAGTGTATAAGTGTTTATTATTCTGTTTTTAAGTTGATTTTTTTTTTCTACAAAAAGTAGAAAGAGTGGTATAACAAATCTAAATTTACTAATCACCCAGCTTCAACAATTACCAACTCTTGGCCAGTCTTCTTTCATCTGTATCTCCATCCCAGCCCCCTTGCCCTGCCACTGATTATGTTGAACCAAATCCTGGGCATCATGTAATTTCCTCTGTAAATATTTCAGCATGTTTGATTTAGTTTATAAGCCTTAAAAATTAAAAAAAAAAAGTCCTAATGTTTCATATATATATTTTTAGAGCAACTTTTTAATTTTTAACCAATGCACAATTTTTTCTTTCATGTACTGTCTTGAATCTAAGCTGATTAAACTTCTATACTTTAAAAAATATTGTCAAAATGAAAAGAGCTCACTTAGGTGTTGAAGGTATTGCTTCTTGCCTTCCTTTAAATGGTGTAACTGCTACCTTGCTTTGTTCCAAACTGGGTATTTCAGTAAAAGTAGTTTAAGAGCCAGCATTGACCAGACAAGGTTTTCTTGACCATTTTTAATCTTAAAGAATTGAACAAACAAGCAAACAAAACCTGTGGAAATATAAACCAAAATAATGAGAATGGTTATTTGTGAGTTGTGGAGTGATTTTTTTTTTTTTTACTTGTCTGCATTTTATGATTTCCACAATGAACATATATTAATTTTCGTAAATGGGATTTTTTTTTTTTTTTTTTTTAGTAATCTTTTAAAGGTACACTCTGTTTAACGGTTTGAAAAGCACTTTGATGTCCATGCTTTACGCAAACATCCAGAAAACTTTAAAGGTGGGCACGGGTCTCTGGCCTCACTTTACAGATGTGGACAGTGACCCAGGAAGGACGTATTTGCAGTCTTCCCTGGGAACTCCAAACCAAGTACTTTGACATCAATGCACTAGATCTGTATCCAAGGAGACATACTAAAGGGCCTACAGGTGCCAGGTAGTCAACATAAATGTTTTGTTTTATTTTGTGTAAATTGAGAGCCATATTGGCCATTTGGATGGGGCAGTTCTTTGTCGTGTAACACTGTTTTCATTACCAGAGATCATTTAGCACCTCTGCCCCTATGTTAAATGATAGTAGCACCTTCTACCCATCACATAATAACCAAAATCGTACCCACACATTTTCTTAATGCTTCCTGGCGGTGGGGGGAGGAAGCACTCTCCTGTCAAGTCTAAGACCTACAACAAACCACTTTCCATTTACTACCCTTAATTGTTGTTGTTGTTAGGTGCTGTTGAGTCCATTCTGACTCATAGTGACCCTGTGTGCAACAGAATGAAACACTGCCCTGCCCTGTGCCATCCTCATGATCATTGTTATTCTTGAGGTCACCCTTGGAGACACTGTGTCAGTCCATCTTGTTGAAGGTCTTCCTCTTTTTCACTGACCCTCTACTTTACCAAGCATGATGTTCTTCTCCAGGGACTGGTCCCTCCTGATAACATGTCCAAAGTATGTGAGACGAAGTCTCGCCATCCTTGCTTTCAGTGAGTACTCTGACTGTACTTCTTCCATGATGGATTTGTTCATTCTTCTGGCAGATATAAAATTAATTAGGTATAGTATAATTTAGATTTAAAATAATATGGAAACTGACCAGAGATAGACTTTTCAAGTTATTTCCATATATTATAGAACTGTTCAATACGTGAAAAGATTGTCGAGCATAAAATTAATCTGCATAAACAGAATCTTCCTACTGATACTCACCACACACATATTCCCTGTGGTAGAGTATAAGGCTATGGGACGTCATCTCTAGAGGGTGTCAGTGACAGCCTGTTAGTTACCTTGCAGGAAGGCGATTTCTGTTTTGCCAGTGGCCATAGAGGCCATCGGTATGATCTGGCTCTGGTATGAGGGCTCAAGACGGGGGAAGGTCCGGAACCTGTGCTCAGAGATGGGCCTTCCAGCATTAGGAGAGTGGAGGGCTGCATTCATCCCTGAAGTGAGAATGAGTGTCATCAGTCCATGAAAGCTCAATGTTTTCGTATTTAGTGAATCCTGTCTTAGTTATCATTATTGCATAACCTAGATCTCTTATTCCACCCATCTAGTTCTAAGCTTCATGTATCCATAAATGAGACACCCCTGGTCCCAGTAGCATGTGGTTTTCTACCCTGGGAGCATGCAGCTCTTACAGGTACTGATAAGGTGCTCTGGCTAGAACTGGGACCTAAGAGTCATAATTCATACACATAAGCGCATACACAGCCCCTCTTAGGAACTCCTGGTATCAGTAAATGGAAAGTGTTGTGCAGATTGACATTGGTAGATGGTAGGGACTTTGTGGAGACTCTGGGTGTACAAAAGGTTGGAGGTTCGAATCTACCCAGAGGCACCTCGGAAGAAAGGCCTGATGATCTAATTCCAATAAATCAGCTACTGAAGACCCTATGGAGCCTAGTTCTACTCCAACACACGTGGGGTCTCCATGAGACAGAATCAACTTGATGGCATTTGGTTTTGGTTTTAGGGACTTCAGAGAAATGGAACACATAAAAGGGACATCGCTACTCTGATCCAGCCAACCATTGCCAGGCAGCAAGGCAGGCCCAGTGGTGCCAAATCTTCTCAAATTTTTAAGACAAGGTGGAAATCTGAAATTTTTTTTTTTTTTTTGGATGGGGGCAGGTAATGTATCTCAATTTTTAAATATCGGAAACTAATTTAAAAAAAGAATTTTAATTCATTGAAAGCCAAACTAAAAATTTCTAGATTGGTTGTTTTTAGCACACTGGCTGCCATTTTTTGTCGGCTGTCCCATATGGTTAATAAAATTACTACTGGACGTTATTATTAACTCATTGCTAAAGGTTAAGGTAACCTTGGGAATACAGAGGTTGAAAACCCTGGAAATCACACCAGGGGACAGGCCTCACTTAAAGGCTCAGCTAATTCTGTAAGTGAAATTTATGGAGCATTATCAGAGACCTTTCACAACACCTTGTGTGTATGTGTATGTATATACATATGTTCTTTCTTTAGGAGGGTTGAAACTACACCCAGCAAACATACACCCATTCAACAATTTTTACACGTACAGTTCATCGACAGTTACATACTTCACGTTGTGTCACCGTTCTCCCTATCTCTGCCCCTGTTGTTTCACCACCATTAACTTTTACTCTCTGCCCTTTAAAGTTCTCATTTGTGCTTTAGAATTACTGTTGTCATTTCAATCACTTATAGGTAATTCTTCAATAGCACACAAATGCTTAAGGCAGACATTATTTATTGAGCTAAGTTGTTAATTTGATTAAAGATGACTTCATGGGGTAGTTTCAGCTCAAGGTTCAAAGGTGTTTCCAGGCAATAGATTTGGGGTTCTTCCAGTCTCAATGTGTCCAGTAAGTCTGGTTTCCAATAAGAATTTGAAGTTCTGTTCCACAATTTTTATCCTTTTGATCAAGATCCATCTTTTGGTCCCATTGAGTAATGGTAGGTAGCTGGGTACCATCCATTTCTTCTGGTCTCATGGCAAGGGAGGTAGTAGTCCATGGACTGCACGTGTATTTGATACTCAGCATGGCTAAAACCCTATAGCAAGCTTGGCAGTGGTCCTCCCCGCTTGGAGCCAACCTGTAGCGCCTTACATGAGGCTTTGCCCAAAGCAGGCCCTGTCCAGGTGCAGAATGAACGCATACATTTCAGAGCTGAGTACAGTCCCTGTCATCTAGTACATTGCTACAGAAATTAAATCTGACTGCAACTCAGCCACCCTGAGCTGGGCCCCAGTGTAATCAAGTCAGAGCTCTCTGCTCATGTGCAGTGACTCCATGACTCAGCGCTTCACAAAATTGACCCTGTTATGTGTCCTGATTTGATTATGGCTAAGAATTTACCTGGCAAACCTTAACAAGGAATCACCCAGATGGCTCGGATGGATATAACAAGGCTTTTCTAAGCTCCCCTGAACAACCCAAAGAAAAAAAATAGTGTGTGTTTTTCCTGTCAAGAATTATTTCATTTTCATTGCTGCAAAGCTTGTGATATGAACTAGGGTAATGAGGTGGGAAAACAATTTTTGCTTCATGACCAAAAAGCGCCCTGGTCTGAAGGTGGACGTTTGGCCTTTTCTCCGGTAGGCTTTCACGTAAGTTGCCCCTCTGGTTGTGTCCTTTCTGTGGTGAGTAGATCCCGTTACAAGGATGCTTTTAAAGGTCTTTGTGTTATGTTGACGTGGAGGCTGATGTGAGGATTTTTATCCCGACATCCCTTTGAAGGAAACATTCACCTGCTAAAAGGATTTGCTAGAGTCATGTTTACCCTAAATTAAATGTAAACGTAACTTGCCAGTAGGCTGTGTTACAGCAACATATGAAGACTGCTTCCTGCTTTTCCTTGTCTTCTTCCTCCTCCTCACGCTCCAACTCCTACTATCCTCACCCTCCTTTTTAAATCAATAACTTAATTTCATGAAATGGGTAGGGACACAGTGGCGGTGGGTTTCCACCTGTGCTTTTTTTAGTGGAACTTCAATAGTAGAGGCATCTCCTGGCCTTTATCCGTCAGTCTTGGCTGCCTGATTGACTTTGCGGGGTACGATTCCCTTTTTCTAAGTATGTGCCATAGGATCGGGGTGGCTGTGGAGGGAGTGGGGAGCAACGGTGATCTTAAATCTCAATTTCTGACATTACCTTCATGGTTGACATAGAGCTCATAGATAACCTTCATAAAGTTCTCATTAATATTCCTAAAACTTTGCCACATTTTGCATTGCCCCTTTTGCACATTTCACTCTAGGACTTCAAAAGCCAGTAAGCATCCTGGACCTCTTCTGACACCTCAGAGGCCATGCCAATTTTGTCTGCTTTTAAAGAAGCACTGGTAATCAAAAATATCTGCGTCATACTTTGGGTTGCTTTTTGCTACATGCCCCTAAACTCTTGATCACAAGCATATACGGTCCGCATACCAAAACAAACAAAACCCCAATAACACTGACTTGGAAAACTGACCTGAGTCTTTTCAGCCAAAGCCTTAAGTGACTTTTGGAAACAAATTTTCGCTGGTTATTGGTAAGCTTTTTGTTTTTGCTATAATTTGCAGTTAATGTAACTATCATGTAAATTTTTGTGTTCATTGTGGAAAGAAAATACCAAACAGTAAAATGGGGGAAATAAGTATCACCTCAAGTCCCACTGTTCAGTCGCTGTCACTGCTCCGATGTTGATGTCTTTTCTTCTTTTCTGTGAGTAAGTAATGCAGTAGATGGAATAAGTAACATGTGCACCTCTATTAACCAGATTTACCTTTTATCCTTTTTTTCTACTTAAAATGTTGTGGCATTTTTTCTCTGCCAGTTAATATTAGCTGCCACGTAGGTGGTGAGGGCTCCCTCAGAGTCTATTGTGTAAAAGGGATTCACTCATCTGCATTCTGCCCTCCTTGTGGGCATGTGGGTTGTTCCAGTGTTTCTTAAGTTGGCATTGCCCAAACTGAACCCCACCGTCGAGCTGGAGAGGTGAGGATCTGAGACAACAAACCAACCCAAACACCACCCTAACAACTGTGAATGCAAACAGCCAGTGCACCATTTTTTCTCACTAGTCATAAACTCTTGTGAAATAATTTGTTGGCCGTGAATGTTCCTATGTGTTCTCTAATTATAAAGTGTTAGATATGGCTACATATTAAGAATTGACAGAAAGAATAATAAAATCTACTAAGAAAACATTCTGCATCCCACTGTGGAGAGTGGTGTCTGGGGTCTTAAATGCTAGTAAGTGGCCATATAACATGCATCAATTGGTCTCAACTCACCTGGAGCAAAGGAGAATGAAGAACACCAAAGACACGAGGTTATGAGCCCAAGAGACAGAAAGGGCCACATAAACCGGAGACTACATCAGCCTGAGACCAGAAGAACTAGATGGTGCCCAGCTACAACCGATGACTGTCCTGACAGGGAACACAACAGAGAACCCCTGAAGAAACAGGAGAGCAGTGGGATGCAGACCTCAAGTTCTTATAAATAGAACAGACTTAATGTCTGACTGAGACTAGGAGGACCCTGGAGGTCATGGTCCCCAGACTTTCTGTTGGTCTAAGACAGGAACCATTCCCGAAGCCAACTCTTCAGACAGGGATTGGGCTGGACTATGAGGTAGAAAATGATACTGGTAAGGAATGAGCTTCTTGGGTCAAGTAGACACATGAGACTATATGGGGAGCTCCTGTCTTGGGGAGGGGAGATGAGAGGGTAGAGGGGGTCAGAAGCTGGCTGAATGGACACGAAAATAGAGAGTGGAGAGGAGGAGCGTGCTGTCTCATTAGGGGGTGATCCACTAAGAGTATATAGCAAGGTGTATATAAATTTTTGTGTGAGAGACTGACTTGATTTGTAAACTTCCACTTAAAGCACAATAAAAATTAAAAAATAAAATTAACAGGAAGGGACAAGCCATTGATAAAAATATTTATGTATCCCCTATTGGAGTTAGCCTGATAATATAGGCATTGGTGTAGATAATGAGGAAAAGAAATGGGAAAAGATGTCTTTAATCATCACGTTTTTTTCCTTTTGATCGTTTGTTGCTGGAGATGTGCTAACCCTCCAGTGAATTACTTGCTGAAGCGTATGTTGCATGTGTGTGCATGTGTGCACCCAGGCTTGTGTTGGTACTGGCTTGAGTACCCAGGTTTGGGAAAAACTAGACCATTCTCAGTATTTCTCAGCAGTTCAGCTGGCGTTGACTGAGGCCTGTTGTTTTTACATTTCTCTGGGGCGCCAGTACTCTGGACTTGGAAACCGCTGGCTCATCTCTACGTCAAAGTAGTTGTCTTACCCGGTCTAAAGCCTTTGGAGACATGTTGTGTTCTACCATTGGTGAGCTGGTTGGCAACAAGGAACCAGTAAACTTAATCTCTCACAGGTATTGAATAATGATAAAACACTAATGGTGCCGTTTAAAAGCATTTTTGAGAAGTAGTCCCTCTGCTAGAGACTCCGGCTACAGGTTAAAATACTGTTAGGCCATTACAATGTTAAGGAAATAAATCTTTAGGTTGCTATTGAACACGAGAAGATACAGTGCCTATTTTTCATTTCCCAGGGGTTTTAGGAATAGCTGTTGCATGCTCGCTATTTTTATTTATTTTTTCAGTGGTGTTGTTTTTGTTAGTATTATAAATTGGATGACAATTCTTTGTCCACAGTTATTTCAAGATATCTGCAGGGAGTTATTTATAAGGTTTTTTTTTTTTTTTTAATAAATCTCATTTATTCTTTTACCATCTAATTGTCTCTTTGCCTTGGCCAGATCTATTCAGCGAACAAGGAAAAATCAGAATTAGATGTGGAAGGAGGCCAAAAGCAGGGCAGAAGATAGCACTGGAAATGTCAAAATTAGGGCACTGGTGAAGTGTTTTGTAATCATAAAAGGAAGGAAAGACTCTTTAAAATAGATTTGTTCTACCTTTTTTTTTTTTTCCTTCCACCCTTAAGAGATTTGTGATCTATTTTTGTAGCCTTATCTGAAGTGGGGAAGCTGGTCCAGGATTCCTGACGTCACTTGCCAGCCCTGTACCCCACTCCAAATGCTTTTTCCTGACCTAGTCAGGAGGGCAGCTTTGATAGGAGTGGAGCAGTGGAGAGAGTTAGTGCAGGAGTTGGGTTGCCCATTTGGCTAGTGGGGCGAGGAGCAGTGTCTTCTTCCCCAGGAGCCAGCTTCCAGCTGCCTGAGTGCTTCCTTGTTATTACATATGCTGTTGCTGGAAGCTGCATTTATTAAGTACTCCTGGAGTGCCAGGCCTAACTAGTACATGCCTTGGTAGGCAAGAAGATAATGAACTAGCACGTGTATGTTTATGATGACTGTAGGGCTTACCACCATGATAATGAATGTGAATATAAAGGCTCGGCCTAGTGGTCTGATACCAGTAAGGATTCAATAGCAAGTTGCCGTTGAGTAGACTTTGACTCATGGCAGCGCCATGTGTAACGGTGTAGAACTGCTCAATAGGGTTTTCAGTGGCTGATTTTCAGAAGTGGATCTTCAGGGCTTTCTTCCAAGGCAACTCTGAGTAGAACCTCCAACCTTTGGGTTAGCGGCCAAGCACATTAACCGTTTGAAGCACCCAGTGAGCTGGACCTGTCCCCTCAGGTGAAAGGAGGGGTGGCTGCCTGGAACCATTGGGCGGGAGACCTTCTGCTGACCCTCTGGGGCCCACCGCCTCATGGGTGCCACTCACCCCTGAGGTCAAGGGCCGCAGCTCCTGAGTATCTCTGGCTCTGGATCCTGGCTCCCTCCCTGCCTCTGCTTCTTTCGGTGTATGTCTGTAGAGTTTTTCTGTCCCTTTTGGGAAAGTTGTGAAGTTGCCTTGCTGTTTTCTTAATGGGGGTCAGTGCTGGCCTTGTCCTGAGATGACCACCTTGGGCCAGGACAGCTGGCTGAACCTCTGTATTCTGTTATTCCTCTTTGGCTGCTCTCACTCGCTTTTCCTTCCAGTCATGTTTGGTTCAGTTCTTAAACCTTCTTTTTATTTTTTTAATATTCAGGATTCCTGGGTTGTTACCTGCTTCTGTTTGGCTTGATTTCTTGGGTCTTGGGTGCAGGGACCCATTACGGTGTGTGTAACTAAGCTGCCATCTTGGGCCACCCTCCTTATGACTTTATTTTTGTAGAAAATATGTTAAATATGTGAATTGTAGGTTTGTTAGGGTTGCAGTGGGTATACCTGCACAGCTTTGGTTTGGTTAACTGAGTACATGTATCTAAATTTATGAGTAAAGTTTTAAGACGAGTGGCTTGATTTAAAACGTGAGCAATGGGGATTTGATTTCAAGTGGGAGTAGCAAACATCACACCTCTGTTTTGGTTTTCTCAAGTATAAAATGAGAGAGAGGGCCTAGATTGTTTCTAAAGTGCCTTCCAGCTTGAACATCCTAGGATTCTTGGGTCTTTTCTAGAGGAATCTTGAGCTTAATTTCAAAACTTACCGGGGTCTCAGATGTCTTTAATCATGGGATGAAAGCCATCAACCTCCTCTCCCAAACAGTGTCCATGAGGGCATATTCTCAAGTCTGCCTGTGACTTCAGGGGATAAAGAGCATCCTTGAGCTTGTTCCCAAACTCCCCTGGGTCCTTTGACCTCTGGTTAAAACACACTTCATTGAATTTTGCTTCTTGAGTTTGGATTTTTCTGCGTGTATGTGAGATATTTTTGTTTTGTTTTTAATAGACTTCATTTTTAGGGCAGTTTTACCAGTACCATACCAACTGCCATCAAGTTGATTTCAACTCATGGCAATCCCACATGTGTCAGAGTAGAACTGTGCTCCATAGGGTTTTCAATGGCCGATTTTTTGGAAGTAGGTCGGCAGGCCTTTCTTCTAAGGCACCTCTGTGTAGACTCGTACCTCCAGCCTTTTTGTTAGTAACTGAATGCATTAACCATTTGGCACTCATGATGTATAGATTAGCAGTATAGAAAAATTGTTCAGAAAGTACAGATTTTTCCTGTATACCCTTTCTCCACTCTGCACACTGTTTCTCATTTGTTAACATCTTGCATTAGTTTGGTACATTTATTGCAATTGAACCAATATTGATGCAGTTTTATTAACTAAACCCATAGTTTATATTAGGGTTCATTCTGTCTTGTACAGTCCTTTGGGTTTTGACAATTGTCTTGTGTCCAAGGTGGTGGTTTTTTTCTTCGTAAAAATATGTAGATTTGTAGGGCTTTTTTATTTTTCTGAGTTTACGGATTGTTCCTGAAGCCTGGAATCTTTGCTGGTATCCTCCACCTTTGTCCTGCCAGAGTCCTTACTTCATTTGTCCCAGCCATAGATATTCTAGAATATCCATAATATCTAACTGGGTGCTCTGGTACTGAGGATAAGGGAGAGAGTGCAAATATGGAGGGAAAAACCCACTTTCCAAATACTTTAATAAAATGGCCTCTTTTCTATAACTCAGAGCTTTGCCAAATAGTGAAATGTTGTTGATAGGAGGAAAAAAAAAAATCATCATAGTCCATTACAGTGGAAGTGATTTTAGATCACATATGAGCTTTTATGCCTTGTTAATGTAGTCGGTTTCTTGGATTGTTTAAAATAAGGATTCCCAGGCTACCCTTCTAGAAATTCTGACTCAGTAGATCTTCAATGGAGTCCTAAATCTGTGTTTTTTAAAATAGGCACTCTAGTTCAAAATTTATATTCAGGAAAGCCCATTGGAAAGGTTAGCCAAACTCATGTGTTTCTTGGAAGTGAAACACAGGCTTTCTTAAATCACAAGGCTTGAATTTGGGGAAATGGCTAAGAGGGAATGATGCAAAGAGAAAATGGTATCTATCAACAGCTTTGATTAAGCATGTGTGTTGATGGCCTATCAAATCTCTCTCTGGTACTACTGGCTGTATTTTACTTAAAAAGTTATTCCATTTGTGACCAGCCGTCATAACACTACAGAGGAGACTAACAAAGGGCCCATCACTTCTGAGGAACAAAAATCAGCAAGTTAAAAACGAGAACATTTAGACCCAAATAGGGGTATCTGGCCTCCTGTTTGGGCATTGATAGCATCCACATCTAGTACTCAGGAAGACACTATACTTAACATGGAGAAAAAATGGTTACTATCCTTCAAGGGTGAGAGAGCCTGTTAGTGGCCTGGACTTCATAGATCTGCAAGCTGACAGGAAGGAGACTGCAGTCTGGCCAGACCTGGGTCAGAGGCTCATTTATTGTTATTAACCAGCTCTTCGGTGGGAGGCAGTTTGGCACCAGGTGTTCCTCACTGAAGTTGTGCTGCAGAGTGACATTAATGGTGGAGAAGTCTGTGGTTGGGGGGTTTGTCTGCACAGAGATCTCACATTATTTACTGACTAATTTTAGGGCTCTCAGTACATACGGTCACTCCCTACCAAAAGGAAATTTAGTGAGGTGATTCAGTTACTGGAGGAAAGTCATCCAGCTGTAAGACTAGGACAGTTAATTCAATCTCCTCATGTTTTGTGGACCCACTCTGTGCTGGGCACAAAGTTCTCGGAAATACTATGGTGAAACAAAACTGATGAGGAAGCAGAAATTCATCAATTCAGTTCACAAATACGTAATTACCAGTTGAAATAAGCACAAGGGTGGAGAGTAACAAGGTTCTGTGAGAGGGTGAACAGAGCATCTAGCCAAGTGCATTAATTACCTGTTGCTGTATAGCAAATTATCCCCAAGCTTGTTACGTGCTATTGAGTCGATTCCAACTCACAGTAACCCCATGTAACAGAGCAGAACTACCCCATAGGGTTTTCTTGCCTGTAATGTTCACAGGAACAGATCGCCAGGTCTTTCTCCCACAGAGCCACTGGGTAGGTTTGAACCACCACATTTCCTGTTAGCAGCTGAGCGCTTAACTATTGTACCGCCAGGGCTCCTCCCCCCAAACTTAGCAACTTAAAAAACATACTTCTCACACAGTTTCTGAGGGTCAGGAATCCAGGAGCAATGTAGCTAGTGGTTCTGGCTCAAAGTCTCTGGAGAAGATGCAGTCAAGCTGCTGGTTGGAGCTGCTATCATCTGGAGGCTTAACCGAGGCTGAAGATCTGCTTCCAAGCTCACTATGGTGGCTGTTGGTAGGAGGCTTCACTTCCTCCCTATGTGAACCTCTCTGTAGGGCAGCTCACAACATGGCAGCTGGCTTTCCCAGAGCAAATGGTCCAAGAAGGAGAGAGAATGTGCACGACCAAGATGTAAGTGACAGTGTCTTTTGTAACTTACTCTTGTAGGTGACATATCATCACTTCTGCTGTATTGTATTGGTCACACAGATCAATGCTGGTACACTGTGGGTGAACACTACACAATAGTCAGAAATACCCAGGAGTTGGGGGTCATTAAGGGCCATCTTAGAGGTCATCACCACACCTCCACCAATTTGAGAGATTGATGGAGGGCTGTTCAGAGAAGATGCTGTTCAAGCTGAGATATGAAGGATGAATAGGTGGAGTGAGGGGTGATGTTGGTAGGGATCATTTCTTGGGTAATCAGAGCATGGTATGTTTTGAAACACTGGATTGAAGTCCAGTTGGATAGAGTAAAAGGAACCTGGAATCATATGCTCAGAGATATTGCTGAAGAGGTTGGAAGGGGCCAGAGCAAACATGTCATTTTAGGTCAAATTAAGGATTTTGTTCTTTGGAGACTTAAGCTGGGGAATGACATAATCGGATTTACTTTTCTTTATTTCTTTTCATTAAGGTCTCTCTGCTGTTAGCAGAATGGATTATAGATAGGGAAGCCAGCTTGAAAGCTATTACATTCATCTAGGCAAAAGATCATGGTAAACAAAGGCATTGGCGATGGAGAGAGTAGTGGATGGACTTTAAATATATCACAGAGGGAAATTTGTCAGAATTGAGTTAAGAAGTTGTCCAGGATACCTTCTAAGGCTTCTAGAATAGGATGGATGGAGATGACATTCAGTGATATAAACAACCCTGGAAGAGGGCCAGGTTTATGGAATCTATTACAGAAGTGACCCTGAAATTAGAGGTATCATTGCATGCAGTGAGTAAATGCATCGGGTGGTTCAAATCTGGGGAGGAGCGGGAAGTGTTTGCCAAGAAAAGCGTAATTCCACTCTGATTTGTAAAAGCACCCAGCGTTTTAAAAGCCGTATGGCAGGTTTTGTTTTAATTTATATGTGAGTAGCTAAAATCTGGCAGAGTATGAGTGGTAATTCTTGGTGTGTGTCTTTTGATTATCATTCTTTTAAACAAGCTGAAGGAATCTTTTAAATTCTAGCTTAATTTATTTTTTGAACTGTTAGGCTTCATTAGGATATGTTAAGTTCTCTATTCTTCCTTCCCACTACTTCCAAAACTAAGTAACTAATTAACTAGCTAACCAACTCTCTTGCTCTCTTATTCTCTCTTCATTGTTAATGAAGTATGACATGTCCTAAAATTACAGGATTGGAAAGCCCAAGGAGACCAACACTGATCGTTTTTGCATTCTAGGCAAGAAACATATTAATTGAATACCTACTTTGTGCCATACTGTGCAGGGTGTCCATATTTTCTTAAATGGCACCTTCCCTCACCTGTGAAAGATCTACTATGTACCAAGCACTGTTCTACATAGAACAACTGCTACGTGCCAGGCAATGGACGTAGGAGCTCTCTTGTCCTACTGATCCCCCCAAGTAAAAGGCAGAAAACAAGAGCTATACCCTGCCCATAAGCAATTTATACCCCCTTTTGTGGAGATATGACAAGGATATATGGATGTGATGTGGCAATAGTTGACAGGATATTAAAAAAAAAAATGAAGCCTAGGGACCGTGGTTTTGGGGGACATCTAGGTTAATTGGTACAACATAGTTTATAAAGAAAATGTTCTACATACCACTTTGGTGAGTGGCATCTAGGGTCTTAAAAGCTTGCAAGCAGCCGTCTAAGATGCATCAGTTGGTCCCATTCCACTTGGAGCAAAGGAGAATGAAGAACACCAAAGGCGCAAGGAAAGTACTAGCCTAAAGGACTAAAGGACCAAATGAACCAGAGACTCCACTAGCCTGAGACCAGAAGAACTAGATGGTGCCCATCTACCACCAGTGACCACCCTGACAGGAAACACAACAGAGAGTCCCAGACAGAGTAGAAGAGAAATGTCGAACTGAACTCAAATTCATATAAAAAGACCAGACTTAATGGTCTGACAGAGACTGGAGGAACCCTGGAACTATGGCCCCCAGACACACTGTTAACCCAGAACTGTGAAACCATTCCTGAAGCCCACTCTTCAGACAAAGATTAGACAGGACTATAAAACAAAAAATAATACTTGTGAGGAATGTGCTTCTTAGTTCAATCAGATACATGAGACCAAATGGGCAGGTTCTGTCCAAAAGCAGGATGAGAAGGCAGGAAGGGACAGGAACTGGTTGAACGGACACAGGAAAAGGGTAGTGTGCTGTCACCTTGTGGACATTGCAGACTAATGTCATAAAACAATACGTGTATACATTTTTGAATGAGAAAAAAAAAAGCCTTCGTAGCTTTTCTGAAGAGAGAAATCCCTAGAATATGATGATCCCATAGTGTTAGGGATTTTCGTCTTTTTTTCTTTGCTGCTGAAAGGACCTAGCATGGGGTAGACCCTGAGGACACACTTGTTGAAGGGATGAATAAGCAAATCACCGTGGGTTTTTTAGTTTTTTCTAACTTTATATTTCAAAATACTTTTAGACTTCAAGAAAATTATAAAAATAGTATGGAGAGTTCCTCTGTTTCCTCCACTGAGCTTTGCTAATGTTGTTGAGTGCCACGGAGTCTCTTCTGACTCCTAGTGACCCCATGTGGCAGAGTGGAACTGCGCCATAGGGTTTTCTAGGCTGTAATATTTATGGGAGCAGATTGCCAGGTCTTTCTCCTGCGGAGCTGCTTGGTGGGTTCAACCTGCCAGCCTTTCGGTTAGTAGCCGAGCACTTAACCCCTTGCACCACTTTCTCCTTATATTAGTACCCTACGTAACCATGGTACAGTGATCAAAACCAGGAAATTAACAATGACACAATACTATTAACTATATGCTTTATTTGGATTTCACCAGTGTTTCCACTAATGTCCTTTTACAGGACCTAATCTAGGACCTCATGTTGTAATTAGTCATCGTGTCTCTTCCAGTCTTTTACAGTTCCTCAGTCTTTTCTTGTCTTTCGTGACTTTGACAGTTTTGGAGAGCACTGGTCAGTTGGGGTTGGTTGTCTTGTAGACTGTCTCTCAATATGGGTTTGTCTGATGACTGAGGGTTCTTTGTACTGGAAAAGACTCTATGAAGGAAGTGTGTAGGACTTTAGGTGAGCTCGATGGAGGGGTGAAACTTGGGCAGAGAGAGGGATGGAAAGAGGATTTTTCAAGCAAGATCTGTGCCCCAAAGTATCTGTTCTAGAGCAGCTGGTGTTGTCCCTGGCTTGGTTCCTCTTTGCGTGCATAAGTGATAGCCTTAGCTGATGATGGTGGGTTGTAATCACCCTTGACCGGCTGCCCTGCAACTTAGGATTTTGCCTTTTTTCCATCAGCACAAAGATCTTGATTTGGGCTGAACCCCAGACTCCAGATGTTGCCTGCTGTGTGGGTGGAGCTGAGCTTTTACTCCTGGGTGTCAGAACTGATGTGCCCCTTGCTGTCTTTTTACTGCATTTCTCCTGCTCTTCTCCAATCTGGGAACAACAGTCTTACCTTTATCTTATTTACTTATTATTACTGTTACACTTGCTAAGTAAGATTTAGCAAGCTCAGTGCACCCATTCTAGGCTGTATATATAAAGCACAGATACGTATATATAATACCTAAACAGACATAAAAGGTACCTATGATATTAAAATTTCATTGGGGGGGGTCAATTAGGAAAAAAATCTAAAAGGGCTCCTTGGGGAGGGAGGGATAATGAAGAAAAGGTTGAGAAACACTGCCATAGGCTGATTTGCCTATATTATGTCATTTAATTTTACAACAGTACCTTGAAGGAGGCCTGATGGCATATCGGTTAAAGTGATCGACTGCTAACCGAGAAGTTGGCAGTTTGAAAGCAACAGCGGCTCCTCAGGAGGAAGATGTGGCAATCTGTTTCTGTGGAGATTTATAGCCTTAGAAACCTTATGGGATTGCTATGAATCAGAATTGACTTGATGGCAGTGGGTTACCTTGAAGGAAATATTTTTATTATCCCTATTAAAGAATACAAAGTGCAAAAAAAAAAAAAAAAAAAAACAAAGAGGAAACTGAGAATTAGTGAAATTGAGTAACTTGCCCAAGGTTGGGAAGTGAGTGAAGACTGAGTATATATTCCGGACAGGACAGTCAGACTCCAAAGTCCAAGGCCTAAACATTGTTCATCCCTGATAATCTTGTTGGGTGCTGTCAGATCGATTCCGACTCATAGCAACCCCATGTGACAAAGTAGAACTGCCCCGTATGGTTTCCTAGGTAGATTGCCAGGTCTTTTCTCCTTCGGAGCAGCTGGTAAGTTTGAATCATCGACCTTTTGGTCAGCAAGCAAGCGCTTAACCAGGGGTTCTTAGGGCTCTTTATAACCTTAAACCAAATTAAAAAAAAAACAAATCGAGTGCCATCGAGTCGAATCCGACTCATAGCGACCCTATAGAACAGAGTAGAACTGCCCCATAGAGTTCCCAAGGAGTGCCTGGCGGATTCGAACTGCCAACGATTTGGTTAGCAGACATAGCACTTAACCACTGTGCCACCAGGGTTTCTTTCCCCTTATAACCTTAACCATATTAAAATCCAGTTAGGAAGTAAATAGAAAAAATACAGCATATCCAAAAACCAAGGAAAAACTGTGTGGACTTATTCATTCACTTGAATTTCCTGTTATACTACCCCACTATTAGGGTTAGTTCGGGCCCTAGAGCATTGGGGTTAAGATCATGGTCTCTGGAGCCATACTGCCAGCATTAATATCCCAGATCTACCTTATTCTGGCCGAGTACTCTGTACAAAATGTTTAACCTTCCCATTTCTCTGTTTCTACAATGATAGTGTGGACATGAGGCACTGGTGTTTTAGTGGTAGAACTCTCATCTTCCATGGGAGAGATCTGGGTTCAATTCCTGGCCAATGCACCTCGTGCACAGCTGTCACATGTCTATCAGTGGAGGCTGGTGTGTTGCTATGATGCAGAATAGGTTTCAGCAGAGCTTCCAGACTAAGACAGACTAGGAAAAAAGGCCTGGCAATCTACTTCTGAAAATCAGCCAGTGAAAACCCTACAGATCAATCACAATGGTCCAATCCACAACTGAACATGGGTATGATGCAGGGCTGGGCTGTGTTTCGTTTTCCTGTGTATGGAGTGACTGTGAGTCAGGGGCCAACTCAGTGGCAGCTAACAACAACAACAACAACATTGGGGTTAATAATCGAGGGTCAACTCTGTGTATTTTCTGATGTTGACATTAGCATTTGAGTTAGGCTAAAGTATATAATTACCATAAAGCAGAGCCGTTTGTCGCCTGTTATATCCTCAGTGCCTAGAACAATACAACCGTAGGAAGCACTCAAAAAATATGTGTCAGATGAATAAAGGGGAAAGTATATGTTAAGACAAAAAAAAAGTCAAAGTCAAACTGAAGTATTCTGTTTGATGTTAGGGCCATAATGTTCACAGTTAAACAAAAAGAAAAATAAACACCAATCACCAAAATGTAGGACAAGACTCATACCTACCACAGAGACAGTAAGTTCTGGGTGGCCAGTTGAGTCTGCTGTAGAAGCTGCCTCTAGCTATTCAAACTCCAAATGAGTGACTTAATATTGTTATACCATGTGTGGCTGATAGAGGGATTAAATTGGACTTAATTTTTCCATTCATTTGAGGGGCTCAAATAAAACCCCAGTTCTGTTGGTCGAAATGCAGCGGTGATGATGCAAATGAATGAAATATAATGAAAGCGTCTTTTTTCTTCCCCTCTCCTTTTTTTTTTTTTTTTTAATTTAAACTGAGTATCAAGAGCAGCTGTTTATGTTTGAGGTGGAGACTGAACCTACCTTGAGTGAATTCTGCCTGGCGCATATCAGGGAAACCCCCAAGTTCCCTCTCCTGAAGAAATTTTCCATTTACACTTGTGAACGGGAGATACAAGTTGGCCAGTATATTACACAAACGTGTGGATTCATCTGATAACCCTTACCAAGGTATAACACATACATCTTGGGATGTGTTGGATATGGTTATACATATCAAGAATCGGAGTGACTACAGAATTATGTTGGATTTACCAAGTTCTTCCCTTCACGCAGATGAAAATTTCATTATTTTCACAGGCTATTCCCGCCGTAAGCAATTTAGAGGATCAGGGCCCAAGAACAGCTAGACTTGCTCAAAGGAAGCCTATTTTAATATATATGAGTGGAGATAGACAAAAGAGTGGTGACATCATCGCAGAGTCCTCATTTTCTTGCTCCTGGTGGGATTTACCCACAGCACTGAGAGGGCTTCTAAGAAAATCCACCAGAAGTGCAAATGAAACGGACCCGTCGTGGAGCTCATGATCTGAGCGTGGTGTGGAATTTTGCTGGCTGCTTCAGAGGATCAGCCACTCTCCCACCCAAAGGGAAACACACAAGCTTCTTTTGGATGTGGGTTCAAATATCTCTTTCTCTAAATCATATTCTTTAGAATCCTGTTAAGTGGCTTTTTTGTTTCCCTTTGCTTTTAATTCTCCTTTTCCCACCCCCTGAAGCTTAGCACAACCTAAGGCTTGGCGTAGTCTGTGCCCAAGAAGTTAGATGGCGACCTGGGGAGAGACAGAGAACACCCTCCCACCCTCACCATCTCTCTCTCTCTCGCACACGTTCTCTCTCTCTCTCTTCCTCTCCCCTTCTCCCCCCGCCCCCATCAAGAAGTTAGATGGTAACGTTGAGAAATAGACACAGACTGAGAACACCCCCCATTCCCCATCATATCTCTCTCACACACATACATTCTCTTTGTCTCATACACATGAACATTTTCTGTCTCACACACACATTCTCTCACACACACACACATTCTTTCTCTCACACACACATTCTCTCACACACACGTTCTGTCTCCGCACATTCTCTCACACACATTGTGTCTCACACATTCTCTCTCACATACACACTCTTATGTACACACACACACATTCTGTCTCACACACATTCTGTCTCACACACATTCTCACACACACACTCTGTCTCACACACATTCTCTCACACACTCATGTACACACACACATTCTGTCTCACACACATTCTCACACATTTCTCTCTCACATACACACTCTTATGTACACACACATTCTGTCTCACACAATTCTCTTACACACACATTCTCTCACACACACATACACATTCTCTCACACACACACATTCTGTCTCACACACACACATTCTGTCTCACACACATTCTCACATACACACTCTTATGTACACACACACATTGTCTCACACACACACATTCTCTCACGCACACACACATTCTGTCTCACACACATTCTCACATGCACACTCTTATGTGCACACACACATTCTCTCACACACATTCTCTCACACACACATACACATTCTCTCACGCACACACACACATTCTGTCTCACACACATTCTCTCACACACACATTCTCTCACACACACATTCTCTCACACACACATTCTCTCACACACACATTCTCTCACACATACACACACATTCTCACTCTCACGCACACACACGCATTCTGTCTCACACACTCTCACACACACACACCACTCTCCCTGCCCCTCTCCCCTCCCCCGCCCATCACCTGGGCAGCCTGCATGCCTGTCCTCTTCTTCTGAGAGGGTGGGTGCTTCAGGGCTTCTAATTACAGGCTTTCTGCCTCCTGTCACTCAGCCTTTGAGGAGCTTATCTGCAGGAAGGCAGTGTGCTGCAGACACTCCGTTCCACACCCTGAATGACCTAATATGATCATTCAAAATTGAAAACCACTTTCACTCCAACAGAAATTATCTCCCACCTCCCCCCTTTTTGGAGTCACCAACTTAGACATTCCTTTTCTGCATTTTACCAGAACCAGGCTTATCTCATTCTCTAATGTGCTGCCATTAGGGAGATTGTACCACATTTGCTTTGGGAGACACTCATGTTGTCAAATCCTTCCCTGTAGCTGTTTAAAAAAAAAAAAAAGACATGACTAGATTTAATGCTACTCACTCTTTTGGTTAATACACTTGGCCTGCTTCAGACCCATAGTGTGGATCCTGTTGTTACCTGCTTCTGTAATTCATATGGAAAAATCATTTTAATATTATGTAAAGTATATCAAATAATTGCTTTTTGGCGTCCTCTTTGGGAGATAATTTGCTATCACATGCAGTGATGTGAGCAGGCTGGGGGCCAGTTCCAACTTAGTCACATTGATTATTTCCCATGAAATGCTCTACTCACTATTGCTGTAGTCCACCTGAAATTGGAACTGATATTGTATATGAAACAAGAGGAACAGCTAGCCTGAAGGGACAGGTTCGGAGGGGCTTTCTGGGACTTTTTGTCTTGGTCTAGTGAGTCCAGTGTTTTTCAGGTTTTATCCTTGCTAACGAAGAGGTGAAATACCTTCCAAAGAGCAAAAGGACACACCCCCTTGGCCTTGGAAGTTGACAAAGGAGCATGTGGAGACCAAGGGCCAGAACTTTGGACCTGAACTGACCTGGGACATAGATCCAGCTTCAGCATTTCTTAGCTGAGTGACCTTGGGCAGTTACCTAACCTCTCCGAGCCTCATCTTTCTCATCCTCAAAAGGGAAAACAGTGGTTACCTCTTTCTAGGGTTGAGTGAGGGTAAGGTGTATCAGTTTTGAGCCTGGAGAGTAGGGTGAGGATAGAGTTTTACCAGCCTTGTGTGGGAAGCTAAGGGGGTTAGACTTTATATTATGGATGAGAGCCAATATAGGTTTTCACCAAGAAGAGTGAAAATATCAGATTTGTATTAAATAAATTGAGGGTGGTGGACTGAAATAACATAGTGCTTTTAAAATGATCTGTAACAGGAAAGAATATATTTGGCTAATAATAATCACTTAGTAAAATGGTGGTGGTGGTGTAGTTACCATTGAGTTGAATCCAACTCGTAGTGACCTTACGTATAACATAACAAAACATTGCCCAGCCCTGTGTCATTGGTGTACCAAGTTCATTGTTGTGGCCATGGTATATTTTGAGTGCCTTCTAACCCAGGGGACACACCTTCCAGCACTATGGCGGAAAATATTCTGCTGTGATTCATAGGGTTTTCATTGACTAATTTTTGGAAGTAGATCTCCAGGCCTTTTTTCCTATTCTGTCTTAGTCTGGAAGCTCCACTGAAACCTGTCCATTATAGGTAGCCCTGCTGACATTCGAAATACTACTGGTGGCATAGCTTCCAGCATCGTAGCGACAGGCAAGCCACCTCAGTAAGACAAACTGATAGGTGGGTGGTGGGATAAAATAAATAGTGCTATCGAGTAATAAAATAGTAAAAAAAAAAAAAAACTATTTATTAATTGTTGTTATAAGCGTGGAGCCCTTGTCCTGCAGTGGTTAAGAGCCACTAAAAGGTCAGCAGTTTGAATCCACCCTGTTCTATGGAAACCCTGGTGGCGTAGTGGTTAAGTGCTACGGCTGCTAACCAAGAGGTTGGCAGTTTGAATCCACCAGGCGCTCCTTGGAAACTATGGGGCAGTTCTACTCTGTCCTATAGGGTCGCTATGAGTCGGAATTGACCCGACGACAGTGGGTTTATAGGGTCGCTATGTGTCGGAATCAACTGGACAGCAGGTTTGTTTGTTTTTTAAATAAGTATAATGATGATGATGGAAATTTCAGCTTATTCCTTCATGTTGCTAAGAGGACGCTTTGCAAGCCTTGGACACCAGCCCACGGCCCCTATCACCACACTGAATGTCACAGCTATTTCCAAGGTTTTGGCAACTCTTAGTGGGCTTGTATTTCCCTGGCTACCCTGGACCAGGACCACGTGACCCTTCCCCCAGTGGGTGCCCTGAAAGCCCTGTTTATCCTCCCACCCCCACCCCTGCCCAAGGCCATGTGGATGTGGGTGGGCGGGCAGGAGGCCGCTCAGTCCGGGGGTTGGGGGGTACCCAGCAGAGGCTGGGGAGAGTGAATAGCGCGCATTGACGCTGCTGCCGGCCGAGTGGGCCGGGGACGCCTGGGCTGATCTTCCTGCCTGCCGGCCCCATAAAAGGAGCAGCTGCCGCTGGGACCGCTTAGACGCGTGGGGATGAGACGCGCGGCTGAGTGCGCGCCTGGGCTCCGGCAGTGACCAAGGCGGACCTCGAGGCCGCTCCGGGGCTCGCAGGTAACTGCGGGCGGGCCGGCAGGTTTTGTCCTTGGGCTTGGAAGTGACAGCGGGAGGAGGGGAGAGGAGGGGTCAGGGAAGAAGAAAGGAGGCTGGGCAGAGATGGGGAAGAGGGGAAAAGGAAAGCAGGGAAGGAGGAGGAAAAGAAAGAGGGAAGGAAGGAAGAAGCCCTGCCAGGGAGCAGCTGGATCGCACTGCACTTGCCTCCAGCCTAAGCGTTCAAGGTCCCCACCTACGACCTCCCCCAGCCGGCGGGCGCGGGTGCATCCCTCTCCGAATGCTGCCGCGCACGGCGTGCCCATCGCGGATGCTCCAGCCAGCCATGTTTTCTGGGCAAGCATCTAGGCCCTCCCAGCTGAGCGGCAGGCCCGTCCGCCAGGCTCGCCGCGGCGTGGGGGCAGGTGGCAGGAGACTCGAGCGGTCACCGTCCTCCAGGTTCCCTCCGCTCATGATCGGGGTCCGTTAGAGGAAGGTTTACTTTGGCCCCAGTGAGTAAGAGCTCCCTTCCGCCTGGCTGCCTCCCATTCCCGCTGTCCCCACTTCACTGGCCTGCTGCCACCTAATGAACTGTTGGCTCGCCCCTTCCTCCCCTCCCCACCCTTACAGTAGTCTGTATAAGAGTGCTGTTTGCATAAAGCTGGGATCTGCTGGAGAAAGTGAAGAGGAAATGGAACCGGGGAGGCCCTTTTGTGAGAACACTATTGTAGAGCCATCTTTCTCCCCCAGCCCTATCCCTGGAGGCCCCCAACACAAGGACAATGATGGCGGGGTACTCTGGACCTTCTTGGCCTGCTCTCTGCCAGCTGCACCCAGGCCCCTCCCTGATGGGGATTCCTGATCCGTAGGCAGAAGGTTGTCAGGAGGCTGTGCCAGCTGTTGTTTCACCTGGGGTGCCCCCAAATTGCCTGTGGCTCTGGTTTCCATAGCTCCTCTGCCCACTCACAGAAAATGCCACTTTGTGGCAATCATGCCTGAGTGCGTGAGTGGACCCGTGAAGCCACATTAGTGGGCTGTATGGATTCCAGTCTGGGTGGGGACCTTATTAGAGACCTTTTTTGAAGAGTTCGTGGGGGAATTTTGGATTCCACCATTATTCCAGTTATTCCTCAGTTCAACTCTGTTCTTAATTTTCCCCTATCAATGAAGCTTCATGGCTGGCCTTTCCGTGGTGTTTCAGCCCCTGCCCTGGCCCTGCAGTCTTTTGGTGGTGGCATACGTGTGTGAACTGGGAACATGAGGTTGTAGTTCTGATACGGGGTTAAAGTGGACAGTGCAGTGGTAACAGTGAGCCTTAGGGCATGCCTAAGCACGGGCCAGACACTGTTCCCAGCTCTTTCATTCTCCTGAACGCAACCACCTGAGATTATCATCCCCAGTTAACAGATTAAACAGACAAAAGCACAGGGAGATTAAATAATTCATCCATGGATTTGAATCCAAGCAGTTTAACTCTAGAGCTTGCGCTTTTAACCCTTCCTTGACTTTGTGCAGAAGATTGGCAGTAAAACTTCTTGATGGCTTCATGATTGTGGGATACCCTGCACACCTAGCTGTGGAGTCAGGTAGCTATGAGTACATAATGTGTCAGGTCACCTCTCTAGATCCTGCATGGTATGTTATAGGGTAAAACCAGCTGCTGTCAAGTCAATGCCAACTTTGAGCGACCTCGTGTGTGTCAGAGTAGAGCTGTGCTCTGTAAGATCTCCAGTGGCTGAGTTTTTGGGAGTTGATCTCCAGGGCTTTCTTCCAGGGCACCTGTGGGTTTAACAGCCAGACGTGTTAACCGTGTTCACCACCTAGGGACTCATGCCCTGGAGTAGTAGATATGAAATGCCTGGCATATAATCTGTGCTTACAAACAGGCGTGACCAGATGCCCGTTGCAGTCAGAGCAGCACAGTGTTATCACAGTTGTGCATTTTAGAGCACAGGCTGTCTGTTTGCATCCAGTTCTAGCACTTAGGGTCAGAGTGAGCCTGGCAAAATACCTAAACCTCTCTTCCTCAGTTTTCACATCTGTAAAGTAGGTTGTTCAGCAACTAAACGATAAGATACAGTTAAAACAGTCAACACAGGGCCAGGCACATAGTAAGTGCTCAAGAAATGTTGCTGTTGTGATTGTTATTTTGTGAATCAGCATAGGCCCCTATATTGGGTGTTTTTTGTCCTTTAATATCTGGATTTGTTTAATAATGGTTTGGCTTTAGCCGCTGGGCTTCTTTCCATTGTAGTGCCTGTACAAAGGTTAGCTTAAAGAGTGTGCACACACACATTCGTCTACATCCGTGTGTATACACATAGAGTGCAAAATGTCTACATTTAAAATTATAAGCATTTAGTGAAATCTGGCTTGTTCAGAAACAGCTCTGTTTCTCTTGGCAAAGCAATCACTCTTTTAAGGGTTAGGGAAACTTCAAAGTTAATTTTAAAACTGTCTGAAAACCAGCTGGAAGAATTAGCACCACACCTAACAGTCGCATGTGCAGGAGGAAAAAAAAAAAAAAGGATTGTCTATGACATGGACTTTTTTCATAGGCTTTTAAAAACTGTAACATATTCAGCTAAACTGTTACAAATAATCAACGGGAATGTTAACTTAGTTAAACAATTCTAGGATGAGTATCTTCCTTGATGTGGTTTTCTAGATGCTGGTAAGTGAAAATGTCATTGAATAAAATATATTCAAAATACACTGTTGATGTAGATTGACAGATGGAAAATAGCTGTTTAGGGTTTGACCAAAATATTTGTTTATAAATAAAAGTGGTGCTGTAAGATCAATATTTATATTAGAAAACAGAATGTTAATTAGAAAACTGCCTAAATGTTCTTTAAGAAATGACTGGTTAAATGAATTGTAGCGTATGCTTACGCTAGAATGGATAAGATGCAGCTATTGAAAGAATGGAAACCCCGGTGGTGTAGTGGCTAAGAGCTACGGCTGCTAACCAAAAGGTCGGCAGTTTGAATCCACCAGGCGCTCCTTGGATACCCTATGGGGCAGTTCTACTCTGTCCTGTAGGGTCGCTATGAGTCAGAATCAACTTGGCAGCAACGAGTTTTTGTTTTTTTGAAAGAAACTGCTTGCATGCTGATATGGAAGGAACCCTGGGATATCAACCCCACGAGGGCCGGAATTTTTCCTGTTTTCATCTTCCTTCAGCACTCTTAAGACAGTGCTTGTAGTTGTCAGCTGCCTTGAGTCAGCCCCAGCTCATGCACAATGGAAAGACATGCTGTCTGATCCTGTGCCATCCCATGATTGGTTGTGGATCACAGTGTTGTGATTTATAGGGTTTTCATTGGCTGGTATTCAGAAGTAGATCGGCAGGCCTTTCTTCCTAGTCTGTTTTAGCCTGGAAACTCCCTGAAACCTGTTCAGCATCACAGCAATGTGTGAGCCTCCACTGACAGGTGGGTGGTGGCTGCACATGAGATATGTTGGCCAGGAGTGGAATCCAGGCCTCCCACGTGGAAGGCAAGAATTCTGCCATTCGACCACCAATGCTTCGTTGCTGCGTAGTAGTTGCTGAACAATAATTGAATGTTGGAATCCCGAAGCTATGTTAAGTAAAATAAAGCAGGGTACTGACAGCATCTGCAGCTAGTTGCCCTTTGTTTTTAGAAGGGTGTATATGCGCGTGTGTATGTGTATATGCACAAGATTGGTTGTCTTTGGGGAGACACTGGAGAGGTAAAGATAGCAGGATTATTTGGGTTTTTGTTTTCTACTATATCCCAGTGTGTGCATGTACTAACTAAAAACAAAGAAAGTTCAGAGGACCAGGTTCCGCTGAGTTTGACCTTATTTTTTATTTGTTTGATTTCCATGCTGTGGTAAAGTTCCTGTAACCCTCTCATGGGATGATAAGCATGTTTTTTTTCTTTGAGGCAGGGCACTCTACTAGGTGGAAATCCCTATATGTTGAATGGTGCGTCATCCTGCCTGTGTAATCACCCATCAGATAGACAATAATCCATTGGTAATCCATTGGCACAGTCTTCATGGACCTCTGACGTCTCACACAGTGTTGGGTCCTTTTCAGGAACTCCGTAGACATTTTAGGATGAATGGATGTCTCGAGTATGAGTCACCTAAGAAATGATAATTTGTAGCAATAAAGGCAAGTCCCAAAGTAAGCAATTTTTGCTTCAAGATGGATACTTTCTGGTCTTTGAGAAGCATTCTACACTTTCAGAATTTTTACCTCTTGTAAATAGGTCCGTTAGGGAGGTGGTCTCCAAAGAGCAAGATGTATTCATCAATGTATGTACATTTTTAAAATGTCATCTTTTTAGTGTCAGATATGCCACAAATGTTAGCATTATGCCATATTCATCTCTGTTGTTATGTTTTGTTTTGGCTAAACCATTAAAAATAACTTGCCAACATTATCCCACTTCACTTTTACGCATTTTTTTCCCTCAATTCTCGAGGTTTGTTTGTTTTTTTAAGTTACAGTATGTTGATATGGGTGTTAAGCTTTTTTATTTAACGATTTGTGAAGAATGGCCAAGTTAGAAAAGTACCAGCAATTTTGTAATCTTGAAATAACCGTGTGAACATTCTGATATATTTCCTCTGGTCATTTTCTGTGCGTATATATCTGTATCTACACACACACAGCATAGATAATTGGGATGTCCCTTTATGCATAGTTTTGTATCCTACTTTTATCACCTAACGTACCATGAATACCAGATTTTCCTCAAATACATGTTTTTATCTTCAATATTTAAGAAACAGGAAGTTGTTTATTAATTATCTTAAATTTATCTTAACAAAAAAATTATAAATTTCATTTTCCAATAATTGATAAACATTTTCATGTTTTAATGTATGTTCAGATTTCTGTTGATTTCCTTAGGAGAGATTTTCCTAGAAAAAATACATATTTTCTGAAAAGTTCTCGGTATGCCTTGCCTAATTATTTTTCCCAAACGGTTTTTTGCAACTCCACCATGTGGCAGTTGAGTAACAGTTGGGGATCAGGGTTGCTCACCGCAGGGAGCCCTGAAGTCCTGGCTGCTGCTGTCTGCACAGCTGCCTTCTTCTTCCCTTGCTGGGCAGACTGGCTGTTACATCTCACCAACATTGCTGCTTATGCAGCACGAGTGGGGTTAGTGTCACAGAGGAGAGGAAACTCCTGTGCGTTGAGGCTGCAGCCCAAACTCTGTGAACTGTATTATGCTGATGCCTCTTCAGGGGAAGAGCCTGGTTAATCCTTTACCCCTTTCTCAGGACCCAGCTTTGTAGAGTATGCCGTCTAGTAAAGATTTGTGCTGTTTTAAGCACAGGAGTCCTTGGGTGGTACAAATGGCAGTGTACTTGGCTGCTGACTGCACAGTTGGAGGTTCAAGTCCACCCGGGGCACCTCAGAAGAAAAGCCTAGCAGCCTACTTCTGAAAACCCAGCCACTGAAAACCCTGTGGAGCACAGTTCTCTGACATGCACACATGGGGTCGCCATGAGTTGGAGTCCACTCAGCAGCACTGGTTTTATTTTAAGCGTTAAAGGTATAAGTAAGCTCAAACAAGCCTTACACTGTGGAGCTCAGAGACAGAAAATAAGTACAAAATAAACGTAAAATGTCAGAAAGTGATATATGCTGTGAGGTAAGATAGGGCCAAGTGAGGGGATAGAGAGGAAAGAGTGGTGCAGAAACGAAACTATAAAGAATTTGTCTTTCTCCTGTTCGTGTGGTAGTTAACCCAGAATAATCATCCCTGCTTAGATATTACCGAACCTCTAAGACCAAGCTGTCTCTGGGTGTGATATGCGACTCCCTTGGAGCCCATCTCAGGGTTATTTAATATTCCTACCTGATCTTACGAGATAACTATTATGTCTTTTTTAATTAGGGTAGGATGTGAGGGTACCAAGAAAAAGGCTGTATTACTTCCGTGAAGTTCACAATAGTTCCTAAGAGGCAGAGCTGATACTCAATTCTAGATTTTGTTCAAAAGCCCCTCAACTCTCCCCTCTCCCTTATTTTGCTGCACTGCCCCTTCAGACTTTTTGGTCAGGACTAAATTTAAGGAGCCTAGTTTTTTTTAGGGCCAGTCCTTCCCTAGGCCCCTGAGGCTAAGAAGGAAAGAGCACTTAAGGGAAAACTACTGGTGAAAGGTTAAATAGAAACCGTTGGTATGTAAACTGTACACTCTGACAGACTGCTTTTGTTTCCAGAAAGTGGGTACAGCACGGCCTCTCTTCATATGCTAACTAGTTGTACTCTGTGGGCTAACGTGAAAAGGCAGCCAGCTCCCTTTGTGTAAGAAATAACATGGGAAGAAGGCTTGCTCTGCTTTTGATCTGCCTTGTGCCCCAAGAGTTATTTAACATGTTTCCTTACACCCCCATTATGGAGCACATATGCCTTGGCCCATGATCACAAATGTGGATACAGGTTAAAAGGACACAGGCATCTTGGTGCTTCTTCTTGTTCTTGCTCTCTCAAGAGTGGATTATCTGTTTCAGATAGCCCGTTGGCAATACTGTGGAGAAGAGTGTAATCTGTGTGGTGGTAGTCGGTTGTGCATCCTGTATCAGGAAAAAAGAAATATGGAGGACTAAATGGAGAGAATGTCCGCTGTGGCTCTGACTGCTGCTCTTTACAACCGTCTGGCTCCAACAGCAATCTTGGTGGTGTTGTGTGCCGTGGAGTTGGTTCTGACTCATAGTGACCCTATAGGACAGAGTAGAACTGCCCCATAGGGTTTCCAGTGAGTGGCTGGTAGATTCGAACTGCCAACCTTTTAGTTAGCAACCAAGCTGTTAACCACTACACCACCAGGGTTCCACGAATCTTAGTATACCCAGGGTAATACCATAGCTCAGCGTCTGGCGGGTCTTACTGACAGAAGAGAATTACATTGAGGCTGTGATTGATTTTTCAGCTCAATTACATCCTTGTTTTGATCGTCCTAATGTTTTATTTTCCAGATTTCTGAGAGCTTTGGCAATATTACAGTTAAACCTAGCCTAGCTCGGTATGAATCTACCTATAGGGGCTTTCTGGACATATGTCCCCCCCACCCCCCGCCCCTGAAAATGCTTACTACACAAGAGGAATTTTTTTAGTAAGAGAGAGAGAAAAAAAGAAAGGTCAGCAGTGTTTCATCACCACACTGAAGGTGTCGGGTGTACCTTATAGTTAAAGCATTATTCTTCGCTGTGGATTTTGAGAATTTGGAGACCTGGAAGCTATTGCTTTCCTGATTTCCAGTAATGCTGCCTTCAGGTTTCTTCCTTTTTTATTCATTTTTCCTCCAAAACTTTTGCAAACGAGCTTATTACCCTTTTTGTAGAAATCCCAAAGGGAAAGTAAGTAGCAGCAGTGTTTCCAGGACTTCTTTTTTTTTTTTAAAGGCGTCCTGGTGGTGCAGTGGTTAAGAGCTCGGCTCCTAATCTAAAGGTCAGCAGTTTGAATCCACCAGCTGCCCCTTGGAAGCTCTAGGGGGCAATTCTACTTTGTCCTGTAGGGTCGCTATGAGTCAGAATCAACTCTATGGCAATGGGTTTGGTTTTATTGAATTGGTTTTTTTAAAAAATCATATTTCACTAACAAGTCATTTCTTTTTGCATTCATATTATCCAATACAGGTTTCCTGAAAACTCCCTGTGTAGAAAATGCTAGAAGCCAGGAACCTACTATGTTAGGGGAAAAGGCAGGGGGGAACACAATTATGATTACATTGAAAAGATCATTATGTTTCTCTGTCTCTTTAAATGTATACTTTTCAGAGGTTTGAGGGAGAGCCCCCAAAACCAAACCCACTACCCTGTAGTAGATTCTGATTCATAGCAACCCTGTAGGACAGAGCAGAGCTGCCCTAAAGGGCTTCTGAGGCTGTAAATCTTTACAGAGGCAGACTGTCTGTCACATTTTCCTCCCACAGAGCAGCTGGTGGGTTCGTACCACCAACCTTTCAGTTTGCTGCTGAGCACTTTAACCGCTGTACCACCGGGGCTCCTTTTGAGGAGAGCAAGGAATCCTAATTTGACTGTTAGTTTAGCAGTGATTAGCTTCTTTGCTTTCACTTAGTAATCTAGTGATTCTTCAGTGGCAAAATGTTGGAAGTTTCTTTTGGAAATACTTGAAACCCAAACTGATCTAATTTTTGCTTTTAGTAGAAGGTATCTCCAGACCCTGGAGACTCTTGTCCAGGACCCATCCTTCTTCCCTGCCTCCTTTTCATCCTTTCCTCCTTCACGTAAATGCTTATTAGACATTAAGCTCTGAAAAGACAAAGATGAATAAGACAAGAGCTTTTGAGTAGGGCCTGTCCAGCAGGGTGAGAGACACATGAATAAACAGCAGTAACCCAGAGCCACAAATGCCATAAGAGAATCATGGCCAAAATGGAAAGAGTACACCAGAGGGAGTGGCTGTTTCTGCCTGTAGGTATTAGGGATTGCTTCCACAGGAAAACAGGCTTTGCAGTGTCAACAAGAGTTTGCCAGACAGAGAAACGAGGACCATGTTGAGAGAGCAAAGACGTGTTGTCCTAAATGTGTACTGTCTGTTCACGGCCAGCTTCCTCAGCTGCCACTTCACCAAAGCAGCAGCAGTTGAGGGTGGTTTTGACTATAAGCTGTCAAAAAAAAAAAAAGGGCCCTGGGTTTTGGTGGAGGTGTCATAAATTAAGATAGAGATTACCTAACTGATCTCTATTTTAAGAAATTTTAATTTTGCCGAATAGAAGCCTTAGCTTTTTTCTTTGACTCATCCCCCTTAGTCAGTTGCATAAAAATAGCTTCCAGTTGAATGAATGATTGTAGCTGAATGTCATTGATAGTTTCATTCCATTGAAAGAGAACGTAACTGAACATTTGTGTTACTTTCTGGATTTAACAGACTGCCATGTCTGTTCCTGCCTTTTGGTGACGCATACCTGTGTACGTGTAGAAATTCAGCTGGGGTTCTAACACATCCTTATAGATACTGTTTCAGTCGTGTTCCCCTTTTTCCTTGAACACAAACCTCACTCGTAGGGATTGGCAGGATTGAATCTACATGGCCGAGTTCCTCTTCTCCCCATTGCTGTCTCTGGGCTGGGTGGCTGTAGTCAGAAGCTTACCGTTTCAGAATCCTCCAATTTCGGAGCTGGAAGAGACAAGGCATCACACCTAACTCACCTGCCGTTTACAGAGTAGGGGGTGAGGTTGTTAAGCTTCTCCAAAGTTAACAATGATTTTCTCTTGAAGCAGAACTTCCCTTTGAAGAGGTGTTCAGGCGCCAGGCTTTTCTGAAAGGGGAAAATTGTTTTAATGACCTGATATCAGACATATCCACTCTCATCAGACTTCCTTTTCATCTTCCAAATCCTTTTCAAATTCATGGTGAGGAGTGACAGTAAAACCTCTTGGGGAACTGGAACAACACAGAAGGAGCTGGCCTGGGCTGACTTCTCCTACCAGTGGATTGCATTTTTCAGGGTAGTTTTTTTTTGTTTGTTTGTTTTTTGCCGTTAGCAATCTTCTTCCTCCCTAATTGCAGGGCCATATGGTGCCTTGTCCCCACATGCAGAATTGGCACGTCCTCTCCATTCACTCCCTGTCTTTTCTACTGCACAACCTACTTGCCATAGCGATGGGGTTTAACCAACCCACCCCCTCGGGGCTGTGCAGCCTTTGCACCTTAAAAATCAGCAGCGAAGCCTCCTCTGGATGTTCTAGATTGATGAGCGTGAATGACAAAAAAAGGAGCCACAGTTAAGGAGTCAGTGAGATCTAGGTTCGAATCCTGAGTCATTCTCATCATCACTGACACCACAGTGAGCATTTACTGAGCGCTTACTGAATGCCAGGCACTACGGTCACATTTCCTGGTCTCGTTTGTTTGACCTCAGCTCTCAGAAAACTGAGATTTGGAGTAGTTGCCCTAAGTCCCTTGGCTCAGGCCAGTTTCAGACTCTGGTCTTTCTCTTCCCAGATCCTACACTCTTATCCAGCAATGCCTTACAACTTTGAAATAGCATCTGACATGAATACTAGATTCTGCTTTTAAACTCACTTCCCTGGCGTGCATAGTTTGGAATTAGGGATACTAGTGATTGTGCTTTTCATAAAACACTCCAAGTCTAGAGTTCACACAAGTGACACAAGCTTTCACAAGTGCGCTTAGGTAGGAGTGTGGAATTTGGCATTGGTGGGTGTAATATATGCAATGATTTCACTGTACTTTGCAAGTGTAATTTTCAAGGTTTCCACCTTAAGTAGAGTTAGACCAGGGGAGAATCTTAACCACATTTTTTATTCACATGCACAGAAAATGTTTTAATGGAGAAGATCCTTTAAAAGCTGACTCCTGGCGGGTGGGGGCGGGGGGAAGATATTTGGCCTGTGTATCTCGCTTTCTGTGTGATGTTGGTAGAATCCTGCTCATTGTTATTCTCAGGAGATAGTCAAAGCATTTGAATTCTGGAAAGTGATTTTGAGGGAAGGATGGTGCAATGACAGAATTCTTCAATAATTGTGTGTTTAATGACATTTTGAAACTGTACTTTGGAAGATGTCCATATTTTGTGATAGTTAAAACACTGAAGTAATGGTTGCAGTGTGTTTCAAAACTGATTCTAAAAATGAAAATAATGGGTGAAGTCTGAGCTTTTTTCTAAGTATATACAGAGCAGAAGTTAACACCAGCCTATTATTTACCCCTTGAGGGTTCAGTGCGGTGCTGAGAGATACGGAATGCACTGTTGTTACACTAGGAAGTCTCTGAGGGCAGCGACCTGTCTCATTTATCTTTGTATCTCCAGGGTCTACCACGGTGTCTCCACCCAATACCCGTTCCCTTCAAGTTGGTTTGAAATAATGGCAGCACATGTGTGTCAGAGTAGGACTATGCTCTGTGTGGTTTTCACTGGCTGATTTTTCAGAAGTAGATTGCCAGGCCTTTCTTCTGAGACTTGAACTGCCAACCTTTTAGTTAGTGGCCAAGTGCATTAACCACCTCCACCCAGTAAACCCACTGCCATCAAGTCAATTCTGACTCATAGTGACCCTATAGGACAGAGTAGAGCTGCCCTATAGAGTTTCCAAGGAGCACCTGGTAGATTTGAACTGCTGACCTTTTGGGTAGCAGATGTAGCACTTAACAAACTATGCCACCAGGGATTCCTCCTCTACCCAGTAGTACTCAGTAAATGTTGAACTGAATTAAATCTGCTAATATTTGGTAAGAAAGAAAGCCACCCAGTATTTGGAGGAAACACAAAAGCGGGCCATTCACAAATATCAAAATTTAGCCCATTAAAAAATATAAATTGCATTCCTTTTGAAACATAAGCAATGTTTCAACTGCTGGGGGATGTAGGGAACCCCAAAAAGCTTACTTTTGGGTGAAAGGTGACAAGCGTTAAAGAAGTAAATAGATGAGGTGATTCTTGTACTAGCAATACTACAAAGAAGAAATCATAGAGCCATGTAGTAGAGAGAAGGGGGAGAGAAGAAAGGTCCAGTTAACCAGGGTGTTCAGAGAAGGTTCCCTAAGATGGCGCCATGTGAGGGAAGACTTGAATGCTGTAAAGACAGGGAGAGGACTCAGAGTAGCTTAACCCTGATAGGCATGCATTCTGTGTTTCTCTCTCATTAGCAATTGAAAGGTAAGTAATTTAGAGCTGATAATTCAGTTTAATGATCAGCTGGATCCTGACTCCTGTGTTATTTCTCTGCCTTCCACAGCTTTGGCTGTCTTACTGCTTTGTGTGTTCCAACTTCATACTCCAGAGTGGTTGTCCAAGCCACCATGTCTGCCTTGCAGCTAGTCTGACCTAGAAAGAGCCGAAGAGAGACGTGCCTTCTCTATTTAAGGTCTTTTCCAGAAAATCACAGCACAGTGTTTCTGCTCTGATCCCACTGGCCAGGACTTAGTCACCTGGCTATATCTAGCTGTGAACCAGTCATTGCTGAGTTGATTCCTACTCATGGCAACCCCACGTGTGTCACCGTAGAACTGCGCTCCGTGGGTTTAATAGCTGATTCTTCAGGAGCAGATCACCAGGCCTTTCTTCTGAGGCACCTCTCCATTGACTCCAACCTCCGACCTTCGGGTTAGCAGCCAAGTACATTAGCCATTTGTACCACCCAGGAACTCCCTCTAGCTGCAAGGTAGCCTCTATTCCAGGACACCACGTGACTCTGAGTTCTTTGACTAGAGAAAAGTGAGAGGGTGAATGTTGAAGATCAAGTAGCAGTTGCTGCCACAAACAACAAGCACAGTAGCGTGACATGTTCAAGGCCACTGTGAATGGAGATCAGTGAAAGGTGAGAGTGGAGTGGCGTGAGATCAGAGAGGGGCAAGACCATGTAGGACTTTTTAGATCGCTAATTATTATTTTTTTCTCTCATTGGAAAACCACTGGATCATTGAATGGAAACCATTGGAGTAGAGACTGAGGTGATTTGATTTAGGTTTTAGAACGCTCACTCTGGCTACTATGGAAATTCCAAAGACGGGGCAAGAGTGGAAACAGATGTGATAGGAGGATGTGGGAGTTTACGGGAAGAGGTGGTGATGGTGGGTTGTCCTAGAGTTGTAGGCAGTTGATGGAGTGAGAAGTGGGCAGGTGTTAGATACATACTGGATGTGGGTATAAGGCAAAGAATTACTACTACTACTAATAGCTAATATTTACTGAGCACTTGAAATATTCTGAGCACCATTTGAAGCATTCCAGTTCATTGACTGAGTCCTCATAATAACTCTGTGTTGTAAATGCTATTTATTATTTGCAACTTACAGATGAGGAAATTGCTCAAGTAACATGCCCAGAGTCATTCAAGTGGAAACTAGAGGTACCATGATTCAAACCGAGATAATCTGCCTACAGCGCTTTTGATCTTAACACTGCTTGTGCCCCATGAGAGTGATGCCTAAGCGTTTCGCCTGAGCAATTGGGTAGACTAACTAAAACTAACCTGTTGCTGTAGAGTCGGTTGCGACTCGTAGCAACCCTGTAGGACAGAGGGTCCTAGAGGGTATCCAAGGAGCGGCTAGTGGATTTGAACTGCTGACCTTTTGGTTAGCAGCTATAGCTTTTAACCACTGCACCACCAGGGCTCCGATTGGGTAAAAGACATGCCATTTATTGAGATAAGGAGGGAACTTTGAGCTGGAGAGTAAACCTATAGCCATTCTGTTTGGGCCGTGATAATTTTATTATTATTATTTTAAATAGTTTAAGTCCGATGTTGTTGTATGCCGAAGAGTCAATTTTCAATTCATAGCAACCCAATGTGACAGAGTAGAACTGCCCTATAGGGTTTTCTATACTGGAATCTTTACAGAAGCAGATCGCCAGGTCTTTTCTCCCAGGAAGCCCCTGGGTGTGTTTGAACTGCCAATCTCTTGGCTGACAGCCAGCGCTTAACCATTGTGCCACCAGGGCTTCTTTAAAATCTGATATGAAATTATAGAAATAGTAACCTTTACCATGCTTCCCAAAATGACAGTATCTTACTTATATGCCATATTAATTCAAACAGATGTTTAAGTGGAAATTTCACGTAGGCAGTTGGATAACAGGCAAGCCTGGTGCTCAACTAGCAACCCTAGCTGGAAATATAAATTTGAGATTCATCAGTATATTGATATAAAGCCATGGATCTGGATTGGAGCAGCTGAATTGATTTTCCCAGAGATTTTTGTGTGCTCTGAGAGAGTTTAATGGAAGAAGTGAAATTTAGTTCATATTTGGAACCCATTTAATTAATGGTAAGCACTGCCATTGATTGAGCACTACCTATCAGCCAGACACGTTGTTAAGCGCTTCATGTGGATTATGTCATTCATCTTGCACAGCAAGCCAGAGGGTGGATATTATTGTCCTTGTTTTTCAGAGGGGCAAATAGATACTTATGGAAATTGCAAATAGTCATCTGGCCAGTGGGAATTCCAACACTAGGCTGTGTGTCTCCGAACCTGTGTTTTTAACCAGTGTTTTGTACCATCTGAAGGAGTTTTGTAATGGAAGAGAGAAATCAAGGTCAATATTTGGTAACATAGGTGAAATTGGTGACAGGCATTTAGTAAGTAATGTTCAGTATAGCACCCTGAAAACTAAAGGGTGACCTTGGATGTGATTATGGAGCTGACTCTGCCACAGGTACTCACCATGTCTTTGCTGTATGCACGATACTGCTTCACTCATTCACTCGTTCATTTGTTCAGCGAATGTTTACTGAACATCTAACATGAGCAAGACGCTGTGATGTATGTATGTATGATACATAAGTTGATGGGGTATGAAGAACTCTTTAAGTCATTTAAGAGATGACAGATGTGAAGGTGGGAGGGGATCCAAGGTCAGCTAGTAATGGAAAACGGAGGAGGAAAAGCCTTAACCAAACCACTACAGCAGAGGCCTCTAAACAAACCAAACCCACTGCCATGGAGTTGATTCTGACTCAGTGACCCTAGAGGACTGGGTAGAATGGCCCCATAGTGTTTCCAAGGCTGTGATCTTTACAGAACTGGACTGCCACATCGTTCTCCCGTGGAGTGGCTGGTGGGGTTCAAACAGCTAACCTTTCAGTTAGCAGCCAAGTGCTTTAACTGCTGCACCACCAGATCTCCTTAACAAAGGCTTAGTACTGCCATGTCTTACTTCCGCCCACTAGCATGGCTGTTATCAGAAAAACAAAAAATAAAAAGTGTTGATGAGGATTTAGAGAAATTGGAACACTGGTGTGTTGCTGGTGGGAACGTCAAGTGGAGCAGCCACTGCTGAAAACAGTTTTGTGGTTCCTCAAAAAGTTAAACATAGAGTTACCACGTGACCCAGCAATTCCACTCCTAGGTATACAACCAAGAGACTTGAAAGCATGGACTTAAACAGATGATTTTGCGCCAGTGTTCGCTGCAGCGTTATTCACAATAGCCAAAAGGTAGAAACAATCCAACTGTCTATCAGCAGCTGAACAGATAAAATATGGTCTATCCTGACAATGAAATATTATCCAGCCATTAGGAGAAATGAAATTATGACAGGTGCCGTGACATTATTTTTAGTGAAATAAGTCAGACACGAAAGGGTCAATAGTGTATGACCCCACTTATATTAAATATCTAGACGGGGCAAATGCGTAGAGACAAAGGTTTGTTAGTGGTTACCGGGAGAGGAGAGAATGGTGGTTATGATGAAGGGGCACTGAGTTTCTGTTTAGGGTGACGTAAAAGTTTTGAAATGGATTTTGGTAATGGTAACCCAGTATTGGAATCCTCACTGGCCATATGACTGTAATTTCCATAACCTGGTGGTAAAACGTAGTGTAGTGGTTAAGTGCTACAGCTGCTAATGAAAGGGTTGGCAGTTCGAGTCCACCACGTGCTCCTTGGAAACTCTATGGGGCAGTTCTACTCTGTCCTATTGGGTTGCTATGAGTCAGAATTGACTCGACGGCACTGGATTTGGTTTTTTTTCTGGTTTTTGGTGGTAAAAGTAATTAATGTTATTGAATACACTTAAAAATTGTTAAAATGGCACACTTTTTGTTATATGCATTATTTTTTGCCACAATAACAGTAAAATTAAAACTTAGCTCCTTTGTTTATGTGTGTATGTATATGTCTACTGTATCTATTACATGTATGTGTATATTATGTATGTGTAATGTGTATGTTTATATGTATTTGTTTTATGTATGTATCTATTTATGTATTATGTATGTGTGTGTATGTGCTTATCAATATTCAAAAGTTATTTCACTCCCGGGTATATACCCAAAAGAATTGAACAGGTTTTCAAACAATAACTTACAGAAACAGTCCAGATGCCTGTCAACCAATTAGTAGACAAACAAATTGTGATCTATCCATACAATGGAATATTGTCTAGCCATATCAGGTATTCAAACAATAGCTTATAGAAACAGTCCAGATGTCTGTCAGCCAATTAGTAGACAAACAAACTCTGATCTGTCCATACAATGGAATATCATCTAGCCATAGAGTGTCCTTGGCATGACATTCCAAGCTCAGTCAGCAGTGGCAAGGTCAGGACTGGTGGCCGAGACTTAGCATCCAGAAAGGGGGCTGCTGGTGTGCAATTTTAGCCTAAAAACAACTATTTCAGATGGCTGTTTGAGAGATCTAGAAAAGCAGTAGAGGAAGAGGAGAGTTTGTGCGAATACTAGCCTTCCTAAAATATAACGGCCATTCTAAATTGTTTAAAGCCTATGTTCTTATTGTACACATATTTTAGGTCTGGAATTAAGGAATTGATTTTTCCCCTCTGTTCTCGCTCTTAACTGCTGGTGGCCCTTGAAGGTCCCAGGATTTAATGTTAGTGATTGATGGCCAAGTTTGGAGCCAACAGCTGTGGTTTTGATGGCCTTTTAATTTTTTAACCTTTAGAGAATTGTGGGAATATTTAATCACCCAATTACCCATACTGTCAGTTGAGGGAGACTCCAATGATGATTTCAAAGAGTCTGGTCTGTAAAATGGAGTGTAGAAATTCTCTCTCTTGGTTGTTGTAGTATTTATTTAAAGAGATGAGGAGGTAGGTAAGAGACAGGGTCTGGGCATATGAGGGGGATTTGGCTTTCTAGTTGGTCCTCAATTGCAGGTAAGTTCAGTGTGTTATTAGAGTAATTGAACTGTAATTCCATAAAGACTATGGTTTCATCATCAAATTCTTGTTTTAATACTGTCATAACGGCAGCTGCAGCACATATGAACTAATTTGCATGCGGATAAGGAATTCTGGACAGCTTGGTAGCATAATTATTGTATAACATACGTTGCTAGTAAGAGCTGGAGCTTTTACTAGAGGTATGCTCCTGGGACCCATCTCCCTGACTTTGTGAAATTTGAAATGGTGTACAAGCAAGAAGTAGCCATTTCAGTGATGCCCCATTTGTTTTATGGGCAATAGCTTCCCAAGTTACCTTAATTTGAGCAGCCATTGTGGCAAACAATAGCAAAGATGTCAACAACACCATCACAGTGAACTGAACTTCTAGGAGAGAAGAAAAAAGGACAATGAAAAGAAACGATCAAATATCCCATTCTGTCACTGGAGTGGAAAAGCACAATAAATATTACTCACTTGTAGATTGAATTCAAGTAGTATAAATTGTGATGGAAATGGAGAATGAAAGACTACTTATTTTAAAAACTAATTATATTTAAGGAAAGGTTCTTTGTTGTTTTTGCAAAGATTAGGAAGCCTTTTTCCTGTACACATTTTCTAACTCTGTAATTTCTCCCCCTCTTGGATTCAGTGTAGAGTCCCTGAGTGGTGCAAATGGTTAACACGCTAGGCTGTTAGCCGAAAGATTGGAGGTTTGATTCCATCCAGAGGCACCTAAGAAAGAAGTCCTGGTGATTTACTTCCAAAAAATCAGCCATTGAAAATCCTGTGGAGCACAGTTCTACTCTGACACACATGGGGTTGCCATGAGTTGGAACCTACAGCAAGGTTTTTTTTTTTTTTTTGGTGATTCGCTGTCTTTTCTCCTCAGAAAAGTAAGTGTGGTAAGGTCAGGTACGATATCTGCTTGGATCCCTCATGTGGGGCCTGGTGATTGAACGCATATGTGCTCAGGAAATATCTACGTAATGAATAAGTAGACTCTCACCACTGAGCGTGAGGATGTTAAGAATTAGATACATTCTACCATATTAGTAGAAAGGTGATCCAACATAATGCAGAAATTATCAAGCAATATCATTAATACCACATGCAAGTAAAATTTAGCTGAAGATAGTTCAAAAATGATTGCATCAGTATATCAACAAGGAACTGCCAAAAATTCAAGCCAGATTCAGAAGAGGACATGGAACAAGAGATATCATTGCTAATGTCAGATGGATCTTGGCTAAAAGCAGAGAATATGAGAAAGATGTTTACCTGTGTTTTATTGACAATGCAAAGACATTTCACTGTGTGGATCCTAACAAATTATGAATAACATTGTGAAGAGTGGGAATTCCAGAACATTTAATTGTGCTCATGTAGAACCTGTACATATACCAACAGGCAGTCATTTGAACAGAGTGAGGGGATACTGAGGGGTTTAAAATCAGAAAAGGTATATGTCATGGTCGTATCCTTTTACCATACTTATTCAATCTGTATGCTGAGCAAATAGTCCAAAAATCTGGACTGTATGAGGAAAAACATGGCATCAGGAATGGAGGAAAACTCATTAACAACCTACGATACACAGGTGACACAACCTTGCTTATAGAAACTGAAGAGGACTTAAATCACTTACTGATAAAGATCAAAGACTACAGCCTTCAGTGTGGACTACACCTCAACATAAAGAAAAAAAGAGAGAGAACAAAAATCCTTACAACTGGACCAATAAGCAACATCATGATAAACAGAGAAAAGATTGACGTTGTAAAGGATTTCATTTTACTTGGATCCACAATCAACACCCACAGAAGCAGCAGTCAAGAAATCAAATGAAGCATCGCATTGGGCAAATCTGCTGCAAAAGACCTCTTTAAAGTATTGACAAGCAAAGATACGACTTTAAGGACTAAGGTGCACCTGACCTATACTACCGTGTTTTCAATCACCTCATATGCATGGGAAAGCTGAACAATGAATAAGGAAGACCGAAGAGTTATGCCTTTGAGTTATGGTGTTGGCGAAGAATATTAAGTATACTATGGACTGCCAGAAGAACAAACAGGCCTGTTTTGGAAGAAGTACAGCCAGAATAGAATGCTCTTTAGAAGCAAGGATGGTGAGACTTCATCTCATGTACTTTGGACATGTTATCAAGAGGGACTCGTCCCTGGAGAAGGATATCATGCTTGGTAGAGGGTCAGCAAAAAAGAGAAAGACCCTCAATGTGATGGACTGATGCAGTGGCTGTAACAGTGGGCTCAAACATAGCAAGTATTGTGAGGATGGCACAGGACTGGGCAGTTTCGTTCTGTTGTACATAGGATGGCTATGACTAGGAATTGACTTAGTAGCACCTGACAACAACAGCTATATTAGTGACAAGTTGATTGTTCTTCTTTTATTTCTTCATAATTTTTTACAATGCAGAGCTCTCTGTAGCCGTAATGGGAATAACCCATAATATTAATCTCAGATATAATAGAATGCAGCACAGAGGCTTTTTCCAGAGAGTAGTACACATTGAAAGTAAAGATGTCATCTTATTTTACATTTCTGGAATCTGCTTTAGTGGACTTGAAAAGTCAGTATTCTAAACATAGCATTTACATTTCGCTGAGTACTGCTGATCCTTTTGTGAAACTGAAATATTTGGGTGTTGTGAGTTTCTCTTAATTCTAGAGATTTAAAAATCATTGCAGAGGTTAGTCCGTTGTTTCTCGGCCAGTTGCCTCAGAACAACAGATACTATACTTGATCGTAGATACTCTAAGGGAGAAAAGGAAAAAACAAGTACTGAAGGTTGATACAGTTTGTGAGAAGAGCATAGAGTGGAGCTGCAGGTTTGATGAAGGTATTCTGGCCCTTGGAGAAGGTGGACTCCTCAGAGAAAAGTTCTCCACACATGAGGCTGCTTTGACTTCAGGGTGGAGGGATGGCAGCATCTGGGGAACTTGCTGATTGATGGTGGTCAGCTGAAAAGGGACCACAGCCTCATTATAGGGAGATGAAACCAAAAGCCAAACCCAGTGCTGTCCAGTCAATTCTGACTCACAGGGACCCTGTAGAGCAGAGTAGAACTGCCCCCATAGAGTTTTCAAGGAGCACCTGGCAGATTCGAACTGCTGACCCTTTGATTAGCAGCTGTAGCACTTAACCACTACGCTGCTAGGATTTCCATAGGGAGATAAGAATGTTTAAATTTGAGTCTGGGGTTGCAGCTCCAAGTAGGTATTTAAAAGTATGATGGGGGTGAAGCTGAGGGGAGAGGAAAACCCTCTCTACCAAACAGCATAAATGGACCTCTGTTTTAAAATTTCAAAGTAATCATTTTGGAAGACCAATGTGAGGCTGCTCCTTCAAGACCGTTGCTCTCGAGTGCTTGACCTGAATGGCATGTTTGCAGATTATTAGTGGGTTGGGATAGGAGTTTTGCCAATTTTTCTATTACATTTTTCTGGATCATGGCCAGAGCATTGTAGATGAGCCCTGACCTCCAGAGATAACCCCATGGAGCTGAGAGAGAGAGAGAGAATGTGAGTGACCACAAGGAATTCTGTGTGGCCTAATTTATCAAATATTCACCTGTCACAATCTTGTTTAACTCAGTGTCTTGGTTCTGCAGTAAGGAATACACGCCTGGATATTACTGTGTCCACACTGGTATGCCAATGCAGGAGACTGAGAAGTATGGATATTTTGTAGAGTGGGTTGTGATTGTTTAGTTTTTATGTTGCTGTTGTTGTTAGATGCTGGTTAGTTGGCTCTGATTCACGGCGATTCCATGTATAGCAGGGCAGAACGTTGCCGGGTTCTGCATCATCTTCATGATCATTGGTATGCTCGCGCCCACTGTTTTGACCGCTGCGTATTTTGAGTGCCTTTGAACTTAGAGGGTGTCATCCTCTAGTACTATATCAGACAATATTTTGTTATGATCTGTGGAGTTTTCATTGGTTAATTTTTAGAAGTAAATTGCCAGACCCTTCTTCCTAGTCAATAGACTAAAATATTAGTCTGGAGGCTCCACCGAAACCTGTCCACCATGGGTGACCTTGCTGGAATTTGAGATACCAGTGGCATGACTTTCAGTATCACAGTAACGTGCAAGCCACCACAATATGACAAACTGACACGCAGGTGGTAGTCAGTTTTTTTTTTTTACTTTTATTTTTATTAAAAAAATTTTTTTTGTGTGCTTTAAGTTAAAGTTTACAAATCAAGTCAGTCTCTCACACAAAAAGCCATGTGCACCCTGCTGCACACTCCCAGTTATTCTCCCCTCTGTGAGACACCCTGCTCTCTCCCTCCACTCTCTTTTTGTGTCCATTTCCCCAGCTTCTAACCCCCTCTACCCTCTCATCTCCCCTCCAGGCAGGAGATCCCAACATCGTCTCAAGTGTCCACCTGATCCAAGAAGCTCACTCCTCACCAGCATCCCTCTCCAAACCACTGTCCAGTCCAATCCATGTCTGAAGAGTTGGCTTTGGGAATGGTTCCTGTCCTGGGCCAACAGGTCTGGGGGCCATGACCACCAGGATCCTTCCAGTCTCAGTCAGACCATTAAGTTTGGTCTTCTGAGAATTTGGGGTCTGCATGCCACTGCTCTTCTGCTCCCTCAGGGGTTCTCTGTTGTGTTCCCTGTCAGGGCAGTCATCGGTTGTAGCCAGGCACCATCTAGTTCTTTTGGTCTCAGGATGATGTAGTCTCTGGTTCATGTGGCCCCCTCTGTCTCTTGGGCTCATAATCGCCTTGTGTCCTCGGTGTTCTTCATTGTCCTTTGATCCAGGTGGGTTGAGGCCAATTGATTGATGCATCTTCGATGGCTGCTCGATAGCGTTTAAGACCCCAGACGCCACTCTTCAAAGTGGGATTCAAGAGGTTTCCTTAATAGATTTTATTATGCCAATTGACTTAGATGTCCCCTGAAACCATGGTTCCCAGACCCCTGCCCCTGCTACGCTGGCCTTCGAAGCATTCCGTTTATTCCAGAAACTTCTTTGTTTTTGGCTTAGTCCAATTGCGCTGACCTCCACTGTATTGTGTGCTGTCTTTCCCTTCACCTAAAGTAGTTCTTATCTACTATCTAATTAGTGAATGCCCCTCTCCCACCCTCCCTCCCTCCCCCTCTCATAACCACAAAAGAATGTTTTCTTCTCAGTTGAAACTATTTCTCAAGTTCTTATAATAGTGGTTTTATACAACATTTGTCCTTTTGCAACTGACTAATTTCACTCAGCATAATGCCTTCCAGGTTCCTCCATGTTATGAAATGTTTCACAGATTCCTCACTGTTCTTTATCGATGCGTAGTATTCCATTGTGTGAATATACCATAATTTATTTATCCATTCATCCATTGAGGGGCACCTTGGTTGCTTCCATCTTTTTGCTATTGTAAACAGTGCTTCAGTAAACATGGATGTGCATATATCTGTTCGTGTAAAGGCTCTTATTTCTCTAGGATATATTCCAAGGAGTGGGATTGCTGGATCGTATGGTAGTTCTATTTCTAGCTTTTTAAGGAAGTGCCAAATCGATTTCCAAAGTGGTTGTACCATTTGACATTCCCAACAGAAGAGTATAAGTGTTCCAATCTCTCCACAGCCTCTCCAACATTTATTCTTTTGTGTTTTTTGGATTAATGCCAGCCTTGTTGGAGTGAGATGAAATCTCATTGTAGTTTTGATCTGCATTTCTCTAATGGCTAATGATTTCCTCATATATCTGTTAGCTACCCGAATGTCTTCTTTAGTGAAGTGTCTATTCATATCTTTTGCCCATTTTTAATTGGGTTATTTGCCTTTTTGCAGTGGATTTTTTGCAGTATCATGTAGACTTTAGAGATCAGATGCTGATCGGAAATGTCATAGCTAAAAACTTTTCTCCCAGTCTGTAGGTAGTATTTTTACTCTTTTGGTGAAGTCTATGGATGAGCATAGAAAAAATTGATTTTTAGGAGCTCCCAGTTATCTAGTTTTTCTTCTACATACCTTATAATGTTTTCTATACTGTTTATGCCAAGTATTCAGACTCCTAACGTTGTCCCTATTTTTTCTTCCATGATCTTTATCGCTTTCGATTTCATATTTAGGTCTTTGATCCATTTTGAGTTAGTTTTTGTGCATGGAGTGAGGTATGGGTCTTGTTTCATTTTTTTGCAGATGGATATCCAGTTATGCCAGCACCATTTCTTAAGAAGACTATCTTTTCCCCATTTATCTGTTTTGGGGACTTGGTCAAATATCAACCGCTCATATGTGGATGAATTTATGTCTGGATTCTCAATTTTGTTCCATTGGTCCATGTATCCGTTGTTGTACCAGTACCAGGCTGTTTTGACTACTGTGGCGGTAGAATAAAATCAGGTAAAGTAAGGCCTCCCACTTTGTTCTTCTTTTTCAGTAATGTCTTATTCATCTGGGGCATATTTCCCTTCCATATGAAGTTGCTGATTTGTTTCTCCATCTCTTTAAAGAATATCCTTGGGATTTTGATTGGAATTGCATTAAATGTATAGATTGGTTTTGGTAGAATAGACATTTTTATAATGTTATGTCTTCCTATCCACAAGCAAGGTATGTTCTTCCACTTATGTAAGTCTCATTTGGTTTCTTGTAGAAGTGTACTGCAGTTTTCTTTGTATAAGTCTTTTACATCTCTGGTAAGATTTATTCCTAAGTATTTTATCTTCTTGGGGGCTACTGTAAATGGCATTGATTTGGTGTTTTCCTCTTTGATGTTCTTTTTGCTGGTATAGAGGAATCCAGCTGACTTTTGTATGTTTATCTTGTATCCCGATACTCTGCTCAACTGTTCTATTAGTTTCAGTAGTTTTCTGGAGGATTCCTTAGGGTTTTCTGTATATAAGATCATGTCATCTGCAAATAGAGATACTTTGACTTCTTCCTTGCCAATCTGGATGCCCTTTATTTCTTTATGTAGCGTAATTGCTCTGACTAGGACTTCCAGCACAGTGTTGAATAAGGGCATTGATAAAGGGAATCCTTGTCTGGTTCCCCTTCTCAAGGGAAATGCTTTCAGGCTGTCTCCATTTAGGATGATGTTGGCTGTTGGCTTTGTATAAATGCATTTTCTTATGTTGAGGAATTTTCCTTCTATTCTTATTTTGCTGAGAGTTTTTATCATGAATGGATGTTGAACTTTGTCAAATGCCTTTTCTGCATCACTTGATAAAATCATGTGATTCTTGTCTTTTGTTTTATTTATGTGGTGGATTACATTGTTTTTCTAATGTTGAACCATCCATGCATACCTGGTATGAATCCCACTTGGTCATGGTGAGTTATTTTTTTTGATATGCTGTTGAATTCTATTGGCTAGAATTTTGTTGAGGATTTTCGCATCTACATTCGTGAGGGATATAGGCCTATAATTTTCTTGTGGTGTCTTTACCTGGTTTTGGTATCAGGGATATGGTGGCTACATAGACTGAGTTTGGTAGTATTCCGTCCTTTTCTGTGCTCTGAAATATCTTTAGTAGTAGTGGTGTTAACTCTTCTCTGAAAGTTTGGTAGAACTCTGCAGTGAAGCCTTCCAGACCAGGGCTTTTTTTTGTTAGGAGTTTTTTGATTACCTTTTCAATCTCTTCTTTTGTTATGGGTCTGTGTACTTGTTCTGCCTCTGTTTGTGTTAGTTTAGGCTCTGTCTCTTTATTGGTGCATTTAGTCCGTTTGCATTCAGGGTAATTATGGATAGGTATGAATTTAGTGTTGTCATTTTGATGTCTTTTTTTGTGTGTTGTTGACAGTTTCTTTTTCCCACTTGATTTTATGTGCTGAGTAGATTTTCTTTATTTATTGTCCTTTCCTCATATTTGTTGTTGTTGATTTTGTTTCTACTGAGTCTGTATTTTTCCCTTGTATTTTGTTTCTATGAGTAGGATAGTTTGTCTCCTTGTGATTACCTTATTATTTACCCCTATTTTTCTAAATTTAAAACTAACTTTTATTTGTTTGTATCGCCGTATCTTCCTCTCCATGTGGAATGTGTATGATTACATTTCTTAGTCCCTCTTTATTATTTTAATGTTGTCTTCTTTTATGTAATAACATGACTGTTACCCTGTTTTGAGCTTTTTTTTTTTTGTATAATCTTGCTTTGTTTTTTTTGTTTTTGGATTTTCCTGTCTGGGTTGACTTCTGGTAGCTCTGCCCAGTGTTCTAGTCTTGGGCTGATACCTGATATTATTGATTTCCTAACCAAAGAACTCCCTTTAGTATTTCTTGTAGTTTTGGTTTGGTTTTTACAAATTCCTTCAACTTGTGTTTATATGGAAATTTCTTAATTTCCCCTTCATATTTAAGAGACAGTTTTGATGGATATATGATTCTTGGCAGGCAATTTTTTTCCTTCAATTTTTTAAATATGTCATCCCGTTGCCTTTTGCCTGCATGGTTTCTGCGGAGTAGTCCGAGTTGATTCTTACTGGCTCTCCGTTGTAGGTGACTTTTCCTTTATCCCTGACTGCTCTTATAATTCTGTCTTTATCTTTGGTTTTGGCAAGCTTGATTATAATATGTCTTTGTGACTTTCTTTTAAGATCTACCTTATGTGGAGCTCAATGAGCATCTTGGATAGATATCTTCTCATCTTTCACAATATCAGGGAAGTTTTCTGCCAGCAAATCTTCGACAATTTTCTCTGTATTTGCTGTTCTGCTACTCCAATCACTCGTAGTTTATTTCTCTTGATAGAGTCCCACATGATTCTTAAGGTTTCTTATTTATTTTTTTTTTATTCTTTTATCTGATTTTTCTCCAAATATATTAGTGTTAAGTGATTTATCTTTGAGTTCAGAAATTCTAGCTTCCACTAATTTTTTTTTTTTTACTTGCTCAGTTCTGCTCCTCTGACTTTCTATTGAGTTGTCTACTTCTGTAATTTTATTGTTAATCTTCTGAATTTCTGATTGCTCTCTGACTATGGGTTTTTCCAGCTTATTAAACTTTTCATTATATTCCTGAATACTCTTTCTGATTTCTTCAGTTGCTTTATCTGTGTGTTCCTTGGCTTGTTCTGCGTATTGCCTTATTTCCTTCCTGATGTCTTGAAGGGTTCTGTATATTAAACTTTTGTATTCTGCATCTGGTAATTCCAGGAATGCACTTTCGTCTAGAAGATCCCTGGATTCTTTGTTTTGAGAGCCTTTTGAGGTGATCATGGCCTGTTTCTTTATGTGACTTATTATTGACTGTTGTCTCCGAGCCATCTATAAGTTATTGTATTAGTTTATGCTTGCTTACTATGTCATAGCTCCTTGCTTTGTTTTATTTTGGTATACCCTTATGGGTTGCTTGAGTGAGCTAGCTTGATTATTTTCGCCTTTGGAGCTCTGGTGTGCTGTCACCAGCTGGCTAGAGCTGTTATCAGGTGTGTCAATCTAGGAGTCCATTCAGTTTTCTTGTATGAATTCAGCTTAGGTTTCCAGGTAGCTGATCATCAAGTGTGTGGTACAGGCTTTGTCTTACAGTCTTAGAGGGGCAGGGGTGATTGGTGTATATACCAGTATCTGATTTCAGCAGGGAGTCATGCTCTGAACAAGGCAGGGGGCTGAGAACCGACCCCCAAGTGTTTCTGAGGAAAACTCATCTCTGTTCCCTAGATCGTGCTGGTGGGTGGGTTCTGCAGAGGGACCCTGGGCACCCAAAGTTTTTGGTTGTAAGAACTGGGAGGTACCAGTTGTCTTTGGACCCTTGTCGCGGGTGGCTGGGTGATCTGAGTGGAGCTACCAGTCCTTAGTTCCCTGATGGGTGTAGGTGAGGACCTTGTTTAATAGGCAAAGCAATGTCAAACGTCAAACACCCACCTCTCCACCACACCACTGAAATGGTTGGAGTTTGCCAACAAAGGCTTATTCTCATGAAATAGGCCCACACATGTCCATACAGAAGGGAAAGGTGCTCAAGGTTCACGGACGGTTTATGCCTGGACAGGAGCCACTTCTCTCCTGAGCTCCCCCAGTTAATGGAGCTAGCAAATTATCTTTTTCCCCCAGTTGCAAATTTTTTCCTTCTCTATGTCCGGGAGGATGGCTCTACATGCTCACCAGGATCTATCTCAGGCCCAGGAATTCAGCCACTGAAGCGGGCTTGGGGGTGGGGGTGGTGGGCACAGTCAAATATACGCAAGTACTTAGCTTTTGCCCAGAGCGCCGTTCTCCTCAGGTTCCAGAGGTGTGAGTAGGCTGTGTGGCTGGCTGTTTTTCCCTGAGGAAACTGCGACCGATCGCTAGAACCAGCTGGCTCCCTCTGCCGCGGCCGCTCCAGGAATGGTGTCTGAGGGCTCCCCGTGATTCAGGTCCGGTAATTCCTCTCCACTTCTGAAGGATCTCTTCCTCTCCTTGCCCCTCAGTTCGTTGTCTAAGCTTGCCTTTGATGCTCAGGGCTCCCAGCTTGTCACAAATATACTCATTTCACTTGTTTTTTTCGGGTCTTTGTTGTAAAGAGGGCTCACTGGAAGCGTCTGTCTATTCCACCATCTTGGCTCTGCCTTGGTAGCCAGCTTTTATAAACCCCTGTTTTACCTGGTTCCGTTCAGTTCTGGCATAAATAACTGTGCCTTTAAGGATGCTCTGATACATCTCAGTGTTTGCTTTGGGATTCTGATGAAAGACAATCCATCCTATCAGCCTATGGCTTTTCTGTCAGCAAAGATAGAGCAATAGAGTGAGAGACTACCATTGATAATAAGTCCTGTGATAGCTGAGCATAGTGCACAGGAGCTCTCTCTGCGTTATTGCTTACGACTCTCATGACAGATTTCTCATTAGAAATTAACATTTATGTCTTGCCTGTGCCACTTTTTTCCCCTTTATGGGACCTTTAAGAGATACCATTGTTTCCAGGGAGAGCATGCCAGATATTTTCCATTGAGCAGTATTATCTGTTTCCATTGTATACTGTGCTTTGTGATTTGAGAATATAGGTTAAAAATTTAGTTGTGGAAAGTTGCTATGAAATAACAAATCTTTCCCGTAGACCAGAACCAACTTTCCTTCCTTCTCTCCCTCTTTTCCTGTTTCCTTTCCTCCCTCCCTTTTTACACCTTCTTTCTTCCTTGCCTCCCCTCCCTTTCTCATTTCCTTCTTCCCTTTCTAAAAGCATCTGCTATGTAACAGGCGTTGTAGAGACTTGAGGTCTATGCTTTGTATAATCTTTAAATTTGAATTTCTGTTGGTCAGGAGAAATAGAATACTGTAGATTTTTTATAGTGTGGTCTTCCAGGACTTGTACTTCAGAAATATTTATGCTTATTTTCTTGAGTGATACAAAATTATGGAAGGGATATTTTAACCCCTTTGGCTAATTTATGTTGCATTTCATTCAGTTCTAGCCACTATTTCCAGTTCTTGCTGGCACTGAGAATTCTTTCTTAGAATGCCTATGCAGTTGAGTCCTATCTTACATATGGGTCAGTTTTCAAGTACATAAGGTAAACAGTTGTATAAAGTTAAGATTTTCCTTGATACTGTCTTAATTTGTGGCTTGTGTGTAATGCTGGAAGCTATACAAATACTAGCAGGGCGACCCCTTGTGGACAGATTTCAGGCAGTGAAAAGCCTATAGATCACTATAGAACATTGTCTGATATAGCGGCTGAGGATGAAGCCCCTAGGTTGGAAGATACTCAAAATACACAATGGCCACAACAATGGACTTGAGCATACCATGGTCATGAGGACAGTGCAGGACTGTGTAAAGTTTCATTCTGTTGTACATGGGGTCACAGCGAGTCAGAGTTGAATTGACAGCAACTAACAACAATGTAATGACTCCACTCTAACCCTTTCTTGGACCTTCATAGTGGTGTTGACTAGAGCATTGTTTCAGCAAACATTTCTAACAACTGAAGTAAAGTGTAATACTCTCAAGATGAAATGGTGAGCATGCATTGATTCAACAATTTAAGTGACTATTATGAGCTAATATGCATGCTGGTTGAGGAGACAAGTAAACAGGTAATCACGTGGAGAGTGGTAAGTCCATGTAATATGTGAAAGGAGTGGATGCTATGAAAACTCAGCCCAGCTTCTGTGTCTCAGGCAAGGTTTCCTGGAGGAATTGATGTCAAAGTTCAGAGTACAGCCAAAAGAACGTGCGGAAGTGCCCCTACTGCTGCTGCAGCAGGAATTGGTGGCAGGTAGGTGTTCTGGTAGAGGGATAACAGGTGTAAGGTCTGCAGGTTCGGTCATGCCACATGCCACATTCAAGGAAATTAGACAGGACTGCTCTGCTTTTGGAGCATTTACTTGGAAGGAAGGCTGGGGAGCCAGGAGTGCCAGAATTGGTGTTCTAAGTGCTGTCAGAGATGAATGGAGAGGAAGTCAGGAACAGGTCATGGAAAATACTCAAAATGTCTACAGACTTTGGGTGTTACTTTGTAGGCTTTGGAAAGCCATTGAAGGACTTTAAACTGGTGAATGATGTAATTAGATTTGTATTTATTGTCCCCACCTCCGTCCCTGGGTCTAGAAGATATGTCCTGTTTGGTAAATCATTAAGTGAAATTTTGTCCTAAACTTGGTTTTATTTGGAAGAGAAAATAAGAAAAGTAATTCTTGATACTGATTCTTCTATAACCATGAGCAAGTTACTTATGTGATTAGGAAAGTGATACTCTAGCTTCACCAGCCCGTGTCGGTGGTTCTCAGTGTGTGTCGAAGAACGCTTGCCCTGTGAAAATCCCAGCGCGGTGCAAGTTGGGTAAATGCAGCTCTGAGTGAGTGTCGGTCCATTGAAGACTTTTGAGAAGTCATGCAGTAAAGAGCTCTGTTTAACTGGGTTGAACCCAGTGCTTTCCAAAATTATTTGACCCAGATCTCTTTATTGCTGAGAACATTTCACAGACCATGTGCATGGAGAAAACATGGCTGTTGGTGAAGGCCGTTGGGAGAGTGAAGGAGTGATGAAATCTTTTGGCTTATTTCTTCCTCTGTGATCGTGTCCTAGTTACCTCTTTCATGTTGCCTCTCTGTAGCAATAAAGATGGTTGAGAACCCATTGCTACCTTAAGCTTATGTTGCTAAAAGAAGAATAATGGATGGAAATGGTAGAGGAACATATCTCAGATACATTAAGCCCTGTCGAATTAAGCGGTAAGATTAAAAGACATTATAAGCTTTTTAAATAACACAATTTTGGTTTATGCTTCAGCAAATAAGTGGTGGCTTCTTTGTAAAATGAGAAGTTTTCTGATAGCCTGTAATGACTTCCTAATGCATTTTGGCATTTTCTGGTTTAAGTCGAAAACTTGACTCCTCATAAAGCTCTTGTGCCTTAAATTACTCATTAACATATGATAAGGGCTATGGCATTTATCATAATCTAACAACCACCGAATAGGAGGCTAAGTCACTCAGGGACTGGGTATGCATATTTATATTAAAATAGTTAATTTTCATTGTCCATGAATATTCATTGTATTGTGTGTTTACTCCTTAAGTAATACAGACCTCAAGTCAATATTTTCTGAAGTCTATATTTCACAAACTAATGGCATGTTGGCAGACATATTTAAATATTTATTAAACCAACTCTTTAAACATCTGTTGTACTTGCTCCTAAATTGCGGGCTATTGGTACTTTTTTTTAGCAACATTCATTTCCGATGGCCTTCCCAGCGATGTATCTTGAAGGCTGGTTGTTTGATATAGAGATATATGGCAGTAGGTTTCTCTGTTTCGCTATAGCTGTTAGGTCAGAATTTTATTTCTTTTGGCTAAAGGCAACAGAAAGACTTTTACTTTTAAAATTGGCTCTCTATTCACTGTAATCTCCATTCTAAAAGGAAAATGGGACGTGAGTATCTCGAGCAGTGATCTGTTATCAAAAAAAAAAAAAAATTTTTTTTTTTTTTTTTTAAGCTCGGGTTAATAAGTGGTAAAATGATCCTTCTGCTTAAAGTCTTCTTCACTCCCTGTGGTAGATATCACATATGTGGTTTTATAATGGGGTTAACACTAATTATCAGCAGCAAGATTTTAGAAAGAATAGTTAGTAAACTCATGCTCCTTCCTTTGTGAGTTTACAGAATCTCGTGACTTGGTGTCATAAGAGTTTGATCTCTCCTGAGTTGGCTAATATACTTGCCAAAATCGAAGTGATGGTTTTGAAATTTTGAAAAGGTATTATGCTGAGAGTTAGTACTGTTTAGCTCTTTCTCCTTTTTGCCATGCTCCACCAGTCAGAAGAGGCTTCTGAAAGGCAGTTTGGCAAATAATATGACATCTTAATAAAATGCTACTGATGCTTAGACGATGGCTAGTCAACTGTAGCCCTTGATTCTCTTGGGACTAACTCTATGCATCTGGGCTCTTAATGTAGTTGGAATCAGGAAGCTTCCATTTGAGGATGTTCCGTGGTACGGTGCTATCTTTAAAAAGGTGAAGAATGAATTATGTTAATACCTCTTTTTTTAGAGCGATCATTATGTGTCAGATATTGGGCAGAACATTTTATATACATTATCTTAATGTAACCTCATGATATCTCAAGGAACTAGGCTCTATTTTTATTTCCATTACAGATAAGGGAACTCAGGTCCAGAAAAAATCAGTTAAGTTCAGTTAAGCATTGCCCGTTAAGTAGTATGTCGTTGTTACATGCCTTTGAGTTGGCTCCCGATTCATGGTGACACCATATACAATGAAATCAGACCATTTTGATCCATAGGGTTTTCATTGGTTGATTCTTCAGAAGTAGATCGCCAGGCCTGTCTTCCTCATCCATCTTAGTCTGGAAGCTCTGCTGAAACCTGTTCAGCATCACAGCAACACACAAGCCTCCACTGAGAGACAGATGGTGGCTGTGCGTGTGAGGTGTGTTGGCTGGGAGTCAAAATCAGGTCTCCCACATGGAAGGCGAGAATTCTACCACTAAACCATCACTGCCGCCATTAAGGGATTGTAGCTGAGTTCAGATACAGATTTTCTGACTTTGAAGCCTAAGTTCTTAACCATTATAACATGTTGTCTCCCAAATAAGTCCTTGGAACTTATCTTCTCCTTCATAGCTGGTCCAAGCAACCATGAATTCTGATTCAGTTATCTTTTACTGTGTAACAAACCACTCCAAAATTGTGTGGCTTAAAACAACAGTCGCTTATTCTGTTCATGAATCTGAAGCTTGGCTAGGGATCAGAGAGAATGGCTTGTGTCTATTCCTTAGGAAGTAAACTGGGGTGGTTCAGCTGGAGCTCAAGAGCGCACTCTAACATGACTGACTCCTGTGACTGCAGTGTTGGTTCTGGCTCTTGATTGGGTGCTTACCTGGGACTGACAGGTGGGAGCTTCAGTTCCTCTCCACATGCATCTCTCCAGCTTCCTCCTAGTAGGGTGGTTAAGTACCAAGAGTGAGTGTTCCAAGAGACTAGAGCAGAAGCTGCAAGAATTCTCTGGCCTAGTCTTAGAAGTAACACCAGCATCCCTTCTGCCATATTTTATTGGTCAAGCAAGTCACTAAAGCCAACATAGATTCAGATTCAAGGGGAAGAGAACTGGAGTCCATGTCTCGGTGGGAGGAATTTATGGTGTAACGTGTTACTTTGATTACTGTAATATTCTCCTAACTCTTCTCCTTCTTTCTACTGTAGCCCAACATCGAGTTTGTTCTCAACCCAGTAGACAGAGTGATCTGTTTAAAATCTAAATCAGATCATGACATTCCTCTGCTGAAAACCCACCAGTGACTTCCCATGATCAGTTACTGATCAGACACTTTTCCATCACGATGCATAAGGTTTTTATTGGCTGATATTCGGAAGTAGATTGCTAGGCTTTTTTTCCTAGTCCATCTTAGTCTGGAAGCTCCACTGAAACCTGTTCAGCCTCATAGCTGTGCAACAGGTATGTTGGCCAGGAACTGAACCTGGGTCTCCTGTATGGAAAACAAGAATTCTACCATTGAACCACCCATAACCTGTTCAGCCTCATAGCTGTGCAACAGGTATGTTGGCCAGGAACTGAACCTGGGTCTCCTGTATGGAAAGCAAGAATTCTACCATTGAACCACCCATGTAACACAGGGCTGGCATATAGTAAGTGCTTAATAAACATTTGGTGGTGACAGTGGTGGTAATAGTAGAGTGCTAGTATTCATTCAAAACCTGCTATTATTTTTGCTCTTTATTATGGTTATTATTTTACATATTCAATGAGTCAGGGCTTGAAACCTAAGCATGAAATTGCTTTTGATAATTTGTTATTCCAGTCCCTTGACCCCACATGCAGGAGCTCATTTTGGAAATGTACGTTGCCAGTTATGCTTTCTTCCATATACTTTGCAATGTTTTCTCATTCTCATTTTTAGTATTTGCATAACCGGACACGCTAATATGGCTGTGAAAAATAGGTGGTTTCCCTGGAAACTGTTTGACCATGGTTATTGAATGTTGATTGAAGCCTGCAGTGGTAAATGACAACTCTGCTGGCTGACAATTTAGCTGATGATCCCAGGAGATCGAAATAAGAGATTATTGTTGTCGTTAGGTGCTGTCGAGTCAGTTCCAACTCATAAAGACCCTGTGTGCAACAGAACAAAACACTGCCCAGACCTGCGCCGTTCTCACAGTCCTTTTTAGCTTGAGTCCAGTGTTGTAGCCACTGTGTCAATCCATCTTGTTGAAGGTCTTTCTCTTTTTCACTGACCCTGTGCTTTACCAAGCATGATATCCTTCTCCAGGGACTGGTCCCTCCTGATAACATGTTCAAAGTATGTGAGATGGAGTCTCACCGTCCTTGCTTCTAGGCAGAATTGTGACTATACTTCTTCCAAAACAGATTTGTTCGTTCTTCTGGAACTCCATGGTATATTCAATGTTCTTCGCCAACACCATAATTCAAAGGCATCAGTTCTTCTTTGGTCTTCCTTATTCATTGTCCAGCTTCCACATGGATATGAGGTGATTGAAAATATCATGGCTTGGGTCAGGCATTCCTTAGACCTCAAGGTGACACCTTTGCTGAAAAAAGAAATGAGAGATCAACTCTGTTAATTTTAAAGTTAGCCACTTCTACTAAACTTTTGATTGAGCCCTATTTTGTGAATTTTGTATTTGACATTAATCTTTATTTTGGTTTAAATATCATTAATTGCCATTAGTTGGTGTTCATTTAAGGGTTTAAAGAACCACTTCTTTTCTCTTAGATGTCTCATTTCTTATTTCCCTAGGTTAAAAAATTTTTGTAAGTGGCTAACTGTGAAGTTACTAGCTTTAATCCCTTATTTCCCCTTTCAGATGTAACTTGTATTTCATGTTGAGATTAGGAGAAACTGTCTGATTCCCAGCTGGCTCATGTAAATAAATGCCTTTTGTCTACTTTGGAAAGCCAAGCCTGTGGAAGGCTGTGGCAGTAGCTTCTGGATTTGTTAAAGACCTTCATACTTTGCTCCCCTCTGGGCAAATATATGGGTTTCCCAGAAGATGAGCCAGTTACTGCTAGGTAAATAGGTTAAAAGGCAGGTATCTCTTGAAAACTACTTGTAAAAGCTGCAGGACCATCCATCACATCACCAGATCCTCACCTGCTGACAGGACACTCATGGCAGTCATACCCCAGTGCCACATGGAGGGAAAAGAGATTCCCACTACCCTCTCTCTGCCCTTGATCAGCAGGCGCTGTTGACAGGGATGATAAATTAGATGACACCCAAGAGTGAGAACCTGTAAGCATTGTGTGATATGACACTTATATATGTGAAACCAAACAAAAATGGTCAGTTTTTTAGGTTATTCAGATGTCACAACTAAGATGGCATTACCTTTCAATGAACTGATATTAAAGTTTCTACCTCTGATAAAGACTTATTGACATAACCTTTACCTGGACGTGCATTAGGTCTGGTTTGTACAGATAGCAAGGGTTATTATGAGAATCCTGTAGGTGAAAGCTGTGTAGACGTTTAAGACATCAGTGCACTCACCCGACATCTCAGAAATAAGGCTTGTTTGAAAAGGACCAGCTTTTATTAGAAGGTATAGACTAATCTATTGTCCTTATGTAATAATTATTTAACATAACTTATATTAAAGATTTTAAATCCTGGTGGCATAGTGGTTAAGTGCTACAGATGCTAACCCAAGGGTCAGCAGTTCAAATCCACCAGGCGCTCCTTGGAAACTCTATGGGGCGGTTCTACTCTGTCCTATAGGGTCGCTATGAGTTGGAATCGACTCGACGGCACTGGGTTTTTTTTTTTTTTCTTTCTTTCCATATGATAAAGATTTTGGCTTGATTTTATTTTTTAAACACTGTCTACTTATATCCCAAAAGACTTCTAAGCAAAAACTCAAACGGCCTCATGTACGGCAGTGTTCATTGCAGCATTATTCACAATAGCCAAAAAGTGGACACAACCCACACGTTCATCAACAAATGAAGGATAAATACGATGTGATCTATCCATACAATGGGGTATTATTCAGCCGTAAAAAGAATACATGCTACGACATGAATAAACCCTAAAACATTTTGCTGAGTGAAATAAGGCCGGTGTTAAAAAAAATTTTTTTTTTTTTTTTAGAAGGGCAGATAGTATATGATCCCACGTACATGAAATAATCTAGAATGGGCGAATGCAGAGAGACCAAAGTAGATGGAAAGTTACCATGGGCTGAGGGAAGGGGAGAGTGGGAACTTAAAGCTTAAGGGGTACAGTTTCTGTTCAGAGTTATTAAAAAGATTAAGAAATAGACGGTGTTGTTGCAAAATGTGAGTGTAACTAACGTCACTGCATTATACACTTAAAAATAGTTAAGATGGCGAATGTTTTGTTATATACTTTACCACAATAAAATTAAAAAAAAAAAAACCATACTAGTCACGAATTTTCTAATAATACATTTAATACTGTATATACTATTCTAATGAAATACTTTTTTTAAAACGTCAGCGTGGGTAAAGATCAGAATTTTGGTGTATCACGTCAGCACAACCTTCTCTTGCTCACGGTCTACATTTTCCAAACAGATGTCTAGAAGCACTGGTAGTTTTTTGTTTTTTTTCCATTTTACCTCTAAAAGCTACGTAATTTGGTGTAACAGTCAGATTGAAAATAATAATTAATGTGGCTCGTCTATTTAGAAAATGTAGTCTGTAAAATAAGATGGGGTGTAGCTGGGGCAGGAGAAGCAGTAAATAATGTGAGGATATAATTGCTCGTCGAGAAATGAACTTGTCTAAACGAGGGCAATAACAGTTAATCAGCTGGGTCTGGTTCATTTTACAGTTGCTCCAAGTCCATACTTTTTTGAATTGTACTTGTAGTTACAGAGATAATTGGTGAGCATTACATAAGGTTATGGACTGTCCCAGGGGAGAAAAAGTCAAGGCTGTAATTCAGTTTCCTGGGAAGCTGCTGATGTCATCATTGGTGGGGGGAAAAACCTATGTGGCTCATGAACAGCAGCAGGGCCCCCAGAGTAAATTCAGTTGCCTGGAACCCCACCCTTAAGAGACGTTCAAGTGCCCTTTCCTCTGTCTTTTGCATGTAAGACACTTTTTGAATGCTGAAGTATTTGGTGCCAAACCTAAAGCCTCTCCAGGGTGCATACTGGTATGAAAAAGTGGGGGAAAAAACACATTTTAAAAAATGGGAAGAAATTTTCCGTTTTTATGCTGTTCACATGGTAATCAGTCAGCACCGTGCTGATGTTTGGGTAGAAATTTTACTGTTCCCACTGTTGTGTTTTATGCTTTAAAGGCTGTGACCTTCCACAAGCAGATTTCCAGGCCTGTCTTCCAAGGTGCCTCTGGGTGGGTTGAAACCTCCAAACTTTTGTCTAGTAGTTGAGTGATTAACCATCTGTGCCACCTGGGGACATGGCAGCATGTATACTTGGTGGGCGCTGAAATAAAATTCACGTGTTGATGCATATTTGGCAGTACAGTTGTGAAGACTTGAAGGAGCATCAGACTTCAGGTCAGTTGAAAACCATTATTTAATCAACAGACACACCTTTTTTCTTATATCCATGTGGATTCAGTATTTGTTCACCAAATAAGTATTAAGTTCATTTAATTAGAAGGAATTGATCGTGTGAAGAATAATACGATAACATGGAATTAGTGAACCAAGGTCTTCAAAATCCGACATTGTATTATTGTAAATAGTCATTTTCTTAGGGATAGGTGTTAGCTTTTTTTTTAATGAAGGTTTTTTTTTTTATATAATTTTTATTGTGCTTTAAGTGCAAGTTTACAAATCAAGTCAGTCTCTCACACAAAAACCCATATACACCTTGCTACACACTCCCAATTACTCTCACCCTAATGGGACAGCCTGCTCTCTCCCTCCACTCTCTCTTTTCATGTCCTTTTCGCCAGCTTCTAACCGCCCCCCCCTCATCTGCCCTCCAGGCAGGAGATGCCAACATAGTCTCAAGTGTCCACCCGATCCAAGAAGCTCACTCCTCACCAGCATCCGTCTCCAACCCACTGTCCAGTCCAATCCATGTCTGAAGAGTTGGCTTTGGGAATGGTTCCTGTCCTGGGCCAACAGAAGGTCTGGGGCCATGACCACCAGGGTACTTCCAGTCTCAGTCAGACCATTAAGTCTAGTCTTCTGAGAATTTGGGGTCTGCATCCCACTGCTCTCCTGCTCCCTCAGGGGTTCTCTGTTGTGTTCCCTGTCAGAGCAGTCATCGGTTGTAGCTGGGCACCATCTAGTTCTTCTGGTCTCAGGATGATGTAGTCTCTGGTTCATGTGGCCCCTTCTGTCTCTTGAGCTGGTAAACGCCTTGTGTCCTTGGTGTTCTTCATTCTCCTTTGATCCAGGTGAGTTAAGACCAACTGATGCACCTTAGATGGCTGTTTGCTAGCGTTTAAGACCCCAGATACCACTCTTCAAAGTGGGATACAGAATATTTTCTTAATAGATTTTATTATGCCAGTTGACTTAGATGTCCCCTGAAACCATGGTTTCCAGACCCCAGCCCCTGCTACACTGGCCTTCGAAGCATTCAGTTTATTCAGGAAACTTCTTTGCTTCTGGTTTAGTCCAATTGCACTGACCTCCCCTGTATTGAGTGCTGTCTTTCCCTTCACCTAAAGTAGTTCTTTCTTATCTACTATCTAATTAGCGAATGCTCCTCTCCCACCCTTCCTCCCTCCCCCTCTTCTAACCACAAAAGAATGTTTTATTCTCAGTTTAAACTATTTCTCAAGTTCTTATAATAGTGATCTTATACAATGTTTGTCCTTTTGCAACTGACTAATTTCACTCAGCATAATGCCTTCCAGATTCCTCCATGTTATGAAATGTTTCACAGATTCCTCACTGTTCTTTATCGATGTGTAGTATTCCATTGTGTGAATATACCATAATTTATTTATCCGTTCATGGATAAATAAATAGATGGGCACCTTGGTTGCTTCCATCTTTTTGCTATTGTGAACAGTGCTTCAGTAAACACGGATGTGCATATATCTGTTCGTGTAAAGGCTCTTATTTCTCTAGGATATATTCCAAGGAGTGGGATTGCTGGATCCTATGGTAGTTCTATTACCAGCTTTTTAAGGAAGTGCCAAATCGATTTCCAAAGTGGTTGTACCATTTGACATTCCCAAGAGCAGTGTAGAAGTGTTCCAATCTCTCCACAGCCTCTCCAACATTTAATCTTTTGTGGTTTTTGAATTAATACCAGCCTTGTTGGAGTGAGATGAAATCTCATTGTAGTTTTGATCTGCATTTGTCTAATGGCTAATGATCGTGAACATTTCCTCATATATCTGTTAGCTAGCTGAATGTCTTCTTTAGTGAAGTGTCTGTTCATATCTTTTGCCCATTTTTAATTGGGTCATTTGTCTTTTTGCAATTGAGTTTTTGCAGTATCATGTAGATTTTAGAGATCAGGTGCTGATCAGAAATGGCTAAAAACTTTTCTCCCAGTCTGTAGGTAGTCTTTTTACTCTTTTGGTGAAGTCTTTGGATGAGCATAGATGTTTGATTTTTAGGTGCTCCCAGTTATTTAGTTTTTCTTCTATGTTCTTTCTAATGTTTTTTATACGGTTTATGCCATGTATTCAGGCTCCTAACGTTGTCCCTATTTTTTCTTCTATGATCTTTATTGTTTTAGATTTTATATTTAGGTCTTTGATCCATTTGGAGTTAGTTTTTGTGCATGGAGTGAGGTATGGGTCTTGTTTCATTTTTTTGCAGATGGATATTCAGTTATGCCAGCACCATTTGTTAAAAAGACTGTCTTTTCCCCATTTAACTGGTTTGGGGCCTTTGTCAAATATCAACTGCTCATATGTGGATGGATTTATGTCTGGATTCTCAATTCTGTTTCATTGGTCCATGTATCTGTTGTTGTACCAGGCTGTTTTGACTACTGTGGTGGTATAATAGGTTCTAAAATCAGGTAAAGTAAGGCCTCCCGCTTTGTTTTTCTTTTTCAGTAATGCCTTATTTATCTGGGGCCTCTTTCCCTTCCATATGAAATTAGTGATTTGTTTCTCCATCTCATTCAAGAATGTCGTTGGGATTTGTATTGGAATTCGATTAAATGTATAGATCGCTTTTGGTAGAATAGACATTTTTTTAACGTTAAGTCTTCCTATCCATGAACAAGGTATGTTCTTCCACTTACGTAAGTCTCTTTTGGTTTTTTGCAGAAGTGTACTGTAGTTTTCTTTGTATAAGTCTTTTACATCTCTGGTAAGATTTATTCCTAAGTATTTTATCTTCTTGGGGGCACCTGTAAATGGCATTGATTTGGTGATTTCCTCTTCGATGTTCTTTTTGTTGGTATAGAGGAATCCAACTGATTTTTGTATGTTTCTCTTGTATCCTGATACTCTGCTGAACTCTGCTATTAGTTTCAGTAGTTTTCTGGAGGATTCCTTAGGGTTTTCTGTGTATAAGATCATGTCATCTGCAAATAGAAATACTTTTACTTCTTCCTTGCCAATCTGGATGCCCTTTATTTCTTCATGTAGCGTAGTTGCTCTGACTAGGACTTCCAGCACAGTGTTGAATAAGAGTGGTGATAAAGGGCATTCTTGTCTGGTTCCTGATCTCAATGGGAATGTTTTCAGGCTCTCTCCTTTTAGAGTGATGTTGGCTGTTGGCTTTGTATAAATGCGCTTTATTATGTTGAGAAATTTCCCTTCTATTCCTATTTTGCCCAAAGTTTTTATCATGAATGGATGTTGAACTTTGTCAAATGCCTTTTCTGCATCACTTGATAAAAAACATGTGATTCTTGTCTTTTGTTTTATTTATGTGGTGGATTACATTAATTGTTTTTCTAATGTTGAACCATCCGTGCATACCTGGTATAAATCCCACTTGGTCATGGTGAACTATGTTTTTGATATGTTGTTGAATCCTATTGGCTAGAATTTTGTTGAAGATTTTTGCATCTACATTTTTGTGGTGTGTTTACCTGGTTTTGGTATCAGGGATATGGTGGCTTCATAGAATGAATTTGGTAGTATTCCATCCTTTTCTATGCTCTGAAATACCTTTAGTCATAGTGGTGTTAACTCTTCTCTGAAAGTTTGGTAGAACTCTGCAGTGAAGCCTTCCAGACCAGGGCTTTCTTTTGTTGGGAGTTTTTTGATTACGTTTTCAATCTCTTCTTTTGTTATGGGTCTATTTAGTTGTTCTACCTGTTTGTGTTAGTTTAGGTAGGTAGTGTTTTTCTAGGAATTCATCCATTTCTTCTAGGTTTTCAAATTTGTTTGAGTATAGTTTTTCATAGTATTTTGATAAGATTTTTTTAATTTCAGTTGGGTCTGTTGTAATAGTGCCCATCTCATTTCTTATTTGGGTTATTTGCTTCCTCTCCTGTTTTTCTTTTGTCAGTTTGGCCAATGGTTTATCAATTTCGTTGAGTTTTTCAAAAAACTAGCTTTTGGTCTTGTTAATTCTTTGAACTGTTTTTCTGTTTTCTCTTTCATTTAGTTCAGCTCTAATTTTTATTATTTGTTTTCTTCTGGCGCCTGTGGGTTTCTTTCGTTGCTCTCTTTCTATTCGTTCAAGTTGTAGGGATAGTTCTTTGATTTTGGCCCTTCTTTTTGGATGTGTGCATTTATTGATGTAAATTGGCCTCTGAGCACCACTTTTGCTGTGTCCCAAAGGTTCTGATAGGAAGTGTTTTCATTCTGATTGGATTCTATGAATTTCTTTATTCCATCCTTAACGTCTTCTATAATCCAGTCTTTTTTGAACAGGGTATTGTTCAGTTTCCAAGTGTTTGATTTCTTTTCCCTGCTTTTCCTGTTATTGATTTCCACTTTTATGGCCTTATGGTCAGAGAAGATGCTTTGTAATATTTCAGTGTTTTGGATTCTGCTAAGGCTTGCTTTATGACCTAATACGTGGTCTATTCTAGAGAATGTTCCATGTGCACTAGAAAAGAAAGTATAGTCGCTTTCTGTTGGGTGTAGTGTTCTGTATATGTCTACGAGGTCAAGGTGGTTGATTGTGGCATTTAGATCTTCCATGTCCTTATTGAGCTTCTTTCTGGATGTCCTGTTCTTCACCGAAAGTGGTGTGTTGAAGTTTCCTACTATTATTGTGGAGCTGTCTATCTCACTTTTCAATGCTGATAGAGTTTGTTTTATGTATCCTGCAGCCCTGTCATTGGGTGCATATATATTTAATGTGGTTATATCTTCTTGGTGTATTGTCCCTTTAATCATTATATAGTGTCCTTCCTTATCCTTTCTGATGGATTTAACTTTAAAGTCTATTTTGTCAGAAATTAATATTGCCACTTCTGCTCTTTTTTAATTGTTGTTTGCTTGATACACTTTTTTTCATCCTTTGAGTTTTAGTTTGTCTGTGTCTCTAAGTCTAAGGTGAGTCTCTTGTAGGCAGCATATAGACGGATCTTGTTTTTTAATCCATTCTGCCACTTTCTGTCTCTTTATTGGTGCATTTAGTCCATTTACATTCAGGGTAATTATGGATAGGTATGAATTTAGTGCTATGATTTTGATGTCTTTTTTTGTGTGTGTTGACTACTTCTTTTTCCCACTTGATTTTATGTGCTGAGTAGATTTTCTTTATATATTGTCCTTTCCTCATGCTTGTTGTTGATTTTCTTTCTGCTGAGTCTGTGTTTTGCCCTTGTATTTTATTTTGATGAGCAGGATAGTTGTCTCCTTTGTGGTTATCTTGTTATTTGCCCTTATTTTTCTAAATGTATAACTACCTGTTATTTCTTTGTATCGCCATATCTTCCTCTCCATATTGAAGGTGAATGATTACATTTCTTAGTCCCTCTTTATTATTTTAATGTTGTCTTCACTTATATAATAACATCTCTGTTACCCTGTGTTGGGCTTTTTTTTTTTGATGTCCCTTTCTGGGTTGACTTCTGGTTACTCTGCCCATTGTTCTAGGCTTGGGCCGATACCTGATATTATTGATTTTCTAACCAAAGAACTTCTTTTAGTATCTCTTGTAGTTTTGGTTTGGTTTTTGCGAATTCCCTCAACTTGTGTTTATCTGGAAATGTCTTAATTTCACTTTCGTATTTCAGAGACAGTTTTGATGGATATATGATTCTTGGCAGGCAATTTTTTTCCTTCAATTTTTTAAATATGTCATCCCATTGCCTTCTTACCTGCATTTTTTCTGCCAAGTAGTCTGAGCTTATTCTTATTGGATCTCCCTTGTAGGTGACTTTTCTTTTATCACTCGCTGCTCTTATAATTGCCTCCTTATCTTTGGTTTTGGCAAGCTTGATTATAATATGTCTTCATGACTTTCTTTTAAGATCTACCTTATGTGGAGTTCGATGAGCATCTTGGATAGATATCTTCTCATCTTTCACAATATCAGGGAAGTTTTCTGCCAACAAATCTTCAACGATTTTCTCTGTTTTCTGTTATCCCTCCCTGTTCTGGAACTCCAATCACTCGTAGATTATTTCTCTTGATAGAGTCCCACATGATTCTTAAGGTTTCTTCATTGTTTTTAATTCTTTTATCTGATTTTTCTTCAAATATATTAGTGCGAAGTGATTTATCTTCGAGTTCAGAAATTCTAGCTTCTACTTGCTCAGTTCTGCTCCTCTGACTTTCTACTGAGTTATCTAATTCTGTAATTTTATTGTTAATCTTCTGAATTTCTGATTGCTCTCTGACTATGGATTTTTCCAGCTTATTAAACTTTTCATTATGTTCCTGAATAATCTTTCTGATTTCTTCAGTTGCTTTATCTGTGTGTTCCTTGCCTTGTTCTGCGTATTGCCTCATTTCCTTCCTGATGTCTTGAAGGGTTCTTTGTATTAAACTTTTGTATTCTGCCTCTGGTAATTCTAGAAATGCACTTTCACCTATAAGATCCCTGGATTCTTTGTTTTGAGAGCCTTTTGAGGTGATCATGGCCTGTTTCTTTATGTGACTTGGTATTGACTGTTGTCTCTGAGCCACCTATGAGTTACTGTATTAGTTTATGCTTGATTTCTGTCTCGTAGCTGCTTGCTTTGTTTTATTTTGGTATACCCCTATGGGTTGCTTGAGTGAGCTAGCTTGATTATATGTTCACCTTTGGAGCTCTGGTGTCCTGCCCCCAGCTGGCTAGAGCTGTTATGAGGTATATCAGTCTAGAAATCTATTCAGTTTTCTTGTATGAATTCAGCTCAGGTTTCCAGGTAGCTGATCATCAAGTGTGTGGTACAGGCTCTGCCCTACAGTCTTACAGGGGCAGGGGTGGTTGGCGTATATACTGGTATCTGATTTCAGCAGGGGGTCATGCTCTGAACAAGGCAGGGGGCTGAGAACCGACCCCCAAGTGTTTCTAAGTAAAACGCGTCTCTGTTCCCTAGAGCTTGCTTGTGGCTGGGCTCTGCAGAGGGACCATGGGCACCCAAAGATTTTGTTGTAAGGACTGGGAGGTACCAGTTATCCCTGGGCTCCTGTTGTGGGTGGCTGGGCGACCCACGTGGAACCACCAGTCCTTAGGTCCCTGTTGTGGTAGGTGAGGACCTTGTTTAATAGGCAAAGCAATGTCAAATGTCAAACACCCACTACTCCACCGCACCGCTGAAATATTTGGAGTTTGCCAACAAGGGCCTATTCTCCCAAAATAGGCCCACACAGGTCCATGCAGAAGGGAAATGTGCTCAAGGTCCATGGACAGTTTATTCCTGGACAGGAGCAGCTTCTGTCCTGAGCTCCCCCAGTTAATGGAGGCAGCAAATTATGTTTTCCCCCCAGTTGGAAATTTTTTCCTTCCCCAAGGCCGGGAGGATGGCTCCAGGTGCTCACAAGGGTCTATCTCAGGCCTAGGGAGTCAGCTGCTGAACCTGGGTTGGGGGGGGGCGTGGAAAAATATACGCAAGTACTTAGCTTTTGCGGAGAGCGCGGGGCTGCTCAGGTTCGGAGGTGTGAGTGGGCTGCGTGGCTGGCTGCTTCTCTCTGAGGAAACTGTGGCTGAACGCTAGGACCAGCCCGTCGGTGTTGCCACCGCCGCTCCAGGAATGGTGCCTGAGGGCTCCCCACAATTCAGGTCCAGCAACTCCTCTCGGCTTCTGAATGGTCTCTTCCTCCCCCTGCCCGTCAGTTTATTGTCTAAGTCACAAAGATACTCTTTTCACTTGTTTTTTCGGGTCTTTGTTGTAAAGAGGGCTGGACAGATGCGTCTGTCTACTCCGCCATCTTGGCTGTGCCCTAAAAGTTGATTTGTGATAAGCGTGTATCTAGTGTTAAAGATTCTTATACTTTCTTTCCTGAATGCTTTTAATGTTCTTTGAAATCAACCATGACAACTTGAGAATTTTCACTTTCCTGTTTCTAATGAATTCAGGGTTTCCATGAGTTATGTGTGCCAAAGTTCCCTCCCCCCAAGAAAATGAGAAACAATGGTTAATATTCAGGTTCAAGTTATTACTTGACTTCCCATCCGAGTGGATTCTGGCCTCATTTTTCTGGTTAAGAGGTGGTAAAGTATAGCTCCTAAGAGCTTGTGTTTTGCATCAGGGAAGTGGTGGGGAGAAGGTCTTATCAGCATTCTTTATCCTCCCCCAATTCCATCAGTTCCAGCCCCATTCCCTTTCTTTGATGAGGGCAATTAAGTTTTACTCAACCTTAAGTAACCAAACCAGTTGCTGTCAAGTCAACTCTGATTTGTGGCAACCCCAGGTATATCAGAGTAGCCATAGGGTTTTCAATGGCAGCTTTTTTGGAAGTAGATCACCAGATCTTTCTCCTAAGATGCCTCTGGGTGGGCTTGAACCTCCCACCTATTGGTTGGCAGTCGAGCACATAAACCGTTTGCACTGCCTAGGAACTCCCCCACCAACTGGTTTGACCCGTCACCCTTACTCCAGTGCCTCTTTTGTGGACAGCAACTTTCTCTGCTCTGTGGCAATAAAAACCTGGGTTCAAATCCTGGCTCTGCCACTTGCCAGCTGTGCAGTTTTTGGCAAGTTGCACGCAATCTCTCTGTGCACATGTTCTTGTCTGTTAAGTGATGGTAACAATAAAACCTAGTCTGTAGGGTTGTTGCGAGGATTAAATGAAACAGTACATGTAATGTATAAATGTTGGCCTAAATACGGATATTTTTTTACGAACGACATTTTTAAATGCTTTAGATTTGCAGGGACTTTGTGTGAATTGACTTGTGTGTCAGAATGATTCTGTGATACAGTTAGGGCAGCCGTTATCCTTGGAGTTTTACAGATAAGGACTCTGAGTGCATAAAAAGGAATTGTCCAGGGTCATTTGTATAATTACTTTAGTGGCAGAGCTGGAACTAGAACCTAGTTCTTCTTACACCAGCCCCTTCTTTTTGAGCTGTTGCCTTTGTTTAGTGTTGGTAGCCATCCCATTGCCAAAGGCTTCCGTAGGGGAATATACCCTCTTTTTGTATCATAATATTATTCTCTTGGAAGTCTGCAGGGTTTACATTTTTTTCTTGCCCAAGTGTCAATCTCCGTGAAAAATAAAGTGTTCATACTTCTAATAACTAAGGTTAGCTGACCTCCAGAAAAAGGATGTGTTGGTAATTTGGACAGTTTCTGTTGAACTGTGTTTATTCTTTGACCTGGCACTCAAATCTTCTCCTCCTTTCTCTCTCTCCCAAGTTGCAGCCATAGAGAGAAGAGCTAGAAATGGGATCATGAATATCAGATGGAATGCTTCCCACATTTGATATTTAGGCTACTCCTCCAAAGCTTGAGTAAAATGGAATAAATGTCAAGTCCTTATTTATTTCAAGTGCTTAGGTGTGATCTATTAATGAGATCCTTGTGCCTCCATGACACAATGTTCTTATATGCAAGATGGGACATGAGAGGGTCTTCTGATCCCAAGCACACGAGTTTTAGCTGCTGTGAAATAATCACCTTCACACATCTGCTGTTCAGCAGCTCAGCAATATTCCATTCATGTTATAATTAATTACTGAGTATTCTGTTAGGATTCAGGATAGGAAGATAAGGGTCCTGTTTCTGACCTTTGTTATCATGGTTGGGAGGTTCAGAAAGAGGCAATGCCCAATTAGTCAAAAGTCTGCTCCTCTAGAACATGGATTTGTGATGCCCTCTGTGACCTTCTTCCCTCTGAGGGCTTCTTTGTGGAGAGAATGAGAGAATGAATGGTAATTTGTGCCTCACCATGCATGTGGCATTGAATAACTCATCAGCAACTTCAAGACTGGCTCTGTCCCTGCTAGGATGAGGCTGCCTTTCTTTAGTCCTGGTTATTTTGTAATGTTCTATAGGGATGATGTCAGTCAAGTCCATTTACTTGCTTTCCTATTTATAATGAGGTATCAAATTAGATTGGACACAGGCCCGCTCAGATTCCAGGCTCTTTGAAGACAAGGACCTTACCTTCTCAGCTTTGTTCTGGCGGAGGCACAACACATCTGGTGTGTGTGTGTTTACGGACGTGCATGTGTGTCTTTTGTGTGTGACATTGATAGTTTAAGGCATGTTCGTTCCTGGGACCATTCCGAGTTCACAGAGCTGTCACATCTGGGGCCACCAGTATCATGGGTTTCACCACTCCCCATCTGCTCTCTCTTTTTGTAACCGCCCCACCAAGTGGTCGGAGCCACAGAATTTCTTTCACCCCTTTCCACAGCACCGTGACCACCTTCTCCAACTCACCTCTCCTTACGTTGGAATTTCTTCTGCTTCTTTAATACCCTCTTCTCTCACTTAGGGAGTGCTGAGTGGTGCAAATGGTAAAGCCCTCAGCTACTAACTGAAAAGTTGGCTGTTCAGTCCCACCCAGTTTGCCTCAGAAGAAAGGCCTGGCAATCTGCTTCCAAAAGACCACAGCCTTAAAAACCCCATGGAGGGCAGTTCTACTTCTCAATACATGGGGTCACCATGAGTTAGAATCTACTCAACTGCACTGTCTGGTTCTCTCACATACCACTGGATTTTCTCATAGTTAGGTCCCTTTGATAGGCGCACCCACAGAGTTCTCTGGTTTATCCTCCTTATCACTTATTGTCCATTATTATGATTACTTGTTTTTATCTTCCCCACAAAACTCTAAGCTTTCTGAGGGCAGGGCCTATTTCTGTCTTGCTCATCCCCATCATCCTACACAGTGTCTGGCACGTACATAGTAGGTACTTTAGAATAACCGCTAGAAGCAGGAGGGATGAACGCATGCAATAGAAAGCACTGGCCAGAGTGGCAGTTCCAAAGACCTTCAGCCTTAGCCAGGTGTCTGGATGCTGTGATCTGTGAAGTTCTGCTCTGTCCTGCAGGGCCGCTATGAATTGGAATTGACTCCACAGCAACGAGTTTGGTTGTTTTTTTGTTTTTCCCTTCTGTTCCTTATCAGGACATACTTGCAAAATCATATCTTACGACCTTAGCCTTGTGCTTCTTCTGTTTCCAGCCCTTCTTTCTCTTCCGTTTAATGTTTTCTGTTTGTTTCTGATGTATATCAAGGTCATAGAAAATCCGCCTAAGTCCTCTTTCCCAAGGTATATAAGTTCATAAGGACACAAGCGAGAAGCCAGGTGGACTAGTTTTAAACATATTCATATTCTCTTACCAAAAAAAGGACTTTTCATCCTCTCTTCTCAGGTCTTTGTGGATAGCTAATGTTATCTAGTTATGCGAAAACTTCAGTGTGTCCTTTTCACTCATACTAGGATGGCTATCCCCCCCCCAAAAAATGGAAAATAGCACGTGTTGGTGAAAATGTGGAGAAATTGGAACCCTCATCCATTACTGATGGGATTGTAAAATGGTGCAGCTGCTGTGGGAAATAGTTTGGTGGTTCCTCAAAATATTAAACATAGAATTACCATATAACCCAAAATTCCACTACCCAAAAGAAATGAAAGCAGAAACTCAAATACTTGTACACCGATGTTCATTGTGCCATTATTCTCAATGGCTAAAAGGTGGAAACAACTGAAGCGTCCGTCAAAAGATGAATGGATAAATAAAATGTGATATACTTACAAAGAAATATTATTCATCCATAAAGAAAAATGAAATTTTGACATGTGCTACAATGTGGATGAACCTTGAAAACATTATGCTGAGTGAAATAAGTCAGTCACAAAAGGACAAATATTGTCTGATTCCACTTATGTGAAATATGTAGAATATACATGTACATAGAAACAAAAAAACTCATTAGTGATTACCAGGCGTGGGGGCAGGGTCGGGATGGGAAGTTGTTGCTGAATGAGCGCCGAGTTTCTGTTTAGGGTGATGGAAAAGGTTTGGAAATGGATAGCAGAGATGGTCGCAGAACGTGGTGAGTGTAATTAATGTCACTGAATTGTGCACATAGAAACGGTCAGTGGGACTATGGTCCCTGGACACCCTGTTAACTCAGAACGGAAGCCATTCCCAAGTCCACCTTTTAGCCAAAGATTAGACAGGCCTATAAAGCAAACACACGTGAGGAACATGCTTCTTAGTTCAATCATGTATACGAGACCAAGTAGGCAACACCTGCCCAAAAACAAAGATAGATCACAGGAAGGGACAGGAAAACTGGAGTGGAAAGGGAAAGGGGGAGTGTGCTGATGCACTGTGGAGATTGCAACCAATTTCACAAAACAATTTGTGTATAAATTTTTGAAAGAGAAACTAATTGGTGGTGTAGACTTTCACCTAAAGCACAATAAATTTTTTAAAAAGTGGTTAACATAGCAAATGTTTTGTGATGTATATATTTTACCACAATAAAAAAAAAAGTGAGTGCTTTTTAATTTCGAAAAACACAACAGGAAGATAAACATACACATTTTAATGGCCTCACATTTGGGTGCCTGCTGCTGGGGTTAAGGCATCGTGAAAGTCAGGCATTTCTCAAGTCTACAAAACACATTAGGCTGTGGTCAGCATTTGCAGGTATATTATTTCTGTATCTCAGTTTTGAGAATAAGGAGACTGACATCCTTCTCGGTGACTGGTCTGGCTCGGGAGAAAAATGATCACAGTGGCTCATACAGTGAGGTTTGCATTTCTGGGTTGGTGAGTACAGGACAAGTGCATTCAAGAATCGGAGGCAAAGTGTCTGAACTTTCTCCTCTTGAGTAAGAACAGGAAGGTTGCTTAGCTGTAGGACAGACATTCCTTCCATGTTTATTTTTAAACTGAGAGGGTTGAAATAGCAAATAGGCAGGTAAACTCCTAGCACTGAGAGAATTGACGCAGGAAATAGGCAGGTAAACTCTTGGCAAAGGAAGTTGCCTTAATCGAAGGCCGGAATCCAGTGAAGGATGCATGTTTGGCTTCAATGATATTTTGCATGAATATGAAATACTGTGTCACGTGTCTAGATTGAGATTATTCTCCTTAAGCATATCTTCAACCGTGTTGTTGAAATTCACATCCCAGTTTCAAGCTAGCCAAATCAGATTCAGCTCGATATCAACTACTTATTTGTTTTGGATGCTTATTACATACTAGACTCTGTGAAAAGTGTTTCATAAGTATTGTCTTGTTCAGTGTTCATACAGAACCCTGTGATGTAGATATTTTTAGTTATTTCCATTGTACAGGTAGCCAAACTGAGACCCAGAGATGTTTAACAACCTAAATTCTTCAGAGAATAAGGTGATAGAGCTGGACTTTGAGATTAGGTTTTGGAGACTTCGACACTCAGGCTCCTAACACTTGTGCTGAGGTTTCCCGGTTGTGATAGGCCTAGTACTTGTAGATGAACTAGATCTCAAGATGATTTGAGGCAGATATGAGATGTATTCAGGCAGAGCTTTGGATGCTGCTTAGGCTTCCGATCCAAATGTGAGCAATCATTATAATTACATTAAGGAGGAAGTCTCAAGTTGGTGCTAATAGGTCTCTAACGCCTTTCTAATGCTTGTTACTTTCTCTTTGTAATAAGAGGATGCAAACCTTAAGCTCTGAGCCTTAGACTCTGTATAAATTGAAATTGTTCTGTTTTATTTTTGTTGCATTTATCTTTAAAGTTATGGGTTCTATTTATGACAGATGAAACTGATTCTCCATTTGAGGTAATGCTAAATGCTTCATCCTAGAAAAGTTTATAAGCAGGAAAATTCATTCTATGTGGTATACAGCTCTATGGGTTTTGACAAATACATAGAGTTGTTTAACCACCACCACAATCAGGATGCATTGATAATTACTGGTGATTGGAATGCAAAAGTTGGGAAGAAGGATTGGTAGTTGGGAAATACGGCCTTGATGGTAGAAACGATTCCAGAGATCATATGATAGAAGTTTGCAAGACCAATGGCTTCTTCACTGCAAATATCTTTTTTTCACCAACATAAACTGTGTCTGTACACGTTGACTTCACTAGATGGGATACACAGGAATCAAATCGACTACATTTGTGGAAAGAGACTATGGAAAAGCTCAATATCATCAGTCAGAACAAGACCAAGGACTGTGGACCAGACCATCAGTTATTCATATGCAAGTTCAAGTTGAAACTGAAGAAAATTAGACCAAGTCCGTGACAGCCAAAGTATGACCATGAGCATACCCTACCTGAATTTAGAGACCATCTCAAGAATAGATTTGATGCCTTGAACACTAATGACTGAAGACTAGACTAGTTGTAGAATGACATCAAGGACATCATATGTGAAGAAAGCAAGAGGTCATTAAAAAAACAGGAAAGAAAGAAAAGACCGAAATGGATGTCAGAAGAGATTCTGAAACTTGCTCTTGAACGTCAAAGAGCTAAAGCAAAAGGAAGAAATATTGAAGTAAAAGAGCTGAATAAAAGATTCCAAAAAGTAGTTCTAGAAGACAAAGTATTATAATGACACCTGCAAAGACCTGAAGATGGAAATCCAAAAGGGAAGAACACACTCTGCATTCCTCAAGTTGAAAGAACTCAAGAAAAAATTTAAGCCTCGACCTGTAATACTGAAGGATTCTACTGGGAAAATATACAGTGATGCAGGAAGCATTAGAAGATGATGGAAGGAATACACAGAGTCACCATACCAAAAGGAATTGGTTGACGTTCAGCCATTTCAGTAGGTAGCATATGATCGGGAACTGATGGTACCGAAGGAAGAAATCTGAGCTGCATTGAAGGCAATGGCAAAAAACAAGGCTCCAGGAATTGGCCGAATACCAACTGAGATGTTTCAACAAATGTATGCAGCGCTGGAAGTGCTCATTCATCTATGCCGAGAAATTTGGAAGATAGCTACCTGGCCAGCCTACTGGAAGGGATCCATATTTATGCCTATTCCCAAGAAAGGTGATCCACCTAAATGTGGAAATTATCGAACAATATCATTAATACCGTACGGAAGTACAATTTTGTTAAAGATCATTCAAAGCAGCTGCAGTAGTATATCGGCAGGAAACTGCCAGAAATTCAAGTCAGATTCAGAAAAGTACATGGAACTGGGGATATCATTGCTGATGTCAGATGGATCCTTGCTGAGAGAATATCACAAAGATGTTTACCTGTGTTTTATTGACTATGCAAAAACATTTGACTATATAGATCATAACAATTTATGGATGACATTTTGAAGACTGGAACTCCAGAACACTTTGTTGTGCTCATGAGGAACCTGAACATAGATCAAGAGGCAGTTGTTAGAATAGAACAAGGGGATGCCGTGTGGTTTAAAGTCAGGAAAGGTGTGCGTCAGGGTCGTATCCTTTCACCATACTTATTCAATCTGTATGCTGAACAAATAATCTGAGAACCTGGACTGTATGAAGAAGAACGGGGCATCAGGATTGGAGGAAGACTCATTAACAACCTGCGTTATGCAGATGACACAACCTTGCTTGCTGAAAGTGAAGGGGACTTGAAGCACTTACTGATGAAAATCAAAGACCACAGCCTTCAGTATGAATTACACCTCAACATAAAGAAAACAAAATCCTCACAACTGGACCAGTAAACATGATAAACGGAGAAAAGTTTGAAGTTGTCAAGGGCTTCATTTTTCTTGGATCCACAATCAACACCCATGGAAGCAGCAGTCCAGAAATCAAAAGATACATTGCGTTGGGCAAATCTTCTGCAAAAGACCTCTTTAAAGTGCTGAAAAGCAAAGATGTCACCTTGAAGTCTAAGGTGCTTCTGACCCAAGCCATGGTATTTTCAATCACCTCATATGTATGTGAAACCTGGACAGTGAATAAGGAAGACCAGAAAAGAATTGAAGCCTTTGAATTGTGGTGTTGATGAAGAATATTGAATATACCATGGACTGCCAAAAGAAGGAAGAAATTCGTCTTGGAAGAAGTACAGCCAGAATGCTCCTTAGAAGCAAGGATGGTGAGACTACATCTCACATATTTTGGACATGTTATTAGGAGGGAGCAGTCACTGGAGAAGGATATCATGCTGGGTAAAACAGAGGGTAAGCGAAAAAGAGGAAGACTCACAACAACATGGGTTGACACAGTGGCTGAAACAATGGGCTGGAGCATAACAATGATTGTGAGGATGGCGCCACAGGACTGGGCAGTGTTTCATTCTGTTGTACATAGAGTTGCTGTGAGTCTGAACAGACTCGACAGCACCTAACAACAACAACAACGTTTCAGTTGTTTTTTAAAAGCAGGCTGATTTGAAAAAAAAATGTTGAGTAAATAGTACTCCTGGCAAAATTGTACAATGGCAAAACTTGCGGCAGTGGTAGGTAACTGACTGAATTTGGAGAAACAACACATTCTACTGTGCTCCGTCTCCATCAACTGAAGAATGAGCTGTGTGAGGCTTTTCTGGATATCTAACCAATTTCAAGCAGTATAAACAATTGCTTTATTACAGAAAATAATAATCTTTCCTTAACAAGGAGGCAGTTGAGGTGACTAATTTTTTGAAGTCGTATTGTTAGATTACAGTATGCGGGTTCCAGATTAATTTAACAGCAGGTGATATCATTGGGTCTTAACAATTTAATTTTAAGACGTGGTGCTGTAATGATTCCCCTACTAACAATCGGGTTTTGAGATCATTTGGACAGTTGCTGAGAGATCTCAACTTAGATGCTTGTCTCGAAACCTGGTGGCGCTGAGAGCACACAACGGTGGGCATCGGCTTAAAAGTGTTTCACCACCAGGTTTTTGTGTTTGTTTTTTGCCGCCTCAGCTGGATGTTTCAAGAGAATTTCTATAATAAGAAGAGGGACCAAATGAGCTCCAAGTCCATTTTCCTTTCTGTGTCTGTGATTTGTAGAGTTTGATGATAAGGAAGGTCACTTTCTGATTTCTTTAGCAAGGGTCACTCAAGCCAGGCACACTAAAAGTTTATGAACCATAGAATGTGTGTAAGAAGCAAGTCGTCACTCAGCCATTACTGGACGAGCTTTTTGGACATTACTATTTCATACTGAGACAGTTAGTGGGACAGAGCTCGAGTTAATTAGTTAAGTTATGGCCTGGTGACAGAAAGGTTGATAGTATTTGCTACTGTGGTGCAAATCTGGCAGGTCCTTTAACACTTAAAAAGAACTCTGAGTGTTTGAACAGTTTGAGGTTTACAAAAGCAAAATCAGGTGGAAAAATAGTATCACCTTCTCAGCTTTGTTTGTGATATGTTCCTCATCACATCTAAAAGCAAGTCCTGTTGATGTTAATGCTGGCTTTCTATGAGATCAGAAACCTTTAAATGTGTTAGTTCGGTGATTCAGTTTGAGTTTGTGATTTTTTGCATTTTGGGGGGAGGACTGAGTTAATATTGAAAAAATTTGAGTAGAATGCCCAAGAATCAGGCCTTTCAGGATTTTTTAAATATTTTGTACTCTTCAGAGCATGAGAGGTATTTAAAAAATCATTTTCTCTCTTCCTATTTCCAAGGCCACACTTCTGAGATTACCGCTGTTAATGGCTTAGTGCTGTGCCACGTATTTAACTCTGTGGATACATATATGCACATAAAATATGCAGGATATATATGGCAGCTTTATTTTTTTAAATAAAATGCAGTGATATTTTACATATTTTACCGTAACCTGTTTGTGTCACTTAACTTCATATCACAAGCATTCCTTCTGGAAACTACTATAAGGTAGATCTAATTGATTGTTGTTGACATGGTTAAAAAATTGACTTGAGAATGCATCTGCCATGTTGTAGTTGATCTTTCCTGTATTCATAGGCACTCATTTTTTGTTTGGAGAGATGGTTTTTGTTTGGCCTTGGTTTTTCTTGTGTTCCCCCCCCGACACACGCACAAACCATACTTCCACAAATTTCTAAGGAGTCTTTATCCAAGAGACCCCAGCCTACAAGAACCAAACAGAATTTTTATGACAAAACATATAGTTTAAATAGATCATTTGCCAAAAATATATTAATTTTTAAAAGGAAGATTTTCCTGTATGAATAATTATGTTTTGCTGTTTTATGTAAATATGTTTCTGGGTGTTGTATTGAGAGCCAGAAGTACTCTGGGAAACTCTACGAGATGTAGGGTAACACAGGCATTCAAATACCCTCCTAGCCTAGAGCTACACTAGCCAATCTGGTAGCCAAAAGCCACTTGTGACTATTTAAATTTAAAGTAGTTAAAATTAAGTAAAGTTTTAAATTTAATTCTTCAGTCACATTAGCCACTTTTCGAACGGTGCTCAATAGCCACATGTGGCTAGTAGCTACCATGTTGGATAGCATGGATATATGAAGCATTTTCATTGTCGTGTAATGTTCTTTTGGACAAGATAGTTTAGAATGCGGGATGCCAAAATCAGACTGTCTGGGTTCAAATCATTGCTCTGCCCAAGATACTTGGTATGTGACCCTGGACAGGTTATTTTACTTCTCTTAGTCTTAGCATCCTCATCAATAAAATAAGTATAATAATGATCCTTATTTCCAAGTTTTTTTGTATGAAGATTAAATATAATAGTATTGGTTAAGCACGTGACACCTTGTCTGAGACATAAATAAGCGTTCTATAAATGAAAGCTGCTATCTTTTCCTGGTGTTTGATGGTCTCTTTATTTTGCAGGGAGGAGGGGCTCTGTGTTTATTGGCTTAAAGCTGCAAGAGGTTGTTGGCCCGATTTCCAGCCAGACAAGCAGAAGGCAGTGTTGTAGGCTGCAGGAAACCCAGTTTGTCAGCCTGGTGATTTTTTTAACATGCTGTCCCTGAGAAACAAGATAGAATTTGTTTTACTCCTCTCCTATCAGGAAGTAACCCTTCTGGCTTTGTTAGAAGCGTGGTTTGTAATAATTGTACCCACCCCAGATGGCTCCTGAAAACCCTTTGAAATGCCATCTGCCAGGCGTGTGTCCAGCCGGCAGCCCGTTATTCTGCAACAAGAAAAGAGGAGGCGGGGTCCCCTCCCCTGGCCCTTTTCTCCCCAGTGTTGCTGAATGGGGCCTGGTCTTGTTGGCCCAGACCCAGGGCGGGTTGCTCAGAGGGTAACTAGAAGTAAACCTTCTGCTAGCCTGCAGCATGGAAAGGTTTTGTCTGGGTAATAAACCCTGAAGGTTTTGTGGGTGGAGACTTGGCCACCCATGCACCCCCTTCCCCTGCCTCTCAAAGGCCAATCTCAGCATATTTATTTTGAAGGAAAATATTATCTCCTGGTTCCATTTTTTTCCCTCTCGAATGTAGCATTTTTGAAGCTCTCGATTCTCTTGAATCCTCTCAGGAAATCAAGATTCAGGGGCCCACTGTGCCACCAGGGCTCCCTGATGGCTTAAGTTAGTGGAGTTTTGTTATGAAGACTGAATATGAGGGAATGCCATATAGAACGTATTTAGGACAGATCCTTTTCCAACAAGCTTCCAGGAGATTCTGATCTTGCACCACACTGGAATTTCTCAATATGATGTAGGCTGTTTGCGTTTTACAAGGAGCCATCTGAACAGCTTTTCTTACTTAGCTCCGGGACTCACACCTTCCTCTGCTCCTGGAGGGCTGCTGCTTCCTGTCTTCTTTGAGGATCTTCCTTCTCTTCCCAGTTTCTAATATTTGGAGCAGTTTAGTGTTCAATCAGACCTCCTAGGTTCTTTCTCTATACTCTTACCTCAATTATTTGTCTCCAGCCTTGAAATACCAGTGGGTCACTGATTACTTTCGAGTTTATGTCCCAAACTCTGCTCTGACCTTCAGACTCACGTAGCCCAGTCTTCACCAGATGTCTGCACCCAGATGTCTAATACCAAAACCAAAAACCAAACCTGTTGCTGTCGAGTTGATTCTGACTCACAGTGACCCTATAGAGACCCTATAGGATAGAATAGAACTGCTCTATAGGGTTTCCAAGGAGCACCTGGTGGATTCGAACTGCTGACCTTTTGATTAGCAGCTGAACTGTTAACCACTGTGCCACCAGGGCTCTGGGTGTCTAATAAAAAAAAAAAAAAAATTTTTTTTTTTTTTTTTTTTTAAAGCCATCTCAAATTTAACATACCCAAAAGTGAACTCTTTTTTTTTCTTTTCCTCCCAATAGCATTTCCCCCAATGTTCTCCATTTCTATAAATGGCAGAACCCATTTGCCAGAGTACCTGAGCCGGGTGAGTTAAATACTCTAGAGGTCAGAGGAGTCCGGAAGATGGCCAGATTAATTCAGGGGAGGAATTTTCCAGCAAATGCAATTCATTTTCTCTCTAGTGAGAACTTAGGGGTAGGCTCTTTTTCCCAGACGTATTAATTACATGGACAAGAGCAGCGTTTCCACTCCTGGGAGATGTTCAACCACAGATCCGGGCAGTTGGCTTTCTGTAGTGATGCGTTTCTGCAGTTTGTGTCATTTTCTTCAAAGGGCTTTTTACATTGGGACTTGCTTGATGTGTTGAGGAACACGAGAATGTTGAGGCCTGTGATAACATTATAAACCCCTTAGGCTCTGAGTTTAAGGTGGGTTACATTTTAGTGTTTAGTGTTTACTAGAGTCCTAAAACCCTGGTGGCACAGTGGTTAAGTGCTATGGCTGCTAACCAAAAAGTCAGCAGTTGAAATCTACCAGGCGCTCCTTGGAAACTCTATGGGGCAGTTCTTCTCTGTCCCGTAGGGTAGCTATGAGTCAGAATCGACTCGACGGCAACGGGTTTGGGTTTTTTTTTTTCTTGGTTTGGAGTCCTGAAAGCTGCTGATTGTGGCTGTTGTCTGCATAAAATCCATTTCACCTTTTTTGGTCAGTACATTTTCAAAAATGACAAAAACATTCCCTGGCTACCTAGTTGTGCGAGGTTTTCTCTTTTTCCTGTTTGGGGATCCCAGACAGTGGAGGGTGGAGGGGATAATGTTGTGTGTTAGAAAGAAGTTGCCTTTACTGGATCCCTGTCTGAACAGAGGAGCCGACAGAGTCTTGGGTGGTCCAGCTTACTGAATAAAAAAAAAAATAAGTTATTATAATTACACCTGGATGTGAACTTCCCACTTTCCTTGACTGATGGTGTTTTGTGCCTTTGTCTTTTCTGCTGTAGGCACAACCCGATCTCCAAGAGAGGGAGAAGTGCCTGGTGTGGATTATAACTTTCTGACTGTGAAGGAGTTCTTGGACCTGGAACAGAGCGGAACTCTCCTGGAAGTCGGCACCTACGAAGGTGAGCTCGTCCCTCGGCAGTGTTGATGGTGTCTCTCTCCTGGCCGCTTGAGAGGGCCCAGAGCCGCCTAGGCAAGAATGCTTTGTGGACGAGGGAGGCCTAAACAATTGTAGGAGACTGCAGGTAACCTGAATATGATTAATAATAACAAAATATATGGAATAAGGTTTTGTGGAGGTCTTTAAATACACATACATATTTTACAGGAATTTTCTCCTTTAATTTATTGATTTAAATGTTTTTGTTCTTAAATATAGGCATGTATGGTGTTAGAAGAGGAGAAATAGTCATGGTTAATCGCAAAATATGACTTCATAGAGTTGTTTTAATCATGAAGGAATAGAGTGACATTTTTACCACTAATCGGGCTTTTAATATATACATTCACACGGTTCATGAATATTTCAAAGGTATTCAATAACTTACCTTCCTCGTACCCCTGTTTCCCACGTGCCCAATTTCCCAATTCTCCTTGCCCCAGTACTACAACAAGTCTTAGGAGGTTCTTATATGCCATTCTGAGATTTCTTTATGTAAATGCAGACAAGACCACTGTGTATGTGTATATATGTGTGTGTGTGTTCTTATTTCTTCCCTGTTCTACACAAAAAATGGTATACAATACACACTGTTTGGTGCCTCTTTTTTTTTCTAAGAGGTCTTTACATTTCAGTAATAGAGAGCTCCTTCTTTAAAAAAATAATGGTTATATAATCCTTTGTATGGATGTACCAATATTTATTTAACTAGTTTTCTCTTGATAAACATTCGGGTCATTCTCAATTTTTGATATTACAAAACATTGGTGCATTGAATAACATAGACAAACATCATTTCATGTGGGTGACAATGTATCTATAAGATGAGATTCCCCCAGATGTGATGGCTAAGTGCAAAAATGGCATGGGAGCACTGTCTGACCTCCCCTACGTTCACAAGGGGGAAGGAGAATCAAGATCAACAGCCCAAGGCTGATTCCTTTGAGGCAGAGGTCAGACGTGCCTCCTCTCTCGGCCATCTTTACCAATTCTGACACCAGCCGTACTTCCCATGGCACTCTCTACTTCTCTGATGAGTTCAATAATTCATTGCAATGGCCACACAGAACTCACAGTCAGATTACGGGGTTTATTAGGGAAGTAACAGGTTACAATTTAGGTTCAGGAATGCTCAGGATACGGTTCTTGCATCAGGACAGCTTCTTCTCAGCCGTGCTTGAGACACGCCTCTCTTTGGCCCCTTGGCCTCTGCCCTGCTTAGGCAGATGTTACAAGGCTCTTTTAGCTCTGCTGGTAAGTGCCCTGACTAGTAAGCCTCTACCTGAAAGCCCCAGCTCTAGCTCCCGCAAGCCTAGCTCCACCAAGTGCTTGGAGGCACCCTCCTCGGCCAGCAAGCCTCCTACTGAAGCCACTCAGCTTTTTCAGTCTGTGGACTGTCTCCTGCTGGTCTCTCCTGCCATTGTTTCTCTGCCACTGCTTCTCATTGTCTTCAGAGCCTTCGCTTTCTCTCTCTCTCTCAGATTATTAACTTGGTCAGATTACTACATTATCTGTTTTGTGGAAGGAGCCCTGGTGGCTGCTAACCAAAAGGTTGGCAGTTCAAATCCTTCCAGGGCCTCAGCGGTAGAAAAACCTGCCAATCTGCTTCCATAAAGATGCCAGCCTAGGAAACCCTATGGGGCAGTTCCATTCTGTCACATTGTGTCACTATGAGTAAAAACTGACGCAATGGCACCTAACAAAAACAACATCTGTTTTGTGGACCCTTAAAATTTGGAATCGTTGGACAATCGCAGGGACATTTTATAGATTAAACTTAAAATTAAAAGTAGATACAAAATAGACTATTGTTTTATTAGGGGCATTTTAGTTTTGATGTGATAGTAGTCCCTGTTACAGGCAGTGGCCAATAGTCAGGTTATGATCGTGAACCTTAAATATACTGTGTCTGGTTTTGCTATTCCTGGGAAGGGGGAAAAGGAGGAGTGTTATCTTTTTTAAATATATTTTATTGTGTATTTTATCATGAAGGTTTATCAGCAGTTTAGGTTCCTATTCAACAATTTCTACACAAATTGTTCATTGACACGGGTTACGTTCTTTGTAATGTGTGAACATTCTCATTATTTCTGTTCTGTTTTTTCCATTTCCATTAATCTTGTTTCCCTCCCCCCTTATATTCTCATCTTTGTTTTAAGGTAATTGTTGACCATTTGGTCTTACATAGATTTTTTTTAAAGGAGCACAGTACTCACGGGTGATATTCTTTAAGGAGCGTTATCTTTGTACCTATTACTCGTTTACAGATTATGAATTTAAACTCAGTAGTGGTTAGATGTTAATCAAATTCCTGATTGTGAGCTCCTGAATAAAATTCAAGAGGCAATATTTCCTTTGTGTGTTGTTAGTTACCAGTTGGCTTAGTTCCCTGGGAGTATTCAGATGTCATTGGGTGGTTGTGGGCTGGGAGAGGATCTGAGAATACCTAGGAGTTGGGTGAGGAAAGGAAGGGGGACTGAGTGGATGTACCCAGAGCTTCTTCAATATGTTATCTTGTAGATGTGAAGGTAATTGAAAATTCAAGTGACAGAGAATAGAGCAAGTGAGAATTATCTGCGGTTAGCAGAAGTGAGCTGTCTTTATCAGAAATCAGTCATCATGCCCATTTGGGGAGCTTGAGTCCCCTAATAGAAACACCATCCGCTTACAGATTTGGAGGAGTTAGGTGTGGAAATGGTTGTGCAAGGGAAAGAATATCGGATCAAAAAGGAAAAGCATGTGACTTAGACAATGATTTGTCTGGAAAAAAGGAAAATAAACTTCTTTTACTGAGTTGTTTATGCGACAAGCAAGATGGCATAGGTGGTGTCACTTAGTTTTGTCATTTGATTTCATTGTCGTAACATGTAGCTGTTACTATCACCCAATTTTTACGTGAGGTTGCAGAGGCCCTGTAGCATTTAAGTGACTTTTTCAAGGTTTTACCTGCCTCTGTTTGACTTTCATATCCATACTCTTTCTTGAAAACTGCAGAAGAAAATCCTGGGTATAACTAGTGAGGTGTGGGAAATGGCCCCTTAGTACTTTAACCTGGCTTCCCAGTGCGCAATGAGAGAGAAACAGTTTCAGAAAATGTCTGCTTTTCTTATTTAAAAACTGTTGCTGTGAATGTCTCTTAGTTATTCTGGAGTTGAAATTTTCTTATGCCCAGGATTCATCCATTCTGTTTTCACCCGTTGGACTATAAATGTTCTTCAGCCTTTGACCTTTCAGTGGTATAATTTGCCTACCATATGAGACCACTCATAATTTTCTGGAACCGATTGGAGTAGATATTCTGTTGACTCTAATAACCTGAAGGCAAAATGGAATTTTTATTAAATGCCAGGTACCATCACAGGAATTAGGCTGAATAGATCTTTCAAGAGCTTCCTCTGTCTTTAAAAAAAGCTTCTTGCCTTGGGCTCCATTCCAACTTACAGCAACCCTATAGGACAGAGTAGAACTGCCTCATAGGGTTTCCTAAGCAAACTGCCACATCTTTCTCCTGCAGAGTGGCTGGTGGGTTTGAACCTCTGAACCTTTCTGTTAGCAGCCAAGCACTTAACCACTGTGCTACCAGTGCTGCTTCCTCTGTCTTTGCCTCCCCTGAATTAGCCCCATTATGGTGGCTGCTGTTTGTGGGATGCTCACTGTCAAGCAGGGTATGCAGTAGCCCTGCCAGAGCTGGAATCCCAGCCCCTCCATTTACTGAGCTGTGTGCCCTTGGGCAAGTTACTTAATGCTCCATGTCTCCATTTTCCCTTCAGTGAAAAGAGGATAATAATAGTGCCTTCCTCACAGGTAGGATTAGATGAGACAGTAATTAGAAAGGGCTTGCTCAGTGTCTGACACCTGTATGCTCTCAATTGGCATTAGCTCATGTTTACACACAAGGTTGCTCTGAAAATTGCCACCCTAGTACATTCCCTCCCCCTTCCACTAGCCAGTGAAGCAGATTTGCCAGCAAAATATCTTTATTTACTTCCCACTTACTGATTCTTTTTTCCTCCTTGAATTTCTATCTCTACCTCTTCTGGTTCCAGAGAGGAAAAGTCTACCATAGCAACACAGAACACTGTTAAAAGCAAGATGCATTTTAAAATTCTAAATAAAAGTAATAACTGTATAATGAAATAATTATGATAATAAAGAACTAAAAAATAGCTAAGGCTAAGTGAAAGTTGCCTTCAGTATGGATCACATCTCAACATAAGGAAAACAAAAATCCTCACAACTAGACCAATGAGCAACATCATGATAAACATGAAGGATTGAAGCCATCAAGGATTTCATTTTACTTGGATCCACAAGCAATGCCCATGGAAGCAGCAGTCAAGAAACCAAACAACGTGAAGCACTGGGGGAGTCTGCTGCAAAAGACCTCTTTAAAGTATTAAAAGGCAAAGATATCACTTTGAGGACTAAAGTGTGCCTGACCCAACCCATGGTATTTTCAATCACCTCATATGCTTGCCGAAGCTGGACAATGAGTAAGGAAGACTGAAGAAGAATTGAAGCATTTGAATTATGGTGTTGGAGGAGGACATTGAATATGCCGTGTACCATGGACTGCCAGAAGAATGAACAAATCTGTCTTGGAGGAAGTACAGCCAGAATGCTTGTTAGAAGTGAGGATAGCAAGACTTTGTATCACATACTTTGGATATGTTATCAGGAAGGACCATTCCCTGGAGAAGGACATCATGCTTGGCACAGTAGAGGGTCAGCAAAAAAGGGAAAGACGCTCAATGAGATGGTTTGATATAGTGGCTGAAACAGCAACAATTGTGAGGATGGCACAGGACCAAGCAGTGTTTTGTTCTGTTGTCCGTAGGGTCTCTATGCGTTGGAACCGACTCAGCCGCATTTGAGAGCAACAAAAAGCATTACCTGCCCTCCTCCCCACAGGTAACCATTGTTAAAGGTTCTAGTGCAAATGTTCAGATAACTTATATATAAATGGTACATACAAATGTATTGTTATTTATTTTACTCTATTCTTGCTGTCTTAGCCTGGGTTCCCTAAAGAAGCAGAACCAGTGAAGTACGTATATGTGTGTATATAGAGGGAGAGAGATTTATCTTAAGGACATGGCTCACACAAGTCCCAAGTCCGTCAGGCATCAGGCTGGAGGCTACTCCTGGTTAATATAGCTGCAGGGGCTAATGAATCTGAGATCAGCTGGTCAGACGGTATGCTGCTGGCCCACAGCCTGCAGAAGTTAGTGAATCCAAGATTGGCAGGTAAGATGGCAGGCTGCTGGCTCACATGCTGCAGAGGCCAACAAATCCCAAGATCAGCAGGCAGTACAGCAGGCTGTTAACTGAACTCTCAAGAACTGGAGGTCAGATGACGACAAGCCAACACAGGATCCGGAGTGAGCAAAAGCCAACAAGCTTTGCCAGAATGCTCCATATGTATTGGATACAATCCACACCCCCAAGGAAACTCCCTTTACAACTGATTGTCTGATCACATCAGATCACAACCCAGAGGTGATTATATTATATCACAAAAGGGGGGACGACTACATCATTGTTGTTGTTAGGTACTGTTGAGTCGATTCCGACGACTGCTAGCCAATGTATGCAGAACAGAAACACTGCCTGGTCCTATGCCATCGTAACCATCATTGTTATGCTTGAGCCCATTGTTGAGGCCACTGTGTCAATCCATCTCGTTGAGGGTCCTCCTCTTTTTCATTGACCCTCTACTTTACCATCATTACATAACTGCCAAACCACTGAGAATCATGGCCCAGCCAAGTTGACACACAGCCTTAACCATCACACTTCCTCTTCTCACTTAAGGTATCTAGGAGACCTTTCCACATCACCCTGTATGGTTCTACCTCATTTTTTATAAATGCTGTACAGTATGCTGGTGTATGAATATACATAGTTTATTTTACTAATTCCCTGTTGATGGACATTTAGGATGTCCCTCACCTACCTTTTCTGGTGGTATTATAAACAGTGGTGTTGTAATAAGCATCTTCATACAAACATCTCAGGATACTGTTACAAGTATATGTATAGGGTAATTTTAAAGCAAGCTCTTCTACGAATACATAGTTCATTTCAACAAGTATCTATAGAGCATTTACTTTGGGTCTGACGTCCTGAGGCATGGGGTGTAGTGTACAGGGCAGAAGACTGAAAGATGTCTCTTTGAAGATGCTTATGCTTTTATTAGTTACTTATTTGTGCTAACACTTATGCAGTCTATATTTTGTGCTGAGAACTCTTCAAAGTACATTACACGCACCAACTCATTTAATCGCCTGTGAGGTGGGTACTCCTTATCCCCATTTTACAGAAGAAGAATATTAGGGCCAAAACTGCCAATTATCTTTCCCAAGTTTATGAGGGGAGCCAGAAAAAGAGTAGGATACAAACCCAGGCTGTCTGGCTCAGGAGCCTACACTCTGCAGCCCCTCAACCTTGTAAAGCATATTAAATTTACACAATTTCAAGGGAAGTGATGAGTATTCTGAAAGGGGAAATTCAGAATGTTCTGAAGCACGTAGCAAGGGTGGTACATCTAACCTAGCATCAGGGGAGGCTTCCTTGAGGAGGTGACATCTGAAATGAAGGTTTCAGAAGATTACATCAGGACAAGTGAGAGACTTGGACCGTGGGTTTCAGTTTAGAAGTCAACACAGGCCATGAGGCTTTAATCTAGAGAGAGTGAAAGTGGTGAACCAACTGGTGGTCAGAAGGATGGTGTGTAGAGAGGGAGGGGCAAAGAACCATGTCCTGTTTCCTGTAGAGCTGCACTGTCCAGTAGGTCCTTAGGTGACGAAGATGGTTTGCACTTGTCTTAGTCATCTAGTGCTGCTGTAACAGAAATGCCACAAGTGGATGGCTTTAACAAAGAGAAGTTTATTTTCTCACATTAAAGTAGGCTAAAAGTCCAAATTCAGGGCATCCGCTCCAGGGAAAGGGTCTCTCTGTTGGCCTTCTCATCAGTGTTTCCCCAGACTAGGAGCTCCTTCAAGCAGGGACCTTGGGTCCAAAGGACGTGCTCTGCTCCCAGCACTACTTTCTTGGTGATATGAGGTCTCGTTGTCTCTCTGCTTGCTTCTCTCTTTTATATCTCAAGAGATTGCCTCAAAACACAATCCAATCTTATAGATTGAGTCCTGCCTCACGAATACAACTGCTGCCCACCCTCCCTCATTAAAATCATAGAGGCAGGATTTACAACATGTAGGAAAATCACATAATACCAGGAAGCATGGCCCAGCCAAATTGACACACATTTTTAGGAGGACATAATAAAATCCATCCATGTGAACAAGAGCAGGGCATCAGGATTGGAGGAAGACTCATTAACAACCTGCGTTATGCAGATGACACAACCTTGCTTGCTGAAAGTGAAGAGGATGTGAAGCACTTACTGGTGCAGATCAAAGACCACAGCCTTCAGTATGGATTGCACCTCAACATAAAGAAAACAAAAATCCTCACAACTAGACCAATGAGCAACATCATGATAAATGGAGAAAAGATTGAAGTTGTCCAGCATTTCATTTTACTTGGATCCACAATCAACAGCCATGGAAGCAGCAGTCAAGAAATCAAACGACCCAATGCATTGGGTAAATCTGCTGCAAAGGAACCCTTCAAAGTGTTGAAGAGCAAAGATGTCACCTTGAAGACTAAGGTCCGCCTGACCCAAGCTATGGTATTTTCAATCGCATCATATGCATGTGAAAGCTGGACAATGAATAAGGAGGATCGAAGAAGAATTGATGCCTCTGAATTGTGATGTTGGTGAAGAATATCGAATATACCATGGACTGCCAGAAGAATGAACACATCTGTCTTAGAAGAAGTATAACCAGAATGCTCCTTAGAAGCAAGGATGGCGAGACTGCGTCTTACATACTTTGAACATGTTGTCAGGAGGGATCAGTCCCTGGGGAAGGACATCGTGCTTGGCAGAGTACAGGGTCAGCGGAAAAGAGGAAGACCCTCAACAAGGTGGATTGACACAGTGGCTGCAACTATGAGCTCAAGCATAACAACGATTGTAAGGATGGCTCAGGACTGGGCAGTGTTTCATTCTGTTGTGCATAGGGTCGCTATGAGTCAGAACCGACTCCATGGCACCTAACGACAACAACAATAAAATCCATGACGGCACTGAGCTACTAACCTAAAGGTTGTTGGTTCAAATTGCCAGTGGAAGAAAGGCCTGACGACTTGCTTCTGTTAAGATTACAGCCTAGAAAACCCTATGAGACATTTCTTCTCTTTCACACATGAGGTTGTCATGAGTCAGAAGAGACTCATGGCAATAGGTTTTTTTTTTTTTTTCCTTTTTGTCCAATAGAGCTTTCTTCAGTGACAGATGTTTGGTGTTTTGAGCTTTCCAGTATGGCGGCCACATGTGGCTTTTGTGACTTAGAAAGTGGATTTTAATAAAATGTAATTAAATTTAAATAGTCATGTAAGGCTGGTGGCTGCCCTATTTTTACAGTGCAGTTCTAAAATAAAGGCTTCTGAATTTAAAGATGAGGACCTGTTTGACTTAGAAAGCTAAGCACATCTTTAAGTGTCAAGCTCTCTTAAAAATGCATAATTTTAAATCCTCGAAAAGAGGATATTACTACTGAGGAGTAATGATCTTCTGTGCACATATTCAGTGACATTGTGATAAGACAGACAAGTGTACTGAGCCGATAAAATTTTAAGACCCACTAATGCTTAGAATTTTCTTTCAGCCCCTATATTTGTTAGGAAAGTAGAAGTGCAGGATTGTAGGATTTTAGAGCTGGAAATGCAGTGGAGCTCATTTCTTTAGATGATGGAACTGTTCCAGAGAGAGGCTGGTCTGATATGCTACAAGGAGTGAGGAACAGAGCCTGGTAAGATGCCTCTTACCCACAGCCAGTCAACTTAATTGCTGTCAATAAGTTGTACACCTATAAAAAGTCGAATTGCAAAGTTGTGTGATAGATATTGTCCTGGATTGAATTGTGTCCCCCCAAAATATCTGTCAACCTGGCTAGTCCATGACTCCCAGTGTTGTATGGTTGTCCATCATTTTGTCATCTGATGTGATATACTGTGTTGTAAATCCTGACTCTATGATATTAATGAGGTGGGGTTAGAGGCAGTTATGTTAATGAGGCAAGACTCAATCTGCAAGATTAGGTTGTGTTTTAAGTCAATCTCTTTTGAGATTAAAAGAAGTGAGCAGAGGGACACAGGGACCTCATACCACCAAGAAACAAGAGCCAAGAGAATATCATATTCTTTGGACCTGGGGTCCCTGTACTGAGAAACTCCTAGACCACGGGAAGATAGATGACAAGAACCTTCTCCAAGAACCAACAGAGAGAGAAAGACTTGCCCTGGAGCAAGCTTGGACTTCTAGCCTCCTAGACTGTAAGAAAATAAATTCCTCTTTGTTAAAGCCATCTACTTGTAGTATTTCTGTTATAGCAGTACTAGATAACTAAGACAGATATATTTATTAAAATGACAAAAAAAATGAGTAGCTGCTGAGGTTGCTTATACACAACCAAATACCTCATGGGATTTGGTTCCTTGGTTTGGAGGTTCAGGGTCAGGGTTCCATGGAATATCCCAGTTAATTGGCCTAATGATGTGTTTAGTGCTTCTGTTCTACCTCCTAGTTTGTTGCACAGTGCATGGGGTTGTAAAAGCATGCAAACTTAAAAGCTGGTGGTGTAAATGGTTAACATGCTCAGCTGCTAACTGAAAGGTCAGAGATTTGAGTCTACCTAGAGGCACCTCAGAAGAAAGGCCTGGTGATCTACTTCTGAATAATCAGCCACTGAAAACCCTGTGGAGCACAGTTCTTCTCTGACACACACGGGGTCACCATGAATCAGAATATTTCAGCTGCAGCTAACAACAACAAATTGACTATTGTGAGAAGGTAAAAGAGGCAGATGATGATAATCCTCTTTGGGTAACTCCTGGTGTTTGCCTTACATAATCAAATAGATGCTCGTACCTTTTGCTAAGACAAGAAACAATGGAACAGGACCAGTAAGACCAGGTTTTGAAGGGGGACAGGGGCTTCATCCTGATATTTCCCACCCCCTCAGGTTTGATGCTTACAGTTTTGTATACTCCTTCCTGGCTATTTAAGGAGCCTGACTTTCTCCTTCACGATGTGTAGAAGTTGTTAGCAGAGCTTGTAACTGATCACAGCTTGGCCATTTGAACCAACTCCTCATCTTGTCACTGGACAGAATCAACATCATTGCAAGCAAGACTAAGAAGACAAGAATAAGGCATCTTTCCTCCTTGACCCCATTTCCTAACAGTGGTACTGAGCTAATTTATCTGATATGATGCTTGAAATAAATCAGCTGAACCATCTACCTCCCTTTTTTGTTTTTTTCTATTGACATTTTCACCCAGCAGGATAGGTTGCTGCCTCAGCCAGCCCTTGGGACTTCTCTAGGAGAGAGTTTACAAGCCATGAGCTATCCAGTGGGGCTGGTTTCAGACATGCCTGTTTTACAGATGCCTCTGGGTAGAAGAGGCTGATTATGTACTCTGAGCATGAGAAGGTTTCCCCCAGCATGGAAGTGCAGTGCAGTGGAGTTATGGGCTGCATATTTCTGTGTGTTAATTAGGAAGGAGAATATCAGCATTCAGTGTTATTGTTTTGCTTCCTAGAAGGTCTGCAGAAAAGCAGCTGCCAAGGGTATACTTTTGGGGGACACAGAGATAAAGCAGAGAGTTCTTGTTTGTCACTGAGGAAAATGAGACCCTGGAAGCCTTCCGTTGTGATAAGCCCTGTTGGCAAAACCTGCCACAGAACATTCTCTACTTACGAAGATAAGGAGGTTGGGCAGAGGGAAATTTTGCTTAATTCCCACCCAGGGATCCCTGAAGATTCCTGGAGTTAAGAGCATAGATATTGGAGACATGCAAATCTCTTTCAACCCAATGATCACTTATTGTATGAGTCTGTATTTCTTTATCTGAAAATGAGACTATTGATGTATTTTTCCATGGGATTGTTATAAAGATTAAAGTAAGTGAATGTATGAGTCTTGACACATTGTAGGTACACAATAAAGGTAGCTTTTTGTTGATGTTGTTCTTTGAACATGTATTCTGATAATGATATACTCTTTTGCATTTTAGAGCTACTATCTGCCCACAACATCGGGCATGATTTGAGAATGTTAGCATTTATTATATGTTATCATTGTGCCAAGCACAGTGGTCACTCTATTTTATATACATTATCTAATTTAATCTTCACAAATACCCTCTTAAGTGCGTACTGTTATTATCTTCACTTTTTCCCGTGGGAACTGAGGTTGGAGAGAAAGGTTCACTTACCTTGCTTACAGTCACATAATTATTAACTGGCGTTGCCCTTTTTGGTCTTATATTCTAAGCCAAATGGCGCTGTCAAGGGCAAACATCTGATTATAGGGCCCTGGCTTATTGTCCTTGTCTGCATACAAATCATATTCTTGGAGGCTAGAGCAGGTAAGAAAAGGAAGGGTGAAAAGAAAGTGATGGAGCTTTATGAACGACACCAACTAATGAGTATTCTGGCTGTACTTCCTCTAAGACAGATTTGTTTGTGCTTTTGGCAGTCCATGGTATATTCAATATCCTTTGCCAACATCACAATTCAAAGGTGTCAGTTCTTCTTCAGTCTTCCTTATTCATTGTCCAGCTTTCACACACATACGATGCGACTGAAAATACCATGGCTTGAGGCAGGCACACCTTAGTCTTCAAAGTGACATCCTTGCTTTTTAACACTTTAGAGAGGTCTTTTGTAGCAGATTTGCCCAATGCAATGTGTCATTTGGTTTCTTAACTGCTACTTCCATGGGCGTTGATTATGGATCCAAGTAAAATGAAATCTTGACAATTTCAGTCATTTCTCCGTTTATAATGATGTTGCTTCTTGGTCCAGTTGTGAGAATTTCTGTTTACTTTATATTGAGGTATAATCCATATTGACGGCTATCGTCTTTGACCTTCATCAGCAAGTGCTTCAAGTCCCCTTCAATTTCAGCAAGCAAGGTTGTATCATCTGCATATCACAGGCTGTTAATAAGTCGTCCTCCAATCCTGATGCCACATTCTCCTTCATACAGTCCAGCTTCTTGGATTATTTGCTCAGCATAGAGAGTAAATAAGTGTGGTGAAAGGATACAACCCTGACTCAAACCTTTTCTGATTTTAAACTCTCCACTATCCCATTGTTCTGTTCAAATGACTGCCTCTTGATCTATGTACAGGTTCCTCATGAGCACTATGAAGTGTTCTGGAATTCCTGTTCTTCAAAATGTTATCCATAATTTGTTATGATCCACACAGTTGAATGCCTTTGCGTAGTTAATAAAACACAGGTAAACATTTTTCTGGTTATGGTCCTCAGATATTTTATAAAGCTCTAAAAATTGATTCGCAGTCCCCATTAATTTTTAAATGTGTGCCAGAAAATATTTTCTTTGGCTTGGTAGTGGCCAAAGATTATGCCTGTTAATTAAAGCCAGCAGTGATTTCCTCTGACGTCTTCCTCTGCCCTCCCCTTCGCTCCCTAGCCATCATTCCTGTTGAGTTTTATTGTAGGGCCAGTTCTGAAAATAGCAGCAGAGACACACACATTACCACTTGGGAGAGAGCCCAGCCACCTCAGGGAACGTGGAGCCTGTGGAGCAGGCAGGCTTGTGTCTCATAGAAACTGCCGTCCTCCAAGTGATAACCCAAATTAATTTTCAGTCATTTATAATTCTTCAAATGATTTTTATTTAATACCATTGAGTGATACAGAGACCCTTCACGTCGAGTCTGGAGTGCACAGTGCATACTCTCTCTAAAGGCTGTGTTTCCGCCGTGGCTAGACTTCGCTTGTTTGTGACTGTAGTCGAACCTGTCGATCAGGTGGGCGCAGCACTCTGCAGAGGTAACCAGTTGCCATCGAATTGACTCTGACTCATGGCAACCCCATGAGTGTCAGAGTAGAACCGTGCTCTCTAGGGTTTTCAATGGCTGGTTTTTTGGAAGTAGATCACCAGGCCTTTCTTCCAAGGCACCTCTGGGTGGACTCAGACCTCCTACCTTTTGTTTACCAGCCAAGGACTTTAACTGTTTGCACCACCCAGGGACTCCATTCAGACAGTTAGGAGCCATGAGTTCAAATGCGTGTGGGCCATGCGGGTTGCCTAAGAAGGTGAAACAGGCTGGGTGGAGGCGGTGGGTTGACTGGCAAACAGGAGTGCGTGAGGTTGGCAGTTTGAACCCACCCCAGCGGCTCATGGTGATCTGCTTCCATAAAGATTACAGCCAAAAAACCCTGTGGGGCAGTTCTGTCTGTAACACATGAGGTTGCTATGAGTTGGGGGCCAACCAACAGAAGCTACCAGCTATGTAGTAGGTACTTCAGACACATATCTCACTACTGTTCCCAACAAGGTGGTATCAGCCTCATTCTAAAGATTAGAAACATACCACATCAACATTAAGTAACATTTCCTAAGCCTCACTGTAGTGCCAGACTTTAGTGAGGGCTAAAGGCTTTAAAGGAGCCCTGGTGGTGCAGTTGTTAAGGCTCTCAGCGACTAACCGAAAGGTCAGCAGTTCAAATCCACCAGCCACTCCTTGGAAACCCTATGGGGCAGTTCTACTCCGTGCTGTAGGGTCACTGTGAGTCAGAATCGAGTTGACGGCAATGGGTTTGATTTTTTTTTTTTTTTTGGCTTTCAAAAAAGTTGCATTATTTAAACTTTATGATAATACAGTACTGTGAATTTATAATATATTATTGTCTCTCTTTGCTCCTCTGCTTGTATAATGAAATGAGTATTTTATGTAATTGTGTACAGAGATTAGACAGTGTGGTGGGATCCCTTGAGAAGAAATAGCGTATACAGAATTTATTATTCTTTGCAAGTTCTGCTTTATTTAGCGTAGATTTACAAACCTGCTTAAGATTTGTTGACAGGCTTAGGCTCATTTCTTTTGCTCCTGGCCTTACTCTAACAGACCAAATCGTGAATGGATCAATTACATCATAAGGTTGGCATTTGTTCATTTGTTTCTATGTAGTCACTGAATATTGTTGGTTATGAGCTGTTTTCGAGCTGTGATCATTCATGAACTATTTTCATGATTTTGTTCAGATCTGAATATAATGTCATTATTTAATGTTTTCTTTAAAATAGCTCCCTTTTTACTAAAGTTTTCAGAAGAAAACTCTGATCGCTACTTTCGCTATTATTTATTCAGTTGATTGATTTCTTATTGATATAAAGCTTCCTTTTTAAAATAAGTCAATTTTTTAAAGTATTACTTTGTAATTTAATTTTTAAAAGGAAATTTATTGTTACCATAATTTACTAAATGGATTTTTCTAGTGCACATTAAAAATATACACATCATATCTACTAAAACAAAAAATTAAAATGCAAATATCCATCCATGTACCATCCACACTCACCTTGCACGCTGTAGTGAGACCGGAACCAAACTTGGAGAAAAAGTGGCTGCAAGCGAAGAGCAGGCAGTCCTAAAATAGTGAGCCATAAGGGGTGCCACCACTGACACAGAATTTTCCGTCAAAACTCGACAAATGATCCCACTGCTTGGAACATAGCGTAGAGAACTAAGAGCCTTTACACAAACAGATATATGCACACCCATGTTTACTGCAGCACTGTTTACAACAGCAAAAAGGTGGAAGCAACCAAGGTGCCCCTCAACGGATGAATGGATAAATAAGTTATGGTATATTCACACAATGGAATACTACGCATCGATAAAGAACAGTGAGGAATCTGTGAAACATTTCATAACATGGAGGAACCTGGAAGGCATTATGCTGAGTGAAATTAGTCAGTTGCAAAAGGATAAATATTATATAAGACCACTATTATAAGAACTTGAGAAACAGTTTAAACTGAGAAGAAAACATTCTTTTGTGGTTACGAGGCGGGGAGGGGAGGGATGGTGGGAGAGGGTATTCACTAATTAGATAGTAGATGAGAACTACTTTAGGTGAAGGGAAAGACAGCACACAATACAAGGGAGGTCAACACAATTGGACTAAACCAAAAGCAAAGAAGTTTCCTGAATAAACTGAATGCTCCGAAGGCCAGCATAGCAGGGGCAGGGGTCTGGGGACCATGGTTTCAGGGGACATCTAAGTCAACTGGCATAAAAAAATCTATTAAGAAAACATTCTGCATCCCACTTTGAAGAGTGGCATCTGGGGTCTTAAACGCTCGCAAGCAGCCATCTAAGATGCATGAATTGGTCTCAACCCACCTGGATCAAAGGAGAATGAAGAACACCAAGGACACAGGTAATTACAAGCCCAAGAGACAGAAAGGGCCACATAAACCAGAGGCTACATTATCCTGAGACCAGAAGAACTAGATGGTGCCCTGCTACAACCGATGACTGCCCTGACAGGAAACACAACAGAGAACCCCTGAGGGAGCAGGAGAGCAGGGGGATGCAGACCCCAAATTCTTGTAAAAAGACCAGACTTAATGGTCTGACTGAGACTAGAAGGACCCTGGTGGCCATGGCCCCCAGACCTTCTGTTGGCCCAGGACAGGAACCATTCCCAAAGCCAGCTCTTCAGACATGGATTGGACCGGACAGTGGGTTGGAGAGGGATGCTGGTGAGGAGTGAGCTTCTTGGATCTGCTGGACACTTGAGACTATGTTGGTATCTCCTGCCTGGAGGGGAGATGAGAGGGTGGAGGGAGTTAGAAGCTGACGAAATGGACATGAAAAGAGAGAGTGGAGGGAGAGAGCAGGCTGTCTCATTAGGGGGAGAGGAATTGGGAGTGCAATTAGGGGGAGAGGAATTGGGAGTGCATAGCAAGGTGTGTATGGTTTTTTGTGTGAGAGACTGACTTGATTTGTAAACTTTCACTTAAAGTACAATAAAAATTATTGAAATAAATAAATAAAGGTAACATAGATCTTAAAAAAAAAAAAAAAAACTTGACAAAGGTTTGTGGTCACCCCTGCTCACCCTGGGAGCCAAGCCTGCCATCCAGTTGAAGTGGTGCCACGTGGTGTTCTCTGTCCTCCTTCTTTAGTACTGCCCTGGCTCCCTCTTGAAGACCCCTTATTGAGGGAAGGTGACCTCAATGTTTTAGTCCTTCCCTCTTGAAGACCCCTTATTGAGGGAAGGTGACCTCAATGTTTTAGTCCTGTAAAGGTGCTGGCAGTCATGAATTTATTTTCTGTGGGCTCTCTCTGAATCAGATTCAGCATTATGCCAGTACGTATATGTAAAAATGTGACCGACTGAAATTCAAATGTAATGAGGATGAAATGTTGCTATTTAGCACTGACCCTTTGTTTTTTTTGGCCCTGGTAGTAGGCCTTGCAGCAAAACAATACAGCTTTCCCTCTGCCTCTGAATTCACTGTCTAGCTGGGTAAGAAAGACATGTTTTCTAATGCATTCCAGAAATGGAATACAGTTTGTTCTGGTTTTCTAGTTTTTTTTTTTTTAATGTGCTAAGAGATCTGGTTTTGAAGTCTTGAAAAAAAAAAAGCACTTTTTTTTTTTTTTTTGAAACATGCGAATGTGTCTCCCCATCACCTAGGAAACTATTATGGGACACCCAGACCTCCTAGCCAGCCAGTCAGTGGGAAAGTGACCAGGACGGATGCCTCGCAAAGCCTTCAGTCTGGCTCCAAGCAGTCAGCCCCGAAACGAACCAAGTCTTACAATGACATGCACAATGCTGGCGTAGTCCCTGTGGAGAACGAGGAGGAGGATGACGCTCCTGAAATGAACAGTAGCTTTACAGGTAAAGGGCAGACCACGTCCTCTCAGCAGACCTGGGGACAGCAGGTGTGGGGGGGGGGGCGGGGGAGGTGAGCCTTGATAAAGAGGTAGGATGAGATGGCTGCTGTTCTCAAGAGAATTCTGTCAGTTCACCAAAACTAGTACTCTGACCACACAATGCTTGGGGTCAAGGTGGTCCTTTCCCTGGCTGATTTTTCTTGCTTCTTCGCAACCGTGTTTTAACTTCATCCAAATATCTTAAAGAGAGTGGGAGGGGGAGTGTGTTTGCAGAAGGGCGTCAAAAATAATCAGCATCATTTATTTCTCTCCAAAATGGGATTTTATAGGTAGGTAGGTAGATACGGGTATAGATATATAGATACATTTTGTTCATTTTTTTTTTTTTTTTGGCCTTGAAACAGCTCCGTGATTATGACTGATTTCTTACAAAGAGAATCATTATAATTTAACAACTTAATGTCAGTTGATACCATGTGGGTAGTTAGCAGCATCTTTTTATCTCATACCTTGTAATTGGAGATGCAGTGGAAATATGTCATGTGTTCAGTTAACTTATGTACACTTCACTGTGTGTCCTAAAGTGGGAAGAAATGGGAAAGTAACAAATACTGTGATACTGTCTCTTAAGAGGTATTCTGTATTATATATAGTATATGTTACTGAGTGTGCTATCTATCTACCCAAACATACTCACTTTATGAAGGGATCCTCAAGGATGAGGCCTCTGGGTAATGCCACACAAACCATGTGTCATACACCTCCAGGGGCACCATTCACAGGGGCTGTAGGGTATGTTCCCTGGTTAGGGCCATGAAGGTCTGCTGTTCGAGAATGCTTTTCGCTGTATGAGCACCTGACCTTATGTAGTCACTCAAAATGTAACAACTGCATAAGATATGAACAACCCTAGTCTGTAATGTGGTGAGTTAGAAAAACATCTTGCTTCTTCTGTTATTCCTATGGTTAAACATGTCCTCCCAAGTTACCAAGTTACAGCTATGGCCATTCTCAGCATATGAGATCTACTCTGTTCTCCTGGCCTTCTCTCACATCAGCACACTTCAATCTGGACTTCATTAGCCTGGGCCCCAGTAAGTGGGAGATTAGTGGACTCAGTATTTTCCCCCTGTGCTAAGCTCATTGCTGTCGATTCCAACTCACAGAGACCGTATAGGGCAAAGTAGAACTGTACTGTAGGACAGAGTAGGACCCTATGGAGGGTTCCCAAGGCTGTAATCTTTACAGAAGCAGATGCCACGTCTTTCTCCTGCGGAGAGGCTGGTGGGTTCAAACTGCCAACCTTTCGGTTAGCAGCCGAGTCCTTTAACCACTGTGCCATCAGGGCTCCTTCCTGCTGTGCTATGAAGTCAAATAAAATAACTAGGAAAAGGCTTGTATTGTTTGGATGCCACCCATGGCTTTTATGGACCTGTTAGAGGTTTTCTTTCTTTTGTTAACCCAGAAACCCAAAATTCTTGAAGATGACAATAAAAATTTCTTTTGATAACTTTATTGGCATAGAAGTAACCCCAAACCTTCTGCAAAAAGCACAAGGTAAGCGAGGAGAAGATCTGATTTGTTCTTCTGGCTGGTTGTTGGTAGCTGTCTTGATACCTAACCTCACTCATCTGTAAAGTGACTGGCCAGGGTGGGTTTGTTTCTGAGTTCCCTCTCCCACCTCTAGGAATTTGATTCCATAAAAAATTTCCTTTTTTTAGTTAGGCCAGTAGCTGACCTGTAATTGCAATATCTGAAAGAAATTCTCCATTATTTTTCATATTATTTAGAAAAATCAGCTGATTTTATTCACTTAGGAATATTTCATTCATGTCATCCTCGGTGAAATGAATGCTGATTAAGAAAAAATGTGCACCATTTCTTTTAAAAAATAGGTAATTCTTTACTGTTTAGACTTTTCAATAAATAAGGATAGCAGATTATAATGTGGCCCAAAACATAGATGTGGGCACAGAAACAGAAGGCCTTGGGGGCAGCATGTGGTGGAAGAGTTCTGCCAAGCCAACTGGATGGTCCCCAAGAAGCACATGTACCTTATCTGTTCTTCTGTATTAAGTAGATTTCTTGTTGGAAAGCAAGAACAGAGTAGAGGCTGTTGACTGTTACTTGATGCCGTTCCTGTTTCTAACTGCTATAAATCTCTGTCTCTACAAGCCATGCCTCAGAAGACCTGAAGTTCCCACTTTAGATCCTGGCATCAAGGAAACACTTACGGGTCCAGCCACTATTGCTAAAATCAGTCTGATCAACAGTATCTGCAGAAAACAGAAAGCCAGGTGGTACCTGATGTTCTTCTTCAGGCTCCTATCGTACCACCTAGAAAGCTGATAGGATGCACTGAGAGAGGACTGTCCTTGAGATCTACGTGTGATGGGACATCCTTAGTATGTAAGGAGTATGCCAACTAAACGCCCCCTCACTTTTTTCACTTACAAAACTGCAGCTGTAACACCTGACAACCTGCCATACTCTAACCCATCCTGACTTTTTCAGATGATTGACCCAGGTGGGCTCTGATATGTGTGTGAAACTGGCTGTGTCAAAGAAAACATTTTGTACTCTGAATCACTTTAAGTACAGATCCACCAGGCACGTTGAGCACCGAGTGTCTTAATGAGGTCTTGGTCCCTAATGGGACCATTTATGATAAAGGCATGAGCATCCAAATGTAGAAATAGTATGAAGCCACTGAAAATATTTAATGGAATTTTTTTAATGACATGCTGTTGCTACTGTCTTAGCTGCCTTTTGATGGGGTCCTTTGAAGGAGGTGCCTAAGTAACATTGGGAAAGCCTGCAGACCAGGGAGAAGGGGGCTAATGGCCAGCAACATCCTGGGGAGGTGGCCCATACGTCCTTCCTCCAGCTGATGATTGAGGCAGACTATGCAATGAGCAGCCACCCCAGATACTCACCATAGGACTGACTGTTGGACATAAAACACGGTCTTCTACAAATTGCACCCAAATTTGGACCTCAGGGGAGCCCTTGAAAAAGAACACTCACAGTACAGTTACCTAAACGCTTTTGTAAAAACATCTTGTTTATTATAGACAACTTGGTTAATACATAACAAACTCCCACCCCTGAAAAGTAGCCATTTTACCCATTACTGCCTCCAAGAGATACCAAAATGTTATTTAATTGGGTTTTAAGTCTTCTTTTCCAGCAGCCCCCTATTGTTGAGCATTGGTTTGCAGATATCTTTGCGTTGGTAGACAGTGACAAAGCATTACTTTGGAATGTCAAGAGATGATAATTATTATAAGAGCTGATGTTTCTCACGTGCTGACTATGTGGCAGGCACTTTGCTAAGGGTGGTCCAATATCACAAAGCCAGTGATTCAAAACTGTAATTTCAACCCAGAAAGTCTGACTCCAGAACCTGTGTGTTCATCTGCTATGCTGTTTGTATTTTAAGTCAAGTTCTTCAGTTCTATGAAACCTCAAAGATTTTAACTGGCTCTGTACCGGTGAGGGACGCACATGAATCTGTAAGCATGTGTAAGTTAAAATAAGCTTTGGAATTTTTTTTTTTTTTTTTTTTTTTGTCATGAGCTTATGTTCTTAAGGTCACCACCAAAAGTTCCCAAGAAACTAGATGGTCCCCGACTATAACCGATGACTGCCCTGACAGGGAACACAGCAGAGAACCCCAAAGGGAGCAGGAGAGCAGTGGGATGCAGACCTCAAATTCTGGTAAAAAGACCAGACTTAATGGTCTGACTGAGACTAGAAGGACCCAGGAGATCATGGTCCCCAGACCTTCTATTAGGCCAAGACACTAACCATTCCCAAAGCCGACTCTTCAGACAGGGATTGGACTGGACTATAAGATAGAAAATGATACTGGTGAGGAGTGAGCTTCTTGGATCAAGTAGACACATGAGACTATGTGGTCAGCTCCTGTCTGGAGGGGAGATGAGAGGGAAGAGGGAGCCAGAAGCTGGCTGAATGGACATGGAGAATACAGGGTGGAGAGAAGGAGTGTGCTGTTTCATTAGGGGGGAGAGCACCTAGGAGTATATAGCAAGGTGTATATAAATTTTTGTATGAGAGACTGACTTGATTTGTAAACTTTCATTTAAAGCACAATAAAAATTAAAAAAAAAAAAAAAATGCCCAAGAGTGTGTGTAAACGCTTGGAAGCTTCTGGTTTACTGTGAATAGACTTGTTCATGTTTATCTACTGTTCACAGTGTATTTGGTAAATCTTCTGGAAATCTTGAAAGATAAGCAAGGTAGATATTACCTTCTCCATTTTGCAGATGACCACACTGAGGGACGGGGAGGTTAAAAGAGCACAGTGCAGTCCAGCATTAGACATGGCAGAACCAGGCTTTCCGTCCGCCTGTCCAGTCTGCCTGCTGGGATTCCATACCACCTGTCTTCCTTGGATTCGCTGGCAGCCTTTAGTAAGAAGGGGACAGCAGTGCTCCCAAGTGTTTAGTAAATTAAATGCAAAAGTTACTGACATTGAGAGCATATGTCGGAGCCAAAGCCGGGACTGTGGCTGTGAGTTCTTGAGGCTGCCCCGTGTCTACATCGGCCTTTCCTTTTCAGACTTTCTGTTTCCCTTCATAGAGTGGGATTGACTAAGGTTCTCTTGACTGGAAAGAAAACATGGAAGGCACTTAAAATAAAAACAAGTATTTGGATAATTTAAAATGAGGCCCAGTTGCTGGAGGGATTTTTTTCTCCAGGAAATTAAAACTACTCTGAAACCTTCCCACTGAGCTCATCTGCCTTTAACATAGTCAAGCTTTCAGTACACTGATTTTTTTTTAAAATCATGAATTGTATACACTAAAAGTTAAACTGAGGCTGTCTCTCATTTCGTTTGTAGTGGCCCACCATTACCACTACACTTTTTCTTTACACCCAGCTTCTATTAAAATGGTTTACTAAAATTTTAAAACAAAACTATTGCATGTCTACTGTTGCCCTGGCCCTTTGCTGGCTCTTAGGGATCATATAAAGACAATTGCTGACCTTGGGCAGTTGTATTCCAGGACCAGATACTGGTATTGAGCACCTACCAGGCACTTTTCTAAACGCTTTGCGTGTACTATCTCACGTAGTTTTCATGGCGTTGTACCCATCGTACAGATGAGGAAACTGATGCTCAGAATGGTAATGTCCCTTCCAAAGTCGCACAGTTAGAAAGAGACAAAACTATGATTTAATCTGATGTCTGATGTCAAAAATTATTCTTTTTCTGCTCATTTGAAACAAATTGGCATCCTGGGAACTGGATCTGGCCTGTAGACAAATATTAACAGTATTGATTTTGATGATGGTAATGATGAGGATTAACACTTAAATCGTGCTTCCTGTGGCTAGATACTGTTCGGAGTGCTTTGCGTAAAGTAACCCATTTAATCTTCCCCACAGTCCTATGAGGTCAGTGCTGTTACTGCTCCCACTTTACAGATGAGGAAAATAAGATGCACAGAGGCTACCTAAGTTGCCTCAGTTAGTAAATGGTAAAGCCAAGATTCCAAATCAGGCTGTCTGGCTCCAGAGTCATTGCTTTCTGTAACCCCTACATTTGGCTTATTGCTTGTGCCTCACTGCATTCTTTTTTAAAGGAATTAAAATCAGAAACTTGGAAGGTTTTTGCATAAAAATACCGATTCCCACCCACTCTTGAAAAATTGGAGATCTGGCAACCCTGAGTCCCCTTTTCTCCAGGACGCTCATTGTCTGGCTCTGACCCTGCTACCTTCAGACTGGGTGCCGCCCTTCAGGGCTCCCTCTACACACACCTCACTTGTGTCTCTGGCCTGGTGTTGGTGGACTTAGGAGTTTTTACTCTGAGGCAGTACCACAGAGGCCTTTTGGCTGCCAGACAGCACCCCTCCTTAAAAGCCAAAGGCTCTAGTGATTCTGGCACATAGCAGAGACAAGCCCAGAGGAGAGTAAACCCGAACAGAAACTAGGACATTTTAACATAGTTTCCCACCTCATTTTTTTCTTTGAGTTTTTCTGAGAACTGCTTATGTGTTCATCCTCAAAGTGTGGTTCTTGTACCACTTGAATCTCCATCACCTGTTGCTTTAAAAATGTATAATTTGTAACTATACCACAAATCTAATTTCTGGAGCAAACCATCTCTGGAGTAGGAAGCGAAAATTTAACAACCTCTTCTGGCGATTCTTAGATATGCTTCAGTGTAAAAAGTTGTAGCTTCCAAAGATATGCCAACAACCAGTACCTGTTGACTCCCAGAGAATTAGGGTCAATCTGTTAATTATTGCCCACTTTTGATTTATTTTATTATTGGTTAGTAATTTCAAAATGTTTCTCTCCTTCGTGTTGGCCTAATTTCCTTTTGTTTCCTTCAGACTTACAGCTGTTTTATTAATCAGGATGCCTGGATACTAGTTCTAAAACCAACTCAAATTGATTAAGCAAATTTGGGAGATCAGGCAACTGAAGAAGCCAGAGGCTCAATCTGATTGGGCAACTTTCACCCTCTTTAGTCTCTGCTTTCCTTTGTGTGGGCCTAATTCTCAGACAGGTCTTGTCAAGCTGTGTCACCATGGCCACAAGCACCTATAGCATGAGAACTTGTCAACTTAGGAACCCCAGCATTAAGGAGTCATCTCTTGCTTGATATCGTTGTTGTTAGTTGTTAGGTGCTGTCAATTCGGTTCCGACTCATAGGGACCCTACAGGACAGAGTAGAACAGCCTCATAGGGTTTCCAAGGAATGGCTGGTGGATTTGAACTGCCGACCTTTTGGTTAGGAGCCAAGCTCTTAACCGCTACGCCAACAGGGCTCCTCTTGCTTGATAGTTCCAGCAAAACTTCCAGGACTGACATTGATTTATTTGCATCAGTCATGTGCCCATTCCTGAATGAATCTCAAAGGCAAGAGTGATAGAGTATTCCCAAGTGTGACATGGGCCCATCCAGTAGGCAGGAGTGGGTTTGAGTCAGTCCGCTTCTGGACCACATGGACCTGGAAGGACATCTGAGTTGGTGGTACCAGAAGTAGAGGGAAAGAGCTCAGGGCAGGAGAGACCACGGAGAACCTCCTCAGAGGTAGTGGGTTTGGGTGGAGGTGGTTTTCTGGTCGGCTCAGCACGCCCTCCAGGAACTTCTGGAATACCTTCAGTCTTCTGTGTGTCACTGGGAGCTACTTATCAGAGAAAGGTTTGAAAATGACCTTTTATTATTCTTCAGTTTGCTTTCAGTAAATAAGAAATGTCTTCAGGAGAATTACTTAGGGAGACAGGAAGTAACTACATCCCCTAATTATTATGTTTTAAAGCCCCATGGAGATTGACATTTAATATCATCGGCCTCTACAAAAATTCAGCCGAATGTCAACAGTGCCATTTGTGCATACTTTGATGACGTCACCGCTTGATGTTTCTAGTTAATAAGAAGGCAAACAGACTCAGGTACTTAGAGCCCTCTCTTAAAATCCAAGCCAAGTCAGTTTGCCCACACGGTACTGTTCTGGGGTTACTGTCTTGGTTTTCACAGGAACATTCTCTTCACTTTTCCAGAAGAGGCTTGAATCTGACTCACTGGGGTAGCTGTCTCCATATTCTAAACTTATGTACACTCTGCAGCACAAATTGTAAGCCTTTGATCTTTGTCAGTGTCTACTACTGAAAATATTTTAAATAATATATGCAAAAATGGAAAATAATGCCACTTTGTGTTTTCATCATGGACTTTTTTCTTACCCCCAGAAGGCTTCTCAGTCATAAAACAAAACAAAGCCTACAGAATGAGAGTCCCACTCAGGTGTGTGTTTTGATGGTCTTCTTAATTAAAGACTTTAGGGCTTGAGTCATGAAATCGTTTCTTCTTTGACATTTCCAAGAGTGTGAATAATGCATTTTTTTTCTTTTTTTTTATTAACTTTTATTAAGCTTCAAGTGAACGTTTACAAATCCAATCAGTCTGTCACATATAAGTTTACATACATCTTTCTCCGTACTCCCACTTGCTCTCCCCCTATTGAGTCAGCCCTTTCAGTCTCTCCTTTCGTGACAATTTTGCCAGCTTCCCTCTCTCTCTATCCTCCCATCCCCCCTCCAGACAAGAGATGCCAACACAATCTCAAGTGTCCACCTGATATAATTAGCTCACTCTTCATCAGCATCTCTCTCCCACCCACTGACCAGTCCCTTTCATGTCTGATGAGTTGTCTTCAGGGATGGTTCCTGTCCTGTGCCAACAGAAGGTCTGGGGACCATGGCCGCCGGGATTCCTCTAGTCTCAGTCAGACCATTAAGTATGGTCTTTTTATGAGAATTTGGGGTCTGCATCCCACTGATCTCCTGCTCCCTCAGGAGTTCTCTGTTGTGCTCCCTGTCAGGGCAGTCATCGGTTGTGGCCGGGCACCAACTAGTTCTTCTGGTCTCAGGATGATGTAGGTCTCTGGTTCAAGTGGCCCTTTCTGTCTCTTGGGTTCTTAGTTGTCGGGTGACCTTGGTGTTCTTCATTTTCCTTTGCTCCAGGTGGGTTGAGACCAACTGATGCATCTTAGATTGAATAATGCATTTTTGAGTGTGTTTCTCTCCTCATTCTTCTTATGTAAAATAAATTGGATCAGTTATTTTAAGGCTTTCTATCAAAGGAACATCCATCTAAATGAAACAGAAGTCATAGTCAATGGCTGGCAATTAAGAAAGGATGAGGACTTTTAAGAATTATAGGTACAGTGGTGTACTTCACCAGGGAGTCCTGGTGGCATGGTGGTCAAGCACTCAGCTGCTAACCAAAAGGTTGGTGGTTCAAACCCACCCATCGACTCTGAGGGAGGAAAGACGTGGTGATCTGCTCCCATAAAGATTACAGCCTGAGAAACCCTATGGGGCACTGTTACTCTGTCACCAGGGGTCGCCATTAGTCGAAATCGACTCTGTGGCACCTAGCAACAACAACAGTGTACTTCACCAAGTTTGGAGTGTGATCAATGAATAACTTTTTTCCCCCTTTCTCTTCCTCTCCCGCATGTGACTGAACAGCCGATTCTGGTGACCAAGACGAGCACACGCTCCAAGAGACAACACTACTGCCTGTGAATAGTGACATCGTTGCTGCTCCCATCACGGACCCTTCTCAGAAGTTCCCTCAATACCTACCTCTTTCTGCAGAGGATAATTTAGGTCCTCTACCTGAAAACTGGGAGATGGCCTATACGGAAAATGGAGAAGTCTATTTTATAGAGTAAAGTACACTATTATTTCTACTTGAATCTTGCCCTTTCCTTCTTTCCCCTTCCATCCCTCCCTCCAGCAGCTACAGATACAAATTAAATCCAAAAGGTTTGATCACACACTGAGGGTATTCTCTCACATGGTTTAACATGCTTAGCACAAAAAAAGGTAATTAGCCATATCATCCTAATCATTGAATCTAAGAACGTGAAGAAGTATAACATGAATAATTTTGCTAAAGGATTAGACAGCTAAATTGTGGCATAAATTACGGTGTAACATGTACAGTATATATTTAGCCGTTGAAAATAAATCCTTTGCTCATTTTTTTTTTAATTGTGTTCAGTTTTCTTTTTCTGATGATGAAGAAACTTAAGAGTTCTTTATCTACTCTGGATATAATTCTTTATCATATATGTGATTTGCAAACATTTTCTCCAAGTCTTTTCTTTTCATTGTCCTGTGTCTTTTGAAGAGCAGAAATGCTTAATTTTGAAGAAGTCTAGTTTGTTAATTTTCTGTTTTATTGATTATGATTTTGGTATAGTAGCTAAGAAATTTTGCCTAAACCAAGGTCATAAAAATTTTATGCTATGTTTTCTTTTACAAGTTTTATAGTTTTATATCTAGGTCTATGATTCATTTTAAGGTAATTTTTGTACCTGGTGCGAGACGTGGGTTGAAGTTAGAGGCTATAGAGATGTGAAAAGTTTTTCAAAAATATGAAACTTAAATTCTTTATAGCTGAGCATTTAATAAGTAATCTTCACTGAAAAGGAAAAAGAAAAAATACATATAATCCATTCCAGTAAGTCTAAGATGTGTGATCTTCCTAACCAACAATAGTCAGTTTTCAAAAGCCTGTACTTTGGCTCTGTTATCCACCATTGAGTAACAGTTATTTTATGCACCACTAAAAAAGAAAATGAACAAGGCCAATTAAGCTGGGAAAAAAAGCAAAGTATAGTTAAATTTATTACTGACGTAGATTGAAGTTGAAGATGTACTTTTAAGTGAACAACAAAATGGGGGGGCGCATTGCAGAACAATATATATTACCTTAATTTTGTAAAATATGTGTATTGTACACATGTGTGTGAAGATAGCTTGGAGCACTTCCCGATGAAAGTAAAAGACAGCCTTTAGTATGGATTACATCTGAACATATAGAAAACTAAAATCCTTACAACTGGACTAGTAAAAAACGTTATGATAAATGAGGAAGAAATTGAAGTTCTGAAGGATTTCATTCTTCTTGGATCAACAATCAACACCCATGGAAGCAGCACTCAAGAAATCAAATGATGTATTGCATTTGACAGACAAATCTGCTGCAAAAGACCTCTTTAAAGTGTTAAAAAATGAAGATGTCACTTTGAGGACTAAGGTGCACCTGATCCAATCCATGGTATTTTCAATTGCCTCTATCTTAGTTATGTTGTGCTGCTATAACAGAAAGACCACAAGTGGATGGCTTTAACAAACAGAAATTTATCATCTCAGTCTAGGAGGCTCTAAGTCCGAATTCAGGGTACCAGCTCCGGGGGAAGGCTTCTGTCTTTGTTGGCTCTGGGGGAGTGTCCTGCTCATCAATCTTCCCCTGGTCTAGGAGCTTCTCAGCACAGGGACCTTGGGTCCAAAGGACACGCTCCCCTCCTGGTTCTTCATTTTTGGTGGCATGAGGTCCCTCTCCTCTCTGCTTGATTCTCTTTTTTATGTCTCAAAAGAGATTGACTCAAAATACAACCAAATCATTAACATTACTGCCTCTAATCCTGCCTCATTAACATCATAAAGGTTAGGATTTACATCACATCAGATCATAAAATGGTGAACAACCACAGAATACTGGAAATCATGGCCTACCCAAGTTGACACACATTTTTGGTAGAAACAATTGAATCCATAACAGCCTTATGTGAAAGCTGGACAGTAAAAGTGGAAGACTGAAGAACTGAGGCATTCAGGTTGTGATGTTGGTGAAGAATATTGACTATACCATGGACTACTAGAAGCTGGCAGTTCGAATCTGCCAGGCGCTCCTTGGAAACTCTATGGGGCGGTTCTACTCTGTCCTATAGGGTTGCTATGAGTCAGAATCAACTTGATGGCCCTGGGTTTTTTTTTTTTTTTAACTAGAAGCATGAACAAATCTTGAAGGAAGTACAGCTTAGAGTGCCTCTTAAAGGTGAGGATGGCAAGACTTTGTCTCAGTTACTTTGGGCATGTCATCAGAAGGGACCAATTGCTGGAAAAAAACATCATGTTAGGTAAAGTAGAAGGTCAACAAAGAAAGAGGAGACCCTCAATGAGATGGATTGACACAGTGGATGCAACAGTGGGCTCAAGCATAGCAATAATTGTGAGGATGGCACAGGACCAGGCAACTTTTCATTCTGTTATACATAAGGTTGATGTGAGTCTATGGCACCTAACAACAACATACACACATGTGGTGTGTATTACATGTGTATGTTTGTTTCTGTGACTATGTAGATACAGTTCTGCATATGGAAAAAATCTGGAAGTATATCTTAGCAGTTGGGCTTGAGTTAAGTAAGGAATTTACTTTCTAACCACATTATACATTTCTTTGTAGTTTTCATATTTTGTACTAAGCATATATATTATAATGAGAAAAAAAAAAAGCTAAAAATGTATGTTTCCTAAAGACATGGATATAAGGGAAAGGCTTGGGTCTTAGAACACCCTCTTTGAGAATCTACCTAGGAAGACTGAGATAAACGACCTAGAGTTCCTGTGATTGTTTGAACCTCAAAGAAGCTCCACAGAGGCTGAGTGAGGACCCTGGACTTTACCCCCACCCGGCAGCAATAAGGCAGCACTCCCCTTTACCCTGCCACAGGAATGTCCAAGGAGGACAGCTAACATGAAAGGTTTAAATAAGGTCTGGAGTCCCATAACCTAATGCAAAGAACTGGGAAGTTTCCAAGTGAATGAACAAAAACAATAGATGCCAACACCAGGATGACAGAGATGTTAGAATTTTCTGGCAAAGACTTTAGAGGAGCCATCATAAAAGTGCTCAATGAACAATTACAAACATGCTTGAAACATGACAAATAGAAAGTTTCAGGAAAAAACAGAAAGTCTCAGCAAGGAGATAGAAGATTAAAAAAAAAAGAGGACAATTTTAAACTGAGAAATAGAATAATTGAAGTAAAAAGCTCAGTGGATGGGTTCAACAGCAGAATAGAAGGGACAGAGAAAACAATCAATGAACTTGAAGATAGAAAATAGAAATTACTCAATCTGAACAACAGAGCGAAAATTGGGGGAAAATTAACAGAGCTTAAAAACCAAACCATTCAATTAGAAAATGAACAAAAGACATGAACAACAGTTCACTAAAGAGGATATATAGATGGTAAAATCATTTATCCCAGAGAAGTGAACACTTATGTTCACTTCCCCTAAATTTTTTCCAAACAAATTTTTTTTTCCTGTTTTGTAGCCAGAGCTACTTGACTTGTAGTTCCTTGCTCCACCCACTTAGCTTGTCGAGAACGGATTGGGGACTGAAGCAGAATTTTGTCCCAGAAATGCAAAGATGTTCAACATTATTAGCCATTAGAGAAATGCAGATTAAAACCAAAATGAGATGTTACTACACACCTATCAGAAGGGCTAAAAATTGTGACAACACGAGCTGATGGTGAGGCTGCAGAAGAATTGAATCACTCATGCATTGCTGGTGGAATGTAAAATGGTACATTCTAGAGAACAGTTTGGCTATTTCTTAAAAAGCTGAACATGTAAATGGTTAAAATGGCAAATGTTAAACAAAAACAAACTAAACATTCAGCTATCACACAACCTGGTATTTGCACATTTGATCATTTATTCCAGAGAAGTGAACGCTTATGTTGGTCCAAAAATCTGTACCTGAATGTTTGTAACAGATTTTATTCATAGTATCTCCCAAACTGGAAACAACACAGATGTCCTTCAGTGACTAAACAGTGGTACATTCATACCATGGACTATTACTCATCAGTAAAAAGAACTAATTATTGATATATGCAACAACCTGGATAAATCTCATGCCATTCCCCAAGGGTTACGTACTGTGAAATGATAAAAGTGGAGAACCAATTAGTGGTCCGCAGGGTTTAAGGAGAGAGGTGGGGGAGCTTAGAAGGGACACTGTGTGCAGCTATAAAGGGGCAACATGAGGGATCCTCGTGAAGGAAATGCTCTGTATCTTTACGATATCAATTTCCTTGTTGTAATAGTGTGCTAAAGTTTTATAAGATGTTACCATTGGTGGAAGGAGGCCTGGTGGCACAGTGATTAAGCACTCAGGTGCTAACCCAAAGGTTGATGGTTCGAACCCACCAGCCACTCTGAGGGAGAGAGATGTGGTAGCCTGCTTCCATAAAGGTTACAGACTTAGAAACCCTGTGGGGCAGTTCTTCTCTTTCTTATAAAACCAAAAAACCAAACCCAGTGCCATCAAGTCGATTCCGACTCATAGCAACCCTAATAGGTTTGCTGTTTTTCCGGATCAGCTCGGTGGCAGTGGGTACCACTGGTGTGTGTGTACTCTCGCTGTACTGGTTCTTATAACTGCATGTGAATCTACAATTATCTCAAAATGTTTTGTTTTTTTAATTATGTATAATTCTCCCTTCCAGCAAGGACCATTTTACTAGAAGTAGTGCAGACCGTAGGACCAAACCATAGAATCCCTTGGTTTGATTCCAAGTTCTGTGATTTATCAGAGAGGGTCATTTGGCAAATTTTTCCATCCTCAGTGTTCTCATCTGGCAGATGGAGAGTAATAATTTTAATACTAAATTCCCTCATAGATTATTATAAGGATTAAATAAATTGTAATTTATGTATAAAATACTTAAAACAGGTCTTGGTAGAAGTACAGGCACCAGGAAGTAGGAGTGGTGGTGGTGGTTGTTACTGTTTAGCTTTTTTTCCTTTTAACACAGTTGAGATAACATGTATATACATTTGCCCATTCTGTTTTTCATCTAAGTGATATTTTTCATTAACAGTAAATAAGATTTGAATCTAAAATATATTTTTTTCTCATATTTATAACATAAACTTGAAACTTTAAAAAAAAAAACAAAAAACTAGGTTACTCCCTAAACTTCAGGAGCCCCTGGGTGATGCAAACTGTTAAGTGCTCCAGTAGCCAAAAGGTTGGCAGTTCAAACCCACCCAAAGCTGCCTCTGAAGGCAGGCCTGGCAGTCTGCTTCTGAAGGGTCACAGCCAGGGCCGGATTACCCAGTAAGCAAGGCACTCACACCTTACATGTGCGTACTTACTAATCTGCAGTGAACAGTTACACCCGTTTTGTTTGCTACAAGTTAGTAAATGAGCACAGGTGAGCCCCTGAGTACCTTGCTTGATGTCAGCCAGTTCGTACCTTGCTTGCATGGGTTCACCACATGGGGCTGCCATGAACTGGAATCAACTCAACAGTAACTAACAACTACCTAAACCTCAAAAAAAAAATTTTTTTTTTTTTCCCCAAACAAATTTCTTGGTTTTTCATTTCTGGCTTGTAGCCAGAACTACTTGACTCTTACTTCCTTGCCCCACCCACTTAGCTTGTGCAGAGCGGACTGGGGACTCAAGCAGAACTTTGTCCCAGTGCCTTGACCGACTTCAGGGAGCACAGAAGCTGAATTCTTCCAGTCATTCTCGTGACATTTCTAACATGACTGAAGGGCAATATTCATGGGAATGTTTCTGTATACTTTCAAGCCTTCAGTGACCCGAGTGTCTATTGAAACATTTCATCTAGAGTTGGACTATACTCTCCAGAAGGCAGATGAATGACATTGCTTCTCCAGGCTTTTTCTTGGCCCAGGTCCTATTTACTATAGGTAATTTTGGGTTGTCTGCACTATGTCTAAGGCCTAATTTAGGACACTGTGATTAATGATATATGTTAGTAGCTTTGAGTCACTTGCGTGAATTGAGGTAGTTTCACACTGTCGTGAGAATTCTTATATGATATAATGAGTGTAATAGCAGCCTCCTTTGTGAATCCCAGCATCCAGGATGTAAGTCATAGACAAATTAGAACTGGAGTTTCTCAGCAAATTTGAAGACCCTTTTTTTTCCACAGTATGGACAAGGGGTATCATTTGGAACTCACTATACAAAAATAAAGTTAATATTACGTTTTGAGCTTTCAGCAACTGAATGACTATCTTAGGTAGGTCAAGAGCTGAGCTAAGATCCTCCCCAAGTGCTTTTCTCATTCCAAGCTCAGGTTCCCTTCTGCTTTGTGTCTGCTGTTGGAAAGCATATTGGCTTTGTTTGAGGAGCAAATGTGGAAGAGTGTGTAGTTCTTCTGTCTTTGGGCTTTTTTTTTTCCCCCCAGCAAATTTCTTGTTTTGTTCTTGGTTTGCAGCCATAACACTAAAACAACATCTTGGCTAGATCCTCGGTGCCTGAACAAGCAGCAGAAGCCTCTGGAGGAGTGTGAAGACGATGGTAAGAAACTAGGAAAATCGGGGGTTTGATGAGTATGGGTTTGTTCACATGTGCAAATTTTAAAGAGTTTGTGGCAAGGTTGACCAGGTTTTAACAATGTTTTTAAAAAATGTAATTCAGTTTCTAGTAAATATGCTGTGGTTTACAGAAGAAGGCAAGAAGTCTGTAGAATTGTTTTCAAAAGAACAGTTCATGTGTACATAAAGGCAGGAACAAATAAAAATCTCCATGAGAAACAACTTTAGCACAGTCGGAAACTGTTCCAGTAAAGATAAAACCTTCTTCAGGAATTCGGAGAAGACTCTAGAAGTTCCCTAAAAAAAACCAAAAAGCTCTGGTCACTTACACTTAAGGAACCCTAACCCTATGTTATGTACATCTTAGGGAAAAAATCAAGAGCTCTTCTTGAACTCTGCATATTTCATAACTCTGTGATTTTCCCAGTCTGGGGTAGTGGGAACAGATCCTGACTTGTATGGGAATCTCTGTATAATTTAGAGTATATCCTAAACATCTAAGGAGCCCTGGTGAAGAAACTGTTCAGCTGCTACCCGAAAGGTTGGTGGTTTGAACCCATCCAGTGGCTCCAAGGGAGAAAGACCTGGCAATCTGCTCCCATAAAGATTACAGTCTAGGAAACCCTATGGGGTAATTCTACTCTGTCGTATGGAATCGCTATAAATCAAAATGGACTCAGTGGGACCTCACAACAATAATAACTTAAATATCTGAAATGTGTATTTTTCCAAGAAAGAGGCTGAGGTGTTGTCCACAGCCCATCCCCACTTAATCTTGGAAAAAATTTAACTGGCTGTAAGAGTTCCTATTGAAAAAGTTTATTTCAAAGCATTGAAGTTTCTAATTACTTCCCCAAAATGGAAAAAAAAAAAAAAAGTACCTTTTCAGTACAGTGAAATCTATTCCAAGTTCTACAGAAATTACTTATTTTACATAGACAAATTAAAAGGGAAATGGTTTACTTTCCTGCTCATTATTCAATTCTGGCATTTGAATTAGTAGTATAATTATTGAATACATATTTTACTGCAAGATAACAAAACTTTATTAATTTATCCTATGGTGCAGAATTGTTGCACATATAAACTGGAGATTAGTTTGAAAATGCAAGGCAGTAATTTAAAATGTAATACTGTTGAAACTGTGCTCCAAGATCTTTTCATTGTAAATGGTTTGAAAGTTACAGTAAATAAGCATAGAGTTGCATGGTCATTTTTATCTGAGTGACATTACGTGGAAATACAAATTCTGCTGAGTTAGGAGGCATGACTGAGAAACTTGTTTTATTTTAGTTGTTCGGTCTTGATTCTTAAGAAGGAATGGAACGGGTGTGGTCATCTCTGTTATTTTGCATTCTTAGGGGGTGTCTTAGTTGTCTAGTGCTGCTATAACAGATGTACCACAAGTGGATGGATTTAGCAAACAGAAATTTATTCGCTCACAGTTTAGGAGGCTGAAAGTCTGAATTCAGGGTGCTGGCTCTAGGGGAAGGGTTTCTCTCTCTCTTTTGACTGGGAGAAGGTCCTTGTCTCCTTTCAACATCTGTGGGCCTGACATTTCTTGGAGATCTACATGTGTCTTGGTATCCGTCTTCCCCTGGGTCTAGGAGGTTCTCAGTGCAGGGCCCTGGGTCCAAAGGATGCACCCCGCTCCCAGCTCTTCTTTCTTGTCTCTCTCTCTTTCCTTGTTCTCTCTCCTTTTATCTCTTGTAAGATAAAAAGTGATGCAGGCTACATCCCAGGGAAACTCCCCTTACAAAGGATTGGGGCTGTGACCTGAGTAAGGGTGTTGCATCCCACCCTAATCCTCATTAGCAAGACCTAATCCTGCCTTATTAACATGATGGACCATAACTACAGGCATAGAGGTTAGAATTGACAACACATCATAAAATGGAGGATAATCAGATCACAAAATGGAGGACAACCACACAATACTGGGAATCATGGCCTAGCCAAGTTTACACATATTCCGGGGGCATACAGTTCAATCCATGACAGGTGTTAATGGACTATCCTGATTATTGAAATATTCTGTTTAATATGTAATACATAAATGACCAATTTTCAAAGAATCAGAACATAGCTAAAATATAGCCAACCGTGAAACTTCACAGAATAAAATGTAATCTTTATTTGATGCCTAATGATTCTTGAAGGCAATTTAGGCACTCTTATCACCGTAGGGTCTTCACTGTCAATATCTATTATACTGAGAATGTACGGAAGTGTCTGTTGATATAATTTTATAGATAATAGAAGACTACAGTAGCTTTTACTGAGAAAAACTGTGAATGGAGAAAAAGTATTGAGTAGAATTACTGGAGGTTTTTGTTACCAAATCTAGTAATTTTTAATTCTTAGAATTCTTGTCATTTGTGTTAATGTTATTCCTTTGGAACAAGTATGTAGTCATACCAAATGCAGTTAGTTTAGTAATTATCCATTTAACGTAAGCATTTCTATATTCTGTGTCTATGAGAAATCATATGTATTGTGTCCCTATGCGTAAGCGATATCAATATAAACCAGTCTATATTTCTGTGACAAGTAGCAGTTCACATGCCTCCATTTCATGATGCCAGTTAAACGAAGCTGTCTTTTGTTATTTTTTATATCATAATACGAAATAGAATAACGTTACTGGTCACCATATTGCTCTTGTGTGTCTGTCTCCTCTTTGTATGTCATATACACTTGTAATGTGACAATGTAACCAGCATACCTAATTACTGTGAAGATTTTCCATTTCCTATTTCCCATCTGAAGAAAGTGAGGAGCTAGTTTGGATTTGAGTCTTCAGTTTAGAACTCCTTTGTCATTGTTAGGTGTCTGGTTTGATAAGAAGCCTTTAACCTTGCCTTTGATCTCCAGACCGATATTTTAATGTCTGGTTGGTAACACCAACTGGTTGTCTCAAAGATGCCTCCAACTGAATCTAACTCATACCAAACTAATGATTCCCAGCCCCCATCTGATTCTAAGCGTTCCCTATCTCAGTTGAGGGTAAATTCATGCATACTAAGAATCCCCTTTGATCCATCACCTTTCTTCAAACCCGTTTCTAACCATCAACAGCTGAGTTCATTTTACCTCCTAAATATCTCCGAAATCCGGTCACCTCTTCCTCAAGACCTTTATCATCCTAGTCCAGATCATACTTCTCTCCTGCCTGGACTCTTGCCCACTGTCATTTTTACACTACAGCCAAGCAATTGTTTTTAAATGTAAATATGATTATGTTATCACTGACCACCCCCATAAACCCTGTTCAGTGGCTCTTTCATCTGCTCAGACTAAAAGCCAAGTCTGTAAGTTGGTTCTCCAAGCCCTGTGTGGTTTGGCCTGTCTTACTTTCTCCCCTTCTCTCTCTGCCCTTCAACCCCCCTGGTCCTCAGTGAGTTCCTGCTTCAGGACAGGTACGTGGTTCCCTCTTGTTAGAATACTCTTACATTTCACAATTAGTTATTGAATCACGTCTTTGTGTGGAACATGTCTACACACTTCACATGCATCAGTGAATACAGCAGACAAAAGCCCTGCTCTTGTAGAGCTTACATTTTACTTATTTTTCTCCAAGACTTTTGAATATATCTTACATATCCTTCATATCATGGCTCAGGGACTTTTTCCGCTACCTTGCCTTCAGATGTGATCAGATCCTTTTATTATATATCTTAATCTAGTGAATATATTGCAGTTTTAATTTTGGGTTTATTTATGTGAGTTTTGGACTTCTTCCTTTTTCCAAAAGGATAGAGATATGTCTGATTTTGCTCGTTTTTATATCTGTCACCTACCACAATGCTGGTACATAGTAGGTCTCAATGAATAATTATTGAAGAAATAAACAAATTCCCCAGAAGATTATTAGATAATACTGAAATGAGCATTTTCATGAAAGATTTTGTGCAAATCAGATTGCCCTTTTAAGAAATAGTGCCAGCGTCAAAACTTATTATTTGTAATTGGATAATATTTAAATGCAGGATTTACAGAGTGTGTATGGTCATGCTGGTTACTGAAAGCAACAACTTACTGATTCATTCATTCTGTCCTTCATTTGAGAAAAATTTAGTGAGTACTTACCACGTACCAGGCACACAGTGGACACTCGATATACTGCAGTGAAGACAGACCTGATCCATGTGTTTGTGGAGCTCCCAGTGGCGGTGACAGCCACCTGCTCTGCAGTGGGGAAACTTGCTGTATGAAATGAGTTACTGTGTCCAGTCCTGTGTTCTCTTCTAAGTAATAGTGCAATGTGTTACTGACAGTGGAAGGAGGTCGAGAATGGAAAGAATCTTGACTTGCTTTGCTCACTAAAATTATTGAGAACGTTCTCGTTCTAGTATTTCTCAGCTGTTTCACTTAAAAATCTTATATGCAAACACAAAGTCAGCAAACTCCTCCTCTATGACTCCTTCAGGGAAGCCTCCACTGAAATTTTGGCCTTGATGAACACCATCATGACATAAACTCATCTTTCTAGCTCCTTTTGAGACGTTGAAGTGCAGCTTCCAGCAGGAGCCCTGGTGGTGCAGTGGTTAAGAGCTTGGCTGCTAACCAAAAGGTCGACGGTTCGAATCTACCAGCCGCTCCTTGGAAACCCTGTGGGGCAGTCCTACTCTGTCCGATAGGGTCGCTATGAGCCAAAATCAACTCGATGGCAGTGGGTTTTCCATTCTCCAGGCAGCAGTATTACTTAAAAGTTAAGTAACACTTTAATTGTGAGTGTAACTACCTCACTGACTAGAGGATTATTGAAGGACTGAAAGGACTAATACTGAAAGGCCTAACAGCTTTGTTTGCTTGAAATAAGGTCTGTAATAAGTGACTTTCCACTTCAGAACATTGAAACCACAAAGGTATTTGTCATCTTTTACAACCAATCAAACCCTCTTTTGACATGCAAGGAAATGAGCCATATAATTATTCTGCCAATAGAAGCTGTTACTGTTTTGTGATTTACGCTGAGGTCACAAGTTTACTAGCCAAACCAGTGAAATAAGCCACAATGCAGGTAAGGACAAAATGAAGTGATGTGTTTGCTGCTTTGTTTCTGAGGCAAGTTTCTTTCCTGGTGCTGGTGTCTGAACGTGTCTCTCTCTTTTCTGTCTCATTCCTGCTATTCCTTTGGAGAAGAAGGGGTACACACGGAGGAGCTGGACAGTGAACTAGGTAAACCTCCCAGTTGCTGCATGCCCTGCTCTGCATGGACTTGTCTCCAGTAAATTGTTTAATCTTCTATTTCTGTAGTTTGTACTTCTCCAATTATGATTTTCATTCCAGCCTGTCCACAAAAGGTTAGTCGTACAACCGATGTGTCTGACAGCAGGCACCACACAGAGCTGTAATAAATTGTGTCTACAAGAAAAAGTGAGTTGAGACTAGAAGAGGGTTAGTGAACGGGCGAGAGGCAGTCTTAGGAAATGAGGGCTGGCTAAGAGTGGAGGAGGTGCTTGCTGTGTCCCTTCACCTTTCCCATAACCCATCCAGATCTTATTTTTTTATTTGTTGTATTGATGCTCACCTACATGAGTCATACAAGAAAAGCAAAGGAAAACAAACAAACAAAATCTCACAAGACTAAATGAAGGATTGTTGTAGGAGTAGCAGCAATAAAATCATTCCAGTGATTAGTTCAATAGTTACTCAGTCTTAGTAGGATGTTTCTAAGTCCCGTGTTCCACATGTTGACCTTGCCACCCTGTGACTGGCTTGAGAATCAGGTGCTGTGTTTGTGTGCACCTTTTCGGTGGGGTGTGTGTATTAATGTAAATCAAGTCTTGGCCGCTCTGGCTGTTGTAGCTCAGAAATAATTTATATTACCAGATAATGCCAAACTCTCTCCTACTGGAATATATTGAATTATGTTTCCTGCTAAGTTAGACATTTTATGTTCAACTTGGAGCAATATTAAAATTCATTTGCATTCCATCTGATGCTTCCACTGAGGGCTAGATGGGGAAACATGAGGTTCAGTTGAATCGCAGATGAAGGCCTTGGCTAATGGAAAATTGACCAGAGTATTTACATGAAATAGAAGATCATCTGTATGAACAGAACTGTCCTAAGATTATTGAATCTGCCTCGCATTTTTGAAATTGCCTTAAGAACTGAAAATGTAAATGTATTTTAATATAGATTATTGTTTTCATTTATTTTTATGTAAGTAATCACGGTTGACTAGAGTTAGGATATGACAGAATTTAGCTCTGTTTTTCTTAATGTTTGGGACATATCCTATTGAAATTGATGGATATGCCAGCATAATGGTCGATAACTATTGATTTATCCATTTTTAAAGATATTTAATAAGTTTTCATTGCGGTCATTGTGGTAAGAATGACTTCGGTTAACTCTATAATAGCACAATTTGAACCTAATTTATCAGAAAAGAATCTATCAACTCAGTGATATTAGGTAAGTAATTCAACTAAACACAATTAGGTTTTCCAGAGAAAAAAAATAAGTGCGTTAATCATTTTGTTGAACCAATTTAAACCACTCTTGATACCTGGATAATATGTGCGAGTGACCCTGTGGCTGCTGTAGGTGAACAGTGGAGATAACACAGCTCTGCTCAGGGACACAGCCTTGTGAAGTGCAGATGGTGAAATTTTAGAGAAAGAAGCATCTGTATTGTTTTCCATGCAACAGTTATACTGTCGGAACATTCCTATGCTGTTAAAGGCTCTAAAAAATGAGTTTTAATGGCTACCCTTCTCAATACCATAGCCACTTTTCCAGGTATGGTTTGGTGAGTGGTGGAGTTGTCTCTGAGGTCGTATCAGGTTGCCTGGGTTCAAATCCTGGCTTCCCCACTTACTAGCCCTTTGGCAGGTTATGCCACGTCTCTTAGCTTCCCTTTTCTTATTTGTAAACCAAACCAAAAACCCACTGCTGTCGAGTTGATTCCAACTCATAGCGACCCTATAGGACAGAGTAGAACTGCCCCATAGAGTTTCCAAGTAGCACCTGCTGGACTTGAACTGCCCACCTTTCGGCTAGCAGCCATAGCACTTACCCACTACGCCACCGGAGAGAGGGGCTAAAACAGTGTCTCCCATGGTGCTTATGAGGAGATTCAATGAGCGTCTTTCTTTCCTGTGATCAGTACATGTTACTGTGATTACCAGTTTTATTATCTATTAATTAATTGCCTCTTCTTGGAATTTCAGTACTTCCTTATGCTCCCTTATTCCTCTAATAGAGGCTAGGGAGGAATGTGTTCTCTGCTATGAAAATAGTCCAGATGTGCCCTTGTAGGTAGGGTAGAGATAGAACCCTTGATTTTTGCTTACACACGTCCACTGTGGAAAGAGTGGCTCCCACAGACACACACTCTGTTTTCTGTTGCATTTGCTCCAGACCTTATTGACAAGCTCACTGCCCATTTCCTTAATAAGAGGGTCCTAATTTCAGACAATAGCAGCTGTCAGGTTTTCTATGAACAATGCGATTCCAGATAATCTGCCTCTGAGAGGCGTGAGCGGTTGGCTTGGACATTGGACACAGGTCATTTGATTATAGAGCTGTCATTTCTGAACTCTGTTGTTTGAGCGGGGTCAGTAGCTCCATTATGCACTTTTGGTTTGCAGAATTTCTCACACCCTCTGCAGATACCACCCGGAATCGAGAAGCACTTGCAGAGCCTTCTTTTGGAATTATAGAATATTTGTGTGGTGACACCAATGAGGAGAGGTAGACACAGGAAAAGAGTTCCCCTCACAACCAAAACTAAGTCACCATTTTGAAATTCATCTCTGATTTTGTGAGTGACTACTGCTTTGTGTGCTGACAAATCTCTTTTGAAAAGAACTGAGAACATTTGCCTGCTCACTTTTTGCTTCTGTAGTGACAGAATAATACAGCATAAGATTTTTGGAGGCAGGAATAGTAAGCATGCAGGCCATGTAAATCTGTTCTATTCCTTTTGCTTTCTTAAAAGAGTTGCCATTTCTTGAACACTTCCTATATGCCGGGTGCTGTGCTAAGTGTCTTACAAGCGTCTTCATCTCATCCACAGTCGGCCTTTGAGGTAAACCCAGGTGGAAGATGTGGTTCAGAGACCCAGTGGCACAGAGCAGTGAAGCAGTAGAGTGAAGGCTCAATCCCAATCCTGGCAGCCCCCAAAAGGGTTCTGGTCGCCTGTGATCTCTCTGACATTCTTGTCTGTTGTCTAGACATGGAGGGTGGCTCTTCAAAGTTTTTTAGTAAACAAAATGTTAATGTAATTATTTTCTGGGCTTAAATATTTTCTCCCACTTTCAGCTTATTTTAGAACCAAACGAATGGCAAATTCTAGGACAAACATCTTCCATTTTTAAATTGATGACCCATTTCTATTTTAAGCTTTAGGAGACTAATTCCTATTATTAAGATAATCATCACATTCGAAGTGAGAAATCTATCTTTTCAATTTAAAATGAGTTTTAACTTGAAAAACTGGAAAATTTCTGGAGTTTACTAATCTCTTTCAGAAGATGGAGGTGTTTAAGTTTATGTTTTCAGGAATATCAGGTGACCAGCTCCATTTGTCAACGCCATGAGTGTAGCTTGTTGACTACAAAACAGAAGAAAAGATGAGAGGGGTCTAACCCTCCTGCACCCTCCATGCTCCCACATCCAAGCATTGACCACGAGGTGACTCAGCCGTCTCCTTCGACGATGACCCCTAAGTTATCCTTATGTCCCAGTGTCGCTCAATAACTGTTTTTTTTAAATTACTTATTAAGCAAGTTGAATTCTCAATATTTCCCCTATTTCATCTAAAGATAATCAGGCTAAATATATAGATTGCAAATTTTGAAGAGGATCAGGTTCCATTAAACATGAGGTGGCCCCCGCAAATTCACCCACTCTCACCCCGTGCCAGAACACATGGAGAGCTGTGCACCAATTTGGATTTTTTCAATATTAGATTTCCTACTCTTTGGAAATATTTTCTTGGTTCGTTTTCATTTAAATGGTAATTTCCAGCTTTTTAAGGGGAAACTGTTTCCAGGCATTTGATTTGCATCAGTCCCCAAGACTCAGGGTATAAAAATGTCAAGTTGTATCAACATCTACAGATTGGACCTGTCTTGTGTTTTAGTACCTTATGTTTCCCAGAATTCAAAGACTTCTTTAAAACCTGCTAAGTGTTTAAAAAATTAGAAAGAGGAAAACCTGTCTTTTTGTTTGTAAAGAAGTAACATGTAGAGCAAAAACCATGAAATTAACATCTCTTGATGTGCAGCCAAATCTGAACAAAACATGAACTTTGAGTAATTAGTCTGCGTGTTTGTGTGCACGCACGTGCCTCCATTTCATCCTGGAACTGTGTGTGGCATGTGGTGTAAGTTCTGTGTTCTGATAAAATGGTCACTGTTTGAAAATAGTGACCGCGTAATTCCTTGATTTAAAAAAACAAAACAAAACTAATTTTAAAGTAAGTGAGTGGTTGTAGCATCCCAGTCGAGCTGGGCTTGCTGGCTTCTTCTAGGAATGATGGTTGGCTTTGAAATGTGGTGTTGTCCAAGTTTGCCTTAACTCCAGGTGTGTAAGGGTGGCTTATAGATTAAGCTAAGTAATTGCTGCTGTGCCTGAAAGGAGGGCTTAATGACACCAAACATGTCCTGTTGGCTTCTTTCACCAGCTACAGTAATCTGGCTCAATGGGCTTTACGATACTGGTTATTGTTGTAACAGAACTCACTGTTACCTAGCTAATTAAGCTCCAATCTGTGATAAGAAGCCTTATGAAATAAAATTCAATAGAGCACGGCTGAGTTTTCAAAACGGCACATACATCCCCCAGTGCTATTCTTACGCCACATTTAAAGGAAGCCAATCTGCCCGCATGAGCACTGCTCTCCTGGTAAAGTGCTGGGGAAGATAGGCCTGTCCGGATACAGCAACTAGTGATGGACACATGCAATTCAAAACCCACCTGCACATGGACGTTTTTATTTACGAGGAGCAAGGGCAAAATAAGATGCAAATTTCACTTATTCCATGGAGAGCAGAACAGCACTATTGTATTAAAAATGAAAGGAAACATTAAATTTCACCCACTTTTTGCTTGTTTGGTAAGGCAGTCAAGAAACAAAATGAGAAACTGTAAATATTTAAAATAGAAAACTAGGCAGTCAAGGCAAATTTTGACTGTATTTCCATTAAAACAGTTTAATAGCTGACTTAGAATGAAAGCATCTTGGGCTGCACTTCATTAAGTTTTACTTCCTTACGTAAAGTATCGGTAGACGAAGAATTGCTTTTCACTAGGGAAACACTATGGGGCAGTTCTACTCTGTCCTATAGGGTCGCTATGAGTCGGAATCGACTCAACGGCACTGGGTTTTTTTTTTAGGGAGACACTATTTGGCTCAATAACACTGTTGTTGTTGTTAGGATACACACTTTTATTTGGATATAAGGCTTTTTTTTTTTTTTTTTTTAGTGAGTCTTTCTTTCCTAAGTTGGTTGTCAAAAATCCACAGGCCCTTGAACAAAATATACTTCTTGTTCTAAATATTCTTTTATTTTTCAGAACTGCCTGCTGGATGGGAAAAGATTGAAGACCCTGTCTATGGTATCTACTATGTAGAGTAAGTTGCTATGGACACTCTGCATTTCAGTGTGAACCTTCTCTGTAATTATGTACATTTATGCTGCCTTCGCTGTAAGATACCAACACTAAATAACAATAATAATGTAATATTGATTTTATGGGGGTTCCGTGGTAGAATCCTCACCTTCCATGTGGCAGACCTGGGTTCAATTCCCAGCCAATGTGCCTCATGTGCAGCCACCACCCATCTCTCAATGGAGGCTTGTGTGTTGCTATGATGCTGAACAGACTAAGACAAACCAGCAAGAAAGCCCTAGTGATCTGAAAATCAGCCGTCGGTAACCCTGGATCTCACCATTTGCTCTCCATTGTTCATGAGGTTGCTGTGAGTCAGGGGCCAACTCGACGGCAGCCAACTGCAGCAACCATCTATTGATGGAGTGATACTAGAAGAAAATTTAAAAATCCAAGAGAGAACACATTGAAAAATATGCTTTATATCATTTCCTGTGAGAAAGATGGGAAATAACCAATAAAATGTCCTTTGAAAGAAACAGGTGCCATATAAATGTTCTATAGTCATAATCACACCTGCTACAATGAAGATAACTGGCCTGCTTCCTCTGCCCCCCACTGCTGGCAATGGAAAGTCGTTTGTTTGATACCCTGGTGATATCAATGTATGATGTGACAATGCCAGCCCATAAAGTGCTCAGCATCGTATTGCAAAAAATTATGAATTCAACATAGCAGGGGTCCTTGCCCAATACTGACCTTGCCTCGTCTTTACCTAACAAGAAGGATTGGTGATTGGGGCATCAGAGAGGCTGGCTTGGTCATTTCTCTGACCTTCATAAAGCAAATTCCCATAGCGTGCCCACAGAGGGGTTTCTGCCTATCTGGGACTCATTTTGGGTTCTCCCTCAACTGGTTTGTGCATCAGGAGGGAAGAGCAACAAGGAATGACAGCTCTGATAGGTGAAGAGACATGGTTTGAGGTTTGAGGGAGAACCATTCTCTTACTTTCTGCTTCTTCCTCTTGTCTTTTCAGATCCTCACGCCTTTTGATGTTAGGCTATTTCTTAGAGTGGAATTGCCTGCAAGAGTTAGGAAATAAAAGAGTAGGCTGTAATAAGCAGTAAGGGTAGTCAGTCTATCCAAGCTGTTTTACAAACCTGCCTTTATTTTTTCATGTGGCTTTAAAAATATTTAAAGTTTTAAATAATCACATAGTAAGTATATTCCCAAGCTTCTAACAAAGTATAATTTTGATTTTATTTTAATTCATTATAAATATGAGTATGTATATATTTGTGTGTACATATGTGTCTTAGTCATCTAGTGGTGCCATAACAGAAATACGATAAGTGGATGGCTTTAACAAAGAGAAATTTATTTTCCCACAGTCTAGTAGGTTACAAGTCTGAATTCAGGGCATCGGCCCCAGGGGAAGGCTTTCTCTCTCTGTCGGCTCTGGAGGAAGGTCCTTGTCCTCAATCTTCCTCTGGTCGAGGAGCTTCTCAGGCACAGGGACCCTGTGTCCCAAGGATGCACTCTGCTCCTGGTGCTGCTTTCTTGGTGGTATGAGGTCCCCAACTCTCTGCTTGCTTCCCTTTCCTTTTATCTCTTGAGAGATAAAAGGTGGTGCGGGCCACACCCCAGAGAAACTCCCTTTATCTTGGATCAGGGAGGTGACCTGAGTAAGGCTGGTGTTACAATCCTACCCTAATCCTCTCAATATAAAATTGCAATCACAGAATGGAGGACAACCACAGAATACTGGGAATCATGGCCTCACCAAGTTGATAAACATATTTTTGGAGGGACACAATTCAATCCATGACAATATGTTTGTGTAAAGTGTGGGTATAAAATATACAGTGAAACCTGTGAGGCCGGAACTCAATGGACTGCCTGGTTTCTCCGGGTCTTGCCAAGCTTTCCACCTTTAACAAGGTGCAGTCTTGCCGCTTTTCTGTCACTCTGTTAGTGGAAAATATTTTAGTTTTCCTCCTCTGACAGGTTTCTGCCTTACACACGTTCCAGCTTTTGCAGGTTTTACTGTGTATGTGTGTTTTTTTACACTATGGACTTAGTTTTGGGGCCATCTAAAAATGTACCTAGATTTTTGTCACTTTGAACACATCACATCTCCTTAAGTTAGCTTTGTCAGGAGCCTTTCTGCCTAAGGCCTCTATTTTAATTCTGCCTATACATCTGTTGGGAAACCCTGGTGGCTTAGTGGTTAGGTGCTATGGCTGTTAACCAAGCGGTCAGCAGTTCGAATCCGTCAGGCGCTCCTTGGAAACTCTACGGGGCAGCTCTACTCTGTCCTATAGGGTAGCTATGAGTCGGAATCAATTTAACAGCAGTGGGTTTTTGGTTTTATACATCTGTTGATGAAAACTGCTGACGGATGTTGGTGGGATCCTCCTTTAATTGTTTGGGTGAGTGCTCATGCCTCTGGGGACCTATCGCAGGAAGTTACTCAGTTCTGAAATTCTGTGTTACAGACAGTGTCACATCTCTGCTTTCATCTCATTTTTCAACAATTCTGTGATCCACTTTTACTAAATTAAAAACTTCCTCTATCAGGTGAAACCTTGAACACTGCGAGAAAGCCAGTGGCTAAAATCCGGGAATGTGAAAGCAGGCAGACTGAGCTTGCATGCCCGTTCACTGCTCACTAGCTACACAATGTTGTTGAGTTACTGCCCGTTCACTGCTCACTAGCTGCACTATGTTGATGAGTTACTGCAGTTCACTGCTCACTAGCTGCGCTATGTTGGTGAGTTACTGCCCGTTCACTGCTCACTAGCTGCAATGTGTTGGTGAGTTACTGCAGGTTCACTGCTCACTAGCTGCGATGTGTTGGTGAGTTACTGCAGGTTCACTGCTCACTAGCTGCGATGTGTTGATGAGTTACTGCGGGTTCACTGCTCACTAGCTGCGATGTGTTGATGAGTTACTGCGGGTTCACTGCTCACTAGCTGCGATGTGTTGGTGAGTTACTGCGGGTTCACTGCTCACTAGCTGCGATGTGTTGGTGAGTTACTGCGGGTTCACTGCTCACTAGCTGCGATGTGTTGGTGAGTTACTGCGGGTTCACTGCTCACTAGCTGCGATGTGTTGGTGAGTTACTGCGGGTTCACTGCTCACTAGCTGCGATGTGTTGGTGAGTTACTGCGGGTTCACTGCTCACTAGCTGCGATGTGTTGGTGAGTTACTGCGGGTTCACTGCTCACTAGCTGCGATGTGTTGATGAGTTACTGCAGGTTCACTGCTCACTAGCTGCGATGTGTTGATGAGTTACTGCAGGTTCACTGCTCACTAGCTGCGATGTGTTGATGAGTTACTGCAGGTTCACTGCTCACTAGCTGCGATGTGTTGATGAGTTACTGCAGGTTCACTGCTCACTAGCTGCGATGTGTTGATGAGTTACTGCAGGTTCACTGCTCACTAGCTGCGATGTGTTGATGAGTTACTGCAGGTTCACTGCTCACTAGCTGCGATGTGTTGATGAGTTACTGCAGGTTCACTGCTCACTAGCTGCGCTATGTTGGTGAGTTACTGCCCGTTCACTGCTCACTAGCTGCAATGTGTTGGTGAGTTACTGCAGGTTCACTGCTCACTAGCTGCGATGTGTTGATGAGTTACTGCAGGTTCACTGCTCACTAGCTGCGATGTGTTGATGAGTTACTGCAGGTTCACTGCTCACTAGCTGCGATGTGTTGGTGAGTTACTGCAGGTTCACTGCTCACTAGCTGCACTATGTTGATGAGTTACTGCAGTTCACTGCTCACTAGCTGCGCTATGTTGGTGAGTTACTGCAGGTTCACTGCTCACTAGCTGCGATGTGTTGATGAGTTACTGCAGGTTCACTGCTCACTAGCAGCGATGTGTTGGTGAGTTACTGCAGGTTCACTGCTCACTAGCTGCACTATGTTTGTGAGTTACTGCAGGTTCACTGCTCACTAGCTGCACTATGTTGATGAGTTACTGCAGTTCACTGCTCACTAGCTGCGCTATGTTGGTGAGTTACTGCCCGTTCACTGCTCACTAGCTGCAATGTGTTGGTGAGTTACTGCAGGTTCACTGCTCACTAGCTGCGATGTGTTGGTGAGTTACTGCAGGTTCACTGCTCACTAGCTGCGATGTGTTGATGAGTTACTGCAGGTTCACTGCTCACTAGCTGCGATGTGTTGATGAGTTACTGCGGGTTCACTGCTCACTAGCTGCGATGTGTTGGTGAGTTACTGCGGGTTCACTGCTCACTAGCTGCGATGTGTTGGTGAGTTACTGCGGGTTCACTGCTCACTAGCTGCGATGTGTTGGTGAGTTACTGCGGGTTCACTGCTCACTAGCTGCGATGTGTTGGTGAGTTACTGCGGGTTCACTGCTCACTAGCTGCGATGTGTTGGTGAGTTACTGCGGGTTCACTGCTCACTAGCTGCGATGTGTTGGTGAGTTACTGCGGGTTCACTGCTCACTAGCTGCGATGTGTTGGTGAGTTACTGCGGGTTCACTGCTCACTAGCTGCGATGTGTTGATGAGTTACTGCGGGTTCACTGCTCACTAGCTGCGATGTGTTGATGAGTTACTGCAGGTTCACTGCTCACTAGCTGCGATGTGTTGATGAGTTACTGCAGGTTCACTGCTCACTAGCTGCGATGTGTTGATGAGTTACTGCAGGTTCACTGCTCACTAGCTGTGATGTGTTGGTGAGTTACTGCAGGTTCACTGCTCACTAGCTGCGCTATGTTGGTGAGTTACTGCCCGTTCACTGCTCACTAGCTGCAATGTGTTGGTGAGTTACTGCAGGTTCACTGCTCACTAGCTGCGATGTGTTGATGAGTTACTGCAGGTTCACTGCTCACTAGCTGCGATGTGTTGATGAGTTACTGCAGGTTCACTGCTCACTAGCTGCGATGTGTTGGTGAGTTACTGCAGGTTCACTGCTCACTAGCTGCACTATGTTTGTGAGTTACTGCAGGTTCACTGCTCACTAGCTGCACTATGTTGATGAGTTACTGCAGGTTCACTGCTCACTAGCTGCGATGTGTTGGTGAGTTACTGCAGGTTCACTGCTCACTAGCTGCACTATGTTTGTGAGTTACTGCAGGTTCATTGCTCACTAGCCGCAATGTGTTGGTGAGTTACTGCAGGTTCACTGCTCACTAGCTGCACTATGTTGATGAGTTACTGAAGGTTCACTGCTCACTAGCTGCGATGTGTTGATGAGTTACTGCAGGTTCACTGCTCACTAGCTGCGATATGTTGATGAGTTACTGCAGGTTCACTGCTCACTAGCTGCGATGTGTTGATGAGTTACTGCCTGTTCACTGCTCACTAGCTGCGATGTTTTGGTAAGTTACTGCCCGTTCACTGCTCACTAGCTGCGCTGTGTTGATGAGTTACTGCCCATTCACTGCTCACTGGCTGTGCTGTGTTGATGAGTTACTGCCTGTTCACTGCTCACTAGCTGCGCTGTGTTGATGAGTTACTGCAGGTTCACTGCTCACTAGCTGTGCTATGTTGATGAGTTATTGCCCATTCATTGCTCACTAGTTGCACTATGTTGATGAGTTACTGCAGGTTCACTGGTCACTAGCTGCGCTATGTTGATGAGTTACTGCCCATTCACTGCTCACTAGCTGCGCTATGTTGATGAGTTACTGCCCATTCACTGCTCACTAGCTGCGATGTGTTGATGAGTTACTGCCTAACTGAAATGTACTTTCCTTATCCATAGTACATGAACCAGAACAGGACCTGCCTCATGGCATTTATTGAGGATTTTAAGATACAATGCATGCAAAACAGCACAGTGACTGATACAGTAAGCAGTTAGTGTATACCAAAAAACCAAGCGCCATAGGACAGAGCAGAACTACCCTACAGGGCTTCCAAGGAGCAGCTGGCGGTTTCGAACTGCCAACCCTTTGGTTAGAAGTTCAGCTCTTAACCACTGCACCACCAAGGCTCCAGTGGGTCTGTGGAAGCTATTAATTTTAAGTTTTCTTTCCCCAACTGCACATTTGACAGAAGATGGTAAACATTGGAGACCACCTGCTTGTTCATTTCTAGTCACAGGACTTGGCTTGCCTGGCATTTTGCTTCTGGGATGAAGTGTTTCCTGACTGAATCCCGTTTACCTTCTCCTCCAGCCACATCAACAGGAAGACACAATATGAGAACCCCGTGCTGGAAGCCAAACGGAAGAGGCAGCTTGAGCAGCAGCAGCCGCAGCCGCAGCCAGAAGGTCGGCTCCCAGGTGTGGTGTTCTCTGGGGCTCTGGGCAGAGGAGCTCAGGGCAAAGCCTGGGTGCTGACACCCCGATGTGGTCAGGTCAGAAGCAGCCTTGATGATGCACAGGCTGATGGGTGGCATTGAGGGGAGGAAGGCAGAGCCTCTGCTAGAGCCCTCCAAAACCCAGAACGGCTACAGTGGGGGAGCCCACTTCAGTTTAGAAAGCGGAGATTTAAATATCGTCTCTGTGGTTAGACTGGAGAATGTTCTGGTGAGGAGAGAATCCCCTTCCCAGCAGCATTTGCACAACAGCTGGGATCTAAGTCCAAACCACCTTTAGCACTCTTATTCGAAGTGGAGTTTCTGGGCTCAAAACAAATTTCAGCTTTAGGAGCCTTACATGATGGGTCAGGAAGAGCTGGTGATTTCGAGCACTTGTTCAGACTTACAAATTAATTCACCCCCTTCATAAAAAAATATGAACGGTTCAGAATTGTGGAATGTTACGTTCTTCCTGTTTGTCCCGTCCCATTCTCAGTGATAAGGTGCAGAAATTTCCTAGGGATAACAAATACATGTATTTCAACAAAAATAAGATCATACTATACATGTTGTTTTGTGACCTGTTTTTCTAACTTAAAATATCTGTCTTATGCATCTTTCCATGTGGTTAATATAGATTTACTTTATAATTTTTAATGGCTGCAAGATGTTCTATTTTATGAATGTCTCAGCTTTATTTACCCACTTATTAATACATGCTTAGGTTTTTCCCAGTTTTTCATTGTGGTCTTTTAAAATATAGGCTTAGTACCCTCCACTCCCAATATAAACAGGGTTAATATGTGACTATCAGATGAGACACCTCTCCTTTTATTATTATAGAACTGGATATCATAAATTTAGATCTTAGACCAGGGGTCAGCAAACCTTTCCTGTGAAGGGACAGGTAATAAATATTTTAGGCTTTGCAGGCAACATAGTCTCTGACACAACTACTCCTTGTAGCCGGGAAGCAGCCAAAGGCAAAATGTGAAAAAAATGGGCATGGCCATTTTCCAATAAAACTTTTTTTATGAACACTGAAATTTGAATTTCATGTAATTGGCATGTGTCACAAAATGTTATTCTTTTTAATTTTTTAAATCTTTCAAAAATGTAAAAAACCATTCTTGGCTCATAGGTTATATAAAAATAGGCAGTGGAACAGATTTGGCTCAGGGGACCCTAGTTTGCCAAGCACCACTGTAGACAGTATATTTGAGTGTGTGTGTGTGTGTGTGTGTGTGCACACATTTGCCTAAGTTTGGAAAGTTGTTCTCTCTACCTTGATCTCTTTTCTATTTTTTTCTTTCAACTTTTTGTATTTTTCCTGAGCCTGTGAAACTTGGTAAAGTTAGAAAGTGCAGTTGGGAGAATGGGAGTGTGCAGTTGAGTCTAGTTAGGTGAAACGGAAAGTGATTCTGGGGTAAATCTCAAGGGTCACTCACTGCAATTCATTTATGGGCCTCTGCGATGAATAAGGCCAGCCACACTTAGGACCCAAGAGTATCAGTAATGGGTCCCATTTGGATTTCACTTGAGATGATAGCAAATAGCACCTTGGAAAAATGCTGAAATCCTCCCTAAACCACACGGGCTTCAGCAGTCCATCGCATTAGAGACATTTCTCTCTTTTAGGGATGGCCTTAGTGGATTTTCTATCTTTCTTGATGTTTCTTATTTGGTCTCACTGTGGACTCTCCAGCTAGAGAGACCTGGGACTTTTATTGGTTCCATCATATTTCTTTTCCCAAAGGTCTTGGACCAAAGAGAGAGCGAGAAGGAGAGATCAAGGTCTTGATCTCCTAAACATGGAGTGCGGTTAGATAACAATTTTCTTTTCATCTAAGCTGTCTGCCCCAGGTTTTATTGGTTTGGGTTTATTATTAGGAAAGCGAATCCTGAGTAAGTCAACCAGCCGTTTGACAGAAACTTTCTCCTCTTTCTTGTAGAATGGACAGAAGACCACTCAGCCCTTGTGCCTCCTGTTATTCCAAGCCACCCCCCAAGCAATCTGGAGCCAGCCAGAGAAGCTCCACTTCAGGGTAAAGTGTTTTTTATAATTGCATTATGGTTTTAGCTTCAAAAATCTAATTTTTTTTTTAAAGTGGACTCTTGTAACTCCCAAGTCATTCCTCTGATAGTGAAATATATGAATAATGAAAATAAATATAAATCCATTATTAATCAGACTTGTCAAGAAAAATTAGAAACTTTTTTGAATAAATTTCTTCGACTACTTGTTAACAACCAGTGTTTCTTAACCTCAGCACTGTTGACATTTTGGACTGGATCATTCTCTGTTGCGGGTTGTCCTGTGCATTTTTAGGGCATTTAGGAGCCCTGGTAGTGCAGTGGTTAAGAGCTATGGCTGCTAACCAGAAGGTTGGTGATTCAAATCCACCTGCTGGGCAGTTCTACTCTGTCCTATAGGGTGGCTATGAATTGGAACCAATGAGTTGGAACCAATTCAATGGCAACAGGATTTTTTTTTTTTTTTTGGTAGTAACATCTCTGGCCTCCGCTCCCCCAGTCCCACATCACTTGTGGCAACCAAACATGTCTTCAGACATTGCCAAATGTCCCCTGGGGGGCAAAATCATTCCTGGGTTGTAAATCACTGATTTAGAAACTGAAAATATTTAACATAGTATTAAATAAGATGCTTTTAAAAGTCAGAATTAGAGTCCTGGACAGAGCTGGAGAAAAAATGTGGAACAAAATTCTAACTCACAAAAAAAGACCAGAGACTGGAGAAACCCCGAGAGTATGGCCCCCAGATACCCTTTTAGCTCAGTAATGAAGTCACTCCTGAGGTTCACCTTCAGCCAAATATTAGATAGCCCCATAAAACAAAACAAGACATCAGCCCAGGGGCAAGGACTAAAAGGCAGGAGGAGACAAGAAAGCTGGTAATAGGGAACCCAAGGCTGAGTAGGGAGATTTTTGACATGTTGTGGGTTGGTAACCAATGTCACAAAACGATACATGTACTAGTTGTTTAACGAGAAGCTGGTTTGTTCTGTAAACCTTCATCTAAAGTACAGTAATAAAAAGAAAAAAAACATAAAAGTCAGAATTAGATACTTTAAGATTATAGTCAATATGATTGTTTTTTGGTGATTTCTCTGTGAATGTAAATGGTTTGATATTATTGTATTCTAACTTCTCATTCCCTCTTCTTGACACGGATCTTGGTATTTATGTGTTTTAAGATGTTTCAGTATATCTAACTTATTTTCATTCCCTAATAGTATGAGCCCCTATAGAAACTTGTTTCTGAAAATTGGAAGCTCCAGAATCTTGCTACTTTCAGACCTCATTACTCTTAAATGTTAAGAAAAGCTTTTGTTCTGTTTTTGTGTTGGTTTTTTCTTTTTAATAAGAAAAGTACAAGAGTATCATGTTTGATAGAGTTGGAGTATGTTTGTGGTAGAGAACCACTGAAAAGTCTCTAAAGTTTGTCTTGCTCCTTACAGTGTTTAAGAGGTATAGTTGTAGTAGACATAAAAAGACAAATAGCATAATTCTGTTCTATATTTTTATTCCTCTGTTATAATTTTCAAAAGAAAAAAATGTATCGCTCTAGCAGATACTGTCATAAGATTAGTTGTATTAATGTCAATTTATGTAAAATAGTTTCTTCTGAGTTGGGACACTTTTTATGGCGATAATGGTTTTAATAAGGATAGAACAGAGTAGATAATTACGTACTAGTTAATGTCAGCATGGTATGGCCTCCTCAAGATTTTTTAAATATAAAATTCCCTCTGCAGCCCCATCTCGTCTTCCCCCTTGATCATGGTAAGTTGGCCACACCAGCCTTTTTCAGTTCCTTGAGCCAGCAAAGCTGTGGACCGCTTCAGAGCCTTAGCATATTCTGTTCCCTCTGCCTGTCTGCAGCTGTCTTTCTCTCACTCTTTACTTTGCTAACTCTTACTTGTCTCAAAGGAGCCCTGGTGGTGCAACAATTGAGTGCTTGGCTGATAACATAAGGCTGACAGTTCGAACTTACCCAGTGGCTCCGTGAGAGAAAGATCTTGCAGTTTGCTCCTGTAAAGATTACAGCCTAGAACACCTTATGGGGGCAGTTCTGATCTGTCAAATGGGGTTGTTATGAATCAAAATCGGCTGGATGGCACTTAACAAAAAAACTTGTCTCAAGTCCCAGCTTAAATATCAGAGAGGATTTTCCTTACCTGTCATCGTTGCTAGATTCTCCTGTTCTCTGCACTTTTACCATCCTGTAGCTCTCATCTATAGAATTTAGCACAGTTTACAATTAGTGTTTATTTGTGTGTTTAGTTATGTAACAGAAACCCTGATGGCGTAGTGGTTAAGTGCTACGGCTGCAAACCAAAGGGTCAGCAGTTCAAATCTGCCAGGCGCTCCTTGGAAACTCTATGGGGCAGTTCTACTCTGTCCTATAGGGTCTCTATGAGCCGGAAGCGACTCAACGGAGCTGGGTTCTGGGTGGGTTTTATAACAGTATTTCCCTCATTAGACTTTAAATCCCATGGAGGCAGGAGATTGTTTTTTTTAACTGCCATTCATCCTCCCTTGATATCTAGTTTGTGCTGAAATTATTGTTGAGTGAAACAATATACGTGTTACTTACATACAGACATACATGCATCATAGTTAGCATCAAGCTTCCCTTAAAGAATTGTCTTAGATATGAAATAAATTAAATCTTTAAAAGTTAGATTCTGGGCACCCTATGCTTAGTGCACCAAGTGACTGAAGGGTTTAGAGATATTTGTCTGTATTAGGAACTTCGTCTCAGAGTCTTAATTTTCTTTTCTTGTAGGCGTTTTTATTTGTTTTTTTTCTTTAGCCCTCTTGGGTCTCATACTGGAGTGTGAAAGTTTAAACTCACTGAACTTTCCTTGGGGTCTACTCACTTATTCTTAGAGCCCTTCTGGTGTATAGTCTCCATGCTGGTCCTTGTCTTTCAGATACAGTTGTAATCGTTGGATATAACTCACGCCAAAGAAGCCAGTTAAATTCATACCCTCTGACTCTAAGCTGCAACTGTGAAAGTATCAACTTGTATGTTAGCTTCATTGGTTACGACTCTTGGTTACCTGCCTGCTAGTTAAGTGTTATAATTTAGCCTCCTGATAACACTATCAGGATGGAGCTATGTAGGTAACTTGGTTGGATGGTCTGATATTAATTCTGCTAAATTCACAGCTTAACCAAGCTCTCCCCTGATCAAGAGCACGTTTCTAGTCTCAGCAAGGGATTGTTTAAAGAAATGTGCTTGTATGAGGATAGTTACAAACAAAACAAACTTTCCAGCTTCATGCTTATACTTGAAGAGTACTCTTCACAGCCACCCCTTCTCCACAACTCTATCATCATCAACAAAATAATAACAACTCATATTTATTGAGTTCTTATTGCGTGCTTTTTTGTGTGTGTGTGTGCCAGGCACTTCCCTAAGAAGTTTGCTTATATTACTTGTCATGGTTATTCCTTACAACTCTCATGTGAGGTAGGTACCGTCATTACATCCAGTTTGCACATGATACCCTCAGCAGAGAAAGGCTCAGTGCCTTGCCCAAGGCCGCACAGCAAGCAAGTAGCAGAGTCCAGATTTGAACCCCAATCGGTTGTCATTAGAAATAGTTAAACTTCGGGCTAAAACCTGTTTATTTTTTTGGTGAGACACCTCATGGCATAGCCTGTGCCATTTAATACAGAAGTCATTTGCTGTGTGTGGCAATTTAAATTAGTTAAAATGAAATAAAGTTAATAATTTAGTTCCATAGTCACACTGACCTGACTTTCAGCACTCGGCAGCCACCTGTGGCTAGGCGCTGCTGTGTTGGGCAGCACAGGTATGGAGCATTTCTATCATTGCAGAAAATGCTGTCGAACAGCACAGGTCTAAGGTACGCAAACCCTGGTGCTAAGAATGGTTCTGCCTTTCCAGGGAAACAAGGGCCTGGGGGCTTGTTCAAGTGCAGGTTTTTGAGCCAAGGCCCAGAAAATCCTGACTCAGTGAGTCTAGGGTAGGCACACATTTTAATAAGCTACCCAAGAAGTCATTTTCATATATAACCAAGTCTTAAAATTGGTGACTTGTTCAACAGAGAATTTAGAATTGCTTTAAAAATTACATGTACCACAGGGCTGCAGCAGAGAGCTTCAAATTCCACCTCTTGGGGTGAGAAAAACATTTCTTTCCAAAAGCTATATTACCTAATGACCCACCCACATATAAAAAGTAATAAAATGTGCATAAATGTGAAGCCCTTTGATCTTCCTTCCCTAGTTAAGTGTCGAAAAAGGGGATCAGTGGTGTAATTTCAAAGCTCTGCTCCTGTCTGTATTAAGCTGAAAACATTCTAAGTACAGAATATGCTAATGGACCTTTATTAAAAACCACCTCATTCAGATAAACTGCCAGGCACATTTTCACATATTGCAGCTTTGCCCACGAATAGGATAAAAAGCTCAAACACCCAACCCCATCTTTTCAGCCTTCCCAGAGACATGTTAAATTTTATTTTTGTGTACTTGTTCGTTCATTTATTCATTCAACAAAAAATTTTGGAGCTCATAAGTGTTCTTGGTAGTGCTGTGCCATACCATACCATACCAGTTGCCATCAAGGCGAATCCGACTCACGGCAACCACAAGTGTGTGAGGAGAGCTGTGCTCCGTTGGGTTTTCAGTGGCTGGTTTTTCATAAGTTGATCTCCAGGCCTGTCTTCCAAGGCACTTCTGGGTGGACTCAAACTGTCAACCTTTTGATTACAGCTGAGCGTGTTAACCGTTTGCACCACCAAGGACTGGTAGTATTCTCGGCACTAGATATACAAGCAAAAATCCCCAACCTCAGGGGCTTTCCTTCTGCTGGCGTGTGTGCATGCCTGAGCGTGCCTTCCATGCAATGGGGGCGGGCAGTAAGTCGAAAGCCAAACCAGTGGTAGGAAGAGTGTAGCAGGAAGTGGGAGCTGGGAATGTTGGGGGGGTAGGTTTTGCAGTTTTTATTAAGATTGTCAGAGTGGGGCTCACTGAGCCAATGACAACCACTTATGTGTCTGCTTTACTGGGCGTATTTCCCTTCTAGCTCCCTGAGCTACTCACCAACCTCTGCCTCAAGAGCATAGACCATTCACACCCCCACCCTGAAAGTAAATTTAGGGGGTTATCTCCCTTGTCCTCCATTTTCTGTCTGACTGGTGCCTCAGCGGAGGAAGCTCCTGATGGATCTCCACTAGGTGTTGCCTCTGTTAGCCACACTGACTGGGCTGTGGTATGAAAAGCCTCCTACAAGCTTCCAGATTGCACTGGAGGTTTTAGTGAGCAGACTGTGAGTGCAGACAGTTTAAAATAGCCTTTTCAGGAGACGGAAACTTTTAAAATATGCAATTAAAAATTGTATGTGTGCCCAGAGACCTTTTAAGCCTTTAGATATAACTAACCCAAAATAACTCTCCTTCCTGGGTGCCAGGCTCCTAGTACTGTGGGGATTGGGAATTGTTTCTGCTTTTTAAATTTTTTCTTTTCTTTTCTTCTTGATAACATTTTTTGTAACAAAGAAAAGGGGCAGATAGGGAAAACTGTGGCAAGGGCAAGTAAGAGGAAGTAAAATTAGGAGAAATGAAAGAGTCTGAGATGGAATTGTGTCCACTGTTTGGCATAACCAGAGAAATTACACTGAGTATCTCAATTACAGAGAAATGGCAAGCTCAAAATAAAACTTTTTGCTCAGTGTCCAGATAGTTTTTGTGAATGTATCAAAGAAAGCTAAATAAAACCTTAGGTTACATGGTTTGGAAGTAACTTAGCTATAGCTATATATCTATCAATTTATTTTAAATAATACAGCTGAATTTGGAGCGGCATGGCTCTTGTTAGTAATTATTTAGTTTAGTTTGTTTTTTTTCTAATATCCTGAGCCATATGTCCTTAGCTTTTCTTAAACAATAAGTTTTAGCAGTGGACATGCCTGGACTTTCTCAAATTAGTAGTGAAAATCAGTTGAATTCACGATTTAGTAAAAAAAAAAGTAATGATTATTTTAATTTTTAACGTAGCAATTGTATATTTTTATGGAATTATTCTGCCACAATAGGATTCCTGGTATTATCTGTGCATTTTTAAAGTGAGTTTCTGTTTGATCTAAAGCAAAAGTGTTTGTACCCATTGGTTTCACAAGCAGAAGCCAAGCCCAAGGCCGCACATCAGGAGCCGTGTTGTAAACAAACACGGAGACCTAGTCCGTTTTCTGTGAAGAACCCCATGCAGCTCAATTGTTGTTAACAGAAACCAAGGAAGTGTGTCAGGCAATTGAGACCTATTTCGTCCTTCTCTTGTGTCTTTTGTTGGACCTTCCATCTGACACGCTACAGATACACAGTATCCTTCCCCTCTGCCAAAGTGACCTCCCAGTCACCAGTCGCCTTCAAGCTGATTCCGACTCACGGCGATCTCGTCAGAGCTGACCTGTGCTCCACAGGGTTTCCAATGGCTGATTTTTTTCTAAGCACATCACCAGACCTTTCTGTTGAGGTGCCTCTGGGCACTCAGCTGCTGAGCACTTAATCCTTTATACCACGCAGGGACTCCAAGAATGGCCTAGGAACATCCTTATTGTGAAATCAAGAGAACTTCTTATCATGAAAGCTCCATAGGCACATTCAAACTCCCTGAGGGACCAAATTGCTGGGCTGAGGGCTGTGGGGACCACGGTCTTGCGGAACATCTAGGTCAGTTGGCATAACATAGTTTATAAAGAAATTGTTCTACATTCTACTTCGGTGAGTAGCGGCTGGGGTCTTAAAAGCCTGTGAGTGGCCATCTAAGATACTCCACTGGTCTCACCCCTTTAGCAGCAAGGGAGGATAAAGAAAACTAAAGATATAAGGGCAAGATTAGTCAGAGGACTAATGGACCACATCTACCATGGCCTCCACCAGACCGAGCCTAGAACAACTAGATGGTGCCTGGCTACCACTGACTGCTCTGATAGGGATCACAATAGCTCTGGACAGAGCTGGAGAAAAATGTAGAACAAAATTCTAACTCACAAAAAAGACCAGACATACTGGCCTGACTAGAGAAACCCCAAGAGTGTGGCCCCCTGGGCACCCTATTTAGCTCAGTAATGAAGCCACCCTTGAGGTTCACCCTTCATCCAAAGATTGGACAGGCCCATAAAACAAAACAAGACTAAAGAGGTACACCAGCCCAGGGGCAAGGATGAGAAGGCAGGAGGGGACAGGGAAGCTGGTGATGGGGAACCCAAGGTCAAAAAGGGAGAGTGTTGACATGTCATGGTGTTGTTAACCAACATCAAACAATATGTGTACTAACTATTAAATGAGAAGCTGGTTTGTTCTGTACACCTTCATCTAAAGTAGAATAAAAATAAATAAATAGAGCTTCCATAAGACGTGCATATGCCCAGATGCCCTAGTGTATAAGCCTGAAGAGTTATCTGCATTCTGCATCTTTTTTAATTCACTTTTTCGCTCATGGTGACATTTCTTCTGCTTTTATGCTTTACTCTAGGCAAACCCTTTTTTACACGAAACCGTTCTGAGTTAAAAGGCAAGTTCATTCACACGAAACTGCGGAAAAGCAGTCGTGGCTTTGGCTTCACAGTTGTTGGAGGGGATGAACCTGACGAGTTTCTCCAGATCAAGAGCTTGGTCCTAGATGGGCCTGCCGCATTGGACGGCAAGATGGAAACAGGTACAGAGACCAAGTAAAGTAAACCCCAACATGTTCTGAGTGGTGTGATTTATACTCAGGACCCAGACAGGACCAAATAACATTGTGATTTCATGGGGTTCTACGTGTCCTTTAAAAATCTTGAGAATGAGCCAGATCCCCCCATTACATACTTTCATACCCTTGTAAAGATTAAAGTCTTTGAAACCACCTGAGCCTTGGGTGGCTGTTAGGATGCCACTGAATACAGTAAAGTAGTAATTTACTAAAAATATAGATTCATTTGAATAAATGAATTCTAAAGCTGAGTTTCTGCAGTGAGAATTTTTTAGAAGAAAGCCTCAGTGTTCTCTCAGTGATTATTGTATTCTCACTAGCAGGGAAGACACTAGATGCTAAAAGAATGCCTTATTAGCAGTCAAAATAATAATAGAAGCAGTCTCTTTGCGCCCATCTCCAAATTCAGTTTCAGTTCACCTTTGTGTGGGCAGAACACAACATTATAGTATTGATTTAACTGGGCTGGGTGCTGTTTTTTTTAACCCCAAACTCTTACCTTTTTCAGGGGACGTCATCGTCAGTGTGAATGACGCCTGCGTTTTGGGACACACGCACGCTCAAGTTGTGAAAATCTTCCAGTCCATTCCCATTGGTGCCAGTGTGGACCTTGAGCTCTGCCGAGGTTATCCATTGCCTTTTGACCCAGATGACCCCAATACAAGTTTGGTGACCTCCGTGGCCATTTTGGATAAAGAACCAATAATTGTGAATGGACAAGAGACCTATGATTCGCCAGCCAGCCACAGCAGCAAAACAGGCAAAGTCAACAGCGTGAAGGATGCCAGGCCCAGCAGCCCCGCTGATGTGGCTTCAAGTGGTTCCCATGGTTACCCCAATGATACTGTCTCTTTGGCTTCCTCCATAGCCACTCAGCCGGAACTTATAACTGTTCATATAGTCAAAGGGCCAATGGGCTTTGGTTTTACTATCGCAGACAGTCCTGGTGGTGGCGGCCAAAGAGTGAAACAGATTGTTGACAGTCCAAGGTGCCGAGGCCTGAAAGAAGGGGATCTTATAGTGGAAGTTAATAAGAAGAACGTGCAAGCTCTCACTCACAACCAGGTAGTGGATATGCTGATCGAATGTCCAAAGGGAAGTGAGGTCACGCTGTTGGTGCAAAGAGGAGGTATGTAGGTTTTGTTCTTTGGTTTTTAACTCAAAATCCCTTGTTTATCTCACTGATTTCAGGTGGCTGCTTAGGGCGTATCTTATGTCTGTTCTTTTGAGATCATTTTTAATGCAAATACTTAGAAGTGCATCTAAGAAGCCTTCTGGTTTCTCCAAATGCTAGTCTCTTTAGATCGGAGCATTGGTTTATACATTCAGTCTCCAGAACTTGGCCTGCAAAATGAGTCCCAGCCACTTCTGCAAACTCATTTCACACTCCTCTTCCTCCTTATTATGCAGTAGCCACAGGGGCCTCTTTTCTGTTCCTTCAACGCTCCCAGCCTTTCCCTGTCTAAGTGCCTTTGCACTTCCTGTTCCCTCTGCCTGGAATGCCGTTTCCCTGGCTCGTCCCTTGGCTGGCTCGTCTCATCTAGGTCTCCTTCTGAGAGAGGGCTTCTCAAATCACTTTATCTAAAGTAGCCCCCAAGACCTCCATTTGGTCTCTACCCTGATACCTCCATTTTGTGTCTACCACTTCACTGCATCTCTTTGTAGCCTTTACCATAGTCATTATTATCGCAAGTCATTCTTTTGTGCCCTTATTTATTCTCTCTCTCTCTTCCACTAGAATATAAGTTCCATAAAGCCAGAGTCCATGTCTGCCTGTGGACAGCTGTATCCCAGCATCTAGCACAATACCTGACTCCTGCTAGGTATTCATGAATGAAGAGGTATTGAATGAGCGAATGAATGAGTGAATGAATGAATGAATGGGCATGTGGTTATTTATCCTTTGCAGGAGCAACAGCCCCACCAATCACATTAAAAACATACCTCAACGTTCTCACATTTTAATGAAGCCCTTAAAGATCTCCAGAGAATGGGGATGTTCTAAATCTTAAAACATTAGGCTTTTTTCCTTCTCCCCAACTCCTGCCCCACTGGAACCCCCAGGGTCACATACTGAGAAATGTTTTCCACAGTGTGGAAATGTCTTGCACCTGGATACATGCTTGTGACTAATCTTGACTGATCGTCTCACACAATGGGCCTGAGATAGGTTGGATCTCCAGTTCTTATACCAACATAATTTGTTTCATGCACAGCATATTTTAGCCATCTGTAAAGAGATAAGGAACCAGACTTTTATGTCTTCTTGGTTCCATTGCAGCAGAAGAACTAATTTATGTTATGGCAGCCGTGTTTTCATGCTCTCGTGAAGCTACATCTTCTGCTATCAAAATGGTTAGGGCCGTTGGAAGGAAAGCCAAAATACAGAGCAACAGTCATTGTGAAGCGAAATTCTCACTCAGCCCTTCTTGAACAGTTATAAAAGGCATCGTGCAGATTTTATTCTTAAAAATGTTGTTCTAAGAGTAGGATTTTGAAAACTGTTCTTGTCCCTGGACCCCTGACTGCACAGATCATTGTTTTTTGAACAGTGACGGAGATGTAGTGGGAAGTGACCTGAGCATAAAAGCGATGATGATGCCTGTTCTTACAGACACAGAGTGCTTTCACAGCTGCGGTCTACTCTTACCTGATCTGGACTACTTCCTGTGAGGTCAGGATACCCCAGCCCACAATGGGGCATACACTCTGGTGGTCTGCTCTACCTACTGAAGTCTAAATAGCTCCGGTTTTTGTATAATTGCTGATTTCTGTGGCCAACATCTTGGAAACTTTTCAATAGTTCTTAGTACAACAGGGGCTTCTCTGGTTGCCTCAGTCTTACCTGACAGTTACCCTGCTCTCCTCCCTCATATATTTGCTCCTGTGTTTCTGTTACCAATGTGAGGAGTTTCTCTATTTCATTGCCTTCGCTTTTAAGGGGACCACAAAATAAAGCAAGCCTCATGACAACCTGACTTAAAATAATTACTAAGACCGTATTGTAATGGATTTGCAAACAGCCAGTTACAGAAACATACCCTTTGATTTTCGGAGGCGGTGCTGGTTCAGTGGTAGAACCCTCACTTTCCACGCGGGAGACCCGGATCTGGTTCTCAGCCAGTGCGCCATGCACAGCACCGCCCAGCTGTCAGCGGAGACTTGTGTGTTGTTATGATACGGAACAGGCTTCTCCACTAAGATGGACTAGGAAGAAAGGCCTGGCGATCTACTTCTGAGAACCAGCCAGTGAAAACCCTGTGGTTCACAGTAGTCAGATCAGCAACTGATCCTGGTGGTGGTCCGGAACCTGGCGGTGTTGTGATCCCTTATGCATGGGGTTGCCATGAGTTGGGGGCCAACTCGACAGCAGCTAACAACAACACCCCTAGATTTTAAGTGTGTTTGCCTTCTCTCAATTCTTTTTGTTAATGCCATTACATTTTATAGCATTGAATTAATAGGGGGCGATCCAGAATATATTGGCATATTAGTCAACATCTACATAGTTTATTCCAGAACCTGAGTAATTTAAAATCACCCTACATCGGCAGTCTCTATAATACACCGTATGCCTTGTGTTTGATTGATGTAGAGGATGGAAAGTTCGTGCGTCTGCAGTTGGTAGACTAGCACCAGCCACTATTAGTCTTTCTCAAAAGCATATAAATATATTTGTTTCTGCCATACATTAGTTATTGAAATTGGGGCTGACTTTTAATCATCCCTCCTGTGTGGTGAGAGTATAATGAGAAGGTTTGATGAAGGAACAAAAACAGCAGCCACGTTAAATGAGGAAGTAAATGGCCATTTCACTGATTCTTTTTAATGAATCTCATCTCTGTCATAACTCCTCATAAGCAGATTGATAAACTCATTAAATCTGCACCGTTGGTGATTCTCAGGAATTCATGTCTCAAGGATGAGACTTTTTTTGCTTCAAAGAGGTCTTTTCCACTTTAGGGCAGAACTGGCTACGTTTGCAGCATCCATTTTCGTTCTTAATATCCCGAGCTCATTTTTGACATTTGTTCTTGTCTAGACCTGGGGCATTTCATCTTTAGTATTTTTAGTCTCTTTCTCTTTTTTTTTCCCCCTACCTGGAAACCAAACAGAGGTTGAAGTATCATTGGTAAATTTCAGGGAATAGAACAGTTTCCTGGGTCAGGCTTGGAGTTACTGGGGTTGTCCATCCAAACACCCAGGCAGCTGGGACCATGACTGATCTGTTTACAAGCTTCCTCTCTGTGAACATCTTCCTGCCTTCTGGTCCACCACTCACAGCTCTCTAAAAGGCAGCACCTTCCCTCTGAGCCTGGCTCCCGTCCTTCCATTATGGGTCCTGTCCTCCTCCTCCCTCTGCTGTCCAGTCAGGGGAGACCTTTTTATGTTTTTATTTTTTAACATAGCATTTGCATTCAAAAGCATTTTACTTGACAATAATGTAAGCCTAGAGGCTTCTTTGAGGTGCTTGAAAAATCAAGCTAGAAAGTGATTACTAAATAGACAGTTTTTGTTTTTGAATTTAAAAGGATATTTGATTTGTCACAAAGATTTTTCACTTTAAAAGGGGATTCTGTTCTAGTAACATGATCACCTGCACCCTCTGTGTAAAATGTTTTGTATGTCTGGCTCATTCACAGTTGTTAGTAGGGGTGACACTCTTTAAGAGGTAACTTTGTGTTGGGTCAGAAAAGCATGTTTCCAGAGAAGTTTGGTGATACCTTGTGGAAGTGGAGAGTCTGTGTTTGCCTTTGAGAGAAAGAACGTAAGAAGAGAGCTCGCCTGCGGTGTCAGGAGCTGTCTCTAGCCTAAAGTCTCCTCTTTAGTTACTGTGTTTTCTTGAGCAAGATGCTACTCCTGCCTTGAGGCTCATTTCTTAATCCAAAAAAAAAAAAAAGAGAGAGAGTATTTTGAACTAGATAATCTTTATGTCTCTAATTTTATTTGGAGAATGACTCATTGTTGGGTAAAGGAAAGACCGCAGGATTTTGGAGCCAGACCCATGCAAGTTTGGATCCCAGCTTCTTCCTTTACTTACTGGCTTTGTGACTTTAAGCAAGTTGCTTACCTTCTCTGAGCTTAGACTAGCATCTGAAAAAAGGGGAATAATAATTCTGAACTTCTCTGTGTGTGAGAGAATGGAACAGAGAGAGAGATTTAGAAAAGGTAGCATTTGTTCCTGACACAGAAGTAGTCACACGGTAAGTGAATGGATTTTTACTACTGCCAAACATCAGAAGCAATTGGGTGGGTGGCTTTTTATTAAAAAAAAAAAATTAAACCACAGAACCAAACCCTGGACCAACAGAGAGTCTTAACCTCAGTGTGTTGTGTCCAGGTATTGTGTTTTTTTTAAGTAGATCCATTGGTGATTCCAATGTACAGTTTTGACTTGCAGCCAAAGTTAGGCTCTGGCCCCTGTGGTTTCTTCTAGTTTTGATTCTATGGCATGTAAGTTGGGGGAAAAATAAACTTATAAAACTAAAAAACAAAAAAATCATTCTCAATGCTTAGTAATGTTCTTCTGTTAAAGCCTACTTTATAAGCAACAGATTTCAGTTCCCAAATACCACATTCTTCTCCTTTGGGGGAGGAGGATGGAAAGCAGGACGTGTATCAGAGATGCTCATTTTGAGCACAGCCTCCCAGTAGCTTTTGCCGATCACAGCAGTAGGAGAAGCGATGTTTTGTTTTCCAGCTTGTACGAGCTATATGACTGCTTGTGTCCTGTCATTAAGCAACGTGATCTGGATGTAAAGTAATGGAATGTCAGAGTCCCTGGAGGGCAGGAACCGGTCTGACTTTCACTCTTGCATCCTGGCACCTCACAGGAAGCCTGACACATAGTAAGGTCTCAGTAAATACCAGCTGAATGAATGAAAATCAATCCGCAGGTCACGGTAGAAATTAGTCATACAGCTTTATGATTATACTTCATAACTTTAGAAGGATGATCAAGAGATACTAAAAAACAAAATTAGTTATGGAAATGATGGTGGTGATGATGATAGAAGTGATAACGTTACTACTGTCGTTTGCTGTGTACTTACTGTGTGCTGGGCATGTTACCAGGGTGCTGAGCAACATGCATGTGGGCGCACTGACATCCACACATACGTGAAGTAAACTTTTCAGCACCCCGTTCTGGTGACCACATTGAAAAGCCACCAGTTCACACTGTGACTCTGAGTGGGATCTTCTGTGAAATGAGGGAGGTGATGGTTGGCTCCTACATTAGGGAAAAAAATTGAAGGAATACTTTGTGTCTTAGATGTCAGCTCCACTGCCAAATTTGGTTATTACAAAACAAAGAGAAAATTTCTGGTTTGGTTGGGGAAGCATGTGTAAGACTCCTTACTTAAACCACTTGTAGTAAAAAGAAACATTTGTCAGGCATGGTTCTAAACATTTTGCATATTCTAATTCATAAGAACTCTCTGAGGTAGGTACAATATTGAATCCATTTTAAAGAAGAGAAAGCTGAGGCACATAGAGGTTCTATGATTTACCCCAAAATGACATAGCTTGTTAGTGGCAAAGCTAGGATTTGAACCCAGGAGATCTGGCTCCAGAGACTGCGCTTTTAACCAGTATCCTAAACAGCCTCTTGCGTTATAGACAACATACTGCTCCAATACTCTGTTTAGGGGTGATTCTTATACTTAAAGAAATGAATAACGTCTGAAGTCCATGGACAAATTGATTCCACTTAATTCTCATCAAAATTTACTGATATTTAGTTCATTACATGGTCATTGATCCAAACAGGAAAAGGAGTGTCGAATCTCACCATCTGAGCTCCTTATTAGGACTAGCTCTTGTGTGTGTGTGTGTGTGTGTGTGTGTGTGTCCTTCTGAAATGATGCAAAACCATCATAATTAGAACTGCAGTGAGCTGTACACCAAAGGATTATGCCAGCAATCAGGTGCCTCCCTGCCCTTTGCCCTTTGGTCTTAGACAGGAGAAAGAATTGCAAATTGTACCGCTTTTGTGTTTGACTGCCAGAATATCTCCAGCTGAGCTGCAGGGCCTCCTAAATGGGAATTCAGGTTGCTTGCAGAGTGATGTCCAGATAGTGGTGGAGTCCTGTATATTTACGTCAGCAAACACCATCAGCTCTACCTTCAAAGATTTCCCAGGGTTGGGCTAATCCCACAGCCTCTGCCATCCATCATGTGGCACCTGGCCTCCCCACAGGACGCCCTGCTTCCTACAGCACATTCTCCACACGGCGGCTGGAACCATTTCAAGTCAATTGGATCAAGTCCCTCCTCGCTTCAGAATATCTTCTCGTCATTCAGAGTAAACTCCGAAGCCCTGTGGCAGCTCACACACTTGTTTTCCCTCTGTCTGCATCTTTCTTTCCAGCTAGCCACAGGCTTCCTCCCTGCCGTCCCTCAGGCCTCTGCACAGAAGCCTGCTCCCACCGCTCCACAGAGAGTAAGATGCTATCCGGTATTTTCTCTTTCTACTCCGGCGCTCTTCCCCCTCGAACTTGCACATACGTGTGATCTCCATTCTTGTTCACTACACTGTCCCCATCACCTGAAATAGTGCCAGGCACATTGTAAGTATTTTTTTAAAAATCATATATATTGAATGAAAGAATTATCCACTGCCAGACCTTTTGTTTCCATAAACACTAATCCTCAAGAGGAAGCCCTAGGTGGTTCACGTGGTTAATGTGTTTAGCTGCTAACAGAACGGTTGGAGACCTGAGTTCTCCCAGGAGTGCCCCAGAAGAAAGTCCTGGCAATCTACTTCCGAAAAACCAGCCATTGAAAAGCCTATGGAGCACAGTTCACTGTGACATACACGGGGTCACCACGAGTCAGAATTGACTTAATAGCAGTGGATACTGGTACCTGTAATCCTCAACAGAACTTTCTGAGGTAAGCACTCACATTGCAGCTGAGAAAACAAGCAGTGAATTGGTGAATTCTAAGTTACACAACTAAAAAGTGATAGAGCCTGAATCCAAACCCAGGCCTTTCTGCCTGCAGAGTCTGAGCTCTCAGTTCCAGGCTGGTATAGGTGCCAAGCACACACATTGATCAGCACGTCAGTTTTTCCATCAAGTCAGTGAATCACGTTGGTTCCATTAAGCATGTTTTCAAATGTCTAGTACAGTAGCTACTAGCCACATGTGGCTGTGAAAATTAAAGAAAATGTAAAATTTAGTTCCTCAGTTCAAGTGGCCACATTTCAAGTGTTCTTTAGCCACATGTGGCTTGTTGTTGTTAGGTGCTCTCAGCTCAATTCCAACTCATAGCTGCCCTGTGTACTACGGAATGAAACACTGCCCAGTCCTGCGCCATCCTCACAGTCCTTGCCATGTTTGAGCCCATTGTTGCATCCACTATGTCAGTCCATCTCGTTGAGGGTCTTCCTCTTTTTTCCTGACCCTCCACTTTACCAAGCATGATGTCCTTCTCCTGATAACACATCCAAAGTATGTGAGAAAAAGTCTTGCCGTCCTCTCTTCTAAGGAGCATTCTGGCTGCGCTTCTTCCAGATCTAGTATGGCTGCCTCGTATCTTCCTAGCTCTTAGAAGCTGTTCAAGTTAGAATTAGCAAACTTCCTTGCACTTCCATGGCGCCAAAACAGGATGGCGTTTGCATTTGCTTATTAAGGAGACTTCTGGCCTTTATTACTAATGCAATGCAAGTTTAAGTTGCTCTTTTGGTTTACTGTCATGGTTTAAAGTTATCAAGGATTTTATTTGACAGTTCTTTATAGAATGTTAGACCCCACTTATATATGAGATGAGTTACAGCAAGAGATGAGATAAATATAAAAAAGTCTCTCTATTTTGATTCTGTATTTTGTTATGTAACACATAAAAATTACTAGTCACTTTCAGCATCTTTATGGATTTTTGGTCTTATAACTTTTAAGCCAAAGCAGACTTCACTTATTTATTTTAACATTTATATGCAGTTTTAGACTTGATCGGAGGACTTGAGTTTTATTCCTAAGTTATATTCATAGTACAAAGTGGTTGGCACACCTAAAACTCCTACTTTAATTCTGCAAGCCAATGTCTCATCCTCTTTGAAAAAAAATACACTGAGTAACTTGTTTTTGTGCGTTATTTATTATAAATGTGCGTGCGATTTATAATTCCCGTTAAGGAGTTGTGATATCCCTTTCACCTTTCTGGAAGAGTGTAGATATTTATAGTTAGAATTATTGACATGGCTATCAGCTGTAGAATTACTATCCTGGGATTCTACTTACAGCCCTCTCTGAATTTGAATGTTAAAAAGATGCTTTGTTTTCCCATTTTGGGGGACAAATTCATTAATTAATGTCATGTGCCAGGCATTGTCTATTGTTGTTAGGTGCCATCAAGTTGGTTTTCAACTCATAACAACCCCGTGTGACAGTATAAAACTGCCTCATAGGGTTTTCTAAGCTGCACTCTTCATGGAACCAGATCAACAGGTCTTTCTCCCACTCAGCCTCTGGGTAAGTTCAAACCACCAACCTTTTGATTAGCAACTGAGCACTTAACCATTGCTCCTTAGGTGTTGTCTGAAAACAAACCAAACCCATTGCCAGCAAGTCAGTTCTTATAGTGAGCCTATAGAACAGAGTAGAACTGCCCATAGGGTTTCCAAGGCTGTAAATCTTTACGGAAGCAGATTGCCACATGTTTCTCCCATGAGGCATTGTCTGGGCACTGGAAATTGAGCAGAATCAAATGTAAATGAACAGATAAGACTCCTGATCTCATGAAGCTTTTATTCTCGAGGAAGAAAAGAAAGGCAGGAATAAACAGATGAACGAAAACATAACAGCCAGAGAGAAGGGCTAGGAAGAAATAAAGCCAGGAGTGAGCAGGATCGGGGTGAGAAAGCTGCTTAGATTAGGCAATAAAACATGAGTGAGCCCCGAGAAGGGAAGCACAGTGTGAAGGGAAAGTATTCTAGGGAGAAGAAACAGTGCAAAGGCCCCTAAAAAGAGATGGACTGAAGAATGGTAGGGAGTGGGAGGGTGTGATACTCAGTTTAAAGCTGTGAAGGAACAAGATCCCATTAACAGTTTTAAACAAACCCTCTGGCATATATGTGGAGAATATGTTTTAGGGGAGCAGGAGTGGGGGTGGGGGGAGACTTTTACAGACTATTGCAATGGTCTGAGCAAGGATGTTGGCAGTTTGTACCAGAATGGTAACAGTGAAGGTGGAGAGGACGTAGGTGAATTTGAGATGTGTTTTTTTTTTTTTGAATCAACAGGACTTGGTAGATTGACTATAGAGCGGGGGTTGTAAAGGGCCAGACAGTAAATACTTTAGGTTTTAGGAGCCATACAGTCTCACCACTACTCCAGCCAACAAGATGTAAACAAATGGATGGGTTGTGTTCCAAGAAAGCCTCACGTGGCCTGCCCATGGGCTATGGTTTGCTGATGCCTACTGAAGAGGGAAAAGAAAAGGGAGGCACCAGAGGTGATCCATGGATTTTTGGCCTGGGCAGTTGGGTAGGCAGGAGTCATTTGCTAAGATTTAGAGTCTGGAGTGGGAGTGGGTCAAACTTGGGCTGTGGAATCTTGGGTTCCTTCTTAAACACGATGGTTGTGAAATGCCTGTTTGACATCTAGGTGGAGCAGAAATGTAGTTGTTTGGAGTCCAGTGTCTGTCCAGTGGCATGGTTAGAGCAGGAGAGAAACATTGCAGGTCATTGTCCTGCCAACCAGTGTCTGACACATTGTAGGCTATGAACTATTACTAGGCCATGAAATCAACATAATAGACTTCAACCAGTGTTATTCTTGTTACAGAATAGAAAATATCAGAGTGTGTTCTACTAGGTAAAGATAGATACTTCATGAAATATTTACACACACACACATATATATGTGTAAGAAAATAGTATAAAATCTATTTCTTACCATAGACGATATTCACAAAAGTTTGTAAGACACAGATATAGATGGTATTTAGAGCCATGGAGCTGAATGAGCTTCATTAGGGAAAGAGCATGACAGAGAAGAGAAGGGGTCAAGACAGAACCCAAGACCCCCTCTTCAGAGGTCGGGCTTGGGAGGAGGTGCCCGTAAAGAAGACCAAGATGGAGCAACCAGTGTGAATAGAGAAAGCACAGGAAAATATGGTGTCACGGAATCCAAGAGAAGAAGGCATTTCAAGGAGATTCTAGCAAGACTGGGGCCGCCAAGAGGATAGGAACATTGTGTGTGGCACTGGTTACCTCCTTGAGAGCAAGGAAGCTTTCCTGGAGCCATCTGAGAACCTGGCTTAATTCCACTCTTAAAAAGTAGGTCTAGGTTGTGATACTCCCTGGAGAAAAAAGATTAATCTCGTGGTGCATCATGACAAATCAGTGGTCTTTTTTTAAGTTGACAGCCCTTTTTCTTCTCTCCTCGGGAGAGAAGACAGCGTAACTCACACAACTTCTGACTCATTCCATCTTTTCCCTACCCAATTAAAAAAAAAAAAAATCTGTTATCAGATAGTGTCAGAATGCGTTTGCAAGTTAGAGAAAGCTCTTACTCAGTCCTGAAACTACACCCCAGGGTTTGGTAGCCAGCCAACATGTTAGTCGTACAACTTTAAGGACTCCCTTCATTGCCACGAATCAGACACTATTCTTGTTATATTTTTGGCTGTGTAGCCTTGAATGGTAAAAGATTTAGGTTGTGTGACTTGGAGTAAAATATCGGGGAACATGTTAAGAACTTGATGACTGTGCATAGACTCCCTTGCTATGTGTAGAAAGGAAACCCTTTTCTTAAAATCGCATCACAGCTATGGGCCCAAGATACCAGGACCCGTTGACCTATTGGTGCGGAGGCCTGTGTACTCTGTGAAGCTATGTGTAAACTTTTCTGTGAATGCATTTTGTAGTAATAACAACTACAGTCTTCATCCCTTCATAACGGGCTATAATCCAAAATGGATTCAGCACCTTTGAATGAAATTGTACAGTTTCGTGTTTAAAAGGGGGCTGGCTGCGAACTGGTTCATTCCAGTTTGAACCCCTGCTGAGATTTGTATTTCCACCCCAGATGTACTGAATCCGAATCTACGTTTTAACGAGATCCCCAGGTAATTCTTAGTTATAACTTCCTAGGAACTTAGAAATGCGATTCTCAGCAGGAGTTTGAAGCCCTGGTTTAAAAGCAGTTTTGGCATCAGACCAAGTCAGCCTCCTTTTGGCTACCCACCTGACCGTGTGACCTTGGCCATGTTATTTAACCATCGATGCCTCAGTTTTTTTCTCTGTAAATAGGGATGATACTAATACTTAATTCAGCAGTCATAAGGAATAAATATGTCAACAGGAGACTCTCAGACTTGTTAGGTATTTATACATTTGGCCTTGTTCCCATTTAAAAAAAAAATGAGAAGGGAATCCAAATTTTCAACTCCACGTACTTCACATATTTTGAGAGTCAACAATAATAGGACCATCCTTGCCGTTTCAAGGACACCTTTTCTGAAGTGACCATTTATTTTTCAGGTATTGGATGAAGACAATTTATCCATTTTACCTAGGTCTTTGAGCAGCTCCAGCTGTTAATAACTTGAGGTCTCCTCACCTGTGCCAGTGCAAGGCTTATGACTTTGAGGTGAAAGGCTCTGTAAACCATTAACAATCACCAGCCTGTTTCTCCTCGGGGCGTATTTATTAGGCTGTATGTACTGTGTAATTAAAGCAGGCTTCTCTCTAGCTGTAAAACTTGCACAACTATATTCTTAATCTTCTTAACAAAATGCCAGCTGACATACCACTGGGAGATACTTACTCCAGACATCTGAAGTCCAACCATTGCTTTAAATTATGACGACCACAATATTTCACAATGACCATTATTAGATCCCCAAAGGGAAGAATATCTTCATCTTTGTGGAGACATTGGGTCTGATGCTCCTGCTCTTGGCAGATGGTATCGTATTTGCATTGAAAAATTACACAGCAAGGTCGATGAGGTGGTACCTGGCCAGAGAAGAGAAGGAGGGGGAAAAAAATCAAACATGTCCAAACTAGGACTATTTTTCATTTTGTTATATGGATTCAATTTTGTGATATATAGTGATTGTAAGGTCCTTCACTGGAAGTGGCAATGTACTCTGGTTTAAAGCTGGCCTTGAGCTTATGCTGGCACACTGCAGTAGCTTTAAAAAATTTAAATAAACCTTAGAAAAAAAGTCATAATTATTCAACCACGTCTCAATCATTGCATGTTGTTTCCACCCCTGTCCCAGCCCCATAATTAAATGCTGGTCTTCCTTCAGCGTTCAGCTCATCCTCTCTGCCCCCTCTTCATACTGGATCCAGTTCCTTTTTTCCATGCTCCCAAAAGCAATGTTGCTTCCTTCTGCCGTGGCACTGAGCGCTGACCACACTGTATTGTGACTGTTGGTTTGCTTCTTTCTCTTCTAAGAGACTGTGAGCTCCTCCAGGGCAGGATCACATCTTCCCTCTGTGTCTGCAGTGACGCTTCGCTGGGTGTAAGGCAGTGCTCAGTAAGTCTGCGTGAATGAGTAGTTAGGTGCCGAGACCTAGCTACGGAAAACAGGCCTATGGCACTTAATGTTAAATTGCTGAAAGATCTCTCACAGCTGGTGATGGAAACTACCATGGCCAATAGAAACTGCTCATTGGTGCCCCTCCCCCCAAAAGCGGTACCCAGGGCTCGTGCCCCTACCTGCCATGTCCTAGATACACCCCTGGACACGGCTGGTTCCTTCTCATGATTCATGTCTTAACTCAGATACCATCTCCTCAAGAAAGACTTGCTTGTCTACCCGGGATAAAGTAGCTGTGTGTCCAAGGTGCAGCCTGTTCCACTGCCCTGCTTCATTTTCATCACAGTAGCCATCGCTCTCTGCAGTTATTAGGTTGTTTATTATCATTTTCCCCATAGAATGTGCGCACCGTGAGAGCAGGGCCTTGTTAGTCTTGTTCATTGCTGTATTTCATGCACTTCGGGCATGTAATAGGCCCTCAGCACTTAAAAGCCAGTTGCCATGGAGTCAACTGATCATGGTGAACCCAAGGTGTGTCAGAGTAGAAGCGTGCTCCATAGGGTTTTTAATGGTGATTTTTTGGAAATAGATTGTCGGGCCTTTCTTCCAAGGTGCCTGTGGTGGACTTGAACCACCAGCCTTTCAGTTAGCAGCTGAGCTCATAACCGTTTACACACCACCCAGGGACTCCACGCTTTCAGCAGAGTTTTCCCTCTTTTCCTTCCTGCCCTCAGTGGAACATGTTAAGGCTGGTGGTACCTCCTTTTTTCTGTTCTTTGGACTGTCCTTAGCATTTATCACTAAGAAGAGGGCCACGCAAATTGATTTCGTGGTTTATGTATTCTGTATTAAGTAAGCAGAACAAAACATTAGTTGGCGGGGAATGGTGCAGAAGGTGTTTTCAGAAGGGTTACTGATCATCAATGTTAATTGTTTAGAGCTGCCGGTTTATAGCCAAAAAGCCCATCAATTCTGCCTTGCCAGGGAGATCACAGATTATTCTCACGTTCTCTTTTCTACACTTCTCCACGTCTGTAAGTTCACAATCTTTTACTGTCTTGATTCGACCTCTTCTACCCCATTGTTGTTGTTGTTAGGTTCTGTCGAGTTGATTTTGACTCGTAGCAACCCCACATGACAGAGTAGAACTACCCCCATAGGGTTTTCTAGGCTGTAACCTTTACAGGAACAGATTGCCAGGTCTTTCTTCCATGGAGCCAATGGGTGAATTTGAACTGCCAGCCTTTAGGTTAGCAGCCAAGCACTTAACCCTTGCACCACAAAGGCTCCTTATGCTACCCAATAGCCCTCCAAAAGCATTACCTAATAGGCTGTTTTATTTTCTCATGCAGCAACATTTCTGCTAATAAATATCAGTGTTTTGGTGTGTTCTTTAATGCAGTTCCTCTCCCCATAGTTATTTTTTAGATGTGTCCTTTAGCCCTAACAAAGAAGAGAGAGAAGCAAGCAGTAAACTTTTCCCTTTCTGACCTGCTTGATCCTTCCCACTGACCTATCTGCGTCTGCAGATGCAGGATTTTATACGCTGCCCTGATCGGAGGTAAAAACTCCGCCGAAAGAATCTCATCCTAGGAATTGCTTCTAGCACCATGTACTTGGACAAAGGAGATTGAACCTGAGGATCAGAGGCCCCAGTAGAATAAGCTGCTCAGAGTCTCTGTTCAAGTGTTCAGATGCCCAATGAAATTATATTCAAAATTGTGTGCTTCAGTGCAATTTTACTTGAGAGAGACTCTAACCACGTTTTATCCCATCCTCAATCAAGGTGATAGCCCAGTAATTTAGTAGCACAGGCACTTAGGTAGGAAAGGCAGTCATTGAGCCAAGAGGGAGCTAGGACAAATTGTTTTTTCAGTTCAGTACTACATTAAAGCCAGTAGGTACATACCGTTGTCCAAACACTAAATGTTGGCTGCAATGTTTAATAGTGCTTAGCTATTTGTTACTGTTGTTGTTAGCTGCCGTTGAGTCAATTCTACTCATAACAACCCTATGTACAACAGAATGAAACACCACTCAGTCCTGTGCCATACTCATGATCATTGTTATGCTTGAGCCCATTGTTGCAGCCACTGTATCAGTCCATCTTGTCAAAGGTCTTCCTCTTTTTCACTGACCCTCAATTTTACCAAACATGATGTCCTTCTCCAGGGACTGAGCCCTCCTGATTACATGTCCAAAGTACATGAGATGAAGTCTTACCGTCATCACTTCCAAGGAGCACTTTGGCTGTGTTTCTTCCAAGACAGACTTGTTCGTTCTGGCAGGACATAGTATGTTCAATATTCTTCACCAACACCATAATTCAAAGGCATCAGTTCTTCTTCGATCTTCCTTATTCATTGTCCAGCATTCACATGCATATGAAGTAATTGAAAAATATCACAATTGGGTTAGGAGCACTTAGTCCTCAAAGTGACATCTTTGCTTTTTAACACTTTAAAGAGGTCTTTTACAGTCTTTTTAACAAATGGTGCTGGCATAACTGGATATCCATCTGCAAAAAAATGAAACAAGGCCCATACCTCACTCCATGCACAAAAACTAACTCAAAATGGATCAAAGACCTAAATATAAAATCTGAAATGATAAAGATCATGGAAGAAAAAATAGGGACAATGCTAGGAGCCCTAATACATGGCATAAACAGTATACAAAACATTGCTAACGTGCAGAAGAGAAACTAGATAACTGGGAGCTCCGAAAAATCAAACACCTACCCTCAACCAAAGACTTCACCAAAACAGTAAAAAGATTACCTACAGACTGGGAAAAAGTTTTTAGCTCTGGCATTTCCAATCAGCGCCTGATCTCTTTAAAATCTACACGATACTGGAAAAACTCAACTACAAAAAGACAAACAACCAAATTAAAAAATGGGCAAAAGATATGAACAGGCACTTCACTAAAGAAGACATTCAGGCAGCAAACAGACACACGAGGAAATGCTCACGATCATTAGCCATTAGAGAAATGCAAATCAAAACTACCGTGAGATTCCATCTCACTCTAACAAGGCTGGCATTAATCCAAAAAACACAAAGTAATAAATGTTGGAGTGGTTATGGAGAGACTGAAACACTTTTTCCTGCGGGTGGGAATGTAAAACGGTACAACCACTTTGGAAATCGATTTGGTGCTTCCTTAAAAAGCTAGAAATAGAACTACCATACCCACCCAGTGCCATCAAGTCGATTCTGATTCGTGTGACCCTATAGGACAGAGTAGAACTGCCCCATAGAGTTAGAACTACCATACAATCTAGCAATCCCACTCCTTGGAATATGTCCCAGAGAAATAAGAGCCTTTACATGAAAGATATATGCACACCCATGTTTATTGCAGCACTGTTTATTATAGCAAAAAGATGGAAGCAACCAAGGTGCCTGTCAGTGGATGAATAAATAAATAAATTACAGTGTATTCACACAATGGAATACTACACATAGATGAAGAACAATGATGAATCCATGAAACATTTCGTAACATGAAGGAATCTGGAAGGTATGATGCTGAGTGAAATCAGTTGTAAAAGGACAAATATTGTATAAGACCACTATTATAAGAACTCGAGAAATAGTTTAAACAGAGAAGAAAATATTCTTTGATGGTTACGAGAGGGGGGAGGGAGGCAGGGAGGGAGAGCGGTTTTCATTAATTATGTAGTAGATAAGAACTATTTTAGGTGAAGGGAAAGACAACACACAGTACAGGAGAGGTTAGCACAACTGGACTAAACCAAAAGCAAAGAAGTTTACCGAATAAACTGAATGCTTCAAAGGCCAGCGAAGCAGGGGCCGGGGTTTGGGGACAATGGTTTCAGGGGACATCTAAGTCAATTGGCATAATAAAATCTATTACGATAATGTTCTGCTTCCCATTTTGGAGAGTGGTGTCTGGATTCTTAAACAATAGCAAGTGGCCATCTAAGATGCATCAGTTGTTCTCAACCCACCTGGAGCAAAGGAGAATGAAGAACACCAAAGACACAAGGTAATTATGAGCCCAAGAGACAGAAAGGGCCACATAAATGGGAGACTACATCAGCCTGAGACCAGAAGAACTGGATGGTGCCTGGCCACAGCCGATGACTGCCCTGACAGGGAACACAACAGAGAACCCCTGAGCGAGCAGGAGAGCAGCGGGATCCAGACCCCAAAGTCTCATAAAAAGACCAGACTTAATGGTCTGACTGAGACTAGAAGGACCCCAGCCGTGATGGTCCCCAGACCTTCTGTTAACCCAACACAGGAACCATTCTCAAAGCCAACTCTTCAGACATGTATTGGACTGGACACTGGGATAAAAAATGATGCTGGTGAAGACTGAGCTCCTTGGATCAAGTAGACACATGAGACTGTGTTGACACCTCCTGTCTGGAGGGGAAATAGGAGGGCAGAGGGGATCAGAAGCTGGCTGAATGGACACGCAAAGAGAGTGGAGGGAAGGAGTGTACTGTCTCATTAGGGGGAGAGCAATTAGGAGCATACAGCAAGGTGTGTATAAATTTTTATGAGAGACTGACTTGATTTGTAAGCTTTCACTTAAAGCACAATAAAAATTTTAAAAAAGAGGTCTTTTGAAGCAGATTTGCCCAGTGCAGTACCTCATTGGATTTCCTGACTTTTGTGAGTATAGCTTATTTGTAAAATGTAGAAAACTTGCATAATACTGAAAAAAAAAATGTGAATTACCCATCAATCCCAATTTTCAGAAACACTATTTTAAAATGCTTCCTTCTAGTCTTTGGGTGTAAAATGTGTATATGAATATATATTGTTGTTAGGCGCCATTGAGTCAGTTCCACTCATAGTGACCCTTTGTACATCAGAACAAAACACTGCCTGCTCCTGCCCCATCCTCAAAATCATTGCTACGTTTGAGCCCATTGTTGCAGCCACTGTGTCAATCCATCTCGATGAGGGTCTTGCTCTTTTTTGCTGACCCTCTACTTTACCAAGCATGTTGTCCTTCTCCAGGGACTGGTCCCTGCTGATAACGTGTCCAACAATGTGAGACAAAGTCTTGACACCCTCACTTCTTAGGAGCATTCTGGCTGTATTTCTTCCAACACAGATTTGTTCATTCTTCTGGCAGTCTGTGGTATATTCAATATTCTTTGACAACACCATAATTCAAAGGCGTCAATTCTTCAGTCTTCCTTATTCATTGCCCAGCTTTAGCATATGTCTGGGGCAATTGAAAGTACCATGGCACTAAGGTGCACCTTAGTTTTCAAGGTGACACCTTTGCTTTTAAACACTTTGAAGAGGTCTTTTGCCGCAGATTTGCCCAATGCAATATATCGTTTGATTTCTTAACTGCTGCTTCCATGAGTGTTGATTGTGGATTCAAGTAAAATAAAATCCTTGACAACTTCAGTATCTTCTCCGTTTGCCGTGGTATTGCTTATTGGTACACTTGTGAGGATTTTTGTTTTCTTTATGTTAAGATGTAATTAGTGCTTAAGGCTGTAATCTTTGATCTTTATCAGTAAGTGCTTCAAGTCCTTTTCACTTGTAGCAAGCAAGGTTGTGTCATCTGCATATCACAGGTTGTTAATGAGTCTTCCTCCAATCCTGATGCCACATTCCTCTTCGTATAGTCCAGCTCCTCGAATTATTTGCTCAGTATACAGGTGTAATAAGTATGGTAAATTGATACAACCCTCACATGCATCTTTCCTGATTTTAAACCACTCAGTATCCCCTTGTTTTGTTCAAATGGCTGCCTCTTGATCTATGTACATGTTCCACATGAGCACAATTAAGCGTTCTGGAATTCTCATCCTTCACAATGTTACCCATAATTTGTTATGATCCACACAGTCAAATGTCTTTGCATAGTTGATAAAACACAGGTAAACATCTTCCTAGTATTCTCTGCTTTTAGCCAGGATTCATCTAACATCAACAGTGATACCCCTTTTTCCAGTCCTCTTCTGAAATTTGGTTTGAATTTCTGGTAGTTCACTGCCGATATAGTGCTGTAACTGCTTTTGAATTATCTTCAATAAAATTTTACTTGCTTGCGATGTTAATGATATTGTTTGATAATTTCCACGTTCTTTTTTTTTTTTGGATCATCTTTCTTTGGACTGGCACAAATATGGATCTCTTCCAGTTGGTTGGCCAGGAAGCTGTCTTCCAAAATTCTTGGCATAGATGAGTGAGTGCTTCCAGCATTCCATCTGTTTGTTGAAACATCTCAATTGGTATTTCATCAATTTTGGTCTTTTCTTTCTTTCCTGGCTTTTTAAGGACCTTTTGCTTTCTTCTAGTATGATGTCCTTGATGCCATCCCACAACTTTTCTGGTCTTCAGTCATTAGTGTTCAGTGCATCAAATCTGTCCTCAAGATGGTCTCCAGATCCAGGTGCAATGTACGTGATATACTCAACTTCATATTTTGGTTCTCCTGAACTTGTTTTAATTTTCTTCAGTTTCAACTTGAACTCGCATGTGAGCAATTGATGGTCTGTCCCGAAGTCAGCCCCTGACCTTGTTCTGACTGATAATATTAAGCTTTTCGCTCGTCTCTTTCCATAGATGTAGTCAATTAGATTTCTCTGTTTTCTATCTGGTGAGGTCCCCATGTATAGTTGCTGTTTATGTTGTTGAAAAAGGTATTTGCAATGAAGAAGTTGTTGGTCTTGCAAAATTCTTTCATGTTATCTCTGGTGTTGTTTTTATCACGAAAGCTATATTTTCCAACTGCAGATCCTTCTTCTTTGTTTCCAACTTTCTCATTCCAATTATCAGTAATTAACAATGCATCTTGATTGCATGTTCGATCAGTTTCAGACTACAGATATTGGTAAAAATCTTCAGTTTCCTCATCTTTGACCTTAGTGGTTAGTGTGTAAATTTGAGTAATAGTTGTATTAACTTGTCTTCCTTGTAGGTGTATAGATATCATCATAATCACAGTGTTGTACTTCAGGATAGATCTTGAAATGTTCTTTTTGATGATGAATGCCACACCTTTCCTCTTCAATTTGTCATTCCCAGCATAGTAGACCATATAATTATCTGATTCAAAATGACCAATATAAGTCAATTTCAGCTCATTAATGCCTGGGATATCAGCCTTTATGCATTCCATTTCATTTTTGACGACTCCCAATTTTCCCAGATTCATACTTTGTACATTCCATGTTCTAATTATTAATAAATGTTTGCAGCTGTTTCTTCTCATTTTGAGTCATGCCCTATCAGCAAAAGAAGATCCAGAAAGCTTTATTCCTTCCACATCATTCAGGTCAATTCTACTTTGAGGAGGCAGCTCTTCCTCGTTATATTTTGAGGACTTCCCAACCTGAGGGGGATTATCTTCTGGCACTATATCAGACAATGATCTGCTGTTATTCATAAGGTTTTCAGTGGACAATTTTTTCAGAAGTAAGACCTCCAGGTCCTTTTTCCTAGTCAGTTTTAGTCTAGAAGCTCCACTGAAACCTCTCCACCATGGGTGACCCTGCTGGTATTTGAAATACCTGTGGCATAGCTTCCAGCATCACAGCAACACATAAGCCACCACAGGACAACAAACTGACAGACGAGTTGTGGGTATGAATATATACTATGTGCAGTTTGTATCCTACTATTCATGTCTCACATCATTACTTTTTTCCCCACACCACTAAATATTCTTCCATTCACTCACTTTTAATGTCTTTGTAATATTTCATCTTATTGCTGTAACCTATTTACTCAGTCCTTTGTTCCTGGAAGTTCAGATTGTTTCCAATTTTTAGCCTCTTTAGCAATGTCTTGAGCATCTTTTAATATAAATCTTCTCAGCAATTTCTGATTGTCTTTTTTACAAATTCCTAAAAACGTGATTACCCTGTCAAAGTTAGCTAAAATTTTAGGGCCCTTCATTTAGGTTTATGTATTCATATATTTTGGAATAATAGAGAAAGTTAATGGGGTCTGAGATTGAAATGCGTTCAGAAGTACTAGCATTCTTTTTGGTATCTAAGACTAGCCCCTGACCAAGTTCTTACAGACATCTCCTTTTAGTCATCCCCACTAACCAGCTAGCCCTCTCTCTGTGTGTATCTGTCAGTCTAATTATCTATCTAACTAATTACCTATCTGCCTACCCACCTACCTATCACAGTACCCTACCTCTCTCAAGTTGTGTTACTTGACCCAGCTCCAGTAAAGTTTTTAATGCACCATTTTGCTTTACAAATCTCAAAAGAATCCGTTATGTTCAAGGTCTTGTGGATTAGCGACATACCATTTGGGAGGATGCTGAGAAGGAATCCAGAATATTCTATTATCATAATAAAAAAATTAAAACCTATGACATAACATTTATTTGTAGATCCACTTTGTATACGACAATAACTTTAGGGTTTATCCTTTCAAAGCCCTTTGCGTTTTTCTTGATTCTTTCAGTTAGTGAGTTTGGTTGCCTCTCTCACTTCCTTTAAACCTGGGGGACGTTTGGTACAGACATGTCCAGTCTGTTTCCCGGCAACTCAGGGTTTATTCATCCCAGTGCTGAGATGCAGTGCTTGGCTTCGGTTTGGCTTCCCTGACAGCCTAGCTGAGAGATCCTACTCCTTCTGCTTCTGTTTAGTTAGAAGGACAAGCACAAGTCTTAATCTCAACAGGATGCTTAAAGAGACTTTACATGTATACATTCAGTTTGGAAAAAAAAGAGGCAATTCTTAGAGAATGTAGAGGTTGGTGAGGGCTCTGGAAATTTAAATGTGCGATAAAAGGCTCTGAAATTTGCTACATTCATCTTACTTGGAAAAGCAGTTTAGATTTTATTGTGGTCTCTGTGTGTATATGTGTCATGGATTGAATTGTGTCCCCCCAAAAATATATGTCCACTTGGTTAGGCCATGATTCCCAGTATTGTGTGGTTGTCCTCCATTTTGTGATTATAATTTTCTGTTGAGAGGATTAGGGTGGGACTGTAACATCAGCTTTACTCAGGTCACTTCCCTGATCCCCAAGGTAAAGGGAGTTTCCCTGGGGTGTGGCCTGCACCACTTTTTATCTCTCAAGAGATAAAAGGAAAGGGAAGCAAGCAGAGAGTTGGGGACCTCATACCACCAAGAAAGCAGCACCAGGAACAGAGTGTGTCCTTTGGACATGAGGTCCCTGTGCCTGAGAAGTTGCTCGATCAGGGAAAGATTGAAGACAATGACCTTCCTCCAGAGCCAAAAGAGAAAGCTTTCGCCCAGAGCTGACACCCTGAATTTGGACTTGCAACCTACTAGACTATGAGAAAATTAATAGCTCTTTATTAAAGCCATCCACTTGTGGTATTTCTGTTATGGCAGCACTAGATGACTAAGACAATGTGTATGTGTGTATTTATAAATAAATAAAGCTTTTCTTGTTGTGGAAGATACTAAAGTAGATAATAGAGTCACCCCTGGTCTTACTAGCCAAAGAAAACGCTGTGTTGGTATATTACCTTATAGTCTTTCTTTTCAAATGTACACGTGTTCTGTTATATTTTTACTTTTCCCATATAAATTATTTTGGTGCAAATTTTGCCAAAAATAATATTCTGCCATTTAGTTATATGAGACCATATTAGTAGGATAGTTTATGGCCTTAATATTTAAAGGGAAAAAGGTTCTTTGTCCTCAAGTTAATTGGTTAGGTTTCAGCCAGTAAAAGAGAATTCGCCATTTGTTTCCTCCAAAGGGACGCTGTTTTCATGGGAAACTTCAGAGATTCGTGTCTCAGGCCTCTCTCGCCCCCGTTGATTGCACTTTGGCTAACACTTTGAAGCTGCACTTCCCCATAAAAGTTTTCTGAGACCTCTTTGAAGTGGCATTTGCTGCCTTCTAGGCTCTAAGAGGAGACCCTGGTAGCATAGTGGTTAAGAGCTACGGCTGCTAACCAAAAGGTTGGCAGTTTGAATCTACCAGGTGCTTCTTGGAAACCATATGGGACAGTCCTACTCTGTCCTATAGGGTCGCTATGAGTCAGAATTGACTCAACGGCAACAGGTTTTGGGTTAGGCTCTAGGAGCAGACAGTGTCTTCTGCCTCTTCTGATCAGTCCCCTTCCTTGCTCTGAATGGATCAAATGAGCCCATAAAGATAGATGCTGATTCCGCCCATGAGCCTTCTATGTAGTAAGTGGCACAGTTTACACAACTCAAGCTTCCTGCCGCCACAGGGCACTCAAAGTGAGCATTTGTGCTATGGAGAAACCACCAACATGCCGTGAAGTGTGGGGTACTGCTGATTCCTGTAACACATCTGGCACTAGATGGTCTGCCCTCACCTCTAGCTGGACAGGAGCTGTACGTGTCCTGTGATTTCAGGTCTTGGAGAATTCTGCCAAACCATGACCTTTCGAGTGTTTTCCGTTAGGTCTCCCAGCTGTTTTCAGTCCTTCTGAATAGTTTTGGCTAAAATAAATTATAAATTATAAAATGGAGGTTTGTTCTGGCATTCATATTTATTAGATTTTAAGATTTAATGACCATATGGACCTAAAGCAAATCTTCTTCTTCTTTTTTTTTTTTGTAAGCAATCAAATGGAATCTCTTGATTTTGACTATTTAAATATTAATTTGTTATGGTCATAACTCATTTTTTTGCTCCTGTTAAAGGTGTGGTTTTTTAAAATTAGAGGAGTCCTAGTGGTGCAGTGGTTAAGTGCTCGACTGCTAACCAAAATGTTGGTGATTCAAACTCACCAGCTGCTCCTCAGGAGAAAGATGTGGCAGTCTGCTTCCATAAAGATTACACCCTTGGAAACCCTACGGGGCAGTTCTACTCTGTCCTCTAGGGTTGCTATGAGTCGGAATCGACTTGATGGTGACGGGTTTGGTTTGGTTTGGGTTTTGAAACTAAGGTTTTAGGCAGCTAGGTAACAAAGAGGAACAAATTCCTCTTTAAATTAAAATATATGTGTGATTTTCTTTGTTGTCAAATGCTACTTGTTATGTTGCTTCAGCTGGACCATTTTGGGATATTCCATGGACTACGTCCTCAGAGGAAACAGCATAGATGGCATAATTACTTACCCCTGTGTTCGTCAAACTGATTAGTTTTGTATAGTTAACAGTGGAAGGACCGTTAATTAATACTTATTTTTAGTTTTTTTTTTTTTTTTTTGCCTTAGTGAGATGTGAATATGGTCTTCTTTAAAAGGAATTCTAGATGAAGCTAAAGTCTTCTTAAACTAGTCTGTCCGGTCCCTGCCTCAACCCCCCATCTGCACCCCCATAATCTGTTTTCTGTTTGGTGTGTACATACACATGGAAGGAAGAGTCTGTATGTGAGCGTGTTTAACACCTGTACCCTACTGTACCTGTCACGCCATGGCATGACCATCCATGTTGTTCTCTGTAGGAATAGCTCATTCCTTTTAACCCCTGCAGACTGCTCTGTAGGTTGGCTGTCCCACAGCTTTTTTTCAGTGGTTTCCAGTTTTCTGTATGCCGAGAATACTGCCATGAACACCCTTGTCTGTGCACCGGTGAGTGTGCGTGCAACTGTTTTCTCTGTCAGAGAAAATGAAAGTGCCCTTTATCTTATGTGTAAAAATCCTAAGAGACAGGAAATTTAAGACCAGCCCAGAGAATACAAGTGACTAGTAGCAGACCAATTGAAACCATTTTCCATGACTCCTGCCTAGTTGGGCATTCTTTCTAAATTTTTGTAGAAGGTCATCACGATCTTGGGCAGAGCCATTGCCAATAAAGCTAAAATCAGTGAAACTTATATATTCAAATTAACTCAGAAGGTCAATATTAATTAGGGAAAATCTGAATTTAAAGATGTAATATTATATAATTCTCAAGTGTTGTACAGTGACCCACGCTAATATAACTTGATAAAATTCCTTAAGGTAATTTTATTAATGAACAAATAAAAACACCTAATAATTATTTCTTAAGAATAATGACATATCCAAGTTGGATCACTTATTCTTATCCACAGGTAAAATTTCCTAGTCTTTTTTATATTTTAATATACTTAGCAAACGATTTTCTCTAGGTGGAACAAGATAACCATAGCTGTTCCTTCTCTAAATGATCTGAATTAGCAAAGGAAGGTGAAAGGGGTAGACATTTGAGTGCCTGCGGGTGACAGGTACAAGGCTTGTAAACATTTCGTCTCAAGTAACTGTCCTAACAATTTTAGGAAGTGAGCCTTATTATATTATAAATGAAGGAATGGAGGCATAAACCCCAAACCAAACCCCTTGCCGTCAAGTTGATTCCGACTCATAGCGACCCTGTAGGACAGAGTAGAACTGCCCTATAGGGTTTCCAAGGAGCAGCTGGTAGATTTGAACTGTCAACCTTTTAGTTAACAGGCAAGCTCTTAGCCACTGAGCCACCAGGGCTCCAACTGAGGCATAGAGGGCTCTGAGGTGACAGGCTAAAGGTTGCCTATCAGAGTTGGCCAGTTTCCTTAAGTATGGTGATTAGAGCCCCTGCATCGGAATCTCTGGGAATATCTGTTAATACTGCAGATTCCTGGGCCTCCAAGGGTGGGGCCTGGGATTCTGCATTCTCAACAAGCAGCCAAGTGTTCCTTGTGCACACTGAAGTCTGAGAGCCTCCCTGACAGACCTTAGTGACCTCAATTTGGTGGTATGATGCGCCCTGCCAGAAGAGTGCCCCAAATGCCTTTTAGGATGAGTAATTCTCATCATGCCACTTGCAGTGGGCACGTTAGCAGTGGTCATCCTGGTGTCTCCCTCCTTCCTCTGTCCCCTCCTTCCTCGCTCACTTAGGTTTTCTTGATTACTGGTGCTGAACTTAGCATGGCTCATAGTTTCACAAGTCGCTTCCAAAAGAGTTGCTATCATCATGCCACACAGGCATCATTTTCTAAAAAAGGTTGACATTTCCAGTGCAAAAATGATCAGATCCCAAATGTACCTCTTGTGCTTCATACAGACGGAATCTGCAGTTTGCATTCTAACCCTTCTCAAACCAAAAAAAGGCGGGGAGGCACCTTGCAGAAACTATTACTTTAGAAACACAAATGTGTTGTTTTGTTTCCCTTTCCAGCCTCCCTTTCCTACACTCCTCTGGACGTAGGTTTCCTGGAAGTCTTCCCCTAATTGCAGCTGACTCCCCTGGAGTGAGGAGATCAGAGTCCCTTCCAGATCGAGTCCTCCGCCACGTGCAGGGTTCTGGAAGAGCCAGCTAGGTTCCATGACCACCTTTCTTCCCTCCACCTTTGTCTTTCTCCATGATTGTCATTTCTTCTCAGCTCCGTGAAATTTCTTTCCTTCACTGGCGTACTACGTGCTTTTCCCTGGTGGGGCTCATCCAAGCTCCATTCCTTCCCAACCAGCTGGATAGGAGATTGACTGGATAACTGACAGCCATAGAGAGGTGTGCCGTGAGCCAGAGGAATCTCAGACCAACTTGGATTTGTGTTCATGTTTTATCTTTCTGTGCTGGCAAAAGAGCATCTGTGTCTGTTTTGGTGTTCAGCCCATCCGAATAAAGAATGTGTTTCCTCTCCTGAAAGGCAGATAAAAAAAATAAAGAAGGCAAAAAAACAAAACAAAACAAATTTTAACCATGTCCTCCTTTGAAACTAAATATATACCCCTTCCACTGTCCTGGTTGGTCTGCTTGCATTGACAAGTGGACCGTGTGGAAAGGAAATATCTTGGAATTTTTTTTTTTTTTTAATTGTAAGTTAAAAAAAAAAAAAAACTAGTGCCCCTGTAAGTTAAGTCTCTCTTAATCCAGAAGAGCATTTGAGATTCTGTCCAAGTGTTCAATTTCCCAGGCCGCTGAGGTCTGTGAATTTCTTTTCCCAGCCTCCAGGCTGCTGCAGTACAAGTCAGCATAGCTAATGCAGATAACTCCTGCCTCTCCTCTCCTCCTCCCACTGCTTTGATTCGATATGAACAGCCTGGTAACTCCGATGCTGGGGAGAAATCTGACATAACTCTGCAGATGGCTAGGTGGCTGTGAAACACCTGGGGATTGTTCTTTAAGGAAAAGGTAACATTTCTATGCTAATGATATCTTCCCCCCTCCCCTCCTTGTTGCATTTTTCCAGGGCTGCCAGTTCCAAAGAAGAGCCCAAAGTCGGTAAGGACTTGTCCATTTCTTGGGGCTTGTTTCCAGGGGTGGATGGTGGAAGGGGATGCTGTCTGGCTTGACTTCACTGAATATGTTTGAGAGTGGATGGGGAGACAGGAGCGGAGGCTCATTTTATTAAGTTCTGAGGAATCTGTTTGGTATGGAAGATATTTGGGCTTGTCTTTTTAACTGTCTAGTGATTTGTGGGCAGGCTATGGGAGTCAGGATAAAAAATGCATGTTGAGATCTTCTTTGTATAAACGCTTCTCAACTCTTGTAAGGGATGAGTTTCGTAGCTGTTTTAACTTGATACAAATGCCATTGTTTCTTTTGGGAGGAAGGGAAAAGAAAAAAAAAAAGCTCCACCTTCTTCCTGGGTAGCAATGCCGTTCCCTGAACGTTCTTAGCCACAGGATGAGGAATTATTTACAAAAGAACAAGCCTGTGGTTTTAAGGAAGAATTTCACTGCCTCGGATATATGGCCATGCTCAAGGTGGAACAGCGTTCATAGCCTCGGCATTAAGAAGACGTTTCCTTGCTGTGGAAATGTCCTTTGTTGTTTTGCTGGCTCTGGCAGCATGCTGCAGGTATAGGATTCTTTAAAAAAAAAAAAAAAATCAATGTTTTGTTGTCCTTTCTAATCTGGTTTCCCTGAAGATGCATTACCTAGCTGAAGTGTTAGCTAATAGCTTAGAGGTTGTGGTGTTTTGCTAGGTACTGTGGGCTTCTGCTCCCGGGCGCTGACAGCACATTGAAATGCTAGTCAAAAACTCAAAATCTGGCACTTGGATGGGTGCCTGTAAAATCGATCGGGTGCAAGGGGCTTGCCAATTCATTAACATTAGGATAACGGAAGTGTTTCCATGGGACTGAGAAGATTTGGGGGAAGGGAAAACATGCAGCTTTCTGCCACCCGGGAAAGGAGAAACTTAAAACTTTGCAGCTGATGGCACCGCAGCTGATTTCCTTCCACCTGTCTCCAAGCCTGGCAGTGAGATTCAGAAGTTTTACCAAGGGGATGTGAGGGGGTGCTCCCTGCATCGCAAAGCCCTACTCCTAAGTTCCCCAAAGAGAAAAGCCGGCAATAATGTGGTGCCAGTGTCATAACACCCTGGTGGTTGGGACGTGTGACTTCGGGGCTGCTTCTCTTGTCAGTGTGTGTTAATGTCCAGGCAGAAAAGTACTGGTTGCTGCCCACACTGGAACCACAGAGATGCCGACACGTACGTGTGTGTGTGTGTGTGTGTGTGTGTGTGTGTGTGAGAATACACGTGCACACACACTCATCCCTGGGTCAGAGAAACCCATTCAGCCTTCAGAAGAATAGAAGCAAACCTGGAAGCTGTGTCCTCTGAGCTTGGATTGGTCTGAGCCCTCCTGTCCTATTCGCCTCCCCAGATGTGTCATGTTAACGCTCATTTCACACACCCCATGTGGAATAGAGTCTACAAGGAACCTACTGGGGGAAGAAGTAGGAGCTTTGCAAGGGTAGCATGACATCAGGTGGCAAGGTGTTCTTTTTGTTTTACATCCCACTTAAACTTACGGTGCAGAAGAATTTCTGTAGGTTCATTTGCATCTCTTTGGCCCTAAAAGTGTTTTGGAATTACCTGCTGAACTAAAAGGGGATCAAAAAGGCACGGAGCCTGCATTCACCAAGTCGGTTCAAAGAACTCCCCATGACTGTTTATTTTTGTAGAAGCCCTGTCATTAGCAAGCAGCAGGTCAATTACTCAGGCCGCATTCCTAGGAAAAAAGCTCTCTCAACTGCTTTGCCCACAGCCTGCTGGCTCTTAATTACCACAAGCTAAGAGAGAGTTGTGGCTGGGTTAGACAAGAACAAGCCCCCAACCCAGCCTGGGGCTTCTCCTTGCTCGATTTCCGTGCCAGGATAGGGATGATGGTTTTCACAGCATTGCGGGCACACCCTGGCAGTTGCTGTACAAAACTTGGGGAATATCAGCCAAAGCCTGCTTTGCCAGTAGAGCGTTCTTGCATCTGTGATCAGTGGGAGCTCCGTACAGGTGGGTTGAAAGCTGTTTCCTTTTCTCAATTTGAATTTTGATGACGTCCTGCCAGAGAAACAGATGATGATGGGATTTTTCTGGTAGGGTTGGATCTCTCCATGGGGAAGCTGGATACCATGGCTCTACAAAGCCATTCCCATAATGACAGTTGGGGTCAGTTATACAGTCTGCGTAATTAAATGCACGCGGATTGTGCCTGGTTGTGATATGTGACATGCTTAGATTTACCAAGAGCCCTGTGAGTATGCTGTCTCTTTACCCAGGGACCATGCTCTTTTCTTTCTTTCTTAGTGGCTC